>NW_026623089.1:33374766-34624766 GCF_023065955.2 Ursus arctos | reverse complement strand
TTCAAAGTCCCTTCACCATTTATCCCAGGAATAGAGTCAGTCCCCCATGCAAATGGGAGTCTTGGTGAACTGCCTGGCTATCCCAGCATTTCTGAGGTGACCATTCAGAAGACCTACCACCACCCCTCGCCCCAGCCAATCCTCAGTCCTCTTGCTAGTGCTTTTCTAGCAAGACTTTTTAATTATCAAAGTAATACATGTTCTTTTTCAAAAATTAAAATGATACACAAAATATATATAAAGTAAAAAAGGTCCCCATTGTACCCTCTCACTAATCTCACTTCTCAGAGATAGTTATCATTTCAAATTTGGTGTTTTTTCTGTTTTCACACGTACACACACACACACACACACACTTTATCGTTCACATACAGATTTTTAACAAAATAATATGTTATGCATATTATTTTAAAACTGAAGTTTTACCAATAATAATATATGGCTGTCTTACCACATTGATTCATATAATTCTGTGTTTTTCTTTTCATGGTATTCATGGTATCCCATAATATGAATATGCCATAATGTATATAATCATTTATACCCATGCTATTAATATTATTCCCAATGTTTTGTTTTTTTCAAAAAATACAACTAACACCTTGTATGACCAATTGTGTATATGCACATTTTTATAGATAATGCCAAAATAATAGGATTTTCAAATTCTTTCCAATCATGCTGCTCCTCACACAGACGCTGCACCCTCTTTTATACGTCAGCCCTGCACTTCATCAAGAATTTTTTGTAGGCTGGTAATTCTCTGTGCCTTTGTTTGCCGAAATCTTAACTACAGGGTTTCATTCTACCCCAATTACCAGCATAATGCCTAGCATATAATAAGTACCCTATAAGCACTTGAAAGGGAGGAAGGAAGGAAAAAAGGAAAGGACAAATGCTAAACACTACAGCACATTTGTTGTTTTATTAGCTGATACCTGCATATCTTTAACGTGACTTCTCTGGCACACTCCATGTCAGTAGCTGCTTAAAGAGATCTTAGTTTAGGGGACCTGGGTGACTCAGTCAGTTAAGCATCTGCCTTCGGCTCAGGTCATGATCCCAGGGACCTGGGATCAACCCCCTCATCGGGCTCCCTGCTCAGCTGAGAGCCTGCTTCTCCCTCTCCCTCTGCCTGCTGCTCCCCCTGCTTGTGCGCTCTCCCTCTCTCTGTCAAATAAATTAATACAATCTTAAAAAAATGAGAGAGAGGTCTTAATTTAGTCTATTTTCCAGGCTATGGGTGATGGAAAGTGATTGTAGGAAATTCTTGGTCCTTGGCCTTGAAATTCCTAAGCTATCTCAGAATTAGGGACGACTCAAGATGTGGTAAGTTATTTGTTAAAAAGGCCACCATAATTCCCATCCTTTTTGTGTTATCCTCTCATGTGTCTTTAGATGGCCGTGTAACTTGCTTTGGCCAATGGGACACAGTAAATATGACAGAGAGTCTTAAAAGTATTTGCATATTTGGGCTTATTTTTTCTCGCGGCTCTTGGAAACCCTGAGACTAGCATGTGAAAAAGCTACAATTTGAGCCAGGCTTTTAGAAGGTTCAAGACTATATAGAGCAGGGACAAACCTTCTCAACCAAGGCTTCCTAAATCAACCATCCTGCCAAGCACCAGACATGTCTGTTGCTATCTCAAATCATCCAGGCCCAACCAAGCTGCCACTTGATTGACCTCTGATCAGAAACAGCACCCATAGGGGTGCCTGCATGGCTCAGATGGTTAAGCATCTGCCTTCAGCTTAGATCATGATCTCTGGGTCCTGGGATTGAGCCCGCATCGAGCCCCACATCGAGTCCCGTATCAGGCTCCCGGCTCAGTGGGGAGTCTCCTTCTTCCTCTCCTTCTGCCTCTCCCCCTGCTCATGCTCTTTCTCTCTGTATGTCTCTGTCTCAAATGAATAAATAAAATCTTTAAAGAACACACACACACACCCAGAGCTGACATAGAATCATGTAAAATAATAAATGTTTGTGTTTTAAGCGACTAAGTTTTGAAGGGGTTTTTGTTTTTGTTTTTTCTTTTATGTAGCAAAAGCTAATTGATACACAAGAACTTACTGGAAAATGACAGTATGAGAAACAATAATTTAGGTTAATATTATACCTTACCAAAATGCAAAACCCTACATAACACAGTAGCAAATTGCGTACCACTTGTAAACATGGTATCATCAACAACATGAGTTATCTCAAGAATATATAGGATTTGCCACGTAAATCATCCTATCAACAGAATAAAGGGAAAATGTTTCTAATTGTCTTAATAGATGCAGAGAAAATGCTCAATGAAATGTAACAGTGATTTCTAATAAAGCTCTTAGCAATTCCTTGATTTCTCTTTCTTCTCCCTCATTGACAGCGTATAGAAATGCAACTGACTTCCATGGATTGATTTTATATACTGAGACTTTGCTGAATTTCTGTATGAGTTCTAGAAATTTTGGAGTGGAGGATTTTGGATTTTCTACATAGAATATCATGTCATCTGCAAAGAGTGAAAGTTTGACTTCTTTGTCAATTTGGATGCCTTTTATTTCTTTTTATCTGATTGCTGAGGCTAGGACTTCCAGTACTATGTGGAACAACAGTGGTGAGAGTGGACATCCCTGTCATGTTCCTGACCTGGGAGGAAAAGTTCTCAGTTTTTCCCCATTGAAGATGATATTTTCTGTGGGTTTTTTCATATATCATTTATGATATTGAGGTATGTTCCTTCTATCCCTACATGGCAGAGAGTTTTTATCACAAAAGGATGCTATATTTTGTCAAATGCTGTTTCTGCATCTATTGAGAGGATCATATGACACTGAACTCTAGGAAACAAACTGAGGATTGCTGGAGGGGAGATGGGTGGGGGGAAGGTATAATTGGGAGGGCGCTTGATGTGATGAGCACTGGGTGTTATATGCAATGATGAATCACTGAATTCTACCTCTGAAACTAATAAAAAAAAATACTTCTAGCAAATAGGAACAGAAGGAAACTTTAACCTTATAATCATTATCTTCTTAAAAACACATCTAAAGGGCACCTGGGTGGCTCAATCAGTTAAGCAACTGACTCTTGATTTCGGCTCAGGTAATGACTCTGAAACTGAGCAACCGGTCTCGAGCTCCATGCTAGGGATGGAGCTTGCTTAAGTTCTCTCTCTTTCTCCCTCTGCCCTCCAGCCCCTCTCACGTATACACTCTCTCTCTCAAAACAAAAACAAAACAAAACCAAAACCAAAACAAAACAAAACAAAAAACAACCACATGCATCGAATACCATAGTTAATAATAAAATGTAGAATTTTCCCTTTAAAATGAAGAACAAGATAAGGATGCCTCTATCACTGCCTCTATTAATAACGTTCTGGAAGTCCTAGTCAGTGCAATAAAATAAGAAAATAAGATATGAAAGAATTAGAAAAAAAAGAAAACAAATTTTCATTCACAGAAAATATGATTCTGTAATACAGAAAATCCAAGAGCATCTAAATATATTACAAGTTTAAGAGATATAAGCATACTGGCAGGATATGAAACCAATATATAGAAATCAATAGGATCCTGCATAACAGTGGTAACCAACTGGAAAATTAAATTTTAAAAAAATACTAATCACCATGCTCAAATCCCAGTCTACCCCTGTCTGCTTACTCGTCTTGGTTGTATTTCCATGTGATATGGATGGACTAGCTGCAGATTTCTAAGTTGCAGGAGGGTGGGGACAGTGTGTGTTTTGTTCAACACTGTAACTCTAAAGCCTGGCTCATAGTGGGTCAACCAACTATCCCGGTTTGCCCGAGGCTGAGGGCCTTCTAAGGACATGGAACTTTCAGTGATAAAACCACAACAGTCCTGAGCAAACTGGGACAGCTGGTCACCCTACCTGTTGACAAACCCAAAGGAAAGAGAGAATTTGCCTGTCCATATGCACTGAAAAATTCAGTTCAGTCTACCTCTGTTGCAGGGAAAAACACCACTCTTCCCTACTGTGTGTCTCCTCCTTGTGACTCTCCTTTATTACTAACACAAAACAATTCACTTTTGGTCACCAAATACATGGTTTTCCCCCACACCAACCAAGTCTCTCCAATACCAGGTGGGCATCCTACAATTTAACTCAATCCTGACACTATCTACCAGACACTATCTACCACCCCCACCCCAGCTCCCATCCCCCACTTCACACTCCAGCCACAAGCCCAGGTTAACGCCTTGTTTCTGACCAACTGGCTATAGATTGAAGATTCCAACAACCCCTCTTTGGGTTCAGTTAATTTGCTAGAGCGACTCACAGAACTCAAGAAAAACTCTTACGTTTACCAGTTTATTAAAGGATATGATAAAAGATACAGATGAACAGCCAGATGAAGAGATACATAAAGGAAAACTCTGGGAGCAAATGAGCACCAGAGCTTCTCTCCCCATGGAGTTAAGGTACATCGCCCTCCTGGTGTATATGTATTTCCCACCTGGAAGCTCCCCGAATCCCGTACTATGGGGATCTTATGGAGGCTTTGTCACATAGGCACGATCAATTATTAACTCCATTTCCAGCCCTTCTCTCCTGTCTGGAGGATGAGGGGGTGAAGTTGAAAATGCCAAGTATCTAATGATGGCTTTGTCTTTCTGGTGACCAGCCCCCACCCAGGACCCACCCAGGACCCCACCCAGAGTCACTTCATTGGAACAAAAGATACTCCTAGTACTCTTTTCACTTAGGAAATTACACGGGTTTTAGGAGCTCTGTGCCAGAAAGTGGGCAGAGATCAATATATATCTTCTATCATTGCACACCATGGTTAACCAAGGAATAAGCTGTTGGCTTCAGGGTTAAAAAAGAAAGTGAAAGAATTTTCATTGAGTTTGTTTTGGTAGGTTATTAACCAAATCAGGCTAAGTTAATGAAACAGTGCCTCTCCATGCTAAAAATTATACAGTGGTATTTTAGAATCTAAGACAACGTTAAAACCACCAAGAGTTTGTGGAACTTTTAAGTTCTACACCATGCCAACACAATCTAACAGCATCCCAAAGTGAGAAGCCATAAAAGAATTTTCTTCATTAAACTGCAAGTAACTGCAATGTCTTTTTTCCTAAAAGTAATCTGAAAAATTCAAAAGGCCCTGTTGCTCTGAAAATGAAATAATAATGAAATAATACTCATCTGATAAAACAACTACCTCTGGTGAGAAATATAAGTAAATGAATTTGCAATACCTTCAATACTTGACAATTTTTCTAAAATACCCTAAACAACCATAAGGATTTCCTATTTCAAGTTAATATTCATTACATTCGAAACATAGGGGAGGGGTACGGTGGCATTGATTATTCAATAAGTAAAAAATATCATTTACCAAAGTGTTCTGTCATGGTCCATGATTTACCTATCCACAAATACATGCAAATTCCTTCAGCATGCCTATGTAATTTATCACATCCAATTGAAATCGTAGACTCCTGTGTGGCTTCCGTCTTATTCTTCCTCTGTGCAAGACAAGTCTCGATGATTCTGCCTTTATGGTACTTTTCTAATTCCTCTGCCCAAGCTCATCCTAGCTCTAACATAAGGGGAATAGAAATAGGAAAGAGATCAATCTACAGTACTCTCAGGTTGATTAGCCAAGCAGGAATGAAAAAGAGAGGACAACATATACAGACTGCCTACAATGAATGTGCCAATAAATAAGTTGCCTGATTTAATCCTTAAAATAACTCGAGTGGTAGATATTATTATCCCTGTTTGCTTACGAGAAAACTGAGGCCCAGAAAGTTTGAACAAACTGAACAAGTTCATTCAGCCCCTGAGCTGCAGGATTCAGATTTAATTCAGATTTAATTTGTCTGGGTGAACACACCTGGGTGGCTTGGGTAGTCTATGATAAATGAATCATTTGGACCCACATAATTAGAAAGTGAATTTTCCTGGCTTTAACTGATAAGAAAATGTAAGAAAACTAACTTCTATGAATGTGTAATTCTACTTTTAGAATGTATTATGGACATGATTTTAGAACTCCAATTTTGATTAAGCTGAACTAATAAACCACATATATATAATAATTTTTTCCTGACCCCCTCCCAAAATAATAAAACTTACCACTTTGTGGATAAACATGTTCTCTTATTTTAGTTTCAATGTATGTTAGTAGTTTAAGTTGGAATTTTATATTATTTCAAAAGTACGTCTAATTTAAGATACTTCATTTTGGATCAAATTATCTGATACATGATGCAATGGATCATCCACAAAACCATTATTTCTAAATAATGTTTCTTTCATTAAAATTTTTTTTTAGTCTCAAATGCTTAGCTTTATTAAAACTTACTTTATTCTGTTCAGGTGATATTGTATTCTATGTTAGATTCAGTAATGCTAATCCCGTTTATTTTTAGATTATGAGATCTAAAATATGTCATTATAACAAATTAACAATGCAGTTGTGTAGAAAGAGAAATATGATAGAACAGAGGAGGTTAGAGAAACAGGCAGAAGTCCGTTTACGTAGGGTCTTATAGATCAGATAAAGGAGTTTGGACTTTATTTACGTTCAGTAGGAAGCTAATGAACGATTTTAAGCAGGAAAATAGCATGATCTGATTTACATTTTAAGAAAAGCACTCTGGCTATTGTATGAAGAGTGGATCATAAGAAAGAGCAAGAGTGGAATCCGGAAGGTCAGTTGAGAGGTGCAGTCAAAATGTATTTAGGGGAAAGACATTGGTAACTGAATGGTGGGGAAACAGTGGAAATAGGCAGAAGGGTCGTATTTGGTATCTTATCGGTAGGCTGGGTTGGGAGTGGGCTGGCTAGAGAGAGCCAAGAGCCAAGCGTATCTCCCAGGTTTGAAGACTGAGCTGGATGGCAGCATTTTCTGCAATGGAGAGTGAGAGAGAAGCAGGGCGTTTCCCTTTTTGCAAGGTCTCCGTGTGTGCTTGTCTGGGGATGATGTCTCTCCTAGAATTTCACCCTACTTTACTGCTCATATATATTTTGCAATTTTCCAGTTGTGGCACATAGACTCCACAGTGGTCCCCTTGATCCCAACTTCCTGGTGCTCATTTTTTGTGTGACCCCTTCCCCTTGAGTACCAATGGGACCTGTGACTTGCTTCTCACCAATGGAATACAGCAAATATGATAGAATATACTCGAATACATGTATGTGACAACATTATGTAACACTGTTGCTCATTTTGCTAGGAAACTCTCTCTCTCCTGTTGGCTTTGGAGAAGTAAGCTATCACGTAGGCTGGCCAAGAGGGGAGTCAAGTGACAAGTAACTGAGGGCAGCCTCTGGTTAATGGCCACCAACATACTAAGTCCCTCAGTGCAACAACCTGGAACAAATTGAATACTTCCAACAACTACATGAACTTGGAAGCAGCTCCTTCCCCAGTCAGGCCTCAGGTAAGATAGCAGGCCCAGTCAATGCCTTGATTGTGGCCTTTTAATATCCTAAAACAGCTAAGCTGTGCTCAGATTCCTGATCCATAGACACTGTGACATAAGCAATGTGTGTTGTCTTAAGCCATGTATTTGAGCTAATATTCCTAAGTAGAAATAGATAACTAATAAACCAATTTTCTTAAACTATTCTTTAAAAGAAATTATAATCACAACAGGATTCAGGTTTCTCCCATAGAAAGATCCTTATTACTGTTTTGGAAAAGTTGCTTTTTATAAATGTATAATATTTACAAATGTGTAAGTCCATGTAGTCTCTCCAACAACATACATATACAAGTAGTGCACATATCTGTCAATTTAACACTTAGAGAATTTATAAGCTACGAGGAAATTTGGAGAAGTGAAGCAACTTACCCAAGTTCCTACAGCCAGTTAGTGACAAGTCTGGGTGCAAAATTTACCACATTGAAATGTGATTTTAGCATTCACAGTACATGCAACCAGGAGGAAAGTCTTGACAATCTTCCATTTTTAAAGTGTATACTATCAAAATCTTTCAAGAACTCCCAAAAGACAAAAATTTTCTCACCTAGAAAGTACACTGCCATCTGTAAACTTAGCATTAAACAACTCATCAGAGCGAAATAAAATGGCTTTTATTTGTATTTGACTCCCTATTTCACTCTAAAGTATTTCATGATGCATGTTTTTAGCTTTTATATTTCATTCAGGATCTTATTAAATACATATGAGCCATAGTAGATGCTGAGAAAGAAAGACAGCCCAGCCTCTGCTTATACAAAGCTGCTGGTTTGAAGTGGCATAGATAGTTCTGTCTTGGCTTCGTAAAAGACTGTCTTAAAATGTTTTGTTTGATCCTCATAAGAAAGCATTAATGCTGATGCATGCATAGTCCCTGGCACAGAACGAAAGTACCTGCTCTTATTAGACAGAAAGGAAATGGGAGGTACGCAGGGACAGTGTGTTCCAAACTTTTAGCAGATGATGAAGCAAACCTCCCCGCCCCATGACTATGGAATTCCCCATAATTTCACTGTCGATAGTTTGTCATTTTATTTGATAATGACCCTGATAGAAAGAAAAGCAAAGTGCTCAGCAGCATGCGGAGAGCAACCAGAATGATTCACCAAAGTGAACAATTGCCCAACCATTACCAGGTGTAGAAAGTGGCTGACAGGTGCACCAGTACAAACAAATACTTCTGGACTTCTGCCAGAGGCCCAAGAAATGACAAATGGGTAAACTGGTGGGTTGAGGTGGCAAAACCTTGTGTCTCTTCTTTTTGGTAGAAAATTATTGAGCACCTACTATCACTCAGACACTGTGCTAGATAATGGGAATATAAGAAATGAATGAAGTACAATGTTGGGCTTCAATAAAAATAAATTGTAATAGAGTTCTGCAATAGAACAATATATACAAGACCACACAGGGGAATAAAGGATTAACTCAAGCATGGGAGTCAGAGAAACTATCTTGGAGAAGGTACAGGGTTTCTTTACAGGGTGATGAAAATGTTCTAAAAATGATAGCGAAAATGCTTGTACAGCCTCGTAATATAGTAAGAACCATTGAATTGTATACTTTAAATGGGTGAACTATATGGTATGTGAATTATATCTCAATAAAACTGATAGAGGAAAAAAAGCACAATAGATCTAAGATCATTGAGTGCTCAAATGGCCTCAATTTTTCACATGTCTCGGTGTCTATGCCCTTTGACACGTGACTTTCCACTTCCTCTCACTAAAGAGTTAGAGTCATTTCCCCCATCAAATCTCTGTTGACCTATGACTTGCTTCTTCTAATAGACTGCAGGGAAATGGCTCAGAGCCAGTTCTGAGCCTGGGGCTCAAGAACCCTTCCAGGTTTCCCTTTGACCTTTGCTCCTCTGCCATTGCCTTAAGCACGTACCTGGGTTAGCCTGATAGAAGATGAAAAGACATGTGGTGCCGAGAAGATTCTCTTTAATCATCCTACCTGAGGTCATTTGAGATTAGCCAAACCCAACCAATTACCAGACATGAGTCCCAGTCATGACCAGAAAAAAAAAAAACACCCTATCAAATCCAGCCCTGTCAGCTACAAACTTATAAAATAGATGTTTTTTGTTTTAAGCTACAGCATTTTGGGATTGTTTGCAGGAGTTTTTTGGTAGAAAGAGGTAACTGATCTTAAGTGGTACAACACATCATTCAAGAGTCATCTCATGAACTTCAAGAAAGAGGATAAAGAGTATAGTGAATGAAATTCAGAGCTTTCTGGACACCTTCTCTTACAGAGAAGGAGCGGGAGGGTTAGAATACATACATTCAGGGGCGCCTGGGTGGCACAGCGGTTGAGCGTCTGCCTTCGGCTCAGGGTGTGATCCCGGCGTTATGGGATCGAGCCCCACATCAGGCTCCTCCGCTATGAGCCTGCTTCTTCCTCTCCCACTCCCCCTGCTTGTGTTCCCTCTCTCGCTGGCTGTCAAAAAAAAAAAAAAAAAGAATACATACATTCAATTATATGTGTGTGTGCATAAAAATATGAAAATGCTGGTTAAAAATAATACAAAGTCGTTGGAAACTCCACAGTGACATTTTAAAATATAGCATGTACTGGGGTTCCTGGCTAGCTCAGTCAGTAGAGCATGCAACTCTTGATCTCAGGGTCATGAGTTCAAGCCCCACGCTGGGTGTGGAGCTCACTTAAAAAAAAATTGTAAATAAAATACAGCATATACTAGTTAGTATCTGGTAGTGATCACATTGAAAAATAAACCTTAATTTTTTCAGTATAAAAGTTTAGCCAAACAACATGACATCTGTGGTATTCTAGCCAAAGATGTATAACCTTGACCTATTCATAAGAAAATGGTAGAATAATCCAAATTGTGGGACATTCTAACAAAACAACTGGCCAACACCTTGAAAAGTGTCAAGATCATGAGAGACAAAAAGAGGAATTTTCCCAGATTTGTAGGAAATAAAGGAGACATGGCAATTAAATGAAATGTGGAATCCTTGGATTCTAGAACAGAAAAAGAACATTAGTGGGATGATTAGCAAATTTTGAACAAGATCTATAGATTAGTGAATAGTAAAAAATATTAAATCGAATGTTAATTTTCAGGTTTCAATAATTGTATAAATAAGTTCTCAACATTTGTAGAAGCTGGGTGAAGGATTATACAAGAACTCTATGTACTATTTCAGCAACTTTTTTGTAATTCCAAAATTATTTCAAGATAAAATGTTTTTTAAATAAGAAAGTTAGATGAAGAATAATGTGATCACATTTATATACTTAAAAAAAAAGACGAGAGTATATAGAAAACTGTTAGCAGCAAAGGATTTGTGGACATGCCAGACATTATTCTAGATACTGGTGGTAGAGCAGTCAATAAGACAGAAAAAATCCCTACACTCACTTGTAAGCAGACAGAAATATATAAGATAATTTCAGCTGGTGCTAAACACCATGTAGAAAATAAAACAAGGTGGAAGAGTGAAAACAGATTGGGTAGACTACTTTAGACTAAGTGGCCAGGAAAACTCTTTCTGAAGAAGTGTTATTTGAATGAGATCTGACAGACCTAAGGGGCCTATTTGTGAAGATACAGAAGGAATATTTTAGGCGGGGAAAAGCAAAGCAAAGGCTCTGAGGCAGAAGCAAATAGGAAATATGACAGGAAGAGAAAGGCTAGACTACCCCAGGGTGGAATGTGACCAGGTCAGACCAGACGTAGGGACTATTCAGAACAGGTAGGCTTGGGTAAGGAGTTTGTGTTTTAGTTCATGTGCAAAAAGAAACCACTGCGTGGTTTTAAGAGAGATGGAGCACGCTATGACTGACCTTCTTTAAAATGTCATTTCATTTTTTTGCGGAAATTGACCTGTGAGAGGACGAGAGTGGAAGGAGGAGGGCCTGTGGGGACTGTGATGGCAACAGGTCTAGAGAAGGAGAGATGGTGGCTTGACGAGGGTGTTCAGTGAAGGCAGAAAGCAGGGAATGATTTAGGATATATTTTGTTGGCGGTGGAGCAAAATTGTGCAGATGGATTGGATGTGGGAAATGAGCGAAAGCAAGGAATCTAGGATAATTCTTTGTTTTCTTGTGCAACTTGCATAGATTTGGGTGCCAGTTACCAGAGCAGATTGATGGAGGAAAGTTTTCTTGGGAGAAAAAATTAAGAGTTCTTGGGGGGAAAAAACCAAGAATTCTGTTCTAGCTATATTAAATTTGAGACATTAGACCTTCGTTATTTCAGGGGTTTTGCAATAATTAGTGTGTGTGTACGTGTGTGTGTGTGTGTGTGTGTGTGTGTGTAAGCATAAGTGTCTTTTCTTTAAGGATCTTACATTTTTAAAAAAAAAATAATGAAGGTTGAGGAACGTTCAAAATATGCTTGGCCAAGCAGGTGCCTCAATTATTCAAATAGGGAGCATATCTCATCTGGAAAAGTTACTGGAATGAGACTAATATATAGGACAAATGGCGCCATCCTAAAACTAGCAGTTGTAGAATTCACAAAGAAAAGCAGTGTGTTACATTTGTTCCTGAGCATCAGCAATGCTGGGCATCCATGGGTGAACCTTTTTATAATCATCATCACCCATGTAAATACATCTTTCAAGAGAAAATAATAGAGACCATGCACGTGTCCTTCAGGTTTAGAAAAGGGAACTTCGACCAAACGTGCATGTAGGAAGAGATATAATAGTAATCTCTTTTCTTTTTTAAAGGAACACTACACAGGGATCCTGGGGACTATAGGAGTGCAACTGCAGGAGGGACTATGGTACAGTGGTCAAGGAGGTAAGCCATGGCACCCCACAGGCCGTGCTCTATTCCCACAGACACTGACTGGTTGTACAACATGGTTCAAGTTCTATAACTTCTCTCTGCCTCCGTTGTTATCTGTAAAGCAGGGATAAGAATATGTGGTAGACCCTGTAATGCCCGTGTCCTCCACTTCCCCAGACTCCCCTTCCTAGCTGCTTGGAGTGTTACCAGAAGATGGCCTTCGGCTGTCAGGCCTCTGTTGGGATTGCCTTGCCTGAGGAAATTGTCTCTCCCAAGGTCACATCTCCTTCCAGGGGCAACCTCCATCCAGTGACTGGTCAACAAGGGATTTAAAGGCCTGAACTCCCAATTCAGGGCAGCTAGAAGGGCCTTCCAGCTCCTGAGCTCCATGTGGGTTTGGCAGATGTCCTCTCTGGGCTTCAACTTCAATGTCCCACTCTACCCAGATTCCTTCTCCTCCTTCCCCAGGAGCTCATCCCAAAACCTGTCCCTAAGAAACATCTTGCAATGCTAACCTCCCCCTCAGAGACTTCTCCCCAGGGAGCCCAACATGTGACATAAGAGTACCCTCCTCAGAGGTTGTCTCTTAGGAATAAATAAGTCACTGTACATAATGCACTTCGAAGAGTGTGTGTACACAGTAAGGGGAGAGAACCATTAGCTACCGGTACTAAGGTGCTTTCTTACGAAGTTGCCAATGCCTGCAACAGTCTTCTCCCCCCTAGCCGTAAAAGGCGCATTGCAGCGGCTTGAGTTTATTTTCCGTATGTTGTATTGCGTACCAATAAAGTTAACTGGCTTGTCTTCGGTGACAAGAGAGGAAAGAAATGTATTTCTGGCCTATTTGATGCCACCAGAATCCCTCATTCTTGACTGCCAGAGAAGCATCTTTGTGTTTGCAAACTGACTATGAAAACCTTCTCTAGTTTATACATATATATTTTTTAATTGAGAAAAGGCAGATATGAACTGTATTTTTATTAGGCCGGGATTACATACATCTCCTGACAAAGATTTCTTCACAACAGGAATTCACAGTTATCGAATCTCCTGAGAGGAGAGGAAACACATATCCTGAGCTTAGTCCATTCTGTTCAGAAATAGTTCTGACAACTAGAGGGCTGGATGTTAAGCTCATTTTGTGGCTGCATTTTGTTTTTCTGGCTCATTCATAAGTACTTGATCCTTATGAATAAAATAGAGATGAAACTTTTCCTGTAAAACTAAAGATCCTAAAAACAAGAATAACCAGAGAGCTTTCATTCTGGAAAGCAATGAATACAAGTCCACATAAAACTCAATTTGAAAAACAAATGTTATCCCAAAAAATCAGGTTATACATTAGATTAGACCACACTCAAATGCATCAGTAGAAAAAAAAAAAAGAGGGGGCGCCTGGGTGGCGCAGTCCTTAAGCATCTGCCTTCGGCTCAGGGCGTGATCCCAGCGTTCTGGGATCGAGCCCCACATCAGACTCCTCCACTAGGAGCCTGCTTCTTCCTCTCCCACTCCCCCTGCCTGTGTTCCCTCTCTCACTGGCTGTCTCTCTGTCAAATAAATAATAAATAAAATCTTTAAAAAAAAAAAAGGAATGACAAATGCCAGCTAGCTGAAAAGTGAAGGCTACGGTTGGTAAGAAGTTACCTTTGTACCACCTACAACTCTTCAAAGAGCATTAGTTGCGCAATGTGGTTAAAAGCCACGTACACAACGAATATAACAGGTGACTATACTCTGCTTTCAATTGGAAAATTGAAAAGTTTGTGATCCTGATCTCCTATATTTGTCTAATATTATCCCCTGACACAAAGCCTTCATAGTGCCAACAGTTTTGTAAATAGTCACCAAAAGAAGTTCCTTCCCTGTCCTGTTCAGTGGGAGTTTGGGCTGTTTGTTTCATATACACCCATGTCTATTTGAAGCTCGGGCCTTCATGAGACTCCAAGTCACTAATCATGGCAGTTGGAGTACATGCCCTCCCTCCAATGGGCACCTCGTTTCTCAGCCACGAGTTGAATAAATTGGGAATGGCTGGCATAAAGCTTGAGTTGATCGTTGATGTCCACCCATTTCACTTTCTTGGCATCATCACCAGCTTCCAGAGAAAGATGATCCATTATCTCACCTGTATCGTCGCTGTAGTTCACAGCCTCTGTTTCCATCCACGCATTATCTGTGTTTCGGGGATCATCCACGTAACCTTTATAGACCACAGAGTGTTCCTGACTGAATAGTTTGTGTAGTTGTTTCTCCAAATCCTGTGTTTCTGCTCTAGATTTCTGTAAGGAATTCATGGCTTCCTCCCCAACTTCTCTCTTCAATGTGGTACTAATTTTCTCTCCTGGCTCCACCATTCCCCCTGGGATGGCCCATTCTCCACAGTCCTTTCTTTTGATGGCTACAAATTGCAGGACGTTTCTCTCAGAAACAGGATGGATCACTTTCTTTCCCTTGCTATCCTTTTTCCACCTGGTTAAGATGGGATCAGCAACGTGATTGGGACCCCACCGCCCTAAAAGCCCTCTGCCCACCAGCCCTGTTCTACCCGCGGGATTTCTAGGTCTGCCATTCTCGACCTCATACAAACCATTCTGGCTCCTTCTTTCAACATGCCCATCCTCCTCATTGAATTTAGGCGAGAAGTTCCTTTTGCCCATCGGGGGGTCTGCCCACGTGGGCTGGGCCAAGACAGAACCCGCAATGTACTTGACAGGCTTGTAATCTGGCTGCTGGACCAGCCAGCTCACTTTCTCGTCGGGGACCTGGCTTCGCTCCACTTTAGAGCCAGGGTATGGAGACGTCCTGGCCTTCTTGTGCGGGTTCTCAGCGGCGCCGTTCGAATCTGACATGATGAAGCTTGGAAGAACCGCAAGTGAGGAAGACAGGCTCCAACCAGCCCAGATGATGGGGCAGCTGCCAGGCCTGCGGCAAGGTCATAGGGAGAGACACTGTCACTAACCCTTTGCCAGGCGGTGTCCAACCCTCCGCTGTTGCACGGCCGGTGGGGATGTTGGTGGCGCTTAGGAGTGCGGACTGCGCGTGAAGCCAACGGTGCAGGGGGGCTGCCGTGGGGGGCGGGGGGCGGTGCTCCCCCCCACCCCCGCCATGCATGCCTTTTCATTTTACACTGACAGATTTCGACATCTAGAAGGGCCTCCAAATGCGAAGTGCTGGGGTTGAGAACATCGTCCAAACACCTCAAACAAAATTAGCACACAACAAGGACAAAAGTGCTTTCTTGCTTACCGAGATATTAGCCATTTGGGGTAGATTTCCTTCCCTAGGTCCAGAACCACAGTCTGTTTGGAAGCGTGAAGAATGAATGTGCTGGTGGTGGCAGGTGAGGTGGTTGGCGGGGAGGTAGAGGGGGGACACAAAATGCCTTGTTTGGGATGATCAAAAGCCAAGTGAGTGCAACCTCCAAGGAGCAAGAGAGCTTACTTGGTCCAGAGAACATGGCCCTTGTGGGAAATCCGTGATGCACAAGTTATGGGAGATGGCTCAAATCTTGGGTCCACCATTTATAAGCTGAATGGCTTGGGCAAGTTGTTTCATCTTTCTCTTCAAAGAAGTGTTGGCTACAGCATGCCAGGTGCTGTGTCAAGCACAGAAGATTCTATTGAGGTCTGGACCACATGACCTTGAAGGATTCCAGTTGGGAAGGCAGCACTTACATTAAAAAGTAGAGCTAACACTGCAAGGGCAGGGCCTTGGAATCCTTAAGAGCTGAACAGAATCCAGTTCGATCCCAGCTTCCCTTCTTTCCCTGGGACCTTCTTGGGCAAAATTACTTAAGCTCACTTCAGTTTCCTCATGTGTAACATGAAAATAATAATATCCATCTCATAGGGTTGTGCTGACAATTAAGTGGGGTGTTACACGTAAAGCTGTTAGCACAATATCTGGCCCACTGTGTGCACTCAGAAATGCTACTTGTCATTACTATAATTATCATTACCTTCTTGACCCTGCACCTTGAAAACTGTGTAGAAAAGAACAGGACAGTTGAAATAATTATGGGGATTGAGTAACTCAGATATGAGGTCAGAGTTAAACAACGTACGATTTCTCTGTATGGAGAAATTCAGGCTGAGAAATAACAGCATCTAGATCCTAAAATGGTAAATAATGAGAAGCAGCAGCACTGGCTAAGTCATTCTACCTAAGAAAACAAACCCTAGGGAAGGGTATCTTAACATTCGAAACATAGTTTGGGAACAAATGGAATACTGTAGACTCTAACTGAGACCCGAAGGATATTTAACATTTCCTAAAGGTTGTTGCATGTTGCACCAGTCCCAGAAATGATCTGAGGGTCAAATATGTTTGGGAAATTCTACATAATTCACCACCCTCCCTTAGAAATTCAGGATTCACGTGACTGTTTTAAAGATACTGTGAATTCCAGTAAAAACAAACCGACTAACCCCAAACTATTTAATTCTGTTTCATTTAGTATTTTTCAGATTACCCTGTTTATCAGAATGCCTTGTTTATGCAATAGGCGGTATTATTTTAGGAACACACCTCCTCAACTTTAGATAAGTTACAAAATGTGCGCACTTGAGGGTAGGTCTCTAACCATCTGAAGTTACCACCCTCACAATGGAAAACCACCCATCCCCCTCTTAAAGAACTCTAGGCTAAATGAGCCAGGATTCCAGAAGGCTTGAAACCCAGAAATAGCTGGAACTATGGAGAACAAAAAGTAGAAAAGGACTGACAGCATAGAAATGTGAGACCTGATGGCTGAATAATATTCCTTTGTATATATGGACCACATCTTCTTTATCCATTCATCTGTTGAAGGGCATCTCGACTCCTTCCACGATTTAGCTATTGTGGACAATGCTGCCATGAACATTGGGGTGCATCTGGCCCTTCTCTTCACTACGTCTGTATCTTTGGGGTAAATACCCAGTAGTGCAATGGCTGGGTCATAGGGTAGCTCAATTTTTAACTTTTTGAGGGACCTCCACACTGTTTTCCAAAGTGGCTGTACCAACTTGCATTCCCAGCAACAGTGTAAGAGGGAGCCCCTTTCTCCACATCCTCTCCAGCAATTGTTATTTCTTGCCTTGTCAATTGGGTGTTATACATGAACAATGAAATATGGAACACTACATCAAAAACTAAGGATATACTGTATGGTGACTAACATAACATAATAAAAAATTTTTTAAAAAAAGGATAAAATGGCAAAAATGAAAAAAGAAAAAAAAAGGAAAATGAAATATGAGACCTGGTCATCATCAACCCCCATCATCGTCATTGTCGAGAATGTACGGTGCGCACTGTACAAAGAACCACTAGAAAAGAAAGACGATTATTAAGAGACACAGTCCCAGGTCTGTAAGTCATGTCTTCCTATGGTTGCATTTATTTTTTTTTCCAATTGTGGAATTCTTATTCCTCTGAGCCTCTGGGAAATGTAGTAGGAAAACTACTGATGTGAAAAGGTAAGCATGTTGAAAGAAGACGCTTGTAAATTCCTCATATTATTATTTCCAGGCATCACAATCTAACTCACAAGAAACGAATGAAGCAGGAGGCTTGGGCCTGGTTCTACCTTTCCCCCACCACAGGCTGCATAGCTTTGCATCTGACATTTGGCTTCTTTGGGTCTTGGTTTCTCACTATAAAAGGAATTGGTTGGCCTCTGTTATCTGCTACAGTCCTTCCAACTTTAACATTTTATGATTCTAGGATCTTTAAAAATCTCATTATTGGAAGGCCAAGGTCGATTTTTGCTATGAATCAAAGAAACCCCAGATGTTCAAATATAAACAACCAGATGCTCAGGGGAAAACAGACACTTGAGGAAAGCAAGGGAGCAGGGAAGGCCTGGTATGTCAAGTACAATGCAGAAATAGAGTGGGCCAAAGATGACTTCACAGAACACCTACCTGGAAAGGGACATTAAAACCAGTAATGAGAGGTTTGACTTGTTCTTACTATCATCAAAGAGAAGAAGACAGTTAAATCAGACCATTTGACGATCAAGGTGCAAAAGGAGCCCTAAGGGAAGGAAATGTACTAGAGTCGAGACCAAACAAATTATTTGCTGGGAAGCCACTGGGGAGATTCTCTTTTCTAAATCGTCATCCAAGGCAGAAAAACAAATAGAACTCAACAGAGAATGTTCTGGTCCATGCAGGAGAAAGCCCTGAAGGAACTGTAAACACAATCAGGGAACAAATCTTTGGTCTGTCACTATGAACTCTTCTTGGGCCAGAGATGGCCTACATGACTCCCATTTTATCAAAAAGATTATGGAGGGCACAGTGGGGATGGAGAGGACCGGGCTGATTATAGGACCCCCGCAGTGCACTAACTCCTAACCATCCTTCCAGCCTCTCTTTGGGAAGCAGAAACAAGTGGTACCCGGAAAATTGGATTACCATGAATTACCCATCTCTTCCTAAAGTGATGCTAAACTTCAACTTCTGAAAGAAATCTGGAAGGAAAGCAGAGAAGAGCTTTTCTCCTCTCAGTGATAATACTGATAATAAATAGCAATAATAAAATAACTACCATTTACTAAGTGCTTTCTGTGTATTGGTCTGCGGCGCACCGGTCAGTGAGCGATCAAGGTATTAGGTCACTAGTCTGGCTTTGAAGTCAAAGAGAAAAATGGGACAGTGACTAACTTTTTTGAAGATTAAAGAAAACTGTGCCTTTTAAGAAGTGACTTAGGCAGGATAATTAATTCAGCCATATATAGAATGGGGGCCGTGTACAATTTAGCCTAAGAAATCCGAGGTAGAATGTGTAACAATGAGAGTCAAATAGCCTTTATTTATAGGGGAGGTAAGTTTCAGTGTGTGTGGTGCGATGCGAAGGTGTTAGGAAAGTCCAGCTGCCCCCCCAAAAAAATGTCTTCCTGACCCTCTTAAAATACTGCCTGGATTTACACCATTAAAATAACCCCCTTTGAATGTGGTTTGTATTGTAAAATGCACATTTATTTCACATTCAGCCGTTGTCATGCTTTCCGGTGAATTAGTGGTACAGGCTGACAACTCACTAAGGACGTCAACTGAGGAGACAAAGATTCATAGTTGGAGGAGGAGGGACCCTGTGGGAGGATGTGGGGGGGGAGGGGCATTGCTCCGGTCAGTTCAGCAGCCTGTGGGTGCCAGGGTGGCCCCAGATCCTGAGCTAGGTCCCAGAGATGAAAAGGGAAGTAAATGGGGCTCATTGCTTCAAGAAGCTTACAGTCCAGAGAGTGAACTATGCGAAGCTCATGGGAAGTTTTGAAAAGTGGAGCCAGAGCCTCAGAAAGGAAAGGTGGAGGGACAAAGAAGATTCTCTTCCATCACAGTGTACTGAAGTCTTGGACAGTCGGTTAAAAGAAGGCTTTTTCTTTGTCCCAGGGAGCTCCCCCAAGGAACCATCAAAATCGAAGCTGGAAGGTCTGACACTGTAGGCTGCGGGATGGCAGATCATTCAAACCCCTTTGATTCAGTGATTTTTTTTGTCCTTTGAAATTTAAGTTCATCAAATTTGACTATATCAGAACTTTAACTAGATTGCTGACTGTGAAATAGATGCCCCTTGCCAATTTGTCCTGCCCCCTCCTTCTGCCAGAACCCCACCGTGTGCAGCCCCGATTGTACGGTGGGACTGCTGAGGCCGCTGTTAGAGCAGGCGGCAGGAAATGTAGAGGAATGGCAGCCGGGAGGAGAACGGAGAACTTCTTTAAACAACAGACCAGAGGAGCAGCATGTTTTCAGATGGTATTCAACGAGCACCCTAGAACACAGCTTCTAGGAATGGAGAGAACACTCAATTACTGCTTAAAAGATCTGGGGACTAGTTCTGACTCTGGTATTTACTAGCTGAATTGCCATGGGAAATCCTAATACTATTCACCTCTATTTATGGAAGACAGACTACATGCCAGGCACTGCGCTATGTGTTTTACCTGTAAAAACATTTAATTCTCACGACAACCCACTGGGGTAGATTCTCTCATTTTCCTATTTTATAGATGAGGAATCTTAAACACAGGTAAGTTCAAGGTCATATAACCTAACATTTGTCAAAGTAGTCATTTGAGCACAGGTAGTCAAACTCTGATGTCCACGTTTAGCTACCGTCATACTGCAGTTACCTAAGCCTGTTGGGGCTCAGGTCATTCACTTAAAAATGGACATGTTGGGCTAGACAATGTCTTGACTTCTTTCTGGGTTTAAAATATGATTCTAATTATATGAATTAGACCCATACTTAATAGTCTTAAGGTTAATCTGTGTTTCTGAGTAGTCTGTCTTACAGAACTGAAATCTAAAGACAGATATCTGAAATCTGGTCTTAGATCCCAGCTGTACCTTTTGTTTGGTCAAACTGGACCATATTATTCACTGTTCCACCAAGAAGGCCCTTCCTTCATCCCTGTTTATTGAATTCTACCCATCCTTCCAAAGCCAGCTGAATTGCCAAGTTAGAGCGCAGATCTATTAGGCTGTTGGGGATTGAGATTTGGGACAAATATTTGAGCTAGTGGAAGGAAAAGACATAGAGTAGGAAAAAGAAAGGGTTCAGGGAGCCACTCACAGATGTGGACACTAAGAGCAGAGATGTTGTTGACCTGCACCAGCAAAGCCTTCCCTCTGATGGGGCATAGTTGAAGCCACCAAAGTTATATTCACCGGTACCCAGTTAGGTGAGGTGAAGATGAAATGAGATACCATATGTGAACTATCTAGCACAGTGTCTGGAGAGGACAATGCCATAGTTCTGAATTCCATGGCCTACCGTAGGAATCTGCTCCTCTCCTGCATGCTGAAGAAGGCTGCCTCCTGCCCAGAAAGGAGTAGGACAAACAGAGGTGAGCAGAGACTCCAGGGAGAAAAAAAGAAGTTAGGAGAAAGTATATTAGGATGCGAAGAGAAAAATGAGAGCTAGAGAATAAGAGAGAAAAGGGAAATATAAGGGAATTATGGTAGAGAAGAGGACAGAGGGAGAAATGGAAGCAAAGGGGCAAAAAGGGAACAGAGGGAAGAAGGGAGTGCCAGGGCTTGAAAGGAAAGTTTGCTCAGCTCCTGCAGAACCCCGTGCGGGGGAAGAGTCCCCGAGGTAAGCAGGTCCTCACCCAAGCCCGGAATGCCAGTGGCTTGCCCCTGTACTCTCTGATCCACCTCCTTCCCCTGCTCTGATCTGTACTGTAGGGGCTCTGACCACTGCTCTCTGTCGTCCTGTCCCCTGGCTTCTGCTTTCTACCGCTGGGTGGCCCTGGAGGGTGGGAGGAAGAAACCAGGGGATTTCTTCAGTTTGGGAGGCACCTCCGGTAGTTGTAGCTTCCTTCATGGCTCCCACAACCACTGGGCAAGATCTTCAAGGTTCTGGCAGCCTCTTCCCTTTGTCCCTTGAGCTCTAGGGGCGGAGATGCACCCAGCAGTTGCTAATCTCATGATTGCCTCACTTTCCCCTGGTTGCACTTCCAGTTCTTTCAGTACCTTTGTACCTAATTCACTGCATTAAATCATCACTATTGAATTGCCTGGGAAAGAAAACTTTCACTTGGATTTACCCTCAGAGTTCAAAGGCAGCTTTCCCAGTGGGACTAGAAGCAGCAAATCTAAAGAGAGAAAGAAATCCAGCCATCCCAAGAGTCAGGAAGGGTCTGGGTCTACTTCCTCAGTGTTTGATTGGAGAGGGACAAATCCATACTAACTGTCAGAGCTGAGGGACTCTTAGCCTAGGAATTATCCGTAAAATGACTGGGTTCATGACCATTCGTGTCTATTCCTCCATGATTTACCATATTCACTTTAATCACCTTGAGCCTTAGCTTAAGGAACATCTCAGCTTTATTTCCCCAAGGGTTATCAAGTGCCCATTATGAGTATGGATGGCACATAGCTAGGTGTGGCGGGGAAGAACACAGAGCCACAGGGGAAATGGAGGACATGCTCAGTTTTTGGAAGTGTTTGCTTTTTTGCAAGATGAGGTTTGCAGACTATCAGGAGACCCTCTTCATAGACACTCTCTTGAGTTTTTCCAGTACAAACAGAGCTGCAGACACTCAGTGACAACTTTATTCTCACAGCATTCATCTCTCCCATCCCCAGGGCCCCGTTAAAATCAGGCTCTTGTTCTTAAGGAATCCACAGACTAGTGGGGGCACAGAGGAGGCACATGACTGACCCTCAAGCCAGACTGATGCCAACCACAAGGGGTGAATTCTGCATGGGGTTCGGGGAGACTGCACAGAGATGGTAGGAGATGCTAGACACTGAGCCTCCCAGGGTTTGACAAGCTGAGGGACCTACAGGGTTTTCTGGGTTTTTGGCAGAGCACAGAGCAGGATCAAAATCAGTCTCCGAAGAACAGAGGCGTCTAAGGTGTTGTCTATAGGCACGGGTTTTTGGGGTGAGGGTTGGGCAGTGGAGGGGAGGAGACTGACAGGTGGAGGCCCAGCTGTGGAAGGCTCTGAGACTAAGAAATTAGGGTTTGAGGTCATGGGGAGTCATCTGGGATCTTAGACATCTTGTGGCAAGGTCACTTCTGGGATGGCAACTTAGAATGCTGCGTGAGGACAGGATACAAGCCGAGAAGCTGGAGGCAGGGAAGAACTGAGCCTCCAGGGATAGCTTCTAGACCAAGGTTCGGCTTGACCATCGCGGAAAGTGAACATTTGAGCTGAGGCTTTCTATCCATTCAAGGGCAAGCTTCCTCCGTCTGTTGCGGGGTGGGGAGGGAAGTGCTCCTTCCACGGCCAAATGATACGAAGTCTCCAGCCTCAGAAGTTTCGAATTTCTCCTTGCCAAGGTCGGGCCACTACAGGTGGGCGATCGCGAGCCTTGGGCCAACGAGTGGCTCCATGTCCGTCCCCGGCGGCCGCCGCGGCTCGTCCCCTCCAGGCCCGGGCGCTGCCGCGGGCCGTGCCGGGCAGGGCGCTCCGGGAGCTGCGCGGCGGCTGCTTGAGGAGGCCTGGCGGGCGGCGGCGAGAGGCTGTGCCCCAGTTTGTGTCCAATCAGGGAGTGCGGGCTGTGCCCCGAGCCGGGCAGCAATGCGTAAACAAACCCACGGCAACTCCTCCGCCCCCTCGGCGCGCTCGCCCCGCGCCCGCCGCCACCGCCGCCGCCGCCGGCTCCGCTCTCCTCGCGCCCGCCCGCCGGGCCGGCCCCCCGCCCGCGCCGCTCGCACCCCCGCTGCCCCGCCCCGCCCCCGCCGGCGCGGGCTCCCTCACCTACCGCCCCACGCGCGCGCGCTCGCGCACCACGCGCCCCGCGCGGCCCGCCCGGATCGTGGCCTCCCGAGAGCAAGGTAAAGGCGATGCGCGGGGACCCGGGCGGCTTCCCCGCCCGGCGCGGCCCAGGGAAGTTTCTGGCGTCGCCGCTTTCCGCTGGGCCGGGGGGCGGGGGCGGGGGGCGGAGGGGGGAGGCCCCCGGCGCCGGGCGAGCCTGGCGGGCGGGAGGGGGCCGCCCGGCGCCCGGGGGTCACAAGTTGCCCAAGCTGACATTGGGGCGGGCTGGCGGGCTGCGCGGCGGGGCGGGCGTCGCGCAGAGAGGGGCTGGAGGCGCGGCGGGGCCGGGCGCGGTGCGGGCGAGGGGAGGGCCCCGAGGAACTTTCTCCTCCCCAGAGGGGCTCCTTCCAGCCCCGGCCGCGGCCCCGCCTCGGGAGCAGCCGGCTCCCGGGCTGGAGGGAGACCATGAAATGTGTTTGAAGAAGCTGACGCAGTTTGTGACGCTCGCGGCTTCCTGACGGGGACCGGCAGGAGCAGCGCCTTCTGCGAAGAGGGACGAGCCGGGGCGGCGCTCGGGCCCTTCCCCCGCCCCGGAGCCGCGCGCCCCGGCGCCTAGTTCGGGGGCCGCGGGCTTTGGGCTCGAGCATCTAGCCCGGGCCGGGAGACGGGCCCGGCAGCGCGCGTCGCTTCCGTTTTGATTAGCTCGGGTTATTATATAAGATGTCACGGAGAGGGAAGGGGCGAGCGGGAGGCGCGTTGGCGAGGGCGCGTCGGCCTTCGTCGAGTGGCGGGGAGGGGCGGGAGGCAGGGCCGGGCGGGGACCCACCTGTGCGCCCTCCGCGCCCCCTGCGGGCGCCGCCGGCGCGCGTGCCGGGGGCCGGGGGCTCAGGGGCCGGGCGGGAGACCCGGGGGGGGGGGGTGCGGGCGGACGTGTCCGCCGCTCCCCTCCCGCCCCAGGAACACTTGGGCAGCGGCCGAAACGTGCCGTTTCCTCTCGCCTGGCCTGGGTCCCCACGTTTCTGGCTCCAGGCATTTGTACTTTGAAACATTTGTTTAATATTAAGGAAGCTGCGTGTGCGGCGGTCATAGTACGCCCGGAACGTGTGGCCGTGAGCTCCAGGGCAGTGAATGAATCATCGCCCGCGGACCGGGCGCCGATGATTCATGCGGGGTACACACGCGCGCGTACTCGCCGTGTGCCTCTGACCCAGGGACGGCCGCCCTTCTGCAGCGATGACGCCTGGAGGGGCGGGGGAGTGTTCATGCAAAAGAGCGGCGGCTTGTTTTTTTCCCCCTTACACAATTTTGGGGAACTTTGGGGTGTCAGGCACCCCAGATTTCCCGAAGCTTGTTTCCAATTCTTGGAAGGGTTGCAGGATTCCACCTGGCTGCATTAATGAGTCGGTGTAGGAGCGCTGATGCGCTGCGAGGCTGGGTCCTGGCTCATTCAGAGTTTGGTTGGTGTCAAGTGAGGTATTGGGTTCTGAAGGAGTCTTTCTAGTAATTGCCTGTGTTTAAGGACCGCTAAAGTAATTAGCACAAACTTTAAAAGTTAGTGGATCTTAAAAGAAAAACAAGTGGCTCCTAATTAGGAGTCTTAAAGATTTAGGCTTTTGGGGGGGGTGCGTGTTTTAAGCCAAATTCAAAAAGGAACTTAGTTTGCCATTAATACAGAACTTTTAACCACTGTGACCACCCTTAAAGACTAACTTGACTCATTCCCACCTGACTCCACATTTGTAGGATTAAGAGTAAGGTTTTCTCATCACTCAGGACTCAGGTCAAATGGCATCTACTCAGCACAGGCCCTCTTGATCACCTTAAATAGCTTTTCACCCCTTACCCCAGGAAGCACACCCAGTCCTATTTTATTTTCTCCATGGCACTTAATCACTATCTGAAATGATTTTATTTTGTCTTTAAGTCCTGTCTCTTTGTACTAGAATGTAAGCTCCACGGTGACAGGGATTTTGGCCTGTTTCACTCACTGCTGTAAGTCTAGCACCTAGAACAGTACCAGGCATGTATTAGGCACTCAGTATTTGTTGACTCCTGAATGAATAAATTCTTTTTCCTGATTTCTTGGTAGGGCTGTCTTTGACAGTTGAAATTCGTCAATGCCTTTTGTGAGTAAGGCACTAAGATGGTACAGTTTTTTTCTTCCAGTTTTCTTTTGATTGATTCATTGCCTCCTCTGTGCTATTTAACTGACAACACAAGCTGGGTTTGAGCATCACATCCTAAGATGCTGAGTGTGAGGAAAGATAAGGCATATAGAGCCTCGTCAGAAGAAAGTGCATTACCGTAGAAGACCGTGGGTGACTAAAAATATTACCTGTGCTGATTGAAAAAGAAGTACAGGATATTGAAATGGAATCAACAAAGTCAAGTTCCCACAGTACTGTGTGTTTTCGCTCATATTTGAAATACTGGTAGTTCTCTATTCCTCCCTCCCCACCAGCCTCAACTTTAGCTAAAGTTTGGGAAGGTCCATAGTAAGTAGCACTTAATATGAAGTATGAATATAACTAAGTGAATGCAGGAGGTCTTACCTCTGCTTTATTGTTGTTGTTAATGTCAGTAACTCCACAGAAGAGTGGATAGAAGGAGTTACTTAATATTTTAAACCTCTTCAATGTATTGTAAAGAATTAACACTATAATGAGTCAATGAAATAATGGAAGAAGATTTCAAATGTAGTGCTGAATGCTGCCTCCCTAGAGGGTAAACTTTAGTATACTTTTTATTATTATAAATCATAAGTTTTGGAAAGATATTGGTCAGCTTTACTCATAGCAATGTTTTTAGAATTCAGTACTTCCAAAGTTAGAGAAGAGCGGGCATCCAGCAGTGCCCTTTCCCTGATAATAGTTGTGATCATTTTCAAAAGCATAATCTGATTTCAAGAGTAAGCTCAGCAATAACAGAAGTTTAAAGCTAAAAGTGACCTTGAAACTACTTAGCACAATTCTTTCCTTTGTACCAACCCCTTTGCTGAGGAAACTGAGACACAGTGAGATGACTCGCCAAGGCTGCAGACAGAGCAGGGATTAGGACTGGGCATCTTGACATCTTGTTGGAAGTCCCTAAATTAGCCAGAGCTCCCATAAGGGGGGGAGGCATGGTCTCTACCATTAGCCCATTGACTGACTGCCTCCTGCTTGTGAGCTCTCAGAGTAAAACTATGTCTTATTCAACTTTGTGCCCTCCCTTGTACCTTGGACATCTAGGAGCTCAACAAATGCTTGCTAAGTGTGGTTGGGCAAATGTGTTTTAAGTTGAGGAATATACTTAAGAATTGAAAAAACAAGAAATCATACCTATTTTCCAGGTTGAAGAAGTTTTCTGACAAGAGTCGGAATGTTGACAGTAATTAACCCTAGAACATTCATAGTAATGAAGCTACTACTTAGTTTTCATGCCTCCAGTTTCAAACAAAATGGCTCACAACTTATAAGTATCTGTGCTTGCTTAGTGGGCATAATTATTCACTGGAGAAATAGTAGGAGACAGGAGTCAAGACAGCTGGTAGGTCTTGCCTCTGCCACTGTGTCCAATTAGAAAAGCCCAGACTTGACAGCCAAATAGAATTGGGGCTGAGCTCAGCTCTGCCCCTAACAATCAGGGCTCTCTGTAGCAAGTTACTTCGCTTTTTTTGAGCATGCTCTCATCTCTAAGGTGGAAGTAGTAGCACCTCCCTTTAAGGATTGTTGTGGGGCTGGGATAACATTTGTCGTGACTGGTGTACACTAGGCCCATAATAAATGGTAATGGCTACAGTTATGACTTCTGATTTATGTGACTCTGGGAACAGCTTCATCTCTCAAAGCTTTGGTTTTCTCAACTAGAGCATTGGTTGTGGGGATAGGACAAGGGGTTTGGGGAAAGGGGCGTGGGGAAGAATTAAATGATTTCTAAGATCTGATCTATCTCTGTACATCTCTGTAGTTTAAGGAATCGATAAAGAATGCACAATTCTCCTGCAATGTTAGTCTAAGTAAAATGATTCATATATTCTTGAACTAACGGCAGAAATGGTTTGTTTCTGGGCTTTCCTAACAATTTGGCATATTTAACTTTGATGATATTAAGTATACTTTCATTCTTTTATATGATGTATGATGGATACCAAGTTAACTTGAATATCTCAGCCTCTCATTCAGCTTACTATACATAAAGCAGTATAAGGAGTCTACACGTTAATCAATCAGACATTGGTACCCTTTCTTTAAGAGGTTTGAGAGTCATGTAAGGAGCATAAGACGGGTAACCAAAGGCTGTATTACATGGAAGGACTGTGAGAGGCACAAAGAAAATGCTATGTGGGGGCGCCTGGGTGGCTCAGTCGTTAAGCATCTGCCTTCGGCTCAGGGCATGATCCCAGGGTCCTGGGATCGAGCCCCACATCAGGCTCCATGCTCCACTGGGAGCCTGCTTCTCCTCTCCCGCTCCCCCTGCTTGTGTTCCCTCTCTCGCTGGCTGTGTCTGTCTCTCTCTCAAATAAATAAATAAATAAATAAATAAAATCTTAAAAAAGAAAATGCTTTGTGATTTCAGAGAAGGAAAAGCTTAACTAAGACTTAATTAAGGCATCTTAAGCAAGGCCTTAAACAATTAGTAGGACTTCAGCTGGCAGAGATGTGGGAACTAGCCTATACTAAGACTTGAATGAGAGGATATATGCGCGTATCCAGGAGTGGAGAGGAATGTGGTTAAGGTGGAGGGTGAGGGACCTGGGGGCAGTATAGGGGGGGCAGAAGTGCACGGCAGGGTTAGGACTGTACTGTGATGATCTTGAAGGCTGGGCTTAGGAGCCTGTGTAGTAGTCAGTGGCTCACCATCAAACGTATTTTAAAGCGTGTGTATTGGGTGTGGGGGTGATGTGATTAGCGCTGTGCTTTAAGAAGATTAATCTGAGTCAGAGGAGCCATGGGTAGTCCCGGTTAGGAAGCTATTAAGATACGCTCCAGAAGAGAAGGAACAGAGAATACAAATTAGGGTGGGAGCAGGTGGGTTGGGTGTGACACCATAGAAGTAAACCAGACAGGAATTGTTGACTAATTAGATGAGGGAGTTGAGGGAGAAGTCAAGGATGGAAGCTGAGTGACTTTGGACAGCAATGGCAGGAATTGAAATAGTCAGGAAGAACCACTAGTAAAGGCACTTGCTGGTAGTGTGCAGTCAGTAAGTGTTTGTCTCATTAATGGAAATGATGATGAGTTTGGATTTGGATATGATCACATTTGTGTGCCTGTGGACCACCCAGATGGATGGGAGCCATTGCAAATAGAGGAAATTTGGGGCATCCTTATGAAGGGAATAAGTTGTGAGAAAGGTTCACAGTGTGGGTGAAAAGAATAAAAGGCTGGGGCAGAGCCTTGGAAAAACCAATATTTGTGGGCTTGGAGGGAGACAGAAAGAGGCTGTCAGGATGCTGAGAAGAAAGAAGCAGGAGAAGGAGGAAAAGGCCCGGTAAGGAAAGGTGAGAGAGGAGGATTGGTGGAGGCTGATCGGGTGGAGAAGCAGAGATCAAAGACTGGGAAGAGATCAGTAAACTTGTCAGGGAGACCATTGTCAGCAGCCTTTGAGGACGGGGTCAGTTGGGCAGCGGAGACAAGTCAGAAACAAGTCAGCCAGGTGCCTGAGGGGTACCTGAATGGGAAGAAAACAGTGAGTGTAAACCGTGATCGCACTGTGAAAATCTGAGAGGCCAGTGACTGAAAACAAAAGCATAAGAAAGGCCTGAGAGTATTATGGCTGTCTGTGGAGAGGAAGGGCCTGAAGATCCGGAGAGGTAGTGGGAGGGTAACTGCTGTACCAGGCCCTCCGCAAGTAGGGGGGTGGGAACAAGGGAGAGTGACCGGATGTCCAGATGGCCCAGGACAGTCTTGGTTCACACCTGCTACCCCAGTTTATTTATGGGCTAATATTTGGACAAATATTACAAATATCTGGAAAAATAATGCCTACTTTTATTCTAAATGAGGTTGCTTTTTGAATAATGAATTATTTGATCGCCCAGGTCATGGCACAGGTAGTTATTCATGGAAAAACAGATGCAACATGGAGGCAAAAGACACAGATTTAGAAAGAGAAATTGGGAGCGGGGAGGGCGGGTGGCTGCCTCTGAAATGGGTCCATTCCCTCCTGTTGGGAAACAAGAGCAATGAGGGAGGAGGCCAGGTGATTGGCCGAAAGTAAGTTGGGGTGAGGGGCAAAGTTGGGGAAGGGGAAGAGTTTGGAGTAGCTTCCCATCTGAGTGCCACAGGGAGCCAGAGGTGGCCGGGCCCGACACGTGGTAGAAGGAATCTTCCCTATCTTCCCGACCGTCTCCAGCAGTGCAGAAGGTTGGAAGTGGAGGTGGTGTGAGGACCACTGGCACTGCCGGCTCCGTCTGGGCCCTGGGTGGAGCAGGGGCAGGTGAGACAGTGCTGCTGGGCTGGGGGGTGGGCAGCACACAGGAGCGCGGGACATGTAGCGGCTGCTTCAGCAGGGGCGGCGGGAAGGGAGACATAGGAGAGCATGTGCAGGGGCTGGTGGCAACGGGCGCGGGGAAATTTTAGGGTCGCTTATCATTATGGAGAGGTCAGTTATGCGCGACCATGTAAACTCAGAATGTCCCTGAGCTTGAGAACGGTGAGGGGTCACAGCCATGAGGCAGAAGGTCATTGATCTTCAGGAACTATGAGGCCAGGGTGTATATTATTATATATTATATAATCTACATTTGTACATTTGGTGTGTGTGTGTGTGTGTGTGTGTGTGTGTATGGATATACATATCTCTCAAAGTCTGTTTTTTAAAATTCTGGAATACATTAAAGCCTTTTTGCACTTTAGAGTTGGAAAGTACCTTAAAAAATAGGGAAGTTGGGAAGTTATTCCTTCATTTAAAAGATGGGGAAGCTAAAGTCTTTTAAAGATTTTCGACAAAGAACGTAACTTGCCCCGTATCACAAGCATGTGTGACAGAGCTGGCTCTGGAAGGGGCCAGAATCTCTGAATCTCAGTTTAATATTTTCCTCTAGAGCAGAAGTAATTAAAGTATCCATGAAACGAAGTCTTAGAAACTTCCACTTGGCTTGCCCACTTACTACTATTAGAACACCGGTGTTTTTGGACACAGAAACCCATTGAGGAGAACTGTGGGATCAGGTCCATGTCCTCTGTCTTCTAACCCAAAGGCAGGTGGTGGCATCTTTGAGGAGGACCCATGAAAAGAAGCAGTTCTTCCCCATGAATTAAAAAACAGGCAAGCATCAACAGATAGACAAAATATTAGCTTCATTACTGATAAAGGCTAGATTCGAGGACATAGCTTGGTGTGAAGTTCAAAATGGCCTTGTGCATCTCCACCCTCATGTAGACTTTGGAACAACACGCAGGATAGAAGGTTTGAGGCTGAAGAGCAGAAATACTCAGACCTCTGCCTTTCGCTGCCCAGCCAGAGAAAAAGAGAAAGATGCCAAATCCCTTACGCTTAATCTCTTCCACAGAAAAACTCCATCCATTTGAGAACTGAGAAACAGCTGTCACAGACTAACCAAACAAATTGTTCCACCGCTATAGGGAAGAATGTGGTGTAGGGCAAGAAGACAGGAGTGGACCGGGAATAGCCCTCCGTTGGAAACCTTGTGGGTGGGAAAGCAGTGTTGTTCCCTTTGAACATAAGGCTATTGACCACTCATAGGTTCCTTGTTTGCATTTGAGTTCAGGTAACTTCTGAGGCAACAGGTGCATTTTTACACCAACTGGACGTAAGTGAAATGACTGAGTGTGGTCCTTCATCAGTCAGTTTCGCAGCCATACCTAGTGGGTCTCTGCTTCCTCCCTGGTGATCTCAGGAAACTCACAGACGTCAGAGCAAAGACCATCAGCTTTGATAACCTGTTTGTGAATTCAAAACTTTGGAAAAGTGGAAAGTTCTTTCTCTTCATAAAATGTTTAAGGGGCCCTTAAGTGGACATATAGCACTTGGAATTAGTGTTGATTCCATCACTATTAGTAACCTTACTAATTAACTATTAAATTCCTCCGTTTCCTCATCGGAAGATGACTATCGAAATTCGGTGAGACTTTGTTTTAGGCACTGAAGGTAAATCATGATGACTTTTCCCCCGTTATCCATGTCAGTATGTATAATAATTTTAGACAAGTAAGATTATAGCACTGTGTTTCATGACAAAGGAAATTTCTGACTTTTTATCCACTTCTCTTTTAATTGTTAAAAAAGTAATTTTTATTATCAAATATAACACATATATAACTTTTGAAATGCAAAATGTATAGTTCAATGAATTATTAAAAAGCGAACATCCATGTAACCACCAACCAGCTCGAGAAGTAGAACAATGTAATTTTTTCTCCCCATAGGAATCTTTTTCATTAGATGCTTGGTTTTCTTTTCAGGGAAGTCATGAGTATTTATACTCATGGCAATTATAAGTATGGACAGGTCCAAACTATGTGTTCCTTTTGAGTGGAATGAGATCAAAGATGTAATATTAGTATTTTACTCTGTAGTTATTTTTTATTTCTGTAACTACGAATTTAGTGTTTAGAACAAGTCCCGGGTTTTCAGCCTTAAAGATCAAAATCTTCAGGTTAAGAGTCTTCACATTTGTGTCCCTTGGATGGGAGTGAAAAATTGGGATCATCTGGATGTGAGAAAAGTCTTCATGCTTAATTATTTTTTAAACTTTCTGGTCATCCCTCTTTGCCTGCCTTTAGAAGCAAAACAGCTAAGCTTCCAGTATTGATGATGACGGTGTGCAGTCATCAAAGGTCTTCTTGGAAAACACCTGGCCATTATTGAGGCCAATACCTCTCTGTTCACACCACCGTCTTAGGCTAGATTTGAAGTGGCAAGAAGGAGTCAATGATAATAGCTTTATTGCATGAAACACCTATATTTTCTTTGTTTTTTTTTTTTTTAAGATTTTTATTTTTTTATTTGACAGAGAGAGAGACAGCCAGCGAGAGAGGGAACACAGCAGGGGGAGTGAGAGAGGAAGAAGCAGGCTCCCAGCGGAGGAGCCTGATGTGGGGCTCGAACCCAGAACGCCGGGATCACGCCCTGAGCCGAAGGCAGACGCTTAACGACTGAGCCACCCAGGCGCCCCTATATTTTCTTTGTTTAATCGTAATCTAGTATTGTAAATTCTTTCGTCTTTTAAGGCTAAATTAAAGAGTCAATAAATAAGTCTTTTGGGGTATCCACAAAAGGGTTCTCTTGGATAAGGGTTTTTTTTATGATTAAAAAAAGGAAATGATGATAAACATTAGAATAATTAGAAAAGTATCCTAGCTGATCTGGTGTATCTGTGAAAAGAGAGAAGCTAGGCTTGTTTTAAAAATTGATAAAGAGGGGCGCCTGGGTGGCGCAGTCGTTAAGCGTCTGCCTTCGGCTCAGGGTGTGATCCCGGCGTTATGGGATCGAGCCCCACATCAGGCTCCTCTGCTATGAGCCTGCTTCTTCCTCTCCCACTCCCCCTGCTTGTGTTCCCTCTCTTGCTGGCTGTCTCTCTCTCTGTCAAATAAATGAATAAAATCTTTTAAAAAAAAGTTAAAATTGATAAAGAAAGGCTCATCTTTTGGGGCAGTTTCTATGGTTGTAAGATTTGGTTGTGGGGACTTCAGGTTAGAATTTGGTGGGCTGCATCTATGAAAAGCCTACAGCAAATATTATTCTCAATGGGGAAAAGCTGGAATCCTTTCCCTTAAGATCAGGAACACGACAAGGATGCCCACTCTCGCCACTATTATTCAACATAGTACTAGAAGTCCTTGCAACAGCAATCAGACAACAAAAAGGGATAAAAGGTATCCTAATCGGCAAAGAAGAAGTCAAACTGTCTCTCTAGCAGATGACATGGTACTCTATATGGAAAACCCAAAAGAATCCACTCCCAAACTATTAGAAGTTATAGAGCAATTCAGTAATGTGGCGGGATACAAAATCAATGCTCAGAAATCAGTTGCATTTCTATACACGAATAATGAGACTGAAGAAAGAGAAATTAGGGAATCCATCCCATTTACAATAGCACCAAAAACCATACGTTACCTTGGAATTAACTTAACCAGAGACGTAAAGGACCTATATTCTAGAAACTATAAATCACTCTTGAAAGACATTGAGGAAGACACAAAAAGATGGAAAAATATTCCATGCTCATGGATTGGAAGAATTAACATAGTTAAAATGTCCATGCTACCCAGAACAATCTACACTTTCAATGCTATCCCGATCAAAATACCGAGGACATTTTCCAAAGAACTGGAACAAATAGTCCTTAAATTTGTATGGAACCAGAAAAGGCCACAAATCGCCAAGGAACTGTTGAAAAGGAAAAACAAAGCTGGGGGCATCACAATGCCGGATTCCGAGATGTACTACAAAGCTGTGATCACAAAGACAGCATGGTACTGGCACAAAGACACATAGACCAGTGGAACAGAATAGAGAACCCAGAAATGGACCCTCGGCTCTTTGGGCAACTAATCTTTGATAAAGCAGGAAAAAACATCCGGTGGAAAAAAGACAGTCTCTTCAATAAATGGTGCTGAGAAAATTGGACAGCTACATGCAAAAGAATGAAACTTGACCACTATCTCACACCATACACAAAAATAAACTCCAAATGGATGAAAGACCTTGATGTGAGGCAGGAATCCATCAAAATTCTAGAGGAGAACATAGGCAGCAACCTCTACGACATTGGCCAAAGCAACCTTTTTCATGACACATCTCCAAAGGCAAGAGAAACAAAAGATAAAATGAACTTGTGGGACTTCATCAAGATAAAAAGCTTCTGCACAGCCAAGGAAACAATCAAAAAAACTAAGAGCATCCCGCGGAATGGGAGAATATATTTGCAAATGATGCTACAGATAAAAGACTAGTATCCAAGATCTACAAAGAACTTCTCAAACTCAATACACGAGAAACAAATAAATCATAAAATGGGCAGAAGATATGAACAGACACTTTTCCAATGAAGACATACAAATGGCTAACAGACACATGAAGAAAAGTTCAAAATCATTAGCCATCAGGGAAATTCAAATCAAAACCACACTAAGATACCACCTTACGCCAGTTAGAATGGCAAAAATTGACAAGGCAAGAAACAACAATTGTTGGAGAGGATGTGGAGAAAGGGGATCCCTCCTACATTGTTGGTGGGAATGCAAGTTGGTACAGCCACTCTGGAAAACAGTGTGGAGGTCCCTTAAAAAGTTAAAAATTGAGCTACCCTATGGCCCAGCCATTGCACTACTGGGTATTTACCCCAAAGATACAGAAGTAGTGAAGAGAAGGGCCATATGCACCCCAATGTTCATAGCAGCATTGTACACAATAGCCAAAGTGTGGAAGGAGCCGAGATGCCCTTCAACAGATGACTGGATTAAGAAGTTGTGGTCCATATATACAATGGAATATTACTCAGCTATCAGAAAGAACGAGTTCTCAACATTTGCTGCAACATGGACGGCACTGGAGGAGATAATGCTAAGTGAAATAAGTCAAGCAGAGAAAGACAATTATCATATGGTTTCTCTCATCTATGGAACATAAGAACTAGGAAGATCGGTAGGGGAAGAAAGGGATAAAGAAAGGGTGGGTAATCAGAAGGGGGAATGAAACATGAGAGACTATGGACTATGAGAAACAAACTGAGGGCTTCAGAGGGGAGGGGGGTGGGGTAATGGGATAGACCGGTGACGGGTAGTAAGGAGGGCACGTATTGCATGGTGCACTGGGTGTTATACACAACTAATGAATCATCGAACTTTACATCGGAAACCGGGGATGTACTGTATGGTGACTAACATAACATAATAAAAAAACATTAAAAAAAAAAAAGAATTTGGTGGGCTGCACCTGTCAGTCCCTGCCAAAACCCCCCTGTAACGATGGTGTGAACATGAGAAGAGGCAATGGCAGGTGGGAGGCACGAACACATGTTCGGAGGACGAAAAGCAAACACACCTGTGGCAGTGGGCTTAGTGCAGCGGGGAAAGTTGGTACTTACGTGCTGTGAGAGGAAGTTGGGAGTAGATCCTGGGAAGAAACAGCCAGTTTATCTCCCAGAATCCCAGAAAGGCTCTGCAATGAGAGGCTCTGGAGTGGGGCTGAAAATAAGGCAGTGATTGCAGGTCTGTGAAAGGCACCAGCCCCCAGTTCACTTTCCCCATCCCATACAGCAAGATGAAGCCCTTGCTGGACACTCGACATTCTTTTCCGGAGAAGGTGAAGTAAATTCACAGTTCTGGATTTAGAGCTACCAGGCAAAAAAAAAAAAAAAGGGGGGGGGGTAAAGGTGAAATGCTCGGTGAAAACAGAGGAATTTAATGAAAGTCTGCATACTTAACACTGAGACCCTGTGCTCTCTTTCCTCTGCACAGTCCTAGGAGAGCGAGGTAATTACCAACCCAGGCAGGGTATTGAAGGGGTCTTCTCTGCCTGTAAAGAACAGCACTAGAGAAAAGACATATAGGTACTGACACTGAGGGCCCACACTGTAAAAACTGACTTACTACCCATTCTTCTTAAGTGAACCCACCAGCCAACAACCCTCTTCCCTCAACTCCATGAGTATACAGCTTACAGTCAGCTTTTTAGTACCTTACTCTTAAATACAAGTAGACCGTGTACACTCTTTCTGCTATGCCAGAATATGAGACTAATATGATGGAATGCCTGCCGGACTGGTCCTCTAATTGTGTTTCTTCTCTTCTATCTTTTCGTTTTTATTTCTGCTTCATCTTCTCCTTCCACTGATTTTTTTTTTTTTTGGCCATCTTATTTTTAAATTTCTAATATCTATTTCTTACTATTTTTGTAGGCTCATTTTATGAATTATAGGTGAGTTTAGGAATATGAAATTTAGTATCAGAAGAGATAGCTAGAAGTTTTAAACGTAGTGTGCCTTTAGGAAGTGGGTTTGGGGGTGACCATGAAGTAAGACAGGCTGCTGCTATATTTCATTTTAAGCATGGTAGTATTATATGAATGTTAAAGTCATCTGTATGAGTTAGGTTGACAAAACTAGTAAGAAAAAATAAGGCAGTGCTAGTAAGTGGATTAGGGAATGATTTACATATATCTAGAACTTTAAAAAAATATACATTACAAGTTAAGAGGTGATGTTTTGATATTAGAATCCTTCCTCACAACTGGGATTCCAGCCCTCTGTTTCAGAATCACTTGAGAGAGGTTTTTGAACATTCAAATGACTGCCTCTATCCCAAGATTCTTACTTATTTGGCTTTGGGTGGGCCTCTAGGAATCAGTAATTTTTAGAAGAATCCCATCAGCTTCTGATGTATGGCTTGGGCTAACTCCTAGCTCAATATTTTGAACACCTTTGCTGCTTCTTAAGTGTTTCTTGTATTCTTCCTCTTCTCTCTCTCTTCCTCTCTGTGTCTGTCTCTCTGTCTCTCTGCTTCTCTGTCTCTCTGGTTCTGCTGCAGGTCAGATCTTTGCTCTCTGTCAGTTCTGAACTGATACGGTCTATTTTATGTCAGTAGAGTAGGAGGAAAGAAAGGGAGACGGGGGAGAGGTCATTTGGATGACCATGAATTATGAGAGTGGCTACACAGGGAGCCAATATTTGTCTCCTTTTGTTTTGTAGAAACTACTTAAATTGATGACCTTATCTTGAATTTCCTCTGGAGTAATTTTGGAGCCCAACTTCAAGTAAATTTGAACTTAATAATATTTTGTTATTTCTTTACCTTCAGTGTTGCCTCTTGGAGCTAAATCAGCTGCATCCTGGGGTTACCCTCAAGTTCTTTTACCTCCTTGGGTTTTGCCCCTGCCTCCCAGCTGTGGTCTACCAGATGTTCACCAATAGCAGCATTTCCATTTTGCGCCTGGGATCACCAGCAACTTTCATGGCTTTCTAGTTTTCTGTGAGGGAATTCTTAGAAGGGTAGTTAGCAAGCAAGAGATGAAGGAATGTAAAAATTATATAATTTCCCGAGGGTGGAGGTCTCGTTGCATTAGACCTTTGACTATAGAGAATTCGTACATCTAAAAGAAGTGCTTGTTGTATGGAGGAGAGAAACATTTTAGACTCTGGGAATAAATTTCTTAAAAAAAAAATCTGACAAACTTTTAGGTTTATAAAAATATCAGTAATTACAGAGAGTTAAGGTTTCCTTTGAATCTTTCCCCAGTCCCATTCCCTGCCTCCCTAGATCCAACCACTTGTGAATTGGGTGTGTCAGTGACTGACTTGTAGTCACTTCACGTCAAGACAACGCCCTGCTCCATACAGTGACAGGACTTACCTCTCACATTCCGTCCAGTGCAGGGAGCTGTTCCGGCTGGTGTCTGAGGGACATGTAGCACGTTTATACAGCTAGGCCGAAGTATGCTCTTTAAGATGAGGGGTTGGTTCATCTCATCAGTGCGTCTTATTTAGAGCTTGCCCCCTTGATGCAAGACCCTTCCAGGCCAGGGCTTGTCACAGTTCACCGTGCCCACAAATCATTGTGGATGGCATTACACTGCACATTCCAATTCAGTTGATCTCAAGTGGGACCTGAGATTATGCATTTCTAATAAGCTCCCAGGGGATGGGGCTGCTCTGCAGACCACACTTAGAGAAGTAAGGTTCTGGCCAGTGGTTCTCAGCCCTCGTTGCTCATTAGAATCATCTGGGTGCTTCTTGGACCTATCCTTAGTGAGTCTAATTTAACCGGCCTAGGGTGGGGCCCTGACATGACACATACATGTGTGCAAGTGTGTGTGTGTGTGTTTTAACCCGCCAAGTGACACTAATGTGCAAATAGGGTTGAGAAGCACTGTTAGGAGTTGTGCCCACTTTTGCTGTGACTCATAGGTGAGGATCTTCATGGGTGGACTTTGTAGCAATCGGGGAAGCACCTTCTATGGCTTTTCTGTTGTGGCTACACTTGCTTAATGTTTCATGGAGAAGAGGTTCCTCTTGGATTGCTATGTTCCTAAAGATGAGGTGGGAGTGGCTATCAGCGGGGAACATATCTAGGAAGAAAAAAAGTGGCCTTTTCATTAAAATTGTCACCTGATACCGGAGTGAGAGTCGAAGTGATGACCAAGTACAAAGTTGGCGTCTCTTCATTCAGGGGATCCTTCTATTTTCTACATCTTTTCAGTAAGAGCTTTATGGGAAAAGTATGTTATAAACTTTGATGCTTTATGTTTTCTCCAGAGAAGTCTATAAATTGGCTTCTTACTATTTCTATGTATATGTTTGTCTATAAATATATGTACTTGCAAAGTTTCTGCATAACCAGAATTCTAGTATGTATTTATATTTTTCCTTTGCCAATTATTTAGAAAAATTTAGGGTATTTTCTATGCATTCACTTTTGGGTCTTGTCCTAAAAAATTCAGTGGCAGCATCTGATGAAGGGACTGTTACTCTCGGGAGCTTCCAGTGCTAATGGCAGATTGGTGATTCAGTTTGCTCAAAAATCATAGGCCTTCGCCCAGTCCAAATGTTAATCATTTTATTATTATTACAAGGATGATCCTAGAAGCAAATAATGCAATTTTATGTATATTAAAATTATGTGATTACGATTTCTTGGGAACAAAAAGCCTTAAAATCTGTGAAGTTAAATATAATTGTGCGGCTAAGACATTGGAATTCTCTCCCCCACCTCCCCACCATTCAGTCATAAAATAAGCCTTTGAATTTATTTCCTTAACATCTTGTCTACTTCACGACTACTGACTTCAGTCAGATCCTCATTACGTCTCATTCACCTTCAGTTCCTCCCTGGACCTCGCTCTCTCCAGACTTGCCCCTTCCAGTTCTTCTGCCAGAGTCCTCTCTTGTGGAGGTAAATATATGGTTCTCCCGTGTCTAAGGATAAAATCCAAATCTCCAGAGTATCACGTAGAGCCTCCAGCCTGGCCCTCCCCTTTCTCTGCCCTCGTCGCCTGTCACTTCTCTGGGTGGCATTGTATTCATTCCTCAGCTGAGCTTGAGGATGGGGGAGTTAAATATTGGAGACACAAACGAGTGGCTTAGGAGAAGGGGACAGGAGACTGCGTGAGGGCCATTAGGTGTGGCTGACGGGTTGATGGATGCAGAGTGAGACCAGTTAGCATATGGCCGCAGAATTACAGATGCAAAAGGGTGGAGCCTGGCATCAGGCCAGGTGCCTGACTGAGCCATTCCACTTCCCTTCTTGTCTTGACCTTTGTAGTGCTGGGTCCTCCATCAGAAACATTTCTTATATCTTCTTTGCCCAGAAAAATCTTTCTCCTCCTTTGAGAAACCCCAAGTGATAATTTTCTTCTTTTTCCGGATATTCTCTCTTCATTCCTGTGATAGTCGATCATCTTCCTCCATTCTGCCCCCATCGTTCCATTAGCCAGCCACCGTTACTGCACTGAACCACGCCACCTGTTCGTACCCGGGTCTCCTAGACTGTGAATTCAGCAAGGGCAGGAACTCAGTCTTTTAATATTCCAGAGCCTGGCGTATGGTAGACACATATAATAAATGCTGGATACGTTGACACAAGCTTTCTCTGTGAAGTGTTGAGAACCTGTTCCTACTGGATTGGAGGTCATTTTAAAAATGAATTCCACTTAGTCGTATATGACATGAAAAATTCTAATGCTTTAATTTTTAATTGATCTACCCCTACCAAATATCCAAGTTAATAAGATCTGTCCAAATATACACATATATGTACATGTGTGTATATATGTGGGTACACATACATCTCTGCATAAAAATGGAGGAAAGTTAGAGACCAAAGAGTATGAATCAATATTAAATAAGACTTCATAGAGGTTTGTACAATACCCAAGGCTGATCTGTTCTCTTTCAGGTGGGCCCCTTGGCTAGTAGGGAACAGGTTAAAACCCTAAGAGACATATGAATCAGTGTTGAACACATCTGTATTTTCAAGTCGTGTTGAAGTTATGAGTATAAAATGTAGTTTGAAAGGTTTTTCAAATCATGTAGAAACATGGAGATTTTAACTGCCAAAACAATTTTTTATAGTTTGCAAATGAATAAAACCCAGAGAGAAATTAAGGGGTACCTTCTTCCTGGGGTAATGGCTTCACATTTTTCCTTATGGGGGGGCACTTGAGTTCTGTTGTGATGTGTCATTAAAGGGCTGTGTTGTCAGATGACTTTCCCCACCTCTCTAAGCTTCAGTTTCTCCATGGATAAAATATGAGATTTGGTCTAAATTATTACCAAGGTCATTCTGAATCATCTGTGATTCTGTAAAGTTATGAAACATGGCCTGTAACCATGGTGAGGAAAGTTGATTGGTGATTCCAAAAATAGACTTATTTTCTTCTTCTGCATAACACTGATGCTTTCCCATTGAAAAGTCACTCTGTACATTGCCGTAATAAACCAATTCTTGATTTTTTTTTAATGCCAAGTGTTCAAAGTGAATGAAAGATTGTCTAAAGAAATACCAAAGAAGCTCTTGTCTCTTGTTTTAAATATAGATCCGAATTATTGTGCTCTTTTGCATTCCTGTTGTAGGTATTCAGAAAGCCGAAGGTAGTGATTTAGTAAATTAGAAACTATTTCGCATCCGTTCCTGCTGTCTTTTGTGTTTGTGTGAGAACCCCATTCAAAATATGTCTTATTTATCCTTCCCTTAAAATATACTTTCCTTCTTTTTTCACTTGCTCTGCTGGCAACAAGTCCATATCTGTAAATACTTACAGGTTTTCTCAAGATCCTTAGATAACAGTTGTTTTTCTCTATTTACATATAGATAATCTCGTCAGACATCATTACATTTTCTCCCTGAAGCCCTTTGATTTCTTGATGTATTGCATGATAAGCCTGTCCTCAGTGCAGGGGTGTCCAAAGGGGCCCTCCTGGAGTCACTCTGAGGTTGCAAGGTCTATGGCCACGCCCCTTGGGGACTGTCCCCAGTCTGCAGCACTCCACCTGAACTGAGATATCTTGACCTAGTTGGGCCAAATACAACGCTGGTAGGCAGAATCTCCCTGTCTGTGAGACTCTGTGCTGGATCCAGCCCTTTGAAGCGGAGAATCAGCTCATTAAATGAACAGTTTAAATGCCTAGAGAGATAATAGAAAGTGAATTTTCACTCTGTTCTGTAATAATATATATCCAAAGTATCATATCACCGACCAGCTGTGTGAGATCACAAAAGTCACTTACCTCTCTGAGCCTCAGTTTCCTCCTCTGTAAAGTTTGGATTTGATTTTTAAAATGTCTTTGGCTCCAAAATTCTTTTTTTTTTTTTTATAGACTTGTCATCTCTCTAGTCCTAGACTGACTGATAGCAATCTGTAGTTTTAAGCCCCAGCAAGTCTTAGTCCTTTCCATGGTGCTTCCTCAAACCAGTAATGTTCATTTTTCTACCCATAGGCATTTGTAGAGATTTTTAAAAGGCATCTATGATTATTTTAGTCCATTTATTTTTTTGTACAGCTTGAGACCAGATGACCTCAACAACTCAGTTGTTTTGCTTGTGTGCCCAGATAATGGCATAAAAATAAAGCATGCTTCTTTTTGTAGAAATAACCAACTTTTTTTTTTTTTCAGCAAGCATTGCTGTGAGAACTGAGCTGGTTAGTGAGAACTAAGCTAATTGGATAGTGTTGACCTCAGCTACGAGGCAATATGAAGAGAGCAGTTATTTGATATTTACCCATACTCCTCATCATCAATCAAGAAGTCTTTGTTCTAATTAGTGTATTAAAACCATTGAAACTAAAAAACAATTTGTGGAAGTGGGGTTAGAGAATGTTTTAGGATAGGATAATTTTATTTATTTATTCAAAAAATAGTCACTGAGTGCCTACCAGGTAGTCTTTGGATAATCAGTGAACAAAACAAAGATCTTGACCTAATGGAGTTTATTTTCTAGCAAAGGAAGACGGACAGTAATCAAAAAACATAATAAATATTTGTTATATAGTTTGTTATAAAGTGATAAGAGCTATGAAAAACAGAAAAAGTTGAGCAGGTAAAGGGGAATGAAAAGTGGGTGGGGAGTGGAGATCTGGGTTGTAGTACAAATACCACGGTCAGGAAAGGAGATGTGGAGGGCAGAATGGCCCCCAAAGATGTCATGCCCTAATTCCGAGACTCTGTAGATGGGTTAAGTTGCATGGCAAAAAGGACTTTTGACCTTTAGTTAAAGTTACAGGTCTTGAAATATGGAGATCATCCTGGACTATCTTGGCTAAACCAGTCTAATCAGAGAGACCTTGAAAGTAGAGTAATTATTAGAATCAGAGGGATGTGGCTGAGGTTGAAATCTGAGAGACACAACCCAGAGTGCGGGAGGGTAGAGGCATGGAAAGCGGAAGGAGGAAGGAGGAAGCCTCCAGGAGCAAAAAGCAGCCTCCTACTGAGAGTCAGTGAGGAAATGGGCCCTCAGCACTACAGCTGCAAGAAACCGAACCTGGAAAAGCCTGGAAGCGGATTTATCCTCAGAGCTTCATAAAGTAGTGCAGCCCTGCTGACACCCTGATTTTGGCCTTGTGAGACTGCAGTGGACCCAGCTGAGCCATGCTGTACCAGAACTTCTGACCTACAGAACTATGAGATAATAAATGGGTGTTGTCTTAAGCCACTGAATCTGTAGTAATTGCTCATGGCAGCAATAGAAACTAATACAGGGGACAAGGAAGTTAGCCAGGCTGATAACTGGGAAAAGAATCTTCCAGGCAGAGAGAACAATGAGAGCCAAGTTCTAACATGAGGTCCGCTTGGGGGTGGTAGAGATGGAGCAAGTGGCGAGTATAGCTGGATTGAAGAGACCAAGGGGTTGAGTAGTTGGAGATGAGGTCAGAAAGGCAACTGCAGTGAAGGGTGGAGATCGTAAAGGGCTTTGGCTATAATTCCAAGTGAGCCAGGGAGTCATTGCACCATTTTGATCAGAAAAGTGATATGATTTGACTTAATTATTAAGATCATGCTGGCTGCTCTGATGATAGACTGTAGGGAAGAAGCCAGGAAACCAGTTAGGAAGCAGTAGCAGAAATCCTGACACAAGGTGGTGGTGGCTTAGACCAGTAGTAGTGAAGATGATGAGAAATGGTCAGGTTCTAGATCGATTTTGAAGATAAAGTCTATTCCTTTGTAATTTAGATATGAGATATGAGAGAGAGAGTAATCAAAGATGATTCTGTAATCGGGGGCCTGAATAATAGGAAAGATGAAAGTGCCATCAACTGAGATGTGGAAAGCTATGGGTGGAGGAGATCTGGGGTGAAGGGAAGAATTAGAGTTCAGTCTGAACATAGCAAGGATGGGTTATCTTTTAGACATCCTGTTGAAGATGCATAGTTTGGTAGCAGAATAATGACTCCAAAGATATCCACATCCTAACCCCCAGAACTTATGAATATGTCACCTTAGGTGGCAAGAGGGACGTTGCAAGTGTGATTAAGGGTCTTAAGAGGGAGAGAGTTTCCTGGATTATCTGGGTCAGCCCAACCTAATCACATGAGTCCTTAAAAGTGGAAAACCTTTTCTGTGGTTATAGGAGGGAGATGTGACTCTGGAAGAATGATCAGAGAGATGCAATGTTGCTGGTTTTGAAGATGGAGCAAGGTGGCTCCTGGCCAAGAAATATAGAGGTGGCCTCTAGAAGCTGGAGGTGGGAAAGAAATGAATTTTCCCATAGAGCCTAAGGAAAAAAAAAAACACACAAAAACACAGCCCTGCCAGCATCTTGATTTTAGCCTCATCAGACCCATACCTGCCTGACAGAACTATAAGATAATAAATTTGTATTCTCTTAAGTCACTAAATTCATGGTACTTAGCTTCGGAGCCATAGCAAACTAACACAGGGTAAGCAGTTGGATATGAGTCTGGAGGTACTGAAAGCATAGAGATGCTACTTAATGCCGTGGGACTGCATGATATCACCAGTAGGATGAATAGAAATGGAGAAGAGAAGAGGACAAAGCCCTGCACAGTTAGCACTCAACACCAAGAGGTCAGGGAGGAAAAAGGCAGTAGCAAAGCACACCGAGAATGACCAACCAAGGAGGCAAGGGGCAAACGAAGAGAGGTCGGTGTCCTGGAAAGCAAGTGAAGAAAGCATGTCAAGGTGGAGGGAGGGGTTGCTTACGACAAATGCCACCGATGGGTTCGTGAGTGTGTCAATACTCAGGAAAAGCTTAGTGCCCGGGAGAGGAGCCAATAAGGATGGTTTGAGGGCCCAGGCTGGGCACCTGCTTCAGTAGGAGAATGGCGAGTTCTCTGTGGTGCCCGGAGAGAAGGCAGGGGCTGCAGGGAGGGTAGGTGCGGCGGGAGTGCATGGCGCTTCTCTTCTGGCGCGTGCGTTTCTCAGAGGAATAGGAGGCAGAGGAGAATGAGGATGAGGAGGGTGCCTTGGGTGACTTAGCAGAGCAGGGACACGGAGCGGGATCACATGGCAGCATTAAAAGCCCATTAGAAGTGTATGGTCATGAATTTGAAAGAGTAAATGCCACCACACATATTTGAGAAAAATGCCTCCTAATAACTAGATACCTCTTCCCTCCAAAGGAAAAAAAAGCCAAATGTTAAGGAAAATTTCAAATGGAATTATGTAAGGAAAGCCCAGTATATCTTTATTTTCTTATCATTTCTATCCCTACCTAGATTCCTAGAAGATAGCTGGCCTTGTAGGGTTATTAATATTCCTAAATCATTGAATATGTCGTATTTTACTAAGTCAAATTTAAATGCTATCCTAGCCTGGGTTCCTCTGAATATCAGACTGTGGACCAGTTTATGGACAATTCATCTATTTTGAGGAGTAACCCCAAAGAACAGGATTTGGGCCTGGGAAGAGTTGATAGGGAAAGAAGGAAACCCAGTTTAAGGTTCATTCAGCAACTTGATCACCACTGTGGGCGGCTGGGACGTGATCTCACAGGCGACTGGCTGTCCAAGACTGTGCCTTAGAATGGTCCAGTGCAGAGACAGAGTGAGGGAGGGGTAATTTATTTTCCTGCGCTTGCTCGTGTCCCCCACTGGTCAGGTGTTGCCCACGGGGTGTGGAGTCCATCCCAGGACCGTGCGTGTGTCAGAATGCGTGGCAGGTTCCTACGGAGGGCGAGGGTGCAGCGGAAGTCCCACGAGGGTGGCTTGACAACAGTACCCCCAGGACACATGGAAGGAGCTGAGTCTATACTCACTGGATGCATGGTTTTCATCATTCATCTTGTTCACTTTTTTCCATGCTGCGTGGTTCGTCTTGCCCCGTGAAGCCAGCTCCCACCCGAGGGGCTGCAGAGGCTTTGGGATTCCCTGGAGGACAAGATGCAGTCCCTGCCTTCAGGTCCCACAGTCTGCTGTGGGGCTTCCAGGTCCTTTTAGCCTGTGTGTGACGTGGAGCCCCACTTGAATCCTTTTTAAACAGAAAAACCCCATGACATGGTTTCTGTATTAGAAGCGGACAAGGGAGTTGATAGGCAGGATTCTGGTCCTCTAATGCTGAGTGACAAGCCACCCCAAAACTTAATGATTTTAAACAACCACGATCATCTGTAACTCTCACGGTTTCTTTGTGTGGGAACTTAGAATCTGGTAGCTGTGTGGCCTCTCTTCATTCCACTCAGCCTCAGGAGGGAAGGCTCAAGGGCTGGGGGCTGGCATCATCTTAAGGTTTGCTCGCTTATGTGGTGCCTGGTCCGGGACTCCTGGACTCCTCGAACGCGCTTCGCTCTGTGAGACCTCTCCGTGTGGTCTCTCCGGCATAGAGGTGTCAAGGGAGCCAGACTTGTTACTGGCTCCTGGGGGCTCTCAAAGCGCACGTCCCCAGAGAGAAAGAACCAGAGGAAAGCTGTGTCACCTTTTATGACCTAGCCTTGTGAGTCACATAGGATCACGTCTGCCTAGTCACAGTCCTGCCCAGATTCAAGAGGAAGGATCATAGACCCACCTCCCGCTGGAGGAGCACGTGGGATGGGACATATGTGTTGGGGCCGCATCTTAGGAAATGAAGTCTCATGGGTGGTATTATCATCACCATGACTGCTGGCCTGCAGTCTGAGGTCCAGGCATTGTGCTAAGTACTGGAGGTATTCTATTATTTTTAGCTCCTGATTTGCAAGGTAGCCCCCTTTTAACAATGAAACAGTGAGACCCAGTGAGGTTAAGTGACTGGTATAAACTCACAAAGAATTTCTAAATTTAGTGATAAAAGGGCAAATAGTTGTAAGGAGTATGTAGGAACCTTATTTCCAGAGGGCAAACTTGAACTGTGGGTCCCTTGCCGGACTCCTTCTTCAGCAGCTCCTGGCCAGTTTTCTGCCGCCCTTATTCCCTCCTCCTTCTTCCTCCCAGTATCAGCCTATTTTCAGTTTGTTCACTAAATTTCAGTGATGTTTTCCTGTACCTTTTTTGTGCGTGCAAATCATTTTAGTTATGTTTGGAGTCTGCAGATTGATCCAGAAGCATAAGTATTATGAAAAGGCACACAAACTGATTAAAAAAAAACTTTCTGGGTCATAAATTATTGATATGTTGAAAACTTCTATATATAAAAAGGACACATTTTCTTAAACCAGTGAATCTCCAGCATTTTTGCATCCTGACAAGTTGGAAATACTCCCCTCTGCTTCTTCCCTCCTGCCTTGAGAATGGCCAGCCTGTAGCTCCCAGAAATCCAGTAGCTCTGAAATCCTGTTCATTTTAAACCTCGTCATTGAGCGTCTCATAAACACTGCCGTTCGATATGTATTTAATGAATGAATTCCTTAAATGTAAGCCCTCCCAAACTGCTGGTGCTTCTGTCATCTTCTCCTGCATCTAGGAATCCAGTTTTTAGAAATTAGAAACATATTTGGTCTTAGAGCCTTGCCTAGGTGCCTAAAAGAGCTAATAAATAATTATTTGTTATTTGGCCTTAGAGGACTGATTTAAATACATACCTTCCAAGGAAGCAGAAACATTATTCTTTTTGTCTAGATTCATCTTGCCATTCAGAAAAGAGTTCTCCTGGGGTACGTGGGTGGCACAGTCGTTAAGCGTCTGCCTTCGGCTCAGGGCGTGATCCTGGCGGTCTGGGATAGAGCCCCACATCAGGCTCCTCCGCTGGGAGCCTGCTTCTTCCTCTCCCACTCCCCCTGCTTGTGTTCCCTCTCTTGCTGGCTGTCTCTCTCTCTGTCAAATAAATAAATAAAATCTTTAAAAAAAATAAAGAAAGAAAAGAGTTCTCCAGAGGTACCTGGGTGGCTCAGTCAGTCAAGTGTCTGACTCTTGATCTCAAGAACGTGGGATTGAGCCCCGCGTCGGGCTCCACACTTAGCAGGAAATCTGCTTGAGATTCTCTCTCTCCCTCCCCCCTCCTCATGCTTGTGTTCTCTCCCTCTCTCTCCTTCTCTCTCTCTCAAATAAATAAATCTTTAAAAAAGAGAGAGAGAGAGAGACAAGAATTCTGCAGGTTCTTCTCAAGATGTTCCATGCATGCATTCAATAAATATTGATTATTAAGTGCCAGACACTGGGTGTGGCCATGGGTGGGTGAGTCTACAGTAATGAATCAAAGAGACAAAACTTGTCTGCCCTTGTGGAGCTCACATTCTAGTGGATTGAGACAGCCAATAAATATATAACACATCTACTCTGTCAGAGAGCAAGAAATGCTATAGAGAAAAATCTATCCGTAGAAATGTCAGAGCATATCACTGTCCCTAGTTATGTTTCTGTGGTTCCCATCTTCCCCAAGGAGAAGGCCTTCCAGTGGCAAGAAGGCCCTGCGTGATCTGGCCTCTATTCTCCCTGACCTCAGCACCTTCTCAGTTCCCAGTCACCCTGGCCTCCTTGCTGCTCCTTGGGCATCAGTGTCATTCCTGTTGGTGGCCCTTCCATGTCTCTGTTCATCGCCGCTCTTCGTTCAGATAACCATAAGACTAGCTCCTCATCTCGTTTTGGTCTTTGCTCAGATGTCACCTTCTTGTTAATGTCTTTCCTTGTTTTAAACTTTAGTCACCCTCCTTTCCCACCCCTTGCACTCCTTACTCTCCAGGAGGTCACAGCCCAGCCAAGGAGGTGACGGGATGCCGCCAGCTGGGCACCAGCATAGGCAGAACAACATTATGGGCTTCCTCCCCAGAGGCAGGTCTGACTGTGGTCAGAGAGCCCTCTGACTTTCAGTGTCATCGAGAGTTCTCAGTAAAGGCCCTGCCTAGGGTCACGCTGTGGGGCTCTCGCTGGCTTCTTCAGTCGCAGTGATCCAACCCTGAACCTGGCGAGCGGAATTCCCAGATGGCACTTGCTTTTGTCATACCTCTTAGGGACTAGGTGTAGTCTCTCGAAATAGAGGGCCCCTTTTAGATGGATTCTTTCTCCCCCATGATTTTTGACTGGGTGTGTTGGGTATGTTTAGTCTGCTTCTCCTTGGCAAGGCCATTCTTGTTTTGCTTCTCTCTCTCATTACCCACTGTGACTGCCTCTTCTGAGTCCTCAGCTTGCAGTTTCACTGACTATGCTGACCTTTTATATGTTTCTTGTTTCTGTTCAGAAACCGAAACTGCATCTCATATAAGGCTGGCTTATATCTGCCTCATTCCCATTTTATTAAAAAAAAATAGCTTTTTTTATCCCTTGTCCCTACCACTTCCTTATAGCATTAACAAGAACATCCCTGCTTCCACAGGCCAAGTTCAAGAGTCTATGACTTTCGTGGCATAAAAAACACCATTTAACATGTGATTGTCACAGGTTGGGTTTCCTGGGAAGCCGACTCTGAGGTGTAGTTTAGCGTTCAGGATGTTTATTAGGGGGTGGGAAAGAAGCAAGGGGAAGAGGAAGTCGAATTTTGGTCCAGGCCCAGCAACGACCTTGGTCAGCCCCCCAGGCACCCCTGGAGATAGAATGGCTCTTCAGAGTTGTCTTGACTTGCATTGGGATGGTCAGGCCTTTACTCTCCAGCATCCCTCAAAGCGCGTGACCTTGAGCCAAGAGGGCCTCTGCAGCAGAGGTCATCCCCGTAGAAGTCAACAGCAGCCCCAGCAAGTGTGGCAAGAGAGAGGGTCTGGGCAGGGCCTCTCAGCTTCTCCCACATTAACGTAGGTGCAGGGCAGTGACGGCTCCAGGATGTGATGCGGGGCTTTCGGCAAGAAGTAACCTCCATTGTCACTTTTAGTTCGTGATTGAAATTCGCTTTATTTCGCTGAAAGCATAGGCTGTTGGAGCCTGAAGAGGCCATGGAGATGCCCTCTCCAGGCCTCTTATTTGATGGATGGAGAAACGGAGTAATAAAGGAGAGGAAATCTCCATTTGGTTTCCCCAGAAACATACCCTAAAACAAGGATTTGAAGAGGAACTGGCTCATAGGAGAGCTTCTCCCCCAGAAATATCAGCCAAGAAGTGGGCAAGTGGGACAGGGAAGAGAAGGAAGCCAGCAAAGGTGCATTTGCAAAAGAATTACTTCTGTGGGTTCCTGGAGCTCAGTCCCTTGGGGGAACTCAGGAGAACAGTGCACACACTTTAAAGTTACCCTCTCCAAAGGACAGAGAAGCTGGGATTTGGCCCTCCGTCCTTGGCTGAGGGCTTTTTCCTGGAGGCACTGACTTCCCTGCGTTCCCAGCTGGCTCAGTGCGTGAGCAGCCCGGGGCCCAGAGCCGGAGTAGAAGCCACAGGTGGTCACAGAAAGCTGCCTGCCCCCTGCAGAGGGGAGCCCTGAGGACAGGGGAGGGGAGTGAGGCAGAAAGAGCAGGGATCGGTGCCCCTTTCGGAAACAGTCTAGTCGGCGGGCCAGCACACCTGCGTGCCTGAGAGAGCACAGAAGCTCGCAGGCGTGCGTCGCGGTCTGCGTGCAAGGTGCTGTGTTCAGAGCCAGGCGTTGCCCACGTCCGTGCTGAGGTGCTGCCTCGGGAGGAAAGGGGTTTTTGTTTTGCTTTTCGTTTTAAAGAACAAGTCTCAGTCAAAATTTTGAACATGGGTGGGTACTGGTGACGAGCCGGGGGCCTTGGGCGTGGGCCGTCTAGTTTTTCCTCCTGCTGCCATCACTCCCGGGTCATTGGGTGGTGGGCACATGAAGCGTCTTTCCCTCCTCTGTGAAGTGGGGACGGGAATAGAACCTAATCCCTAGGAGTGCTGAGAGCACGCATGAAGGAGCTGATGTAAAAACATTGAACCGAGAGCCTGCCGCGTGGAAGGCGTTTGGTAGAGTCCGCGTGGTCCTGCTTCTTGGTGCGGGGAGAGCGGTAAGGTAAGGCCAGGTGCAAGAAGCAAGAAGAGGAGTGCCCTGGAGGACGACCTCTGGGACGCTGGGGGGAGGGATGGGGAAGGCTTTATAAAGTCGAAAAGGGCTGCCCACTCAGACCCAGTTCTCATGGGAGCCTGGGTCCCATCAGAATGAAAGTTTTTGGGGAAACCCAATATGTAAAAAATATAAACAGAGCCACTCGCTTGAAGGTGGAGTGGGGAAGCAGGGTCCCGTCTTCTCCCCGCCTCCCTCAACCACCCACAACCCCTGAGGGAATTCTGAGAAACCCCAAAGCTGTGAGAACAAAAACAGTTTCTAAAGAAGGATTTGAAAAAGCTACTGTAACACCTCATTTGTTCTGTATTGAGTTAGTTTTCCAGAAAAACATTTTTTTAGAAACTTATCTTGGTTGAAATTTTAAGTGTGTTACTTTTTTGCCTTCTTAACAAGGCTGAATGAAAACCTTTTAATCTGTTCTTGATGATTTTTGATTATAGTAGTGAACGTTTAGTTGTGGTTCTGTGCTTTCATGTGGTGATTTCCAACCTCAGAGGTTCTGAAGAGTTAGGACGGTTACTTCTACTGGGCTTTTTAAATTGATACAAGCAGCCGCGTGTCTTCAGGGAGGGTCTTGGAATTGGGAGCCAGACACTCTAGGTGTGGCCTTCAGCCTTGCAACTTATTAGCATAATGACCTTGGGTAAGTACTTAACCTCTCTGCCTCAGTTTCGTCTTCTGTAAATTGGGAACAATCATTCTACTTACCCTGTATGGTTATTTTGAGAAATACATAAGTTTTTGTACTCTCGTTGCTTAGAATAGTGCCCGCCTATAAAAAGTGTCATATAAGTGCTGCTGTGATAATGATGATAATGGTTGTATCTGTTTTTATAATTCTTCTTTCGTCTCCTTTGATGCAGCTTAGTGGTTATTAAGCCTATGGGCTCTCAAGCTAAATAACGTGGACTTGATTCCCACTACCATTGTGATTTGGGGAAAGTTCACTAATTCTCTGTGATTTAGTTTATTCATCTGAAGAGTGAGACTAATAATACAAACTAGTTCACAGGATTGTTGTGAGGATTCAATAGGATAAAATTTGTAAAGCCCTTAGCACAGTATCTGGAACTTTGTGTCCTAGCCATTATTATTATTAATTATTAAGGTTCTAGATGAAGGATACTATAACAGTAATGTAATATAGAGCCAGAAGTTTTTACTATATTGACCCCTTCGAAGCCTTAGAAGAAGGTTCCTTCTTGTTACTTCATTGGTTTTTAGTTAATAGAGATTGTTAATCTTACTTAAACAATAAACAATGCGCCTCTTAACATCGGAGTAAGGAGTGGATGGGCAGAGGGATTAACCATTGATGCTGTGTAATACAGTGTTTATTATCAAACGCTGGCTCAGAACTTTTAGATATATTTGTGTGGAAGGAATTAGATATTTTTCGATTAAAAGGTTGACATGATTAGTATTCATACAAGGGGATAATGTCAAAGGAAGAAAAACAGCAAAGAAATGTGTTGGTAAAAATGACTAGAAGCAACACGGGGTAGGCAGCAGATTTTCTGATATCGTATAGAAACCAAACGTGATAAAAAGCAGGCAAAGAGATAGTGATTTTGCAGCCTTGGTTGGGAGGCGGGGAGAATGTTCAGCCACCAGCCACCAGTGTACCCCTTGGTACTCAGCATTTTAAGAGCTAAATTAGGTCTACAGAGCATGCTGCTATCAAGACTAACCCATGCACGAGGGGTTTGTATAGCCAAGGTTTTATTGCATATTCAAGTGTTAAGAAAAATGAGCCAGTGCTTGGGAATAAGGCACAAGGATGATTGCGTGTCCCTGCAATGTTATGCTGGAGCCTTGTCAGTACCCAATCAAGGACCACATAATTCTCTAGGGAAATGTATGTTTATTTAACTAGCTATTGATTGAGAACCAGATTTTATAAAGTTAGATGTTAATTATAAATAACTTACAAATTATTTGTGTCTGAGGGAGAAGATAACCTCCAAGGTTTAGAGTTTTATTGACCTATAGGACCAGTTTTATATCTAAACTAGCAGTCTGTATTTTTAAGCTTATTGTATTCTTTCATTGACTATCTATACTTCAGTCTTTCCTATACTCACTGAACCAGATGTATCATCCTGCTGGTTTTCTCATTAATGATTTAAATAAGTAATTGACACGTGCTCAATTTATATTTGTATGAGAGTCACATTTTTAACTTCTTGAAAACTGTATCCCGACAAACAACCTACCTGTTAATGGTAATTTCCTTTCTTACTATTTTCTGCTTGCACTAACATTTTTGTTTACTTTTCATTGTAATTTCAAAACTAGAATATATTTAGAAGTCTTTTATTTATTTTTTTAGTAAAGGCATTCTGTGAAGAACAGAAGCAAGTGATGGTAGTTAAAAATTTTAAACCTGATTCTTATAGGTTAAGTTGAATTGTGAACCTAGCAATTGCAGTAAGATCCACGTTTCCGAAATGTGCGTAAGCTAGTGTAACACTTTTACACGTTTTCATGTGATTGCACAACTAGTTGCTATTTGTTGTAGTTGATTGAGTTTGCGGAGCATGACATTGAAGATTGTAAAAGTTGTTCCATTTTATGTAACCAGAACTACAAATGAGATAGTGATGACATCTCTAAATGTATTTTTTAACAGTTACTTGCTTTTATAAAGAAATGTTTTAGAATTATGAATATAATTTTAATTTGGATACAATCCTGTCCACTCTTTACTCCTCATACAACATTCTGAAAAGCCTTGTGATAGGGAGGAGAACTATTTGTTAGGGATGTCTCAGGATCCCAGCATTGGATCATAAATTTAATCTGTGACCTTTAAGGTCATGTGGATTGTTAAAGTTACGTGATCCTAAGGTTTTCATGAAAAACTTCTTATATTAGCCCCTCCTCCTTTTGTTAGAAGTTTGCTTTCAACTGTCTTAGATACCTTAACTAATAATTACATGATAGATACTTGTTTAATATTAATTCTTTCGGAATGGAAGCTCCATGCGGACAGGTGGTATCTGCTTAATTGACCATTGTGTTCAGGCACCTGTCACAGTTCCTGGTATGCAGTAGGCCCTCAGCGAAATATTGCGGGGGGAGTGACTACATGCTTGCCTTCACTCTGTTATAAAACCAGGAGCACATTTAGAACTTGATCATAGACAGATGATTTCGAATGCTGAATGTGGCTAGAGGTTTAGCGGTGAGAATCGTGGAGACACAGCATATCCTTCCAGTTCTCTTGTTGTCTTCTGTCTCAAACTCATCCATTCTCTGCAGTGTTGTTGTTGTTGTTTAATTAGCCTGTTTGGAAATGACCAAAATAGGAAATTAATTGATAGGAAATGGTAGAACCATTTCTATCCAGACAAACTTTTGGTTCTCAAAAGTCTTGGAAGATGATTAACCTGAGAACCCCCAAAATGCTAACAGAGAGAACTCAGAGGATAAAAGCAGTTAGTGTACAATAGCAGAAGATGCCCCACTCCCAAGTCATTGTTGCTCTGTTCTTTTTCTCTCTCTTCTGTCTGCAATTCCTTCCCCCTTTAACTGCCTTTGTTTCTTGTTCTGAAAATGAGTACTTTGGGTATTGATTCGGTGCTGTGTAAGAGTTTAAGAAATGTAATAAACTGCCTTTATCTGGGCACAGTGTTAGAAGTTTCCTAAGCGTTCCAAGTTTTAGCTTCTTTCTCACATGATGCCAAAAATGATGATTTTTGTAAAATTCAGAGCATGTATTCAGTGTGTCTAAATTGAATATATATATACATATATGTAATTGAATATTAAATTTGTAATTTTTATCTATATAAACAACTCCTTAAAATTTTGTGGGCAAACCAAAGTCTAGATAATACAGGTTTAGTATCCTTATCCTTCCAGTCCAGTGAGATTATATCTGTAAATACACTCATTTTTAAAGCATCAAATATGAGAGAACTCACTAGAGTCACTAAATTGGGCAAAATCTTCATCTCCTTGATTCTCTATCATCCATTCTTGAGCACAGTTGCTCCCAAATTGTTTGAAAAGATGTTGTTGAATTAATTTTCCTCTTTTTCTGAGTTTCCAAATTACAAAGAGCACATATCTGCCACCCCTCCCCGAATCAGCCCTCACCAACAGTATGTGAGTAAAAACATACCTGTAGTCCCAGACGGCAATATTCCAAGTGACGGTATTGCATCCAAAGTACATTTATAACCTGTCATGAACCAAACTTAAGGTACATTTTTTTTCCTCTAAAAATTCTGTTATAAATATTATAAATGATGGGTTTCATGTCTCCTATCTGACGTGTGCCCTCTGCCGGCTATGCCCTTCCCCAAGTTACTCATACAGTTTAGTCCCTCGCCTCATTCAGATGTAAGCTCCATGAGAGCAGGGTCTTTGCTTCACCTTTCTGTTTCCTGTGACAGTGACAGGCCACGGCACATTGTAGAATTATGAGGTGCATTTTCAAAGAATGGAATTTTAGCCCAAAAAGCTGCTTTTTCCTAAAAATCTTTTAAACAGGGATTTTTTTCAGCCTGCCATTTGATATATTCAATTTCAAGACCATTTTGGGTGAGGAGAGGGTGCAGTTAATGATGCTATTCTGTATTCTTCTACCAGAAGGTCGAGGTATGGGGGCCGTTTGCGGTTGCATTGTTTTTCTATCTTTCACTTTTTTTTTCTATTTCTAACTTTTTATTTTGACAGATTTGAAATCTGCAGAAAAGCTGCTACAATGGTTCAATGAACATCCAAATACTTTTCACTTAGATTTACCATTTGTTAACATTTTGCCATATTTGTTTTATATCTCTATATACATACATTATTACAGTTCTCACAGAACTACTAAATATTTAAGAATAAGTTGCAGATATGACCTTTTACCTCTAAGTGCTTCAGTTTGTTTCACCTAAGAAGGAGATACAGTTACCATATTCGGGACAGTAACATTGATACAAGAGTATATCTAGTGTGCACCCCTGTCTCAATGAACAATGGAGAACAATATACATATAACAACAGGAAAGAAGTCCCAGATCACAGATTAATCCAGGAAACAGTCCCAGATCACAGATTACATTTAGTTATGGAGCTTCTTTTTAACCCTTCTCAGTTTTCTGTGTCTTTTATGACATTAACATTTTTGAAAAGTACAGGCCATTTGTTTTATAAAATGTCTGTTGATGTGGGCTTATTTTATATTTCCTCATAAGTAGAGTCAAGTTAAGCACTTTTGGCAGAAGTCTTATGCAGGTGATATCGTATCCTCCTAATGTCACCTCAGCAGGTGCATGATTTCAGGTGGTCTCATTAGTAATGACATCAAGTTTGATCATGTGATCTGGGTAATGTCCAACAGATTTCTCCACTGTGAAGATACTTTTTTTCCCTTTGTAATTCAGAAGTAATCCGTGGAGAGATACTGTAAAACCATGGAAATATCCTACTCCTCAACAAACTTTCATGTAATGGTTTTAGGATCTCTGGAGATTCTTGCCTGAATCCATTACAACAGTGGTGGTTGCAAAATGGTCATTTTCTGACTCTTTCATTTATAAATTGTAAATTCCATGATATATTCCATTGTAAAGAGGGGCTTCCACTTTACCCATATGTTTATTTCCTTATTAAAAATATGGATTCATGGATTCTTTCCTTAAATTCAATGTGTTATAATCCATTACTGTCATTTGTTTTGTTGTTCAGATTGTCCTAGCATTGGCCTAACTGCACTGATCCCTAGCACCTGGGGAGAGAAATACCTAATCCCAAGAGTAGGAAGTATTTTTAGTACATTCACAATGCTTCTGAAATTTTAATTGCATACAGATCACCTGGGGCCCCAGATTCTGCATTCCTAACAAGCTCCCTGGTGATGCTGACGGACTGTGGACCGCAGGCGACATAGCAGAGGTGTAAGCGTCTGTGGGCTGATCTGGAAGACTTAAAATACATCTCGTTCTACCTCTATTAGTGTGAACATTAACCTTATTAACATGGAAGAGACTGATCGTTTGAAGAGTGTATGAGCTCTGGTAGGCAAGGGGAGAGAAGAGCTATACCCCACCGACGTGATTCCCAGAAATCATGATGATGTGGAACACTGTATTCCCCTCATTCATGCTTACTTTTGAATTTCCCTAGAAATCCTGACCTTTCAGGGAACTGTCTTCAGCTCCGATACCCGGGATCCGGGGAAATCGTGACGACCTCCGGGAGGATGTGTCTCTATCCATGTTTCCGTTAGTCAGGCCCAGCTTTACTGGTACCAAGGGAGGTTAGGCAGTTTGAGCTCTCCTCCTCAAAAAAGAAATATTCATTTCTTTTTTTTGCTCCACAAAACTTATGAGTTTCCTGTCTTTGGCAGATTTCAGTGGCTTTTGGTCAAATAATTTCCTTCTTCCCTTTTAAAGTTATTTTTAGACAGATAGTTGTTGGCGCTCCGGTCATCCGCAGTTTGTGACCACTGCATTCATAAAAACTCCAAATGTCCATGGGATTTTGTATTGGTTAGTCGTCTTGTCTAAGCTATTTACATTTTTATCAGTAATCTTCTTTTCCCTTGGCATAATTTCATTTACCCATCCGTCATCCGACTTTACTTCATCCTATTAAGAATGGATGGGAGCCTCCCTATAGAAGAAGAGAGCTTTACATCTGAGGCACTCCCTCTGTGGAGGTTGTAGAGGGAGCATCAGAAATCAGAGGACAGCTAGGGTGACGGACTGTTTGTGCTACTGACCAGCACTGGGGAAATAAGTGAGTGTGGAACCCATGGGCACATACCAACCCATTTAACAGAATCCAGAGGATTTCTAAAATGAATGTTTTGTTTCTGTTTGTTTTTGTGTTTGTTTTAATCTCTACCATTTATATCTTCTGCTGTTTCTGGCATTTAAATAGATAGCTGATAATAGTATTAGACTGAAGTAAAGCTTGGGCAATTTCTGACTTATGAATGGTTTACAAGTTCCCATGGCCCAATCAGCGCTCTCTGTTAGCTCCCAATTCCTTTCAGAAGGCCAGCTCCCACTTCCTGCTAAGGGATGCTGTCTTACTATTACTGCAAAGAATCTACCTGCTCCTAGAGCCTCCGTCTCTAACAGAAAGTGCTGTAACCCTCGTGCTCTCTTTCTTGGTCATGGCGCCTAATAACATGTTGATTGAATTATGTGGGGTTAGAAGGGATTTTTATTCCCCCTCTCTGAGTAACATAGGTTACAGAGGGTGTGTAATATGGCCACACTGTGAAAATATGATGTCTGAAAGCTAACCTGGAAATCTAGGGAGGTACATAAACAAGTGAATACCTTTTACGCTTTGTCTGTTAGGGGATACAACCTGAAGATTTCTAGTATCAAACTGTATAATTGGCTTAGCCTGGTGATAGATGGTTGTCCCTCAGAGGTTCAGTGGTTGCTGTAGAAGCTCGGGGCCAGAAGAACCGTGCCTGTGTGGGCCACGATGAGGGTGTTCGGGGCCTTGCTCATGGCTGGGTGCCAAGGCCCTGTGGAAAGCAGAAAGGCTGTTTCAGTGCCCCAAGTGCTAGACACCTGGTACCAATTAGACCACACCTGCTTTCTGCTGTTTGGCCTTTCCCTTTCTCTCTCTCCTGTGAGCTACTCTTTAAAAAAAATACTGGAAGTCAGAAATGGTTCAGATTCTGACTCAGATCTCTGTGTATCTTTATAACCTCTCGAAACTGTGAATTCTGGTGATGGTAGTAGGAGAAAAGTTTCACCTATTCTCTCATTCAAATATAGAAGAATATCTCATTCTAACGTTGAAGAATAGACAGGTGAGCTGCTTCGCACACATACAAGAGAACTCAGCAGGACCGAGGCAGCATCCTCCACGGTGCGCAAACCAGTTTAACACGTAGGTACTGGAAGTGCTTGTTAAGTGATCCAAAGCAAAAAGCAAAATGGCAACGAAGTGCCTTTTATTTTCATTTCCCATCGTACCAGCTTTTTCAAAACATCAATTTGATTCCAACAAACTTGGATCCCTCATTATATTCCCAGTGCTGTATTTGAGCATTGCTTGAATGTCTGTCCCTGGCTGTTTATGCACACACATATGCATACACTGATTTGCTGTATCCAGACGCAGAAATGCCTGCTTAGTTGACGTGATTAGCTAGAGGAATTGGTTGTTAGGCTGAGAATACCCTGGAAGTTATATGGGCCTTTAATTTTACCCAAAAAGTCTTGAGATGATTTCTTAGAGTGTTACTTTATGACAGTGAGCCACATTAATTTTACTTACTATGTTGCTAGAGAGGTTATTATAAATTCCACCAAGGATTACTAAGTATCCCTAGGTTCACAGACCTGTGCTGCGCCCTGTCTGTCTCTGCGCTCTGGTTACCTGCCATCTTTTCTGGTAGACTACAGAAACACAAAGCCTGAATAATGCCGCATCAGCTAAATACCAGGTGCAACTCCAGCAGTTCTAGAAAAGAGAGACTCCAATGAGGTGGAAGCGTTGGAAGAAGGAACAGTTTGGAAAGAGGTATCATTGCGGTTGGCCTTAATGGATGGTGAAAAGGAGGAGAAAGAAGAGAGCATTCCATTTAGTGGTGAACAACGTAAGCAAATAGAGGTTGGCATTCACAGCGTTTTCGTGGGTCAGTGGCAGCTTGGTCCAGTTGTGGTGGAGAGGTTTCCAGGTTGGAAAGAGTGCAGATAAGGTGGTGACAAGTCCCAGAGGTGTTAGGCTGCCACAGCCCGAAGTGGTCTGGAACGTGGTTGAGCCGCACCTGGACAGTCCCGGAGCCGCTCTGCTAGGTCCCACTCTTGCCTCCGTCGGCCCTGAGCTGTGTGAACCTGGTTGTCCCACAAACTCCATGCCACTGTTGCCTCATTTGTAAAATGACGACAGCGATTTTTATTTATTTCACAGGCTTGCTGTTGGAGCAAAAGAAATAATAATCACACCAATTGTTTAGCACCATTCTGGGTACTTGATAAGGCTTGTTGCATCATTAATTATTAGCAAGGGAGAGAAAGAGTGACAGCTATGCCTTAGAAAGCTGACTTTGATTCAGGATAAGCTGATTGAAGCTTGGGGAGGCTTTGTGGAGTTGCCTTTTGCCTGGATGGAGTTGAAGACAGAATTTTAGAGGTGTCACCATAATTTCCAACCTCTATAGGAAGGCACGGGAAAGGGTACAGGGTGATGTGTTGTGCAAAGCCATTCTGTTTCCACTACATCTCCATTTCACGGATTTTAGAAATGATCATGCTTGATAGTCATTCAGAAATGATTTGGTAAGAGTAATCAGCAGCGTTCCTTAATGGCCACAGAGAACTCAATGCTGGTCAGCTAGAGGAAGTGAATTGTTGAGCCAGAAGTAACTGGAAGTTTATTTGCTTTTTTTTTGTTAATATTTTATATTGTGTACCCAGAGGCTGCTGTGCTGACAGGGATAAGATAGAGAATTGAATCTGAATAAATCAAAATGGAAAATAACTCTGAATATCCCTACAAGAATTGCAGTGCCTAACTTCGGTAACTCATGCATGCTAATTCTGTTTGTTGTACGTACACTTTGGGTGAACAAGACAATGGAAGGCAGCTCTCTATAAAAACAGGAAATCTGTTGCATACCTTTCCTTGAAGTTGTTCTTTCTTTTAGTTATCAGATTTTTAGCTGGAAGTAAGTTTAATTCATCTAGTAGGAAGTTTAAATTTTTCTATGCTTGTCTTTATAAAAATATGAACAAGCTGTACTTCAGTCCTATCTTCATGGTGGAGAGTTGTATGAAAAAAATTTTATAGCGTGAAGAAACAGCATCCTCAGAGGATAACATTACAAAACATTTACATTTTTGTTTATCACAGTTAAGTTTTACTTCCTAAGTGCTACTTGTCTATATTTTGACTCTGAATATTAAAGATGTTTCCATATGTGGTATGGAGTGTTCTTATATGCAATTTAAAAATGGTTTCACATGAGAGACTATGGACTATGAGAAACAAACTGAGGACTTCAGAGGGGAGCGGGGTGGGGGAATGGGATAGACCGGTGACGGGTAGTAAGGAGGGCACGTATTGCATGGTGCACTGGGTGTTATACACAACTAATGAATCATCGAGCCTTACATCGGAAACCGGGGATGTACTGTATGGTGACTAACATAATATAATAAAAAATCATTAAAAAAAAAATGGTTTCAAGGGTCAAAGCTTATAAATGCTAATAGTTCTGGGATAGCGCTCCAAGTACGATACCATGCATGTACTGACATCAACAGCTGTTAATTTGTCTGGGTGGTATTTGTGCCTTATAAAACATAAAAGAGATAATCATTTAAAAATGAGTGTGACTGTTAATGTTTGAAGAAGCACATCTCCCTAGTTCTTCATCTGTGCAGTCTTTAATATATATTACGCATATGTGTGTACATACATATATGTTTATGTATGTATGTATGTTCTGTGACTCTGTGACTGTTTGGCTCTGTGTAGCACAGAGTAGTTCTATGCCAGGTATTGTAATAAGTGTTAACCTGAATCAGATTCCTTTGAATGAATCCAAAAGAATGTCTAGAATTAAACACAATATAATTTGATTTTAAAATAAGCATATTCTGGCTTATATACTTGGAAATTACATTAATATAAATGGGGATTCACTACCCCTCCCTTTCTGCGTAGTTCAGTCAACCCCTGTCTGGATTCCTTCTCTTCCTGGTCCTCACAGACCCCAGTGTGATCATCCTGACTTTTCTCTTAGCTCCTTTCTTCTGCCCACTGTCTCTATAATCTTTTACCCTTTTGGCCAGTCCATTTATCCGTTTGTGCTGCTTCTCTACCAGCAGGGCTTTCTGCAAATCAGTGCCACTAGAAAGATGCTGTCCAGTTCAGCTAGGGTCTGCGCTAGTGCTGCCGCTCCAGTCTCTGCCTGGGTCACCATACGGCCGTCTTCCCTCTGCGTCTGTGTCGCACATGGTATTCTCCCTGTCTTTCTCCTGTTCTTATCAGGACACTAGTCCTATTGGATTAAGAGCCCAGCTACTCTAGTACGACCTATTGTAAGTAACTTCATTATACCTTCAAAGACTTTATTTCCGAATAAAGTCACATTCACAGGTATGGGTTAGGACTTTAACATGTCTTTTTGAGGAACAAAGTTCAACCCATAACAGGCATTTAGAATACATCAGCGTAATATTTAACATGTAATACTTAACATGCATGTTAGTGTCTTAAGGGTTTGTGTTTAATGTGGCATAGTAGGATAATGAAGTTAATGAGCCAAGTACGGAAGAGTGAAACATTCACATGGTTGTTGAGTATGGGTATTCTAACACACATGTCAACTTTTAGAAGTTAAATTCTATTTATTCGGTTTTATTAATAACTGGTTTGTTGTTGGGCACTTCTAAAGTGATTTAATTTACATAACATAAAGCCTTCATGGAAGCATTCATGCCTATGCTTATAAATTCAGTTTCCAGTTACAGAAATGCTTTCCTTTTCCAGCAGAAATGAGCACTCCACTTAAAACTTCAGACTTCATTGGTAAAAAGATGATTAAAGAATAAATTGTTCAGGAAATACTATAAAGGAAACAGTGATCTATTAATTGATAATTATCAAGTTCCAATTAACTTCCTCATCAGTATTTGTGATAAGCATCATCCTTCTAAAATTTTTAGGAAGTGAAGTACCACCGTAAGTTGTTCAAATCAAGAACAACAATTCTTGACAAAACTTACCTTTTAAAAGCACAAGTACGTGCAATTTGCTCTCTTCTTTGGATTTTTCTTCAGTTTTCTTAAATTAGTAAATTAAAATGCCAGTATTCAAATGACCTAATCTTAAAGCCTCCTCTTTTGTAATTCAGCAGGATAGTAACGAATGGACCTCAGTGATGATGACTTATGTGAAAAGTACTTCAAAACCCTTTTCCGCTTTTCTCAGATTCTTCTTGATTTGCCTCTAGCGATCATCCAGAAAGCTGGAAGGGAAGACTGTGATTACGACCTGAGTTGCATCATAGGAATAGAAGCATCCTTCCTGCTCCTCAGGCTGTCAGGCCAGGTCTGGTTCCCACAGCTCCAGTATCCTCATTTTAAATATGCCCTCTCTTGTTGGAGCTGCTGTTCTTCAAAGGAAACAGGATGGTGAACCCTCACCACCCTGCCCTTCACGGCCTCTTCTCAGACAGGGATCCGGGCTGCTGAGGCTGGCCACAGGGAGACTGAAGGGGACACAGACCCACGTTCCAGCATGACTTCCCCAGGTCAGGCCAGCTTCTAGTGCGCTCTCCAAGTATATAAGCAGATAGCTTACCCCTTGATAAGCAGATAGCTTACCCCTTGAAACCCTGTTCTTTCTCTTAGATCAGCACTCTAGAATCCCAGGCAGCATGGGGAAATACTCTCTCTTTAAATGCCACTGGGACTATATGGTATCTTGAAGTCAGAGGTGAGAGACTAAGTCAGCTCTTCAGCAAACAGGAGAGAATGTTTCTATTTAATATTCCTTTTCTCTTTGTTGGTAGACTTTCTCCATTGTGACATAGGAGAAAGATCAGATTATGGCAACCCTTTACAAAAACAAAAGATAGTTTCTAACTCTCTGAGCTATTTGATGATGATGATGATGGTAATGATGGTGGTGGTGGTGATGGTGGTGATGATGATGATGGTAATGATGGTGGTGGTGGTGGTGATGATGATGATACCACCACCTTTTGGTAGTTAAGCCACTGTATTCTACTCATTGCCTGGGAAATAGAAATCATAAAGTTAAGTGTTACACTAAGATAAGAGCTTATTGGAATTACAGAAGTTTTCAACCCTGGAACACAGGAAAGTTTTTAATTGCTATCATCTATACATTGTTCACAGAGATATGCTCTAGATCAGGAATTGGCAAACAATAGCCCAAGGGCCAAATCTGGTTTGCTGCCTGTTTGCCTGTTTCTTAAATAAAGTTTTATTGGAACACAATTATATCCATTTGTTTATGTGTTGTTTTTGGCAGATTTACCCTATATGGGCAGAATGCAGTTACAATAGAAACCATACGATCCACAAAGCCTAAAATATTTATCGTCTAACCCATTACAGATATAATTTGCCAACCCCTGCTTTAGGTAATGCTTCCAAATTGTACAACCATATAATTGAAGAACTTTAAGGGTTATTAGAGATTATGTATCCAAGTCTAAAGCAGTGTTATAAATGGGTACACCGAGGCTTATGAAGTGCTTTACCAACGGTCTTAACTGTTTGCTGTGATTTTCTTTTCCTTTTTAAGAAGGGAAGATTTTTCCCATAACATTTTTTATCATGGCAAAATATACATAACATACATTTTACCATGTTAACCATGTTTAAGTGTATAGTTACACTTATAAATACATTCATATTGTTGTATAATCATCTCCACCATCTATCTTCAGAACTTTGTCACCATCCCAAACTGAAACTCTGTACCTATTAGCCTAACTCTCCCCCCCTCCCCCGAGTCCCTGGAAACCACCTTTGTGCTTTTTATGAATTTGACTACTCCGGATACATCACATGAGTAGAATCATACAATAGTTATCCTTTTGTAACTAGCTTATCCATAACTTTTTTTAATTGGAGGAAATGTGCCTTACAGAAACAAGAAAATTCTAGCCTTATCCCTGACTTACTTACCACTTGACTTGGCCCAAGGTAAGCTGATCAACTTTACTTAATGTCCTCAGCTCTTAAAATGGTACATTTTAGGGGCACCTGGGTGGCTCAGTCATTAAGTGTCTGCATTCGGCTCAGAGCATGATCCCAGGGTCCTGGGATCGAGCCCTGCATTGGGCTCCCTGCTCTGCTGGAGCCTGCTTCTTCCTCTCCCACTCCCCCTGCTTGTGTTCCCTCTCTTCCTGGCTGTCTCTCTCTCTGTCAAATGAATAAATAAAATCTTTTAAAAAATTAAAAAAAATAAAATGGTGCATTTTAGTATCTTTCTCTAAAGAATTCAATACAGTGTCATGGTATTAGTCAGTTATAGTAAAAAAGAAAGACCTTAAAATTTACAGTAGAATAATCACAGATATCAATTTTGCAGGTCAGGTATTTGCTTCCAGCATTTTGGTAAAAGGGAACACAAATGAGTACTCAGAAAGTAACTTTGTGGGCATTGGAATCAGAGTCAAAGGTGAAGGATGATAATTCAGGTCTCATGAACCGCTGATGGGTAGGACCAGAGCATACTTCTCTGGTGACTAGTTCAAAGTTTGCCAAATTCAGTGTCTCCCTGTCCTAGACAGTGCTCCCTATGCACAGCTCATATCTTGCCCTTTGCTCATTATTCTTTTTCTACTTACATAAAGTTACTCCAGATGGGGTAAAATATAATTGATTATGTCTTAGTTTACTAACTGTCCCATTTCAGTTCTGCCTCCCTAAGACTATACCCAGGTCACTCAGTCGGAATTTTGAGTGTCCATAAAACTCTCTAGACTTCTGTGTACGTCCTATTTCTTGATTTCACCTTGAGTAATTTAAGCTGTGATTTTCATATTTTACTCATTTGCCACTGAGAGAGTAACCTTATTTTAAAATTCTTACAGGGCAAGGAAGGGCAATTGGCAGGAAAGTTGGGTGACTAAGTGTTGACTCCACAGCATCCTCAAAGCAAGTAGATCGTACTAAGGCATTTGTTCTAAGTACTTGTCTGTCATTAGACCTTACGTTGTGTCTTTTGTTTTATTGCTGTTTTGTCCAAATAGCGGGGAAGGGTATAGATATGAAATTCTTAAAATTAATTCAGCATTTGATTGCTTACTGTGTACTAAGTGCATTGCTGGTATTATCTCCTACAATCCCCTTAAAAACTCCTGAAATAAGTACTTTTATTATATCCACTTTAGCGATGAGGAAACTGAGACACAGAATAGTTCTTTGCCCTATGACATATATAGCCAGTAAGATTGTGCCGGGGCACCTCGGTTAAGCGTCTGCCTTCGGCTCAGGTCATGATCCCAGGGTCCTGGGGGGGGGGTCCCTGCTCCACAGGGAGTCTGCTTCTCCCTCTGCCCCCCCCCCCCACTCCTGACCTCTCCCTCTGACTCTCATGCTCTCTTTCTCTATCAAATAAATAAATAAAATCTTTAAAAAAGAGAGAGAGATTGTCCCAGAATTTGAATGCTGGCAGTCTTGATTGCAAAGTTAAATTTCATTTATTTGCTTGTTCATCTGTTCATTTTTTCCAACAAATATTTAATGAGGTCCTGTTATGTTTTAGAATTGATTCAAGGGACACAGCAGTAATGATAAAAACCTTGTCCTCATGGAGCTTATGCTGCTCACCCCTTTTCTATGAACCAAATTGTATTCTCCTTCATCATGTGGTCTAAGATGCTTGGATGCTAGTGCTTTTTTCAGCTTCTCATCAAGAAGCTATTAGGAGGTTTTGGTAAGTGGTAGGAGCTTTTCCAGTCAGCTAGGATAACCCCTTTCAACAGACAGAAATGAAGAAACCATGGAAGACAAATATTGTTTCTTTCTTCTTGAACTATCACAGACAGGTTATCATAGCTTCTGAAACTTCTGTAGGGTTATCACCCTGAAGGCCAAGAATTAAGAGTATCTACCTTATAGCTAATGTTGCCCTGCTTTAATTTAGGCCAGTGTTCTTTTAGTTTTCCTGCAAACCTGAACACAAAGTTATCAGTATCTTAGTCATTTAGTCTGAATAGTGAAGACAGTAAGAACAGACTAATTTGCTTCTTGTTTTCAAGAGTAGTTTTTTGTTTTGTTTTGTCTTTGATCCAAGACAGAATTGTGAAGTACAAGAGAGAAGGTTGTCTTTCGTGGTTTGCTTTCCCCCTCTTTCAGTTACACTTTTCCTTCCTGCTGCTGGTTGCCCCACCTCCTAGCCAGCAAAGTGTTACAGTTAATATCCTGCTAAAGTGTTAAGTCATAACTAAAGCCTCCTGTCTTTCCCTGGCCTTTCTCCCTTCCTTTGGACTAAGAAGTCTACTAATCCTGGTGAGCTAGGAACCCATAGCTCAAGAGATGGCTCATGAGAACTTGACTGTGACCCCGCCTGGAGATTTTGCATTTTAATGAAAAACATACGTTTCTGCTACCCCTTCATTTGAGGGGAGCAAATAAAGATTTAACATACACTTCTGCAATGTTGAACTAACCCAAATTATTACACATTGGGGGGGGGATTAGTTTTCTTTGTGTGTCTTTGAATTGCTTAGTGTGAAATATTTAGGTTTTCCCATCTTATTTTTAAAAATTGGCTGTGATAAATACTGAGTTTGGAGGAAGGACTACTTTGTGACCATCACATGCCTTACTTTATGCTGTGTCCTCGAACTATTACCTTGCCTGGAGTGTCTCATTCATCCTGTAAACTATCTCAGCATCCAGGACCTCTGCTGGACAGTACAGGATTACCAGGTCCTATTCACTTGCTGGTGGGCCACAAGATTGCCACTTATACCTTAGATTTTGTAGTCCTTTACACTTTATAATTTAAAAAACATTTTTCACTTATCATCTCATTTAATCTTCTATATGCTTATTATAATAACATACAAATATATAAAGAAAAGACCAGTGATTAAGATAACATTAATTTCAGTTTTCATAGGAAAAAAAAATGAAGCCAAAGGAAGTTAAGTGACTTGCCCCAACTAAAAACCAGGTTCTCTTGCTAGGTCCAGTGTCCCTTCCTCTAAACCTCAGCTACCTGTAAAACGAGGACTTTTTCAAATCATGTACCTACTCTCCTCTGGTATTTGAATGTTTATGTGAGTAAATTTTTATATTGCATTTGCCCCATTTGAATTTCCATATCTTTTTTTGGTAGGGCTTTTTCCCCCTAACTTTCCTATAATCACTCCTAACTTAGAATACTCTACGTTCAGATTTGATAAAATAGTCTTAGTTTCTGCATGTCAGTCATTTGTCCATTGATGATCCTGTAGGATTTAATCTGACCTCCCAAAATAATATCTGGTTTGGTCATGATGTTTTAAAGTACCTGTAGCCCTGATGATCGGAGTAAATGCAGTTTTTCCTTAGAGTCTGTACCTATTTTAGTTACATTCTCTGTTCTTCCAGTATAAATGGAACTTGCTCCAGCCAACTGTTGAAATTGCAGTAAAGAAAATACAGCTAGTTTTTTCTGCTTCTCAAAAGAGGGGAAAAAAAACCCAAGTTTTGTTAGTCTGTCTTTTTAGCATAATGTATTTAAGGCACTTTAAAATATTTATTTAGCTAGTTGCACAGTCTTTCATAGACTAATCTTGTCCCTATGCCTAACGCTATTTATCTGTACCCAGTTTTAGTATATTGACTTAATTTCTCTTTTTTTCTGCCTTTCTCATTTATTTTTCATATCCATAGCTTTTAGTATTTTGCCTTGCAATCCTTATTACTGGCAGAGTCTTAAGCATGTAGGATTAATTTCTTGACCACCAATAGCACTCCTTCTTTCAGCTGAAGTTTTTGTCATTTAACACTTTATTAATAAATTTGGTGTATTGCTCCATAATTGTTTCTTGTGGATAAGTCTCTATTCCCTGTTGTGATTTTAATTAGTAGTCCTAGATGGCAGGGATTATGCCTAACATGTCTTTGGAAAGATCTCTCCAAGAAGAAACCAGAGAAAGAATACCCAGAATGTGTCTTAGAGTGCGTGCAAATATTCACCTTTTCAGTCAGTATTTATTTGAATGCTTACGTTTTGCCATCCATTCTGCTAGTGAAGCACAATCAAGCAATGGGTCTCCTGGGCTTACACACCAGGAGGCGGTTGACCAGTTAATTCATGACAGTGTGTTGTGTGGGGCTTGAGAGAATAAGTTGAGTTGTTATGTATGTATATGGTATGTGTATATCAAGGAAGCTCTTCAACAGCATCAAGGTGTCTGGGAAGGTAGCCTTTCATATCGTCTGATACCTGCGGGGTAAACAAGGGTTGACCAGATTTAGCAAGGGTGGGGAGGGGTGAAGGGATTGGGACAGGTTGCTCATTTAAAATAAGAAGATCCATCTCTCTAGCTAGAGGGTAAAAATGTTCATTAGGGCTACAGCATAGAGTTCAAGGGAGAGGCTGCAGAAGTGATGGGGATCTGGAATGGACTTATTAAGTGTTTGGGTGTTCTTTAAGCTGGGGAGCAGCACGATCAATTCGTAGTTAGAGAGTCCTCTGGCTATGCTGTAGGGAATGGTTTGACAGAGAAGAGCTATAGCTAAGAGTTCACTGAAGTAATGGAGGGTGGAGATGATAGTAATCTCAACCAGGGTAGGTTAAGTGGAAGGATTCAAGAGACGTTTAGCAGAGAGAGTCCTTAAGAATTATTGATTGCAGGGGAGGGGTGTGTTAAAAGAAAAAGAGACATGGCTGAGGGTGATTGGAGGTCCTTCAGTTCTGTTCCCTTCTCATTCCTCCATCACTGATTTTAGGTAGTCATAGATTTTTGAGCTGTAATATCCATGCCTATAAAATAAATACATTTGGGCCCAGGGGGACACTTTACATTTTAATATTTTCTAAAATCTCTGTAGGAAGACTTTTAGATTACAGAGGATGGTTTTACGTTCGAGATATTCTATGTAAAAAGATAAAATAGCATACTGAGGTATGTAAAAAGAATTTACAATAATGAAAAAGCCATCTTATTTAATATCCCAGGGGAAATGTAAAGTTCTAACCCTATTTTTAAACATTATGCTATTAAGTATCAGTTCATTGATAATATATTTATTAGCCAAGGAAAGAATCTGAAATTTTCAGTATAGAATTATCCATCCATTAGCTAGCCTTAATGGAAATAAAAACCTAGACATGAAATATAAAGTAATGAAAATGTTTGTTAGTCATACAGATAGCTCCAAGTAGTTTCAAGGGTTATCAAGAGCCATTTCTGGTTCCCTGGAAGAGTCTGAATCAATGATCAAATGAAACAAGTTATTGCTTTGGGATCATGCTTCTTTGGTAGGAACTCACCAGTGGCAGTTCCCTCCTAAATAAATACCGTATAGGCAGTTATTTCCCTCTCTCCCTTCACCCATTCTTCTCTCCTTTTGCTCCTTATTTTCTTTCAACTTAATTTGTTTCTTACCAAACCTCCCTTAAATTCTTGGACTTACGAAGTTCTCTTGAGAAGTACAAATGATATGGAACTGGTACCTTTGTTTTGGTCTTGGCTTTATCAAAAGCAGGTCTGTGATTATGAACTTGCCACTTCTCAGGATCTTGCTTTCTACATTTGTAAAATGAGAAGTCTGAAGTAGATTCGTGATAAGGGCAATCGCAGCGATGATTCTTTTTTTTTTTTTTTTAAAGATTTTTTTTTTTTATTTATTTATTTGACAGAGATAGAGACAGCCAGCGAGAGAGGAGGAGCCTGACGTGGGGCTCGATCCCATAACGCCGGGATCACGCCCTGAGCCGAAGGCAGGCGCTTAACCGCTGTGCCACCCAGGCGCCCCCCAGCGATGATTCTTTTATCTGCCTTTCCCCCCCCACTCCTGTATATCCAGTTGCTTCCAGGCCTTTGTTTATTGGAGGGTCCCAGTGGTACTTGAGATTTATCAGAGCCACCCTCTCATACTGAGGCTTCTGTGGTTTGTTCCAGCCCCACCATGAGAACCAAAGGACTAAGAGGTGAGTTACTGGAAAGCATTCCCAGGTGGGGTGTTTGCTGAAGAGGGAAAAGGAGAAACCACTAAACATTTTACTACAAATTGTACTACCTCCAGGGGCACAAGGCTCAGATTTCATTACAAACGTTGTAATTCTCTCTCCCACCCCCAAGGCCACCATTTGCAGTTTTGGTCATGTCAGTCTCACCTTTGCACCTATCTGTCCTGCTCTAGCATATTCATCACCTCTCCTTCCATTGCTAAGGAAAGCCTTCCTAATATTCATCCTCAAGTTCATTTCCTCAGGGAATGCTGATTAACCCCACTTACTGTCAATCACCAATCACATTTAAGCCCCCCTGAACCTTTGTTAAGTGTTATGCTTTAAAAATTTATTTAAAATAGGTTCAGATGCAAAATAGGAAAATACCAGTTTTTAATAGTATATACAGTAGTGTCTTCCATTTCTTGAAACAGGGTGACTTTTCACATATTGATCTGTTTTGTCTCCGAGATGAAAGATCTGAAAGTACCCTTCACCTGTAAAGTCATTTAACCAAACGTGTTTTCTGTGCTCATTGTGTTTGCTTGACTTATTGAAGTTGATCCTAGCTTAGAAATTGGCATGTATGCTTTTGCAAAATGGTTCTTATAAGGACTATAAAAATGTGATTCTTGAAAGCTGTTTGAGAAAATGTGTTGTTCTTGCTGTGATATTAACCATGGTATTTTTTAAATGTTATGTCCCCTCTACATAAGTTTAATTATAAATTGGGTATTTTTTAAAAGCTGTCTTTCTCTACTTTTTTGATGTATTCAAATTTGATGTAGATCTTGGAACACCTGTATGGCTGCTGGGCCCATGGTTGTTGGGTTTGCCACTAGAACCACCTCCAAGATCTATCCCTCTGATAATAAGGACCGTGACTCCTGTCAGTAGGAGATAAAACAAATACTTTGCATTAATCCCCCACCCCACCCCAATACTGTCAGTTCCCCAGCCCCCACTGCTCTCACTTCTACAGAAGCAAAGATGATGTAATTACAGCACCTTTTCTTCTAATACATAAATTGAAAGGACCCTTTACTGATTCCCGTTGGGATGTTTGTTTTAACTTTTGTTTTACTGGTGGAGACCACATTGATTTGGCTGCCACCCTAGGATTACTTGATTGCAGTCTTCTAAGAAGCAAAGAACCAGGTCTAATTTAATGTTTAGCAAAATAGTGGTTGTGGTAGAAATTTGTAAGTTTTTGGAATGCAGTAGAATAGGATTGAATGACGTTAAGGAATCCTTTAATGCATGCTTTTGAATAAATCCTTACCAGTGAATGGTCTCTTGTAGTTCTCAAAGCCACTAGAAAGAGAACTGGGGTGTTTGTTTTGAACCTTGCAGATAGTAATAACTCTTTACCTTTCTACTAATACCCCCACCCCCACCACTCTCCTGCTTGCTTACAGTTGTCAACTCCCCACCCCACAGTAGCAAGTTCGTTAGTGATTTTTACATAAGGTGCAAATCGAGGAATGTCTTCGTCCCGGCTGCGCGCAGGTGGGACTAGCTTGGGGAAGACGCAGCTGAGTAGACAGTTTCGCAGGGTGACTCATTATCAACACTGACCGTTGCTTTTAAACCCACCAGGGAAAATGTACCAGACATTGTTATGATGAAAACAACCGGGAGGGGTGGTGGTGAGGAGAAGAACCGAGATTAAATTTGGCCAAGGCTACGTGTCGCACTAAAGCCGAGGCAGCGGGGCGGGCAGGGAGGCCAAAGCACCTGCGAGGAGCGCGGGCAGGCGGGCGTGGCCTGCGGGCGTGGCGCCGGGGGCGTGGCTGGGGGCGTGGCCGGCCGGCGGCGCCGGCAGTTGGAAGGGGGTGGAGTTGCCCTTGGAGGCGGCACCGGCCCTGGGCCCCGAGGCCCGCCGCGCCCTATCGGGCCCGAGCCGAGTGGCCCCGCGGAGCCAGCGCGCTCCCGCCTGCAGGGGGAGGGCGGACGGGGCGCGGGGACCGGCCAGGCCGCGGCGGGCGCTGTTTCTCTTTCACTTTCCTTCCCTCCGAGGCCGGCGCGCTGGCGGGCGAGGAGCGGCGGTGGCGGCGGCGGCGGCCGCGGGGTAGGTACCAGGAGGGCTTGAGAGGCGGCCGAGGGACCCCGGCCGCCCCCGCGCTCCCCGCCCAAGTTTGCGCCCGGAGCGGGAGTGGCACCTCCACGCACCTGCCGCGGCCGGCCTTGCCTGGAGCCGGGAGAGCCCCTCGGGGCCGGGGACTGGGGAGGCCGGCGGGGGTCTGGGGGCTTCGGAGCCGCGTCCTGCCCTCGGGCGCGGAGAGGGCGGCGGGCTGCCGGCGCTCGGCCCCGGGAGAGGCGGCGCGTCTTCCTCCGCGTAGCCCGGGCCGGGCCCGAGCCGCGCGTCCTCCGGGCCCGGGCCCGCGCACCTGCCGGGCGGGCGGGGCGGACTTGGGCTTGGACCGCCCAGGGCCGTGCCGCCGGTCCTGCCTGAGGACGCGGAAAAGTTCCGTGCCGCCCCGTCACAGCAAGTACTTGCTTCCTTTAACTGTCTTGGTGACAGGACTCTGTGGCTTATTCTCTTCATACCACCCGAGGTCGGGACCGTGCATTTCCTCTTTCAGAAGACTTTCTCTTAACTCTGGAGCTTCCTGGCAAACCTGTGGAAAAGGCAGGGCCGTTAGTCCCGATGTATAGAGGAGAAGCCGAGACCCAGGCACGGGTGTTAAACGCCTTACTGAAGGTCGTACAGGGCTAAGGACCAGACCCCCCCAAACGCCCTTGACTGTTATTTATGCTCCCTTTGTGTTACACCCTCGACACAACTTTCCTGAGCGGGTAGGATGATACCACGCAGAACCTATTCCGTGCATATTCTTAATGTCGATGTGTCCATGAAATGATGCCTTTTGCCTCCCCGGTCGCTTTATACCCGTGAGTTAACAGCTAAGATAGGAGAAAGGTTCCTGTTTATAGGATTAACTTAGGAAATCAATACCTTCTTTCATGCTGTGTTTTCTCAGAGAACACATTTATTTGTAAGAAATCTTTTACACTTTATTTTTTCTTTAGCAACCCCATGTACCAGCAAACAATGCTAAACATTTCTGGGAAAAAAATGACTTAGCTTTTACTGTGTGCTAGCTTTATGTATATGGTCTCATTTAATCCTCACCACTCTAGGGAGCTGGCACTTTTAATTTTACAGTTTTAAAAAACTGAGATTTAGAAAGGATAAGTAAGTTTCCCAGGTTATAGATTTACTGAATGTGATTGGTTTCTATCAAAGATTGCATAGTCTATTACAGGACATAAAGAATGAATGTAACTAGAAATCAAAAGGAAAATGTAACAAAAGAGAAGGATTAAACTTGAGAAGACAATACACTGAGGATAACTTTGGAGAAGGGTTTCAAAGGATATAGGTAGGATTTAGACAGAGGGCTTTTTTTTTTTTTTTTATATATAGACCCTGCAGAATGGACTGTGTGAGAGTGATCCTTTCAGTTTGCCTAAAGAAAAGTGTTGAAGGGTATGCTAAGGTCAGCCTGTGGAAGGTTTTACATGGAAAGCTAAGGAGTTTAAATGTCTTTCTGTTTGTAAAGAGGAGACACTGACAGTCTCTGAGAAGAGGACCCAGATGTGATAGAATAAAAGCTGGTAGAAGGTAAGATGGGCTGCAGGTGGAGAGGTAATATTCAGGTAGGGTGACTATGGATGGAATGAAAAAGGAAATTAACTTGATTTCACTGACTGGATGTGGGGTACCCAATGGAAATAGGAAGCATATTGGTAAAGAGGACAGTGACTTCAATTTTGAATTTTTTTTAAAAGATTTTATTTATTTATTTGACAGAGATAGAGACAGCCAGCGAGAGAGGGAACACAAGCAGGGGGAGTGGGAGAGGAAGAAGCAGGCTCATAGCGGAGGAGCCTGATGTGGGGCTCGATCCCATAACGCTGGGATCACTCCCTGAGCCGAAGGCAGACACTTAACCGCTGTGCCACCCAGGCGCCCCTCAGTTTTGAATTTTTTAACTTGTATTGGCAAGAACTCCTAATAGAGCAGTGGAGCAAATAGCTGAAATGCATTACTAAAGAGGTAAAGATATCAAAACTGGGAGTTAATCGCTTTGGCTGTCATTTGTATAGAGGTGATAGTTAAGGCTCCAGGATTGGATGGATCTGTCATTATCCTGAATTAAATCATAGTAGGTTTACAAATTAATGTGACAGTAAGAGACACGTTGTATTCACCCGTTCACCCAATTTGGAGCATGTAACCGTTGCTGCTAATATGTTATTAATATAGAGGAATTTGACACTTTTTTTCTCTTTTTAAAATTACTGTGGAAACAGATATGGGAAAGCAGAACCACCAAAAGGAGTGATGACCAGCGATCTCATGATAAATCTGGATGTTAGTTCTCATGCCTCAGGACATCCAGTTGGGAACGCCACACCAGCTCCTGGGATCAGACTTCATCCACTTACTACCCCTCTTTGCCTGAACTACTAAAGCCAGTCCTAGCTAACCACGAATGGCTACCCAAAGGAAACACTTGGTGAAAGATTTCAATCCTTATATCACCTGCTACATCTGTAAAGGGTACCTGATCAAGCCAACTACAGTGACGGAGTGCCTACATACCTGTAAGTATTATTTTATGTCCTTTACCCGTCAGAAGTTATGGGTTACGCTTGGTTCTTTTAAAACTACCACATTTTGTTTTTATATCTCGATTTTCATTTTCAAAATGATGACTATTCCAAGAATCATCCTAACTTTGAATTTATTTTCAGGATTGAATTTGTCATTGGGATACCAGTGGCATGAAATTTTTCTTGTATTATTATGTAATAGTTGACTATTACTAATTTTAATGTTCTGAAAATCATAAACATGTTGTCATTGGTTATAATTTTTTAAAAAGTGAACTATTTTAGGTTTTTGATTTTAAAAAATTATGTTGAAGGAATTGATCTGCTCACAGGTTTTGTTTGGGTATGCACACTTTAATCCATTGGCTTTTTTAGACCACTTTATTGAGGTGTGGTTGACACACAAAAAACTATACATATTCGGTGGATACAACTTGATGATTTTAAGGATGAGTATACACCCACGAAACTATCACCACATCTATGCCATAAACCTGTCCATTACCCACAGAAGTTTTCTCCCATGCTGTTATTTATTATTATTATTTTTGTGATGTGAACACTTAAAATCTACCCTCTTAGCAAATTTTAAGCACACAACACAGTAATATTAACTATAGGCTATTCTGTTAGTAAATCTGTAGGACTTACTCATCTGTTTAACTGAAATTTTGTACCCTTTGCCCAAAAGCCTGCAGCCTCTGCGTCACCTGGGAACTTGTTAGAAATGCACATTGTTAGGCCCCACTCCAGAATTACTGAATCAGAAACTCTGGGAGTGGGCCCAGCATTCCGTGTGCAGTAAGCCCTCTAGGTGATTCTGAAGCACGATCAAGTTTGAAAATCTCTGTTCTAATATGATTACATCTGTGGAACTCTTATCAAGTTTCTTTCTCACCTCGCCTATCAGCAGAAAAAGATTTGGTGGATCGATGGTGGTGAGGTCCATGCGTGTGTATTTTGGAAAACCTTTCCAAGTGATGGTGATATATATTACCTTTGGGTATTACTGGCCTATGCTATTCAATTAGCAATTAACTATGAACTGTCTTGAAATATTAATTTACTGTTGCCCCATGTCATTATTTAACTTGAACATTTAAGTTAAATATCATCGAACAAATATTTATTGGATACCTTCTGTGTCCCAGGCACCATCCATTCCAGACAGAAAGGATACAGTGGTGAACAAGATAGTAAAAAATCTATACTCTGGAGAAGTTTAATATTCTATGGGTGAAAGTGATACTAAACATGTGCCATGTTAGATAGTGATAAATGTTATGAAGGGTTGTAGATAGGAGAGATGGGGTTATTTCACATAGAGTATCAGGGTTGACCTCTTTGATATGATGGCACTGGAACACAAACCTGAAGGAACTGAACTCCGGATATATGGGAAGAGCATTCTAGATGGGGAAAAGCAAGTATAAGGCCTTGGGGCAGGAATGTCCTTGGTAGGGTTATGCAACAGCAGTCACTGCAGGTCAACTAAAAGATTATAGAGTCTTCAACCAGAGTAACAAGGTGTAAGATTGGAGACTGGGAAGAGTGACTGGACTGCGGATGTATTTTGGAGGAAGAGCCAGTGGATGTAGCTACTCTAGCGCAAGGACTTCCTTCCTTCCTTCCTTCCTTCCTTCCTTCCTTCCTTCCTTCCTTTCTCTCTCTTTCTTTCTTTCTTTCTTTCTTTCTTTCTTTCTTTCTTTCTTTCTTTTCTTAAATTTTTTATTATGTTATGTTAGTCACCATACAGTACATCCTTAGTTTTTGATGTAGTGTTCCACGATTCATTGTTTGCGTATAACACCCAGTGCTCCATGCAATACATGCTCTTCCCAATACCCATCACCGGCCTATCCCAATCCCCCACCCCCCCTCCCCTCTGAAGCCCTCAGTTTGTTTCCCAGAGTCCATAGTCTCTCATGGTTCATTCCCCCTTCTGTTTACACCCCCTTCATTCTTCCCTTCCTTCTCCCACCGATCTTCCTGCTATTCCTTATGTTCCATAAATGAGTGAAACCATATGATAATCGTCTTTCTCTGCTTGACTTATTTCACTTAGCATAATCTCCTCCAGTCCCTTCCATGTTGCTGCAAATGTTGGGTAATCGTTCTTTCTGATGGCTGAGTAGTATTCCATTGTATATATGGACCACATCTTCTTTATCCATTCGTCTGTTGAAAGGCATCTCAGCTCCTTCCACAATTTAGCTGTTGCGGACAATGCTGCCATGAACATTGGGGTGCATATGGCCTTTCTCTTTACTACGTCTGTATCTTTGGGGTAAATACCCAGTAGTGCAATTGCTGGGTCATAGGGTAGCTCTATTTTTAACTTTTTAAGGGACTTCCACACTGTTTTCCAGAGTGGCTGTACCAACTTGCATTCCCACCAACAGTGTAAGAGGGTTCCCCTTTCTCCACATCCTCTCCAACATTTGTTGTTTCTTGCCGTGTTAATTTTTGCCATTCTAACTGGCGTAAGGTGGTATCTCAATGTGGTTTTGATTTGAATTTCCCTGATGGCTAATGATTTTGAACATTTTTTCATGTGTCTGTTAGCCATTTGTAGGTCTTCATTGGAAAAGTGTCTGTTCATATTTTCTGGGGCAAGGACTTTCTGTTATACTCCCATGTTTCCCTCTACACCAAGCGTGGTACCTGGACATGGCCCACAGTCTGTTTTGTTACGCTCCTTCTAACATTCGTGCATTATTTTCATATTCGTATTTCTCCAGCAAAAACCATCAACTCTGGAAAATGAGAAGAAAGCCCAAATTCCCCAATTTCTGCCTTTCTAACACAGATTTTATATCTGTTTTTCTGAAAGAAAATTTTCTCTGGGGCATAATGAAATCTCAATTTAAATGCCACTTTTTTGGAGGAAAACAAGAGATTCCAGAAGTATAGAAAGTCAGGTTATAAGCAAGGGCTATGTTTATGTTTGCAATAGCAGTTTAAAGTCTAAAGGGGTAAGTGACAGTTAAACTGCGCAAGTCATTCTAGTCTGAAAAACTCCTTGGATGTCATCAAATCCCTTTACTGAGAGAGAATGTACATGGCCGAAGTGGAATTAAAAGACAGTGGTGAATCATAAATGTGACCTTTATCATCAGCAGGAATACAGAGTAGTAGAGTAAATGATGAAGGAGTCAGATACTCAACCTGGTGTCTGTGGATACCTGAGGATCCTGTAGTACTTATCTTTATGCACTTTCTGGTGCTTGGATTTCTGGGGATTGTTTTGTTTGTATTTATATTAGGGCTTGTAGGCAAAAACTATCCCATTTGCAAAGTATCCTCTTATTTGTAATGATAAAATAAACAGTACCGCAAAGCAGTGTTCCTCAGTCATTAGTTGGGTTTTTGGTCTTACCCAGTTTTCTTATGTATGTGTGTCAGATATAATGATACTGTGATTTGAGATAGTATGAAATAGAAAAGTCAGATGGCAGAAAGCGACAGGAGGAAAGAGAAATGTTAAGTGACATTGTAGTACACCATAATATTTTTTATCTTGATTTAGGCAAATAATATCTTATTAAAATAACTTTGTACAAATACTATGATTTTGTGAGTCTTTACTGTAAGTAAAGAATGGGTAAAACATAGTTCTTATTATGATATTCATAATAAAATATAAAAACTTTAGTCTTACTTTTCAAATTTGAAATATATAAACGGAGCTTTATTATTGATGAGCAAAACCAGACATGGAGTCTTGCCCTTCTGGACTTCCTGGTCAAATGAAGAGAGATAGAGTAATCAAGTTAAGAAATATATGAAATAAATGTGGATGCTGATAAGTGTGATGAAACTAATAAACAGAGTGATATAGCAGGTGTGGGTCAGGATAGTGCAGCAGAATGGTATGCAAGAGAAGAAACTAGAGTGCTTTTTAAAATTTCTAAAGCCATAGGCCTTGGCCTTCTCCGACAAGGACATGAGTACCCTTGGGCCTGGCTGCGGTAGGGGTGCTGTGGGATGCGAGGTAGGGATGATGAGTGGTTCTCCTTGCTTTAATAGGGGTAAATGAAGTTACTTTAGTCTTCTTTCAAAATATTCTGCAAATACATTTCATCTCTTTCTCTCTCCTCCTCAAATCAGATAGGTTGATGCTCTCTCATTCTCCCATTGAGAAATTCTGGAGCTAACATTGCCTGGCTTCCCTATCAATATAGAAAGAAGGGCCAGCAGGACCAGCAGGATGATGGACTACTGTAGCCCTTGATGTTGTTAGCTCTGCAGCTGTGTGGAAGAAAGAGAAAGGGCCAGTTAAAAGGATGGGAGAGGCAGAGATAGCAGGGCAGACAGTGTCCTAGGCTCCTGGCAAGGAGTTGCAAAAAAACCAAAAACCAAAACAAAACAAAAAAACACTTATAAAAGCCCCATCTTTAAGTAGGCTCATACCTCACCTGTTAACACCACCTCTTTTCAGCAGGCCAAGGATACTTGATAAAAAGATAAAATTTTAAAATGAGGTAGAAATTAAAACAGAGGGGCACCTGGGTGGCACAGCGGTTGGGCGTCTGCCTTCGGCTCAGGGCGTGATCCTGGCGTTATGGGATCGAGCCCCACATCAGGCTCCTCCGCTATGAGCCTGCTGCTTCCTCTCCCACTTCCCCTGCTTGTGTTCCCTCTCTCGCTGGCTGTCTCTATCTCTATCGAATAAATAAATAAATCTTTAAAAAAAAAAAAAAGAAATTAAAACAGAAACGAGTTTTAGCTTTAAATGGTCACTTCGTGCTAGATGAATTAAATCCACATTAACCATGGTTATAGGTCTGTGAGATAATTTTAACCCAAACCAAAAAACCTAAGGAAATAAACATGTCCACCCAAATAATTATTGAATTACTTAAAATAATTAGTTGTCCGGCACTCTGCTAGCCACTGGGGTAGACTGGTAAAAAAAGACAAATTTGGAACTTAAACTCCATCCAGAAACACTTCTCATAGGCCAAAAAGAAATTTCTACATGTGTATTTGGATTGTTTTCTTTTCCATGTGAGCTCATCTACTCCGGGACTTCAGCTGCATGTGCTGATGTCTCCCAAATCTTTATTTCTGGCATAAACTTTTCTTCTGAGTTTCAGAATCCTATTGGACGTGCACTTGGATGTCCTAAAGCCACCTGGGGCTCAGCATGTCTAAAAATGAATGAATGGGATGCCAACACTCAGTCATCCCAGCAGGAAATAAGCTCCACACTTGACTCTGTGTATCCTCCCTAACAAAATGGGGACCGAGTCCTGTCTGGTCTCTCTCTTTAATATCTCTCAAATCTGTCCCTTCACTTCCACCCCCTTGTTACTGTTCTATTCAGTCCCTCATTACTCCTCAGCAGTCACTGCAGCCCACTTCTAACCTGTGTCAAAGTGTGATCATTTAAAACAGCTGCTGTCTTCCTCACTCACTCTTCAACCAACCCAGAATTTCCTATAGAAATCCTAGGGCCCTCAGGAGAAATTAAAGCTACTTAGCTATGCCCACCTCTTCCTCCCTCACCGTCTGCTGCACACACGTGTACGTACGTGGTTCAGGCATGTTCTGCTTATAATGCACTTTGCCTGTATGCCTAGCTGGCCGTTACCCACCCTTTAAAACTCATCTCCTCCAAAGTATGCCGCCTACCTGTTACCACAGTTATATTTGGGTTACGTGTATCCTTGGTACCTGGTACTTGAGTGCTTAATAAATGATTAAATGAATAAATGACCAATTTGTTGATTATTTTACTGTATTTTCTTTTAAAGATTCATATGCGGTAATAGGTAGCTTGAAAAGCATGTAGGCAATGTCAAGTAGGAATTACGTATTTTGAAAAACTGTCTTCTACAATATAGGTGGAAGCCGTGTAGGTCTTAGAGAGGGAGAGATGCTGGATTGGGGACCAGAGATTGGCAGTTGTAGATTAAAGGATGCTCTCTCTCTCTCTCTTGCACCAGGATCCTCAGAAACTTTTTGAGGTTGTTTAGAGTATATTTGCTTGTGGTTGTATAGGTTGTTGACTTAAAATGAAAGACTTTTCACTTAACCTAAAAACAAAAGAGTTTGTTCCAGCAGCTAAAATGTGAAGAATACAGTGCATTGGTTCTTAACTCTTTTGTGGTTAGAGGCCTCCTTAAGAATTTGATGACTCTTTCCTCAAGGAAAAAAAAAAGGTTATAGACATAGAAATCTGTGGTACAGGAAAGGAAAGCTTTCTTCTTTGTGCCCTTTCAGAGATTGTGGCAGTAATCCCTTCACTAAGAACGAATTCTTTGGAAAAACATTGTTGTACTTAGTTTTTAACTTATGCAAAGAAGACAGATTAATTGATAATTAAGTATAGTTGATGTGACAGTTAAGGGACTTGGTGATCTTATGTGATAATTAGTAAACGTGAAGGAACAGCTTAATCAGAAGATAAAATTTGAGTATAACCAACTGTTTATTGTTTTGGAACAAGTATCATAAATACACAAGTATTTTAAAGTACAGAGATCTCTTGAAGTGTAAATATTCAAGGTTTAAACACCTTGGGCTCCTGCATTTGCTGTGAGCAGTGCGGTCTCTAGCCTAGCAGCACCCACAGCAGCACCACCATCTGGGAGCTTGTTAAAAGCGCGGCTTCTTGGGCCTTACTGTAGATCCGCTGAAACAAAACCTCTGGGGAGAAGGCCAGAAATCCGTGTAATAAGAAGCTCTTCAGGTGACTCTGGGGTGCATGAGTTTGAAAAGCACAGCTCGTGACCATGCGTTTATAATACTAGCAAAGTCCAACCAGGCGGTTTATAATCAGGCAGTAATTAAATCATACCATAATTAAAATAAATGCTAATAAAAGGTTAAACTAATGGCTGTTATTTATTGAGTGTTTGTTGTATTTGTGGTCATGAGCTTCACATTTATTACCTTATTTACTCTTCCCGAGAACCCTTCTAGTTGGGTGGTATTGTTTAATCGTTCAGCAGGTGTTTATTAGCACCTCCTTGGTGCCAGTCATTCTTCTAGCCAGTGGGAGCACAGCAATAAATAAGCTGGCCTGGTCTGTGCCCTCCTGGAACTTGTGTTCTAATAGGAGAGACAGACACTAAGCAAGTAAACAGTATCATTTCAGATGTTATGTACAACAAATGCTAGAGAAGAAAATAAAACAGGGGAAGGTCTTTCTTGGGAGTTACCATTTGAGCAGAGACCAAAATAATAGGAAAGAGAAAGCTGTGAGAAAGTTCGAAAGAAGAGTATTTCAGATTTTACTCCAGTGTCTTCCACAGAGACAGGACTCAGAAAGGTTAAGTAACAAAGCTAACAAATGCTGGAGCTGGGTCCTGAATCCTGGACATCGGACTCTGGCATATCTTCATAATAAATTATGACATTTTCCTAATTTTATTTTTTCTTCTTTTTGCTTGGTCTTGTTTTCTGAAATTTCTTCAAACAGATGAATTTAAACATATATATATTTATATTTATATATGTATAAACATATATTTATATATTATAAAGCCTCTTCCAGCTATGTTTGCATGACAGTATACTTGTCATTATGTACCCAGTCATGATCTGAATTTATTAATTCTGAATAAATAGCCATTATAATGAAGGAAAGATATAAATTGAACTTTCCAATAATGTATTCTTTATAAAATTCCATTTTTAGGGCCAAGATTTGTTTTTAGAATAAAAATCAAAGGTCTAATTAGAAATTACATTTAAAATCTCAATAGGTTGCAAATACAATGTTTCAGGATTGTATTAGAAATGAGGTCATTCGTATACTGATGTTACATGTTTCAAACAATATTTTGGCAGAAACTAGTCATTTGTTCATGAAAGTGAATATAGCATTCATTTTGATGATTCTTTTTAAATAAGAAAGAACAATTGCAGGTTTTAAACAGTCTAGGTGTCACCTATTATTAGCAATAATGCTAAAGAAAAATTATAATAAATTTATGATTCTTTTAGCTTTTGAAACTGCGTTAGATAGTAAGGAATGTTTAAACAGTTGAGCAAAGCATCATACTGGACACTCAAAGACAAAACTAGGGGATAACAAATTAAAAAATGAAATTGTCTTATATTGACTTCTGAGAATAAATTATATCTATATCATAATCATTTGGAATTGATACCACTGATGGATTGAGATAAAATATGTACCCTAAAATATGTAGTTATTCAGAGTTAGAAATCACGGTTAGTGGACAGGTATGTTTAAGGGTCTAGCACAGGGGCACCCAGGTGGCTCAGTCGGTTAAGCATGCAACTCTTGATTTCGGCTCAGGTCATGATCCTCAGGGTCATGAGGTTGAGGGGCTCATTGGGCTCCATACTGAGTGTGGAGCCTGCTTAGGATTCTCTCTCCCTCTCTCTCCCCCCCCAACCCCCGCTAGTGTTCTCTCTCTCTATGCCTATATAAATAGAATTTGTTAAAAAAAAAAAAAAAGTCTGGCACAATGTTCAAATGTAAACATTATGGATAAGTACAGTTCAAACATGTAGAAAAGCAGAAGATAAATTCCGTTTGGATACTTTGAAGATTTTTTTATAACTACTGATGTTTTATAACATACTGGTTTTTACCAGACTACTATATTGTATCAAAAATTTAAAAACCAGTGGACAAAGCTATGTTCTCTCAGAATGCTCAACCACTGAATTTCTTTACTTAATTAACAGAAAATTATCATTGTATTTTAGAAAACTAAAACAGATTTTAATGTGTTTTGAAGTAACTTTTTTTTAATTGTCAAAAAAATTATTAAACTCAGAATCTCTTCCCTTACTTAAGTTGAAAATGTGGGCTGATTTCTGATTTGACTACAATAGGACACTATAGGCCCTAAAATCCTACCTCCCTCTGTAATTCCTAACCCTCGTGTCCTCGTTTATTCCATCAGTATTTACTGAGCACCTGCTCCTCCAGGTGCTGTACTGGGCACCTGGGACACATTAGGCAGCAGAGTAGGCAATAGGTAAATCACAGTGTATAGTGGAAGGTGCTAAATGCTATAGAAAAAAGGAAAGTCAAACTGGGTAAAGGGAATAGGGCAATCAGTGAGATGTTACGATTTAAAATAAGCCTTTGTTCAGGGTAGACCTCATTAAGTGACATTTGAACAGACTTAAAGAGGTGAAGGAGTTAGCTAATCACATATCTGAGGGAAGAATATTTCAGGTAGAGAAAGAGCAAGAGCAAAGGCTCTAAGGCAGGTGTGTGCCTGTCATGCTAAAAATGGTCAGGAGGCCAGTTTGGCTGGATGGCGGTGAGCGAAGGAGTTGGGAAAGGTAATGGGGTGGATGTGGACCACAGGCACAGTGCACAGTTCTTGTGGTGCCATTTTAAGGATTTTAGCTTTTACTCTGAGAGAATTGAAGACCCATTTCAGCAGGGTTTTGAGTAGAGGAATGACATAATCTGACTTATATTTAAAAGCATCATGCAGACTACTACTGAAAGTGGACCTGTAGGAATGATTGCAGTAAGCCAAGCAGGAGGTGGTGATGACTTAGACCTACGTGGTGGTGATGGTGGTGGTCGTGGTGGTGGTGGTGGTGGTGGTGGTGGTGGTGGTAAAAGTGGTCAGATTCTGGTTTTGTTTTGAAGGTAGAGTTTTATTTGCTAATGAGCTATCATTTAGAAAAAGGAATCAAGGATACCTTCAAGATTTTTGGCCTCAGAAATTTGAAGGATAAAGATATCATCAAATCATATAGGAAAAACTGAGGGTGGAAGATCAGGTGATTATTTTTTGGAAATTGAATGTAAGCTATGAGACATCCAAACAGAGATACCTGGTTGGGAGGTGGACATATGAGTCTGGAGTTTAAGAGCATATAGTTTGTTAACAATGCAAGCACCAAGGAAATGAGTGTAGATAGAGAAGAAGATGAAGGACTGACCCTGTGGCTTTAAGAAGGAGAGGACGAGGCATGAGTTAGGAGGAAAACTGCATATCATGTCAAGGAGGAGGAGTCAACTAAATCAGCTGTTGAATAGGATGGGACCGAGACTAGACCTCTAGGCTTAGCTATGTGCAGGTCGTAATCTTGCAGAGCAGTTTCAGTGGAGTGGTCAGGAGCGAAAGTCTGGATAGGTGTGAGAGGATGGAAATTTCTTAATTTTCTGGTTTTGATTATTGTACTATGATTATATAAGTATTTAACCTTAATGAAGGTAAAGGGTGAAAAAGTTAGGAAGAGAAGTGTTGGGGGTGAATGTATGTACCTCTGAAATGAGGTGATAGCTCACAAGGGAAGTAGGGTCAATAGAAGTTTTTTGGGTTTTGGTTTTTAAGATGGAAAAATAATATATTTGAATGTTGTTGGGAATCTCAGTAAAAGAGTAATGTAGGAGAAAGGGGAGAAGCACTGGAGCAATGTTTTTGGGTCACTGGGAGGGGATCCAGGCACAGGCAGAGCTTGGCTTTAGATAGGCACGTGGATGTTTGGGGGATGGGCAAGAGCGCCACGTATAGATGCTAGGAAGTTAATGGATGTGGTGGTATGAATTCTTTGTTCCGGTTTTTTTCTTTTTTTTCCTTTTGCTTTCAGTAAAAAGGAAGTGAGGTCATCAGTGGAAAGTGAGGATGGGGAGGAAATGTTGGGGATTTGAGGAGAGGAGAAGGTATGAAATATTAGCAAAGAGCATAATGGACTTGGGGCGTTGAGTGTGACTGCCTGGCAGATGCGGCCCCCACTGGTGTTCATGGTCAAGAGTTTAAGGTGAGAGACCAATCAGCATGGTGCATGTGTTTCTCCCAGTGTTCTGCTCTAATCCCGTAGAGGCAGAGTATGTAGAGAGTTGGATTTAGTCAGAGTGTAATAGTTTGAATGAGCCAGATATGCTGAAAGAGAGACAGAAGAGGTGCAGTAGAAAACAGCAGAGCTATTCAAGAACATGTGTGTAAGGAAGTGATTATTTTGATTGATCATGAAATTTCTGTTGATAAGGAGGGGAATGAGGGCGGCCCTGCACTGACTGAGCTACCAGACTCTACCTTGACCCTGGAGCTGTAGTTGACTCCTTAAACCTGTCTGTGGAAGTGGGGTAAACGTTCCAGCCTTTCTGCACCTTTTGGTCTCCTGGACTATTTGGTCTAAGATCCCGCTACCATGCTTAAATCCCAAGATTCTGTCCTGACCCTGTTCAAAAAACTCTGCTGCCTGTTCCTCTGTCCTGTAGAGACAATAATAAAGCATTCTACTCAATAGAAAGGAATGCTGTCCTTAGCGTTCTCCATGAAATTGCAACTCATGTAAGCCTTTGAAAGAAATGTGCCATGTATATAACATAAGAGAAATAAAGATGTTCGTTAGTTCCTTATGTAAGTAAAACCAGAAGATACTGTCTCATGGAAGCAAATTACAGCTATTTTGGAAAACTTTTATAAAAATGTCAGTTTCACACATTAAGACTGTGTATCAAAAGCAGGAAACTGATGCCTCTTCTCTTTGCAGATGACCACAGTTTACTTACAGACCGTTAGCAGGTAATAGATAAATGTTTCAAAGGCAAACTGTATCAAGTGAGTGCTATCCTTCTTGGCATATAAAGGTAGTGATGTGCTTAAGAAAAGAAGAAAAAGCATGCTTCTATGTTAACAGATAAAACTAACATATTCAGATGATTTTAACAAAGGAAGTCAGCGTTTGATCATTTTCAATAAACAGCGCATTACTAATGAATGACTACACCAAGGACACAAAAGAAAAGAATACTATTATTTTATTATCAGTGATAGCAGAATCCGTGCTCATGAAGAGAAATTTGTGTAGATTACTTTGTGTCATCAAAGCTGGGAAGCTAGCTCTCTGATACGTAAGAGACGTGGGTGGACCACACATCCAAGATAGCAACAACAAATGGTCCTTGTACCTGTTGTGAAGAACCCCCTCCACCAAGAATTTGAAAATAAGGGCGTCTGGGTGGCTCAGTCGGTTAAGCATCTGACTCTTGATTTTGGCTCAGGTCATGATCTCTTGGTCATGAGATCACTGCCCCGCCCCCTGGGCTCCACGGTTCCTGCTTAAGATTCTCTCTCTCCCTCTCCCCCTCTTCCACCTCTCCCTGTCTCTCTGTCTCTCTCTCCCCTCTCTTGCTCCCCCCTCCGTCTTTTTCTCTCTCCCTCTTTCTCGCCCCCTCCAAAAAAAATTTGAGAATAAGAAAGTAGGATAGATAGTCCTTGAATAGTTAAGCTATGAAATCAACAGATGATCCTGCTTCAGAGCAGGTATGTGCAAGGTGATCAGGAAGAGACAGAGCACGGTGAGGCCTAGACCAGTGGGACTTTGCTGGAATTATATTAAACATAGAAATCAAGGAAGGAATGTATAATGGAGAAATGTTGGTCAATCTTGGACCCTCCACCCCAGAAAAAAGAAATACCACACATGAAGAGATTGGGAGTTTCCATTTAGGTGAAGTAGTGTGTCGTAAATATCATACTTAAATTGCAAGACTATCTCTAGGGTGGACATGGCTGCAGAGGATTAATACCAATGCATGATAGACATTTCAAGTTCCATTAGGAAGATCATCTGTTATTTAAGATGGACACATGAAACTAATCGTAGTCAAATGCCATCTAATGTTCAGTTACTGCAGTTCTCCTCCTCATCACTTTATGCTCATCCAGTGATCTTACACAGTGATAGCTCACATGTACTGAATATTTGCAAGTTCTCCAACACTCATTTACACATTTTACTTATATTACCTCATTTAATCTTCACAAGAACCCTGTGAGATAGGAACCTTTACTATCTCCCCTGTACATAGAAACAAAGAGTAAGTAATTTGCCTAATGAGAGAACTGGGATTCAGATCCAAGCAGTCCGCTGCAAGATTATTTTTATCTAGAACAACCTTGCTGTACTACTTGGCTTCTCATGTGAATCTGCATTATAAGGAAAGAGCGCATTAATTCCATATTCTTTTGATTGGGTTTTATCCTGTGACAGTGATTTCCTAATGTGAATAATAAAGTGACTTCTGACTGAATCCTTGGTCAGGATTTCCCAGTTCTTTTTTGGCCGCCTCAGCGAGAGAGCTTTGCAAAGTTAGGGTCCTGGTGCTGACCTTCGGGTGTGGTTCACGAATCTGTTTTTTTGAAAAAAAAAAAAAATCACACTGGTGATTGTGGTGATTTGAGAACCACTGCTTTTTTAAAAAACATATATTTTTACTGAAGAATAATTGACATACAATATTGTATTAGTTTTAGGTATACAACATAGTGATTCGATGTTTATATATATTACGAAATGGTCACCAGAATAAGCCTAGTTACCATCTGTCACTATATAAAGTTGTTACAGTAACATTGACTATTCCTTATGCTATACATTACATCCCGTGTCTTATTTATTTTATAGCTGGAAGATTGTACCTCTTAATCCCCTTCACCTATTTCATTCACCCCCCCCCCCAGGCTCTTCCCCTCTGGCAACGATCAGTTTGTTCTCTATCTCTGAATCTGTTTCTGTTTTGTTTGTTCCTTTTTTTTCTTTTTAGATTCCACATATAAATGAAGTCATATGGTATTTGTTTTTCTCTAACTTATTTCACTTATCCTGTAGGTCCATCCATGTTGTTGTAAAGGGCAAGATTGCATTCTTTTTTATGACTAACATTCTATTTTATATACATACCCCAGAAAAAGAACCACTGCTTTAGATGACACAATGACTCTTACTGTATTAATTTGTACAGCAACCTAGCTCAAATAGAAGAAATGGTCAAAGGAACGATTTGGTCTTAGTAAGCTTTAGGCAGAAGTTTAATGCTGTTTGTGATGGGCTAAATGTAAGCATCAGTTAAAAATATGAAATCTTAATGCCAGGCACCAAGTGTTATTGACATTAAGATGTGTTGCATAGGGGTGTGGATTGTAGGCCTGGAGTTGCACAACCCGAGGGTGGATATCGTCTCTGCGACACAGCTGGCCAGCTGTGGGCAGCCTGCTCAGGCTCTCCGGTACTGCATTTCTCATTTGCCAAAGGGGGTGGTAAAAGTCCATTCTATAATCCATACAAAGCCTTGAGCCCAGAGCCTGATATTCGGTTAGTACTCAGTAAATGTTAGCACTTGTTGCTATTTAAGTGTTTTTCCAACTAGGGATATCTTTGGTGAGCCTGACTCCCTTTCTGACCCAGGTATTTCTTGTGGCTACAGCACCTGTCTGTAGAGTAGCTGGTGAGAGCGAAAACTCCAGTTGGTCTCCATACGCAGTCTTAAACACAGGCGGGTGCTTTTTCAACATCTTCCTTGGACCAATTGAATTAACCAGTACAGCAGTTGAGCAGTTAGAAAGCTTGGTATTAAAACTTCAAGATATTTTAAAAATTCATTTTCCAGCTAGTATAAACAAAATTATAAACTAAGAAGCAAAGGTCAGTTTTGTAATGATGGGTTTTTTAAGTATATCTAAGGGGAAAGCAAATCCTCCTTTTACTTTTTTCAGTTTCACTGAAATTCTGGCCTGGATTTTCTCAGGTTTTAATTCATATTAGGTTGTGCTTTATGTAACAGCTTTTAAAAGCATGTGGGAAATGTATTTTCTAGAGGTTTTTTTTTTTTTTTAAGGGATAAATAAGCTGCTTAAAGGGGCTATTTTGTGCAAAACATTTAGCTTAAAAGATCTAATTCTAGGGGCGCCTGGGTGGCACAGTGGTTAAGCGTCTGCCTTCGGCTCAGGGCGTGATCCCGGCATTACGGGATTGAGCCCCACATCAGGCTCTTCTGCTATGAGCCTGCTTCTTCCTCTCCTACTCCCCCTGCTTGTGTTCCCTTTCTCGCTGGCTGTCTCTATCTCTGCCAAATAAATAAATAAAATCTTTAAAAAAAAAAAATCTGATTCTACGGATAGACATTTTTAAGGTTCCCAAATTAAGGGGCAAGACATTCTTTTTCTATGTATTATAGACCTATAGAAATAAAATTAGAAGAAAACGTGTCACTAGGCATGTGTTAGTTAAGAAAATGGGCTCTTGATTAAACCCTGGCTTTTCCCACTTAGTGATTTTTGGCAAATTACTAAAGTTCTGCTCAGTGTCTTCAGCTGTAAGAGGCCTAATAATATTACCTAATAGGGTTGTAACAAGGATTAAATTATTAATTAGTGTTCAATTAAATAAATGAAGCATTTAGGGTGGTGCCTGATACAGCTGGTATTTTTACATAACATTCTTTTCCTTTGTAAAGTTAAAAAAATCTTTAAAATTTGACATAAAATTTGTGATTTCATATCAGAAAACCTGGATTCAAGTCTCTGCACAGCCATTCATCAGAGTAGGGAGGTAACCTAGCCTATGGAAACCTCTTCTTCATTTCAGAAGTAGAATAAAGTGCTGTATCTCAGATGTTGGTGTGAAAAATAAATTCACCTCCTGATGGGGCTTTCTGCATCCCTCTAAAACACCACTCATTCAGTAGAAATAAAATGTGAGCCACGAGTGTAGCTTTAAATTTTCTGGTAGCCACATTTTAAAACAAGAAACAAATGAAATTAATTTTAATATATTTTATTTAATTCAGTATGTCTAAAATATTTTAACATGTGATTAACATGAAGTTGATGAGATTATTTTTTCATGCTGAGCCTTTGAAATCTGATGTACATTTTACGCTGAAAGCACATCTCAACTTGAATTGGGAACATTTCAAGTGCTCAGCCACATGTGGCTAGTGGCTGCCATATTGGACAGTTCAGATCTAGATACCGATGAATATTCCCCATCAGCATCCTTGGGCACTGGTGCTGCCTTCACCTTAAGCAGTGAACACAGCCTTATTCTTGAAACTGTGTGCGTGTCTGGATGGATGATCCTTACATTTCTTCCTTTACCAACCCAGATTAGTATCTTAGCCCCTGGGAAGACAGGCTCCTACCCTTAATCTTTTGGCTGACCTGGATGAGGACTTGCTCTGGGCATGTCACTTGCCTCTGTTTGGGCCAAGGCTGGTAGACAGGTAGGAATTCCTGAGCCCTTTGAGTGTGATAAACCTTTTGAACCACAAGGATCAGAGCTCCAGGATCAGATCAGAGATTCAGGATAGGATCAGGCTTTGTAATACTCTTCATTCTTGCCTCTTAATCTGTCCTTTTTGCCTTCTTTTCCAAATTTCAGAGGCTTATCTAGTGTCCTGGGAAAAGAGCAAATACCAGCAATCTTTTAAAAGAATTTAGCTTCTCTGTTCTCCACTTCGGTATAGCTTACCAAGAAACTCCTCCCTTCCCAAATATTGACTCTTTAAAAGACATTTAGAACATTTTTGGGGCCAAGAGTTTTGGAAGACAGAGGAGGTATTGCTATTTAAGCCCTTTAATGTTTAAGGTTTTCTGATACTGTCTTTCATCCAAATTTGAGGAGAATTTTAGTGAAGGGATATTGTCCTTAAAGCTATATGTCATGGTAAAAAGAGGTAGAGAAAATGGGATTCAGGTGTACTTATCCAACAACAACAACAAAAATCTGTTCATATGTCGTCATCTTAGAAAGTCCTCCCCTGGCCACTCTAAAATAGCTGCCAGTGCTTAACACTCTGTCTACCTTTTTTTTTTTTTTGGTAAATATCATGTGTTACTAACTAAAATTCTTTGTGTGCCTTTCCAAATAGAATATAAGCTCCATAAAGGTATGGACTTTGTTTTGTTTGCCTCTACATCCTAGTACAGTGCATGGCCTTCATTGTCTGTTGAGCCGATGAGTAGGTGGAAGGAAATACCAAGATCCCATTCTGTATATATATACTAATGACTTTAAAATTAGATACCTAGAATTCTTCCTTGACCATTGTTGCTCTGACCAGTGTATGTGATATGCTTGAATTTTCAGACCTAATCTCAGAAGAATCCTAGTGTTTACTTTTGATCAGTTTTTTAGCTAAACTTCTTCTTTTAGATTGTGTGAGGCATGAGGAGGGGGCAAAGAAGTAGTTTGTAGTGGAGTTGAAAAAGGGAGTTGGGGGAGGTGATCTGTAGCAGGTGAAAATTTCAGATTACACAGAGTAATAAAATAGAGGACAGGGCTATTGGGATAGGGAATTAGATCAAAAAATGTCTATAGTTCAGGGACGCCTGGGTGCTCAGTCATTAAAGCGTCTGCTTTCGCTCAGGGCCTGATCCCAGGGTCCTGGGATCGAGCCCCGTGTCAGGCTCCCTGCTCCGCTGGGAGCCTGCTGCTTCCTCCCACTCACCCTGCTTGTGTTCCCTCTCTCGCTGGCTGTCTCTCTCTCTGTCAAATAAATAAAATCTTTAAAAAAAAATTTTTTTTATAGTTCAGGTGCTTTAAATATGTTTAAGGTTTTTGGGCAAGACAGTTGACATAGTAGTTAATAAAAACGTAAGGAAAAGGTGAGAGAGATTCATAGCCAGAAAGATTCGTACTATTAGAGGAAGAGTAGGCTATATGGGCTAGTAGCCACAAATCCACAAATCATATTTCTGTTGTCTTTGTTTAGAACCTTTATTTAAAATCTTACTTATCCCTGTCATTTTCTCAGTCGTTCTTCTACTTTATCGTTCATGCCTTTGTACCAACTTGATGCCACTCCCCATATTCCAGGCTCCGTGGAATTGCGGTACTTGTGAGCACAGACTCACCATGCTCTGCAAAGGCCAGAAGTTCCATTGTAACTCCCCGTTTGTCCCGGGAGCACCCTGTCAAGCGAAAGTAATCCAAACATGTTGAAAGCTCTCAAGTTTTATTAAGAACTATTTATGTTGCATTCAAAAGAAGTCACTGCAGACTTATTAGTTTATACCTTTCTTTGTCCTTCTTTAAATGAGAAGAACTGTTGTTTTATATACATACCAGCTTTTTCATAGTGGTATGAATAAATTATTTGGTTTGTCAATATATTTAAGAAAGCAATCAGCAGAGTAGTATATACTTTTTAGTTGACCGTAAGCTTTGTTTCAGTTGTGTTTTTGGTTGGTTTTTTTGGTTTTTTGGGTTTTTTTACAGTGTTAGAATTTTAAGTTTTATAAAGTTTGGTTAGAGAATAGTATTCTGCCTATAATAGGCAATTCTTAAGGACTAGTTCTAATTACACTTAGTTTAAGTTCAAATGATGCATTTTAATCGAAGATCTTCTTTCTTCTTAGTCTGTAAAACTTGTATTGTCCAGCACTTTGAAGATAGCAATGACTGTCCAAGGTGTGGCAATCAAGTGCATGAGACAAATCCATTAGAAATGTTGAGGTAAGTAAATGTACTTTATAGTTCATCTAACTTAAATTATATGAACTCTTAATATGTTTTATTATGCAGCATAATATTTGTTAGCTCCTTGACTCAGTTAATACAGGTTTTATGAATTTGTTTACTTTTCTTTTTAAAGCATTTTGTTTCATTTTAAGGTGTTTTATTAAGAGGAATTTAAAAATAAGTCTGTACGTATTAAACATTAAATAAGAAATATATTTCCAAATTTAAAATTATAGCTTTATCTCAAAGCTCCTTTAGTTGTAGTTATTTTCAGTATTTTGATAGTCTGCACCTCTCTACTTTTATTGAGCAACATGGTAGTGGAAAGAGGGCAGACCTAACAGTGAGAGAGGCTGACCTTGTACTAGTAATTTTTTAGTTATCTCAAAAAAGTATACAAAGGTTTATGTAAAACTTAAAGAATTTTTTTAAATGACTACTATTCACTTAAGAAGTATAATTCTGTATTTTTAAAGCTGGAAGTAGTCTTTAAGATCCTAATCTAAACCCTTTTTTTCCAGATTAGGAAACTGAAACTTAGAGAAGTGACACAGCTTTTCCTAGGGCTTCAACGTGTTGAAGCCAGATGTCCTTACCACTAAACCCATCAGCACCCTATTTTTCCTACCGTAGCTCCGCCACAGATCAGCTGTGTGATCTTAGGGAAGTACACGGCTAAACACAGAGCTAGATATTCTCTAGATAGCCCCTATATAACCCTCAAAATCTCTGTGATGTCTGCCATCATTCTATAAATAGGGATTTGCAAGTCCTACATTTCAGACTTTTTAAAAAATTTTAGTGCCTGTCATTGGAGTAATTTATCTATAGGTAAATGTCAAGCCCAGTGGTTTTCAAAGTGTGATCCCCAAACCATTAGTGTCTTGTTAAAAATGACAGTTGTCGACCCCACCTCAGACCTGCTGATTCAGAAACTCGGGAGTAGGGCTCATCTTAGCAAGCCTTCCAGGTGTTTCTGATATAAGCGAACATTTGAGAACCACTGTTCTACTGTGGTCTGTAGTCCTGATCGGTGTTTCTCAACCACTGGTGATTTTGCTACCCCCGCCCCCCCGGTGTACTTTGAGCAACATCTGGAGACGTGTTTGATCGTCAGGTCTGAGAGGGTACTGCTGGTGTCCAGTAAGGGCTAGGGATGCTGGACACCACTGAGCGTCCTGTGATTCACAGGACAGCCTCCTCCCACGTCAGGGAGCCAGCCCCAAGTGTTAGCAGTACAGAGGTCAGAAAACCCTGAATGAAGTCACTCAGAGAAGAACAGGGCAAACTCTTCCCCTAAAATTTTTTCCTGATGCTTTTATTAAAAACTATGCCAAACAGTAATTATTACATACTCCATTTTAAAGTGCTTTGTTGGAAGAAAAATAACTTTTGGTTTTGACTGTTAGATACCTGAAGGGATCCAATCACCATTTAATCAAATGTAATCCCTTGGCTAAAGTATATCACATTTTTTAACTTTTTATTTAGAAATAATTTAACACTCACAAAAAGATCCCAAAATATGAGAAACACTTGCATCCTCTTTACTCAGATTAGTTTATTGTTAACATTTTATCTCATTTGCTTTATCATGTGCATGCCTACCTGTTCCCTGTTTTTTTCTGAACCATTTGAGAGTAAGTTACATACCTCATGGCCCCTTACCCCTAACTACTTTAGTGTGTATTTCCTACAACTAGAGATATTATCTTACATAACTACAGTGTGATTACACTGGTATAATATTTTAATCTATCCTCTATATTCCAGTTTTGTCAGTTTATCTAATGATATCCTTTATAGAGTTTTTTTTTCTTCCTATCCCACTAAAATTATTCTACAAAGGAATAACTTTTAAAGAAGCTCACGGAGATGATAAGAACAAGAACTCAGTATTTTTGGCACTTGGGGATAACTCCTAGAATACAGTGGGTTCTCAGTAAAGCCTTGCGGAAAAGATGAGAAGTGATGGGAGCAAGAAAGGGAATTAGAAAGTGATGGTCGATCAGATCCAGGAGACGAAGTCTGATGGGAGGTGGCAGGCAGAAGATCTTCACCAACAGGTCCCCCAGCAGGCTTTCTCTTATTGGTCCGAACTAGGGCACATGCAAACCCTAGGTAAAAGGGTGGTGTGGGGTCTAGAGGTGCCTTAGCAAATTCTGATTTATGCCTGAGGCTGGACATATTGCTGCCAGAACATAAACAGATTTTGTTAGCAAAAAATTAGGGGGATTAAGGCTTCTTCACCTGAGGAAGAGAATCTTAAATCTTATTTAATTTAAATGAAACCCTGAAACAGGGGGAATACCTTTACATTAAATAGAACCTTACTGTTAAGTAAATTAAAGTTACTAAACAAATGCATTGTTAAATATTTTAATGCATAAACAAAACATTAGAATTTTACACAAAATATGTAAAATACTTTTGTTAATGTGCCCACTAGAAAACTTAAAATTACATATTTGACTCACATTATATTTCTACTGGACGTCGCTGATAGAGATGGTAGAAGGAGTATGGAAAACGCTATGAGGAATCATTCATTCAGATATTTACTAAATGCCTGCTATGTTCAGGCATCATACTAGGTGCTTTAGTGGGCAAAAGAGATCACGATTTTTGCCTTTGTATCAGTAATATTTTTGTGGGGAGAGATAGATAACAAATTGTATAATAAATAACTTACATGGTACGTTAGAAAGTACAAAGGGGAAAAAGGAGAAGGTGCTGGTGAGGGGGGTCAGGAGTGGGAAGGGAGGGACAGATTGCGATTTTAAATGAAATGGTGAGGGTAGGCCTCATTGGCAAGGTAAGCTTTGAGCAAAGAATTAATGGCCATGAGGGAGTTAGCCATATATAAATCTAGGGAAAGCATGCCTGTTCCAGATAAAGGGAACAGCCAGTGCAAAGGAACTAAGTCAGGAGTACACCTAAAACTTGTTTGAGGATCAGCAAGGAAACCAGTGACCAAGGGAGAGAACAGTGGGAGATGAGGGCAGAGAGATAGTGGGTGTCATGTAGACCACTGTAAAAATGTTATCTTTTACTCTGAGTGAAATGGGGAACCACTGCAAAGTTTTGGTTAGAGGATGGACATGGCCTGACTCAAAAGGATTATTTTGATGGCCATGTTGAGAATGTACATCGCAGGGCAAAGGTAGAAGCAGGGAGAGCAGTTAAAAGGTAATTGCAGTGATCCAGGTAAGAGATGGTAGCCACAAAGGGCGCAAGAGATGGTTATATCCTAGATAGAGTTTGAAGGAAGATCCAGCAGGACTTGCTAGCGGATTGGATATAGTAGAGAAAGAGGAGACCCTGACCTGAGAGTCCTGACTGAGCAGCTGGAATGATGGAGTTGTCATCAACTGAGACAAGGAAGACTAAGGATAGAGCAGCTTTGTGGAAGGGGTAGATTGGGAGTTTGGCTTTGGACATGTTGAGTCTATCATTTCATAGAAGAGGCAAAGTTGGCAGGTGGATATACAAGTCTGTGGTTCAAGGAAGAGGTCTGGCTGGAGATAAATATTTGGTAGTATTCAGCATATAGAAGGTATTTAAACTGAAACACAGGATGAGTTCACTTGAGGGAGTACAGAGAGAGAAGAATAGAGGACCGAGGAGTGAGCCTTGGAGCATTCCCACATTGAGAGATCAGAGTGAGGAGAAGGAATCAGCAAGGGAAGCTGAAAAGGCTCAGTCAGTGAAGTAGAAGGAAAATCCAGGAGTGTGGTTTGGAAACCCAAGTGAAGGATGTGTATCAAAAAAAAAAAAAAAAGAGAGAGAGAGAGAGTAATCAACTGTGTCAGATGTTCCTGGAGTCAAGTAAGGTGAATACAGAATCGATGGTTGGATTTCACAACATATGGAGGTCATCAGCCTTGACAAGAGCACTTCCAGTAGAGTCATAAAGCAAAAACCTAATTGGATTGTTTCAAGAGGGAAAGGGAGAAAGAATAATTAGATACAGTAAGTTAAGTATAGACAACTCTTTCAAAGTTTTGTCAAAATTGGAAGCAAAGACATGGAATAGTAGCTGTTAGGGGAAATACAGTCAAGATTTCTACTGCTTCTGATACAGGCCAAAAAAATGGCATGTTTGAAGGGAATGGTCCAGTAGAGAACAGAAAGTTAATAATAGAGTGGAGTGGGGGATTGGTGAAACAATGTTCTTGTGTAGATGAGAGGAAATGGAATCCAATAGAATAAGTGAGGGCTTATTATATTATAAGATATATTAATTACATATATATTATTATAATAATGAGACTGGCTTTATCTAGGAGCACTGACAGATCATCTGTAGCAACAGACAGGAGGGCGGTGTGTGTGGGTGCACGTGCTGTAGGCACATATGGTGGTCAGAGTCTGTGGAAGTTTTTCGAGAGAAAAATGTTTATCAGCCAAGAGTAAGGATTCAAAGAGGGGGTGTAATGGCTTGAGGAGAGAAAAAAATTGTGTTATCCAGGAATGTGAGAGAATAAATTGGGGAAGTATAGTAGGATTCCTAACAACTTTAAAGGCACGTCAGAGTTGTAGTTAGGAATTCATAGGGGTGTGGTTGTGTTTTTTCTAGCCATGGATGGAGGTTAATGGAGAATTGGATTTAGCCAGTGTTGTGGTTGTACCAAATAATTTTGAGCAAGTGAGAGGGGGACAAACAAGGGAAATGAAGGTTCATGCAAGGATGTGGTTTTGATGGCTGACCTTGGAGTAAATCAGTCCTAAACTGGATAGGAGGACAGAGGACATCAGTTTGGTGAGGGATGCCTCAGAGGAACAGAAATGAAACTCATTGGTTCCTGATCTGTTTGAGAACAAATTCTTTTTAGAGAACAAATTCTTTTAAAGAATTTGGGAATAGGTACATGAAAATGAAGAAAGCAATTACACTAGAGAAAGGAAAAAGTTGAATGAGGGGATGTCTATAATCAGAGTACACTGTAAATATTTATATAATTATAACCATGTAAACATTGGTTATTAAACCAAAAAATGGTAATAAAAGTATATCAGGAAGATGAGAGTAGTATATGTTGGGAAGAAAGAGGGCTGGCAAGATGATATCAGAGAACCAAATCTTTATTTTCCATAAAAGGAAGTCAGAAGAATTTAGACAGCAGAAAAGGCATGGCTACCAGAAGAAACAGGTTAGATTTGAAAGTGGCTGCCTCTGGGGTTGTAAGAAGTAGGTTTGGGGAGGGTGGGGCATGAAAATGTTGTATTTTTTTTTTAAGATTTTATTTATTTATTTGACAGAGATAGAGACAGCCAGCGAGAAAGGGAACACAAGCAGGGGGAGTGGGAGAGGAAGAAGCAGGCTCATAGCGGAAGAGCCTGATGTGGGACTCGATCCCATAACGCCAGGATCACGCCCTGAGCCGAAGGCAGACGCTTAACCGCTGTGCCACCCAGGCGCCCCGAAAATGTTGTATTTTAATATAAGTTTTGTGAGGAAGTTTGATCTGTAAATGTGTATGTGTATTACTCTGATAAAAAAAAGAAAAATACTTCTTTTAAGTACTACTGCTATTAAATAGTCTGGGGGAAAAATATGAATGAGTTAGTATTTGAATTAAGTCTTAAAGAATAAAGTGACATTGGTTGGGTTGGAGAGCAAGAGAAGAGTATATGAGCCAGGAGGAAGAGCACGAGGGAGAAAAACAGCTTGGGAGTGACAAGGCATTCTTAGGGTAACTGAGTAAGGTAGTTGCCTGGGGAAGAGAGACACTAGTACCAGTTACAGTTTTAGGTTGGACTCAAGTTATGTGAACACTCAAAGCCAGGTGGTGGGACGAAATTAGTTCTTGAGCAGGCAGGTAATGATCAAATTAGTGCTTAAGGAAGATTCACGGTGAGCACGTCAGCTTGAAGGGAAGGAGCTCTGTGCTGTCCTGTCAGTAGGGTGGCCGTTGGCAGAGTGGAAGCATGGAAGGTGTGGGAAGACTAGGTGGGAGAAACATGGAGAAGGCGTGGTCAGTGGGGCTGGGTGAGTGAATGTGTGAATTGAGAGGAAGGTGGGAGAAGGCTCAGATAATTCTTGCATTTTGAGTCTATTTGGGAGAGAGATGATATCATTTCTGAATTTAATTTTTAAAAAGTAAGACACTGAGAGAGGTATTCAGTATTTTGTTGAAGGGTAGATGAGACGGTCTTGACAGTGATGAGCAAAAGGAGGTGCTTGAGATCTTCAACTTCGGCTAGAAATACAGACCGTGAGCTCAGCAGAGAGGTGTAATGTATATGCATTGGTGTGTACACGTGTCATCTTGTCTGTAGGTTCGTTTTCAAGCCATAAATGTGGACGCAATCATCAGGGCAGGCAGCCGGTAGCAGAGGTCAAAGAGTGCAGAGTGCACAGCAGTGGAGGACACTCAGATTTTGAGGCAGTTGGAAAAAGAAAAATACTTAGGGACAAAGAAAAGCAGACAGGAAAAAGGAGAACCAGGAAAGGGGATTTTCAAGGGGCAGTGTTGGCAACACTGTCAAACTGCTATAGAGCAATATAGGAGAAAAATTACTTTTAAAAATCATCTGCAATTTTTAAAGTAATTCTAAAACAAGAATTTCAACCTATTCAATGTGGAAGTCATGATGATTTCAGTAGAGTAAAAGAAGCAAAGCCCAGAGTGTGTGGCAGAAATAATGTCGATCATGCTTTAGTTGGAAGAAAAGATTGAGAAACTGCTAACAGCTTGAAAAGACAATTGGTTCAGCAAAGATTTTTGGGCTTTTTAGATGTGCGAAAGTTGTATGTGTTTGTATTCTAGGAGAGTAATGCTGCTGAGCCTGGTGAGGGGAATGGGGAGAGAGGAGGGCTGTGGGAGCAGGAGGAGACTGAAGGACCAGCCACGGAAAGGAGGTGTTTCACTCCTCCATGGCAGGAAAAGGAAACAGGAAAAAAGTCGAGATAAATATTTACATTTCTTATCTAGAAAGATAGAATGACCAAAAGGTCTAAATTGCTCAGAAGAAAGGAATTGACATTATTTCCTTTACAGGAAAGAGCCAGAGTAGTGGTAGAGTTTGAGAGCACATCTATCAACTCTTGCTGCATAACAAACAAGCCCTAAATTTCATGTTTAAAACAGTAATAAAAGCGTTTATTATTCCTCACAGTTCTGTGTGGTTCACAGATCTAGGTGATTCGTGGGTGTTGGCTGGGCTCACTCAGGAGACCGCAGTGAATGAATGATGGCCTCAGCAGGGTGGCCTGGCATGTACGTGGTGTGCCAGCCTCCAGACTCGTTCTCAGGGTGGCAGGATTTTAAGAGCGAGGGCACAGAATTAATGGGAGGCCTCTCAAGGCTTTGGCTCAGAATTAAGCACGGTGTCACCTGTGCCACATTCTGTTGGCCTGATAAGCACGTTTCAAGGCTAGCCCATGTATATTCTGGAGGTGAGGAAATAGATGCCACCCTTTTTTTGAGGGAGGAATTTCGAAGTCCTGTTTAGAGAGTAGAGATGTAGAGAGAGCTGGGGACTGGGCCATTTTTGTAACTGATCTGCCCCTGAGGGAAAGGCTAGAAATGGGTATCCTCTGCGTGCGGAGGAGTTAGTATGGTGCCTGCGCTAACATCGTCTGTGTCCTGCATTTTGTAATACGTGTAAGTACAGATCTCTGTTTAAATAGTGGATTTTAATATCTTCATTGTTAGTATATTCTCTTTTTTCCCCTTTGGAAGGTTGGATAATACATTAGAGGAAATTATATTTAAGCTGGTCCCTGGACTACGAGAACGTAAGTTGCTTTTTGGCTTCTTGCAGATTTTTGTGTTCTGTGAAGTCAACGTTTCTATTAAAGATTTCATGATTGTTTCTATTATTTTTATACTTCTTTTTTCTTTTAAATTAGAGGAACTTGAGCGTGAATCTGAATTTTGGAAGAAAAATAAGCCTCAAGAAAATGGACAAGGTGACTTTTTCTTATGTCTGTAGCTGATACAATCTCTCCAAGTGGCTTTTTGTAGCTTTGGTGAACTAAATCTTGAACCAAGCTCAAGATTTCTCCCGTACAAAATTCATGTAGCCCTTCATTTACATTATGACCCTTTTGTACAGTACCATGAGATTTTATATACATGTGTGTAAATCTGGAGTCACACCAATGAAGGCAATTGGAAGTAGAGAAAATTGGACTTTGGGAAGAGAAAAAGGAGATAAAACTGACTACTGATTATAGCAATATTTCCTGGAGAGCTAAAGGAAACTGAAGAAATAGCCATAGTCTGCAATTGAACACTGAGGGGTTTTCTGTTTTATTGGAGAAGGAACCAAGATGTGGCTGAGTGCCAGATCAGGGCATCTGTCTGTGCTCCGATAATCTGGAATTACATGTTTATAGATGGAACGCAGATGATACAAATTTATATATCCTGAGATATGAAAAATACTTCTAGGTGCTTATGGGAATTGTCTCCATCACTTATACTGAGTGTCCACATTTCTCTTCTGGGTCCCAGGAGACTCTGCCATCAGTTTAAATATATAATAATCTCAGCAAAGTGGCAGACATTACTGGGCAGAGGAAAGGCTTTTAGTGTGTATAATTCACACAACGGGGGGGGGGGGAGGGAAAGCATAACATACCTGAAATTAAAAGGAATAGTATGCTTTTCCCACTGTTAGTTAATATGGGTTTTACTTCAGGATAGCCTAAATACCATTGAAATCTTCTAAGAATGTATGTGTGTTTTTATAGGCTCATTGTGAGCTCAGTCTCCCACCCTTGTTTTTCCCTTAAGATCATAGGATTATCAGTTACCTATCATTAAGATAGGTGAGGAAATCCTGTCTTTCTCTTTTCATCTGTAAACTGAGGTTTATAGTTTTATTACTTCAACTTAACTGTTCAAGGCTGGCTTCCAATAGCAGGGGAGGTTTGAGAATAGTTTTCAATTACTGGAATAAGGTAGTTAGGGATTATTTTTTATCTATAACAACAAAATGGGCAAAGAAGCCCAAGCCTGACCAAAAAATTACTTCACTAAAGACTTGTTTTACCCAAGTGTAAGTTGCAGTTTAGGCAGTAGTGCTATGATAAAAATATAGGTAATATAAAGTTGACTAAATGTTCCAATTTTTGACTGTCTTTTCAAGAGAACAGGAAACCAAGGGACTGTCATCATAAAGTATATAGAAGGCTTAGTCCAGGACTCAGTGTATCCTATAGATAGACTCATGAAGGACTACAGTCTACTTTGTATCTCCCTTCACCCATATTTCTCTCTTTTGAAAGTATTGTATGTTTTATCTTGAGTATGTGAATCTTTTGTTGGTGCTGGGAGTTTGATTCATAAAAGGTAGCTCCTATGTGGGTTCCACATAAATATACAGAAGAAAGAATGCAGAGGTAAGAGAACCCACCTGCCGTTTATGATACAACTGTAATGCTTTTATTAGGCATTAAAGAGGAGCTAACATGTGATTCCCCCCCCCCGGGATTTTCTGTACGGTAATGCTTGGCTGGCTAGTTCTTTCAAGATTCAGCTTAGAGATATTTATCTGGAAATCTTCCCTGAATCTCTGCTTCACCCCAAGTTTGGATACCTCTCTTATAGGTGCCCACATAGTCTATTTTTACCTCTTCCATCAGAGTCTTTATCATGTTTCTCCATCTGTCGGTTTTCTTTACTTGCCTGTATCTCCTCCTGTACCCTGACAGCTATGAGGGTGAGGATGATAACACTCTAGTTTCGATGTTCCCCCAAGCCTAGCACAATGCATATCAAACACAGAGTGAACGGGACACTGTCAATAAATGAATCGGCACACAAGTTGTATTATATGTAGGCTGCAGGTGTTTCATAGGTTAAATACATTTGAATATAACGAAGAATGCGATTCAGATTTCTTTCTTTAATGGATTTTTAACGTTACATTGCTACATACATGTTTTAAAAAGCTAATTCATTCTACTCATTTCAATAGCTGATTTTATGAGTATCTAATAATTTGTAATTTTGAAAACTCAACATTTTTTACTTTGAAAAGAATACTTGGTTCAAATTTGATATATATAGAACTTGGAATATTTTTATATCCCATCTACTTTCTAAGTGGTCTGATCATTAATTGCAATCATTTTTGTGGCCAGATATAGCTAGTTCTGAATCTTTCATTTGGATATCCCAGTGAGCCTAGAAATTTTAGGTTATGTTAATAAGTCACTGATGGCTTTTTAAAAATACTTCTATTGTTGAGATGATTGGAACATTGATATTAAAATTTTCAGTTATTCATCATCAAAACAAAAATGTTTAAAAAGCATTTCTTAAACATTTTTGTTTTGATGATTTTTTTGTCTTGATTAATATACTGTTGCTTAACTTTAAAATCAACTTTGGGTTACATCTAACTTAGTTTTGTTTAAAATGTACAGATGATACGTCAAAAGTTGACAAACCTAAAGTAGATGACGAAGGTGATGAAAATCAAGATGATAAAGACTATCACAGAAGTGACCCACAAATTGCTATATGTCTAGATTGTTTGCGAAATAATGGACAGTCGGGGGACAATGTAGTAAAGGTGAGTGGACAAGCACAGTTACATTTTATCATTTTATAGTAAATCTTTGATAATCTGTTGATGAATTTGGCTAGTGTTTGCTTTCAAAAATTTTATTAACATCATCAAGTAGAACGCCATTCTCTGCCAGCCCCATAGCTCCAAAGGACCGAACAGTTGCTTACTCCAGGCACCGGATTTCCAGCCCCCACAACCGAACAGTCCTGGGCCAATGCCACCACCTAGTGGCTAATTCCAAGTATCACTCTTCTATTTCTCTGTCACCTCCTTTTATACCTTTGTTGGGAGTTCATATACATTGTTTCTGCCTTTTTATGAACTGGTTACCAATTCAGACTCACATCATTACATCACATGATGGGCAGTGTCTCCAACTCTTTCTTTCATCCTCTCTTCATTTTCTCCTTTATTTTTCTATTTTTATTTGCAACTCAAAAAGCCTTCCATGTCATGGCCAGTACATTTTATAAATAATATCCTTGGTTTTGAAGTAAAATTGGGTGTCCTAAAGTGCCTGTAAACTTTGAAAGTCCTTAAAGGCTCCCAGATATTTCCTGTAGAATCTCCATTTCTAATCCCATTTCCCCCAGTATCTACCTGTTAATTCAACCTCTTTGTGAAAGATCTATATACTAGAGAGTTTAAAACACCCTATTCACTTTTATTTATTTTCTTTGGTCTTTAAATGGTGTTATTTAAGTAATGTTTTCTGCTTTTTTATTGCAAGCAACTTCCCTTTTCATTATAAATGTTCACTTTAACTCTTAAATAGATTTTTGTCAATGATTGAGAATATTGTTTTTCTCTTTACACTCCATGTTTTATGCAAATACCTGTATTCAGTGTCTCTTATTTTCTTTTACTTCCACTGTATAAATCTGTGAATGCGTTGACTTTTTCACTAATACATTAAATGATATTTTCCTATTAGAAAACTAAAAGCAAATAATTTTTCAACTCAGATTAAGTAAGTTTTCCCAGCATCTGACAACAAAGAATATATAGGAGCATAGTGATTCAGTGAAGAGATAAGTCATAAAAAAAATTCTTCACTCAAGGAACTTTTTCACATACAAACAAACAGTTATAATTGGTGTAGTTAACAGGGATTGGTTGGACAAGGCATGTAATGAACTGTAGCAGTCTAGAGAAGTGGCCATGGGACCTATTTATCCTTCCAGGCTTCTCTTGGTTTTTATGCTCTGGTGTAGCACCCTTTTCTTTTTGTAATTGTTTTTTCAGGGTTTTTAAAAACCGTACATTTCTCTCCTTGCCAGTCATGTCAGTAACCCTCCTTCTGAGGGATCCTCCTTAATGGAGATGGTGATCATCCTGTAGCTCTCTGGTACATGAGTTGTCACTGTCTTGTAAGTTATTAATTGTATCTTGAAAATGAAGTCGGTAGAAAAGCTGAATATCTTTTCATAAATAAATGTGAAGTCTACTTCCTGTAGATTCCTAGTGTGAAAGTTATAAAGCATTGAATTTTAGAGATTCATCTCAAAAATGACCCCTTGCCTTGATACTCTCTTGACATCGTTGACAGTTCACCATCCCAGTTGACCTTTTATCCATTCACTCTTTCCTTTATAGACTTTTCTTCATCCTTGTGCCTTCTATTCATAAAACAACTTTCATAGCTTAAAACAACTTTGCTACCCTGATTCCCACTTTTTCCTCTGGCCATTCCTACACTATCTCTACGTCTTCTTGGCTTCTGCTTGATATATGTGAGTATCTCCTAATACCTTGTCTTCCACTCAATTATTCTTTCTCTGGATTTATCCTAGGAGGTCACGTCTATTTTCTGTGACTTCAACTCTGCAAAGAACTTTTAAATCCCCATTTCCAACCCTGCCATCTCTCCCCAGTTGAAGAATTAAGTCTCTACTTTTAAATATCTCAGTTGGAAGTTTTACTAACACCTGAAACTTAACATGTTTAAAGACAAATTTATTATACTTTTACCTAACTTTACTCCAAACTTGCTCTCTTGGTTATCACTGCCATCTTTGTACCAATCATACAAGTTCAAAACCTTGGAGTCATCTTTGACCTTTAATGTTTTCCTTCAACCAGCCATAAGTCCTGAAAATTTGCCCTCAGTCTAGTGCTGCTCACCTTGTATAGATCTTCTAAAGCAGTCTCTTAAGTGTTGTCTGTACACTTAATTTCTCTTTTCTTATCCAGGGCTGAGACTACAGCCTGAAGGTATGGGCCAGAGTTCTGGCCAATATCAGGGGCAGATGGTAAATATTTTAGGCCCTATGGAACTCCCAAAAAAGGTATAAAAGGAGAGATGAAATATGGTCTCTGTTGCAACTACTCAGCTTACTCATTATAGTGCTAAAGCAGCCTTAGACGATAGTGAATGAACTGGCTTGTGCTCCAATAAAATATTACTTACCAAAATAGGTGATTTTGTCTTGAGGGCTGTAGCCGTAGTTTGCCACCTTCTGGCCCACAGAATCAAGTCTCATCTCCTTACGTTAGCATTCAGGGCCTTTCACTAGCCCCTATCTTGATAAATTTCTCTCCTATTATACCTATCAAGTGAGTCCTCCTCTCAAGACAAAGGATTATATTAAGAATATTTAAAACCCTCTAAAACAGAAATGCTTCCTTTTTTGGCATGTTCTTGCCTCTTCTCACCTGCTATGCTTCTGTCAGACCCAAGCAGAGACCTCTATTCCTTGTGATGCTTGTTGACCCTTGTGGATCCCTTCTCTGAAATTCTGTAGGATTTGCATTTATAACTCAGGTGGTTATTTATTAAATCAGCATTCATACTGATACTGTCTTATCTTTTGGGGATATGTCTTATCCTTGAAACTAGATTTTAAACCCCTTCAAGTTAAAGAAACCGTGTCTGTGTTTCTTCGTAGCCTTCTCAGGCATCTCACTTCTCGGCAGCAGGGTGAGTCTCAAAGGTGGTGGCGTAGTTGCATGTACAGTTTCTACAGTATACTTGCTACTTTTGTGATTCCAGAAATCAAAGTCAGGAGCAGGAAGGCAGTGAAAATAGTAGCATAAGGACCTTCAAAAATTCACTCTTCCATAAAAGCAATGAAAAAACTGCCAAAAAAAAAAAAAAACCTCTCAGAATCAACTTTCTTAGGAATTTGATAATTAATCAAAGGCTTGGGGCACCTGGGTGGCTCAGTCATTAGGCATCTGCCTTTGGCTCAGGTCATGATCTCAGGGTCCTGGGATGGAGCCCTGCATTGGGCTCCCTGCTCAGTGGGGAGCCTGCTTCTCCCTCTCCCACTCCCCCTGCTTGTGCTCACTCTCTTGCTGTCTCTCTATTTCAAATAGATAAAATCTTAAAACCCAAAGGCTTGCAGAAACCCATGGAGCATTTGATCAAGAAAATGGTATGAACAGGGAGGTTTGTGGCATTTTAACTTGCCTTAATCCAATCTCCCACTCTCCAGCTCTGGAGTAGCCTTGAAAAAGAAAAGCCAACTTTCCCACTGTAGCCTTTCAGGCACCAAAGGGCAGAACAGAGGTGGAACTCTTTCAAAGCCTAATTGCCAAATAATTGTCATTATTTGACCTGTATGGTGGTTCCTGGAACACCCCACTTATAGGGCTGTCTATATTATGCCTGACGTGGAGCTTGCCCATAGAAAAAACATTGGTGAGCTGGAAAGGGCAGAGCGTTTTTCAGAACCAATTACAGACAAATATTTGTTTTTTTATTTTTTTGTTTTTAAAGATTTTATTTATTCGACAGAGATAGAGACAGCCAGCGAGAAAGGGAACACAAGCAGAGGGAGTGGGAGAGGAAGAAGCAGGCTCATAGCAGAGGAGCCTGATGTGGGTCTCGATCCCATAACGCCGGGATCACACCCTGAGCTGAAGGCAGACGCTTAACTGCTGTGCCACCCAGGCGCCCCTACAGACAAATATTTGAACTTTATGGCTGTCTGAGGTATAAATGACATTTGGGGCAAACAATAGACAACCAAAATTCTTGAAAAGCTGGTGAATAAGAGGTCTATATATATCAAAGCCTCTGCGAGCTTTGAAAATCTGCTGGGAATGTGCGAGTCCAGGCATATACACAGGACTGTGTACATGCTCAGGGAAGACCTAAGCAGGCCTTGAGCTCTCACCTCTGGCTGACCTTGAGGCTCTGCACAAGCAGGATGTGAAGATTAAGGCAGAGTTGTCAACAACCTGGTTGAGTATTGGAGGTGTGCCCCAAAACACATGGTCTCCTAGCAAAGACTGGGAGATTTATTGGTTCTGAGTGTATGAGGAAATCTCTGTTCAGTCACTAGCCAACCAGTAGGTGGAAACTTCAGTGGCCACGTATTATAAAGAATACAGGCTTCTCAGTTTAGGAAAGTCACTAAACAAAGAGAAACAGCAAGATACAGCCACAATAACAAAGCCTATGAGGCAGTGGGAACCTGATTTCCACTGTTGCCACATTGTATTATTTTCAATGTCAAGTTTTCAACAAAAAATTATGACAAATAGAATTAAAGTATAGCTCATATACAGGAAAAGAAGTAGTCAATTAAAACTGTCCCTGAAGAAGTCCAGACATTGGACTTACTAGGTACAGCTTTCAAGCCAACCATTTTAAATGTGTGAAGAGAATGAAAAGAAACCATATGTCAACACTTAAATGAAAGTGTAAGAACAGAGCAGAGCTGAGGGACAAATAGGATCCTGAGCTCACAGTGTCCCACAGATACACCAAAGCAGCAACTGCATCTATTGCAACTAATTTTAAAAATGACCTTAAAACTGGCAGAACAGATCTTCCACAGCTAGTCATAGAAAGGCAGCTACATCAAAAAGAGTAAAAGGAGTGAAGATATGGTTGGGAACCATACTAACCACAAACAGGAGGGATATCACAAGCACAGAGGAGCAAGGAAATCAGACCCCATACCAGTCACCCCCAGCCCTGGGGACCCACACTGGGAAGATTAGTCCCTATAATGTCTGGCTTTGAAAATCAGTGGGGCTTAACCCCAGGAGAGCTAGCGGATGATAGGAAACCAAGTCCCCACCCTCAGAGAGCCAACACACTAACGTGCCCTAAAATACAGCATAGCAGCAACAGTTTGAAAAGCATTTGAGGTATACATGAAGGATATTTATTGACTAATCTTAGAACCTATACCAGTGGGGCAGGGATCTGCAGATTTCTCCAGGAACAAAACTGTTTGTCATTTTTCTTGTCCTCCCCAGGCTAGATAGCTGGGTGCTTGCAGAAGTCAGTTCTGACACTCTCCATCTACCTTGCTAGCACCACATACCTGACCCCAGGGTTCCCCTGCAGATTTGCCCCATCGAACACATTCAGTTCTGCAGACATCCCTCCAAAGTGGCTCCTTCCCTGCCTTGCCCAATAGGCAGTCCCAGCCAGGACTGGCACCACTCCAAAGTGACTCGTGCCCTGGGGAGGGGAAAATTTAACCCCACATACCCTTAGCTCTTGCAGCTGGGCGTTTTAGCTGGCTACACGGGGAGCAAGCCGTGCCCTTAGCTGTTGCAGAGGCTAATTGTAGAAGCTAGGCTGAATACCAGCCCCACTCGCCAGTGAGCCCATGGCAGCTGCAGCCAAGCCTCCCAGTTGGCCATGCAGGAAGCAAGCCCTACCCATCACTGCACCCACACCTTTCCCAGTAGCTAAGTAAAGACAGCTAGGCCATGTGTGGTCCCCACCCACGAGCAAGCCATGGCAGCTTCAGCCGGACCTCTTAACAGCATGGGGAACAAACCTTCACCCAGCAGGTGAAGCAGGTCATTGTGGCCAACTGGGCTGAAGGCCAGCTTTACTCACCAGCATGTCCACAGCAATCACAGTTCAGCCACAACAGGAATGTGTATGCAGCCCACACAGGGGACACACCTGGAGCACCTTGTTCTGGTGACCAGGAGGTATTGTGCTAGAGGGACCTCTTCTACACAAGGCCACTTGTTTCGAAACAGGAGATGTAGCTGACTTACCTAATACATAGAAACAGAGTTAGACAAAATGAGACAGAGGAATGTGTCCCAAATGAAAGCACAAGATAAAATTACAGAACTAAATGAAATGGAGATAAGCAATATTCCTAATAAAGAGCTCAAAGTAATGGTCATAAAGATACTAACCACACTTGGGACACCTGGACAGCTCAGTTGGTCAAGTGTCTGCCTTTGACTCAGAGTCCTGGGATCCAGCCCCAAGTCGGGCTCCCTGCTCAGTGGGGAGTCTCCTCTGCCCCTCCCCCTGCTTGTGCCTGCATGCATGCTCTCTCAAATAAATAAAAATCTTTAAAAAAAAAAAAAGATACTCACCAGATTTGAGAAAAGAGTGGATGAACTGAGAACTTTTCAACAAAGAGATACATAAAAAAACAACTTGTCAGAACTGAAGTGTACAGTAACTGAAATGAAGAATACACTAGAGGGAATCAACAGCAGATTAGAGGATGAAGAATGGATTAGCAATCTGGAAGGCAGGGTAATGGAAAGCAATGAAGCTGAATCACAAAAAGAAAAAATAATAAAAATGAAAATTAAGATTAAGAGAATTTTAAAAAATCATCAAGCATAAAAACATTCACATTATAGAGAGTCCAGAAGCAGAAGAGAGAAAGGGGCAGAAAACTTATTTGAAGAAATAATAGCCGAAAACTGTCTTAATCTGGAAGGAAATAGACATCCAGGTCCAGGAATCACAGAGAGCCCCTCACAAGGTAAACCCAAGGAAATCCATACTGATACACATAATAATTAAAATGGCAAAAAGTAATGACAAAGAGAGAATCTTAAAAGCAGCGGAAAAAACTGAGTTACATATAAGGGAACCCCCTTAAGAATATCAGCTGATTTTTCAGCAAAAATTTTGCAGACCAGAAGTGCTGAAAGGAAAAAATGTAAAGCCTACAACCAAGAATAAGTCAAGTTATCATTCAGAAATGAGTGAGAGAGATAAGAGATTCCCAAAGAGGTTAAAAGAGTTCATCACCACTAAACTAGCCTTATAAGAAATAATAGAAACTCTTTAAGTGGAAAGTAAAGGCCATAAGTAGTAATAAAAAAATTATGAAAGGAAAAAAATTTCACAAGTAAAAGTAAACATACGGTAAAGATAGATCACTTATAAAGCCAGTATGGAGGTTAAAACACAAAGTAGTAATATCAGTTATATCTGCAGAAATTAGTCAAGGGGATACACAAAAAGATGTAAAATACGTAAAACATGGAGAAGGGGGTAAAAATTTAATGCTATCAGAATGTGTTTAAACTTAAGAGGTCATAAAGTTAATACCGACTGCTGCTGTAGACATAGGATGTTATATATGAGCCCAGTGGTAACCACAAATCAAAAACCTATAATAGATACACAAAAAAATCAAAAGAATCCAAGAAGAGCACTAAAGAAAGCCATCAAACCACAAGGGAAAAGAAGAAAGGAACAGAGAAGAAATATAAAACAACCAGAAAACAATTAACAAAATGGTAGTAAGTACATACCTATCAATGATTGCTTTAACTGTAAATGGACTAAATGCTTCAATCAAAGGACTTAGGGTAACTGTTGGATTAAAACAAACAAACAAAAAACATCTATATGGTGCCTACAAGAGACTCACTTCAGACCTAATGACATACAGACTGAAAGTGAAGGGGTAGAAAGAAATTTTCCATGCAAATGGAAGCAAGGAAAAGAAAAGGGCAGAGTAGCAATACTTATATCAGACAAAATAGACTTTAAAACAAAGACTGTAGCAAGAAACCAGGGCACTACATAATGATAAATGGATCTAGCCAACAAAAGTATTTAACAATTGTAAATATCTATGCACCCAACATAAGAGAACCTAAATACAGAAAGCAAATATTAACAGACATAAAGGGAGAAATGAACAATAATACAATAATAGTTGGGCGCTTTAACACCACACTTAACATTGACAGATCATCCACACAGAAAATCAACAAGGAAACTGACTTTGAACAACACATTAGACCAGATATATACTGAACTTAATAGATTTAAGTCTCGGCTTAACAAATATGTACAGAATATTCCATCCCCAAACAGAATACACATTCTGTTCAAGTGCGCATGGAACATTCTTTAGGATAGACCACATATTAGGCCACAAAACAAGTCTCAATAAATTTAAGACTGAAATCCTATCAAGCATCTTTCCCAATCAAAATGGTATGAAACTAGAAACCAGTTACAAGAAAAATACTGAAAAAAACCCCACAAACACATGGAGGCTAAACAACATGCTACTAAACAACCAATGGGTCAATGAAGAAATCAAAGAGGAAATAAAAAAATACGTGCAGACAAATGAAAATGGAAATACAACCATCCAAAATATTTGGGATGCTGCAAATGCTGTTCTAAGAGAAAAGTGTAGGGGCGCCTGGGTGGCTCAGTTGGTTAAGCATCTAACTCTTGATTTCAGCTCAGGTTATGATCTCAGGGTTGTGAGATGGAGCTCTGTGTCAGGCTCAGCACTGGGCATGGACCCTGCTTGAGATTCTTTCTCCCTCTCCCTCTGGCCCCCACCCTTCTACTTGCACACTCTCCAAATTAAAAAATAAGAGGGAAGTTTAGAGCAATACAGGACTACCTCAAGAAACAAGAAAAATCTCAAACAATCTAACCTTATACTTAAAGGAAGTAGAAAAAGAACAAAGCCTGAAGTTAGCAAAAAATAATCAAGATTAGAGTGGAAATAAATGAAATAGAAACTAAAAAAGAAGAAAGAAAAGAAAAATAGAAAACATCAATGAAACCACCAGCTGGCAAACAAGAGCTGGGGGGCACCTGGGTGACACATTTGTTTGAGGATCCAGCTCTTGTTTTCAGTTCAGGTCATGATCTCAGGATTGAGAGATTGAGCCCCGCATTGGGCTTTGCACTCAGTGCAGAGTCTGCTTCAGATTTTCTCTCCCTCTCCCTCTGCTACCACCCTTGGCCCTCCTCCCCACTCACACACATGCGCGCTCTCTCTCTCTCTCTCTCTCTCAAATCTTTTAAAAAAAGAAGAAACTAACAGCTAGTTCTTTGAAAAGATAAGGAAAATTGATAAACCTTTTTAGCTTGACTCATCAAGAAAAAAAAACCTCAATATCAGAAATGAAAGAAGAGAAATAACAGTTACACCACAGAAATACAAAGAATTATAAGAGAATACTATGAAAAATCCTATGCCAACAAATTGGGACAACCTGGAAGAAATGAATAAATTTCTAGAAACACACAATCTTCCAAAACTGAATCAGGAAAAAATAGAAAATTTGAACAGACTGGTTACTAGTAACAAAATTGAATCAGTAATCAAAAACTCCCAACAAACTAAAATCTAGGATCACATGCTTCAGAGGTGAATTCTACCAAGCATTTAAAGAAGAGTTAATACCTATTCTTCTCAAACTATTACAAAAAATAGAAGTGAAAGGAAATTCATTCTACAAAGCCAGCATTACCCTGACACCAAACCAGAAAAAGACACTACAAAAAAAGAAAACTATAAGCAAACATCCCTAATGAACATAGATGCAAAATTCCTCAATAAAATATTAGCAAGCTGAATTCAATGATACATTAAAAGGATCATTTACCACGATCAAGTGGGATTTATTTCAGGGATGAAGGGATGGGTCAGTATTGGCAAATCAGTGTGTTACATCGTATTAACAGGAAGGATAAAAACCATACGATTTTCTCAATAGATTTAGAAAAACCATTTGACAAAATACAATATCTGTTTATGATAAAAATTCTCAACAAAGTAGATTTAGAGGGAATATACTTTAAAATTTAAAAAGGCCATATATGAAAGACCCACAACTAACATCATACTCAATGGTGAAAACAACTTTTCCTCAGATCAAGAACAAGACAAGAATGTCCATTCTTGCCACTTTTATTCAGCATAGTACTGGAAGTCCTAGCTGAGCAGACAAGAAAAAGAAATAAATTCTCAGACAAGAAAAATAAAAGCTCCAAATTGGTAAGGAAGGAGATAATCTCATTATTTGCAGATGATATGATATTATATATAGAATAACCTAAAGACCACCAGAAGTCTATAGAACTGATACATGAAGTCAGTAAAGTTGCAGGATATAAAATTAATATAAAGAGATCTGTTACATTTCTATACACCAATAACAAAGTAGCAGAAAGAGAAATTAAGAAAAGAATCCCACTTATAGTTATACCAAAAATAATAAATTATCTAGGAAATTGAAAGAGGAGAAAGACCTATACTCTGAAAACTAGAAGAAATTATAGAAGAAATTGAAGGTGACACAAATGTAAAGATATGTTCATGAATTGGGAGAATTAATATTGCTGAAATGTCCATACTACTCAAAGCAATCTATAGATTAAATGTAATTCCTTTCAAAGAACAAATAACATTTTTCACAGAATTGGAACAAATCGTCCTAAAATTTGTATGAAGCCACAGGAGATTTTGGATATCCAAAGCAATTTTTAGAATAGCAAAGCTGGAGTCACCACAATCCCAGATTTCAGGATATACTACAAAGCTATGGTAATCAAAACAGTGAGATATTGGCACAAAAACAGATACGTAGATCAATGGAAGAGAATGGAAAGTCCAGAAATAAACCCTTAATTATATGGTCAGTTAACCTGCAACAAAGGGGCTAGAATATACACTCAGGAAAAGACAGTCTTTTCAATAAATGGTGCTGAGAAAACTGGACAGCTACATGCAAAAGAATGAAACTGGGCCATTTTATTACATCATACACAAAAATAAACTCAAAGTAGATTAAAGACTTAAATGTGAGATGTGAAACCATAAAACTCCTAAAAAGAAAACATAAGCAGTAATCTCTTGGACATCACCCTTGCAACATATTTATGGATATGTCTCCTTGAGCAAGGGAAATGAAAGCAAAAATAAACTATCGGGACTACACCAAAATAAAAAGCTTTGGCACAGCAAAGGAAACTACCAACAAAACAAAAAGGCAACCTACTGAATAAGAGAAGATATTTGCAAATGATCTATCTGATAAGGGTTAAGTTAATATCCAGAATATATAAACAACTCAACATCAAACAATCCAATTTTTTTAAATGGGTAGAGGACCTGAAATAGACATTTTTCCAAAGAAGACAGATGACCAACAGACACATGAAAAGATCCTCAACATCACTAATCGTCAAAGAAATGCAAGTCAAAACCACAATAACATAATCACCTCACACTCATGAGGATGGCTATTATCAAAAACAGAACAGAAAACAGCAAGTGTTGGTGAGGATATGGAGATATTGGAACCTTTGTGCACTAATAGCATTTAAAAAAAGAGTAAAATACTTAGGAATATATTTAACCAGGAAAGCATAAAATTTGTATACTGAAAACTGCAAAACACTAAAGGAAATTAAGGCTCAGGTCATGATCTCAGGTTCCTTCCTTAGCAGGGAGTCTGCTTTTCTGCTTGTCCTCCCTCTGCCCCTTCCCCTGCTTATGCTCGCTCACTCTTTCTCTCTCTCTCAAATAAATAAAATCTTTAAAAAAAAAAAAAAAAAGGAGAAGGTGGCCTAAATAAATGGGAAGACATCCATGTTTGTGGATTAGAAGACTTAATATTGTGAAGATGGCAGGCTTACACAGATTATTTTCAGATTCAGTGATAACCCTAACCAAAATTCTAACTGCCATTCCTGCAGAAATTGACAAGCTGATCCTAAGTCATAGAAATCCAAGGGACCTGAAATAGTCAAAACAATCTTGAAAAAGAACAACAAAGTTGGAGGACTCAGTCACAATTTCAAAACTTGCTTCAGAGCTACGGTAATCAAGACAGTATGATACTGGCAAAAGGGTGGACATATAGATCCGTGAAAAGAATTGAGGGTCAGAAATAAACCCTTATACTGATGATGAATTTCTTTTCGACATGGTGGCCAAGATAATTCAAGGGGAAAAATAGTCTTTTCAACAAATGGTGCTGGAACAATTGAATATCCACATGCAAGAAATGAAGTTGGATCCCTACCTCATGCTATATATGAAAATTAACTCAAAATGGACCTATAGCTAAATGTAACAGCTAAAACTATAATACTCTTAGAAGAAACATAGGGATAAAATTTCAAGACCTTAGGTTTGGAAGTAGATTCTTAAAAATGATACCATCAGCACAAGCATCAAAAAAAAAAAAGATAAATTAGATTTCATCAAAGTAAAAACTTTTGTACATCAAAGAACACTCACAAGAAAGTGAAAAGACAACACACAGAATGGGAGAAAGTATTTGCAAATCACACATATGGTAAACCTTTAGTATTTAGATTATATAAAGAGCTCTTACAAATGAACAAAAAGATAACTCATTTTTTAAAGTGGGCAAAAGATTTAAATAGACATTTCTCCAAAGAAGATAAAAAATGGCTGGGGTGCCTGGATGGCTCACCCAGTTAAGCATCTGCCTTTGGCTCAAGTCATGATCCCAGGGTCCTAGGATCGAGCCTTGCATCGGGCTCTCTGCTCAGCAGGGAGTTTGCTTCTCCCTCTCCCTCTGCTCTCTTGTGCTCGCTCTTTCTCCCTAATAAATAAATAAAAATCTTTTTTAAAAAAAGAAGATAAAAAGTGGCCAATGAACACATGAGAAGATGCTAAACATCATTAGTCATTAGGACTATGCAAATCAAAATCACATGACGTACCACTTCAAACCCAGTAGGATGCTTTTTTAAAAAAAAAAATAAGGATAGTGTATAATAAACTATAAGCTAGAATCAAATACTGATACATGCTACAACATGAGTGAATCTTGAAAACACTATGCCAAGTGAAAGAAGCCAGACACAAAGGTAACATATTGTTATGATTCCTTTTCTATGAAATGTCCAGACTAGGCAGTCCATAGACACAGAAAGCAGATTGGCTTTTGTCAGGTCTAGGGAGAAGGACAAAGTAGTGACCGCTAATGAGTAAGTTTCTTAGTGGGGTCATGAAATGCCCTGGAATTAGATAATGGTATTGGCTGCACAAACTCATGAACATATTAAATATTACTGAATCATACACTTTCAATGGTGACTTTTATGGTATTCGAATTATATTTCAATTTAAAATAAAAGTCAAAGTCAAGCTCGACAGTTGCTTTAGCTGGTGAAGGTACTAGCCATACCATTCCAAAGATGAAAGGAAAAACACTGTTAGGGATGTGGATTTAAAAAAACCAACAGGGGTGCCTGAGTGGCTCAGTCAGTTAAGCATCTGCCTTCAGCTCAGGGCCCTGGGATCAAGCCCCGCATCAGGCTCCCTGCTCAGTGGGGAGCCTGCTTCTCCCCTTCCCTTTGCCCCTTCACCCCCCCACACACTCCTGCTTTAATAAAATCTTTTAGAAGAAATAAAAACAAAAACCTCAAATAATCATTATAAGAACTAGAATTTGTTGAATTGTATCCTACAGCTGGAAAACTGTGTAACCCATGATATTGACCACTAGCTGATTTCAGATCTAGTTTCTTAACTCTTCTAAAACAAAGGGATAAAGATGCTTCTAGGGTAACCACCTTAGAAGCAGAAAGAGCTTTTTTTGAACTGTTCCTCTCCTGGCCTGACTTGGAAGGAACAGGTTAGAAGGCAAGGGCATTGTGCCATTAAAAGGTAACATTCTGGAAACGCAAAACAAATCTTTTCCCATATAATATTTCTTCAGATATGCAGGGGAGCCTAAAATGTTGATCCCCCCAGAGCAACTGGCAAGGCCTGAGCTATACAGCTACTGTCCCAGGCAGCAGTCTCCCCTTAACCCCTTGTTTGTAGTCCAAATGTTTCCATTTTCTGTGTGTGTTATGAAAGGAAAGCAGCACTGCTCTTAGGGTCATCTCTTTAAGCTCCTCCCCACCATCTTCGTCATCTCTGCTGAGCACTATTAATTTTCATTGCTTCTCTTAAAACATGTTGATTACTTTTCAGAGACCTGTATAGCAGCAAGTCCAGGGTGTACCTAGCTAGGAAACAGCAGGGTTACCTTGTATAATTGTAGAATGTTTCTATAGAGAGAAAATGCATAATTGTCATATTGTCATTTTCTAAGTACTTACAAATCAAATATTAAATAATTCAGGCCAGAATTTTGTTAGAGATTAATGTCAAACCTTATTGAATTATAAATTCCAGAAACAAGCTTTTGTCTAGTTTTTAAAATCTTCCCTTAACTCTTCTGACACCTCTGTACTTGTTAACAATTTCTGAAAAGTTATGAGTAGCGATGCCATGGTCATTTCTATAGGTTTTTTTTAAGACCTGAGATTTCTCTGCAGAAGAGAATACATTTAGAAGGTCTTCCTGTACCCGCACGTTATACTCTGACTTCACTGGGATCTAGAAGATGTGCCAAGCATTCTCTGTAAGCTGTTTGGAACAAGAAAACAGACAGGAAACCTTGGGTAGTTGAGATGATGTGAATAGATAACAGGGAAGATCTGTGCGAATATTTATCCCTCTGTTTCCATGCTGTCTAGACTATCAGTCTTCCCGTTTGAAATGGCTGGAGTATCTTTTGCTTTAGATGTAACTTTTGACTTCTTTTTTCTTTTATGGATACTTTACCATCTAAATAGTGACCAAGTATCATTTGTAAATTTGTTTCTGTTGGTCTTTGCTAGGAAATATATTTTGCTAGGAACACATTTGCTAAGAATAGATACTAACTGGATGACTCTCTTTTTCTTTTCTTTTTTCTTTTTTTTTTTTTTAGAGACAGAACATGCATGTGTTGGTGGGGAGGGGCAGAGGGGGAGAGGGAGAGCAAGAATCTTAAGCAGATTCCATGTCCAGTGTGGAGCCCAAGGTGGGAATCAGTCTCACAACCCTGAGATCATGACCTGAGCCTAAGTAAAGAATCGGACACTTGACCAACTGAGCCACCCAGGTGCCCATGGATGGCTCTACTTTTGACTTAGTGAATTTAAGAACAATTCTGCTTGCTGACCTAATATCCTGTATATATAAGTAGAAGTAATACTTTATATATTTAAAAGATTCGATTGCTGGCTTTGTTTTACTATTGATAACTTTTAAGGTTTGAAGATGTAATTGTGTTTCACAAATTGGCTCATGTTTATCATGTCTACAAACTTCATTTTGATTTTTTCAGTTTGAGCCTTCATTCTGGATTGGTTCTTATATTTTCTTTATGTTTTTTTTATTATATTATGTTAGTCACCATACAGTTCATCCCTGGTTTCTGATGTAAAGTTCGATGGTTCATCAGTTGCGTATAACACCCAGTGCACCATGCAATACGTGCCCTCCTTACTACCCATCACCAGCCTATCCCATTCCTCCACCCCCCTCCCCTCTGAAGCCCTCAGTTTGTTTCCCAGAGTCCATAGTCTCTCATGCTTCATTCCCCCTTCTGATTAACCCCCCTTTTTTTATCCCTTTCTTCCCCTACCGATCTTCCTAGTTCTTATGTTCCATAGATGAGAGAAATCATATGATAATTGTCTTTCTCTGCTTAACTTACTTCACTTAGCACAATCTCCTCCAGTGCCGTCCATGTTGCTGCAAATGTTGTGTAATCGTTCTTTCTGATGGCTGAGTAATATTCCATTGTATATATGGACCACAACTTCTTAATCCAGTCATCTGTTGAAGGGCATCTCGGCTCCTTCCACTATTTAGCTATTGTGGACAATGCTGCTATTGGTTCTTATATTTTAGTGATGCTCATGCTTAAAGGGTAAATTAGTACTGCTAATAAAATGAGAAAAATCAAGACACATAGAACATTGCTTTTCCAGTAAAGTACTGCCACAGGCCATCAGATACCTGACTTTTAGTTGTAGGGGATCTTGCGGCCTAATTGACCTCTGTTGAACCCTAGGGCTCCTTAGAGCCCCATTAGAAATCACTGCTCTTTTAAAAAATATTTTAGGGGACGCCTGGGTAGCGCAGTCGTTAGGCGACTGCCTTCGGCTCAGGGCGTGATCCTGGCGTTCCAGGATCGAGCCCCACATCGGGCTCCTCCGCTGGGAGCCTGCTTCTTCCTCTCCCGCTCCCCCTGCTTGTGTTCCCTCTCTCGCTGGCTGTCTCTCTCTGTCAAAATAAATAAATAAAATCTTAAAAAAAAAAAATAAAGTTACGAGACTTTTTTAAAATATCCCTAATACTTTTAGAAGTGACATTATATAATAAAATATTTTATATGCTTTCTGTGACCTTTATTTTTGATTAAACTCATAATGTGTTGTTAACCAAATTATCTAGAGGTATGCAGATTGTCGATTGCCCAGGATTTTCCTCATACATTTTTGAAGAATATCATGTAAGTATCCAAGAATTAGGAACATTTTTACTCACTAGTACTAAGGAGCTATAATTTGAAATGTTTTCAGAAAATACTTTGAAAATACTTAAAATGATAGTGGAAGTGACACCTGTGGTTTCATTAAAAGTAAGGTAGAATATTTTAATTACTAATCTTTATTTCCTTTAGGGTTTAATGAAGAAATTCATTCGATGTTCTACGCGTGTAACTGTGGGAACTATTAAAAAATTTTTAAGTTTAAAACTAAAACTTCCAAGTTCTTATGAGGTAAGTTAATAATCTAATCTTGATCATTTTGATAATTCTGATCTGAAATAAAATTCTAACAAAAGAAGTAAAAATTAACTGAAAATGCATTTAATTTTTGTGGAAACTTAGGTTATTTTCATGTTAAAATTTAATTTCGAGAATATTCTATTTAATCTGTATTTTTTATTTTAACATCTGACTAAAACATGCTACTAATGCATTTAGTGGTTTATAATTAGAAGAGATACTTAAATAACTTATATGTTCCCAAAATAAATAATACAGCTGACTAGATTTTTTTAATGCCAACGTGTTTTTTTTTAATGAGAACTTTGAGATCCATTTTTACCAATTCTTGATAGACTTCTTTTTCAGAATGTAAGAACATTGTCGTTTTATGTAAAAGGATTTTGTAAATAATGTTCCCTTAATTGTGTCATATGCAAAAGTGATATTGTTTAGCAGAAGGTAAAACCAACATAATTGCATCTGCATAAATGCAATTTACCAGTTTCCTTACGGAGAGATAAATTGCCCTCAATTTGATCACAGCACAGCTTGTAATGTGTTCAATGTTTAGCGAATGTTTATGATCCTAGGAATATAGATATAATGTAATGAGGAGACATGGCTACCATTTCTCACCTGCCCAAATGGCAGTCTTAACAACTTGTATTAATTTCTCTTCCTCCCCTTTGGGTTCTGATAGTAGCAGCTTCTGAAGAAACGAAAGACTAAGACTAGTTTCCTATATAAACACAGACAACAAAGACACCAAAGGCAACATTAGTTCTTCATTATGTACACTAAGATTAATGTGGACAGTTTATCATAGCAGAAATAAAATAGGATTTGAACATAGGCACTGACAGGTATTAAGTATGTATTTTGAGGAAGCCTCTGATCCTAAATTTATTTAAAAACTCTTAGACAACTAATAATCTATGGATTAAAAATTCTTTCTGTGGTTTGGTCCTACAAATATTAAAACATTTCCAGAAACATTAACTAACTTTTACATTAGGGAAAAAATTGTGAAAGTTAATCAAAGCCCTATGTACTTGGAAAAGTAAAAGATGACAACTTAGATACAACAGTGAAAATAGAAAAAGAAATTGTTTTTATGATTTGGTTTTGTACTTTATTCTCTTCTTACAAAATACCACATGCAGTTTTATTTCCTTACTTTTAAGTGTGACCCATTGAGTTATTTTCTAGTTTCCAGGAAGTTGTTAGAGCTGAGAGGACTATTTCTCTCATCCAGTCTCACTGCTGGCACGTCATGGATCCCTCCATAGAAGCAGACAGCAGGGCAGGAAACTCTGTCCACTGACAGCTCCTTATCTATCCCAATGTAAAGGACTGTTCCTGTGATTTTTAGTAACGTTTACTGGTTCCCCCCTTATTTTCCTGCCTGACACATACGGCGATGTTTTCATGAAATACCTAACAACTGAAGCTTTTGAAACAGCATTGCTAACTGGGGCAAGATAGTTCCATTTTTAAATGACGAAGAAGCAGTGTACCTAACCAGGGATTGCCTCCCAAATCTCTTTACTTCTTTGCTTATGAATTTATTTTACAGGCAAGATTTAAAAAAATAAAATTATCTACTTTGTCCTTTTAAAAATAAAATGTCTAAAAAACGTTTGAGGTCCATGTAAGTCAACATAATCAAAATATCAATATAATTCAGCTAAAAATGTGTCTAATACAATTGGAACACTACTCATTTTAGACTTAAAAGTTCAAAACTCTCTAGTCTCAGTCTAATCAGACATAGAATTACTTAAAACCCATTTTTTTTCCCTTCCCACACTTTAAATTCTATCAGTTTGCCTTTAATACCTAGAGAACTGGAATGTTTTCTTTATAGGGACCTGTGATAAACGTTTAACTATACTTTGTTGAATTGGTAAACCATAGCCACAGTTCCTGGGGCCTTCTTAAGGATTTGTGGGGGGTTGTTTGGTTCCTGCAACTCTAGAGCAAAAGTGAGCTTTGGAAAGCACATCCCTTTTTTGAAGTTCAATGCAAGGTGAGAAGAAGGTCCTGTAAGTATTATTTAAGTTACCAACCAAGCCAAACAGGCCAGAGAGCCTTAGAAGATACAGGCCTAACTGTTCTCTCCACTTAGCTACAGGCAATTACCGGAAATTCTCAAATGCCTTGAAGTCCCCATAAATCTTGTATCCACATTCGTTCCTTTACCCTCTTTGAATACAAACTAATGAGAGGAAAGCAAGTCTAAATCTTGAGAAGGTGAAAGCATTCTGAGAAGTGAATTCATAAGCCAGAGGCGCTATGAGGTCTCCACAGTTCCTTCCCATTCTGTAAGAGACAGTCACAGAAGTCCCTCTAAACCTTTAAGGTTGCACAGAGACATGGACTGAGAAAGCTTACACTGCATGTCAAAATTATGTATATAGACTTGAGTGACAGGTATGTGGGACAAGACAAGCACTGCTTCATGTTGCTTATATCTGAATTGTTAATTATTATGAGATGGACCAGTGCTTTTAATAAAAATATTCAGTGTTCTTTTAAATAATGGTTAATATTTCCATTTTCTTATAACTATTTGAATCTTTTTTGAAATTTGGGGGGAAAATGTAAGACACTAATGAATTTTTTACTTACGTTAATGGATCTGTAACTATTCTTTTTAAAGTTGGACGTGCTGTGCAATGGTGAAATTATGGGGAAGGATCACACTATGGAATTCATCTACATGACAAGATGGCGACTAAGAGGCGAAAACGTAAATTGCTTTTATATTTACCTATGTGTATATTTAGTTATATGCCATTGTGCTACTCATAATAAACAGTATTACTTAGAAACAAACAAAAACTAGCTTGGGAAAGAGAAGAAACTGATTCATTTTACTGTTTATCCGAGCTACTCCATGATAATTGGTCCTAAGTACAAGACCAAGATCTGTGTGAAATGTGGTTTTGTTATATTTAAGGTGAGTTAAAAACACCATCTAAATACGTTCAGAACTCTACTTACCTCAATACAAAGATGGCACTTTTTTTAAAACCCCAATGAAATATGGGAACTTCTAACTATATGGAGTCAAGTGAGGAGACTAAGTTTTGCCCTGATTTGTATGTTGTTTAATGGTTGATATTATTTTTTGGTTGTGGCATAGGGTACAAATAGGGTAGAATCTAGGTAATCTTTTTTTCAGGTACCTCCTTTACGTGAAAGTGTAAAATTGGATCAAAGGGTAAGTGAGTTTGCAGTGGTTTCTGATGTCAGAATTAGATTGTTGTGGCTTAGGCCCTAGGCAATATGAGAGAAATGATGTAAAAGGAGAAAACCTGAGAAAAACTCAAAACACCCAAAAGGAGAATTCTGTATTTTGAACTATACCTTTGCTTAGGGTTAATTAGAAAGTTCAAGCATATCTTATCTGAGTTCTGTGTAACATTGATAGTAGAGAAATCCAAGGAGCTAGGGATTATAAAGCTGATGTATTATCAGTGAGGAATGTAGTAGTAATGCTACCAGAAATTCTCTTTATAATCTGCTTACATGAATACACATTAACTGAGATAGACTGGAAAGTTGTACTAGGTGACTTCCAAGGTCCTCTCAGACATCCAGATTCTGTGGTGTTTATGGTACAGTATGTCATACCTCTAAACTCTGCATAATTTAATCTAATAAGCTAGGTTTTATTACATTTTCTTATGAAAATATAAATTAACTATTAAAAATACAGAATGAAGAAATGTAATCTCACTCAAAGACAGGTAATACAGAATCTGAATGTAATGAGGGTTGCCATGTTACAGTGGTTCAAAAACATACTTCTGTGGAATGTAAACATCTATGGAATTGTTATAAAACCTCAAAAAGTCATTATTGTGTGTTGTATTCAATGGGTAGGAAAATAGGCTGTGTTTTTCAGAAATGTCTAGATATGATATAACAATAAATGAAGCACCTAACATCTAAAGTCAGAATTTTTTTTTCTGAATCCCACTTGGGTAAAGCTTCCTTGTGAGGCTGAATTCTCATGACCAGGAAGAAAAAATTATGGTCTAGTACCAGTCACCAGCTAGTCCTGTGCCCTGGAAGAACTCATTAGCCCTCTCTCAGCCTCATTTTTTAAAAAAACAAATCTAATTATCTTCGTGTTTGGTAAATTACTACCTGCCTTTCTAAGACATTTTATAGTTTTTTTTTAAATGGTTCTACATACATCACCTTCATTGAATCCTTCCAACTAAATGTTTCAGGGACCAAATGCAGATTACAGAGGTGGTCAGTTCTCCCTTACCCAGCACAGCTGGGGCCTAGATACTGTGATATTACATATAATATCATAATATAATTTTAGCTTTCTTTGGTAAGTCATTGGGCATTTTATTATTTGTTAATGATTTTCAAGCGCTATGAATAGGTTTGCCTTAAGGTTGAAGAGATGGAAAAAGTCATCTATCTACTCACTTGTTCTTCTCCCAGTCCCTTCCCACACTGCCAGTTATTTTTAAGTCAAATCATGAAACAGCTAATTTGAAGAAATTGTTGTTAATTGACCATCAGTTAAATCAGTCTTTACTACAATTATATTTCTGGTTACACATATCTGATAGTTTAAATTCCTATGTTGTTTAAGGCGTATTTTAATAAAAATTGGTTGGGAAAATGGTTCAGTACCTTATGATTTTTCATTCATGTAAAAACTAAACCAATAAATAGAAAAATTACATTTTATATTTAGTACAATGGTAAGTAATATATTAGTCAATTTTATTTTTTCAGCATGACAAACCTGTTTTTCGTTTATTCTCCTCCAAACCTGTTTCTAGCCTCAGTCTTTACAATCTCAGTAGTTCCAAGATTTTTAGTTCCATTTTTCCAGTTTCTCAGACCAGAATCCCCGAAGCTGGTCCTGATTAGTTTCTTCTTTCGTCTATCCTTAGCAAATTCTGTGACCTCTCCTATCAGAATCCAGTTATGTCTTACCACCTCCACTTCTGCCACTCTGGGCCCCACTGCTGTCACCATTCTCCAGACGTTCTGAAAAAATCTCCTCCCTGGGCTCTATGCTTCTTCTCCTGCCTCCAGCCAGGGTCTCCCTACTGTCCTGGCCCAGCACAGCAGCCAGAGGGATACTCCGAAAACAAGTTAGAACATGTCCCTTGGGGTGCCTGAGTGGCTTAGTCATTAAGCATCTGCCTTCGGCTCAGGTCATGATCCCAGCGTTCTGGGATCAAGCCCCACATCAGGCTCCCTGCTGAGTGGGAAGTCTGCTTCTCCCTCTCCCACTCCCCCTGCTTGTGTTCCCTCTCTCGCTGCCTCTCTCTCTGTCAAATAAATAAATAAAATCCTTTAAAAAAAAAAAAAAAGAACATGTCACTTCTCTGCTGTCAACTTTCCAGTGACATCGCATACCATTTAGATAAAAACCAAAGTTCTTCCAAGGACCTGTAGATATGGACCCCCATGACTTTTCCCAGACACCTCTGTGGTCTTATTCTTGCTGTCCTTTGGCTCACCACATTCTGGCCCCACTTGCTTCTGTTTCCTCTAACACGCTGGGCTTTCTCCTGCCTCCCTGAGTATCCACCTGAATCATTTTCTTTACCCTCTTCACCCAAAGAATTTTGCTTCTACATCACCTTCTCAGTGAGGCCTCCAACTTTCCTTATAATACCCCACCCCTGCTCCTAGTATGGCACTCTCCCAATCCGTTTTATGTTTGACTGTTTTCTATAGTATTTTTTTCATACCATCTGGCATACTGTGCCACTTAGTTATGTTTATTGTTTATCCCCCAACTCAAATGTAGTCTGAGGACAGGGATGATTATTTGTCCACTGCTGAGTCTCCAGTACCAGAGCAGTGCCTGGTACAACCTCAGTAAGTATTTGTTCATAGAGTAAATCGAATGAAAAGTTCCTTTTATAAGATCATAGTTATGCAAAATATATCCTAAAGATCATCTCATTTATTTGAATCTCCATTTCTCCTTTGTTTTCTCTTAAATTTTAAATTTTTGCTCATGTTCCAACTAATTATGAATTAGAATAGTAATTGGTGAATTCTGACAGTTGGGAGTGAATGGACAAATTAACAATAAAACAGTCATTTCTTGATCAAGCCCCTTCCAGGGTATTTGTGGCAATCACATCCCTCCCCATCTCCACCCTCTGTTGCCAGCAGGATGCCAGGATGTGTGACAGGCTTACATGACTCTGACTACTGTTACTGCTGCCTGGCTGTGGTAGGTCTGGGATCAGCTGGTTTCCTAAACTCATGACCACCTTGTGGTTCTTTTACTTGTTTCTAGTACTTTTTTACATTAAACATTTTGATCCACCTGGGATTTGTTTACCTACATACACATACCTACAATGAAGCTAAGACTCTAAATTATTCTAAGATTTTTTTTTGCCAAAAATGTAATTTATTGATAAGCCATACTTTATCTCAGTGTTTTGAGTTGTCACCGTTATCTGTGCATATGTATCTATACACGTGTATACACAGGTATGTATACACATGTTCCTGGACATTCTATTTTGTTCTTCTGCACATGTCTTACACCTGCACCACGCTACCCAGTTTGTATAGTTTTTATAAAAATCCGATCATATACCATTCCTAATTAAAAGCCCCTCAGTTGTCCATTTTCTTTGGGATAGGTTTGAATCAAGTTCAGACTAATTTATAAGGCAAATAGGCCTTTTAGGTTGCTTTATGATGTTACGGCTAAGCTCATTATTCTTTTAAAAATGGTGTTGGCTAATTTTACCCACTTATTTTTTTCAGATGAACTTGAGAATGGGATTGTGATTGGCATTGGAATAAGTTTTTAGGTTGATATGGCTGAAATTGGCATCTTTGCAGTTTTTTTAGTCTACTCGGGGCCATGAGGGTGGGGGTGTTCTCCTCATCCGTTCCAGGCTCTCCTAGGTCTCTGAGTCAACCCCGTGGCTCTCTTCCCTCTTCGTGCAGGATGCTGCTTCTGCCCCCGGAGTCTTCTGCCTCAGGCAAGGCCACTCTGTGTTCCCATCACCTCCTTACCTTGTCTGACGCCTACACTCCTAGGAAGAATCTTGGAGAAGTCTGTTTGGCCTCTGTTTCTCCAGAGCAGCAGCCCATCTTCCTGAGCCCCACAGCATATCTGCCTCTTTCCTCTTCTTTATCCTGGGGCAGTTCCACTGAAGGCTCAGCCTGTTTTCTGTAGTCTTGCACATTCTGGATTTTATCTGTAGGAATCAAATATTTTTACAGTTAGCTAACTCTTAGAGATTTTTCAGTTCATAATAATAGTGCTACCTGAAGATGTTATACTCAAGACTGGTGTTCATCTTTGGATTAATGGGAGAAAATGTACCTTTTCTTAAAACCAGTGCTTCTCAAATTTTAATGTGAATAGAAATCACCTGGGGATCTTGGTAAAATACAGATTTGACTCAGTAGGTCTGGGGTGGGGCCCAAGAGTCTGCATTTCTAACAAGTTCCCAGGAGATGCCAGTGCATCTAATCTTTGGACCATCTTTTGAGTGACAGGATTTTAGGAAATGTGATCCATAACCATTGGCTTACCCTGTGGCTTCCACATCTGTAAATTCAGGGTGTAGAATTACAGAATTAGATCTCAGTCTGGAAGGGACTTAGTTATTTAGACTAATCATCAATAATACATGATCCTCTTTATAATATCCATGCAGTGTTCATCACATTTTTGAAACATAAATTTCAGGAATCATATGTACTGTTCTGCAACTTCTTTTTCCTCATTTGATATGTCATATGGAGAATCAACAAACTCGATATAATTCTTTGTAACAGGTTGATAGTATTCCATTTGTGGAATAATCTGATTAACACACTCTTTTAGTGGAAATTTAGACTTTTTCAAGTTTTTTAACATCACAAGCAATGCTAGATTCCAGTACATATATCCTTTTGCACGTGTGCAAGCTTATTCATTAGCTAGATTCCAGATGTGGATTTAAAACAAAGTGTGCATGTTTTGATAGATACAAATTACCCCCTTAAAAGATTTTAGCAGTATATAATTCTGCCAGTAATGTATGAGTGCGCCCATTTTCTGACATCTTCACCAACACTAAACATTATCAATTTTGTATTTCTTCTGTGAAGTTTCTTTTCCTATCCATTGCCTTGCTGCTCTTTTTCCATTACGATGTTTGTCTTTTTCTTACTAACTTCTAGGAGCTCTTTGTGTATTCTGGATTCTAAAATCTTTGGTTATATGTGTTGTAGCTCTTTCCTCCCAGTTGTGTTCTGCTTCCTAGTTTTTTTGTTGTTGTTGTTTTTAAGATTTCTTTGTTGAGAAAGAGAGAGAGAGAAAGAGCATGAGCCAGGGGAGGGACCGAGGGAGAAAGAGACTCCCCTCTGAGCAGGAGTCCAGATGCAGGGCCTGATCCCAGGACCCCAGGATCATGATCTGAGCCGAAGGCAGAGGCTTAACCAACTAGCCCCCCCCCAGGCGCCCCTCTGCTTCCTGGTTTTGACTCGTTTTTTTGTTTTGTTTTTTTTTTATCCTTAAAATTTGAGTGAGATACCTGTCTTGAAATTTTTCAGTAAGAATGAAATATTATAAAGTACCTAGCGGAATGCCTGACATAGTAAATGTTAGTGAGTTTATGAAGGGCTTATGTATGTTACATTTTGTTATTATTGTAATTCTCACCTAACTTCCTCTCATCCCTGGGAGCTTACTGTTAATGTTTTTCCATTTGGCCTCAGCTTTCATCATGAGCTCACATTCTTCCTGCTCACCTTTTCTCGGGTAGGTTGAGTACTAACTCTCAGTACAGCCCCTCCTTCCCGGGTGATGCCGGTTGGTTTTGTCTCTTCTAGCAACTCCCTGCCCAGACCTACCTGAAGTTACTGCACCACATCTGTCTCGCTTTGCTTTATCTGCATTATCAAGCAATTTTAGGAAAAGCAAACATCCTTCTTGACTGATACCAAAGAGATGAATAATCACTTAGTGAAATAGCCTCTTTCACCTTAACTCTTCACTCTTAAATGCTGTTTGGGACTGGCGTTGAGGACTTGCGAAGTCTGATAGGCCAGAGCTTGGGGAGTCTTCAGAGAGAAAAGGAAAGGTTGCTAAGGAGAGCAGTGCTCAGCATGCCTTATAGCATGTTGATGGGTCCGGTACAGAAAGTCAAGAACTCACTCCTGGAAAAAATAGCTAGTCTTTTGGGGAAATGGGAAATGTCTAAAATTTTAATTAAAAGGCTACCAATACATTTGTTTTAAGCATTCCTTCCCTTGGTATTCTTCCAGAGTATACTTTTCTTAAAAGCTGCTTGCTCTAGGATGTTAGATTTATGCTGGTTAATTTACACCTATTTTTTATGTATTTTTTCCCCATTTTGAAGAGGCATGCAATGTTGAATTCATATATATGTAATTTTTAAGTACATATTTCATTGTTTATAATCATGTTACAATTAAAATAATGTTCATGTTTAGTAAGTATTTAGCTCAACATTGAAAAATCAAGATTTGGGAATGATCTTTTTTTTAATATGAATGGTTAAACTGTTAAAAGTTAGTGGGTTTACAACTGAATCTACTCAATAGTTTAAAATGTGTTCATTCATTGATTTACTCATGAAACATTTTTTTGAGAAGCTGCTGTGTGTGCCATTTCTGGGCCTTAGTTATTAAGACTATACATATGAATAAGATAAAGACTCAAGGAGCTCGTATTCTCACACTATTAAAATAGACATGGAGACTAAAAATCTAATCTGAGCAATATAAAGAACCTAACCTAAAACAGAAAATAGACCCCTTACATGAGGGCACAAGCCGCACACCCCTTTCAGAGCTCTGAGGTCCTAAAACAGTGTTACTTTCGTGGGTAGTAGAAGGGCGAGCTAAGCGAGAGTAAGCACTGGAAGAGGGTACCCCTCCTGGACTGAAGAGGTGAGGGTTTTCCCAGGAATTATTATCTGAAGAGGAGATGGAAAGGATAGCCACCATTTTGGTAAATGTTTGCAGAATATTAACAAAACTGATACTTAGATACTAAAGTTGTCTCAGGCTACATTTTACCAGTCACTAAGTTATTAAAATCTTTAAAAAGAAAAAAAACAAAACTACTACCATAGTTTGGAAAGTGTTTACTTAAAATTATCATGTTGACTCATGTTTGACGTTAAAATAGTTTAAATAATCAGTTTTAAATATGTATCCAGTTGTGGATGCCTCTTATCTGATGAGTTCATCTCCTCCGCAGTTTCGGTGTCTGAACTGCTCAGCTTCGCAAGTCTGCTCTCAGGATGGCCCTTTGTATCAGGTAAGAGGCACTCACGACTGTACATATGCCCCTCCTGATGCCCGCCAAGATGGTGACTGCTTTCATCCCAAACCCGAGTTTCTGAGACCTGTAACTGCAAAACTAATACTTGAGCTACAGAACTTCATTTTTCAACTTGTGTCCCCAAAGTTTCCCATTATTTTAGTTCTCTTGCATTTATCTATCTAATTTCACTGAACTAAAAATGAAATTATAAATGTTAAGGCCATTATTTATGAGTCCGAATTTAATAATTACTAGTTTCAGCCCTTGAGAAATCTGCTGCATATTGGATCTCTGCTCCATGCTCGACCCTTCTTTGTAGAAGTTTTTGCGTGTGTTTTTTTTAATCGGTCAGTCACCCACAAGTGGAAAATAAAATGCCAGATGAGGTGAAGGTCCGTAACAGCAACGGGCCCGACAGAACCGCGAGCTTGCCGACTCGGCCCTGCCCTGAGCGCTTTACTCGGGTTATTACCTCTTTTAATGGAGAAATGAGTGTGGACTAATTTTAAAATGCACTGAGAAAAACTTCCCTCAGATCCATTTTCCAGTCACCTAATAAAAGTACAGTTTAATTGGGATGATAAATTGTAGTGATGCTTCTGCCCTTAACTATAACATACATACGTGGTTTTTTGCTTTCACTCTTGGCACTGGTGTCAGTTTCCTTAGAAATAAAGATGTTCATAAACTCTGATCTAAAGTATTAGAGAACAACTGGAGTAAGATCAGATTTTTAAAAATCCTCACAAATTCCCTCTTCTTTCTTCAACACTTCATTATGGATTTTAGTCCCGTCACAGAATTGAACTTATAATAATAAGATGTACATTTAGCCAAAATTCAGCTAGAGATTTTCAGGGGAAAAAGTGACCACTTTTTTATTTCGAGAACACATTATGTATATAGCTTTATACTATTTAATTTTTAAATTTAAAAAAATTTTTAAAGTCCATGAAATGGACAGTTTTCTAGCAAACTACCAGTGGACTAAAATTTACCCATGAAGAAAGAAAATTTGAATCACTAAGTCATGAAAGAAAATAATAATTAAAGACTTACTTCCTCAAAGGATACCTAAATGTGGTCATGCTCTCTCCAATTTTCAAGCAACAGATTATTCCCATTCTAAATTGTTTTAAATTATTGAAAAAGGTGGAATTCTTCCAAATTCATTTTACAAAAGTAACATAATCATGATACCAAAAAATGATAGACACCTCCAACTAGAAAACGAGTATCAATCTCATTTTGAATACAAAGATAATAAATAATATACTAAAATCTTACACTAAAAGAACAATAAACCAAGACCAAATAGTATTTTTATCAGAAATGCAAGAATGGCTTAGTATTGGGGCAGAGAAGTAATATATATTAAATAGTAGAAACACATTTTGGTTTTTTTTTTTTTTTTTAGAAACACATTTTGTGCACACGAACACACAAAGTCAAATCAGAACCATCAGTAGGTACTGAAAAGGCATTTGATCAAATTCACTATTAAGTCCCAATTTTTCCTACCAACTTATTTTGAAAATTTTCCAAAAAACAAAAAAAAAAATAATACAAAGGAATATCCTTTACTTTTGCTTAGATTTTTACCAATTAACATTTTGCTACATTTTCTGACCCCCCCGTTCCTTCTCTTCCCTTCTCCTTATCTTATTAATTTCTTTATAATTCTATTGTTTCTTTATGAAACCATTTGAAAGTAAATTGCAAGTATCGTGACAGTTGACCATTAAATATTTCAGCATATATTTTCTAAGATCAAAGACTTCCTCATAAATAACCAAAATACCACTTCACACACAAGAAATTTAAATAGTATATGAGATATTACAGAGTTCTCCTTTTTCCCCATAATTAAATTAGGGTTTGATGTAGTTCCGAGCACACTTTTACCAGGTTCTTGTTTAACTTAACAGAATCAGTCACCCTAAAGTTCACCAGGAAGTATAAACCAGTGCTTCTGGTCAGTCACATTTTTCAGTGAGTAATCAGGGGGCACGTGCACTGCCACATGCTGAAATGTATCTTAAAGCTGAAGTAATTAAAATAAAGCTGAAGACTTAAACACAGACATATGAATAAAAAAAATAGCTCAGGAACAGACTGTCTAGTATGTATGAATCTGTAAAGAGAGTATTTCAAGTTAGTGGAAGAAAAATGATTCATTTAGCAAATACTGACTGAGCACTTAACTATGCAGTGGGCACTCTTGTAGGCCCTGGGGACACAGAAGTAAAAAGGAGCAAAATTCTTCTTCCTCATAGAGCTTATGCTCTAATAATGGTAACAGATGAAAAATAAATGAGTAAAATTTGTAGTGTTAAAAGAAAAATTAAAGAGACTATTTTAGATAAGATAGCCAAGGGAAGACTTCTTTAAGGTGGTGATTCTTGATCAAAAGGAAGTGAGAGAACTAGCCATGTGTGTATCTGGGGTAGGGTGCTTCGGATGAAGGGAACACAGTGGAAAGATCCGGAGACGTGGTTATGTCTGGTTGCTTGAGGGTTGCATGGAGGCCAGTGAGGCAGGACCAGGGACAGTGGTTGGTAGTTGGCTGGGGTAATCAGTGAACTCAGAGTATAGATGTGGGGGGTAGGGTGTGATCTAATAGGTTTGTTTCCAATAAATTTTTGGTGGTAGGGATGAAGATTTAGTCCATACCTCACATTCCAGGAGATTTTCATGGCTTAAAGTGGTAAATATTAAAATTGATACCATCAAAGATCAGGAAGAAATATAGTTGAATAGTCTCAGAATGGGGATGGCCTTTCTCATTTTACATATAAGAGGAAACAAAGACAAACCAAGTTGACTGTTAATATTGAAAAGTACATGGCAAAAATACCATAACTGAGGAAATATTTGCATATAGGACAGAAAGATTTAATGTCCTTAATCCATGAAGAATTCATACAAATCTGTAAGAGTTCACCTTTCCTTAGAAAAATGAACAAAAAAAACAAAATGAACAAAAGACATGCTTAGGGAAGTCACAAAAGAAGGAAACAAAACTGACTTATCAGCATACAAAAATGGTTAATTTCTTTAGAAGAAATAAAATACTATTTTATGCTTATTAAATTGCCATATTAGGAGAGAAGAAAGGATAGTACTCATTATTGATGAGGCCATTGAAGAATGAGCACTCATATTTCTTTTGGAAATATAAAGATAGAATAACTTTTTTGAAGCCCAGTGTGACAGTATTTATCAAAAAGCCTTTAAAAATGTGTATGCTGTTTGAACTAGTAGTTGCACATCTAGGAACCAGCCCTCATTATTGGGTCAAGATTAATTTATAATTGAAAAAAAAAGGAATAAACTAAAACATATGACAAAAGGATATTTATTGATAACTTATAATTCTTTTCTGTAAAAGCATTATATTCATCTTTTAAAAATATCATATAGGATATTAAATAGTATAGAAATAAGTCATGAAATTTTCTAATGGAAATTAAAATTTTACATGGATAAAATTATTTTCCAAACAATATGTGTAGCATGATTACAGTCTTGAAAAAAAATACATACATAGACAAAAAGACTAGAAGGATATACACTAAGATAATTCTGGTAGTTACCTTTGAATGGTGGTATTTAAATGATATTGCTTTTTCCTTGGTGCTTTTCTTTATTTTCCAAATCTATCACATTACTTTTATGATAAAGATTTTTTAGAAAAGTAGTCCATCAGTGAAGGTCAGCATTATTTTCTAAAGTTTTCACAATTGAAATATATACTGTGGAAGTATCTGTGTTTTATTTTAGTGCATGATGAGACTGAGGACGAGCAAGCCTACAAGTAGGTCCATTCAGAACAGTCACTGAACGCTATGGGGGGCGTGATGGGCCATATTTCATGATAGTACGTGCAGAGCGCCATTTTACTTCAGAAAGCAAACTGAAATACAACTAGAACTTAAAGTATGTCTTAACAGTTCCCAGCATTTTAAAACATTTCAATAAAATTAAACTTCATGTGTCATCATAAAACAAACACAAATGGTTGCTTGGAGAAAACAAAACCAACTGGTTTTCAGCCATAACCAGAAGATCCCGACCACTGACAACCAAGCCATTTTACTTCCCTTTCTACCTTCATCCCAGTAGACTTGGTGGTGGATTCTTCTATATATTAGAAAGGGATTCTAGAACAGATGACTTAAATATTTGCCACAAGTATGCAGATTCAACAGTCCAGAATGGAGAGCACAGCTGGGAAAATTGTCGTGACGGAGGGCAAGCGGCCACTTGGGCCAGGAAGAATGGGAAGTAGCGAAGTTAGGGTAGGATGTCTGGGCAGCAGGCACCACATCTGGTGGAGCTTCAGAAAACCCAGGGAGTTTTTTTTTATAAAATGCAGATTCCTGTGCCACTTCCAGACACTCTTGTTCAGAAGGAACAAAGTTTAAATAAAAACAAACAGAATTTAAGCCAAAATAGATTTAGACCATGGAAATCTTAAGAGACTGTGACTTTTACTCCAGCCCTCAGGACTCCTGGTGGCATCACCTTACGTCCTCAGCTGGAAAGGGCAAGACCTAGAAATTTTCATTCCCATCCTCCAGTCCCATCCTGAGCTAAATAGGAAAAGACTCCAACGACGAGTCTTCTCAGTGTATAACATAGCTATGATAAGTACAGAAATGGTCATTTTTAGGATTATAGAACCTCGGTCCATCTCTCCCACCGATATGAAAAAGTACACGATTTTCTGTCCTGGAGTTTTATGTTCACCTACATGGAGATGAAGGGGAACCGTCAGTGACAGTCTCCGCACTTTCTTGGTTTCGTAAAAGTTGCTCCTCGAAATTGCATTTAAAAGGGAGTCTGCAGCTTTCAGAAAAGGAAAACCATTGGTTCTCCAGACCGTTCTGACTCTGTGATGTTTAGGTTCTAAATGATACGGTCAAACCGCGGGGAGAAACAGAGACAGAGAGGGCCGTGTGGCCCGTGCCCCTTGTGGGCAGGAAGCACTTCCGTCTCCTGTGTGGTGACGCAGCATACCTTTTCCAGAGTCAGAGCAACCAAGGACCACCCGCACCTTTCAGTTGCAGACGAGCCCACCGTGAATATACTATCAACTGACCATTGAAAGGAGGTAGCAACCTTAAATGTTCACGTAACAGCTACTCGTTTTTCATTTTTTTAAGGACCATTAAAGTTTAAATGTTAAAAAGAAAAAGGTGTCAAACTTAACTTTAAAAAAAAATGTGATTTGTGAAAACTACCCCAGTTTCATGGATTCCTATCAAGAGGTCTGTTATCGTGTGACTCAGTGGGCTGTCACAGACAGCAGCTCGGGATGGAATCCAGCCCCACAAGGTTAACGATTGACGGCATGAACGCCTTTACGCAGAGTCCAGAGCCTTCGGTCCTCCCCTGGCCCTGCCCCTCCCTAAGTGTCAATTAGTACGGTTCATATACCCACATCAGTGTGATATCGCTGAGCCTTTGAACTTGACCTTTGTTACATAGAACAGAAAACTTGACTGATTCTGAAAAAATGGCAATTTAAAAATAATGTTAATGATAACTAGTCTTTATCATAATCCCTAGTACCAGGAAATACTGTAAAGTATAACCCTGCATTCTAAAAATCTTTTATATATAATCTTTATTGTTTTCATATAAACACAGTCTTATTCATCATCATGTTTTTATTTTATAGTCCTACCCCATGGTATTGCAGTATCGACCAAGAATTGATTTCGGTTAGACCAAGGGGCCTAGATCCCACTGAGATGAATCCTGCACTTTGTTTACTCATCAACAGATCGCACAGTGAACGGTGTGTGGACGAGAGGGACACAACCAGATTTTCAGCATGCAAATAAGGCCATTGTCTGTCTCTAAATTGTCAGTTGCATTTATGTTGTTTCTATTAAGAGTGAACCAAGTGCCATTCTGCTCCTGAACCGTCTGCATAAGGTGTCTGTGCCGTCTCAGTGTGCGGTACTAGTCAGGGTGGAAATCAGCCAGGCGTGCAGCCGTGATTCAGCCTCCCGCCTATCTCGCTTGCCTGTTCCGAGACTGTTCTGATGTTTGATTACACTAGTACTATGACTCAATCTGTGTGGTGTTGCAGTTTTCACATACTTAATATTTTATTAATTTTTGTTTAAATAGACTACTGTACAAGAAATAATTAATGTATCAAAGTTATTTTGTATGGGAAAGTATTTAGAAGAGTGGTTTTGAGCCACTGTCCTGTTCTCAGTAAGCTTTTTGTGTGCGAAATTGTTCACTCTTGAGTGTGCAAGTCTTTGGGGAAGAATTCCAATTATTCTTATCATTAGAGCACATTATAGCTGTAGACATGTAAGTCCTCCGGCTGTGTAGTCTACCAGATGCACAAGGAGGGCGTCGTAGCCCTCCCAGTTGAAAATGTGTGTGATTTCGTGGAGACCTGAAGTTCAGTTCACAACCATTCGAGATGTGGACAGCTGGTCACATTTACTCTAACAAAATTAATGCGTCAGTAAGGTCAGTCTTTCATAGGCCTGATGACAAGCAGGTGCTGCTTCACGAAACGTCACTGTGTAGCCCGTTTTATGTATGCGTCCTTATGTCGTGGCTCCCATTTAACGAGTACAGTGTCTCTCTTTTTAAGTTGGCCTTAGGTGTGTGTCATTGTGGCATGCAGAGGGTTATGATGATTTTAAATATTAGGATTTCTAGAGCAGATAACATTAGCTATTTTATGGATTTCAGAAGTCTCAAGGCAATTATCAATTAAAACTGTTAGTTACCTATCACATTTCCAACCATATGCATTAACTAGAATAAATGCAGTGTAGTAGGTAAATATGCTATAACCAAAATCAATGGTTTGAGGATATTTCATTTTAGGTCCTGTAGTAATCCGGGGGAAATGGGATTCTGCTTTTAGACATAAATTCATTAAGGTCATGGCTGTGATAATGTCCTTGATTTTGCAATTTTGTTAAGTCTTCCATTCATTTTGGGATTAGTTTGCAAGTCAAAGAAAGTCTTGTTACCTTAAATTATATGAAGAACTTCATTTTAAACCTTTTAAACTTGCAGTTGTTTTCAAAAAACTTCTTTGGAAATTAAGTTTTATTAATTGCTTCAAAATAAACAAGTTAACCTCTGAAACTTAGGAAAAATCTTGGAAGTTAGGAAAACTGTTCTAGAAATCTGACATGAGCACAATCTGTGTGTTACACACATAGTTTTTATATTGTATGCAGTGTAGGTGTGCTACATTTTCCAGTAGAATGTATCACGGATTAATGCCTTCTGAATCTCAAAATGCTTCTTAGAAATAACATTGTACAACTCTAAAAACATACAAAAATACAGCTAAATCTTGATGCATTTCACAACATAAAAGGCTGCAACTTCATGATTATCTCTTCCATGTGTCTTTGTTTCAAGTTAGAGTGTCTGTATTAAAGTCTTCTTTTGTTTCTGTTTTGACTTTTGTGAAAAAGGTTATGGCAATGCTTTCTGAATTTCATTTTGTTGGATTGTGTTTGTGCCTGGAAGGACTCACAAGCAGAATTTCAAAGGCAGAGTTTTGTTAACTCTTTAAAAATGGTTAGAACAGACCATTACACTCAACCAAAAACAGAATTTACTCTCATCTACAGAAATTATTTTGCTGTGCTGTGAATTCCAATTCCCCGACATCCCTAAGAAATTTTAAAATGATGAATCTGTCACATCTAGGTCAGTGATTAAAATAGTGTTTTACATATGGAAGTTAATTAACTCAAAATGAACTGAGAGTGCATTTTAAAAACCACAAATGAGACCTGCATGTTACTGGGTCCCCAGCCAAAACTACAGCCGTAAATGAGTTTTGCATACCTGATCTCTTTAAATTTGGCCTGTTGCTGCCTCATCTCATGTAATTTCATTCTTTTCCAAGGGAATATATAGGAAGCAATTATGGGATTGAGAATAGTTTTATATAAAATTCCTTTATTCAATGTTAACATTTTTACTGAAATGCAATGGAATATGTGCCAAAACATGTGAAAGAAAACCTTACATAAAGAAGGGCATCAGTTACCGGTTAGGGAAAGGTACACATTTTATGATGGTCCTGAGTAATACAGTGTTACTATTAAGAACCATAGACTTCTTCGACCAACCTCTTTTGGTATATTCAACTATGATTTTCTAAGTATGGGACTACTTTCATGTCTAGCAATACACTAATTAACCCCTAAGTCAGATTGTGGAATTTCCAAGAAACCAGATCCAGAAAAAATAAATATACAGGCAACTTTTGTGGTTAGTTTTATAAGTTTAGGGTGCTAATAAAACTCTTTATATAAATAACCTGTAGAAATAAGCATCTGAATCTGCAAAATTGGGGAATCAAACTAATTTTTTTTAATCTGTTGTTTCTTAAGCAAAGAACCGAAAGAACTTTACTTCCGTAAAAGATTTTGTCATCTGTTTTCTCTGCCTTAGAGATCAGAGATGCAAGAGGGTCAGGAACCTGGGCTATAAAGAAGGACTGTGGTCCACAGATACCACGTTAGCTGGAGTGATCACATCCGTTAATAGAAAAATCAGAATATCGCTTTTTCTCTAGATTAACAAAACACTTTTAAGAAGTATAAGAAAATAAAGTCTCATTGATGAGGAAATATAAGGTCATTCAGTCTGGTACAGGTACCTTGGGTAAGGTCTTTTACTTTTCTTAAAGTATATTATTTCTTTATTCATTGGAAATATGTCCCATACGAATATGCCACATTTTATAAATGTAATGAGTTTGCTCAACTACATTATACACTCAAATTTAATCTAAATTTAAATGACTCTTTAAGGGGAAAAAAGTGGGTTATATAATATTGTCAACTGTTTAGCTTTATTGAAATATTTAAGAGAAAGTGCCTCATTGCTAAAGTGCATTTCTGTTTAGATTTATTGCATAAATTTTGAGTTATCTGTACCTGTCTCTTATGAATGGTTTTGTATCTAACTAGGCACTCATAAGTTAAGAGTAATCTCTTTTTGAAAGATTTTCATAAGAAATAGAGATCACCAAAGACATTCTGCTGTTCATTAATAACCATGGTAAGAGAGACAGTTTTAACAGTTTGGAGGTTGGAATCTTCTAGGTTGCAAATTAATTTTATATAGTTAGTAACGCAATAACCTTGAGTAACTGCTAAAATATCACCAAAGAAAGGCTTTAAACTGAATTTTTGTGATGAGATCAATCAAATGTAGGTTTTTCTTGCAATAATCAGAGCACACGTCCTTTCAAATATGTCCCTGTTTTTCCAGCACCACTCGATAGGTTTTAGAAAATCCTCAAAGGTGAGAAAGAGATAAACACCACAATTGGCTTCCCCCTGGATGCAAGGGGGAGTAATACATCCTTTGAAAAGAAAACTAAAATGGGGATTTTAAATTCTAATTTGAGAAGCTCTTTAATCCATTTCATGGAGGCCATATAAACTAAAATTATGCTTATTTAGTTCCTGGGTTCTTAATAACATAAGAAATTTTACTAAAGGCAGACTTTGGTAGAAGTGCTGACCATGCTTACGTGTATAGAAAAATAGTACATTCTATTGGACTTACCTAAGTAAATGTTTTTGTTTTTTTTTTTTTGTATTCAGAAGCAAATTTTTCATAAAGGACTATTTTGTTTTAAAGTAACTCTTTGTCCTGTTTCTCAGTAATTATTGTGATTAGAATTTAGCCACGCAGCCAAACTTGGCAGAAGGGGCCCAGATTGAGAGCATATGCATCAAGTGAAGCATTCCCCCTCCCCCCCATTCTCCTTGGGACGGACGCTGGGGCCACCTTGAAGGTAAAGCCTCACATGGTGCGGTCTCTCTGATAGACCACTGGACAGACCTCCTTGGAGGCACTCTGTTTCATACTTTGGTTTATCATAAGGAATCTTCCAGCAGGCTAAGCTTTAGGACCAGTAAGATGTTGGTTGTAGGAACTGCAAAAATGAATGAGTTTGCCGTAACTTTAGTGTTTTGGATTAGAAACAAACATGAAAATGCTCTTAATACTTTGAGATACATATCCCTGCAGTAAGGAACGTAACATGTCTGCCAGATCTGGTCTATGAAAACCTGAAAAATATTAAATATACTAGAGACTCAGAAACCCCTTTGAAAGCACAAAATAACCAATCAATTCTGGATTTACTTGATACACCTAGTTCTACGTGTAGTATTTTGATGGAAAAACATCAGATTGGCAGTTCATTAAGATGTATTTAAATATACATAACAAGGTTTTCATGGTTTTCTTTTTCTTAAAGCAAAGGCATTCTCCCAATTTAAAATGATTCTCTTCCTCGTGTAAAGTAGTCTTCACAAACAGTGTGCTTACTCACTATCCTTTGCAAATAGAATTTGCAAATAGAATTAAAATGCCTGAGCACTTCCTTTTCAGAAAGTTATGAAATTAAACTTAAATATAATTTATTTGAAATGCTCATTCAAATGTGTGTACTCATTGTGCCCCCTTTTCTAGGATTCAATCCTGAGACATTGTTCAGAAATGCCTTTTAGTTTTAATTATCTTTAAACAGAGAATCAAGTAAAACAGAGGTGTTAAAATACCAGGTCTAGTTTTCTTCCATCTTTCAGAGCTTCATGGAGTAAGAAACTAATTTAGAACAAATGAAGATTAAGTATGTCTGGGCAATGTAGAGATAGTAAAGAGATCATCTACTCCTAGACTTCCCCTCAGTCCACTGGAGCAAAAGTTCTACACATTAGAAACGTCATAGGATCAGCCTAACATTTTGGGGGGTCGGTTTTCTTTTGCTGTATTTTTTAGAATGGGGATGGGGGCCTAAGTGTCCTTACGAAGGTGTGGCCCACGACAAGAGCTTGTGGGAGAGCGCCAGCCGTCCGCAGCTTCCTGCATCTGGCAACACAACAGCAAGCACCAGTTTTTAATAGAGTAGCCCTCACGTGACATAACCATCCTAGAATATGTTGTACAGTTACATTGCTAATTTTCCTTTGAAATATAAAGTATTTTAAGCTTTTTTTGTCAAAAGTGGTAACATCTTAATACAAATAAAAACCTTTTTGTGGTTGTAAGATTTAGCTTATAAATCATTCAAATTGAAGTGAAAGATTACCAGGTCATTGTTAATGACTTAGTCTATTAAGAATATATGTATTTTTGTAAAGGAAAAGCACTTGTAGATATTTAATCAGTACAAGATATATGTCTGTTCTGCAGAAATAAAATGCTGCTTAGAGATTCTCTTTAAATATTTTTTATTTTTGTGCTCAAATGTATTTTCTGTTGATCTATGGAATGTTCTGTATAAAAGCTGTATGGTTGTACTGTTGGGCTAGATTCTTTTGTTTTTTAAAATCTGGACTTAGCCAAGTATATTTGACCATGTTAAAAATAGTATCTTTGTTATTAAATTTTTGATTGCATAATTTATTGTTGTCTGTCATCCTTAATATTAGTCATAGATTGCAGCCTCTATCAATTTCTACTGTAGCAAATTTTATTAAAAGCTGATGAGTATTTGAGATCATGGATACACTCTCAGGATTCTTGAGCTATTTAGTTTGAAGACGGTAGGCTGCCCCTCAAGGGATACTTGAGGTCTGCACCCACACATACACTTTAGAACAGTCTCCTATTTTGTTAGCGTAATCGAATCCAAATAACCCTTGGAAAGAAACTGAGTATCAAAGAAAGGCCCAAGTGAATTGAAAGACAGACTTTCTTCAGCCAGTTAGAGAATAGTTTTGTTTCATTAACACCCCTGTGTGTTCTAGTGAGTTCTGGTTCTCTGTTGGATGTTAGTGGTTAGAAACCCCAAGCCTTCGAGTGAGATGTGGGAAGCAGCCTCCTCTGAGCACGGCTCGACACCTTCCTGCTTTTAGCCTCACCCCCTTCCAGGCTGTTGCAGAATGGGAACACGGAGGACTGTGCACGGGAGGTGCTCGGAAAGGCACCGCACGTTACTTCGGTCACATGTCCTTGGCCAGGACTCACTCACACGGCCTCCCCTACCTGGGGTGCAGGCCTCAGGGAAAGCGGGACCCCAAGGAGAAGAGAAAACAGGTGTGTGACCTGCTGGTCAGTTTCTGCCAAACCTCACCCGAGAAAAGGGGTCACAGTTTCTCAGTTCTTGGAAGTGTTGGGTCAACACAGGCTCCGCCCTGATCTTTTCGCTAGTCTGGAGAGGCCTGGGGGAGTCTTCTGGCCTGAGAGGCTGGGGGCCAGCCTCTGCTTGGTGTGTGGCCAGGGGATCTGCAGGCAGTATTTTGCTGGAAGCCACACAGAAGCCCTCTGGACACCTAAACCCCTGCCATGGAATTTGGGGTGCCAGTCAGTCTCCACACAGTCAAGTGGAGAATCACGTCCGGAAAAGAGAAACAGGCCACAAACAATCACCACCAGCTCCTACAGACCAGAGCTCTGCTCCTCCCGCCAAGCCCAGTTCAGATCCCAGCCACGCAAGCAGGCTTGTCCAGGCTCTGTCTCTTCTGGACACTCAGCACTTCCAGGGCAAGCGCAGGAATTGATGTTTGTCCTCCCATGTAGATCCTGAGCTCTGGGAGGGCTGTTGACAGTCATCCTTGCGTATCCTCACCCTCACACGACACATCTGCGCCTTAACTGGCACCCATCAAACCACGGGGAACGAATCCAGATTTCAGGAAGCAGAGGCAACGCGGACCACAGTGTCCAGGTGTCACTCCCCTGCATAGAAGGACGTTGGTCTTACTGGATTAGGGCCCCACCCCTATGACCTCATCCAATTTACTCACCTCCTTAAGGCCCTATCTCAAACACAGTCACGATCTGAGGTTCTGGGGGGCTAGGGCTTCAACATAACAAATCTGGGAAGACACTATTCAGTTCATAACAGAGAGCCATGTGGTGCCCGTAAACCGGGGTTCAAATTCAAAGTCCTTCTGTTGTGTCACTTCTGGCAGTTCCCTTAACCGGCGGAGTCTCCACCCCGTCGTGGTAAAGCAGAAGGGTGACAGCGCAGGCCGCAGGCTTGTGGAGGAAGGAGCGATGCCGGGGAAGCGGGAAGGCGCAGCCCCGTTGGTTCTCACCCAGGGTCACATCCGGTTCTCCCTGACTTGCCGGGAGCCCAAGGGCCGTCCGCGAACTCCAGCCTCGCTCACAGAGCTCGTTCCCGCCGAGCGCGCTCACGCAGAAGGACCCAGCACGGGGTCGGCCCGTGGCAGGCACTTCCAGATGTCCTCCCTCTCTCTCTCACCCCCATTTAATCCGCAGAATAAACCTATTTTACCCCAATTTCAGTGATGTGAAAGGGAGTCCAAATAACTCACAATCACCAGAACGTACTTGGGTGTCCAACACAGGCCTTTCTTGGTCCATGGGCGAGGCTGCTCAGAAGCGCCGGCTCTTTGGGTCTCCGGGCGGAGGCATCGCGAGAAGAAGGTGCCCAGCCCCCCGCCTCCCCCACCCCGCCCCGCCGGGCCCCTCCAGCGTGGCTCGCGTAGCGGGTGAACACCTGCTAGCCGTGTGCGCCTGAGCGGACAGCGCATGCGTGTTGTCCCTGGGTGCACACACCGTTTGGAGCGCCCGTTGTATTTTGCGCAGCCACGGTGCTGGGCTCGGGGAGGTAGCTGGTGAGCCAAACAGATGGCCACCCGTAACGCTAACGAAGCTTCCAGTACGGGGAAGAGATAGCGGTTGAACAAACACAATAAATGCATACTAAAAAGAGTGCTAAGTAATCTTATAAGAACGGGAGGTCAAGACCTGAGAAAATGATGCTTAAGCCAAGACCTGAAAGAAACGCTAGAGCGAGCCAGGCGAAGGGGGGGGAAGCATATTCCTGAGGGCGGGAACGCGCCTGGAGAGCTGCATGCCGGCCAGCCGCCTGCAGGAAGCCGGCGGCCACGAGGAGTGGCAAGGCGGACAGCAACGCGAGGGGGGTCCGGAGAAGGCGGCAGCCGTGAGGTCCTGTAGATGTTTTTAGGTCCTATTTAGAAGCTTGCATTTTACTCTGAGCACAATAGAAGGATTTTAAACGGGGGACTGACATCTTTTTTTATATTTTAAAATTGTCACTCTGGAAACTTTGCAGAGACTAGATAGTTAAGGGTGTAGGGCTTAGAACAGAAGTGGGAACAGATTAAAAGCCTGGAGCAGGTAAGAAAAACCGAAGGAGCCCAGGCCAGTGTCAGTGTGCCTCGAGGTGAACTTAAGCAGCCCTGGAGAAAAGGTTTCCCTACACATTTCAGCCCCAGCCCATCCCCAGCGGGACTAAATTCAATGTAACCCAAGGTTTCAGGTCATGCGTGCAGCTGTAGATGGGGGTGCAGAACTCAGACCCAGAGGGTGGGAAGAAGCCGTGAACCAAAGAGCGGCAGCCACACCTGAGCTCCCTCCCCACTTAGGAAACCCAGAGTGGGCAGGGAGCAGGGAGGAGAGTCCTGTTCGGAGGGAGTGGGAGATCGGGCCCTAAAAAGCCTCTGCCACCAGCCCAGTCCAGGGCTGTCACTAGAGCTCCCATGGGACCTGCTCCCTGCTGGGCACCCAGACTTGCCCCTCGAGGCCCAGACCCGGCACCTGCGCAGACGTCTTCTCCAGGAGCCCCCCATCCTCCCTCCCCGGGCTGGTCCTGCATGCCCTCCCCCCCAGGCCTTACACAGCCCTGTCCTGTCACAGGCATGTGGGGGGGGCACACAGAGCAATGCCAGCTTGGGTCCCACTGATTACCTCAGAGGTCGATGAGACCCTGATGCAAATGTGACATTCACCGAGAACTCACAAGATGTCATTAAAACACCTACTTCTCGGTGTTGCTCCCAGTCCCCTTTTGGTCAGCAGTCCCCACGACTTTCTCAGTGCACTTTAAATCACAAGACACGGTCTCAATTCAGAAATCAGAATAGCCACAAGTATATTCATCAACACTTCAATACTCGTTGCGAGATGACACCTTCCCGGCTCCTCACTGGAGCCTAGTCAAGGGCCAGCTTCCTTCCTTCCTTCCCCTCGCAGGTTTGGGTGCTTGAGTCCAGGAGTGGGAAACCCCGGGCCGCAGAGCAGCCTGTAAACGGGCTCCAGCGATCTGGACCTGACAGTTCGAGCTCCCTCTCCTGGCAGGCTTCCTGGGTTCTTTGGAGGATCCCTCTCGGGTATTTCAGCCACCACTCACTTTGCCAGGGGCCAGGCCTTGATTATAGTGGGCTGTCATGGCGACCCTCTCCTTCTACTCTAGCCAGCTCTCTCCTTCCATAGGAACTCAGCTTGGGCGGGATCCCTTAGTAGTGGCTCCTTGCCGGCCTTCCCAGCTCAGGTCCCTCAGAGGGTCCCAAATAGGCATGCAGCATCGCCCCACTGCCAAAGAGGAGTCTGTGTTTCTTCTCAGCCTGGCAGTAACTCTCTCTCTCTCTTGCCTGTCCTGATGCCTTAGGACCGAGAGAGACACAGCCTCTGGCCTTTCGGTTCCTCTGCCTGTGTCTACTCCACACACCATGTCCCCACAGTCACAAGAACACACAGGGAGCCTTCACTAGACCTGGGTGGAGAGGACAATGCCCTCCACCTCTCTGACTTGAATGGGGTTCGCAGCCCAGTTCACTCGCCAGAAAACCTCTCTGTAAATCCTCCCTCCTTAACTCCTGCAGCGTGAGCCCACCAGGTCACTGGAAACCTCGGATGATCACTAGCTATGAGCAGACTCCGCCCTCGGCCTTCCTTCCCTTCGTGCCCTTCGTGGCCCAGGGAACAGACCGGGCTCTCTCCATGGTCACCATGTCCAGAGGCAAGATGACACACAGCCCGTCAGCCGTGATTCAGTTCTTGACGGCACCAGCAGGAGAAAAGAGCTCCATCTGCTCCCCGCCCTGCAGTGCAAGGCTCAGCCCAGACTGAGAGACTGGCCCTGGCACCAGCCCAGGCCAGACCGTCCCATAGCTGCCCCCTGCGAGCAGAGGGCACGACTGAAGGAAGAGAAAGCAAGGTCCTGTCTGTACCACCAGGGTCCAAGGTGGCTGACTCGGGCACCGTGAGCACAGAGTGACCCACCCAGGGACCGGATGGAATTGACAGGCCTGCGCGAGCGTGTGACGCAGACGGCTCTGCTCCCTGACCGTGGAGTTGGAGCCCGCTGGTCTGGGCTGGTCAACACAACCTACTGGCACCAAACTGCCTGCATTTCCCAACTCTTCATGTAGAAGCAGTTGGGTGAAAAGCCGGGGTGTTCTGGGAAGTTTTCCCATTGGCACTGACCAAGCAGTGAGATGGAAACAGCCCAAGGACAGTATCTCCCTCTGATTCTTACAAACGTGCTCACTGCAGAGTGTCTCAGAGCTGCCGCTGGGGGTTTCCATCGGAGGCAGCCCCAAAGCTCTGGGGTTGAGTGAGGTGCTGACAAGGAAATGAGCAGCGACCCTGGAGGAGAACCAAGAAAGTCAGCGCTCACTAGCTGTGCGACCTCGGGCACGCTTCCCCTCTCTGGTCCCTGCCCTGGCTACTTTACCCTGTACCTCCCTTCCTGTAACACTCAGCTCAGCTCCAGGGACCTGAGAGGCATCTGTCTTCCCAGCCAGGCTGCAAGGGCCCCGAGCCGTCTAGTCTGCACAGCTCGGTGCTGTGGCCCGGCCCTCAGCACAGGGGAACAATAGCGGTGACTCCCCTATACTATGAACTTAGAGATACTGGGGTGGTTTTTTTCTTTTTTCTTAAGATTTTAAGTAATCTCTACACCCAAGGTGGCGCTCAAACTCACAACCCCCAGATCAAGAGTTGCATGCTCTCCCGACTGAGCCAGCCAGGCGCCCCTGCAGATGCTGTTCTTAAGGGAAAAACAGTTGCACTACTGTCAGCGCCCCTAGACTGGGGCAAGAGGGGGCTTGCCTGTGCCTGCCTTCTAGCAGGCCCCGCATATCACAAGCTCCGCAACATGGTTGTGTTGTTGTTGTTGTTTGTGTTTTCCCTTTTCGGTTTTTTAGGCAACTGTTGAAAGTTCAATAATCAATTGAGTGAACGGGAATTAGGGGAGAGGAACATGCCACCTGATTGGGCCCGTTGGGCCACAGGATGGTGCCTGGGAGGGGGAAGCGAAGGGTCCTGGTCGCTGTCCTGAGACCTATGTAAGGGTGCACTGCTTGGTTAAAGTCACATGCCTCAGATCACCCCCCAAAGTGACTGTCCAGGCAGACAGCTGCACCCTCTCCCTCGCCTCTGCTTGGGTCAAATAATTCTGGGAGGCCCTGGCTCCCTGGGGATCCTAACCAGTTAGTCTCCTCCCTCCCCCTGCCCCCCCTCCCGGCCCGGTTCAGATGAGCCAATACCCGGCTCCTGGCCCCTCTGCCCCAGGGGTCCCTGAAACCACTCAAGCCCACAGGCAGCAGGACTGCCCCGGGGGAACTATGCCTCTGTCCCTGGGAACCAGTCTGCAGGGTCCTGAGTGAGAACGGAGGCTGGCGCAGTAAGCCTTTACAGCTAACTAAAATCTTTAGGCACTCGCTGTGTGGCCTCTGTCTGTATTCTTGCTTCAGACTGTGCAAATCTCGGGGTGTGTCTGCGTGGCTGCTCAGGGTTAATAGTCATGAGCCGTCATTCCCTCTGCTAGATTCTGTGCTAGGATGAGGTCCTTTAAAGATTTCAACGTCCAGTGAGGTGGACAGACACGCAGGTCAGTCGATCACCATGCGTGTGCTCGGAGCAACGCTAGAGACGCCTACAGGCTGGGTTTGGGGAGCACAGGGAAGGGGGTCTCCTGCAGGAAGGGGGCAGGTTACTTTAGACCTCAGTGCCTCCCTCCCCATCAGACTGCCAGTCTGGAACCCAAGTGCCTCCTGGAGAAGCTGAAAGAACCCAACAACAAAAAAATCAAATACAAATCGTCACAGCAGCGCCCCGTGTTTCTCAAGTGCCGACTGTGGGCCCGGTGCTGTGCCCCCAGAACCCTCATAATGACTCTCCGAGGTTCGGTTATGGTCCTCATTTTGCAGATGAGGAAACTGTGGCTCAGCTCAGAGAGGTTAATTAATCTGCCTCACATCACAAAGCTGATGACGGAGCTGGGATTTGAACCCACGTCTGTCAGATTCCAGAGCCTATGCCTTTAACCACTGTGGCTTCGGTGCTGGCTCCCACACAGCAGGATCTTCCCGCCATCCGTTATTCCACAAAGGAGACCCTACACGTGCCACAGGCTTCTCAGCTACGGAGCCGATTCAACGACCAGCAAACTCAGCAGTGGGCGGAGGGTCGTTGATGACAAATGATTAAATGAAGAGCCCTTCTCCCGAAAAGAGAGAGAGTGAAGCAGGTGTGAGGCGGGGTGGAGGCCGCTCCAGGAGGAGGGAGAGGGGCAGTGAGGACGGCTCGGTCTGGCCGAGTGAAGACAAAGGCGCTCGGGGAATCTACAGAAGAGTAGAAAGCCAAGGTGAGGCGAGCGCGAACGCATTCATCTCCCGTCTCACACGGGACACGGGGCCTCGACACACAGAGAAAGGCAAACGTTTTTTCCAGTGTCTAGATGATCTGCTCGTGTAGCGGAATTCAACGGTGGTGAGCATGGCTTCCTTCTTGAAACAACTTCTCTCTTCCTGGCTTTCACGTCCAACTCCTGATTCTCATTCCTCGTCTCTGGCCAGCAGGAAAGGGGCAGGCAAGCTGGAGGCAAGTGCGGTGTCTGGGTTGCAGTATTTGAGGAAGAGCTTACTCCCAGGCCTACCAATGCCCCCTCTTCTACTGGGTCTTTAATTATGGACAGTCCTCCAGGGAGGGCCTGGCTGCTCTCTTCTCAGCCTAACTAGCTTCCCTGGGTGATCTCACCCAGACGCACACTTCAATGGCCACATCTACTCCGAGGTCCTGCAGATTGATCTCTGCAAAGCCCACCACTCCTCTGAGCTCCTGAGCCAAATACCCAGCAGCCTACCTGGAAGGCCCTCTTGACTGTTTCCTTTTTTTTTTTTGGTTTTTGGTTTGTTTGTTTTTATTATTATGTTATGTTAGTCCCCATATAGTACATCCTTAGTTTTTGATGTAGTGTTCCAGATTCATTGTTTGCATATAACACCCAGTGCTCCATGCAATACGTGCCCTCCTTAATACCCATCACTGGGCTAGCCCATTCCCCCTCTTGATTGTTTCAAAGACATCTCAAACTAACCAATCTCAAAGCAGAATCTAAAACTTCCTCTCCCCAAACCACCTTTTCCACTATTCCCAGACTCAGTGAATGTCTCCACCATCGATCCAGTCCCCCAGACATGAAACCTGGCGGTCATCCTGGACACATCCTCTTCCATCAAATCCACCAAGCCCAGGAGGTCTACATCCTGAAGATCTCTTCACATGGCCAGCATCTAGTCTACCACTACCACAGTCTAATATGTCACATTCTCCACTGGATGGCCGGAAAAGCCTTGTTTCTGGTTTCCCATCTGCGTTCTCACCAACAACCCCCTGCCTAATGCCCATTCTCTGTTTTCACAGCACCATTTTCAAGTTGCAAATCTGATTATGTTTCCCCATGCTCTACCCCTGCCCTTATTTTGCTGAAAGTATTTTAAAGGCTTCCCATTGCTCTTGGAATAAATCAAAATCCTTAACGTGGCCTCTGGGGACCTTCATGTTCTGGGCTCTGCCTACCTCCCCAACCCCATCATGCCTCATGCTTGTTCATTCATGATTCTTTGCCCAGTTCCGACGTGCATGTGTAGGTGGGAGGGGGGTTCCCCACACCAACAAATTCTGTGACACCAGCTGGCTGTCCTATAGTTCAACTCATCTGTGACATCTCTATCTGGAGATCGTGTAAGATCCCACAGGTTAAGGGTTCAGTCCTGTAAGACTGCACCCCCACTTCAGATGCCAATCACAAGTCCAGGCTGTCACCAGTGCTTCTGATGCACTGGCCAGAGATTGGAGGTTTCAACAACCCCCTCCTTGGGTTCAATTGATTTGCTCGAGTGACCCACAGAGCTCAGAGAAGCATTTTACTTACAAAATCACAAATTTATTATAAAAAGAATTAACTCAGGAACAGCCAGATAGAAGACATACATAGGACAGAGTATGGGGACAGAGCACAGAGCTTCCATGCCCTCTCTAAGCACGCTACTCTCCCCAAATCGCTACCTGTTTACCAACTTGGATGCTCTCTGAACCCCACCCTTTTGGGGTTTTATGAGGGCTTCATTAGTCATGACTGATTAATTGGCCACTGGTAATCAACTCAACACCAGCCTCTTTCTCTGGGGGTTGGGTGGTAGGGGTGAGGGGGTGGGACTGCAAGTTCTAACCCTCTATCCACATGATTGGTTGCCCTGGCAACCGGCCCCCATCTTTAGGTGCTTTCCAAGAGTCACCTTAACAAACTCAGATGTGGTTGAAAGGAGTAATGAATATTAAGACTCCTTGATCATTCCTATCATTCAGGAAATTTCAAGAGTTTCAAGGGCTCTGTGCCAAAAATAAGGATGAAGACCAAATATAGAAATTGCAATACCACAGTCATGGTCTACAAGTTCCATCTAGACACCTTGCTTTCTTGTGCCCCTTAGTCTTGCAGTTTCTCCCCATTACTGAGATTTTGCTCATGCCTCCCCTCTCCGTACCTAAATAACTCCAAACTACACTTCACTCAGCTTAGTCAGCATTATCTAATGAACCAGCCCCTCCCAGCTCAACTCGGGAGACCCTTCTTCAGGGAAATCTTCCCCGACTTCCGTGACTGGGCTCTTCCCTTGGAGGCTCTGGTGGGCATCAGATACCTTATGTAACATGGCGACTTCATGTTGGTGGGGTGAGATGAATAGCTGTCTCCCACGCTGGCCTGTTGAGTTTGATGTCTGTTGGCTTCACTGCGGGGTCTCCAGAGCCCAGCTCGGTGCCTGACACATAGAGGCACTCCAAGAATATTTACTGAATGACTGAATGAAATAAATTCAGTGTAACATATGCTAGAATTCAATACACGCCTGATGGTTTGAATTTGACAATGTTTATTGGGCTTCCATAACACATAGAAAGTGACCCTTGAACCGCACAGGGGGCAAGGAGACTAATGCCCCCCAGAGTTAAAAATCTGCATACACCTTCCGACTCCCCCAAAACTTCACTACTAACAGTTCCCTTCTACTGTTGACTAGAAGCCTTATCCATGGCACAAATGGATGACTGACATATTTTCTATGTTATATATTCTTACAATAAAGTGAGCTAGAGAAAAGATGTTATTAAGGAAACCGTGAGGAGGTACTGCTGTATGGTGATAGATGTTAACTGTACTTGTGGTGGACAGAGCATAATGTGCAAACTTGCTGAATCACTATGTCGTACCCCTGAAACTAGTATTGCATTGTGTGTTAGCAATACAATTTTTTTCACTATTTTTCAATAGTGAAAAATTTAAAATTTTTCAAATTAAAAAAAAAGCATTACAGGGAAGCATTCACAAAAATGAAAATGTATGTAGTGTTATTTTGCATAAGTAAAGCTTCAGACTTTCACTTTGGAATACACAGGCATGTGGTGAACTACGCATTCGGTAGAACTATGATAAAAAAACAAATTTCAGGTAATAGCTACTTCTTGCAAGCAAAGTTGGGGTGCATAGTTTTCAATCATTCCAGTGACATTTTGTGAAAATGTTCCGAAGAAAATGTGGAAGATTTATCAGAATTGATAAAATTGGATGATAGCTAAACAAATATTATATGTTATAATATTAAAATATCTTAAAATTTCAAAATTTCAAAAAGAAAAATCATAAGGAAAATACATTTACAGTACTGTAAAAAAAAATCTGCATATAGAGTGGACCCATGCAGTTCAAGCCCACGGTGGTCAAGCATCAAATGCAGTCTGAGTGAGGGCAAAGACGACCCATCTGATACCACAGCGGACTCCAGAACACCGTGGGTTGCATAGCACTAAACACAGATTTTTTTCAATAAATGTCCTAGGAAACTTTTTTTGGACACTAGCAACAATTTGAAAAAAAAAAAACTTGCAGACAAACCACATAGCTTAGAAATATCCAAAAAATGGAGAAAGACTTAGGTATTATTATAAGAATACAGCACCCAATACACATAACATGCAAAATGTGTGTTCATCCACTGTTTATGTGATCAGTGAGGCTTCCAGTCAACAATAGGCTATTAGAAGTTAAGTTTGGGGGGGAATCAAAAGTTACATATGGATTTTTGACCGTGCAGGGGATTGGTTCCCCTAACCCTAGTGTTGTGCAAGGATCAACTATAATTTCATGATGCTCAGATCGGATAACTTGGTCCAACTGTGGAATTTATGAGGAATTCATGAGAGGCTGCCAGGAAGATTGGACAATTACATTCTGTGGTTAATTACACTGGCATCTTGTTGGGTTTGCATTCTTCACTAAGAGATGCTTTTCTGGATATTCTGTTTTTATGACTCTTCACCCATCCTTCCCTTTCTCTCTCCTATGTGACTTTCAAATGACTTCGCCATCAGAAAAATCAATCTAATATGCATGCTCTTTGATACAGAAATCCTGGCTGAAGGATCCTAGCATATAGGAATACTATTACCACTGCAAAGATGTAATACAAAAGAATATTCGCTGCGGCATTTTTTGTGGTGGCAGGAAAATAGAAACAATATAAATGCCCACCAAGAAAGGAACAGATTAGTAACTCCATACCGTGGCATTATAAAGGGTGCAGTAGGTTCTAATGAGGGGAGTTGCATGTAATATCTTGAAAAGGAGGAAAAAATTTAAAGCACTATGTACATATGTACATCCCTCACCTACAATAAATATAGGAGTATGTTGTTTGCCTAAGCATGGAAAAAATCTGGAAGGATACACAGTCAATTACAATAGTGGTGATGTGTCAGAAAGGCATTGGAGGGAGACCTCATTTCTTGCTTTATTTCCTCTGCATTATCTGAATTGGTGACAAAAGCATGTTACATTTCTAACCACAACAATGTAAATAACATACGTACTTGTTTATTATCGGTCTCTTCTTGCTGATAAGTAAACTAACTACATGTGGTCGAGGACTCTGTCCATCCTTTCTCACCGCAGTACCCCCACCCCTGTGCTTAGAACAGTACCTGAGACATGATAAGTGCTCCATGCCTATTTTTTATGAAAGACAAATATTTTTAAAAGAAAATTGTAATTCAACGACAGCTGTCTTCCACATTCCCTCCTGCTGCATGTCCTTATCTGTGAAAGTGATCATGTCCTGAGGAATCTGAAATTCTCTGCATCCCTGAGATGGGCCCTGAACCGAGGTTGGCCTCTTCCCCACAAGGGAGTTGAAAACCCACAACGTCCCCCAAGTTACAAGTGTAGAAAACCTTGACACGCTCAGAGTTCTCAAGTGAGGACACTTCAAGTAACAAAGACTGAGTCGTTTTAAGAGAAACCTTGATATCAGAACAAAGTTGATCCATTCAAAAAATAAGAGCTAGGGGCGCCTGGGTGGCACAGCAGTTAAGCGTCTGCCTTCGGCTCAGGGCGTGATCCCGGCGTTATGGGATCGAGCCCCACGTCAGACTCCTCCGCTATGAGCCTGCTTCTTCCTCTCCCACTCCCCCTGCTTGTGTTCCCTCTCTCGCTAGCTGTTTCTATCTCTGTCAAATAAATAAATAAAATCTTTAAAAAAAAAAATAAGAGCTAAAAAAGAACACACTGTGTGACAAAGAGGAACGTGCTGTCATGTTGCGTGCTCAGTCATGGAAAGGTCACAACGGCTTAACCACCAAATAGTTTAAGCTAGTTAGAAGAATCCGAACGAGCTACAGCAGTGTAACAGATTACAGCTTAGCAAGAGATCTGCAAAAATACACACTCAACACGGTTCTGTGGTTACAGTTTCTTTTGAACTGGCTTTTGCTTTCCTGCAGAACACACACACAGCAGGGCGAAGGAGATGCACGATCTCCAAGACACACTGGTTTCTCCCCTGTTCTTCATGGAGGTACTCCTAAAGTTTGGGGGCCATAGCATAGAGAAATTGATCAGGTCTGAGTACCCCAAAACTTAGAGGATCCACTTTTTGGGCAAGCAGGGAAGAGAAAGAAGGAGTGTGTCTGCCCAGATCACCTGGGCCTAATAGTTTTGGGTGTTGCCGGTCAGATTTATATAACCCACGACTTCTGCGCTTTTGATTTTTCCTCCCTGCATCCACAGGCTCCTGGAGAGCTCAGCGCAGGACACGGTCTGGCTATGGCCGACCAGAAAGACGCTCAATGAATTCGCAATGAAAGATTGCAGTCACGCTTGATCCCCATGTAGAGCGACAGAAAAAATGGAATTTGCTAATTTAATTTCTAGAAGCTAATGGAAATAAAACGCTAATGGCTTAACGAATTTCCAACTTAATCTCTGATTATTTTTTGCCGGTGATCTTTATTTATAGAAGAGAAATCTGTTGTCTTTCCCCACAACAGCAGCTTAATGTGATCTCCTCCCATATGGGTGAAAGTTAAATATTCTTTAAAAAGCAAGGTCAAGCAGAGAAGGACAATTATCATATGGTTTCACTCATTTATTGAACACAAGAAGTAGGAAGATCGGCAGGAGAAGAAAGGGAAGAAGAAAGGGGGGGTAATCAGAAGGGGGAATGAAGCATGAGAGATTATGGACTCTGGGAAACAAACTGAGGGCCTCAGAGGGGAGGCGGGTGGGGGAATGGGATAGGCCGGTGATGGGTAGTAAGGAGGGCACGTATTGCATGGTGCACTGGGTGTTATACGCAACTAATGAATCAACGAACTTTACATCAAAAACTAGGGATGTACTGTATGGTGACTAACATAATGAAAGAAAGAAAGAAAAGAAAGAAAGAGAAAGGGAAAGAAAGAAATAGTAGAAATTAAAAAAAAAAAAGCAAGATCATAAGAGTAAGTCCTAGAAGTAGAAAAGGATGTGAATGAAGTTTATTTGAAGGGGAATATTTACAGAAAAATTAAACGAGGTGTGTGATTTGAGGTGGGGAGAAAGCAAGAGAGAAATTTTCACTTTTAGCTTCCTTCTGTTCTGTATTGTTTGAATTTGTGTCAGGAAATACATAGCAAACATAAAGGAATAAAAATTGAATTCAGATAGGATAAAATCTACAGCTTTCACCAAGTACTTTAGCTAACATTGCCCGTAAGGCACTTGGGGTTCTTTTCCAAGATGTCACTCCCCTGCCCTATCAGCACCAGCCACCACATGTGGCTTGTCTCCGTAACATTCAGCTCAAGGTAGGACTCAGGCTCAAGTGTGACCTCTCCCAGCAGACTGGGCAGCTTACACGGGACATTCGCACTGATGAGAGAGCAAAATTCTAAGCCACAGGCAAGACACTGTAAGGGAATGAATTGTAGACTATGGAAATTGTAGACTATTGGGATGGGAGTAGGGGACAATATTTATTCATTTCAAGCAATATGCTGTTTTGATAAAAATACGTGTGGTTAAGAACACAGGCTTGGGGTGCCCGGGTGGCACAGCGGTTAAGCGTCTGCCTTCGGCTCAGGGCGTGATCCCGGCGTTATGGGATCGAGCCCCACATCAGGCTCCTCTGCTGTGAGCCTGCTTCTTCCTCTCCCACTCCCCCTGCTTGTGTTCCCTCTCTCGCTGGCTGTCTCTATCTCTGTCGAATAAATAAATAAAATCTTTAAAAAAAAAAAAAAAAAAAAAAACACAGGCTTGGTGGTCAGAGAGACCTGTGTGCAAATGTTTCTCTGCCATTTGCTGAAGGCAAGTTATCCGCCTAAGACTCAGTTTTCTTATGTACCAATTAGGTATAATAAAAAGACAGTGTATTTCTGAGGAGTACATGGAAGCGCTCAGTAAGAGTCAGCCATTAACCCAAAGCCATCTATAGGTCCAATGCAATCCCTATCAAAATTCCAATGGCATTTTTTCACAGAACTGGAACAAACAATTCTAAAATCTATATGGTACCACAAAAGACCCTAAATAACCAAAGCAATCTTGAGAAGGAAAACCAAAGCGGGAGGCATTATGCTGCCTGATTTCAAACTATATTACAAAGCTGTAGTAATCAAAACAGGATGGTTTTGTCATAAAAACGGACACACAGGTCAATGGAACAGTATAGAGAGCTCAGAAATAAATCCACGCATATATGGTCAATTAATAATGACAAAGAAAGTCCACTGAATATACAATTGGGATTTATAATTTATATATATACATATATATAATTTATAATTGTATATTCTTGTGTGAAGAATATACAATTATTTCAAGAATATACAATGGGGATGGACAATTTCTTCAATAAATGGTGTTGGGAAAACTGGACAGCCACATGCAAGACAATGAAACTGGACCATTATCTCATACTGTACCCCAGAATTAACTCTAAACGGATTAAAGACTTGAATGCAAGACCTGAAATCATAAAGCTCCTAGAAGAAAACATAGGCAGTAAGCTCTTTGACATTGGTCTTGGCAATGGCCTTTTTTTGGATTTGACACAAAAAACAAAGAAAACAAAAGCAAAACTAAAGTAGTCGGACTACATTAAACCAAAAAGGCTTTGCAGAGCAAAGGAAACTATCAACAAAATGAAAAGACAACCCACCGAATGGGAGAAAATATTTGCAAATCATATATCTGATAAGGCATTAATATCCAAAATATATATGGAGGTCGTACAACTCAATAACAAGGAAACAAATAATCCCATTTAAATCCTGAAACTAATATTACATGTCAATTATTTATAAATGGGCAGAGGATCTGAATAGACATTTTTCTAAAAACATACAGAGGACCCACAGGTACCTGAAAAAGCGCTCAACATCACTAATCACCAGGGAAACGCAAATTAAAACCACAAGGTGATGGCACTCGGCACCTGTTAGAATGGATATGATCACAAAGACTAGAGATAACAACTGTTGAGGGTGCGGAGGAAAGGGACCCTCACGCACTGTTGGTGGGAATGTAAACTGGCGCAGCCACTACAGAAACAGTATGGAGTTTCCTCAAAAAATTAAACATAGAGCTACCATATGATCTAGCAATTCTATTGCCGGGTATTTAAAGAAAACAGAAACACTAACTCAAAAAGATACCTGACCCCCATGGTCACTGCCGCATTACTTATAATAGCCAAGGCATGGAAGCAACATAAGTGTCCATCAATAGACGAATGGGTAAAGAAAATGTGATATACGTGTGTGTGTATACAAACATATATGTATACACACACACACACACACACACGTACACACAAGCACACATAAACTGGAATGTTACTCAGCCCTAAGAAGGAAATCTTGCCATTTTGCAAACAAAGGGACAAACAACCTTGAGAGCATTATGCTACGTGAAATAAGTCATAGAAAGCGAAATACTGTATGATCTTTCTTACACATGAAATCTGAAATAAAATAAAAAAAACTTAAATTAAAAAATAAACCCGAGTTCATAGGTACGGAGAACAGATTGACGGTGCCAGAGACAGGAATGGGGGCTGAGTGAAATGAGTGAAGGTAGTCAAAAAGCACAAACTTCTAGTTATAAAATAAATCAGTCCCGGGGATGTAATATACAGCATAGTGACTATAGTTACCGATATCGTATTATGTATCTGAGAGTTGCTAAGAGTAAATCTTAAAATATCTCATTACAAGGGGAAAAAATGTGTAATTACACACGGCAAATGGTGTTAACCAGACTTATTGTGGTCACTTCACGTATATACAAATACTGAATTATGTTGCGCGCCTGAAACTAATGTTATGGGTCAATTATTTCTCAACAAAAAGGTAGCCATTACTTTTCAGCTTTATGAGATGCATATGCTGTTTAGAGTCATAAGCAAGTACACAAAATTAATGTTTCTCTGGCAAAAATTCTGGATTGCTTTTATGTTGTCTAAGGAATTTTACTATGAAAGATTCAAAGAGTCAGCACTAGGCCAGCACTAAACGGAACTCAGGGTACCACACACCTTCCTGAGAGCGTGGGTGTCCCCCAAATGCCCATAACCTGTAGGAGTTGTTGGTTTTCTCTTTCCTGCCCTCTCAGAGCTCTTCTGCTTCTCCTGACTGCAGGAAGGAGAGAGCCCCCCAGGAGGGAGAGAGCCCTGCGCTGCCACAGAATCCTGGGAGTAGGGTGATCAAAAGTCCCAGTTTTCCCAGAACTGTCCCAGTTTTCGCACTGAAAGCCCCACGGCAAGGGAATCCCTCCGTCCTGTGCACCGGGATGGCTGTTCCCGCCACCTGGAAGCCTGCACGGCGGCACCCGGATCGGGCCCCGTGGGATCATCTCTTGTCTGCGCTCAATTTTACCTCAAGCCAGTACGATTGCTTTCCCTCAGTAATTTCACTAACACTCCTGTGATTCTTGTCAGATGAGATTAGAGTTAAATTTGGGCAACATAAGTGGAATGAAGAAGGGAGATGGAATTATTTTTCTCCCTGAAATAACTGGTTAACCGTTGAGATGATTTAAGTTTAAAGAGGGGAGTGCACGGCTCTGGGTACACACATATGTGAGAGAGCCACAGAGAAGGGGGGGAGAGAGGGGGAGAGGGGGAGAGAGAGAGAGAGAGAGAGGGAGAGAGGGAGAGAGGGAGGGAGGGAGAGGGAGAGAGAGAGAGAGAGAGATAATACACCTGGGAAGAACCTGTTAGGTGAGGTTAAGGCCTGTGTGGTTGCCAAGACGGGTCACACAATTCCCTACACTGGCCTCCAGGGGGTGCCATCAGCCCGCAAGAGTTGTGTAGCTTTGGGGGCAAGTTGGGAGGAAGCAGATGGACCTTGGGGGTGGTACCAGCTTTAGGGGTGGGGCATGCAAAAATGGGGTGTTAACAGGGCAGAGGAGGGCCCAACTGCCTGCTCATTAACCTTCGAGGACGCAAGCACATCCAGCTCCTAAGGGCCAAGTTCTTTCATTCTGGTTTTAATTTGCTGGCCTCCTTCACTTTGGAACGAAGAGAAACCTCATGCCAGCCATCTCAGGAATCTGTACTCTCCCGAGAAAGCAAGCCTGTTTCAGCAGGTAGTGGTGAGGCCTCCCACATGGTGTCCCTGCCCCCCAACTGCTTTTACACGGAACTGGGGGGGGGGCGGGGAGGGCTCCGGGTCACCCGCCTGAATGAATAGGGAGCTGATTGCTGATTGCCACTCCACGCTGATTGATGTATATTTATTCCATTTGAAATGTTCTGAGAAAAGAACTGTTACTTAAAAGGAGACATTTGTGCGAGCACAATGAACATTACAGATTCCAAAACCACCAGGGGCGCAGCCTTCTTACTGCGCCAGGAGATACCGCGGGCCCCGCCGCAGGGCGGAACGCGCACCCCGAGATCAAGACCTGAGCTGAGATCACGAGTCAGATGCCCGTGGACTGAGCCACCCAGGCGCCCGAGGAAGTGCCCCAGAAAGCGGGAGGGGGGGGGGGGGGTTCTAGCACCGCCGGGGATCTAGGAACACCTGTGAGGAAGACTGGATATCGTCTCCCAGCTCAAACCCATCGGCGAAAATGGTTAAAAACAAGCCAACAGGCCCAAACTGCAGTCTCTTCTGCTAGGTCCCATGGCACCGAGCCGAGGCAAGTCAATTACAGTTTTCCAGAAATGGAATCTTACACGCGTCCATTACGAATCGCCTCATCAACACCAAGTTAGGAAAGCTGCCTGACTCCTGCATCCCCTGAAAGAAAGTAGCCTTGCAGTCAACAACCCTCTCTTTTGCCAGGTATAACCGCCTTGTTCCTGCTCCTTTCTGCCTATGAAAGTCTTTCACTTTGGAGGGCTGGCTCCTCAGAGCTCCTTTCTGTCTGCCAGACTGGATGGCTGCTTGATTCAGATCGATTTATTCAAATAAACTCTTAAAATACTTACTATTCCTCCAAGTGGCTTTTCATAGAATCAAAAAGTATAGAAGCTGGCCCTGTGCTGGTTTGGCACTGCCCTTTGTGTGACCCCTAGGCGAGCCGCATGAAATATGAGCCTCAGTTTCCCCTCTGTAAAATGGAGCGGGGCTGCACGCTACCCAAAGTCCCCCAGGTTGGCCCTTCACGCGGGTGATCTCGTTCACCGCACAAGTAGCTCCAGTTCTCACACTTCCGCTCCCGCGGACTCCAAGACCACTTCTAAAGTGCTCAGAACTCAAGGAGCTTGTTTCCACAGGTTACAGCTATCAACACTTACGTGAGAAATTGAAACCGAGAAGACTTTAAAACAGGCATACAAAACTACGTTCTCATCACCCATCACCTCTTCTCCGGAAACTCCTGAGAATGAAAGTGCAACGTAGTAACTTGTTCATGTTGTGGGGCACGTTTGGATCGCGTTCGGCCCCGGAAGGGTCTCCAGACCACACGGCGGCCCGCGCTGCTGGGGTCCTGGAAGCCCCTGCAGCCAGAACTGCCGTCGAATCTTGCTTTTGCTGCTCGCTAAACACGTGACCTTGGACATGTTAACCACTTTGTGCTTCAATATCCTGCAAAGCCGTAATAATAGGATCACCTAATTCACAGGCCTTTAGAAGGGTTAAATAATTCGTGAGAAGTACCTCCACGTGCGTCAGTGCACCATAAATGCAGGTGGTTATTAATCAACTAGACATAGGTTTCCGTCAAAGAAATCCACTTGGAAACTTAAGAAAAAAAAAACCCCGAAAACTTACCGGTGGCAAAGTGGCTAGGCTTTCGGACCGCGGCGAGGACCCCAGACTTGCCAGGGACGTGAGGCGGACAGTGGGGGTCTGGGTGCCGGAGCCCGGCTGTGTCAGCCCACAGCCCGGAGGGCCGGGCCGGAGCTCTGTCTTCACCGCGTTCCGCGCTCCCGGGGCCCGCACGGGATCGTCCCGATCACGCTGAAGCGTCCTCACTGGCGGCAGCCTCCACGGCCGCACGTGCCCAGCACGTGTTTGGAAACTGCTTAATTGAAGTCCTTACTTCCAACACCTGGGCCCCCCCGAGCCCCGGGGGCTTCTTCCGCTACCGGGCAGTGAGCACCGATCACGACTGACTGACGGGAGGGTTTCGGGGTAGGCTCCCCGGGTGCAAGGTTCTCTTGAGGCCCCGATCTCTGCCTCTTACATTTTCCCTTCGTCGTGGTTGATGTCACCCGGAACTCTGGGTGCACAGTAGGATCCGCTGAGGGCTGACAAACAGCCCGGCCCGCTGCCCAGAGGCTCTCATTCCTCTCTGCTGGGGCTCCCAGGTGATTCTCCTATAGAGACAGGCTTGAGAACCACCGCGCTATTCGCCTCGTGGTTCCCGAAGTGTGGTCCCAGGCCAACCACATCAGCATCACCTGGACACTTGTTAGAACTAGAGTCTCAGACCCGCCCCTGACCTACCCAGGTGGGGCCCAGGAATCCGTGTTTTCCCAACCCCTCTAGGGATTCTAATGCACGCTCAAGTTTGAGACCCAGTGCCACATCGCCACGACTTCCATGTCCACTGTCACCACCACAGCCATCCACTAGACAAGCCCGAGAAAGGAAAGCTTCTGGTTCCCGCCTTCCAACGGGCAGACACCCATGTGGCCTGAGGTGGCAGAGCTTGGAGGACTCTGTGGGCATTTGCCTACAAAGTCCTTCTGCAGGGCTGCTGGGCTCCTATATGAGAGAATGAACCAGAGGTCACTATGGGCCCAACACACACGCATATTCAATTCAGCAAATAATAATTGCACGTTTCTTGAAGCGGCAGCTACTGCTGAGGCCATTAGAAAGATAGGTTAAGTCTCAGCCTCTGCCCTAAGGGGCACGCGCTCTAACAGGCACAGGCCACAGGCAAACCCAAAGGCGGAACACCAAGGCCTTCGGAGAGACACAGGGTTACAGCAACATTAAGGTCACATGGTAGCTAATATTGACTGAGCGCCCTCCCTCTCTGTACCAGGTCAAGTGCAGAGAGCTGCGTGTGCAAAGCCTCACAAAACCTCATTTGATCCTCACAATGACCTGAGATGACATAGGCTTCAGCATTACTGTTATTTTATAAGCTAGGAAACAGGCTTACAAAGAGTGAATGCATCACGAGGTGGTATGGTTAGCAAGTGGGGAGCCAAGACTTAAAGCCAAGTTTGTCTGACCCCCCCAATCCTGGCAATCATGTCCCTACATGTGCTACTGGTAACAGGCAAAGGGTAGAAGAGAGGCTTGATAAACATTTCCCAGCCAATTCTGGAAAAAACAAAACAACAACAAAAAACCCTTTTCTTAAATAGGGTTTGAGTCAATGGGTTGAGATGACGACAGGATTCAAACAGCTTCTGGTAAGACTGAGAAAACGAGAGAAAAAAGAGGGTGTTGAATTTTCATACCCTGATCACCTGCAGCATGCTTGGAGCATAGACGAGGCCTCAGGAATGCTGTTAAAGAATCCTTAGCCATTATTCATGGTGCCCAGGAATCAGGCTTCAGGCCTGCTCTATCCTGACCTCTGACATCTAAGAGAGAGAGGCTCTCAACCTTAGGAATCCCAAAGAACAAGGGTCTCTCTGGCACAACAACAGAAAAGAAAATCACAGCCACCTCTAGCCTGCGCCTGCCTTCTCAACACATTTCCTAAAAAGAATGGGAAATATTTGCAAATATGAAACATTTGAATGTTGAATAATGAATCCTAATTCTTAGTTATTCTTTATAGCAATGCCGTTTTGTTGTAGAAACTAATAAGGTCAAGAGTTCTAGCGAAGATTTATAGGACTGGCTGCCCAACACTCACCATACTTGTTTTGCTAGAAACTGCCACTCACCCCACCCATGTTTCTCATGGGAACTGCTGTCTGTGTTTCTGTGTGTGTGTGTGTGTGTGTGTGTGTGTGTGTGTTTTACATGACCCACCAAACCTAATCACAGTTCATTTGTATAAGAGTTGACACCCAATCCAAAGCGGGCTATTAAAGCCCTTGTTTGGGAATTTGGGGACTCCATGCTGACAGTCTCCCTCTGGTGACTGAAGTTGGAAAGTACACAGCAGAGCTGGATTTTTTTTTTTCTGGCCACGTGGAATTTCCAGTCTGCAAGCAAAGAGAAGGAAGCGGACCACATGCAGACAGAGCCGCAGAGACCAGGGAGAGTGTCCTCATGCTCTCTGAGAACCTGGCTTTGGTCATTCCTGAGACCCATCTGCATCCCCGCTCTGTCCCGGGCTTGCTGTTTCCACATTTCCTTAGATTTTGTGACTCAGTCAAATCCCCTTTGAAATAAAGCTAATTGGAATTCTGATTCTATTACAACAGCCCTGACCTGAACAGGTGTTTGAACGGCTTCAGGGTGAATAAAATGAAAACAAAAGAAATCAAGCAGTAGCTCTAACTTCTCATTTTCTGCCGCCTCATGTTTTTCTTAATTTAAACATATGGAGTTCAGTACATATCCTCTAAGGGTGAGTTTGTAATTTTTTTAGCAAACTTTTTATTAAATTATACACATACACAAACCCCAAAGCACTGAGCAATCACGACTTCTCACAAAATATACACACCCGTGGAACCAAGGGCCCAATCAGGCATCAAAGCACTTCCGGTGACCCAGAGGGCTCCCTCCTACCCCCTGCCAGCAGTAAAACCCTGCTTCCGGGTAGCCAGCCGCTGTCCCGACTTCCCACATCAGAGATGAGTTTTGCCTGCTTTGGTGCTTTAAGGAATCCCACGGTATGTTCTCTTTCGTGTCCGGCTTCTCACCTGCGAGACACATTCACGTTGTTGAAAGTGGTTGTAGCTTGTTCTCTCTGCTGAGTAGTATCCCTGGCTTGGAGTTTTAAACCTGATATTGACTTACCTAAAGTAGGCTGGCAATCAGTAGTGGGGGGGGGGGGATGCTTGCAGGAGTAGCTGTTTGTTCTACGGCCTGTTTATGGATGGATTGTGATGGTGACAGATCTAATTCCGGTGAGCTGCCTGGAACCTTGCAGCAGAGAGACATTGCCCTGAAGAAGGTGGAGGTTTTATTGAGATTATTTCCCCGCTCAGCTCGTGAGGATGCAAGCTGCTTCCCTCTTATGAAGGAGGAAAAAACAACAAATGACCTGCCTCTGACCCTCCTTGTTTGGAAAAGAGCCTCTAAAAGAAAAACATGGCACCGATCTCCTCAGAAGTGACCCTTCCAAAAACCGAATCAGACCACGTATTGTTTATTTCAGAAACTGCATTCAGTCACTCTAAAGACAAACAACCTTTACTGCAATTTGTATCATAATGTCTGGAAGACAACCCCGTTTTTCTACTTTTTTACCAAGCAAGGAAACAGTAATTTCTCCACGGGCCTCTTCTGTCAGACCTTCCCTCACCAGCCCTGAGACACAGAGTCTGAATATAATTGCCTCAGTCCTGTAGTTTTCCTTCTTTATCTCCATGGGAATTAGAATGCAAATAACTACAAGCCCTAATTCAGCTGTTTTTAAAAATAAGACAAATGTATTAGCTTCCATCACAAGAAATATGGAGCTGGGTCAGATAGACTCAGTGACACCAGCAAGGACCTGGGCTCTTTGTGTATCAGACGGTCTACTGGAGAGGACCCCGTAGATCCAAGAAGACTGGGGCCGTTCCAGGAGTTACATCCAGAAATAACAACTTCCGGCAGCAAAAGAAGCTTTGTCTTCTCTCTCTCTCTCTTCCTCACCCCCCACCCCGCCCCATCTGAAAGAAAACCTTCCTCAGAAACCCGCTACTCCTTATCAGCTAGAATTAAATTCAGACCCATCAGTAAAACCAACCATTGGCAGAGGGCAGAGGGAATGGGATTGCCACACGGAGTGCGGAGTGCGTTAACAACAGTGTTGTCCCTCAAATTAGGACGAGTCTCCTTGCCTGAGCCACTTTCAAGCAAAACAATGGCCCTGCTGGCAAGAAAGAAAAGGAGAAAGATCACTGGTCTGACACTACCCAGCTACTGTCTTCCGCAGTCCACGTCTTTGTCATCCCAGTATCCTTCCATACCCCATGTTTGACACATTATTCAAAACATGCTCATCCTACCACAAAATACAAAGAGTCCCTCCATGAGTAAAAATAACCTAAAGTCTCATCAAGGAAGAAAACAAGATAAATCCAATAAAAACTGTTACCACTGGTCCCTACCACATATTATTTCCTGCAGGACAGAAACAGCAAGTACAATTCCCATGACCCAGCCAATCCAGCCATCCCTGGTTCTGCTCTCCCAGAGGGCCTCCCCTGCCTCCTTGCCTCCTTGGCTTCTATGGCCACCTCTGAGGTAACCATTGAAGAAGCTGCCCGCCTGACGCCTGCTGGATTTAGCGGCCTACCACAGGTACAAATTCTACAGCCTCAGGACCACCTTAGGGCTGAATGTCCCGGACTTCTGTCAGCCAAGTGTGGAGTTCACTTCTGGCCGATTCCAAAGATCAGTACTGGCCAACGACGATCTTGTCTGAATGAGGTCTCTGTGTGCCCCCATCCCTGTCTCCTCACAATGCTTCTCTATGCGCTCCCACCTCAAGCCTGAAGTTGCATGGCCTCCACTTTGAGGCAATTGATACAGTAGCCCTGTGGTGGGAGTGAGGGGGGCGCAGGGCAGAGGAAGGGAGGCACCCTGGGAATCCCAACCTTCCCGGGCACGTCCAAGCCACATCGTGCCTCTTGTGAAGACGTGACGAGAGCCATTAAGGGGAGGTGTGGAGAATCACATTTGCTTTGTCTCAGTCTTTTCAGTCTTACCTTCTAGTGCTACATTTCTTTCTTTCCTATCTTTTTTGGGAGGAAGAGGAGATCAATTTTGGATGAAATTGGGATTTATAGCCTTGAAAATACCTAAATTATGGGACATTAAGTCAACTTAGATGGCAGGTTTGTAACTATATTTTCTTCCCTTTCTGCATCCAGGCAAGCCTCTTTTCATCTAAATTTGTCCCCGAGACTTCCCTTTCTGGAAGTCTGCAAGAGATAAGCAGTCCATGCCAATACCCCCACTTTTCCTACCATTACCTCTAATCCTATGGTCTCTGCAGGCAGATGATCAGCGGCCTGAGGTCCAACAGGTGACAGTTTGATCAAAGGCCTCAGACTCCGAAATTTTGAAATATGCCTTTTGCCGTCACAGAACGTGTAAGCGCTGCCCGTGGGAAGAAGGGCAGGAGCTGGCCGCCCGCAGTAGCCAGGTGCTACCAAACCTCACTTCTTGAAATATCGGTTTTAGATTTTCTCTATTTTTTTTTAAAAGATTTTATTTATTTGAGAGACAGAGAGCCTGAGAGAGAGAGAAAGCACGAGCAGGGCAGAGGGAGAGAGACAAGCAGACTCCCAGCTGAGCAGGGAGCCCGACCTGGGGCTCAGTCCCGGGACTCTGGGATCATGACCTGAGCCAACGACTGAACCACCCAGGCGCCCCTAGATTTTCTCTTTATACATGAATGAACTCCAGTTTTCTCTGCCCGCTCCACCCTTCCAGATATTCATTTAGAATCTACAGCAAAGGGAGGTTTTCCGCTCACAAGTAAAAAAGATTTGAATACGTATTTTGAAAACAAGGTGAGTCACAGCAAACGATATAAAATACACATCTAAAAATAAAGATACAGTTCTTATGAAAAGAGAGGGGAGTCGTTATTTTGATCAGAAGAATGAAGGGGAATATAACATTGAGGGTTTCTTTGTCCACTGAGATTTTTCTATGACCTGAAGTCTAAGTTAGCTTTTAAGAAGAAGGCTTGTCTTCATGGGTGTTCTACTAATGGCCAGTTGATTTTTCCTCCATGGCCCCTGGAAGAAAGATCGGGACTGGTGCGTTGTGGAGCTTTCTGCTCTCTGCACTCTCATCAACGTCAGCATAACTGGCAACAGGCTGCACGTGCAGAGAAGTCACACTGAATCCCATGGGACTGGAAAGTCTCAAGGTCCCAGCATGAACACGAGCATTCTAGGACTCACCACATGGTTCTAGTGGTGTCCTTCTCACCGTGCATGGGGCAATTTTTAACATTATTCAAACCAAGTCAAATTCCCTCCAGAAGTGAATACTCCCACCTGGCTTTGAGTTGAATATTAATCAATTCTAGTACGTTACGCAAGTTCAGATCTGACACATTGGACCAAAAGAGAGCCATGTTCCAAAAGCCAGGTCGCAACAGTGTATCATGTTCACCAGTTCTTCCCTTAGGGCTAGCATGTTCCTGGCTCCAGGAGGGGGCTCAGCAGTACTTACGGCTTCAGTGGGCGCAGGAAAAGAGACATGCCCATTTAGACACTTCACGGGCCACCTGGAGTTGTTTGCAGTTTACTAAATGTGAAGAGCAGCCAGACATGGCAAAGCCAGATTTTTGTGTATTTGAAATACTTTATAACTTCGTTAGACTTGGAGTCTTGCATTTCTTGTCAAATATTGTCTATTGACATTCAATCCCTCCCAGGTAGGCCTGTAGGCAGAGAGCAGAAAGTAAAAAATTCCAGAATGAATCTCTTTCTACAGGTGGCTGTGAGGTCTAGGCCTGAAACAACCACGATGATTGGCCCCGCTGAGACTCCTTAAACCCTGCCTCTCCTTCCTTCTTCCCTCAATCTCAGAAATAACTGCTGCCTTCCAATTCCCACGACATTGTTCTCACCCCTGGAATAGTCATTATGATTGCACGTTGCACGCACATGACTGAAAACACATGGGCTCTATTTCTCCCTTTGCCATATCGGCCGTTCCTTGGCGGTGGCACCCATTTGTAGTTCCAGCTTCTAGTACGATGCTAAGCACATAATACACATTTGTCACATGAAAGAATAAATAGATAAATAGAGATATATTTTTTACTCTCCGTGAACTGAGAATTTAAAGGTAAACAAAGGAAAACTGGATAAACTGTCATATAGGACAAAAGGAAAAGTAAGCAGAAATTCAGGACTTAATTAACTAGAAAATTAATGGAAGGGAGGAGTAGTCTGATTCTCTCAGAGCTGTTATTCTAGAGAATGTAGGTAGTATGTGAAAATTTCTAGACACTCTTCCTATCAAGACATGGGGGTCTGTGTTCCTGTGCCTGACCCTGGGCCTATCTTAGTGCCTCGGTCATAAGCAACAGGGTGCGGTGGAAGGGAGGTAGCCGACCTTCCAAGGCTAGGCCGGAGAAGGCTGAGCTGCTTCTGCCTGGTTCTCTTAGGATGCTCGCCCTGGGGAGCCGGCTCCTGCCACCGTGGAGAAGTCGGACTGCTGGGACCACCAGGCCGGAGAAGGTACGGGTGGGCCTCTGGTCAGCCCCAGCTGAGGTCCCCGTCAGCGGCCAGCGTCGGCCGTCAGCCGTGTGTGTGAGCCGCCTTGGACGTCCAGCTCATTCGAGCCTTGCGGTGGAGGCAGCTCTGGCTGACGTCGGAGAGCAACCGCTGGAGAGACCCCAGCAGGGACTGCTCTTCCATTTCTAAATCGAACTCACAAAATCATGAGCAAAATAATAGGGTTGTTTTAAACCCCCAAATTCAGGGACAGATTCGTTACACATTGAGGACCATTACTGTAGAAAACCCCTGACTTTTCCCCCTATTCCTGAAGGGGGCAGCTGAGCCCTCGGTCATGTTCAGACCAAGCCCACAGAAGGTCAGGCAAGTGCCCCACTGATCTGCGACTGCCTTAGTCCCTAAATAAAAACAACATCGGAGCTTGCAAATGTAGAATCCATCAAAATGCAAATTAAAATCACAAAGCCCTTCTGAAATGGAAGCAGTCTCTGCTTAATTAAGAAACGCAAAACCCGTCTGGGCTGAGTCCTAAGAATAGTTATCAGAGACTGCTAGCAAGTGATGTTTCTTAGTTACTGAACAAAGACTTGGTTACTAGAAAGGCTCAGAAATTCTTCTTCTCTGAAAGGAAATGAAGGGGAAATATATTCACAGAACTATCTTGTGACTGAAGCCAGCTCTGCCCCCACGTAGGGTCACCCACGTATGCCATCCCCACAACCGATGTCCGACAATTCGTCCAAACTCACTAACTCCAGCCCGGGCAGCAGTAGGGAACCTTCCCCTACCTCCAGATCCTTCCCCAGGTTTGCAAGATTCGTGCATTAGACCTTCCACTCGCACAGAAAGCAAGAATTGCACGTGTGACCGTCTGTTCTTGCTCTGCTCCCCTTCCCACCCACGTGCAGTGCGCCCGGGAGGAGATTCTGAATCTGTGCCCTCCCCTGTCCGCCCTGGTCCTGCTCAGCCCTTCAGGACAGCCCGCGTTGGGGAAGGATTAGCCCAGCCTGGCCTGAGGGGCGGCTTAACGAGAGAGCCGAGCTGTCCTCACCTATCTGTCCTCACAGCCTGGCAGGCCAGGACCAGCGCGGCCCCAGGCGCAGAGCACACGGGGCAGGGGTCTGGTTCCCAGGAATGCTCGAGCTCAGCAGCAGCTCCCTGTGGCCGTCCCCGGGCCTGACACCTGAGAACGATCTCCCACTTCTTGGCCGTCTCCCCAGCTTGAGCAACCTCCTTGCAAAGATCCCTCAGCCATCCAGAGAGGCCGCCGTCTGCCAACTGCTCAGAAAAGCCCCCGTGGACAAGGCAGGGGGTACGACGGGGAACAGAGGGTGGGAGACTGAGACGAGTCTCTGAGCGCCCCCACAGGACAGCCACCGCGTCCCCCGCTTTTCTGTCCTGTACTTGGCTTGAAATATTCCATTTTTAGAAAAAAATGTGCTGCCCTTGAAAATTCTTTGGAAACCAGCAGGGTAGAAAGAGGGTGAGCTTTGGAATCAGAGGGCTGTGGGCTTAAATCCCAGCTCTACCCCTTACTGATACTCATTGAATGTCTCTGACCTTAATTCTTCTGTAAAATGGGGATAACGATGCCAAATGCACAGGCCTAGTGAGGATGGAATGAGACGATGCGATCAGAGAGCCTGGCGTGGTAGTTGCTCAATAAATGATGACGGGGCTTTAAAGGTCAGTATATATTACTGTTTCTCCGCCCAGTATATATTACAGTATATATATATTTAAAGGTCAGTATATATTACTGTTTCTCCGCCCACATTCCAAATCCATTGAGAAAAGACTTGAGAATCAGACAGATAAAGGCCAAAAAGAACAAGCTGTTTGCAGAATGGGATTTAGCTCTGTGGCAAAAGAGGGCTTTCTGATACTGTATCTCAGAATTAAACTTACCTCATCGATCATAGGTAGAACTGGAAATCTGCAGTACTCCGGGGGGATGGAGGGCTCCCTTGTACAATTTACAGTATAGAGGATCTCTCTACAGAAAGGCAGATCCCAAAAAAGTAGGAGGAAGGGGTTGAGTTACACATCCTCAGTTAGTTCTCTCAAACTAACAGATAAATCATCCTGGGTCATCATATACCGCTGCGTATGTTGCTCACTGCACAACTGTGGACAACAGAATTTGTTATGTATTTTGATGTGCCTTCTAACAATAAATCCAGAGGCTTCCACAGGTCACAGCCAACCTCTTTGATTTCTCAAAATTTTGTAGGATAGCAAGTGAAGAGCGAAGTATCCCCTGGAAAAGTAGCCAAAGAGAAAATTCCTCAGATGTCATCTTGGCCACGCCTTAATAAGTAGTTTTGTGCAAAATGAGGGATGGATTAATCCAATTAGAGTCAAAATGGACAATCCTGTTTATTGTCTGAGAAACGTGAATATAAGAGCTGCAGGTTGCCATTGGTTTCTTCATCTGGGATGATTGCCCTGGGGCGTAACAGACTTCACACACCTGCTGGGCCATATGTCATCTGCCCTGTTATGTGTTTGTCGTCTGGGTAACCTGTGGGATAATTTTCCAGGGTGCTTGTTAGTTATTGTGAGTGATACTCACTGGTACATTTAGCTTCCGTGGTCATAAAAAGACTTGCTCTCTGCCCCCTGACTCAGAGTATTTCTGTTCACCCCATGGGTGTATCTTGCCTGGAATTTATGCAGATTTAAAATAAAAAAAAAAAAGGCTTTTACAATAACTCCTCAGCCTCTTTTAACAGGAAGGCTCGTGTTGGGAGAACCAGCAGCTCACCCTAATGTCACAGTGTTTAATGCGTATATGCCCTACTGAGCTGAAAATTTCAACTCGGTGTGAAGATAAGCGCTCCCTGTATCTCTCTGAATGCACTCAGTTTAACTAGTATTAACACTCGTCTTGCGTTGCCAGAAATACTTGGAAAAAAGACAAAGGCTGTTTAGTTTATTTTGGTCTTGTTCCCTTTCAACCCTTCTTCCTAGCTCTCTGCTGGGAAGATTTTGCCATATTTGATTACAAGAAATGCAGAAGGGTCTTATTTGTGGGACACGAGTGGGAAGACATAATTGCAATTTACTTGGCAAAACAGTGGGGCCTTAACAGAAATATGAGTATTGCTAAGGACAGAGGTTTAAAAGACCCGGCGATAGTTCTCTGTGACCGTGGAATTTCTCTGAACTTATCTTCTTTGAACAAGAGCCGAATACAATGAACACAACAGCTACCATCTGCTGAGATTCGACCGCTTCGTGTGCTGAGTGTTCTGAGTATTCCGTTGACCCTCACCACAGCTCTATGAAATTCGTTCTGTATAATCCACATCTTACAGATGAGGAAACAGAAGAGGTTTAAAAACCTCATCACGCGGACATGCAGTTGCTAAGTTCCAGAGATGTACTTGGACCCAGGAGGCCTGACTCCTGAGGCTGCAAGGATATATGGAAAGCACGTGGCTCTTGAAAAGATTCAAGTAAATATAACTGGCGTGGATTTTTCTATGGAGAAGCCATTCTGATTTCAGCTGGAGTTACGGGGGTTAGCCAACAACACAACTCTATGAAATATTTTCTTCCTTATCACTAGAAGTAAAGGCCTCCCTGATTCATGGCATAAAGCTGATTGGACAGGTGTGTCTAGACAAGGAACCCCGCGAAAGAAAATTGCTCTCGTCCGGGGGGTGTATAATGGATTATGAACAACGGCAAAATAACGTCTGCGCTAATGTGCTGAAAATGGCGCGTCCCTGAGCTTCTTCCCCAGTTCTCAGCTAGGAAGATGTTCTATACATTCAGGGTTGAGGTAAACCTCTGATTTCAATTAAAAATGAGAAATACCAGGGCACCTGGGTGGCTCATTGGGACGCTTGATCTCAGCTCAGGTCTTGATCTCAGGGTTGTGAGTTCAAGCCCCACATAAACAACAAAACAAAACAAAACAAATGTAAAAGACCTGAGGGGCATAGAGATAACTCGATGCCTATAGTCTTGACATGCATATGAATGAGGGGTCAGAGAATAAGAATAGAATAAAACTTGGGGTAAATTTATATGAAAATAAAACTAACAAGAACTGTCGTCTTAAAAGTTCAAGACAAAATTTCTAAAGTTTCAAGGTAAAATCCTCTTAATGCATTTTTATTGGGACTGTTTATCTTCTAAAGGAACGGGGATGCTGTGGTAAGAAAGCCTACCGAAATCATTGAAGGTTGCATTGTATTGGTTTTCTGGTTACGTTTTAAAGTCAACAATACATTTTTTAAAAAATCAAACAAGATTTGGAACCCTCATTATCCACGCGTTCAACTGGTCGGCAGCTTTTAGTTCTCTGGATACAAAGCTTTCTAAATAAGCCTCAAGGGTTTGGAAATTGCCTATTACCTCATCACAAACAATCTTCCCCTGTGAGGTTGGGGGAAGATGGGAGATTGGCATTGGCAACAATGTAGAAAGTATTTTATGAGAACCCGTGGCTCTGCCTCACGTCCCACTAAAACAGAAAACAATCCTAGGGCTAAAAGGAACTCAGGAAGAATTCTCTGTTTGACTCCACTAGAATCACGCTTGGGCAATCCAAGGACTGCCCAAGGAGCTAATTCTATACATTACGCATCAATGCCAGTCATCACCATCATCATTCAAAACTCAGTGAACTGTTGAGCACAATGCTAGGGAGTGGGGGTGTAAAGATAAACACACTTAGTTCCTACAACAAGGAAATCACAGTAAAATTGAGGAGACAGGGCACATCCAGATCAGGACAGATCGCGATTCAAACCAGCATTTGAGAGTTGACATACAATAGTCTGGGGAAAAAACCCAAACACTTCAGTATGCAGATTTAAGATGAGTGAAATCCTGGGGGCTAGGGAGGCAACTAGGTCTCTAAGAGGAGGTGAGGATTCTAGGAAAGGTATAAGAAAAAAAGCTTTCAAAGTCTAGATCCTCCATCTCAAATCTGATCAAAACACGAATATAGTTTTAATGAACATAAACTCAAGAATTCACTAATGAGACTTTATTGAGATGTATACTAATAATTTGTGCACTTTTCTGTATATGTTATACTTCAACGAAAACTTTGATTTAAAAAATTTTAAGTTTAATTTTAAAGATTTTATTTATTTATTTGAGAGAGAGGGAGAGTGAGTGAGAGAGAGAGAGAGAGAGCATGAGCTGGGTGAGGGGCAGAGGGAGAAGCAGGCTCTCTGCTCAGCAGGGAGCCCGATGCGGGGCTCCATCCGGCACTCAATATCAGGATTCTGGATCATGACCTGAGCCAAAGGAAGATGCTTAATGGACTGAGCTACCCAGGCACCCCTAAGTTTAATTAAAAAAAAATTTAAAGGAATGCTTACCTGTAAGATAGTCAAGTAGCACAGAAAATTTTAAAATAGAAAGTGAAAGCTTCCCAGGTAATTCTCTTCCTCTCTCTCTCTCTCTCTCTCTCTCTTGCTCTTGCTCTGTCTCTCTCTCTCTCCTTCCCTCTAGGTCACAATTTTTCTCCCCTTCCACACAGTTGGAAAGTCACCTGCTCACAGGCCACTGTTCAATCAGTGGGTCTCTTAACTCCATCATAGCTTTAGCTAACAACTGAAACACGCTCTGAGAACTCTCCCCCAGCATGAGCCAGGAAGGCTTTCCTGTTTCTTGCAGTCCCAGAACTTGCATTATTTGTAAGTAGGGATGCAAGATTTAGCAAAAACAAACAAAACCCCGAATTCTCAGTTGTATATGAATTACAGATAAATAACTAATGAAATGTTAGTATAATTATATCCCATTTGATATTTGGGTCATACTTACACTAAAATGTTATTTGCTTGTATCTGAAATTCAATTCTAACTGGGAATCCTATATTTTAGCTGGAAACCCTATGTTTGGGACACATGGATCAACAACCACCCTTCCAGACATTAGAGTTTGTTCTCTACCCCCAACTTATATACAGAGAGAAACAGTATTTATAAGATTCTAGAACTTTGTCAACATTTATTTTATGTTTGTATTTACTTTATTTGATGTATTATTTGTTTTTATATTCAAATTTATACATGTGGGGATGCCTGGGTGGGTCAGTTGGTTAAGCATCTGCGTTTGGCTCGGATCATGATCCCAGAGTGCTGGGATTGAGTCCCACATTGGACTCCCTGCTCAGCGGGAGCCTGCTTTCTCCTCCACCTGCTGCTCCCCCTGCTTGTGCTCTCCCTCTCTCTCTCTCTGACAAATAAATAAATAAAAATCTCTAAAAAATAAATAAATAAATAAAATCTATACATGTTTATGGATTTTTTTAAAAGTTTAAACACTACAGAAGACAACATCAGCAGAAATGGTAGCAGAAAGAACATTCAAAAATTTGCTCCTTCATAAAAGCAACAAGAACACTGGCAAAACTTGAAACAGTGAACATTTTCAAAACTCTAGAAATTAACCAAAGACTGGCAACAATTCATAAAGTGTTCTTTCAAGATAAATGGCCGAATCTCAGTACGAACAGTAAGATTTGTGATGTTTTAATTTGTCCAAGTCCCATTCTCCTTTGTGAAACTCTTAGAAGTCTTCAAGAGAAAGAGCTGCTTCAAACACAGTAAAAACCAGAAGCTTGGCAACTCCTGGAAGAGGCAGAATGGGTTTGGCTCCCCAAAAACACCTTTCTTAGAAAATTGTCATTATTTGACCTGTCTGGTAGTTCCCTAGAAATGTTCGGTTGCAAGGCTTGTCTTTATTTGACATGACTCAGACCTCTCTCATTTCAAACAGCTTTTTTCCTCAGAGTGTTTGCTGAAGACAATCAGTCACAGTTGTTTAACAACACAGTTGCCTGAGGCATAATAGCAGTTGGAGTTAGGAAGCTGATCAAAAAAGTTCAAAGGAAAAGGTGGTGGAATGAGATGTCCACTGGGGGCTTTGAAAACCTCTAACACATTCTTGGGAATCAAGAAAGCCATGCACGTGTATAAAGTTGTACATATGCCAGGGCTGTGGATATGCCTGGGAAAAACCTAAGAAGGCCCCACCCTAAGCTTTCATCACTAGCATATCTTGAGGCTCTTTGTAAGCAGGAAGTAAAGACTAAGGCAGAGTTCTAAATTACTTCCCTGAGCATTAAAAGTATTCTTCAAAACACACACAGACCCCACTGGCAAAAATTAGGAGACTTATTGGTTCCAGCCATTTAAAGAAATTTTGGATTAATCATTAGCTAACCAAGGGGAGATATCATTGGCCAAAGATGAGAAAGAATACAGCCTTTCAAGATTATTTTAGGAAAGTTACTCTACAAGGAAACAACCACAACAACAAGCCCTAGGGAAGGGTAAGATATGATCTCAAGTGTTGCCATATTATATTATTTTAAATGTCCATTTTTAAGCAGCAAACTTATCAGACATGCAAAGAAATAAGAAAGTTTGGCCCATATGCAGGGAGAAAAAAGCATTCAACATAAACTGTTGCTAAATAAGCCTAGCTGTTGGAACCTTTGGACAAAGGATTTAAATCGGGTATTTAAAATATGTCCAAAAAATTAAATGAAATTATGTTTAAGGAACTAAAGGAAAGCATGAGAAGAATGTCTTACTAAATATCAATAAAAATAGAGAACACAAATTAAAGATATAGAAATTATTAAAAAGAAACATAAACACTCTGGCATTGGAAAGTACAATGACTGAAATGAAAAATTCATTAGAGAGGCTTAACAACAAATTTGAGCTGTTAGGAGAAAGGATCAACAAACTTGAAAATAGGATTATTCAGATGTACAGTCTGAGGAACAGAAAGAAAAGAATGAAAGAAAGGAAAAAACCCAACAGCCTCAGAGATCTGTGTGACAGCATCAGTCATAACACCATATGTTTCATAAAGTTCCAGAAGGAGAAAAAAGGAAGAAAGGGGCTGAAAGCATATTTGAAAGAAACACTTCCTAAATTCAATAGAAAAATATTAATCCACACGTCTAAGAAGCTAAACAAATTACAAGTAGGATACACTCACAGAGATCTACATCTAGACCCACTATAATCAAACTGTCAAGAGACAAAGGGAATCTTGAAAGCAGCAGGAGGGAAGTGACTCACCCCACACGGGAGATCCGCAATAATACTTACAACCGATTTCTCCTCAGAAACCATGGAGGTCAGAGGCAGTCACGTGACATTTTCAAAGTGCTGAAAAAGACTGTCAACCAAGAATTCTATACCCAACAAAATGATCCTCCAAAAATGAGGGAAAATATAAAATGGGCCACCTGCTTCAGAAAACAGTTTGGCAGTTCCTCAAAAAGTTCAACATGGAGTTGTCATATGACCCAGCAATTCCATTCCCAGGGATGCCCAATACAATGGGAAATACATGTCCACACAAACACTTGTGCACAAATATTCATAGCAGCATTATTTATAATAGATAAGGAATGGAAAAAACTCAAACATATCTACTGGTGAATGCATAAATAAAATGTGGTATATACACGTACAATGGAATATTATTCACCTATAAAAAGGAATGACATATTGATAATACTACAATATGGACGAACCTTGAAAACATTACACTAAGTGAAAGAAGCCAGATACAAAAGCCCACATATTTTATAATTCCATTTATATAAAACGTCTATAATATAAAAATTCTTACAGACAAAAACTAGATCAGTTGTTGCTAGGGTTGGGGATATGAGGGAGTAAGGAGTGAGTTCTAATGGTCTGCCCTATTAGGGGTGATAAAAATATTCTGGAATTAACATTAAATAAGTGTAATGGCTTCACAACCCTGTGAATATACTAAAACCAACTGGATTGTACACTGTAAATGTGTGAAGTTTATGGTATGTGAAATACATCTCAAAAAAAGAAAAATCTCTATAAAAAATGGTTTAAGTAGAAACCAATGCGCCCTGACCACTCCTCCTTCCACCACCTAGTGGTGACCATTATTAAGTTTCTTTTATATTTCTATGGAAATATTTTATGTATAGGTTAATATATACTTTTGAAATTTGCCCAAAGAGGAACACACCATGCACACTGTTGTTACGTGCTTTTTAACTTAAATATATCTTAATTGTCCCCCCTTTTAATACAGAGATGATTGTCCTTGTTTTTCAAAAATTGTCAAAAAGCATTCTACTCTGTGGATGTGCCATAATTTATTTAATGATTCCCCTGAAGGACATTTGAGATCCTTTTCCTTTTTTCCACCAAAAAATCCTGCAGCAAATGTCCTAGAGAAATCTTTGTGCACTTATGGTGACATATGGCTAAATTCCTAGCAGTGGAATTGCACACAAACTTTTAAAGTACAACACAGTCAGAGGTTAGTGGAAAGAAACAGACTTGGTGGTCAACTGGACCTTGATTTCTGGTCCTGCTACTTATTAAATGTGTGCCTTTGACCAAACTACTTAGCATTTCTGAGTCTCATTTTCCTCATGTGTAAAACTGAACTATGTTTAGGAAACACTTCCCCAGTCTTAAAGTTTTCCTCTTGTTGAGGGAGCTCAGGTAGGGATGTGTTTCCAACCTTTCTCTACCTCTTTAATCACTCAGTCCCCAGGGAGGCAAAGTGACCTATCTGAGTAAACTGGGTAAGGAGAGATGGCTCCGATTCCCCATTTTCCTTCTTGGCAGTGAACTCTTCTCTGCTGTAAGTCTTTTTTGGACAGCCCCAGTCTTGGGAGGTCTGCATTGGTCCAGCATCCCAGTGACTCGATGGGTTCGGTGAAGGAGGCATTTTTGTCTCCCACTAATCTAAAATCATCTGACTTTGCCTTTTATAGTAAGAAAAGTGATGTTTGTCTTCTTTTTCCCCCCGTATTTCTCAGGTTATTTAGAACTTAGGTGAAGAAGAGAGGTGCTATTTATTTGACCCTGTCAAGATCCTAACAAATGATTACTACCTTCCTTGAAGTATGGTTTTGAGGGTTGAAAGAGATATAATGAAAGCATTTGACAGATCTAGATGCTTAAAAAATGGTAACTATTAATACCACTTCTGAAAACAAAAAAAATAAAAAACAATGAGTTACATTACGCTTTCACTCTCTACTATGTGTATCTCCACTAGCTGAGATCTTTTCTTAGCACCACTTTCTGTGTTCTGTGTTACCAAAAGAGGGCATATATTTAACATACCATTTCAAATTACATGTGCCCTTTATACACTCTTGCCAAGGTAATTTTTCACCTTCTATATTGGTCATAGTCTGTCACATGCAAGAAACAGAAACAAAATTCAAGCAGTCTTTAGCAAAAGAAAAAATCTCATGACTTTATGTGACTGGGAAAAGCAAACTGATGTGATCTCAGGTAGGACGAGATCGAAGATCTCAGTCAATGTCACCTAGACTTTTCCTTTCTTTATTCATTGTCAAGTACGCTGCTCCCTGCTTGTATTCCCAACACCTAGACCAGTAACTGACACGTAGTAAGGATATAATAAAATGTATATACAATGAGATAAGTGAATATATAAGTTCTTTCTTAATGTCCTCATGGTTCCTCCATACAACTACCCACAGTTAAAATTTGGATTGTAAAATCAAGCTATTGAGCTGAGAAGCAAGGGAGGCCTTCTTTTATCTGTCCTCAGTATACCTTTATATCTCTCTCTATCCATATTCAAGTCTATATTTAAATCTCCTAGGGATGGGTATTTGTTGCTTGAGTCTTGTATCAACCTCACTGACCACTGGCCATGAAAAGTGATAGGGCCCCACAACTGGCTAGCTTTGGTTGACATGACCCCTACGGCTAAGGAAATGTGATGGGCAGTATTACCACAAGCTCATGGATGGGTAACCACAAAGAGAAGGATTCTCCAAAGGAGGAGGAGATGCTGTTAACAGAAAAAGGGAATAAGAGCCACTGGGCAGATACAGACAATGGAGATTAACTACATCATTCCATCCCAAGGGTCTGTGCTCTGTTGAAAATTACTGCAGTCTAAATCAAATCCCATAATTGAGAGTTTACAGATTCAATAAAAAGAATTGATCACAATGACTCTTCTCCTGACACTTACAAAGGTCTAGTACTTCTCCAGATACTATGACATTTTTAAAAGTTTTATTGAGGGGCGCCTGGGTGGCTCAGTTGGTTAAGTGTCTGCCTTTGGCTCAGGTCATGATCCCAGAGTCCCAGGATCAAACCCCGCATTAGGCTCCCTGCTCAGTGGAGAGCCAGCTTCTCCCTCTGCCCCTCACCCCGCTTGTGTTCTCTCTCATGCTTGCGCTTACTCTCTCTCAAATAAATAAATAAATAAAACTTTTTTTTAAAAAGTTCTATTGAGAGATATAATTGACATACAACAAACTATACGTGTTTAAAATATACAGTTTGATAAATGTTTAAATCTGTATGCTGTGAGACCATCACAACAATCAGGATAACATAACATATATATATTAGAGAGAGAGAGATATCTCTCCATCTCCCTCCAAATGTTTCCTCATGCCCTTTTGTTATCCCTTTCTACTCTCCCCACCTTCCCAAGGCTGACTCACCCATCCATGCACAGCTTGTCAATTTGCACCAAAAAAGACTGCTGAGATTTTTATTTCAATTTTACTGAATCTCTGGATCAATTTGGGGAAAACTGAATCCTTATCAATATTAAGTCTTCCAAACTCATGATATATCTCTCAATTTATTTAGATTTTCTTTAATTTCTCTCAAGATGGTTTGCATTTTTCATTTTATAGGTCTTGCATATCTTTTGTCAGACACTTTAATGTTTCTATGCTATTGTAAGTGGTATTGTTTTATCATTTCGATTTCCAATTGTTTGTTGCTAGTATATAGAAAGACAATTGGCTTTTGCATGTCGATCTTGCTGAACTCGTTAATTCTAGTAGCATATTTGTATATTCCATTGGATTTTGTACAGAAGCAATAATGTCCTCTGTGAAGAAAATTTTACTTCTTTCTTTCCAATCCGGATGCCTTTTATGTACTGTTACCGGCTTACTGTACTGGTCAGAATTTATTAACTTTTGCTTTATGGGTTTTGAAGTTCTGTTACCAGGTTCATAAGCGTATCATGCCCCTTGATAAATTGACCTCTTTGTCATTATGAGAGGACACTCTTTATCCCTGGTAATATATTTTGCTCTAAAATCTTTTCTGCTGGATACAAATATAACCACTTCGGGTTTCTTTTTATTAATGCTAGAGTTAAATACCTTTTTTTAAATCATTTTATTTTTAACCTATTCAGGTGTTTATATTTAAAGTGGGTTTCTCATAGACAGCGTATGGTTAGGTCTTCCTTTTTTATACAATTTGATAATCTTTGACTTTTATTGGGGTATTAAGGCCATTTACATTTAATGTGATGATTACTATAGATGAGTTAAAACCCACCATCTTAGTTGTTTGTGTTCTATTTGTCCTCTGTGTTTTTTGGATTTTTTTCTTCTTTTCCTATCTTCCTTTTAGATTATTTGCATATTTGAGAACTATAATTTGAGAACTCTTTTCTTAACTTATTAGCTATAATTCTTTGTTGTGTTTTTAGTAGTTGCTTTAGGACTTATAAGATAAATATTTAACTTATTAAGTCTCTCTTTAAGTGATAATATACTACCTCATGGATAGTATAAGACCTTTGCCACAGTATACTTTCTCCTCTCTCAGTCTTTGTGCTATTATTGTCTTACATTTTACTTCTTCATGTGTTATAAACTCCACACTACATTGTTATTATCTTTGCTTTAAACAGATTATTCCTTTAATATTTTAAATGATAATAAAAAGTCTCTCCATTTACTAATATAGTTATTTCCAGTGTTTTTCATTCCTTTTTTGCATATCCAGATTTCAAGCTGACATCATTTCCCTTCTGCCTAAAGAACTACTTTTAACTTCTTCTTTTAGTGCAGGTCTGCTAGTGATGACTTCTTTCAGCTTTTGTGTGTTTGAAAAGTTGTTATTTTGCCTTCATGGAAGGTATTTTCACTGAACAAAGAACTCTACTTTTAAACCTTTTCTTCTTGAAGCACTTGAAGATATTGCTCCGTTGTTTTATTTCATGTATTTTTTAACAAGAAATGTATTGGTATTCTTATCTTTGTTCCTCTGTATATGTGTCTCTTTTTTCTCTCTCTTACTGTTTTTAAGATCTTCTTCCTTATCACTGGCTTTAAGCAATGTGACTCTAAGTCTTTTACTGCCTTTTTCTTCATGTTTCTTGTACTTGGGGTTTGTCAAGCTTCCTGGATATAAGGGTTTGTTGTTTCGTCAAATGTGGAAAGTTTTCAGCCATTACTTCTTCAGATACTTTTCTCTCTTCCTCCCTTCAGAGATTACAATTACACAAATATTTGGCTGCTTTACTTTGTCTAATAGTTCACTCATTTTCTCAATTTTGCCCGTCTCTCTCAGCGTTTCATTTGGGGGATGCCTATTGCTATGTGCTCAGGTCCACTGGCCTATGTCTAGTCTGCCATTATTACTGCCCAGTGCGTGCTTCATCTCAGCCATTATAATTTTCACGTCTAAAGTCTTGATTCGGGGCATCTTTTATATGCTTCATTTCTCTACTTATGTTCAATATTTCCTTTAATTTTTTCAACAGATGGAATACAGTTGTAAGTATTTAAATGGTCTTGTCTACTGATTCTATCATGGGTGCCATTTCTATGTCATTTCTGAGTGCCTACATTATCCAAAAGTGTAGCCCCAGCTCCAGGCCAGCATGAACTTGCTAAGATAAAACAGATGAATAAAAAGTCTGCTTTTGCCCTCTGCTGGCAGCCTCAGGAAGGAATTCCGCTGGAGATGGTACCAGGCTCATCAAACTGGCAGCAGGCTCGATGGAGACACAAGTAGGATGGGACAAAGACTTACCCAAGTCCTCTGAAAACTGACTAATGGAGTGCATGTTGTTTCCTCCTTTGTTAAATCAAAATGCGTATATCTGTGTTGAACTCGATGATGTGTCATCACTTCTCGGCCTTTTGGCTAAGATCAAGTGAACTCGTTGATGTGTATACATATATTTGGAACAACCTCAAAAGTCATCTAGGGATTTTGCAAACCAAGGATTGGCAAACTATGGCCTGTGAGGCAAATCCAGTCACACTCATTTGTTTAAGTAACATCTATGGCTTTTTAATGCTGGAATGACAGGGTTGTGTGGTTGCGACAATGATGAAAGAATACCCAAAGACAGAAAGATTTACTACAAGGCCCTTTACGGAAGTTTTGCTTTTCTCTGATGTAGGCCAGTGGTTTCCCCAACTTTGCGCTTTAAAGTTGGAGCAATTCTATAGGGGTGCCCTGGGGTATCATCGGGGAATGAAGGGAGGAGGACAGCACCCACCATTATCACAACCACAACCTCCACTTGGATATAGCAAGTCCCTTTTTATCTATTAGGTTACCTCTTAAAGTTTATTTGGAAGTTAGCATTTCAGAAAGTTTAAATCTATTTCAAATATTTTTTTCAGATATTAAAATGAAGATTGGAGAAGGAAAGCAAATTTCTTACTCAACCTAGCATAGCTCCTTGTAACCCAAATTTCATGATTCCCAGATCTTAGAGTTCTTTATACCATCTTGAATTGAGACCAGTTAGGAGAGGGCTCTCCTGAAGGATCTCTAACCTAAAAAAAAAAAAAAAAAAAAGCACAGTGAAAAGGATAGTGTCCAGGCTAAAGGATAGTGTCCAGGCTAAAGGATAGTGTCCAGGCTAAAGGATAGTGTCCAGGCTAAAGGATAGGGTCCAGGCTAAAGGATAGTGTCCAGGCTAAAGGATAGGGTCCAGGCTAAAGGATAGTGTCCAGGCTGTGACTGGAGAAAATCTGCCTTGGGCTAGAATTCCCAGGGTCACATCTGCCGCCTCTTGGCAGGCCTGCGCTGGATTATGGGAGTCTCGTGAAACTGTCCTACTCGTGAAAAGAGTTGTTTATTCGGCCCCATGTGCAGGATGACAGGAAGGAGTAATGTGAACCTGAAAGGGTTGGGAGACTCAGAAATAGAGATCAGAGGGTAATAAAAAATAGAAGAGAAAAACAAACATGGCCATAATAAAACAATTAGCGAGGAACACAGGAGACGGCCTGTGCCAGGAGAAATATAATGTCAAAACAGACCTGGATAGAAATATGTGGGTTCTCCATACAGGCTGAAAAATGCTTGGTGCCACTGCAAACTCTACTTTCATTTAGAGGGAAGGATAAGTGAAATATGGGAGAAAGGCAGGGAAAGACCACAGAGGTAGCTCTTAATCTCTCTTTAGCTCTGGCCCCAAACTTACAAACTTTACTCAACCATACAAAATACCTGTTAAAACCCATTCTCCTTAAAAGGCATTATAGTATTTATTCTTTCTCAAGCATAAATTTTGGGATCTCATATTCCCCACTTCAAGTAGCATATTATTATGAAGTGATGTTTTTGTCCCCCACCCCCCAAATTCATATGTTTAAGCACCAACCCCCCAGTGTGATGGCATTAGGAGGTAGGATCTTTGGGAGATAATGAGCTTTAGATGACATCATGACAGTGAAACCCCCATGGTGGGATTAGTGCCTTTATAAGAAGAGGAAGAGACACCAGAGTTTACCCTCTCCACCATGTAAAGATATAGGGAGAAGGTGGCCATCTGCAAGTCAGGAAGAGATCCTTCCTCAAGAACTGAATCTGTTGGCACCTTGCTCTTGGACTTCTCAGCCTCCAGAACAGTGAGAAATAAAAGTTATTTATGTCACCCAGTCTATGGTATTTTGTTATGGCAGCTCAAGCTAAGATATATATCAGAATATTTTTTCAGGGGCACCTGGGTGGCACAGCGGTTAAGCGTCTGCCTTCGGCTCAGGGCGTGATCCCGGCGTTCTGGGATCGAGCCCCACATCGGGCTCCTCCGCTATGAGCCTGCTTCTTCCTCTCCCACTCCCCCTGCTTGTGTTCCCTCTCTCGCTGGCTGTCTCTGTCTCTGTCGAATAAATAAATAAAATCTTAAAAAAAAATATTTTTTTCAACTCCCCCCCTTACATTAGCTCCCCTTATTTCTTGGTACCCCAAGCTTCGGTTGATCGACTTATTTGCTCTTATCTCTTAGTCATTGTGAAATGTGTAACCAAGTCTGTTTCCCTCTTTGAATTAGCTGTTGGAAAGCTTAGAGACAAATTTAGTTCCCTCCCATAGCAAGAGTGTGAGGACTTCCTTGTATGCATTCTTGTAAAACCCTCATTCCTCGCCCCATTTTATGTCCCTGACTTCTTTTTCCTTCTGTTTTAGGTGAACAGTGTGCGACTTAGAGATCCACCGAGGACAGCAGCCACCTGCTAAGTCAGCATGGTGGTAGCAACAGTAACTAGCAAAGTGAAGGGAAATCTCTTGGAAGTTCAAGTATAAGATCCCCAGTTCCCTACCCGCATGGACATTCTTCCTCCACTGCCCGACATTAGAAAATTTCAGTTTGTTCTCGCCACTACCGACTACAATTGGGCCAGCATCTCTTAAAACTCAGTTAAGAGAAGAAGGCTTTATCATGGAAATCGAGGTTGGAAATGTAGGTTTATGGGCACGATTCATTTCCATATTATGGCAGCAGGAGAAAGGTGGGAAGTGTAACGAGATCCATGGAAGGCTATTGGCAAATTCAGCCTTAGAGTCACAGATCCGAGTATTGTTTTGTTTTTGTTTTTGTTTTTATTAAGAAATAATTTTAAAAGCCTATGTGTGTGGGAAGCTCACATGAAGAAGGAACTGGAAACATGCCTCTACCAAAACAAGCTGGAAATTTGCTATCATGAAAGTGAGGCTAGAAAAACCCCAATCCAGTTAGCCTGGGCAAGTGTCCCCAGGTCTTGAAGGTACCCAGGACCCTAGGTAGAAAAAATTTACATACGTCATGAGAAATCAAAGCTCATACACATGCCTAAGGATACAAGGTCCAAATTTTCACTACCCTTACATCGCAGGAAACCATGGCTTAACATTACAATTGGTCTAGGATTTGTGAGACCACTGGGACTGAAGCATAAGCAAACTCAAACGAGCTCTGTAGGGATACTACTGTGCAGTTCAGAGCACACAGGAATCAGCCCTCCAAACAAAGATAACTTCACAGTAAAGACGCTACAAACTATACAAGGAAATAATCTACCACGAGGGGGAATTGGCAGATATGGCTAACTGATTTCATTTTCTTTATTATAATAATATTTTTATTATATTATGTTAGTCACCATACAGTACATCCCTGGTTTTTTACATAAAGTTCGATGATTCATTAGTTGCGTATAACACCCAGTGCACCATGCAATACGTGCCCTCCTTACTACCCATCACCAGTCTATCCCATTCCCCCACCCTCCTCTCCTCTGAAGCCCTCAGTTTGTTTCCCAAAGTCCATAGTCTCTCATGCTTCATTCCCCCTTCTGATTACCCCCCCTTTCTTTATCCCTTTCTTCTCCTACCGATCTTCCTAGTACTAACTGATTTCAATTCAAGATGGTCAAGGTCTGGAGAAAGTACAGATCTTCCTCAACTTATGAGGAGTTACATCCCAATAAACCAATCATAAGTTGAAAATATCCAAATCATCAATGCATTGAATACACCTCACCTTCCAAACATCATAGCTTAGCTGAACCCACCTTTACCCGCGCTCAGAACACGTACATTAGCCTACAGTCAGGCAAAATCATCTAACACAAAGCTTATCTCATAATAAAGTGTTGGGTATCTCATGTAATTTATTGAATTCTATACTGGAAGTGATGAACAAAATGGCTGTATGGATGCAGAATGTTTCTAAGTGTATCAGTTGTTTACCCTCGTGATTGAGAGACTGACTGGGAGCTGAGTTCCCCTTCCCCACCCAGCCTCACAAGAATCATACAGCGCAGCCCCGGCCCAGGAAAAGATCCAAATTCCAAATTCAAAGTCCAGTTTCTACTGAATGCATATGGCTTTGCACCAACATAAAGTCAAAGAACCATTAAACCAAACCATCTTAAGTCGGGAACCATCTGTAGAGCCATCTATAAGACTAAAATAGAAGTACGTTTAAAACAAAGACATCATAATGAAAGAACACAATAGAATGTGAAGAGAATAGGCAGAGAACTCTTAGAAATGAAAACCTATTTAAATATCAGATTAGGCACTATATAAAGAATTAGTGAACTAGTGGATAGATTTGAACAAATTACTAACAATGCAGCACAGAGAAATAAAGAGGTGGAAATTATGAAATAGAAGTAGAAATATGGAGAGGTGAGTAAGAACATTAACCTTACATATATTTAACATATCGAAAACAGAGTGACCTGGAAAATTTGGGAGGTGATTTTAAACAGGATGTTGGAATAAATGAGTGTTCATTGATTGGGAATGTCTCAGTGAGATGGAAGGGGACCTGAGGTTTTAAAGAGGCAGGTAAATAAGAGTCATGGAGAGTCTCGGAGGAACCATGGGGAAGAACAGAGACAGGTCTCATGTCAGAGGATACAAGGGCAGGGTCCTTCAAGGTCAGCTATTTCCAGAACACAAAAGAATTGGGGGTGGGCTGTTCTTAACCAACCTGTTTTCCAGAAACACAGATCTCATATAAAGTTCGGCATTACCAAACAGGAGTTCCAGAAGGACAAAGTAGAAAGAACAGAGATAAAAAGGGAATATGCCAAAAAATAAAGTCCGAGAATTTTTCAGAATTGAAGACATAAGTCCTCAAAATTACAAAGCATGCTGAGTCCCAGCTAAAGATAAAGAAAACTGAAGCCATACCTAGACACATGGCAGCAAAACTGCAAATACGAAGAAATATTGCTAATTAGGAACATTTTTCTTGCTCTTTATTTTTATTCAATTTCCCACATTTGGGTATTACTGGTTTTATCCAGCTGAAATTATACTTTCTATTACTGCTTTCTTGAGAATGCAAGCAAGATCTAAATCAGTTATTAAAATAGGAAGATCGGGAGCATCCCGAGACTGGTTGTCCTTCTCTGTCAAAAGGAATTCCTCTTTAGGGCTTAGGTCGCCACTGCCTTGGGCCTCTTCCCTTCTCTCCTTACACTTCTTTCCCTCTCTGAGACTGCTCCCGAGAAACCCCACAATTTCCTTAATTCATTTTGCAAAGCAATGTAGACTTCTCTCTCTCTCTCGGTCTATTCTTCTCTGCTTTCTCCCTCCTTTCAGACCAAGCCCATTCCCAAAGACAGCTTCAACATATTTTCCTAAACAAAACGTCTTCCCTCATACAAATTACACCACTACTCAGGTAGATGGAAGTTGCCGCTTTTGTTTTTTTGTAATAGATAACAATTCTCTCCTCCACCCCCAAAAATCATGTTTCCCCCTCAGTTTTCAAGTTCTGTATGTAGTACACGTCATAGTCTTTTAATTCACCTTTGATTCCTCATCTTCCATGCTGGGCCAGGCTTGGAGTGGGACACAGGAATGGGATGAAGATTCTCACATACATGTTGCTTTAAAACTTAAAAAAAAAAAAAATAAAAGTAAAGTGTAAAGGATTTGTTATTTTTTAGGCCACATGGAAATGGCTAAGCCAAAGCAGCCACATCAAAACTCTTCAGTCAAAATGCCATATATACACATCATAGTAATATTCCTATCTTACTGATGAGTAAACTGAGTCTCCAAGCATCCAAACTCTCTTCTCCAAACTCATATAGCTGGAAGTGGTTGAGTTGGGCCTTCAGCCCACATCCTCTGACTCAACATACCATTCCCTTTTCGTGACACTTTGCAGTCTAGAACGTTTCCTTCTCAATTTAATCAGTTTCATTTGAGCCCAAGGAAAAAATTGAAGGTTATTGCAACTATATCTACTTTATATTTTCTCCTAAGTGTCATGATTGGGTACAACTGGGAGCCAATTCCTCTTCACAATGGAAGCTCCCAGAGGGTAAACAGGGAAAGAACTTATGCAATTCTTCCAGCAAAGCTTTATTTTTTTCCTGTATAAATCAGCATGCAAAATCCCAGAGCAGTGTTGTGACTTCAGTACTTATGGAAATCAGATTGGCCTCCTCCACTTCAAATAAAGTGTGTATCTTGATGGCTTGTATTATTTCCTGCACGTCGTGTTTCAGCAATGCTGTCGGCCAACAGCACCACCTTATCAGGACTTAACAGTGACTTTCTAAAGCGTTGCCCAAAAGCTGCTGCTGAGACCCACCATCCTCCAAATCATCCATCTTCCAATGTGCCCTGCAGAGCTTGGGCAAAGGGACAAAGAAGCATTGTCTTCTAGACTTCAGCTGGAGACCAAAAGTTGTATGGAACCATCAAGTGGAGCCATTAATTTGTGCATTCATTCATCCAGCAAATATTCGAACACCTGTTATGTGCCAACGTTGTGCTAGGCACTGGGGATATGCCAAGAGGAGACATGATTCAGAAGAGATGCGATTCCTATCTTCTTGGCGCTTGTAGATTAGGCAGGGAAACAGGCATTAAAAAATACTGTAATGACACAAGTAACTCAAACGTCACTATCCCCACAAGCGGGCTCTCTTTTGACCTCCTGCTAACCTTGATATTAGACACAGCATTGCTCTTCTTTCTAGTAAATAAATAGAAAATCCTCCTACACTGAGCAATGTCAATGTTGACAAAGATTCTGTACAGGAGATGAAGGAAGGAGTTTGGTTTCTGTGGTTACACACCTCAGTGGAATACTCCAAATTCTCTCGGGAGGCATCTGATCTCCAATCTGCCTTTTTTCTCTGTCCTTGTGAAGCAGTTCTGGACCTTGCTGTCTTGTGATCTCTGTCTTCCTGTATGTTCCCCCCTGGAACTTTCTTTTCTGCTCCCCCACTCCCACCCCCATCATGGTGAGCAATTCAGCTCTGCTTCTGAGTTTGCCTCCAGCCTCCCTTACTGGCAGCATCTCAGGGTACAGGCAAAGAAAATGCCCTCCGCTGGCCGGAATCCACCTCCTCAAAAGAGAGTATGTGTGTTGGGGTTGGGGTGGATATAACATCAAAAATAACTGGTTGGGCTACTCTTAAATAGGCAGTAATTATAATTAGGTTAATTGGCTACAGGGAGAAATACAGGTGTGAGGAGACCGAGTAAGAGGCCAGTCTGGCATGATGGCCAGAAACAGCTGTGCAATAGCCGCACCCTCACCCCCCTCCCGCCATGTCAGGACCCTGCCTCCTGAGTCAGCCTGCGTCTAACTGGGAGCAGCCACAATCACTGTCTGAATAATTCTCTGGAATAGAGTTTCTTCCTGAATGACTCGATTCACACGGGATGAGAAACTGTCTCTCTCCACCAGGAAGTGGAATAAAACAGCTGACTCACATTTCACGCTTCTGTTCTTGCCAAGCATAGATGATAATGTCTGTTATTCAGATGTGGGCTAGAGCTGGGTCTGCTTTAACTGACTGATCTGGCTAGGAAGTTAAAATCCAGGTAGCAGGCAGCCGAGAGAGGCATCTTGAGTTAAGTTCCTGGGTCCTAGATTCCAGTCAAGTCCTGGAGTATGGCCATTCCTCTGTCTGGTGATCTGGACCCATCTTGCATCTTGGACATGGCCTGAGGTGATCCTGTCAATTCAGAAATTCCCCCCACCACACCATCCTCCCTTGATGTCTCCTGGGGAAGGTACAAATCCCAGATATCCTTTGAACAGGTCTGATATTCCAGACCTAAAGCCCGATGCAGCATCGGGCTTCAGAGACCAATGCCACTTGCAAATACTAGGAAGTCAGTGTTGAGAACACGAGGCAGAGACCAAGCTCAGGGACTAAGCTGGGAGTAAACATGACCGTCATGGCCAAAAACAAGAACAGTCCCCAGATTTAGAGCACTGGACAGACACCAGCTCTCCAGGCCCAGTGCCCATGGGCTGCACTTTATTTGGAGGGAGGAAGGCACTCTGACCTGAATTTATGTGCCTCCTAATCACTGTTAGTGATTAAGGGAGTCAGCCAGTAGGACCCTGATTTTTCCCTTTTAAGATCATTTCCTAATCATTTCCCTATGTAATTATATATTGGAGGCATGATCGTTCTACCAACTATCGCAAAAAAAGACCTGTGATTTATATGCACACAATTATGCCATGGTGGGTGTGGCTCACTGTGTTCTGGGATATGTCCACACAATACATAACACCACAATAAGTCCACTGTACTCTAGTGAGTGCAAAAGTTTCTTCAGCTGTACCACCATCACCACTAGGGAGTTCACACCTTCTCTCCACCCACATGGTTACAAGTCATGATCCTATTGCTTTAAAGACCACCTTGCCAATTAAAGAGTGATCACTTTTGATACTTTCTCTTGATACTAAAAAAACTAAGAATAGATAAATTATACTCTTTATTGGATAGACTCTGTAAAGTTATAGCCAGTTGACATTTACTGAGCTTGGCACCCATATTAATAAATCTTCACGACAACCCTGTAATATGAGCACTTTTGTCATCCCTATTTTATAGAGAAAGAAACTAAATCTTTAAAAAAAAAAGATTAAACAATTTAGCCAGTCATTCAATAAATAAATCATTGAAGGTTGTTCAATAAACAGGGTCATTCAATAAACCAGGACTCAATCAAAGTCTGTCTGGTGTCAAGCCCACGTGTATAACCACTCCGCTCATTCTGGGAATGCATGTCAGATAATTTTAAGAAATTTTCTGGTGTTTCTTGGGTTCATAGTGCATTGATACTGCTCCTTGGCTATCCTCTCCTCCACAGGATGTTCTTATCCTATCTATTGTTCCCATAGTGGGAGACTCTTCATCAATCTAATTTCATCATGACCACTCTCTTCCATGACCCTTCTGTCATTGACCAAGTCAAGCTAGATTACCAAATGGTGGATTCTGATTTTAAATTGATCATCTCCAGAAAATGCAAAACTACTGATCAGTTTAGATGATTCTTCAGTAAACTCGGTTCTGCCCCAGGCTGACCCAACCTGAACCTGAGTTAGGTTAAAGAGCAACCAGTCAGCTTCCTGAGTAGCAACCACTAACAGTCACTAAGACATCAGTAGAATCAATCAGAAGTCTGGGTCGGGTTTGCCACTGAAGTCAAAGTGCCCTCATGTGGAAAGAAAGAGAAACATTTACCACACAAGAGGTTCATTTGTTTTGGTTACCTCTGTGATATTCTCTGAGACTTGAATAATCATAGCTATGCCACCAACCCTGGGACATGCCAGGTAACAATGCCTATGGGTCAGCTGAAATTCTTTTTTTTTTTTTTTTAAGATTTTTTTATTTATTTATGTGACAGAGAGACAGCCAGCGAGAGAGGGAACACAAGCAGGGGGAGCGGGAGAGGAAGAAGCAGGCTCCCAGCGGAGGAGCCTGATGTGGGACTCGATCCCGTCACGCCGGGATCACGCCCTGAGCCGAAGGCAGACGCTTAACGACTGCGCTACCCAGGCGCCCCGGGTCAGCTGAAATTCTTAATCTAAAGAGTGGTTTATTTTACTATCTAAATTGTAAACCTTTTATGCACAATATAAACCTTTTATATTCCAATAAGTTGTCCCTCCCCCCTCAAAAAAATAAAAAAATAAAAGTGAAAGTAACATTATAGAAAAGTGGAAAATTTTCTAGGCGACACTACAGTCCAAAAAAAAACCCCAAACTTTAAACATAATTTAAAGAGGATCTGTGATTAAATGCATATGAATTATGTCTATTCATCAGGACTATGAATGACTTATGACACTGAGTTGTAAGTAATGGGAAAATAGTGATATGAAAGGCCATTTCAAATAGGTTAAAATATCATATTAGATCAGGGAAGCCAGATTGCTCAATGTTTAAAGAAGGGAGTTGAAAAATGGAAGTAAGGAAGGCTAAAACCAACACTGGCTCGTGAGGTTGAGAAAGCAATCTCACTCAAAGTATCCCGCTACAGATTACTTATTAATTACACGGGGGAGACACGGTAACTGGACAGATTCACATCATCAATAATGGGACCAGTTGACTGTGTGCTTCCTGACGTGATGCACAGAGGAGGACACAATACCTCGTTTGTGGGGTTTCTGTCCAAAAATGCATGACCCGCATTGAATCACAAGGAAACTTCAGACAAAGTAAAATGGAAAAAATCTCCTATAAAATAACTGGCCTGTACTCTTCCCAATTGTCAAAAACATGAAAGACAGGGGAAGATGAAGGAACCTTTCCGGATTACGAGAGACCAAAGAAACATGACAACTAACTGCCGCACTGCTTCTGGATTGGATCCTGGACCAGGGAAAATGATCACCACCAAACAGCATTGGGACCATTGGAACGTTATAGATACGAATCTTAGGTTGTAGTATTACACCAAAGTAACAGCTTATGATTTTGATCATTGCGGTGTGGTGATGGAAGAGAAGTGCCCGCTTTTAGGAAATATACAGTAAAGAATAGATGGATAGAAAATCATAGTATCTGTAAGGTATTTTCAAATGTATTTTTAATGGAGAGGGAAAGAATGAGAGAAATAATAAGCAAACGGAGCAAAATACTAACCTTTGGCAAATCTGGGTAAAGGAAATACAGGTGTTTCTTATGCTAGTCTTTTGACTTCCGTGAAAACTTGAAATTGTATTAAAATAAAAATGTTTAAATGTCATGTTCTATTTAGAGCATTTAATTAATCTTTTTAAAAACATAGATAAAGAGTGTATTACTTTCCTATGGATTTCCTATTATTTTCCTATTGAAGCAAATTACCACAAGCGTAGTGCCTTGAAACCACACTAATTTATCATCTCACATGCCTGTTCTGGCTTCTAGAGGCCACCTGCATTCCAGACCTCTCCACATCATCCCAACCTCTGTGTTCATCACCATGTCTCCTTTCCTGACACCGGTGCAGTTGCCTTCTCCTGGAAACCTATTGTGATTACATCGGCCACCCCTAGATACTCCAGGATAATCTCCCCATCTCAGGTCCTTAACCACATCTACGAAATTCCTCTCATTGCTGATCCCAGGGTTTAGGATGTGTGTGGGGGGGGTTCATTCTGTCTGCCACAGAGTAAGTCAGTTTTTAGTATAAAGAGAAACAATTCTATCCCCCTCTCAAATAAATGTTAAACAATATTCAAAGAATTTCAGTTTGAAGAGGCAAACTCAAGCCTAGGAAGGGATAAGAGATGAGATACGATAAGAGATGAGAACACAGGGCACTGAAGGCACTACAATATTCTAGCTCTTAAGTTGGGGAACAGATTTAAGAATGTGTTTTATGATCCTTACTTAGACTGTGCTTACACATTAATCTATTATATGATTTGGTTCATAATTATTTTTAAAAACACATGGAATTAAATAAAATGATAAAATAAACTGATAAGGCTTGTCTTTTTTTTTTTTTTTAAAGATTTTATTTATTTATTCGACAGAGATAGAGACAGCCAGCGAGAGAGGGAACACAAGCAGGGGGAGTGGGAGAGGAAGAAGCAGGCTCATAGCGGAAGAGCCTGATGTGGGGCTCGATCCCAGAACGCCGGGATCACGCCCTGAGCCAGAAGGCAGACGCTTAACCGCTGTGCCACCCAGGCGCCCCTGATAAGGCTTGTCTTTATCAAGACCTAGAATATTTTGAAAACTATCCTACTTAAATGTTTTTGAAAAGACATTTTTTTAAGTTTATCTTCTCATTAGGTTTAATTACAGGGAAACATGATCTTAGCTGACCCAGCAACTAATGCCTTGAACCCGTCTATGACAGAGTAACCATTACTTGTCAGTCAGTCCAAGTCAACAAATAGAAGTTGTTACCATTAAAAATTGTGCCGGAGCAAGTCAGTGGTTGTCAGGTGTTATGGGTGGGAGGAGGACAGTAAATATAAAGAGACACCACGAGAAAGTTTTTTGGCATGATGGACTGTTCTGTATCCTGATTATAGCGGTGGCTACACAAATCTTTAAAATTCATAGAACTGTACACTAAAATTAAAAATGTCGATTTTACTTTATGATAATGTAAAAAGTAAAATCTTAGTGTATAATGTTCAGAAAAAAAATTGTGCTAACCTATTTTGATCCCGAAGTTTTAAATCTAGGAATTTAGCCCCTGAAATATATCTCTACACACACTCACATGTTCACAAAAACAATCAGTATATTCACTGAAGCAATAGCAAGAACCTGGACCCTACCCAAGTGTTCATCAGCAGAGAACTAGTTATACACATTACGATGCTTTCATGCATGCAAGTCATTAACATAGACTTTAAGTAAACCGGCATGTAATAGGGTGTCCCAGAATTGGCTAGAGATTGGGGTGATAAGCAACCCACATACTGAAGGGAGCCTAAAGTAATTGGAGGTCACATACCTCTTCAGCACAGATAAGAAAGAGCTAGATTGGCTCAGCTACTCAGCTGTCAGGACGTAATTGCCTCCAATCTATACATACATACACAGACCACTGTGGGAAACGAATTCAAGGAGAATTTTCGGTCTTCAGATGTCAGCCTTGTGGGGAATGCTATGGTTTCTCTTTCTTTCCTTATGAAGAGACTATCCTTCAAAAGAATTAAGTAAGGGAAACACGCGGAGATTAGAGATGCAGGCAAGACAGGGGTCCTCACATTAACTCCCTGCTTACGTACCTGCTTCTTCAGGAGAACAGTTCATCTGTCCTCTGTGTCTATCTGAGCAGGAAATAAAAGGAGACAGAGCTGGGCAAAGAGGCCACAGCCGCAAAGCTGTCCATTCTTGGCTGTGACAAAGACACGGGGGCTTCCTGAGAGTGAAATGATCTTTGGAATGTAGCTTACGGGGTACCCTGTCTAAGAGGCTTGGTCACCAGGAGAGAGGAGCCCATCCCCCCGCCTCTGTGAACATGAGACTGTAGCATGAACTGTTCTGGGGGGGAGCTGAGAGGGAATTGGAGAAAGATAAACTCCAGCATAGTTTCCATACCAAAGAACTGTACCCTGAGGAGAACTTTCCGAGATTTCCCCGAAGAAGCCACACATGTGACCCATGAACAAGGCAGCCTTTAGAATACAGTGAGCACCATCTGAATACCCCAACGATCATCACCATATTCCCCTGCTTGGGCTGCCATAACAAAATACCACAGAAATAGATTTTCTCACAGCTCCAGAGGCTGGGAGTCCAAGATCAAGGTGCCTGAAGGGTTGATTTCTATGAGGCCACTCTCCCTGGCTCTGCCTAGTCATCCCTCTGTGCACGTGAGCTGCTGGTGTCTCTTTGTATGTCCAAATTTCCTCTTCTTATAAGGACACCAGTGAGACTAGATTAGGGCCCACCCTAATGGCCTCATTATAAAGTAATTACCTTTTTTCAGGGCCTTGTCTCAAATTCAGTCCTATTCTGAGGTATTGGGGGCCAGGGCTTCAACATATGATTTTTGAGGAGAGACACAATTGAGCCTGTAACAATCCTGTAAATAAGAGACCCTTGCCTCTCTGATTCTCTGTCCTTCTCATCCCAACGAAAAAAAGAGGGCAGAAACAGTGAAAGGTGACCCCACCCTTCTCTACTCCAAATCCTCTCACTGAGGCCTCTGAGGCCCTGCACTAGCGGGCTTGAGGAAGACAATGAACATTAAACTGGGTGTGAAGGGCATCCGGGTAGGACAGTCCAGACTCTTGGTTTCAGCTCAGGTCATGATCCAGGGTCGTGAGATCGCGCCCCATGCCAGGCTCCATGCCCGGCAGGGAATCTGCTCAAGATTCTCTCTCTCTGCCTCTGCCCCTCCCCCACTCATGCACACTCTCTCACTCTCTCTCTAAAAAAATTAATAAATCTTAAAAAAATGAATTGGATGTGAATAAAACTTGGATATAAAATTTAGTTTTAGACTACTCTAGACATTTTAATAATAAAAAGTGTCCAGAGTGATGCCTGGGTGGCTCAGTTGGTTAAGCATCTGCCTGCAGCTCAGGTCATGATCCCAGGGTCCGGGGATCAAGTCCTGCATCGGGCCCCTTGCTCAGCAGGGAGCCAGCTTCTCTCTCTGCCTGCTGCTCCACCTGCTTGTGTTCTCTCTCTCTGTCAAATAAATAAATAAAATCTTTTTAAAAAAGTGGCCAGAAAGCTATGAGATCTACCCAAGATATCCATAAGGGTCAGAAAGGAAGATTTCATGCAATATGATGGAAAGACAGGATTGGAGAGAAAACCAAACAGTTTCATATTTCTGTTCTATTGAATGTAGCCTATTTGATAACTAATCATAATAAACATTGGTATGGAAAGAAGTGCATGACATGTAATTCACTGACTAAAATAGACTGGAGAACAATACGTGTGTCACCCTCCTACTTGAATTAAACCAAAACATGACAGTCGTCTATTGTTCAGAGTGACTGACTAATCAACAGACCGAACCAAGTAGAAACATGCTCTGGGATTTTTCAGGCCAGAAGAACAACGTCCCTTTCGTCTCCGGTCACGAAGTTGTCAGGCTCAGAGCTGGGAGCTGCTAGGGGTCATGTTGCCTGACTCACGGAGAACCCAACATGGAAGATGAAGCAAACCTGCAGAAAGACGTAGAGACGAAAGACAAAAAGAGTGATTCCTGATGATGTTCTAGTCCTGGTTTCAATCATCCTGAAGGCCAGTTCTACTCTTGGCTTTCCAAATTTGGGGGTATCTGTGTCAATTAGGTCTTTCTTTTTGGTTAAGCCAGTTTGCTTTTGTTCCTATCCCTTGAAACCGAAGAATCTCAAAAATAAAAATATATGTGTTTATGTGGTATAGTTAATGTTCCATGGAAAACATCTAGAAAAATACACATAAAATTGTTAACAGCTGTTAATTCTGGTAAGTGGCATACTTCTTCTTTATGCCTTTTTGTATTATTTTAATTTCTTTATATCAACTATTTGTTACTTTTGCAATGAAACACATTTAGGAGGGGCTCAGTTGGTTAAGTGTCTGCCTTTGGCTCAGGTCCTGATCCCAGGGTTCTGGGATCGAGCCCCGGGTCAGACTCCCTGCTCAGCAGTGAGTCTGTTTCGGAGACTCAGCCCCTCCCCCACCCATGCTCACGGGCTCTCTCTCTCTCAAAAGAATAAATAAAATCTTTAAAAAATAAATAAATTTTTAAAAAACACACTTAGGAAACAGAGAACACAAAATAGAACACTGATGGTAACCAAGAAAAATGTATGAATATACATTGAATAAAATTGGGAGATGAATTTAGAAAAATGGACATTTAGCTTAACATTCTCTTTGCTCCCTTTCCATGTAAAGTTGCTTAAGCTCTTACTACAATTTTAAAAAGGTAAACCTCAGCCCTCCAAAGAGGTAAAGAGAACGTTAATTCTAAGGTCATACAGAGAGAGAGAGCACTGAATGTGTTCAGGACAACCAGGCAATACATATGGAAAGGACCTAACGCAATGGGTGTGACTGTGGAAGAGAAAAGAGAAGAAAAACCACAGACACCTTCAGATCTGCCCTGGGGGGTTCCCTCTGAGTTATGCATCCTTTCTGCGCAGAGACTCCTCACTCACCTGCTTCCCAGTGCAGCACCCCACATATTACTTGAAACATCGTTGGTCCTTGTCTTAGTTATCGATCACGGCCTAACAGATTATCACAAAGCTTAGCAGCTTCAAAGAACAGCATTTAGTATCTCAGAGTTTCTGTGGGGTGCAAGGATCTGGGCATGGCTGAGCTGGGTGCCTCGGACTCAGGGTGACTCACAAAGCTGGGATCCAGGCATCGCCCAGGGCTGCCGTTACCTCAAGGATCAACTGATGGTCGATCCTCTTCCAGGTTCACTCACTTGGCCTCAGGTTGGCCTCAAGTTCTTGCTGGCTGTTTGCTGGAGACATTAGTTCCTTGCCATTGGCGCTCTTGCTAATGGGGCAGTTCGCTTTCCCCGAACTGAGAGGGTCAGGGAGTGAAGGAGGGAAGGCAAGACAAGGGGAGAGGGAGAGACACAGAGAGAAAGGGGAGCAGGATGGAAGTCACCGTCAGGCAAGGGGGTAGAGTCCTGCCGACATCTAGTCTGTAGAGACAAGGTATGCTGCTAAGCGCCCTAACAGGCACCGACAGCCCCCCACGACAGACGCTTATCTGGCCAAAATACCGAAAGTGCTGAGGTTGAGAAGCCCTAACCTTGAGTACTGAATGTTTGCAAAGCATTTGACGTACCTTTCCTCAATCCTCACACAACCCCACAAGGTAAAGAGATATTATCTTTCCATTTTATGGCTGAGAAGACTGAGGCTTTGAGAAGTTCAACGATTTGCCACCTCGCAAGCAAGTAGGGGGGCTGGATTGGAACATAGGTCGGTCTCACTCCATCGCCAGGCTCCTCCCCTGGGAAACAGGAGCAGGGAGAGGCAGGAAAGTGAAAACAAGGTCTGGGAGGCTGGGGGTGGGGGGAAGCACCCTCCCTGCCAGGGAATGTTCCAGACACCACTCTTGACACCTCGTCTGAAATTTGCAATGAGGTAGGAACATAAACCTGAGCAGACTCTGTTCTCTGAGAACAGACAGCTTAGCAAGGTCCTGCTTTGCATCAGCGTTGAGCTGGAGCTGCAGAGATCTGTGGTCTTGGGAACCCACAGTGCTCACGCTGACGGCCTCCTCTGCTTTTCTGCTCTGGGACGCAGCTGGCCTCCAGGTGAATCACTGATGACTGCTCAGAGAGTCATGCCAAGCTCCCCTTCAGTCTGCTTTCAACATGGTAGGCCTGGCTTCTTTCGTGCCCAGGGACACGCCACCAGTTAGACCACATTATGAAACATCTGATAAATACATTTTACATTTCTTATCACTTCTATCTGAATATGTTCCCCAACCCGGTCCCCTTCTAAGACTTTAGGACTTATTTCCTCCTGACCCCCTCAGTCAAAGTGGGAAGGTTTCATTTTCCAAAGGATCATGTCATCCTGAGATCGATTCTCTGGCCTTAATTACGCCCTCTCCAAATGCCTTTCCATCTGGGGAGTCACCCCTTTATCAGTGGTGCTCTTTATTTTCATAGGACTTGCTCTTTCTGGGATGGAAACATGCAAATCCAGTTTGCGGGGGCTCTCAAACAACACCGAGAGGCTGTTAGTACCACAAACCTTTAGGGCATTTGAATTAAAAATGTCCCGGTGTGTGAGCATTCTGAAAGCTTGTAGTTCGTACTGGAAGTTGTATATAAAAGATAGATTTGGCAGGGAGAAGCTCGTTTTCTCCATCCTGGGGCTGCAGGAACAGACGAACCTTTCATCAGCTGATAATGTGTAGGTGTGTGCCTGCTGGAATTTCAAAGGGCACACAGTCTGGGGCCAAATATGGCCTTGGCATGTGGGCCAGCCTTGTAGGAACCTTGGTGTTGCAGCGTCCGTCTGTGACTGAGTGACTAATGTCACTTTATCTTGTTCATACCATGACCTAAACTGTTGGGTGCGGGAGGAGGGGAGGGCAATGGAATTCTCCATTCGGGCTCTTGGGGCACCCGCTGCAAAGTTGCATGGCCGTACTGGTCCTCCGGCTCCGCTCTCACAGCAGCTCCGCCTAGAGACAGCCAAATTCCAGGCTGGAAACGGCGGCTACCAAGTAACAAAAATGCACAGGGCCCTCAAAAATCAATAGAAAAACACAGTAAGCAGAACTAATGAGGGAACCAAAGGCAAGAGAAATGTAGCTTAAATTAAATTTCCTTGGGGTGCCTGGGTGGCTCAGTTGGTTGAGCGTCTGACTCTTGGTTTCAGCTCAGGTCATGATCTCAGGGTCGTGAGATCGAGCCCTACATGGGTCTCCACTCCCAGCGGGGAGTCTACTTGAGAGCCTCTCTCTCTCCCTCTCCATCTGCCCCTCCCCCCAATAAATAAATAAATCTTTTAAAAATTTTCCTTACAACTTGCAGTCCACTGGGAGATACCTAAAACATGAAGAGTGTGACCTTCCTCAAAGAACTCATGGCTGCCTTAGTGCTTTAATATTACGTTTTATTAAAGACTAAAAGTAACCTTACCTTAACAGCAGCCAGCCCCTCAAGGTCCTGAAAGCCTTGCTTCCAAATTCCTTAGAGATTTAGGCTATCCCTAACCCCTACTAACTAAATATATAATGAGACCTCACAATCCCAGTGCGGCTCTTTCTGCCCACGGGTCTGGTCCCTGTGCTGTAACAAGACCACCTTTTTGCACCAAAACTGTCTCAAGAATTCTTTCTTAGCCATTCGCTCATGAACCCAAAACTTCAAATCATATCAGTTCATCAGAACCACACAAAAAGAACAGATCAGGTGACACCGAGGAGCCTCTTCCTTCTGTCGGGCTATTTCTGATCTCTGACTGGCTGGCGCAGTCTAGCTTTAGTGATCTGATTCAGGTGACCAGTTATTGGAAATTGGTTGGAAAGAAATTTTCATTAAGTGATCTTGATTTTTCTCCTTGAGTTTTTTTTTTATTATTTATATATTGTATGTACAAATTTCATTACCTAGAGGCTTTCAAACTTTTTAAGCAATGCCCACAGTGAGAAAATGATTTTTACATTGTTGACGCAGGACATACACACACACATGCACCCACACACAAAACAAAAAGGTCTACAAAAAAAATTCACTCCCACTATGTATGATTCCCTTTAATATTTTCATTCTATTCTATTCTATTCCAATCTAGTCTATTAAGAATGCATTTTGCTGCCCATTAAGTTAATTTCACAATACATTAAAGGAACGTGACCTGCAGCTTTAAAATATCATAATACTTAAACTGTGCTTTAAAGAATGACAATTTATAGCGTTCTGATGAAATACAAACTGTAACTAGAAAGTGAATTTAATTAGCATTTCTCAGGATTGTTTTCCGTGGATCAGTAATATTGCTCATCCAGCTCTTTGGTGGAATTACAACGTACCCATAATTTCACACTTTTCCAATTCTGATGATCTGTAAAAGCTGCATAATTAAATCAGACTCTTTCCTACATTCTCAGACAGGGTCTTTGGGAGCTCCTTTGAAAGTGTTACACCCACGAGGCTTGGCAAGACCGGGGGCCATGGGGTCACTTAACTGTGGTCCTGGTGTGTGTAGACACAAAGGAGTCCACACTGGAAACAGCACGCCAAGGAAGTGCCAGAGTTTAGCCAGACCCACCTGGATTCAGCACCAGAGGAAGAGGGAACCAGGGAGAAGGCCAAGTAAGGTGGAAGCTGTGAAAATTATGGACAGGTGGAAGAGGGAGCAGGCCACAAGGCAATCCCGAACCAAAGAGTAAGAAGCTGTAGGGGTTCCTGAGGCTCTCCTTGCGGCCTCGGTTAGGAGCATGCTCCAAAAGCAGTTATAGTGACATTTTATCACTTCATCTGTTAATATGTCAGTATGTATTTACAAACAAAACTGGGGCGCCTGGGTGGCTCAGTCGGTTAAGTGTCAGCCTTCAGCCCAGGTCATGATCTCAGGGTCCTGGGATCGAGCCCCACATCGGGCTCCCTGCTCAGTGGGGAGTCTGCTTCTCCCTCTGCCTGCCGCTCCCCCTGCTTGTTCCCTCTCTCTCTAGCTTACTCTCTCTCTCTCTCAAATAAATAAATAAAATCTTTTTAAAAAAATCTTTAAAAAAATAAAACAAAAACAAATTCCATCATCACGCTTACATTTTTTTAATGATTTCTTAATATTATTCAATATCCAATATCAGTTCCGCAATTGCTCTAACTGTCCCATAATTTTTCGTTTGCTTTTACATTTTGTTTTTTTCTAATCAGGGTCCAAATAATTAGAGTCATACATTTTAATTGGTTGATTTGTCTCATAATTCTTTTCCTTTGTAAGTCCCTGCATTCTTTTGAATGGTAATAAGGAAAAATCCAAGACTTCTCTATAATTGAGTCTTCCCAAAAAACCATAAATTGTTTGTTTAACTTGTTTGTTGGCTGAGAAAAATAGCTGCAGACCTGCTTGGGGGGAGAAAAGCTTGCTTCAGGTGATACGGGACAGAGGGTGATGAAAACTGGTCCCACCTCACTGTCCCCCGTCATCCCGGAATCTGCTCCATTAGGACTCACTCCCTTATATTTCTAAAAGGCCTCCTCTAAAACACGCCTGCGTGAGATCCCCTTGTGTGTCACATCCTATAAACAGGAAATCTGTTAACCTCTGCTACTCATCTCTGAGTTCTTTGCCAGCACAAAGAACTGAGGGCCCAGGGGAGGACAAGCCTGGTGAGCTATCAAAGAGCCAACACTAATTAGCAGAGTTTGAGTACTGAGTGCATTTAGAGGCCTCCTAATTTTCAGAAAATTGACAATCCATGTACTTACTGGTGTTTGTGTGCTGATACATAGCAGGATACGACGCTAGTTTTTCCATTTCCAGAATGAGTTTTCTTACATTCCCTTGAATAAACGAACTTCTCCGTCACCACTGAATGGCTGTTGCCTACCCTTCAAAAATTATAAAATATATCTTTGTGTTCTTAGGCTAGCAAGCATTTAGAAACCACAAATTTTCATTTTTCTTTTTTTTCTTTATCTCTTGTCATGTTGCCACTCCTTTACCTTTGCCTGGATTTATGGGCCACATGAGTAAACTTGAGAAATTATCCAAGAGTAGAAGTGCCATGTGACAGCAGTCCACAATACAGTGACCATATCAATTTCTAAATCAGTACGTTTATTAAGGTAATAATTTACATGACATAGACTGCTCCCATATTAAGGGCACATTTCAACGAGATGTGATAAATGCAGACGCTTATGTACCCTCACTCTAGCCAAGACAGATAGCAGAACATTCTCACCATTCCCCAAAGTTCCCTCATGTCACTTTGCAGTCGTCTCCCCCTTCCCTGTTTCCAGGCAAACACTCTGTTTTCCATCGATATAGATTAATGATGCCTCCTCTAGACTTTCATATAGATGGAATATACAGGATACGCCTTTTGGCTTCTTTAGCCTAAGTTTTTGAGATTGAGAACAATACTTGTTCTTTTTTATTGCTGCAAAGGATTCCATGATATGGATACATCATAATTTGTTTATCCATTCACCTTTTGATAAACATTTGAATTCTTTCCAATTTTCGGCTATGTTGAGTAAAGCTAAAACAAATGCGTACAAGTCTGTGTGCACACAGGCTTTCAGTTCTCTTGGTGAATACCCAGGAGAGGAATTGCTGGTAAGTGTATGAATAACTTTATGAGAAACTGCTGACGTGTTTCCCAAGGAGATTGCGTCATTTTATACTCCCACCAACTACGTATGAGAATTCCAGTTGCTCCAGCTCCTCACCAACATTTGCTGTTGTCCGTCTTCTTAATTATAGTCCTGCTAGTGCATTTGTAAAAGGCTCTCTCTGTAGCTGTGGTCTGCATTTCCCTCCTGATGGAAGATTTGGAGTATGTTCCCACGTGCCTGTTGGCTTATTTGTGTATCTTCTTTTGGGAAGTATCCAAATCTTTTGCTTATTTTTATTGAGTTGTTTTCTTATTCTTGACCAATAAGAGTTCTTTCTATATTCTGATTATAATCCTTTGCCAGATATGCAGATTGTGAATGATTTCTCCAAGTCTGTGACTTGCCTTCTTATTTTCTTAATGGAATCTTTCAAAGGGAAAATGTTTAAATTTTTGATGAAATCCAATATATCATTTTTTTAAATTTTACAATTTATTCTTTTCATGTCCTATGTAAGAAATCTTTGTCTATACCAAAATCAGAAAGATAGTCTCCTATGTTTTCTGTGAGAAGCATCATAGTTCTAGCCTTTATGTTCAGATATATGATCCATTTAAGGTAAACATTTGTGTGTGGCATGAAGTAACAGTGGGAGTTCATTTTTGTCTGTATGAATACCCCAATTATTTCAGTACCATTCGTTGAAAAGAATATTCTTATTTCTACCTTCACTGAAAATCAATACATGTGTGGGTCTGTTTCTGGAATCTCGATTCTATTCCATTTATCAAAATGTTTATCTTTATGCCAGTACCATGCTCTCTTGATCACTACGGCTTTGCAAATAAGTCTTGAAATTGAGTAGTATAAGTCCTCCAACTTTACTCCTTGTCTGAGAAAAACCTGACTATTGCAGCTCATTTGCATTTCCATATGAATTCTAGATTAGCTGTGTACAATAGAAAGCCCCCCAGTAATACAAAGGAGTGAAATATTGATACATGTGAGAATATGGGTAACTCTAAATAATTATGCTGAGTGAGAGAAACCAAGCAAAAAAGAATACATACTATTTAAATCCATTTACATAAAATTCTAAAAACTGGAAAGGAATCTATACTGGCAGAGAGCAGATAAGTGGTTTTTTGGAGAGGAGTCATGGAGGGGAGGTAGCGAAGAGAGACAGAAATGAGAGATGCTATAAGGGCAGGAGAAAACTATTTATGTTCCAATCTGATGTAGTCAAACTGATGGATATGTTCTTGAGTGAAGTGATAGTGTCATGAGTATCCGTAAGTAATAACTTACCAGCTTCTACACTTTCAATTTTTACAGTTCATTGCATGTCTATTATACTTCAATAAACCTGAGGGGTTTTTTTTAAGTAGATATTGCTAAAAAACGGAGCTTTCAAAAAAATGTTTTCTAAGAATATAGACAGGATGAGAATTAGAAAGGTTGGGGGCTTCTCGACAGCAACACTGGAGACTAGACTACAAAAGAAAAATGCCTCCAAAAGTCCAAACGAAAATGATTTCCAACCTAAAATTCTATATCCTGCGAAGCAGTAAAGCAAGAAGATGGGATAAAATTTACAGATTTGTGCGATGCGAACAAAGGTACTTACGATTTGTTCTTTCTCAGGAAGCCTCTGTAGTGTCCACACCAACAAAACCACAAAGCAAATGAAGCAAGAGTAATTACACGAGATTTTAATTTCCTACGATCCAACACACAAGAGAGGGGAGAGGAATTCTCTGGATGATGGGAAAGAGAAACCCCAGAATGGCAGCAGGGAGTGCAGCATTCTAAAGAGCAGGAGTTGTCATAAAGCAAGTAAAAAAATAATATAAATTAAAATACCAATGCGTCTTTAAAAAAATATTAAAAAATAAAGAATAGGAGTTGCAAATAAATAGAAGCTCCAGCGGAGATTTCCTTTTTTAAAAAACCAACAGGAGACTATCTGCTATGTTTTATAATGTAGGAAATTGTTTTGAGAGGCTGATGGGGCAAGTCAGAAGCATTAGCAATAGATAGATGAGAAAACGAAACCCATGATAAGAATTGAACAATTATTAATGCCAGAGCTAACAAAAAATCATGAAAGAGAGAAACATAACCATTCTCCTGCCCTTATAGCATCTCTCATGGTATACTCTGATTATGGTTCAGCAGTAAATGATATTTATTTAGTCATAACACTAAAAAAACTGAATATTCTTAAAAAAAACAATAACAACTGTGATACATTTCTACTGGAAGGAGGAGAGAAATCTTGGGGCAGAGTGAATTGTGTGTGTTAAATCCTGCTGTACCGTAATAGAAAATGTATAGTGTATACAATTGATCTATTAAGAAATAGAGTTAAATACTTAATTTTAAATTACGCAGGTAAACACTAGGAGGGGAAAAAAGTACATACTTGCCTTGCGAAGCAGGACTATGGGTGTGGGGGTAGGTCATGGTACATGGGAATCCTTTATAAATCGTTTACTATTCTTTGGTTTTAAAACCATGAGCAAGTATTTTTGTTAAAAATAAAAATTAGTTAAATGATTAAAATGATTTCTGGAGACAGCATGAAAGTAAAGTGACGTCTCCAGGATTCATCTGGTTATATATATTTTATTGAGTGAATTTTTTCTCTTTATTAGTTATCAGCCTAAGTGAAGATTCTAAGTGAATAATATTGGTGAAATCTTCTGGAAAATGTCAACCAAATATGTTTTATAAGTATAAAAAATGTTAGATTCATCTGTGTCTTGGTCAGGATGTGAGCTTTTCAAAAAACCAACATGAGCTCTGACAATTTTCTCTAGTGTTTGCAGTCTACATAATCAGTTTCTGGCTTTAATCTCTATTATTTCCTTCTTTGTACTTATTTTGCTCTTCTTTTATTAGTTTCTTAATTTGGAAATTTAGATCATTGATTTTTATTTTTTTCTTTTTCTAAATGGTATGTGAATCTCTAAATTTCCTTCCAAGTACTACTTTGGCTGAGTCCCAAAATTTTGATAAATTAAATTTTCCTTATCATGAAGTTCAAAATATTTTCTCATTTCCCTTGTGATTTTTTCCCTGAGCTATAGATTATTGATAAATGTGCTCTTTCAATATCCAAATATTTGAGGGTTTTCGAGATAGCTTATTGTGATTGATTTTTAATTTCACCGTTGTCTGAGACTATACTCTATCATTTCAATTATTTTAAATTTCTTGAGATTTACTTTACGGTTCAGCAGAAGGCTGTTTTAGTAAATGTTACACACGCACTTGAGAGGAATGAGTATTTTGCAGTTTGGGGCTATAGTTCTTGACAAATGTCAGTTAAATATATTTGATTGATAGTGCCATTAAGATTTTTATGTCCCGGGTGACTCAGTTGGTTAAGCATCTGCCTTGGGCTCAGGTCATGACCCCAGGGTTTTGGGATCAAGTCCTGAATTGAGCTCCTTGCTCAGCAGGGAGCCTGCTTCTCCCTCTGCCTGCTGCTCCTCCTGCTTGTGCTCTCTCTCTCTCTGGCAAATAAATAAATAAAATCTTAAAAAAAAAAAAGATTTTTATGTCCTTATTGATTTTGTATCTATACTCTTTTTATTATTGAATGGGAGGATATTATAATCACCAACTGTGATTGTGGATTGGTCTGTTTGTTTTTTACCTTTGGTTTTTCAATTTTTACCTTAAGAATTTTGAAGTTATTTTATTAGATGCATACACATTTAGAATTATTGTGCCTTTCTGATAAATTACCCCTCTTTATCTTTTCTAATTCTTCTTGTCTTGAAGTCTAACTTATCTGATACTAATATAGCAACGCCAGGTTTCTTATGCTTACTGTTTGCATGGTATATTTATTTCTGTTCTATTTGTATCTTTATATTCAGAGTGCGTCTCTTGTAGCTATCACATACTGGGTTGTGCTTTTTTATCCAACAAGAAAATGTCTGTCTTTTGACTGGAGCTTAGTTCATTGACATTTAATGAAATTATCCATAAGATTAGATTTTATATATCTTCTTGCTATTTGTTTTTCATTGGCCCTTTCTGGTTTTTTGTCCCTCTGTTGCTTGTTTCCTGCCTTCATTTGGGCTAATTGAATATTTTTAGTATTTTCTCCATTGGCTTCTCAGATATATTCCTTTTATTTTAAATGTTTAGTGGTTGCTCCAAGGCCAACAATATGCTTCCTTAACAAAGTCTGTTTAGATTCCCTACTGTACTCCTTCAAACTTCACACTTCATATCTGACCTTTGCACTTCTGATTTCATCCTTCCTACTTTACACCTGATACTTTTCACTTCCCATTTTGCTCTTCCCAAATGTAATAAACTTACACCAATACAATTCCATTCACCACCCACCCTTGTTCTTTGTGTTACTGTTGCCATATCTTTTGCTTCTACAAATGCTGTAAAAACCACAACATCAATTTTGCTTTAAATAGTCCATTCACTTCTAAGGATTATGAAAAGAAAACTAATATTGTCATTTAAATGTATCCTCCTAATTACTATTCCTGGGGCTCTTCTTTTCTCCTTCAGATCCGAGTTTCCTTCTGTATCATCTCCTGTTAGCCTAAAAAACATCCCTTAGGAATCCTCACAGAGCAGGTCTGCTGGTGATGGATTCTCCAAGCTTTTATTTATCTGAAAATGTATTTCATCCTTTTTTGTTGTTGTTGCAAACTACTTTCACTGGATATAGAATTGTGGGTTGACAGGCATTTTCTCTGTCTCTTTTTGTTTGTTTGTTTTGTTTTCAGAAAGAGAGAGCGTGTGCAAGTGGGGGGAGGGGCGGAGGGAGAGGGAGAGAATCTTAAGCAGGCACCACATTTAGCACGGAGCCTGATGAGAGGATCACTCTCAGGACCCTGAGATCACGACCTGAGCCGAAATCAAGAATCAGATGCTTAACCGACTGAGTCACCTGGGCGCCCCTCTTTTTGTTTGTTTTAACTCCAGCACTTTAAATATGCCATTCTATTATATTTCCCTTTATGTAATATGCTTTTTGTCTCTGGTTACTTTCAAGATGTTTTACTTTCAATTTTCATCAGTTCAATATGTCTAAGTGTGATCTGTCTTGTATTTCTACTTCTTGGAGTTTGCTTCTTTCCTAGATTTTTAAGCCTGTAATTGTCATTAAATTTGGGGACTTTCTGGTCATTATTAACTCAAATATTTTTTCTGTGCCTCTCTTTATGTCTTTTTCTTCTGATATTTCTATTACATGTATATTAGACCATTTGTTCCACAGGTCCCTAAGGATCTTTTTTATTCACATTTTTTTTCTTTCTGTGCTGCAGATTAGAGAAGTTATGTACTTTTCAATTCTAGAATTTCTATGTGAATATTTATATATCCTTTTCTCTGCTGAAATTCCCTAGCTATTTACTCATTAAGATATAAACTTCTTTACCTCTTCCATATTTTTCACTTTCTCTCTCAAGATATTTATAATAGCTGCTCTGAAGTTTTGCCTGGTTAATCCCACATCTGAGCCATCTTGGAGTTGGTAATCATTGACCTCTTTTGTCCTTAACTATGGACCATGTTTTCCTGTTTCCTTGCATATCTGGTGATTTTTTACTGTGTATTGGGTATCACTCATGATACTTTGTAGAGACTCTGGATTTTGTTATCATTCTTAAAAGAGCGTTTATTTTTGCCCTAGTAGGCAGGTCACTTACTGGCTGATCACCTTGAACTTGTGTAAGTTGGCTTTTCCTTATATTGGAGTGGATCTGTGAATATCCCCTCGACTTAGCTTGTTGTGGAGGATTGGCATTAGGTTTGTGTTTTTTTGTTTCTTTGTTTGTCTGTTTTTAGATCAGGTTGAGAAACTAGGCTTTCCTCTAAAGTTCAGTGCTTACTTCTAAGACATGGGCTTTCTGGTCTCAATGCTGGATGCTTGAGGTAGTAACAAGATGTTAGTGCTGTCTCTCAACTCTTGCAGGATCTCCAACACCCCCCAGTCCTGCTCAACCTTTATCATTTCTGTTTTACAGTCCGTCGTGCAGTGTTTGTTCTCTGGTGAGCCTTGTATAGTCTTGTGCTGCATATATACAGTGCAGTCCTCCGTCAGAAATTCAGGCAGAACTCCTTCCAAAACCTCCTGCCTACTCTGTACAGCTTCTCCTCTCCGGTGCCCGGCTTGGCAGATTCCAGCTGCTTCAGATACCCCAAACTCCAATCTGTTTCCTCGGCTCAATGGTACGACTGTGAGATCTAAGTCTGACTTAGATCTCAGCGTTCTGTACCATAACTGGAAACACGTCTCCAAGCAGAAAACTGCGAGGAGGTGAGGCTTACCTCATCCTTTTCAAGGCCTGTTTTCCAATGTTTAACAATAGTTGCTTCACATATATTTTCTAGTTTTATGGTTGTTTACCACAGGAGGCAGAACCCAACCTTGGTTATTCCTTTATAGCTACGAGCAAGAGCTAGCCAGGATTTGAATCAAAAATGAAAATGTTTTCCGAATCTCTTGCATATTCTACATCCAGTTTTCCAATTCTATAATACTCATTTTTATGGCCCATAGCATGAATATAAGTTCTTTAATCCATTAAGAAGTTTAACATATTAAACTTGGAAAACTAAGCCAATCAGACCAACTTGGCCATTGCAAACACTGTGCTGCTCTGAGATTGGCCACTAAGGCTGAATAAGTAGTCAAAAGCCCTCTTCTACCACCACTGCTCATACAGTACATTTGAATTTGGACCTTAGCTTATTGGATAGCTAATAGGGTCTGTTTGAACTTTGCATAATGGAGGAGTCTAGATAGAAAAAGAAAATATATTTGTGGGGCGCCTGGGTGGCTCAGTCGTTAAGCGTCTGCCTTCGGCTCAGGGTGTGATCCCAGAGTCCTGGGATCAAGCCCCACATCGGGCTCCTCCGCTGGGAGCCTGCTTCTTCCTCCCCCACTCCTCCTGCTGTGCTCCCTCTCTCTCTGGCTGTCTTTCTCTCTGTCAAATAAATAAATAAAATCTTAAAAAAAAAGAGAGAGAGAGAGAAGAAAAAGAAAATATATTTGAGTCCGTAAGAGGAGGCACCTAGAGTTGCACAGCCTCAAACAGCCTACTGTCTGTCTAGAACAGGGTAGTTAATGGTCTATCAAAACGTCAAGGAGAATAAACAAAAGGATAATACTACTTCATATTTGAATAGTAAATATCTTAATTGGGTCCCTCACTAACCCTCTGAAAAAAAGGCAATAAGCTCTTATCATTCCCATTTTGCAAATGAAGAAACTATGACTCAAGTAAGTTCATTGGCTTGTCCAACAACACACAGGTAGATAAGGGCAGAATTCAGAGAGGCAAAATCACTGTGAGCAAATTTCCTGCTTCTGCCCTGAGACATAGGCACCCCTGGGCAGCCCTCAAATGAACGGAAATCACAGCCAACCGCGAGGTATAATTTGAGAGATGCCAAATTGTTCCCCCCCTAACTTATCACAGAGCCTAAAATTTCAGCATTAGTCACTAATTTTAGCTTGAGCCATCAATGGCCTGCTAAAATGGAAATCTAATTACTTTGCATTGCTACAGCAATACACAATTTTCCAAATGTGATTTACCTTTGAAAATATAACCTAACAGCTATTATGAGCACTCTGTTATGGTAGGCACTATTTTAAATGTTTTGTGTATTTTAACTATTTTTATCTGTACAATAATTATAAGAGAAGAGTATTATAAATATCTCTATTTTAAACATGAAGAAACTAGGGGTGCCTGGTTGGCTCAGTCAGTTAAGCCCCTGACTCTTGGTTTTGGCTTCTGTCATCAGGTCATGATCTCATGGTCATGAGATGGAGCCCCACGTTGGGCTCCATGCTCAGCAGGGAGTCTGCTTGAGATTCTCTCTCTCGCTCTCTCTCTTTCTGCCCTTCCCCCGTCTAAAAGAAAGAAAAAAACTTTTTAAAATAATAAATAAATAAATATGAAGAAACTAAAGTCTAATAAGATTAAATGTCTTTCTTAAGGTCATATAGTTAGAAAGTAGAGAAGTTAGGATTTCAGTCTAGATTCAGAGTTCTTGCTTTTAACCATTAAATTATTTGTTATGCTATCAGATCCAAGCCAAAGTCCTGCAAGATAAAGACATTATTAAACTACCTTTTATAGATGAACCAATGGAGACCTAGAAAATTTAATTTACCCAAGTTTCCCCAACTAATTATTAGTTGATTCCTGACTAATTCTGGTAATCACTACTCCTAATCAACTCTTATAATATATTAAGACAGAAGATTACTGGCCAAGTCCTTACCAGCAAAAAGAGAGATTGGGGCAAAGATAATTCCATTTTGATGCAATCTAAAGTAAGATATTCTGAGAAGCTAAAAAAAGCAGCCTTGAGAATTTCTGAACCCCCAGATGGTGATGAGAAATATTCACTTTATTCTACAAATACTTAAAGATTCCCTAATTATGTTAGGCCCTGTTTTTGGCACAGGAGTCTATCTATGAACAAAACAAACAAAAATCTCTACTTTCATAGAATTTACATTCTAGTAGAGTATAAGAAAATATTGATGGTGACATAGAAGAATTACTTTGGAAATAAAGAGGAACAATATAAAGCAGAATTATAAATGAATTCAACTGAATTCTTTTTTCAAGTCTACTTCTTTTCAGTAACTCATTTATTTCCCACATGCTTCTTCCCAGAAACAACCCACTGATATGTAAAATGTTGGTAACTTGAGATTTTTCAAAATACAACATCAACTTTTTGTTGGTATAAATTAGACACAGACTACCAAAGGAAGTGAGAAGTCCTCCCTCCAATAATAATAGAGGATCAGATGGAGCTGTAAAGACAGATTTTATAGCATATTAGAGCACATAAAATCTTTGAGAAAGTTGCCCCACCTTAAAAAAAAAATCTTCTAAGATCCTTTTTAAAGTCCTCTTTTAGGGACGCCTGACTGGCTCAGTTGGTACACCAGGTGACTCTTGATCTCGGGGTTGTAAGTGGGAGCCCCATGTTGGGTACAGAGATTACTTAAATATAAAATCTTTAAAATAAATAAAGTCCTCTTTCAGGTTATTGGAGATTCTTACTACTAAAAAGTGGAATGCTGGCAGCTAGAACAAATGAAGACCACTGAGGAGGAGGAAGGCTGAGAAACTACGTCTAGTCCTGAGCAAACGCTCTTCACCACCATATCTTTAACAGAGGTCTATCTTCTCCGGTTCTCTACTTGGGTTTACGTTAACAAACTCATCAGAACTGACAAGGGACGAATTCTTAGTTCAGGGTGGAAAAACCCCTGCTTTGATTCTCTAGCCCGAGTTGCTAGGCAGCAGCTGTTCCCACGCTGAGGAGCCGGCTCTTGCTTTTATCAGTAGTTGTCAATCGTGCACCAAGCAAGCGCCTCCACGGAAAGCTTATTTTTCTCCTCTCTCTTGCTGGCCACATCCACACCGATTTTGTGGGATCTCTTCAGGACCATGCTTAACTTCCAGGATCAATGATTACCAAAACCATTTCATTCCCATAGTTCAGAAAGGTGTTCTCCTCTCCCCAAACTATGCCTCTGCTCAACCAAAACAGCTTGAAATTTTCAGAGGGCTTTACTCTTTGGGGCCAAAGATTCTATTTTACATTGAAATGCAAATCCAGTCCCTGTCATTGACAGTTTTCAGTGAATGAATTTCTCAATTCACTTCCACTGGAAAGGTGAGTGGGGTAGAGGTGAGAGGAGGTAAGCAGAAGAGTAACAGCAAGGGAGGAGCGGGGAGAGGAAGAGGCATTGACAATAGGAGCAAAGAATCCAGGAAGGGAAGCTGGGACCACTGATGACAATCTGTCAGCTCCTTGGTTTCCCCAAGGGCTGGTCTTGTACTTGGCAACTAAGCCACGGTATCTCACCTAACAGAGTCTAAGCAGCATCCTCTTGTCCAACTATGTAAATCAGAAATGGAAACTACAGGCCAAGATTGGCTGGCGGGGGCGGGGGGGGGGGGGGTGGCGGCAGGGAGATGCTGGGATGTGCTGCCAAGATCGCCAGTTCCTCCCAGCAGCTGGGACTCTACCCTCAGCCATCAGCCCCCTTTAGGGACCTTGGTTGAATGAAACTGCCAGACCAAGATCACCTCTCCCTCCCAAGGGATCCTACATCTAGTGACTGATTAACATGATGGGGTAAAGGCCTCACCTGTGACTTGTCTGCAGTTTCATTTCATCTTCATAACTCCCCACTTGGTTGGCTGAGGAGGCATCTGTTAAGACTGCTTCACAGCTCAACTTCTCCCTCTGCCCAGTCCTATTTCCTTTCCTTCTTTTTCAAAAGCATTGATTTCAAAAGTATGCCCTAAAAAATCTGCATGCCAATCTCCATCTCAGGGTCTGCTTCCTGGAAACCCCAAACTACAATAACCAGGCTGAGAGGCTCCAATGTCCCAGATGAAGATAACCACATACTACACTGTTACATAAATGAAAAGAGTAGGATGTCTTGGGCTGCTGTACATAGCTGCCTACCACACTGTTTCGGCTGAAACTGGGTAATTTGGCTCAATGACATCAAGTAACCCAAATGGGCCCAGAGAAATCTTCCTTTTTCCCTACAGGAGGTCCTGGAAACTTAGCTTCTCAGACATTAGACAATAACAAAAAAACAGGTGATCCATTTCATTCAACATGGCATTCACTGAGTATTAACTCTTCATCGAGCACGAAATTATTGCTGCCATCATTGTCACTGTCATCACATCATCATTGTCATCTTTTGTCATCCTTGTTGTTGTTGCTAATTGGTATTTTGAGCGAATCTCCTGACCTGTTACCTCAGAAACTGGAAAAACAAATCACTATCCATTCATGGTCCCATTAGGGCTTCACAGACCAAGATGACATGCACTTTTGGTCTCTATGTTTGCTGATAGAAGTATACTTTGTTTTCCAGCTGTCCACTTGTAGACATTTCCCTTCTTGGTCATTCCAATTGCCTTTCTTTGGAATTGCTTCACTTCTCCTGGGAATTTTTGAGTCTTAGTGATTCTATATGTTTCCTATGGCTGAACTAGAATTTTTAACCCTGGTAAGATTATATTCTTTTGGTTTGCTTCCAGTGGTCTCACTGAAGATATCCAGCCAGACTCGATGGTAAAGCTATTCACTGGGTCAGAGTGACTTTAGGGCTTCTCCGAGCATATCTGATAGTTCACAGTCCATCCCCATAAGCAAAATTTGAACCATTATATTTTCTCACACATGGCTTTACATTTGCCCTCACGGACACTCAGCTGCTCATTTTCTTGTGAGATCTCTATGATTACCTTTGCTGGCTGACACTTCACTCCCTCAAACAATTTAATGTCTCCTGTAAACTTGGAAACTTGACTACAGATGTTTTTTTGCTAGTAATGTTTCTAATCATGAGAAATAACTAGCTCTGCTCTGATCCCTCAGGATTCCATTATTTAGACCTCCATTACGTGTCCTTATTCTTACCTTTTGTTTCTTGCCTTTATGTTTTTTTTCCTTCACCAAATAACCCCACAGATTCCATGATGATGCATATTGGGGAGTAACAGTGTGATGGCAACTATAGGGCTACCTTAAGATATGTGCTGATTCAGGTATTCCATGGAAGTACACGTCACTCATTGGTTGGTTGGTCCTTGGCCAAAAGAACCTGGGTAATAACATGGCTAAAGCAGAGTTCACAGTCTTTCTGAGTTCAGGCTTAGGCTCAGTCCACATTTTCCTTTAGTCCTACGGTGGGTTCTGAAGTCCTTCATTGGTTTTTTTTTTTTTTTTTTTTTTTTTTTTTTTTAAAGATTTTATTTATTTATTCGACAGAGAGAGACAGCCAGCGAGAGAGGGAACACAAGCAGGAGGAGTGGGAGAGGAAGAAGCAGGCTCATAGCGGAAGAGCCCGATGTGGGACTCGATCCCGGAACGCCGGGATCACGCCCTGAGCTGAAGGCAGACGATTAACCGCTGTGCCACCCAGGCGCCCCCCTTCATTGGTTCTAAACCTGCTTCACTTTGTGGCTGTGGCCTGACCAATTTCGGTGTCCTGGTTATGACCTCTTCAGCCTTCCTTGGGTTGAATTCACTCCTTAGTGATTCCAAATAGACTCGGAATAACCACAGGCTACAAAGGTTCTTGTGAAATTACCACCTTTGGGATGTGGGCAAGTTATCTTAGGAACAATGAGATCAATAACTCCCACTGTAGACAGGATTAATACTGTAAAATGTCATCATTGCATTAAGATGTGTTGAGTTAGCAAATCCAGTGTTACTTTTCAAACATGCTTTGGACAAAATCTTGGAATTCTACTACTTATTAGAGACTGTGAGCAATAATGTATACATAATTTACAGCGTCATAAGAAACAAAAGCATTTGTTCTTTCATATTGATCTATGAAGAACAGGGAAAGGGCGCATTTTATAAGGTATGAATATAAACGCTCTATTCTTCCTGACTGTGAATCATATCTCTAAGTATAGACGTGCATGTATGTGCATGCACACAATTATGGCATCTTCCCCGTTGACTCAAAGGATTTTATTTCAACTTCTCATTTCTAGGATGTCACTGTTCTTTCCTATTCCCACATGCCTGAGTCACACACACACCCCCTTACCCCCCCTAAGGTAACAGGGACAGATTTACACAACCAAAGTACAGGGTATTTTTAGGAATAAGCTACTAAAGTTAGCCCTCTTGAATCAAAACCAATCATATCATATTTCAGGACTAAGCTTCTCATCCAATGACTACCTATAAGGCAGCATGCAATTCATGCATCTTGAATCATAGGTATTGAAAACTTAACTGGGATTCAATGCTTTGTTCTTATAAATTTCTAGATATGCTACAAATTTATTCAAGCCATTGGTAGATAGATAGACAAATAGATAGATAAATGGATAGACACAGACAGGTGAGCCCTTGTGGATTCTAGTTTATATGTTTCGGTGCTTTCTCTTCAGTCACTTGACTTGATAATCTACCTGTGCTTAAAATAGACTGAGTGTCATCTCCCTTTGTTTTTTTTAGAGAAAGAGATGGAGAGAGAGCATGCGCAAGCAGAGGGTGGGTAGTAGAGAGGGAGGGGAAGAGGAAGATGGAGGGAGAGAATCTTAAGCAGGCTCCATGCTCAGCATGGAGCCCAGCTCAGGGCTCAATCTCACAACCCTGAGATCATGACCTGAGCAGAAATCAAGACTCAGACTCTTAACTGACTGAGCCACCCAGGCACCTCCATCTATTTTTATTTTATTGTTAATATTATTCCATAGACATAAAATGCTTCATCACTCAGCCACATGGCCGAGTGGTGGAAAACTGGCAGTTCAGTTGCTTGGCATATAGCAATATATATGGTAGAAGTATAACTGGAAAAGTTTTTAATTTAACCAAGTCTACAGAGAGGGAGTTTTTGGACCTATGAGTAAAAAGGATGTCCTGCTGGTCTATGAGATTAACTTCATTACTAAGACTAAGTAATGCACTTACAAGAACCAGGCATTAACACCCTGTTATAGATGGTAGCACTAAGTTCTCTCTACTCTAGGCAAATCCAGTCCTACTCCACCCCCATTCTGGCAAAATAATGAGAAGCATAGACTCATAAGGTTGTATGAGTGAGTGGTACAATTACAAAACAGAGCTTGGGTCTGGGAATTCTTAACTTTCTGTTTAAGTACAAGGGTCATAATTGTTTCCTTGTTCTTTCCCAGGAAATAAAATTTCAAAGAAATGGCAATTAACTAAGATTGAATCTATGATTATTCACTATCAGTAACATTACAACGGGATTGTGCAATTAACATTTCATTCCACTTCATGCCATTTAGAAGTTTTCAGTGATCATTTCCGGTATTTTCCAGTATCTTATACACTAAATGATGAGATTTCTTTTTTTACTTTTTTTCTTCCTCCCTTCCTTCCTTTTACTGAAACTTACGTAATTTTTATATGATTTTCATTGCTAATTCTATATAAGTAAAGAAAGCTACAAAGAGAAAACTTTGTTCAAACATGAACATTTTTGTTAAACTCAGAGTTCTTTCTGAACACAGCTGAAGAGACAGTGCGTCTATCAGCATGTGGTCTGGAGCAGACTGCCAGACTACAGTGTTATTCCAAACGTTTGGAGATTCGAGTAAATGAAAGAGTTTTCCCTTTTTAGTTTCATGTATTACCTTAATTATTTAGAGGGAAGAAAGGAAGGGAGAACGCAGTTGCCACACGCCAGTCACTTTCACACGCAGTAAGATTCTCTTTATCACCTTTGTCTGCTGTTTGGCTATTTATATGCTCTTGCTTTGAGAACTGAAAACTGATTTGTGAAAGCCAAATATTAAATTATACCAAGCTTCCAAAGTTATCCTAACTATTGAAACAATAACACCCCTAAACATAGTACAAGAACCTTTTCTCTCACACACAAGTTTTGAGACTCATCCTGCATATGCAGTTAATAAAAACATCCCTTAAGTGCCCGGCTTTGGACAGGGGGACATGTTTCATTGTATAGGTATGAGGAGCTGGGGGCAGGAGGACACTGTGTACAGAGTGCAGATGCCAGGGAAGGAAATCCACTTGTTGAGACTCAAAAAACACAGACCAGTGGTCAACAGATCTGGGTTCAAGGCTTGACTCTGCCGTTCTCTTGCTGTGCGACGCTGGGCAAGTAAACTCCCTCACCAAGTTTTACTTGTTTCATCGTATATTAAAGACTCTTAGATCCACAGTGGTTTTGTAAATTTCTGTTTGTATTCATTCAAATTTTTATTATAAACATTCACTGAATGTCATTTGGTTCATAAAGACCAATGACTATATCTTCATCAAGGACATTACAAATGATCAAAATAAAAGTATTCAGTGGATTTTTTCTTACTATTTATTGCATTTTCTCTTGAATTCTACATTAATATTACAATCACTCTTTTCTTTTTCTTAACCATTTTGATTGAGGCTTGTTGACTTATTGAGGGTATAAACGTGGAACAGCTTTATTATACAAATAACCGTTATCAGCTAAGCTCAGTAGACTCTTTGTAATATTTCAGTCTGATCTCATAACTTTCAGTGTCCATTCGGTTAATGAAGTTCCCCAGTCATAATATTAATCTCTCCTCCTCCAGGCGCAGGCTCGAGTTGTACTTGCAGTAGGTTGGTGAGAAAGAGTCCATGAAAATGAAGGGAGGAGGAGCGGAGGTCCGCAAAACGAGAGTTACGCTCTCATGCCCTCTTCCTCATTCCTGTGGCTCTTCCTCAGTGATAAAAGTAAAAAAATTGTCTCAGGTGACTGTGTAAGAGAAAGTGGAGGGCCTCTGATTCGTGGGCTGTAAATGTGATTCTCTTTTGTGATCAACTACCAATCAGTGGTGACAAGGCAGATGACTCTTCATTGTTTGTCACCCTGGCTAAACCAGTTCGTTAACTATTGACTTGGTGTGCGCTCACTGGTGACAGTTTAAATCCCAAGAGCCTTCCCAAGGCACAGGTGAGCCCTTGTAGATACAAATGCACTTTCCCCTGGCCCCCAGATGGTACCCCATGTCCTGTGACACCCTTCTGATACATGTTCCTCTTTGACCTAAGCCGTGCAGTCTCCAGCAAGCTGCAGCTCCCAGCCTCACCTTCAGTCTTGACCCCCAGCTCTGGGAATAAGTGGGTGTATATTCTGGATTCTCGGGATCTCAAGGGGAGGCCTCCCAGGAGAAGCCTCTTTTCCCCTCTCAGTTTGGCTCTTTTATCACCTAAGACAGGTCAGCAATCACTATATCTTTCTGGACTTTCAACTGGAAAGCAAGATATGTCTCCCTCTCATGCAAAAAAAAGAAATCTCAAACCTTATAAATAATTCCATCTTGGGTTTCTCTTTTTTGCCTTTGGAAAGAGGAACTAGTTAAGTACGCCCTACCTTTACAAACACCGGGCACTCCTAAAAGTGAACGTTCTAATACCCCTCCTCCACCTCACAGCCCTCCTTGTTGCGGGGGGTAAGGGAAGGAGTGTTGGTTCTACTGAAATGCAATTGCTCAGCAAGCCTTGTTGGGAGATGGCGAGCACATTAACTGGGGGTGCTCTTACACTAGGATGAGGAGTTATGGGTGCTAGACCTACTTACAAAGAAAACAGGAATTGTTATCAAATCCACATGTTTCTTTTAACTTCCTTTTTAAAGTTTTGTTTTAGAACTGCCTCTAATAAATGCACATATATATTTTAATTAATCTGAAAGTGTTTACTATTTAACAAGAGAATTTAACTCTCTTACACTTACTGTCATAATTAGCATGCTTGGTCTCACTGTCACTCTCTTCTTAGAATGGTTCCTTATGGGGTGCCTGGGTGGCTCAGTTGGTTAAGCATCTGTCTTTGGCTCAGGTCATGATCCCAGGGTCCTGGGATTGAGTCCCGCATTGGGATCCTTGCTCAGCAGAGAGCCTGCTTCTCCCCCTGCCTGCTGCCCCCCACTGCTTGTGTTCTCTCTCTGACAAGTAAAATCTTTTATAAAAATAAGCTAAATAAGCCGCTTGCAGCTTTATTTAAAAAAATAATAAAATGCTTCCCTACTATTTCCTTTGTTTTCTATGTTTTTATGTTTCCTATGGTTTATTTTTGCTTCTTTTGTGATCTGAAAGACAGATATCACGTGCTTTATTTTTTAATTTTTACTAGTAACTGCCACTGTGTTTAATAACACAAGTATTTAAGCCCATATAAAAGTTTTAACTAGTGGTTTGAAATATCAAAACAAAAAGCACCAGTCAATAGAAACACATGGAAGAATCTAAGGTAATTCTAATTTTTTTACTCCTTTCTTCATAAACTTGTCGTTTTGTCTAGAAAAGTACTGAATTCTTTCTATATATTTAAATTTTTTAAATGTCACCAGCCTTCAACAGGTGAACATTTAAACAAACTGTGGTATTACTGAGAATATTACTCAGTAACAAATGGGAAGGAATTATTGATACACAACAACAACTTGGAAAAATCTCTAAGGAATTATGCTGAGTGAATAAAGCCACTCCCAAGAGGTTACATACTATATGATTCCATTTATACAACATTCTCGGAAAAACTTTATTTTTTTAAAGATTTTATGTATTTATTTGAGGGAGAGAGATAGCGAGAGAGAGAGAGAGAGAGAGAGAGCATGAGCGGGGGGGGGGGGGGGGGAGAGGGAGAAGGAGGCTCCCCACTGAGCAGAGAGCCCGACACAGGGCTCAATCCCAGCACCCTGGGATCATTACCTGAGGCAAAGGCAGATGCTTAACCAACTGAGCCACCCAGGCACCTGTGAAAAAATTTTAGACATGGAGAAGGAATTCGTGGTTCCTAGGAGTTAGAGATAGAACTAGCAGGGTGTGGGGGTGGGAAGGATGTTGGTGTGGTTATAATAGGGCAATAAAAGGGATACTAGAGGTGAGGGAAATGTTCAGCATATTTACTGTAGTGATAGATACACAAATCTGCACATGTGATAAAATTGTACAAAATACACACACATACAAATTGAGCAAAACACATACACATACAAATGAGTTCAAGTAAAACTGGAGGAATCTGAATAAGATTGGTGGATTGTATCAACGTCAATACACTCGTTATGGTATTATACGACAATTTTGCACATTGTTGCCATTGGGAAAGCTGGGTTAAGGGTGTATAGGCTCTCTCTGCCTTACTTATTACAACTGCATGTGAATTTACAATTTTCTTAGTAAAAATTTCAGTTAAAAGATTCACTAGGATCTGTACAGGTCATGGTAACTTTATATAAACATTTCCCTTATACTGTTATGAATGAATCGCTTTCACTTTCAAACTCTAGTCAAGCTTAAGGTCATATATGTTTGAAATACTTGTTTCTGTTCCACTAGCTTTTTTTTTTTCTTGTTTGTATTTTCAGATCTCTCTACTCTCCACACCTGACATTTTTTTTTCATGTTCTTCTCTGAGTACTTTTCTTCCGTATCCCAGAAGACTTTTGACATTGACCCTCTAGTGTCTACAGCATGAATTTGACTTTCTGTAGTGTTAACTCTTTAGTGTTGATTCTGATTATTTTGTATTTTATATTTACATTTTCACTTCCAAGGCCTTTTCTGTTTATTATTCAATCAGCTCCTTTTCCATTTTAATGTTTTAACTTCTTATCTTTGATCTTTTGCTTTGTGTAGTCCACGGTTTTCACACTTTTAAGAGTATAATATAAATGATGTCTAAAATTAACTAACTCCTTGAAGTAAATCTTTATCAAAAGTAAACTCTTTTTCAAACAGTAGAGTGTTAGGTTATCATCTTTCATGCTAGAGAAGCATTTGGTTTTATTTCGTGTTCTTCTAACCTTTCTTATCCCTAACAAAGGAGAGTTTGTTTTGAGTCCCAGCGTTTGTCCATAAACAATGTATGTAGTTTCTCCTTGTCTCTTTTTACTATACACCTAGCTACCATCAAAATCGTTCTCTTTGTTTATAACCTAGAAGGCCATTTCTAGATAACTTTCTAGATTTTTGTGACTTTTACTTGGTATAAATTTGCAATCCTTAGGAAATGTCTCTCGATCTTTTTGCTTGATTAGCTTCCCATGAGGAGTGGAGCTTATTCCGGAATTCTTTGAAACCCTGTATATTTCATTCCCTTCCAGAAACCATTCTTTCAGATTCAGTCCCTTGCCACTACCAAGTTCATAACCCAAATGTAAGTGCTCCCGGCCATCTGATATTACCCAAAACTGTAGCTCTGCATTGAGGAGAAGGGGGAATGTATACAAGTCTGGTAACCCTGGAAGGCAGCTCTTGTACAATAATGTCTCTCTCTCTCTCTCTCCTCCTCCTTCTCCTTCTCCTCTTCCTCTTCCTCCTCTTCCCCTTCCTCTTCCTCCTTTTCCCCTTCCTCCTCCTCCTCCATTGTTGAATGCTTCTGCCTGTGAGGTAAAAGTTGCAGCGCCGTGCTTCGGACTCAGAGCTTCATTCCAAATAATATTAGTTGATAAATTTATAGTGCTGTTAATTTATCTGAATCACTTTCCATGTTTTCCAGAACAGTGGTGAATAATCCAGAAAGTCTCACTAAGCATTTTTAGCAAGGGAACAATATGACTAGATTCATATTTTTAGAAGACTCCTCAGACAACATTGTAGAAAATAAGTTTGAAATGAGTTAGAAGCGAAAGCAGGAAGTCAAATTAAGAGGATGTTGTAAGAGTCCAAGAGAGCAGTGGTAACACTTGGACCAGGGAAGCAGCGGTGGAGACAGTGAGGAAGTAGAGATCCATGAGAGGTTTATGAGGTAGAATTGACCTGAATGACTCCCCTGTGGTAAGCGAATTAGTTCAAGGTAAAAACGGTAACTGTGCTAAATGGAGAAATTGGGAGCTCCTATGTGACTTCTGGTGAATACATTAAAATGTTAAACTGTTAATTTATTCGGGAAGGGATTCTAATACAGTAGAAAACCAACAATCCTTCCTAAGGCGTTTACAGGGATTTTTTTCCCCCCTGTTTGTTATCAATCCCAGAATATTATGTTTATTTAATTCTGTCTCAGCCAGGTAACTTTTTAGGAAATTTCTTTGCGATACAAAGAGTCAACTTAGCTTGCCTTATGGGTAATCAGAACTGGAGAAATCACAGGATCTTCTGGTGCTGTTGTCCGGGGTGCCATCTAGTGACCAAAATTCTGCACAGCAGACAAGGGGCCCTGAGGAAGCCACAGCTAGAAGTGACCCTGCTATGAAATTCGTGTGGATTGATAGCCTCACATCGGCAGTCCATAAGGCGAATCCCTGCCAGATACGATCCAATTAGCCAGCTGTGTGATTTCAGGCAAGTCACTTCATCTCAGTTGGTCTCAGTTTCCAAATCCATAAAATGTAAGGCAAATGCTAGCTCAATTCCAAGGCACTAAAAAAGTTTAATGGTTCAAAGTCTTGTCACTTTTTTTTCCCCCAAAACAGGTCAAAACCACAGTCCAGGATGACACATATGCCTTTTTGTTTTAATTTAGTCACTGAAATCGCATATTGTATAATTAGTTTAAGGTCCTCTGAATGACCTCAAATTTTGAGAGCTCATGTTCAGCCATTTCCTCTCATTTCAGGTCCTTCATTGCCTCAAGTAATTGCCCTATTGCTAACCCTAGTGAATTTTCTAAGAGCCAAATCAAATAATAAAATAATATTGTATCGACATTTGAAACACTCTAATTGGTCTTTATAAGCCCCAGCGATCATCTCCAAGATTTTAATCATTCATTGTTATCTGAAAAAAAAAAGAGCATGCAACTCCTGTGTATAATACGTATTAGTGAAATATTATTACCTTTTCATTTGATTGATAAATATTATACACGCCTACTACACTAATATAAAACCAAAGATGTTCAAAGGATAACATAAAGGTGAAATAAAATGTTATTTATTGATTTCAGGGGAAAAAAAACCCGTTTACATTAAAATATCCTGGCACTTTTAAAAGATATTTTAAAATAAGAAACAAAGAGTCTTCCATATTTCCCATTTCAGGCGCTCTTCATTCCTTTGTGTAGATCCAGATTTCTGTTTGGTTCCATTTTCCTTCTACGTTAAGGACTACCTTTGAGATTTCTTGTAGTACTGGTCTGCTGCCATGAAATTTCTCCAGCTTTTATATGCCTGGAAAAAAATCTTTGTGTTGCTTTCATTTTTGGAAGATATTTTTGTTGGGTATAGAATTCTAAATCCACAGAGGTGTTTTTCTTTCAATACTTAAAAGATGTTGCTATGCTATCTTTTCTTTTCTTCTTCTTCTTCTTCTTTTTTTTTTTTTTTTTTTTGGTTGTTTTCTTATTCCTATGTTTCCAACAAGAAGCCTGTTGTCATTCTTATCTTTGTTCCTCTGTATTTAATTTGTGTTTTTACTCGAGTTCCTTTAAAAGATTTTTCTCTTTAGCACTTATTTTTATCAATTTGATTAGAATGTGTCTTGGTGTACTATTCATTTTTCATCTGCTTATAGATCATTGAGACTCTTGAATCTGGAGATATATAGTTTTCATCAAATTTGAAAGTTTTTCAGACATTATTTCTTCAAAATCTTTTATCCCCAGCCCTTCCACTCTTTTTGAAACCCCAATTACGGGCATATTAAGCCACTTGACATTGTTCCAAAGCTGATATTCTGTTGTGTTTTAATGGAATAATTGCCATGCTGTATTCAAGTTCACTAATTTTTCTCTTCTGAAGTATCCGATCTACTATTAATCTCATTCAGTGTATTTTTCATCTTAGACATTGTATTCTTCATCTTCAGAAGTTCTTTATGGTTTTTTTTATATCATCTCGATCTCTCCTAAAACTATTCATACTTCCATGTACATGCTTGAACATATGGAGTATATTAATCATAACTATTTTAACATTCTTCTCTCTTAATTCTATCATCTGTGCTACTTCTGAATCTGTTTCTAATTGTTTTCCTCCTCATTGAGGTTTATCTTTTCTGCTTCTTTGCATGTCTGGAATTTTTTGATTGGATGCCAGACATGGTAAAATTTATATTTTGGCATGTTAGATTGTGTTTTCAATATTCCTAAACTTGTTCTAGAATGCAGCAGAGCTCCTTAGAAACAATTTAATCCTTTTGCAGCTTGCTTTTAAACTCTGTTAGGAAGAATGAGAGCCACTTTTCATCTCAGCAACTGATCTCAACCAGGGACAATTCCGACCCTAAGGGAAGGGCACGCTGGCAATATATGGAGACACTTTCAGTTGTCACAACTAGAGGAGCAGATGTGTTACTGGCATCTAGCAGGTAGAGGCTAGGGACGCTGCTAAACATTCTAGGATACACAGGACAGCCCTCCATAATTAAGAACCACCTGGCCCAAAATATCAATAGCGCCAAGACTGAGAAACCATCGTCTAGGCTATTTGGGCTCCACTACTGAAATAGTAGTACCCTTCTGAGTGCTCTATGTGATGCCCCATTTATTAAGAAATTTCTCTATTCTGGCTGTTGGGAAGGTGAACTATTCCAAGTTCTTTCGGATGTCCAAAAATTGTTTTCCCTACTCCTTTCTGGTGGCCCTGTGTAGGTTCACCATACATACATGCCAATCAGTTTTTCAGCTAAATAGTGAGAGGACCCCTGGCTCTGTGATGCTTCTCCTCTTCAATACCTTTTTTTTTTTTTTAAGATTTTATTTATTTGACAGAGAGAGACAGCGAGAGAGGGAATACAGGTGGGGGCGGGAGTGGGAGAGGGAGAAGCAGGCCCCCTGCCGAGCAGGGAGCCTGATGCAGGGCTCCATCCCAGGACCTGAGATCATGACCTGAGTCGAAGGGAGATGCTTAACGACTGAGCCACCCAGGCGCCCCTCCTCTTCAAAACTTTGCCTGGTAGATTCTAGCCACTCTGACCTCTCTAAATTCTCAACCCTGTGTCCTGAACACAGGGACCTGCCAGTGTCATTTTGGGATTGCCTTCCCTGCACTTTGGCCTGGAAACTCTCTGTGAGTAGTAAACTGGGGGTAATTATTGGGCTCACTTCATTCATTTCCCTTCTTTCAGGGATCACTTTTCCTCACTGCCTGTCATCCAATGTCTGAAAGCCACTCTTTCATATACTCTGGCTGTTTCTTTAGTCAAATGATTTAAAAAATAGGTGAATTATGTGAAACAGTGGCTTTGATCTTTGAGTAGTGGTTAATATCCTAAGGCACAATATGCAGTTAGATCAGGATTCATCTTTAAACATATTTCAAATAGTCACAGTAACTTAAAAGATTTTTCCCAGCTTCATGTCAGCTCTAATTAGATTATCATTGTTTTTATCTCATTAGATGACTGATAAAAGGCTCATCCTAGGAGGAATATGTCAGTTCTGCTATTTTGTTGGTATTTGCAGTATTTGTATTCTCTTCAATCTGTTTTATCTGTAAAAATCTATTTTATTCTTATGATAGAAAAATTCAATCATACACAAAGGTAGAGAGGATAGGATAATGAATCTTGATCTGCCCTTCACTCAGCTTCAACAATTATCAACTCACAGCCAACACCTTGTTTCATCTATATTCCTACCCACTTCTCATAGCATTCTCCTAACCCTGGATTACTCTGAAATGAATCCCAGGTATCATATCACTTTATCTATAATTATTTCAGGGTATGTATCTAAAAAGAAAACCACAGTTCCATTACCATACCTAAAAATGTTACAATAACTCTTTGATATCATGAATATATAATCCAAACTCAAACTTTCCTAATTACTTCAAACTCCTTTTTTGTGTGTGTTTATTTATTTGAATAAGCGTCCAAATAAAATTCATACATTGGGATTGGTTATATGTCTCTAAAGTTTCTTTTAATTTATAGTCTCTTTTCCATCTTCTTTACCCACCCCCTCAAATCATATGTTAAAGAAGCAGAGTCATTTGTCCTGTAGAGTGTCAAGTTTCATTTAACAAACTCCTCAGTTCCCTGTATTTCCCACAAATTGGTAATTATATGTAGAGATTTTATCAAATTCAGTTCAATTTATTTGGCTAAACTACTTCATGGGTGGTGTGTGACTCTGTCAGGAAGCATATTTGGGGATGCGAGCAGCCCTGGACAATCATTGCATAAATCCATCAATTCATTAGGGATATGGTATTAGTCTAATCTTATCATTCCTCATTTATTAGCTGGAATATGTGTATAAAGGCAATCTTTTCTTCATCGTTATATTCTAATTCTATTATGCCTTCTTCATTTAGTAAATTGAATACTTCTATAATGCTAATACTTCTTAACTTCAACCATTTCTTTTCCCAAGGGATAGAAATTATATAGGAAAAGAATAAATGCTAATCCTGTCCCTTTATCACTAGTTTTTAAATAATAGTTGCTTTCCTATCATCCTCCAAAGGTAACCAAAGTTTTTTGTGTCATTCTGAACTCATGGATTTAAACATATTTGATGTATGTCAATCCATTGCACTTATTATTCTTGTTAAAGCTTAATTTCTCCCATCTGTCACCAATACGAGCCTATTCAATAACTCTTGTGGTCTTTTGACATGACCCCAGTAATCTGTTGGCTTCCTTGCTACTTGACTTCACAAGATATTTCAGGCTTATGTGATTTTGCTAAATAGTATCAAGTCCTCTCCATAAGGGTGGTACCATTTTGCATCCCCCCCCCCAATGTGATAGTGCTGGTTTCCCCACAGCCTCGCCAATTGAGTATTGAGTCAAACTGGGATATTTGCAAATCTGATAGGTGATAAATTATATCCCTGTGTAGTTTTAATTTCCATTTATCACCATGAGTTAGACTGATCATCTTTAACATGGTTAAAAGCCATTTGCTGGGAGCTGTCTCTATCCCAGCCCATTTTGCAAAAAGCTTCTTATTAATCTATAGTTTCTTTGTAAGACCATCTTAAGCCATGCATCTGTCCAGTTTGTAAAGTCCATTTGGTCAAAATGTAATATAATCTATCAGTCTATTTAAGCAGGCAATATAAATTGAAATATGTGGCATATGTAAAAGGAAACAAAAACTGAAGGCCCAAGTGATAGACTTGGAACTAGAGAGTTCCCATCTCACTCTGTCCTCCTGACACTTCATGCTCCATATGTGACACATAGGACAGATGGACCAAGTGAAGGGGCCACGATCAGTCCATACATTATAGTTTAGAAACATTTATATTTTTTAATTTTACATTAAAAATATAATACAAGATACCCCAATAAAGTTAAATTTTTAATGAACATAAGTAGGTCTAGATTTTCATTTCACACTCCAGTAGCTCACTTTGTACATCCCCAACGAGCAGACAGAGCCCACTGTGGAGAGCACTGACTGCAAGATAAAGTTTAAACCTTTGGGCTTGGCAGAAGAGACTACCAGAATGCGGCCCCTGCCCACGTTTCAGCCTGTCGCATGCCTCCGGTCCCCTTGATCTAGCTATATCTATGTCCTTGTAGTTCCCTAAACTGTCTCTGTTTCAGGCACACTGCATCCTTCTCCCCTCTAACCACCGAACTCCTACCATGAGCTGTCACATAACCTGCGCAAAAACGCCACGAGCTCTGATGCTATTCCACTATGGAGAGACAGCTCCTCTGGGAAACCATCCTGACTTTCTCAGGCTGATGTAGGTCCTGTCTTCCTCTAGGCTCACCATGGATACTGTGACAAAACCACTGGCATCTTTGTGAAGAATCTAGCAAGCAAGCACTACTGGGTCTCTTCCCTTGACTTGAGAATCACCCTCCAACTCTCTTCCACTGGGAAAGCTGCTTCAGAGGAGGCATAAAAAGAGGTGACTGAGAAGAAGATCCAGCCTGTGCCTGACTTCCTCCACAACCCCCGCCCCCCATTGCTAGTGATCTGCCCCGAGACTTGGCTGAGGGGTCAGAACCTGGGTATGGTTACTTGAAGGCAGGCCAGAGGCAGAAGTCCTCACTGGACACAATGGGAGAAACTGAGCTGGAAGGAAGAACTAAGCCAGAAAGGGGGCTTGATAGGTGAGGTCAAAGTTCATGGAGAAGTCCAGTGAAATGCAACTGAGAGTAGCTCAGGGAAACAGAACATCCAAGTAATTCTAGAAGGGAACACTTCTGTCAGCACCTGCCTTCTTGGGGACAGTAGGGAAGAGAGAGGGACTCACTGGCTCACACATGTCTACCAGGCAGAGTTACCATTTTGCAGCATAGCCCTACCTCTTATCTCTGGATTCCTCTGGACCTGCCCAAATGTACCTGACCCCGTCCCCACTCCCCACGCACAAAGGCCTCCTTGTCAGGGCCTCCCTGCCATTCTCTATTTCAGGCTTCTAAAAACCCCTAAATCAGAGTTCTAATAGAGAGCTGGGAGGCCCCAGCCCCATTGTCCACCTAAGCCTGACAGGAGAGTGCTAAATAAAACCAACACTTAGATCCCCACTTGACTTCTTACATTGATTATTCAATGAATTAGAACCCAGAGGGGAGGAGGGATGAACTCCTAGACATCACACAAGAGGTTTAACTGGACAAACCCAATCAACCAAGTGGACTTCACTTGAAGAAAGACTGGAAAGAAAGTGAATGATCAACCTAAAACTATGTTTAGATTTTACACATCCTATGGAGAATGCATATAAAATGCATATTCCAGGGCCCTTCCCTTGAGATTTTGATTCTGAAAAGTCTCCGATGACACCTGAGAATCTGAATATTTAAGTTCCCCAGTGAACTTGGATGCAGGTATTTTCAGATCAGACCCTGAGAAACAGTGGTCTAGCTGATAAAACGGGGAAATTTAAAGCATCTAAAGTTGCCAGCGTCATCTAAGCACTGCCCAAGGGCTCGTCATTCTGTGTCAGCCGCATCCGGGTTGTGAATGACGTAGCAAACTACCCTTGTTCTGGTTGTGGGCTCACCTACAACCTTTTGGCCATAATTCGACTTCCCTGGCCACTTGTCTGCAGGGAGATCATCTCCAGATCGGCTGACATGAACATTCTGCTCTGTCCACAGCCGTCTTTCTCGTTATAAATCAATACATTGGCATTTGCTTGTATTTTCATTTCTGTGGTTTTGCTTGCTACAGGTCCCTCCTGAAAAGCAGAGCTTCCCTCACGGTGCAGACGGAAACCATTTTCTGCCAGTACAGAAACTGAGCCTCGCCGTGAGCTCCTCAGTCTCACACCCTGACACGTCCAGAAAATGTTCAGAACACTAACTTCCTGCTGGAACCATCTGCTCTAATCCCAGCAGCGACGACCGCGCTCCGAGCTCCGCCCCCGCCCGGCCTTTGTTCGCGACTGCAGGGCCACCCACACTGTCACTCCTCTCCCAGGGCCCCCGGGGCGGGCGGAGGGGGCTCCCCCCTTTACCGATCTTTTCTAGTTCCCGGCCACCTCCTGCCTTTTAAATCCCTCTGTTCCTGGCTCTCTGATCTTATCTCTTCCCCTCCTCGGCTTTGGGTCTGTGTTGTCAATCATTCCGCTCCCTCCGCTTTTTGTTCTTTGCTTCCCCCAGGACCGAGCTGCGGAGTTTGCAGTCCCTGCTGGTGGCGGAAGTTCAGGCGCAACGAAAGCCCCCTTTCTGTCATCTTTGCAGAGTGCACGCTCGCCTGACCCCAGAGCTGAGCGGGGGCAGGTTGCGGCACCCCGGGCCGAGGGGGGAGGGGGGGGGGCTCGTCCGCCTACGGGTTCAACCAGACCCTTGGCTGGGTTCGATTCACTACGGTGAAGGTCCCCCGGGGCTGTGTCTTGGCAGCCAGCTGGCTTTCCTGGGCGATCCCGCTGAGAGTTGCCTGAACTGCACGCATTAGCATTCACACTGCGTCACCATTCGAGGAAAAGAACAGAAGAAAAGCTCCATAGATTAGACCAATCTTCCTTCCCAGGCTCTCCGGGGCTCCTAATAGCGGCCCTGACAGGCTGCCCTCCAAGCTACTTTGCTCAATAGAGGAGGGACAGCCTCACACAGCTTCTCTCCTTTGGTAACCTGTTATTTAAGCCTCTCCTTTATTACCTCTATCAAATTTGTCATCGTGCCCTGGCAGTTTCTGTTGCCACCATCGTCGTTCTAACCCTCATTCTCTCACATCCCAGCTACGGAGACGGTCTGATTTCTGTGACGTCTTCCCACACCCCCACCCAAGCGATCTTCAGGACTTTCGTCATCTCACTTGGTGGCTCAGAGTCCTACTGGGAGAGTGGGAATGGACTCCCCTTCCCAGATCTCCACAGCCTGGCTCCGCCTTAACCGGCCCTCTTCCCAGCACACGTTCCCCTGCCGCCGGCACCTGCTGGCCCAGGGTCCCAAGACTTCACATCCCTGTCGGCCTGCAGTGCCCTCCCCTGTCTTTTCTTTGAAATTCTACCACTTCTTAAAATGCCCACCTCGACCCCCGCTAGTTCGGTGGGCAACGGGGATGCGAGGAGATGCCCCTGGGCCTGTGAGCTTGGGCACTGTGGGTGCGTCCCGATGGAGGGCATGGGGCCGGCGGCAGGGGCAGTGAAAGGGTTCACCCAAGGCAGAACAGAGGAGAGAGGATGGAATTTTCCCTTTTGGTAATAGTAGGAACCGTGCCTGGTTGTAACTGGTCAGTCAGGGCCGATGGCAATTTCGAGGTGGGTCCCTTCATGCGCCTGTTTGCATTCAGCTCGGTGGTCTCCGTGGGCCCTTTAGCCTGGATCAAGTTTCCGTGGCTCAAGCCTGTTGCCTAAAAGCAGCCTTCACAGGCGGGTGATTTACCGTCTCTGAACTGCGACATTATTAGACAATTGTCCTCCTTCACAGGGGTTTTTGTACTCTTTTCAACCACCTGAACCTGATGAGGGATAAACAGGACATGGTTCTCCTCCAGCTTCTTGCCTTCTGCCAGGTTCTATCCGCTCTCCCTTCCTGGTCCTTGACCAACAAGTTTCTGGAAACTTTGGGTTGTAAGAGCAAATCTCACTTCCAAATATTAAAAAGTCTAGTCCAAACACACACCTAAAGCGTCTCCCTTACCCCCCGCCCCCTCCGCAACTCAGCTTGACTCGTGGCTCAGGGACCTGCTGGCGTCCACCCTTTTTATTCCTTCTTGCTCTTTCACTCTTCTCCTGCTTCTGGATCTTCCAAGGGCAGGGCAGGGGGAGGCAGAAACAAGAGAAAAGTGGCAGTCTCTCTACTTCGCCGGTGCTGTCTTAACCAAGGATGCCCTCTGTGGTGACAGAAAACTGAAGCCTGGCTCTTGTGGTAGCAGATGTGTGGCTTCTTTGCAGGCCCTCAAGGACCTCTGCCGTGCACAGCTCTGTGATCATTTAAATGGACCCTCTAAGCATCTTTTCTGCTGTAGCAAACACAGTGTTACACGGAATCCCCACAGGACATTGGAGGGACTGGAGGAGAAAGAGGCTGTTCTTACTACTTCCGGTGTACTTCCATTTGCTTCTTTTTGATCCTACTGCAAAGCCGTAGGCGCTGTGGAGTGTAGAATGCCCGGTGGTGCTCCCCAGCACCCCGGCCAAGGGCCCAGACATTCAGTGCCTTGGAAACTCACACCCCTGGTGACCACCTCAGCGTGGCCCTCCGGAGGGAGTCACATGACATATATTTTACACACACGTGCCTGTGCACACCATGTGTGCACCTGTTAGCAATCACCATCTCTCTGCTGTGGGAGTATGGGTCATTTTCATTTTTATTGTTGCATAGACATCAGGAATCAAGGCCAAAGAAAAGAGATACGAAATCTCAAATTTTAAAAGATAATCGACTTTCTCCTGTTGTTTTGAAAGAAAAATTCTCCAAGTTAACCTCCTGATATATACCAGTTTAACTTTCCTCGTGTAAGTGCACAGAACGATTACCTTGAGCTCTTTTACTGGTTTGGACTCCATAGAAATATACAGAAATAGAGCAATCACTTCAAGCCTATTTGCCTGCTACCAAAAACAATGGCAGCCCACCTGGGAGGATATTGTACCTAGAAAAATACCTCTTGTATTTCTTTCTTGAAACTTGGGAAGTAGGAGGAGAAATTAAAAGGAATAAGGACTGCAAGCAAATATGAGTAATTATATGTGCAAATGTGCAGTTACTTATTCATTTGGGGTGTTTCATTTTGCCCTTGCAAATGTATATTCTGAAACCACACAGGATGAACGGTATATACCCTGAACCTCTACCTTAGTTGCTTTATTCCTTTCGGTGTTCCATGAAGAGAAGCCCCAGAAAAGACAGAGGGTGGTATGCTGGGGAGGGGTTGCATTTGCAATGGTAATTCTGCTATAATACTTGTGAAGCCCAAACTCTCTGCCCTCTTCTCTGTGGGTTAGAAATGTTTGTCTCTAATATCAATCTATTCCTTGGCATTTAGAAGAAACACTCAGTAACATAATCTCAATGTGTTAAATCAATTTCAATTTCTGGGAAGTGAAGGAGTGTGTGTGTGTGTGTGTGTGTGTGTGTGTGTGTATAAATTCTTTTCCAAGTCTCTTGGATTGTGCTGACACCATTGTTATTTTTCGAGAATAGATCCTTCCTAAGTCACCCACTCATATTTTGAAACTTGCCAGGATTTGAAATAATTTGATGCATTTTCAGATCTAAAATTAGCCTTGGAGGAAAAGTTCTACACACCAAACGTTCACCCAGAAAAAGGGCTCTAAAAATGCTAATTTGGGGTTGTTCATGCCAGGAATCAAGGCTGGAGAAGTGAATTCATCCCTGCCCAAGTTAGGGAGGGAAAAAAAAATATCTGCTGTGCCTCTCGAAGCACATCTCCTTCACCATCACGGCTTGGAAGCCCGCTCACCATGCGGCTGTGGGCTCCTTTACCTCACTGTTGGCATTCTGATTTTTTAGCTCCGCAAAATGAGGAGCGAATCCAAGATGTCCACATCTGGTGAGTAGCTGGGGTACAGGGATGGAATGGACAAAGAGTGAATAAATCATATTGTTGGTTGAGAAACTTTTTCTTCTTTTTAAGGCAGTTATTGTAGTCTAGAAAATGCAGGAGTTTCTTTGAGGAAAAATACATCACAGGAATATTCGTGTGTATGAAATGGTACTGACACCATGATTTCATGAATAGTTATCGTTACTCCGATTAGGGTTAGAGACGCTGTGGTTTAACTAATAACTTTGATCTGGCATTAACTAGCCTGTGGCTGGGTTATTTCAGGTACAGGTAACCGTTTTTCTAAGAAGCTTTGGTTACCTGGGCTACAAAACCCATTCCTTTCACAACATCACATCCACCAGACACATAAATAAAAGACCAAAATACCATGATCTAGAAGATTCCTTTGATCACAAATATGGATTTTGTCTTCTAGCTAGCCTCAATAACCTGTGCTTCCTCTTTCTGGAAAAGTCCTCTCTCTCCATCTTCACCACTCCCTGCCCCCTACCTCACCTTCCTACTCTCCTCATCCCCCCAACCCCCATACATACTTCCTTTCATTTCCCACAAGAGAAACAAGAAAAACGCTTATCCTTCCTGATTCACTTTATGTGCCCACTTTACTCCAAAGACCAACTTAAATTAGGTGCCCTTCCTCCGTGCTCCTTTAGCACCCCTACCCACATCACAGCACTTACTAAGCTGAGTTGTAGCTGGTTTTCTCATCTGCCTCCTCGCACCTGACTAGAGGGCTTCCGGAGGGCAGCGACTGATGCTTTAATCCCAGCGTTTTATCTGGCACAGAGTAGACTCTCAGTAAACGACGGGCAAGAGATGTTACAATGCCGTGCTTTACAGGCTTGGCTGAAGAGTCAATGAAGGGACGCAAAGGAGAGGAGCTTCAAATGACAAGGCCCTTTTTAGATGTTAGGAAGTTTTGACAAAATGGAATACACAAAAAAGTTGTTCTATTGTGCTCATATTTATGCAGAACTTTGGAACAGCTGATGCTTGTTACGATCAATAAAGGGAGTTAGGAAGCCAGTGCATCTTTACTGATCATTTTCTCTGTGCCACACACTTTTCACATATTCTTATTAATCCCTCCAGCAATCCTGGAGGTAGATATTAATATCTCCATTTTAGAGAGGAGGAAACTGGAGCTCAGAAAGACCAAAACACTTGCCAACATGACGCAGCTAGTAAGCGGCAGAGCCAGGATAGGATTTGATCCCGATCGGTCTGCCTTTGGAACCCATGTTTGCTCCCCTCCAGGATGCTACTTTTGCAGAGGAAGGAATCCTGGGTCATAATTACCTTGCTCATACCTATTCTGCCCTTCCCCCATTCCACAGATCTGAAAAAAAGGAGGGGGGGACACATCAGGAGAAATTGCCTAAGGCATGCGGCCCAGTGGTGGCCGAGTTGGGGGTGGCCCAGGAATCTGCAGTGCTGTCGACTGGATGCCCAGAAGCCAGGAAGGTACTGCATTTTTTGCACGGCCAAAGGAAAAGATATTTACCCACAGAGTAAGTCAGCAAATCCACAAACCACTGGAGTCTGATAGTTAAATAAGTGTCTTTTTCAAGCTCTGTTTTAATCCCACAAATTAAGGAACATAGAAATTTTAAAAAGAGATGGTAAAACAGAGTCAGTACTATACATCCAAGAAGGGGAGGGTGAGAACCAGAGCATGTGTTATAAAGTAGTCTGGATTATTATTAAGAACACAATCATTTATATATTATATAAATTGTGTTATATATATTATTATAATCATAATAGATATAATCATGGTAAAACAAAATCTTGACTATGATATGAAGGCCTACTTAATTTGTTTGTCCCAACCTTTCCAATATAAAATCTGCAGGAAGTTTGTGAATTGTTTTGTGGGTACACACGGGGAGGCAGGACTATAACGACAGGCTGAAGCATGTTTGAATCTCACACGGAAGGCACCTACCCATCACCAGAACACACTATGTGTTTTCACAGTTAATAAAGGACTAGCTTCCTTTACTCAGGTTGCTCCTTCAATCATGAAGCAACACACACACACACACACACACACACAGCTGGAAAACTCCTATGCATTTTTCAAGGTGCTGCTCAAGTGTAATATGTTTCAAAAGCCTTTCCAGGTACACTTAGGGAGAATTAATTATTTTCTCCTCTGCGTGCTCATAGATCTTTGTACATATTTCTGCTGTAGTTCCTTTTTACACCGTGCTGCGGTTAATGCCTCCACTGCTGAACCAAGAAATCAACAAGGGTAAGTAAGAACCAGCTCTTAACATCTCACTATTCTCAGAGGCTATCTCAGGGCTATACAATAGATGCTCAATAAATGTTAACACTACCAAAAAGGAAATGTTGACTGCACCTTATACCCTCTTGTCACCACTAGAGGGCAATGTACTCAAGATTACTGAACACCGCTGATGTCGTTCCAGAAGAAAAGCCTTTAAAAAAAAAAAAAAAATATATATATATATATATATATATATATCTTCTTTTTCAGATGTTCTTTGCATTGGGGGGGGATGCCTTTTGATAAATTCTGCACTTTGGCTTGAGCAAACATTCCACAAATATAAAAAGAACACTTGAAATAGAGGCTAAGTGCCAGAGTGCCAAGGTGTCTAGGGATGAAGTCCCTGGCCTGGAGAGAAGAAACCAGCCACTACAAATGGGAGTAGAGATGCTCCTTATTCCTCTCAGACATGAAACAGGGATCTGAAACATTGGTGCCCCATCTTTTCATGTTTTAAAATGCTTGATCCTCCACATTCATCCCAGGGTGAAGTTAAGCATCACTGCATTTAAGGAAAATCTGCAGGACAAGGGAATTACACCTATGGGGAGTGTGCTGAGGGAGTACAAAGTGAGCGCCTTTCCGTCCAAATAGTTTCTGTGTATCTATTTCTGAGGCATAGCAATTCCACAGCTGGTTTTCCTTACTGTTCACATTTCAGGCCCTTGCCAGGACAAGCATTCAAAGGGCAAGTTTCTAATGAGACATCTATTCAGTAAAATGTAATAAACTTTGGAGGAAACTCCACTCCGTGACCATTGTCGCGGTGCCAGAGGACACCTCCATGAAACCTATGGCTGGAAGGGAAGCTCTCCACCCTTTCAGCTCTCATAGTTCTTTGTTTCCCCCAGGAACTCCCCTCCTACCCCCCCATTCCACCTTGGGCTGTATTTATGCAGGCACGTGCCTCTGCCTTCGTCCCAGGCTCTTACTCCTGTGGGGTCAAGGCAGGTTTCTGCATCCTTTGGACTCGCAGTCCAAAGAGTGTCTATTAATACCTTACACATAGTTGGTGCTCAATAAATTCTATTTCATGAAACCAAATGGAAATGACGTTGTGATCCATTAACTGTGAAGCTAATGCCTGATTTTTAAAAATTATTATTTTTTTAAAGCCTGCTTTTTTGGGGGTCCATTTCCACTTTCTTTTCACACAGCTGATTGAGCAGCAGCACTTACCAGTTTTAAACTTGGATAGATTCTTGTTTGATTCAAAAATTTTCTATCATAACATTTAGAACTGGTGCCATGATTTAGCTAACAGTTACATGCTTATTTAGCCTAACGAGTTCACTCCTCTGTGTCTTTAAGGGTGGGGTGTGGACAAAAATAATAGTTTTTTTTTTAAACAAGTTAATAACTAATGTCCTTTTTGTTACTGTCCCCTACCCAGCAACCTTGTATTTTGAATGATTTGGCCAATCTAACTGCATTTCTACATACAAACAAGTTTATTATTATCTAATGAATTCAAAACATATTTGGCAACAGTTGAATAATTGTAGTTATAATACAGACTTGATGTAATTCTAGCCGAAATCTTTTATCATTTATTTGTTCTAGGTTCTGTTCTTAATATTGGGCATAATGGGGATAATGTCTGTTCCAGTGGGGCTGAAAACTGAGAAACTTGGTGGTTACCAAGATCAAGTTAATCCGTGTAGCCGTATTTAATAATAAATGTGTGACTTAACCTAGGCTTTTTAAAGTTGGAAACCACTTGTGGTTTCACACTCTTTCCTGTGTCTAGAGACCCTCTTTATCTAAGAAACCGGTGAACTAGAAGCATTCTGAGGTCCCTCCTACCTTAAATATTCTGCTTGCATTTTTCTTGACTATATCAGTTTTCTATTACAGTGTAAAAAATTACCACAAACTTGGGTGCTTAAGACAACACCCATTTATGATCTTACAGTTCTGTAGGTCAGAAGTCCAGGCAGGCTTGGGTGGGTTCTCTGCTTAAGGTCGCACAAGGCTGACGTGGAAGTGTCGGCCAGCTGGCTCGTGTGTGGAGGCTCTGGGAAGAACCACTTAGAAGCTCGTTCAAGCTGTTGGTAGAATTCGTTACTTGAGTTGTAGGACTGAGGTCCCTGCTTCCTGGCTGGTGGTCACTGAGGCCTCTCTCTCAGATCCTTAAGGCCACTTACCTTCCTTCTTGTGGCCTCCTCCGTCGTCGAAGCCATGACGGCGCATGAAGTCCTTCTCACACTTTGAATCTTTCTGATTTCTGCTGCCAGCCAGAGCAAGCGCACCACTTTTCAGGACCCGTGTGATTGGATGAGATCCACCTGAATAATCGCCCTACCTTACGGTCAGCTGTGCCACATAACCCAATCATGAGAGAGATCTCATCCCATTCACGGCAGCTGGATATTAGGGCAGGACATCTTTGAGGATCATTTCAGAAATTCTGCCTCTCATACTGACCAATGGAATTTCCGCCTCAAGCCATCAGTCATTTGGAGACCTCTGCTGCCAGACAGGAAGATTTCACCCCAGCCACAGGTAAGGTTTTTAGAATTATATAAGGTTATCTTATTTAATTGAATGGAGGTCTTTTAAAAGTGCATGTTGCAGGGCACCTGGGTGGCTCAGTCGGTTAATCCCTCTGACTTTTGATTTCAGCTCAGGTCATGATCTCAGGGTTGTGAGATGGAGCCCAGGGTGGGGCTCTGTGCTCAGTGGGGAGTCTGAGATTCTCTCTCTGCCCAGCCATTTCCCCCACCCCCACTCGCAGACACACACTCTCCCTCTATAAATAAATAAATCTTAAAGGAAACTAAACAGCACATGTTACGATTTTATAGAAAACTTTCTAAGATGGTTTTGGTCCATTTTTCTTCATGTCGTTTCTTCAGAAAACATTATCTTTTTAGGAAAGTAAAAGGTTAACTACAGATACAATGAGCACCTCCAAGTAGTAAGAATATTGATATTAATGAGGTGTCATTTACAGAAATGTTTTTATGCCTAATTCTGTAACATATGGGTTAATAAACAATACAATTTTCTTTTGGCTATTTTAATCTGCCACTCATTAAATTTTAGCATTTCAATATTTTATCAGCAAAGTATATATCTGATGAGCTAATTTCTGGAACAGGAAGATGACAATAAAGGTGCATATCAATTTTATGTAGCAGTTTTTTTACTTTTGTGAAGTTGAAGAGTAAAGGAGGTGTTAGTTTTACTTAAGTTTTCTGATCTGTTGACTATTTGAGGTGACAGCTCAATTTTCACTAAGTGATGATTACATAAAACCCATTTTCTCCACTTACACCACATAAGAGGTATAACAATTGTCGTCATTGTGGTAGCGATGGAATCAATTCTTATGATGACAAAGCAGAAAGTGTATGATTTTAAGTTTCAAGAGCAGTTATCTTTGGCAGATGTATTATAGACAGATGACTCCAACCTTCAAAATAAAATTCATTAGATCTGATTTAGTTAAACTTTTAAACACTAATCTACATATTTTCCGTACGGGTTTTCCAAACTCTTTATGAGGCAAACACCTCTACTCTCTGAAAATGAGATCTACCTAAAGGTATTAGACTGGGTCATTTGTCACCTACTTCAACATCACCTGGAGCATCCTGTTTAACATGAGGATTCCAGGGCCCACCTCAAAGTTAGTTTTAATTTTAGAAGGCCTTCCTAGACCACCTTTATCTGGTTGATAAAATCAATAATTCAGTCACCAGTTAACTGACGTGATTGACTTGTTACTCTACAACAGGCAACATATTGCAGCGGGTGTTTAGGGTACAAGAATTATGAAACTATCCCCGGAAGCTTAAAGAGTAGTCCTATGGTCTTCAAACCACAACAGCTAGGACTTACTTTATTGCAAGTAACACACACACGCGCACACACACATGCACACACACACACACACCAAACAACAAACTTTTTCTCAAAAGAAGCAGGAGTTAGTGAGTCAAAGGAGTTGAGTGGCTCATCACTGTCATTAGACACATTAAACAACTGGTTCCTTTTTCCCCTCCCTTTCTGCCCTCCAGAGTGTCAGCTTCATTCTGAAAGAAAGGTGTCCCTAGCTCCCAGAGAGATTGCTTCCTCTATTACATCTTGAAAGAGAGAGGAGGCTGTTCTTGCAAGTTCTCTACGTAAGGAAGGATGCTCTCCTAAAAGTCCCCAGAAAACACTTTTTCACCTCTTGTTAACATGAATTGGGTCATGTGCCTGTTCCTGAGCCAAATACTGTGGTCAAGAGAAGGGATTGTGCTGATTGACTTTGAGCCATGTGCCCACTCTTTCAATCAGACATAAAGACATGGTCTCCTAAAGCACATTGGGTAAAGACAGGAAGTGTGTGTTTACCAGAAGAAAGGGAAACAGATATTGGGAAGACACTACAATGCCCACTGTACTTCCCAGGCTCTGCGGTCACCCCAGTGGTACGCTCACATACCAGAAGTTACATTCCTATAGAATACAACATGAAGACCAATCCTTTCCTCATCCCCCCACCTGATGATTTTGCAACTTGACAGCTCGAATCTTGGAGGAAGGCTGAGAGTCTTAATTTTAATGTTTCAAGAGAGTCAGTCTACTGCATACAAAAGTTTGAAGACCATTGCACTACACTGTAAGCTTCTTGGGGATAGTTTCATAATTCTTATATTCTAAACATAATTCTTGTATGTCACCTGCTGGATAGTAACTGATCAATAGTGTCAGTTAATTGGTCATTGAATTATTGATTTTATCAACCAGATAAGGGTGGTCCAGGAAGGAAGTCTTCTGAAATTAAAACTTTCAAGGGGCACTTGGGTGGCTCAGTTGGTTAAACATCCAACTTTTGATTTTGGCTCAGGTCATGATCTCAGGATGGTGAGATCAATCCCCGAGTCAGTCTCTGCACTCAGTTCGGAGTCTGCTTGTCCCTCTCCCTCTGCTCCTCCCCTTGTTTGCATTAGTTCTCTCTCTCTCTCTCTCTCCCTACTCTAAAATCAACAAATAAAATCTTTTAAAAAATTAAAACTTTTGGTGGCACAATATCTATAGTGGTGGATAACTGAGGACATTGACGTTAAACCTGGCTTTTCTGGATTTGTAAGACTGGTGTCTCATCAGCAACAATGGAAATTATATTAGGGCCGTCACTACAAATCCAGATTTGTCCTTAGAAATGGGTTTCCAAAAGAGGTTTGTAATCAACATAATTATAAAAGCATATGAGTATCAAGGTAGTTATGGAACTTCCAACTTTCACCACGAGCTTCTTTACCAACGTATTACTACTTCTATGTTGATAGCATTTTTTTTTCAAGAAGATGTTCTAGTGCCATTTAGCATTTTGTCACTAAGCCAAGTTCCTGCATGGTGAAAAGAAGGGTCAGATAAAAGAAACTATGGTCCTTGATCATCAGAATGCATTAGCACAGGTCCTATAGCCAGGAACTCTTTGAAATTCTGGAAGGCATCCTCATGTTGGCAATCTCATATCACAGAATACCTTTACCCTGTGGCTGATGAAGTGACTCAGCACTTCAGTTCCCTATGAAGAAAAATATTTTTCCCATGAAGAAAAATTTTCCCATGAAGAAAAATATGGTAGGAACAGAGTTGACTTAGGAAGGTTTAATGCACCTGCTTTGTTTTTAGAGATTTACCCTGTGAGTGCTAATGCCTCCACCTAAACAGTGATACTGGGAACCTCAATTTCTTATTTTTCTGCCTTTTAAAAATGAACTCTCATACCTGATGTGTTTAAATAACACAGGATTTACTAAAAATCTTTCCAAAATGTCCTCTATCAATTTCCCAATCAAAACGTGATTGTAACATAGTAACATTTGCAGAGCCCACAAAGGGAGAGTCCCTGGGAAGCACGTAACATTCAACTATTCAATAGTATTTGTTGATCCTGTGGGCCAGGGGGTTGCGAAAGGTTGGGGATTCTCTATATCTGTCCTCAAAAACCTCCAGAGGCAATAGAAATTATTAGCCAAAGATGCTTAGCTAGGATTGCCACCTCAATAACGGTTGACTATTTCAGTACCTCTAAATGTCTCTTTAAGATGTTAGGCAACAGAGAGGTGCTGGATAAGCCTTCAGTCGCAGTGTTTCATTGTGGCCAAATCTGAGTTTATAACATCCTAAATGGTAAATAATTCGGGATTTCAAAAGGAATAAAATATACCTCTATTCCTGCCATAAACATTTTTTGAGCAACTATTCTGTACTTTGCGGAGTATAAAGAGATGAATTTGCAGTTTACTAGATATGATTCTTTAATTTCCCCACGTGTACGAGGGGGTTGAGTTCTGTGAATTCAAATAAAGCAAACACTTATTTAAAACGGAGTGTGTGGCCCCTGGGTGGCTCAGTCGGTTAAGTGCTTGCATTTGGCTCAGGTCATGATCCTGGGGTCCTGGGATTGAGCCCCGCATCGGGCTTCCTGCTCAGTGGGGAGCCTGCTTCTCCCTCTCCTTCTGCTGCTCCCCCTGCTTGTGTTCTCTCTCTCTCTCTCTGTCAAATAAATAAATAAAATCTTTTTTTTTGTTGGAATCTGGAGGCCAAAAAGGGGGGCTCTCACACTCTGCCACTTAGTCAATCACAGATACAGACTGGGAAGAATCCCACTTTACTACTCATGTATGAGGAGGTAGGAAGAATTTCTCCTTGCCCAGCAACAAGCTCAGCCAGTGAGAAACCATCATTAGCCTGAACTGTCCATTTCCTCCAATGGACTTCATTCAAAGCCACTTCTCCCAACTTCCTCATTTCAACTTCCTCATTTTCTCTCTAAAGTTCCTCTCCTTTGATCTCCAGACTTGCCTATGTTTTCCCACAGCTTGCATGTCCTGAATTGCAATTCCTCTGCTATTTCCCAAACCCATCTGCTGTTTCACCTTTTTTTATTTTATTTTTTTATTTTTTTTAAGTGGCGTCCATACCCAGCATGGAGTCCAACATGGGGCTTGAACTCACAACCCTGAGATCAAGACCTGAGCTCAAATCAAGAGTCAGGCGATTAACTGAGCCACCCAGGTGGCTTTACAACAATATTACAAGTAAGGTTCCTGAGAAGAATACATGAACCAATCCTTAGAGAGTTCTTAGCACAGACTCGGTACCCAGTAAGTACGCATTAAATTAGATTTATTAAAATGCATCACAATTCACAGGGTGCCTTGGTGGCTCAGTCGGTTAGGTGTCTGACTTCACCTCAGGTCATATCTCAGAGTCCTGGGACCAAGCCCCAAATTGAGCCCAGTGTTGAGCCCCACGTCATGCTCTGGGCTAAGGGGAGAATCTGCCTCCCCCTTTCCCTCACCCCGTTTCCTCCCCTGTTCATGCTCTCTTTTTCTCTCAAATAAATAAATAAAATCTTTTTTCTAAAATGCATCACAATTCACAAAGCACTCTGTATGTTTTCTTGTTTTGCCTCACAACACCCATACAAGGATAAAGAAACTAACTCAAAGACAGAGTGATTTTGCCAAAGCCACATAATTAGTTAAAAATTGGAAGAACCAGACCTAAAAGCCAATGTTAAAAACTCCTAATTTTACTCTTTCCAATACCTTGAGTTGAAATACACAGAGTCATCTTTTCTAACTCTGATGGGAAATGTTTATGCTTGTACAAAGGTTATTGCAATTTCCAAACTACTACTCTTAGAATTAAGATGACACATTTTACTTGATTAGGATTGTGTTTTCATAACTGAAACAAAAGTTTAAACCAGTAGAAATTTAACCAATTTACTAGCTTTGGCATCAACTAAGAAAAAACCCACAAACCTCTGTGTGTGTGTGTATGTCTGAGCCCATACACTTGCACACACTGTGCCTAACAGGAATGTGTTCAGCTGCAAAGGACAGAAAAATCAATTAACACTCATTTAAGTAAGATAGGGATTTGTTTCACAAAACAAGAAATTCAGATTTGGCAGTTCAAACTGATGTATCAATTCCACAATTTCAGGAATGTTCCAGATGTCTTGTGTCGTTCCACCATATTGTCCTTAGTGTTTTGGCATTCATCCTCATACTTGCATCTTCATGGTTACAAGATTGTAGCACCACGTCCACACATCGTACACTAATTTCAGGCAGGGAAAAGATAGCAAAAGTTTGCCTAAAACACTCAGCTTACCCCTCATTGGCCAGAATTGTCACATGGCCGCACATAGCTACAAGGAAGTCCAGAAAAGAAGCCACCTTTAACGGGGCATAGCGCCATCTCACACTGAATCAGGGTTTCTGTTAGCAAGACAAAGGGGAAGAATGAATAGCAGTGTCTGCCATTTTGACTTGTTTTGATGTCTTCAGCAACCTTAGAACATATTTCTTTTTTTTTTTAAGTTTTATTTATTCAAATAATCTCTACCCCCCATGTGGGGCTCAAACTCATGACCCCAAGATCAAGAGTTGCACCCTCCTCCGACTGAGCTAGCCGGGTGCCCCCATATAGTTTCTTTTAACTTAGATTCATGAAAATTTCAAATGGGTGCATCATGCATGGGATGTTTTTGTTGTGCCATCATTTTATTGTTGCTTTTATCTTACATGAGTAGAAAACAAATATAAAATTGGGGTTAAGATTTAAAACTATTTATCTACCTATATTGAGGTATCTAGGTGCATACATGCACGTATGTGCGTGTGTGTATTGATACATCGATATTCCTTCGGAAACATCTGAAGAAGCCATCCAAAACCACCTTAAAAACACATACAGACATCCTGATTTTACTGCCATTCATATTTTCTTCTACATTGCACTGGGCTAAGACAAGATGGTCGTTTCATCCACAAAGTGCAAACTCCTGTGAAAACAGAATAAGAAAAAAAATAATTTAACAAAGGAAGAAATTATTGAGGCTTTTAGGCTTGTTATCAGAACTCTTTTAGGTCAGGCCTTATTATGTAGGGAACTTTTGCTTGCATATGTTCTAAAGGAAGAGGTTACGATACAGTAAAGCTCCTTAATAAAGATGCCACTAATTTGGGGGTACTTTTGAAAAGTCGAGATGTGACTCCAGAGCTCTGCACTAGTTACATTAGGCTACTCAAATATAAATTAACTAAAATGAACACTTCAGTTCCGCAGTCACAATAGCCACATTTCAAGTGCTCAGTAGCCACATGCGGCTGGTCGCTATTGTATAGCCAGTGCAGATAGAGAACACTTTCGCCATCGCAAGAAGTTCTAACGGAGAGCGCTGCCCCATAAGATCAATGCTTTGAAGAAGCAGTACCAGACCAAATTGTCTGAATGAGCGCAGCCCATCACTAGGAGCAGGTTTGTAATTCCTCTTTGGAAGCGATCTCCAGAGCCCTTACAAGCCACACTAAGAAAACATCTTACTTCGTTTATTCCGAGCATATCAAGTGCCTCCTTAACGGCACGCTTCACGGGTTTAGGGGGTACTTTCCTCTCTATGCCATGACCTACTGCGGGAATAAAAACCTAAGATGTAAGGTAATAGGTGTATAAATGTAAGTGTGTACAATATGCTCTTGGAGCGGAGAGAAAGAAACAATTGATCCTAATGAAGAAAAGGCCTTCTTTGTAAAGAATTCGGGTAAATGCTAGACGAGGGGTTTCAAAGCTTTGCGTTGAAAGATCACTGAAGTATTTTTTAAACAAAGGACTGACGAGAAGTTAGGTATTTTGAAAAGGTCATTCCTGTAGGAACTGGAGCAGGTAAAACACTGAAGGTGAGACCAAGTGGCAAGCGAGGGAAATAATTTGGGCTAGAGACGTTGAGGGCCCCGACTAGGTCAATGGCCATGGGAATCCAGAGAGAAAGAACAGATTGAAGAGAGGCCTGATTCAGAATTCAAAGCTTGATGATCACCCATTCTGTTCTTCAGGTTTGCCTCTACGTAACTTGCGCAGTTTTTTAAAAAAGTCATCCTGGGGGTTTTCTAAAGAGTAAGTTGCACAGATTCAAAAAAGTATTTCAGTATGTTCTGTTTTTATAAAAACAAATCAAGAAACAGTATGTGTGTGGATAGATAGATAGATTTTGTAAAGAAACAGACCAAGCAAGGTCTTGGCAATTATCTCAAGTTGGGTGATCCAGAGTTTATATTCTTCAATTTGCTTATTTGTATTTTCTATCGTTTTCTGTAATGACAATGTATTGTTTATGTAATAAAGAAAAGCTATTTTTAAAATAGTAATTTTGAAAAGCCACAGTCATTAAGGAAGAGTTCTAAGAATGTTTTAACAATGTCAACATGGCTAAAACAGTTTCTTTCACCAAATTTAATACTGCTTTAGGACAACGTTCAGTTGAAATATGAAAAGGATGTTTTCTTTAAAAAAACAAGTTTACTATTTCACAGCTATACCTGCTATAATTAAGGTATATGTTATAAACCACTCTTAAATGGCCTGCCAGAACTTACTTTGCTATTGTTCACTAGATTAGTATTATTCTATGTAATTATAATAGAATGTTCTCTATAATTAGAGCTTCCATTACCTTGTAATTTGGTCCTTCCTTTTCTTCCATGGAAATAACCAGTTCTGTAACCTCCCCACCCCCCAAACTCCTATCCCCCATAGGTATAATTAATGACTTGGCTTTCCATCTGAATTTAGGAAGGTGAGATGTTTCTCCTGCCTCACTCCCAGTTTTTTCAAGGCTAATGAGTTTATACTTGGATGCCATCACTGTTACACTTCTGGTTGACACTTACATAGCTGAAAAGCATCTTCTCCACACCTTTGTCCAGGCCAGCCAGGGCTCTCAGCATGTCCTGCTCCACAACCCTCTCTCTCCCACCTGAACCCCAGAGGCGTATTGGTGGCAGCTGGAAATGTGCCTCTCAAGCCCACTAATTCCCCCAGGGGCCATCACTCTGCGGTTTTCCAGCAGCCCCATCCAAACTCCAACCCACACCCTGGAGTTCATGTGCACGAAGGAGATATGGAGTGGTGCCTAAAGAGAGCAGTGTATTTAATAGGAAGTAAAAGAAAACATCAATGAATTATAATTTTTGGTATGTAACTCACAGGCAAATTAATCAGTGGACTTGTTTAGAAATGGATTATCTACTTAGAGATTCCATCTGGGGAAAAAAATGGATTATCTATACTGGTGTAGTAGCAGAAATTAAAATTTCTGGCTTGCCTTGTTTTGCCAATATTTAGGCATCTTGTTCTATTGAATGTGACTACATGTACAGACACACTTTTATTTAGTCTCACACATGAAAAGAGAAAGCATAAGGCATGTAATTCAAGTGGCTTCTCATCCAAGCATTTTTATCACAAATGACTAAATCTAGTTGAAAACAGTAAGAAAGAGGATACTTCCCCACCCCCTTCTCCCCCAGTATTTGTTCTACCAACCTAGCTTGGCAGCACAGAACATTTTGAACTGTAGTTAAAATAAAGGCTTCCCTTTCTAAAACAGCATTTGAGTTGTTGCCATATCAAAAGATCAGCAAGCTGACCTGCTGAAAGTAGGATGTGATTGTAGGTTCTTCTCCTTAGGATATTTCCGAGATTTAAGAAGGAAAGAAAATCCTGAAGAAGTCAAGAAAAATAGAAAGGAGACTGCTTCAAAGTAATGTCTGTATACATCGTTTCCCTCCAAGGCTATTTAGCACAGAATTGCTTTTTCCTGACTAGATGGCACTTACTTCATACCTTTTACTAATTAACATGTAAATAGGTGATAACAGCAACTGCATTAAAACTAGAAAGCCTTTTCTATAAACGAAAGTCAGAATTTATAACTTAGAAATTAACACTAATTGTTATATTCATTACGTTGGTTGCTTCAGAGCTGCTTGCTACAAATTCTGGGTTTGAAAAACATGCAACCTCATCTCACGGTGCACTTTAGTATTTAGTTGCGCTAATAATTCTGAATTATGTAGAACAACAGATAACCCAAACATCACTTTCGGCTTTGTTTCAGATATATTTTTGGTTCTTATATTTAGACCTGGGTCTCTTCGATCGGAAAATTCACTCAACCTCAAATAAAATGACAAAGCCTAAAAATCTGAAGACTTGGACGTCGAGAAATTCCCTATTTTTAATAGGCGATACAGCGCAATCCTACTCTCTCCCTTCTCTTAGATCTGCAGGTGTCTCCGCTGCTCCAGTAGACTGAGAAAAGGAAAAGGAGGGGGCGACAAGAAAGGAAAGGAAATTGTCTGTGTGGCTTGGAGGGGTGGGGGGTGGGGGTGGTGTTAATATTATGATTAAAAGCTTTCCTCCAAAGTTTGAAAGTTCTTACCCATATTAATCTGACATTAAGGAATATGAGTCTGAGCGGGAGCGGAGTTTGAGTCCGTCCATCTGTAACTTATAAAAGGAAAGAACAAAGCAAGGATAGGAGGCAGGAAAGAGATGAAGGGAGAGAGCGAGATGTAGGCGCGTGGGGACGGGAAGGGAGAGGCGGATTTGGCAGTCAAAGGGGGGGACGAAAGGAACAGGAATGGAAAGTGTGGCCTGGCCGTCCAGTCCTGTGGTGGAGAAGGTGGAGCCCAAGACGTCTCACTTCCCCCCACCCCCAGGTTTTTCCTTTGTAGGTGGGGGCTCTCAGGGCATCTGGAAAGAATCGGTCGGCTAAGAAAGGAAAGGCTGTCGCCTGAGGATGCGCAGGCTCGAAACCACCTCTCCTGGAGCAGGCGGGCGGGCAGGGATGGCAGGAACAGCAGTGACCCCAAGGCAGACGGTTCTGTGGGCGCTGGGGGGAAAAGGCCACCAGCCCAGTCCCACGGGTCTGGACGCCCCAGGCCCGGGCCGTCCGTGCGGGGGATGTTGCCGCGCCCGCCCCGCCCCATCCAGCGCCATTCGGGCGCTCTCACTACCGCCGCGACCCTCCGCAGGCCTCGTCTTATCCCCTCAGCCCAGACCCTCTCGTGCAGACCCCTTCTCGCCGCGTCTGGCGACAGTCGCCAAACATGGCCGCCCGGCGTCGGCCGCGGCGCCTCCGCTCCCAGACCTCGGGGGCGACAAGGCTGGCAGCGGCTGGCATCCCGACCCGCCACCCTCGAGCCCGGGGCGGGGCGGGGGAGGCCGAGGCAAGAGGCGGGCGGGGGCCGCGGAGAGCGGCAGCCGCGGGCCGGGCGCGTGCGGGGGCGACGGCAGGGCGGAGCATCCGGGCTCGCGCGCGGGGCCGAGCGCGGGCGCGGGCGCGGGCGCCGGCGGGGGCGGCGCGGCGGCGGCGGTTGGAAGCGGCGGCCCAGAGCCCTCTCGCGGCCGCGGCGGCAGCAGCGCCAGCCCCAGCAGCAGCCCGGCCGCCGCCGCCGCCGCCGCGTCGCGCTCCCGCCGCCCGGCCCGACATGAGTGAAGCGGATCGGGTGCCCTCGCCCGCCGCGCCGCCGGAGGTGGCAGCGGCAGCGCCGGACGAGAGGAAAGGGAAGGAGCCTGAGCGCGAGAAGCTGCCGCCCATCGTGTCGGCGGGCGCCGGAGCTGCTGCGGTAAGTGCCGGGCGGGGGCAGCGGGGCGCCCCGACGGCGGGCGGCGGGAGGGAAGGCAGGGGGCGCCCGGCGACCCCCGGGGCCCCCAGCGGAGATGCGGCCAGGCCGTCCTTCCCCGGGCTGCAGTGGAGTGTGCCTCGTGGACAGCCGCGAACACTTCTCGAGCTGCACCTTCCACAGTCGGGAAATGTTAGGGTGGCCGCGTCCGCTGCCCATTCTAGGTTATTGTCTGGTTTGGGGGGCCCACTTTCTCTAAGGAAATGACCAGCATCTTGGAGTCGACGTTATCATCTGTTGGGTGAGGGCAAGGTGTCAGGCAGGGCGGAGTGGGTTTTCCACGGAGGTGCCTGCCTGCCTTTGGGGCGCGGAGATTTAACCCCTTCTCTTCGATTTTCTTTCCCTTCCCCCCTGGGATTGAACAGGCTGTGCGGCGAGTTCCACTTAATTGTGACCTTTCCGTTGCTGTCAGGATAGTGGGAGGTAGATGCCTCGGTGATGGTTTTATTTTTCATATGGTACAGACATGTGACGTAAGGTGGAGAGGCTTCTTTAACCTTTTATTTAAACTCAAGTTATCTAAGCTTGACAGGGATGATTTCCCAGCTGGATTTTCTTAAGGATTATTTGGAGAGCGCTCTAAGGCTTCCAACTACATATTGCCAGATGATGTAATGGGACAGCCCCCCTTCCCTGTTTTTACTGGTGGTTATGACTCTGATTACTTTGGAGCACACACACACAAATTAATCTCTGATTTTTGAGATTTTTATTTGACATAACATTTAAATACTTTTTGAAAGTTTGCTTTGGTACATTTAAAGGCCATGACTTGTCATGCATTTGTGCTTGACAAAATAGTAAAAGTTTAGAGAACATGATACATTTTCTTTATTCCTACTTGCAATTCATTTCTTAAAACCTCCCTCTTAAATGACTAAGAAGTTACTAAAATAGCTCACTCTTTAAAGTGTTAGGAATAATGTTTTGATTCTGTAGGTTTTTAAAAAATGTCTAGGGACTGTGATAACAGGAAATTGTTAGAACAAGCTCTGATCATTAAATCAGTGCAGCAAAGTATGGACAGTAATAAAATGACATACATATTAAAATATAGCTACAATTGAATGGTAAATTGGAGTTGTGTGCAGTTAGGGATCACTTTGGGAAATGGTTTGAAGGAATTTGTCACCCAACTGCTTGCAGACCCAGTTCCTGTGTTGGTACCCTAGGCTTTCAGAGTTTATCCAGGACGTTCTTAACTTGCAAAAAGACAGTGTTTTGAAAATTCATTCCTAAATCAGTTGTTTAAAACAACGAATGCACATGCTTCTAAGAAACAGTTATATGAATGGGTTTAGGTCCTCAAGTGAGCACCCTCCGCAAAACATATTTGGGGAGAAATTGATATACTAGGGGACCAGGTCTAGAGATTGTTTCCTGAAACCGTTGGCGTTCAGAGTTTTGGAATCCAGAGTTTTTCAGATTTTAGAAAGGCAATTCGTTACGTATGTCATATATAATATCCACAGTGAGGTACTGGCCAGTTCTTCTTAATCAAGCATGTCAGTCAGTAGCTCTGCAGTGAAATGTATGTGTGTTCACACTAAGAGAGGTAAAGTCAGACCTAAGTATAAATAGCTTCATATCAGTTCAGATCAGGTTGGATTGTCAGAGTTCAGGTCAGGTACATGTTTTGTCACCATATGAGTTATAAAAACCTTTCAGTTTTAATAGCTTATAGGATTTCAAAAGTGTGAATAAAATATTATGGACTTTTACTACCAAACAAGAATAGAGTTCGATAAGTTTTTTGAAACCTTGAATTAAAGAAAATTGAATAAAATATGTGTTTGGTCCTCCAGAGGGCAGGAGAGCTGGGATGATGTCTGAGTTCACAAGCAGGTGGGGAAGGCCTTGGTTTGGAGGGACAGGGAAAGACAGTTTGTGGCCCGTTTGGTTGTTTTTCAGCCTCCATCGTGGATTAGATGAAGCTTCTGGAGGTTTGCTTGGAACCTGATTGCCATCAATAACTTTTTCTTTGGGCCACTTTAGTGATTCTTTTTGCCCCAGGTGAATAGTTCTATGTAGACTGAGTTTATGACTCAATGTAACCCTACATTATTGGCTTTTTCCAAAAATCATTCTATTACATTTTTATGGGAGTTTGGAAATAATTTAAAGTGACAGCTCCCTAGAATAAATAGAAGGCCAGGTTATGATGACCCTAAGTAAGCTCGAAGAGTTGGGACTATAGCCTGGAAATATAAGGAAATGTGCAGGTGTGGGATTGAGGATACTGGAAAAAGCAGCCCTAAAGTGATTGATCCTAAGACCACCTAAGTGTAAAGGAAGTCCGTTCTAGCCAGAAAGTGCCTACCACAGTGGTCTCAAACGTGACTGACCACAGTTTCCCTGGTAGAAGATTAAAATCCTGATTCCCAGATCTCACCTCAGAGCACCAGTTTTCAAACTTTGATGCACAGTAGAATCACCTGGGGAACGTTTAGAGCCATCATTGTTCAGTTTTAATTGCAAACCAGTTAAATCAATTTCTGCAGATGGGGCTCAGACTTCTTTTAAATTCTCAGGTGTAGCTAAGATTGAAAATTTGCGCTTTATGTACTAAATTAAGAGCTCCATGAAATCTGTATTTTAACTACATTTGTTCAAGTCTACTTAGTTTGTGGAGCAGCATTTGAAATGGACTGGTGAAAGATATGTATTAAATCAGTGAGGCACAGCAGAGACCAAGGGTGGTGGGGGAACTGAGAGAAATGGTGGTTAAAGTGGTCCTAGTTATAGATGCTCAAGAGGCTCAGGACAGAGACCCGAGAAAACCATCAGGGCGCATGGTTTGGCCTTGCTGCTGTGTACAGGTGATGCAAGTCCACAGAGTTGAGGAGACTGAGGAATTGGAAGCAGGACATGGATACAAAGGGGTAGTGGTGTGAACATTGAATTTACTGAGGTTGACGAATTGGAGTGGAGGAGAATATTGTAAATTAGTTGTTGATATAATACAGAAGTTAGAAAAAAAAATGGTGAGTAGGAAAGAAGAAAATGGTCAGAGGAAGAGCAGAAATAATAGTGGCGGGGCACCTGGGTGGCTCAGTCGGTTAAGTGTCTGACTCTTGGTTTCGGCTCAGGTCATGATCTCAGGGTTGTGAGATCAAACCCTGCATGGGGCTCTACGCTCAGCGTGGAGTCAGCTTGAGATTCTCTGTCTCCCTCTCTCTCCCCGGGCTCTCACAAGCACTCGTGCTGTCTCTCTCTCAAACCAAATAAGTAAATTCTTAAAAAAAAAAATAATAGTGACAAGTGAGGATGAGTTTGACTGTCGACTTCAACATTTAAATCAGGTGAACAGGAAGAGGGAGGAGTTCTCCACAGGATAGGATAGCAAGGAATGAAATGGGTTCAAGCCAGAGCTAGATTTAATGAAATCAGGGAGGTGAAGGGAAATGGAGGAAAACAGTTTAGGATTTCAAAGGGAAGTTTGCCCTCACTGAAGGCTAGAAGACTTGTCAAGTAGATGGAAGGCGTGGGGAAGGTTTTGAGGGAAAGCATAAAGTTTGTGGAGAGGATTTGATAGGAAGTCAGTAGCAAGAATGAGAAGTTCATATACATTGTGTCAGGTGTGTATAAATGGGCTTGGTGAAGCCAGTAGCCAAAATGAAACTACCAGTTATTAAACATCTATTATGTTTAGCTTTGGGCTAGATGCTACAGAAAACACAAAACATGGCTTAAAAAAAATTCCTGCCTCAGAGGAGGCAAGGCTAACACATGGAAACATAACAAAGCAAAGCAATGTGTGTAAGTCACAATGAGCCATAGAAACAATTTGCGCTATAGGAGACCAGAGAAAGGAAATCAATGTGTGCAGAACTGTGAAGAAAGGCCTTGAAGTAAAGGTAATTATTTAAGCCAGCTGGCCATTGAAGGATGATAGGATTTGGATGGGCAAAAGAAAGTGGTATAAGTAATCCAGTGTGGAAAACAACATGAACAAGGCTAAAGGAAAAGCATTAGGGAGTAATACAGTGAGCCCAATGGAAGCGTGCTGGGAACTTGTGGGAGGTAAGTAAGATTGCCTGGGGGCTGGAGCCAGATCACTAGGCACAGAAGTATGGGCATTTTTTTTTCCTCCTGTGGTTAGTGGGAAGCCACTGGAGTTGCTTAAATAGAGGAACGACATAATGAAATCCATGGTAGTGATTAGCGGTAGTTAGCCTGGAGGGGGAGGAGGAAGAGTGCAAAGAAGGAGCTTTGAAGTTGGTACCTGAGATAAACAGGTGCATCCACTCAGTTGGTGGCCATGTGATAACTGGAAGGGATGGAAGAACCCACATGACGTGGAACCTTACTAGACAACAGAATGGAAAAGAAGGAAGATTGATACAGAAAAGGATTCTGCAGTTTCCAGACAAGTTATCTCAGAGAAAAATGTTTATATCAAAAGGCAATCCAGGCAATAGCATTCCAAATAAACATACGTGTGTGTGAGCTCATATAAACCCTGCCCATCTAGGTGTTCGGAACAATCTTATACATGGAGACTCTTATGCCCTTTGTCCATTATGTTCTTCTTTTTTTTTTTTTTTTAAGATTTTATTTATTTATTTGACAGAGACAGCCAGCGAGAGAGGGAACACAAGCAGGGGGAGTAGGAGAGGAAGAAGCAGGCTCCCAGCAGAGGAGTCTGATGTGGGGCTCGATCCCAGAACGCCGGGATCACGCCCTGAGCCGAAGGCAGACGCTTAACGACTGCGCCATTCAGGCGCCCCTGTCCATTATGTTCTAAACAAGAGGTGAGACGGGTGAGAGTGAAGGCTATGGTGCCAAAGGTGTTGTAAGCAGTTTAATAAACCACAGATCTTATAAAAAATACATCATATATGTATGCTTAATATATATAAGTAATATAAATCATAGCTAGTATTTGAGTACCTACTCTTTGCTAAGCATCTTCCCTGTATCTCTTGTTTAGTCAGGTTGCAACCAAAACCAATCCCAACAACCACTATGATGGTGAGGAAGGTATTCTCATTTCACAGAAAAGGAATCAGAGTCAGAGAGGTTACCAGTTCCTTGCTGAAGGGTAAAATGGTGAGTAAGTAGCAGAACTTGGTTTAAAATTGAGACTTTTCTGACTCAGAAACCCATGCTTTTCCACATACTGTATCTATGGTCAGGGCAATGTGGCTCGAAGAACCTACACCTATAGCAATATTTGTTCTTTTTGAAAAGAGGTTGTGGTCTAGTGACAAGTTTGTTCAAAATTTTGTTAACCAGAGATAGAACTATTATGGAAGAGAAAATGTGTTCTAGGATATCTGATAGTGTCAGCTTTAATGATGGTATGAATGAATGAATGAATTTTCTATGTAAAATAAAGCAATCTCATTAAAGAAAAATAATCTGAGAGTCTTAAGACATAAAAAGGAGGGCGAAAGCTATATAAATATATATCCAGGGTGTCTCTAATTTTGAGTGGGTTGTAAAGTCTGTTTGTCAATTTTTTTTTTTAACTGCACAGCCATTATGTTGTTGCCTACTTCTTCTCTCATTCATAACTAATTCAGCATATTAGGACGTAAGTAATTTGACTATATGTAACAATTGGAGAAAAATTACAGCCAACACATTGTAAGTTGTGAACCAGGGAACCTTGAAAAGTGCCCTATGTAATACTGAAACGTCCTCATAGGGTAAGTGAGAAGACAAAAATAATACACATAAAGCATTTAGGAAAGAGCTTTGACAAAGTGAGCACTCAGTAAATGTTGGATGATGATATTATTGTTGTTGTTGTTATTTGCAAACCAACATCTGTAGCTGGGTAGCTTTTTGTAAGCCAGCCCGCCCTTTCTAATTCTGTCCTGTGGCTTTGGTACTTTCCTTCATAACCTTCTGTATCAAACCTCCAGTCCTGTACCACCCCATCTTCCTTCTCTTTTCCTACCATGTGCGTGTGCCCATCTGCACGAGTGTGTGAGCACGGGCGCGTGCGTATACACACGCACACACACACACAACACACACACTGAATTAAAGGATATTATGCATTCTCTGAACTCTTCAGGGTTGGTGTATGCCAGGGTTCATATGGATTTCTTTTTGAAGAGGAAAAGAAAGAGCTTCAAAAAGGGGTACAGCTAGTGTTGCCAGAGTAGCAGGTTATTTTGGCATAGTGTTTGGAAATTAGCTTGCTTATTTTTAGTTTGAGTTGAGGAAGAGAGAGTAGAGAAAGATCAACAGAAGACAAGTGAGGAAATGGGTGGAGCTGAGAAAGCTCTGGGAAGCTTTGATTTCCCTGCTTTTTTCTCCTGTTTTTGTTTTGTTTTGTTCTGTTTCTAGTATGAGTTTACTCTATGCGTGAAGGATTCCTTCTGGCATTGCAAAAATGTTAGACTGCTAAGCCTTATATGAAGAATTAGTTGTTCCTAAGTTGATATTTGTAACTTAGTGACATTTTGGTAAGCAGTCAAAAAACAAGTTTTGGGGAATGATTGTAGTAGACGAATATGCCTTTTAAAAATAGAAATTATTGAAATTTTACTATTGAAAAGTCTATCTGAAGTGTGAGTCTAGTCATTAAAGAAAGCTCTAATTTCAAATTAACTTGGTTTTTATGCACACGTTTTTATTAAAGAATAGCAAATTGGTTGAGGAATTGTGATCGCATCAAATCATACATTTTAAAAGTAGTATTTTACTGTATAACAATAATCTATTGATGCAATTTTTTTCTTTTCCTCTGTTGTAAAATAAGTGAATAAAATCTCCCATGCCACCTTGCCTTCCTGATGAGTGAACACTGAATTTTCTGTTTCAGGACTAACATTTCTTTTATATTGAGTAGGGTTAATTTTCAGTTATTTATAATATTAATTGCATTGTGACTTTTTTGGTGTCAGAATTTTGTTTCAGAATCCATATCCTTATTTCCTAGTCTCCTTTGAAAGAGGTGGTTTATATCACTTCAGGAAAGCAATTCCACTTGGACTGATGCTATTTAGTTTGGGAGGGAAGTTCACGCCTTGAAGTAGCTAACTTTTCACATCTTAATGTAAGGCTGTCCAGCAAAGTTAGCACTTCTGATTTTATAACCCAGCATCCTAATAGGGAACTGTGAAAAAACATACAAAAAAGAAAAACAAAGTATTTTTACCCAGTAACAGGGCTTTAAATAGTCTGCTTTGTAGACTAAACACATTTGAGGCCTCTCCTCTGATATGCCCCTACCTGGTAATTTAGGTCAGTTTCTATAAAAAGTTGGTAAAGCAGACTATCTTTAAATGTTTTTTATTTTAACTTAAAACATATAAATGTACATTTGTTCACCTGTCTTTTGACACAGTAGCCTTTGTTTAATACCACAGGAAGCCACTCACTCTTTGTAAAGTGGTTTTTCTATGCATTATAGGTAGTTTTTGGGCTCATTGATACTGAATGATACATGCATTATGCATTATATTAGGAGCACTTAACCTGTTGCTGAAATATTTATCTTTGAATATGAAAAATATATTTCAGTGAGGTATGGCTCAAAATATAGATTGCTATGTATAGATGTATAGATATATAGATACAGATATCTATCAGAAATTACCAAAGTAAGAAACTCAGTTTTTATTCATTCAGATATCTTTTATTCTTTGTCTGTAGTGTATTTTAAACCATATTTAAATCCACTACCTATCCAGCAAATCCCTTCTTCCAAAAATGATGTAGGGATATTCTGAATCAGAATAATAATTCTGTTCTTGGGGCACCTGGGTGGCACAGCAGTTAAGCGTCTGCCTTCGGCTCAGGGCATGATCCCGGCGTTATGGGATCGAGCCCCACATCAGGCTCTTCCGCTATGAGCCTGCTTCTTTCTCTCCCACTCCCCCTGCTTGTGTTCCCTCTCTTGCTGGCTGTCTCTCTCTGTCAAATAAATAAATAAAATCTTAAAAAAAAAAATTCTGTTCTTTTCCCTAAGATTGTATGCTGTATTGGATCTAGTTTAGGAAAATGTTTTCATCTGTCTAGAGCAGCTCTGTCCAGGAGAAATATAATGCAAATCACATATGTAATTTAAAATTTTCTAATAGCCACATCAAAACAAATAAAAATAAAGAGGTAAAGTTACTTATAATAATATATTTTACTTAGCCCAACATATCCAGAAATTTACCATTTCAGTATTTAATCAAATTAATTGATTGAGCTGAACTGAACTACTTTACTTCTTTTTCATACTACGTCTTTGAAAATTGTGTATTTTACACTTACTAGGTATCTGTTTGGATTAGCACATTTCAAGTCCTTCATAGCCCCCTTTAGCAAATGGCCATATTAGTGCAGATCTGTGATATCTTCTTGTCCTCCCAAGATTTCTTAAATCCATTCTTAGTTTTAATTATTGTTTATTCCTCTTGTAGCAGTCCTCAGAGTGTTATCTTCTACATCCTTATAGACGTCCATGAGGTCGAAACTACTTTTATGATACTAAGATATTATTTGTCTTGTCTTATTTCCACTCATTCTCCTGAGTGTAGAGTGTAGTTTTCTAAAGGGTACATGACTTAGTATTGCAACAAATTGAACACAGAAGCAGATAGAAGAATCCAGCTGTCTTCTGTGAAACCAGATGTTAAAAAATAGATTTGCAAAATGTAAATGCCACTCTTCTCACTAAGATTTTTTGTTGCTGTTTGAGAAAATATATTTTCCATACATGGGTTTATTGTTATCTTAAAAGGAATTAATACATGCAATAATTTTTAAGAGTGTAAAGGGATTCCGAGACTAGAAAGTTTGAGAACCACTACTACAACATATGTTGAATTTCCTTGTTTGCTTTTTATTTGGCATTATTGATGACAGCTATTCTACAAAAGTGTATTTTCCAACTAACCAAGTGTTATATTGAACATTTTAGAATACCCAATCACTATTTATTGTATGGAGCATTTTCTAAAACACATTATGTAGGGGTGCCTGGGTGGCTTAGTCGTTAAGTGTCTGCCTTTGGCTCAGGGCATGATCCCAGGGTCCTGGGATCAAGCCCCACATCAGGCTCCCTGCTCTGCTGGGAGCCTGCTTCTTCCTCTCCCAGTCCCCCTGTTTGTGTTCCCTCTCTCACTGGCTGTCTCTCTCTCTGTCAAATAAATAAATAAAATCTTTAAAAAAATAAAATAAAATACATTATGTACCTCTCAAATAGAAGATACTGGACACAATTTAGCATGTCCTGATCCCTGTGACAGCTTTGCATCCAGAGCTGACCGCTTCACAGAGCTCTATGCAGAGTCCATTTGTATTGTTTGTCCCTTCAGTAAGTACAACTTCTGCCAGTTGACCCAAATAGCTAGAATGTAATATTAATTTTCACTTGATGTAGTTTAAAATGCAAGCATTTCCCAGCTGGTTACCAAAACTAGTTAAATATGTTTAAAATATGTTATGAATGATGAATTTTGTAGATATAGAAATTCAGTTTAAAATATTTTAATTCAAAGACCCTAAGGTAGTGAGATATTATGGCTTTAAAAGGTGTTTCATGATGGAACAGAGCCAGCATATTATTCTTTTATCAGTGATTGGTTTAGAATGTGAACAGAAATGTTTTATCTTCTACAGCAGCTTTTGGGGAATAGAGGCTGAACAAGGAAAATTTTACCAGAATCTTGAATATGATAGAACTTGGTGTTCAGTACAAAAGGTATCATGGAAAACCACAAATATCCTTCTTATTAACACCTGATGAAAAATATGATAAAGAAATCAGAAATTTAACTCAGGTGTAGTTTGTTCCTCAGTAAAGGTTAAAAACAGGAATTTGTATAAAAATTTAAAATTAGGTTGACAATATTATATGTTAACAATAGCAGAGCAGATACTCTATTTATTTATATTTTTTGAAATTATTTGTGATTATTAATAGTCAAAGAGACCATTGAGGTCCATATTAGGTGCTTGTGAAATATGATCTTTGATTAATTATGTAATTACTTAGGTTGACAATATTATATGTTAATTTTTTTTTTTTTAAGATTTTTTTATTTATTTATGTGACAGAGAGACAGACAGCGAGAGAGGGAACACAAGCAGGGGGAGCGGGAGAGGAAGAAGCAGGCTCCCAGAGGAGGAGCCTGATGTGGGACTCGATCCCGGAACGCCGGAATCACGCCCTGAGCCAAAGGCAGACGCTTAACGACTGCGCTACCCAGGCGCCCCGACAATATTATATGTTAACAATAGCAGAGCAGATACTCTATTTATTTATATTTTTTGAAATTATTTGTGATTATAAATAGTCAAAGAGATCATTGAGGTCCATATTAGGTACTTGTGAAATATGATCTTTGATTAATTATGTAATTACTTCATACATTTTTTTTTTTTTTTTTTTTGCTGTTTATTGAACCCGTGGTAGCTTCTGCCTAGAGTTAGGTCTATTATTTATTATGCCAGGTTTAAATATTTTGAGTTTTTTTCCTCAATGAATTCTTGGTGTTTTTTTCCTTCATGTTCCCTCTTTGTGCTTATCTTCAATCTGTAACAGCTGGTTTGGTATCCTGCTACTCTATTCTTCAACACATCCAGCCCACTGCTTGTAGGCTGGCCACATTCCAGGACTTCATCCTTAGTGTTCTCCTTCTGTAGGACTCCTAGATTGCATTTCCAAAACTCCTCAGGAAACCAAATGTAATAATTGTTGTAGATTCAGTTCTTAGAAGACTTATAAAGAAATGTTCTCTAACCTTTAATTTAGTCTGATGTTTGATGTCAATACCCAATAGCTTCTTGAGTTGATTCTCTAAGTTTTAGTTTACCATGGCACAACATGCTGCCCTGCTTTTTCTTGTAAAAAGATTAGATTATGTGTAAGATTTCTCTTGTACAAGCTAGTGTGGGACAACGGCCATTTTGTGAGTTTGCTTTTATTAATCTGTAGTGTACTGTCAGCCTCTGAAATTGTCCATGATTTGTTTTCATGTCATTTCAAGTATAAAGTATCAAGAACATAGCCATCTTAAAACAAGAGACTTAGTAGACCAAGGATTTTTTCCATGTCATTTAAGTTTTTTTGATTGCAAGGAACAGAAAGCCGGGCCATATATGCCTCCCTTAGGAAAAAGGGGGATTTATTGGAATGATACATACACATAGATCAGAACCAGAAAGCAAACTGGAACAGAGACTGGCCACTCTCTGTGCCTCTGCTGTTCTCTCACTCTTGGCTGGCACTCTTTTCCATATTCCTTCATCTAAAATCTGGAAAGATCTCCTTCTGATTATGTACTAGGAAGAATCAGTGCCCTTTATGCCAGGCCACCTAATGTGTAGCCACTCAGGCTACAGATGGCTACCCTTTGGTTGAGTGCCTATCTCTGCTCCCATCTGTGGCCATTCCTGCACAGAGAATAGCAGTAATGCTCTGGGACCACAGAGGCAAACATTGGATTTGGCAGCCATGAAACATGCTCAGTGTATCTTCCCTCAAACCTTTGTACCCTTCCAGCCACTGGCCTTTCTCCCCTTCTGTAAAGCTTCTGGACATAGCAATTGCTGCTCATTGCCTCCACTTCCTAACTTTCCACTCATTCACAAGTCCAGTTCATATAGTTTCTGCCACCACCATTCCCCTGAATCTGTTGTCTCCAGTGTCCCCAGGATTTCACAGTTGTTCATCTAGTAGGTGCATTTTATTTTATTTTATTTTTAAAGATTTTATTTATTTATTTGACAGAGAGAGACAGCGAGAGAGGGAACACAAGGGGAGTGTCAGAGGGAGAAGCAGGCTCCCAGCGGAGCAGGGAGCCTGATGTGAGGCTCAATCCCAGGACCCTGGCATCATGACCTGAGCCGAAGGCAGACGCTTAATGGCTGAGCTACCCAGGCGCCCCTCTAGTAGGTGCATTTTAGACCTAATCACTCTCCATTGTTTAACTGACCATATCTTTCCTTGAAACTTGATCTTCCCTTCATTTTTAACACATCACCTTTTCTTGGATTTCATATCTCCTTGGCCATTGATACTTTATCTGCTTTGTCAGCTCATATCATACGTGCCTCAGAGATACTGCAGGTTTAATTCCAGACCACTGGCATAAAGCATATATCACAATAAAGCGAGTCAAATCAAACTTTTTTAAATTTCCCACTGCATATAAAATTATGTTGACACTCTACTGTAGCTTATTAAGTGTCTAAAAGCGTAATATTTAAAAAACAATGTACATACCTTAATTTAAAAATACTTTATTGCTAAAAAAAATGCTGACCACCATTGAAGCATTCAGTGAGTCATAATTTTTTTGCTGGTAGAGGGTCTGGCCTTGATGTTGATGGCTGCTGACTGATCGGGGTGGTGGCTGATGAAAGTTGGGGTGGCTATGGCAGTTTATTAAAATAAAACAATGACGTTGGCTGCATCAATTGACTCTTCCTTTCACAAATGATTTCTCTGCAGCATGTGATGTTGTTTGATAGCAGTTTAGAGCTTCTTTCCAAATTAAGTCAATCATCTAAAACCCTGCCTCTGTTTTATCAGCTAAATTGATGTTCTTATCTGCATCCACCCTTGACATTTCAACAGTCTACCAGGACTAGATTCCATCTCAAGAAACCACGTGCTTGGCTCATCCATAAGCAGCAATGCCTCATCTGTTAAAGTTTCACCATGTGATTGCAGCAGTCCAGGCACATCCTAGGCTCCACTTATAATTCTAGTTCTCTTGCTGTTTCCACCACATTAGCAGTTACTTCCTCCACAGAAGTCTTGAACCCCTTAAAGTCATCCATGAGGGTTGGAATCCACTTCTTCCAAACTCCTGTGAATATTGCTATTTTGACCTCTTCGCATGAGTCACAGATGTTCTTAATGGCATCTAGCATGGTGAATCCTTTCCAGAAGTTTTCATTTGACTTTGCCCAGATCCATCGGAGGAATTCCTATCTAGGGCAGCTACAGCCTCATGAAATGTATTTTTTAAATATGACTTAGAAATCAAAATGACTCCTTGATCCATAAGCTGCATGATGGTTTTTGTGTTAGCAGGCATGAAGACAACATTCAGTTCATTGTACATCTCCATCAGAGTTCCCGGGTGACCAGGTGCATTGTCAATGAGCAGTAATATTTTGAAAGGCATCTTTTTTCTGAGCAGTAGGTCTCCATAGTGGGCTTAAAATACTCAGTAAACCATGTTGTAAACAGATGTGCTGTCACCCAGGCTTTATTATTCCATTTATAGAACACAGAGTAGATCTAGCATAATTTTTAAGGGCCCTAGAATTTTCGGAATGGTCAACAACATTGGCCTCAACTCAGAATCACCAGCTACATTAGCCCCTAGAAAGGAAATCAGCCTGTCTTTTGAAACCAAGTATTTACTTCTCCTTTCTATGAAAGTTTTAGATGACTCTTCTTCCAGTCGAAGGCTATTTCATCTGAAATGACACTGAAAAACCTGTTGTTTAGTGCAGCTGCCTTCATGAATTAACTTAGCTAAATCTTCTGGGTAACTTGCTACAGCTTCTGTATCAGCATTTGCTGCTTCCCTTGCACTTTTGTGTTATGGACCTGGCTTCTTTCTTTAAACCTCATGAAGCAACTTCTGCTGGCTTCCAACTTTTCTGCGGCTTCCTCACTTCTCCCGGCCTTCATAGAATTGCAGAGAGTTAAGGTCTTGCTCTGGATTAGGTTTTGGCTTAAGGAAATGTTGCGGCTGGTTTGATCCTCTATCCAGACCACTCAAACTTTCTCTATATCAGCAGTAAGGCTGTTTTGTTTTCTTATCATTTGTGTGTTCACTGGAGTAGCACTTTTAATTTCCTTCAAGAACTTTTCCTTTGTATTCACAACTTGGCTGTTTGGTGCAAGAGGCCTAGTTTTCAGTTTATTTCATATATCAGTGTATCTTCTTCCTTAAGCTGAATCACTTCTAGCTTTTGAAATAAAGTGAGAGATATGCAACTCTTGCTTTCACTTGAATACTTAGAGGCCATTGTAGGGTTATTAGTTGGCCTAATTGAATAATATTGTTGTGTCTCAGAGAATGGGAGGCCCATGGAGAAGGAAGTAGATGGGACAATAGCCAGTCCCTGAAGCATTCAGAACACACACATTTATCAATTAAGTTTGCCATCTTAAATGGGTGTGATTCATGGTGCCCCAAAACAATTATAATAGTAGCATCAAAGATCATTGCTTATGGATCACCATAATAATAATGATGAAAACGTTTGAAATACTGCATGAATTATCAAAATGTGACACAGAGACACAAAGTAAGCAAATGCTTTGTAAAAGTGGTGCTGATAGACTTCTTGATTCAGGGTTTCTACAAACCTTCAATTTGTAAAAATGCCGTATCTGAGAAATGTTATAAAGAGCAATAGGAGGAGGTATGCCTGTATTTCCCACAGTTCTGGCCTTATATTTAGTTTTGCACAACAATTGCTACGTAATAGTGGCATAATGATAACCCTGTCAGTTAGGAAAAAATCCATTATTTTGGCATGAGAAACACGTTTTTGCCTAGTGAGCATTGATTCCTTTTCCGGTCGTCACTCAGAAAGCAAATTCATGATTTCTAACCCAGGCTAGAATTTTACATACTCTTAAATCATATACCCCCTTGTTTATAGTGAGGTGTCAAAATGTGCATGTTCTCCTCAACTTTGAAATAAAGCATTTTATGTTATTTATTTTGTAATTTATGGAAGGGTTCTATGATTCTCATTATGCTTCACATTTGGAACTGAAGTAGCTCTTAAATTTTGCCATTGTTTTGGCCCAGCCTTCCATGACTCTTCATTCCCTATTCCTATTGTCGTCTTGGTTTAGACTTTATTTCCTCTGATATAAAGGTCCTCTGAGGCCTGGTTTAGCTTCTAGTTTTACTCTCTCTAGCCTCTTCTCTACACTGCTGACCGAGTAATTTTGCTAAGAAACGGATATGATCATATCACTCCCTGCTTAGAGGTCCTCAGTGATTTTTCCCTTTCTCCTTCCATCCAGCACAGCATCTCTACTCCATAGCTTGAGGGCTTCATGATACGGTTTCTGCCTATCTTTCCAGTCTCATCTCACTGGACTGTTCTCCCTTTCTGATTCTCTGTTTCAACCACTCTGCTCCCTAAATCGTATTGTTGCTCAGTCTTAGATAACAGTTAACTGTCTTTGACAGTTATCAGTGAAAAAACAAAAACCGCCCTTGGTATATTAAATTATTGCAGATATTTAAAGCTCGGTCAATATAGCTCCATTCCTGAGAGGCCATTCGTTGATCTCATTTTACAAATTGGTTATTTTTATTAATTGCTATGTATAAACAAAATACATAGTTCATCAAATTTGGCATTTATTTGCACTAGCATTTGAGATGTTCTAAAGAACAAAACATGCAAGTAAGCAAACTTGGCCCTAGTAGGTAATAAAATTCTTATGTAAGTATCCTAATATTTATAATAAGGAATGATTTACTTTTTCAAATGTATAGTTTATTTTTATTTTATTTTCCTAATGAACATACTAGTTCTGTGAATTTGAGTGTATTGCTATAATTTACCAAGATTATGCAGATTATGTAATTTACCAAGAAAAATATCGGATATCATTATCTTGTCTCTTTCTCCAGTTTTCTCTCTTCAGGAATCTATATTATAAATCTATTAGAGATTAGAATTGATAGCTGCTGAATGGATTTGTTGATTGAATCAGTTACTTGTTACTTTATACTATTCAGAGATTCCACAAGTGAATGAAGCTATGTTCTTTGGGACCTTCTTTTATTGAGCAGGGGTAGAGGAAGAAGTAGGAAAATAAAATATTGAGTCTTTCCTAGATTGCTAGGACTTCATTTCCTTAAAGTACATGTAGTTTTTCTCCTTATGTCAATTTCCTCTGCTTACTTGAGTTGCTCCTAAAGCTATCGAATTTCATTCAGCATATATCTGTAAAAGTCAAGAAGATAATAGCCACAAAGTGTTGTTGTGGAAACAAGCTGATATGTGTAATGTACCTACTGTCACAGGATATACCCTAAATAAGTGATAGCTACTATATTGAGAAACTTGGATATATGATGGTTTAAGGGTACAGACTCAGGGTCATTCAGAATTTAAATTCCCACTTACCAGCTCTGTGAACTTGGGCTTGGTACTTCAATTTCCTTATTCATAAAGTGGGGTATAAATACATATCTCATAGGAATGGTATATTAAGGTGCTTAATATAGCACCACGCCTATAGCAACTACTCAATAAGTGACTTGTTTTACTATGCTGTTACACAGGAATAGTCATTTGTTGAGCCACTCATCACATTGTAGGTTTTGTACAAGACCCTACATGATACTGTTTATGATTCTGAAACCAGATTCATCTCCTACTTCTATTTGAAGATTACTTTGTTTTACCTAGGCAATATGTCTAATAGCTGGATCATGTAGCCTAATCCTAACAGAAATATTGATCAGTCTTCACTGAGCCTAAATCTAGTCAGTAAGCAAGCAACATTTCTACTTAGGGCCCCATGAGAATGAATCAGATGGTCCCACTTATCTCTAAGAGAGTAAGAAATGTGGGAGAGTCAGTCCTTGGTAATTGTAAACGTTTTTGCTACATGGTATATGAGCTGATTCTGAAAAGGCAAATGGAAATCAGTTCAGTGGATTAGGAAGGAGGAGAGGAAAAGGAAACAATTGTGAAAGCAAAGAAATTACTTTTAGAGTAAGGGAGTGAATATTAAGAAAGAAGTTATATTCTATTAAGCATCTATAAGCTGGAAAGAGCTAGAGCCGAGAACAAACCCTGAGGTAGCCCTATAACTGCATATTGCCCTGGTAATATTTTATTTATAATTATAAAATACAGATGAATTACATATTATGGACTTTACAGTTATTATTTTGTAGAAAGTGTGTTAATGGATAGATTCTGTGCTATAGGAAGATTGCACTGTTATATGTACCTCTGGATCCCTAAGTGCTTAGCAATATTAGTGTTTTTCCCCCTGTACCTGTTTAACCCAAACCTAACCCCTCACCCATCTCCCTTCTGGTAACCATCAGTTTGTTCTCTATAGTTAAGAGTCTGTTTCTTGGTTTGCCCCTCTCTCTCTTTTTTTCCCTTTGCTCATTTGTTTTGCTTCTAAAATTCCACATATGAGTGAAATCAAATGCTATTTGTCTTTCTCTGACTTATTTCACTTAACATAGTACCCTCTGGTTCCATCCATGTCGTTGCAAATGGCAAGATTTTATTCTTTTTGATGGCCGAGTAATATTCCATGGTATACATACCACATCTTCTTTATCCATTCATCTGTTGATGGACATCTGGGCTCTTTCTGTATTTTGGCTATTGTGGACATTGCTGCTATAAACCTTGGGCTGCATGTGCCCCTTCAAATCATTATGTTTGTATCCTTAGGATAAATACCTAGTAGAGCAATTGCTGTAGGGTAATTCTATTTTTAATTTTTGAGGATCTCCATACCGTTTTCCAGAGTGGCTGCAACCAGTTTGCATTCCCACCAACAGTGTAAGAGGGTACCCCTTTCTCCACTTCCTCACCAACATCTGTTGTTTCCGTCTTGTTAATTTTAGCCATTCTGACTGGTGTGAGGTGCTATCTCATTGTGGTTTTCATTTGTATTTCCCTGACGCCAGGTGATGTGGAGCATTTTTTCATGTGTCTATTGGCTATTTGTATGTCTTTGGAGAAATGTCTGTTCATGTCTTCTGCCCATTTCTTGACTGGATTTTTTGTTTTTTTTTTGGTGTTGAGTGTGATAAGTTCTTTATAGATCTTGGATACTAGCCCTTTATCTGATAGGTCATTTGCGAATGTCTTCTCCTATTCCATAGGTTGCCTTTTAGTTTTATTGATTGTTTCCTTTGCTGTGCAAAAGCTTTTTATCCTGATGAAGTCCCAGTAGTTCATTTTTGCTTTTGCCTTTGGAGATGTGTCTAGCAAGATGTGGCTATAGCTGAGGTCGAAGAGGTTGCTGCCTATGTTCTCCTCTAGGATTTTGATGGATTCCTGTTTCACACTGAGGCCTTTCCTCCATTTTGAGTCTATTTTTGTGTATGGCGTAAGGAAATGGTCCAGTTTCATTCTTCTGCCTGTGGGTGTCCAGTTTTCCCAACACCATTTGTTGAGGAGACTGTCTTTTTTTCCATTGGATATTCTTTCCTGCTTTGTTTAAAGTTAGTTGACCATATAGTTGTGGGTCTATTTCTGGGTTCTCGATTCTGTTCCATAAATCTATGTGTCTTTTTTTGTGCCAGTACAATACTGTCTTGATCATTACAGGTTTATAACATAACTTGAAGTCTGGAATTGTGATACCTCCAGTTTTGCTTTTCTTTTTCAAGATTGCTTTGGGTATTCAAGGTCTTTTGTGTTTCCATACACATTTTAGGATTGTTTGTTCTAGCTCTTAAAATGCTATTGGTGTTTTGATAGGGATTGCATTAAATATTTAGATTACTTTGGGTAGTATAGATATTTTAACAATATCTGTTGTTCCAGTCCATGAGCATAAAATATCTTTCCATTTCTTTGTGTCATCTTCAGTTTCTTTCCTTAGTGTTCTATAATTTTCAGAGTACAGGCTTTTACCTCTTTGGTTAGGTTTATTCCTGGGTAGCTTATTATTTTTGGTGCAATTGTAAATGGGTTTGATTCCTTAATTTCTCTTTCTACTGTTTCATTATTGGTGTATGGAAATGCAACAAATCTCTGTACTTTGATTTTGTATGCTGCAACTTTACTGAATTCGTTTTTCAGTTCTAGCAGTTTTTTGGTGGAGTCTTTTGGGTTTTTTATGTTTAGTATCACATCATCTGCAAAGAGTAAAAGTTTTACTTCTTCCTTGCTGATTTGGATGCCTTTTATTTCTTTTTGTTGTCTGATTGCTGTGGCTAGGACTTCCAGTACTATGTTGAATAACAGCGGTGAGAGTGGGCATCCCTGTCTTTTCCTGGCCATAGAGGAAAAGCTCTCAATTTTTCCCCAGCTGAGATGATATTAGCTGTGGGTTTTTCACCTGTGGCCTTTATTATGTTAGCATTATCTTTTTTAATTCTGGTACACCCAAAGTATAGTCAGTCACAGCGCTTAGAAAGCAATGAGCTCTAAAAGGTTTATCTTTTCACCTGAACTGTTAAAGTTGCATCAAAAGACAAGAAAACCTTCAATGAATCAACATGCGAGGTATCACATGCATATTAGCTATTGAAAATAATGTTTGTGGAGCTCATAAAAATGGTGTTATGCTCATAAAAAATAGTGTTATCTAAATACAAAGGTAAAAGAGCCATTAACATGAATGGAGCATGTACAATGTACGAAGCGTTGTGCCAGTTACCTTATATGCTTACCTCAGTGAGACCTTATAGTAACCCTATAAGGAAGATAGTATTAATATCCCTATTTCCAAACTTTATCAATTTGTAGGCATGATACAACTATTTTCATTTTATATTTAAAACAATTTGATCCTAGAAAAGGTAAGTCAGTGTTACATATTTGTCTGTATATCGTATATCTATCATCAAATTAAAATCTCTGTTTAAGTGTTTATGATTTCTCCAATAAAATAGTTTAAATATAGCTAGTGGGAATTATGCTGCAACGTTAACTTTTCTGTTTTTAGGGTTTGGACAGAGGATCCAAAGGCCAAATTTCCACTTTTAGCAGTTTTATTTCAACTGTTAACCAGAAGAAAGAAGCCGCTGAAAACAGAAGTTCACCTACACATCTTGTTTTCCCTAACATCAAGAATGGTAAAATAATAATAATAATTGTTATTAAAAGTACATATAGTCTGCTGAAAATATATTATCAAACTATTAAAAAGTAGTTTTTTGGTAGGTGAAGTCAATTAATACAATATGAAATAGAAATAAGCTGTATAAATATTTACAGAAAGGAGCAAAATTGTTATTTTTAGGTGATTGTTACCTAGGGTAAGGTATGAATGACATACAAAGCTCATGAGTAATAGAATTTGGTTAAGGAGCCGACACCATAAAAATATATGAAAATTCAATAGAATTCCTTTGAGAAATAATCAATTAGAAGAACTTGATGGAAAATAATGAAATACTTAGAAATAAACCTAAAAGAAAGTGAGCTAAACCTGTATGAGGAAAACTGTAAGACTTTATCAAAAGACTAAAAGGTTGTGGGATGGAAAAACATCAAGATGTCTCGTATACCCAGTTTGCTCTCTACATTTAATACATTTTTCAGCAGGTTTTTTTTTTGGGGGGGGGGATATCTTAAGAAGATGATGCTCCATGTGATCTATAAGTATCAGTGTCCAAGAAGATGCAAGCAAAAATAATGAGGGAGCCCATTCCTCTGTAGTACGTATATTATAAAGCTATTATAATTGCAGTACTGCTGCGAAGACAGCCAAATAGAGACAGAGCAGTAAAAAATATAGTACCTAAGTGGTATTCAGTTATTCAAAAAATGGAAGTAGGATGACTGGTTAACCTATTGAAAATAATAACTTGAGCTTTTTTTTAAACTACAAAAGTACTAGAAGAAAACACAGGACGTTATTTATATAAAAAATCTCTTGGCGTGATAACAATGCCAAGAACCATAAAACAAAAAATTGACAAGTTTGAGTATATAAGAAAATTTAAAACATCCATAGGAATTTTTTAAAGTCAGAAAGCATAGACATCTACAAATGTCATAGTCTGTGAAAAACATTCCCTTGATCATAAAGACTATTAATAAGTCAATTAAATGAACATTCCAATGAAGAAAAGACAGAGGATCTAAACAGACCAATCAAAAGAGGATATATGAGCAGTAACTACACATGTGAAAGGATGCTCAATCTCACTTGTATTTAAGGAAGTACAAAATTACAATAAGAAGCTAACATTTTCCTCTGCAGTTACGGAGAATGAAAGGATTTATGTCTGTGATGTTGTCTAGGAAGTGTGAAAATTGGCACTTTTATGAATGGGTGGCTTGGAGTACTATGCCTCTATTAAGAAAAATATGGTATGTGTATAAAATGTCTAGGAAAGTGTCCACAGTACACTGTAAAATGAAAAACACAAGTTACACTTAGTAAGTAGAATATGACCCCAGAATATTTTTAAGAGTAGGGAAGCATTTTATACTTCTTTGAGCATATAAAGAGGTATGGAACGATGCCCACCAATCAGTTTAATGGTTTCCTCAAGAAAGTAGAATGGGGTGTTTATTATAAATATGCTTTATTTCTTTATACAACTCTGTATTGTTTTGTCACAGGAAACATCCATTACTTGCATAATTTTAAGTTCCCCTGGCTTATAACAAAACAAATCTGCAAAGGTTTAAATGGTTCCTGTACCCAAACAACACAAAACAAACCTAGAAATGTTGAAGGACATAGTTTTTGGTAAATTACTTGTGTCCATAGCTGCGTGTGGCATAAATTATTCTCGCACAGATTTTCGGTTGACACTCCATGCTAGTGCTATACCTATACTCTGCACTTTTGCAGGTCAGTATTTACCTTATTTCATTTATCAACCTTTGCCTTTGATGACTTCTTTCTTCCTTTATTTTATAATCCCAGTGCACGCCAGCGCGCGCACGCGCGCACACACACATATTCTGTCACCCCATTCTCATTCCAAGGAAGCACGAGTACACTTTACGTCAGTCCCCCAACCCACAACAAAACAAAGCAAAGCTGTAATTTTGGTACCATTAAAGAAATAAAGAAAATGAGCCTATTTGATGGGGAGAGGGGTTGAGAGAAATGATATCTATTTTAGACATGTTAACTAGATAACAACTGTAAATTATATTTGTGTGTTATTTGTGTATACATTACTTTATTTGAGCCTCACAACAATCACATAAAATAGAATAGATATTAGAATCCCTGTTTTATTAGTTTTCTATTGCTGTTTACCAAATTACCACAAACCTAGTGGTTTAAAAGCAACACCCGTTTATTAGCTGATGGCTCTTTAAGTAGGAGGTCTTGGTGAGTGTGGCTGGGTTTTCTACTCAGGGTCTCACAAGGTGTTGGCTGGGCTGGACTCTGGGGGAAGAAACCTCCTCCAAGCATCTTCAGATTGCTGGCAGTATCCCTGCTGTCAATCAGCCAGGGCTGCTCTTGGCTCCTAAAGAGACCACTTACAGACTGCCACCTCCGCTCACAGACCCTCTTGGAGTATTGTAGCTTCCTGTTTTAAGGCTGGTGGCAGGAGCCCTTGTGTTGAACCCCCTTCATGTTTCCAGTCTCTCTGACTTTGTCTTTTGCAACCAGTGGGAGAAAACTCTCTGCTTATAAAGGTCTCATGTCATTCGGTTTTGCCTACCTGGATAATCTCCCTTTTTAAGGTCAACCAATTAATTATTTCTATCTGCACAGTCCCTTTTGTCATGTAATGTAATGTAATCCTGATGGAACACCAGAAAGCTGAGACTCATGGAGGCCATCTTAGTTTCTGTTTATCACACCATTTTATAAGTACGGAAACAGGCTCAGAGAGGGTAAGTGACTTGGCTGAGGTCACTGCTAAGTGTCAGAACCAAAATTCAATCCACATTTTGTGACAACAAAACCCTTGTTCCTCTGACAGATAGAGGAAATTCCTGATTGACTTGTTTCTCTTGCCTGATTAATCATATCACATTAATCATACAACTCTGATTCCATCATCTTCATACTCCCTAATGCTTCCAAAATTAAATAAAAAATTTTTACCTTGACACTCAAGGACGTTCAAAATATGACAGCTTTTCAACGTTATCTCCCACTTTTCTCCTACATATAACTTACATTTCAGCTATTCTGGACGCCTCATACCTTACCTCAAAGATTTTGCCAGTTTGTTCCCACTGCCTGGGATGCACTCTCCCCTCTTTTCCACCTGACACATCCTGTCCTTCAAAGCTACTTCCTAATTAAACCTTTGCTCATTCTCTCCAACCAGATACAGTTCTTCCCTTCTTTGACTTTCCATTTAGGTTTTCTTTTGTTATTACCTCTTATCAGTCATGCAGTCTTGTGTATTATCATTCGAATACTATAATGTCTTAGACTGCATGTTCCATGAGGGAGTAAAGGTTACCTTGTCCATTAGAGGTTCTTACAAGTACAGTTGACCAGTTGACTCTTGAATGACACAGGTTTGAACTGCATAGGTTCCACTTACATGCAGAATTTTTCAATAAATATAGTACAGTACAGTGAATGCATTTTCCTTGTGACTTTCTTAACATTTTATTTTCTCTAGCTTATTATTTTAAGAATATAATGTATAACAGACAAAATATGTGTTAACCAACTGTTTATGTTATCAGGAAGGCTTCTAGTCAGTAGTAGGCTATTAGTAGTGAAGTTTTGGGGGAGTCAAAAGTTATACATGGATTTTCAATTGCATGAGAGGTTGGCGCCCCTGACCCCCACATTGTTAAAGGGTCAACTGTGTTTATTGCATAGAGTCAAACAAGAGAGAACCCAGGACAGAGGAAATAGCTGTCAGAGTGGATGTGCCAAAGCAGTAACAGCGGCAGCCACAGCAGCAGCTTCATATAGTGCTTACTATGTGCCACTCACGGTTCTACGCACTGTGCATATATGAATTCATTCGGTCTTTACAGCAGCTGAAGTTGGAATTCTTTTCCCATTTCAAAGGTAATGAAACTTAAGCCACGGAAAGTTTTAAGTGACTTGCATGAACTTACATAGCTAATGAATGGCAGACATAGAAAAAGGAAGAGAGCCAAGGGTAGTTTTGGATAATGCCTTCATTAAAAGGAGAGTTGGTAAAAGAAAAGAAAGTGAGTCATGAAAGAGGGAGAAGAACCGTGTTGGGCTGTGACTTAGAAATCAAGGGAAAAGAGGGACGCCTGTGTGGCTCAGTCAGTTAAGAATCCAACTCTTGGTTTTTGGCTCAGGTCATGATCTCTTGGGTCATGATATCAAGCCCTGCATGGAGCCCTGTGTCAGGCTCCATGCTCAGTGGGGAGTCTACTTGAGATTCTCTCCCTCTGCCCCTCCCCCAACTCACACATGCGCACTCTCTTTCACTAAAATAAATAAATAAATCTTAAAAAAAAAAAGATAACAAGGGAAAAGAAAATTCAAAGAAGAGGATTTGGTCTACGATGTCATTGCTAAGTGAGGCCAGGATGAGTAAGCACTGAGACAAAGCCAAGGATTTGTTGTTTAATGTGTTTATTGGTGACTTTTAAGAGAACAGTTTCAGTAGGATGGTATGAGGAGAATTCAAACTGTAGAAAGTTAAGGGGCGGATTAGTGGCGAGGATATAGGGGCAATGTAGACTGCCTAGCTTGAACTGAAGATTAGCTTGAACCGAAAGAAAAGCAGGATCTAGTGGAGTAGTGTGGTCAAGGGAAAGGACCTAATACAGAGGGAGAGACTAAAGTTGCATTAGGAATATAAAATAATAAAATGAACGAGTAGAATAGAGAAGTGGTATGAGGATAAGATCAGGGAAAAATGCAAAGCACAGGGGTTGAGATGTCTGCTCCAGGAAGGTTAAAAGAGCACTTGTCACTCACACAATGGAATTAGAGGGAAGAGAGGAAGTAGGAAGAGGAAATGGAAGTAGGAAACTCACTTCTTCTCCCCTTGAATTCACTAATCTCCTTGGAGGGTGTATTTATTTCCTCCTGCTGCTATAACATAGAACACAAATTTGATAGCTTAAAACAACAAAATTTTATTCTCTCCTGGTTCTGGAGGCTAGAGGTTTGAAATCCAGGCATTGATGGAACTGGTTCTTTTTGAAGGTTCTTAGAATCTGTACCATGTCTCTGTCCTAGCCTCGGGTGATTACCAGCAATCCTTGGTGTCCCTTGCCTTGTAGATGCCTCTCCAAACTTTGCCTCTGCCTTCACATGGCATTCTTTCCTGTATGCCTTTCTGTGTCCAAATTTCCCTCTTCTTGTAAGGATACCAGTCATTGAATTAGGGTCCACCCTATTCCAGTATGACTTCGTCTTAATTTGTTTGCATCTACAAAGGCCCTTTTTCCAAATAAGGTCACAATCACAGGTGGTAGGGTTTAGGACTTCAAAATATCCCCAAACATATCCATTTGACAACACAGCTCAGCCCACAACAGTGTTAAGTATCTTAAGAACATTGAAATGTCTGCTGTGGAGAATGATAGTCAAAAAGAAAGTCATGAATAGCTATAACCTTCTTTGTTTGGACTGTTTGTTCAAATTCAATAGCCTTTGCTTCCATGCTGATTCCTGTATTCTATTCTGTCTATACTAAAATCCTGATGTCGGAACCAACGTATTTGCCCACAACCTACCTGCCTCCTCCTTGGGTGAATGCATTGACTCTGAATATGGTCCATCTGTTTGAGCCCCCACTACTTGTCTGTTTCCCTCTCATCTGTGCCAGTCTTATGGAATCTGGACTCAGCCCCAACCTGCACTTGGAATATGTGTATACACCACTCTAGAGGAATCGACCTCTTAGCAGACTTCTTTTACTTTCTTGGAACTCCTGGTGCTGACTTCTTCTAGCTGTTCTGTCTGGATACCACCTGGATTCAGTTGTGACTTGGAGTTCATATGTCAGGGCTGCTGCAGAAAGAATTCTTTTATTGAATGGGAAGTTAGACTAAGTCTTCCCAATGTAAGCATGTTTATAATTCCTTGATCTTTTGGGAAGCCTCTTTTACTTGCCAGTAATATTGTTTCCTCAAAGATGCATCATTCTTGGCAGTTATTACAATTTCCTCCCTCTTCTCTGGTAGCAGGACCTATGCTGGGTATTCTCTAACAGCTTGTCTCCCCATCTGATCTTCAAGTGGTATTAGAGAAGCTGCAAAAGCCCAGCGTGGGTTTACCTAACAGCCGAGGGATGCCTTTCCTCCCTGTAGATCACATGACTAGGTCTGCCTGTCGAGTTGGCTGTCCTTTTGGAGATCAAAGAAGTGTAGGAGTTTTACCTACTACAACAGCTGTTCGGGATGATACAGCTCCAGAGAAACAATATAAATGTTAAGTAATGGTGGAAGGGAATTAGCTTTAGGTTCTCTCTTATTCTTTTGTATCTTCCTTCTGAAGTGATTATGTCCCTTGTCAGACTTCCTTCAAACATCTTTAACCAGCGCAGAACATCTTTGAAAGAAATGAAGCAGTTTCTCCCCATCTCTTTTATAATGTCTTTGCATTCTTGGTAATTCAGAAAAGAGTAGACAGGATCTCTGACGTTTACCTCAAGGACACTGTTCCTCTCCCAGCTCAGTGCATTTCATGAGTTTACTCTAGAAGATCCCTGATAGGACATAGTGAGCCGGGCAGTTTTCTACCTCACTCTGGAGAAAGGCATCCCATGACCTTTCCACTCTGAAATAGCTCCGGAAAAACAAATGGTGATTGGATCTGTGTGTGGTGGTGTCCTGTGAGCTCTACACAGGTGAAGTACCACAGAGTTTTCACAGTTCCTCCAAGAGCAATTTCAGAGGCAGACAGAGAAACAAGCTGTTAGAAGAAACCCAGCCCAGGACTTGCCATCTGGGGAGAGAAAAGGATTTGAAATAGCTGCTTTAGGAATCTTACCCTAGAAGTATCTCCAAAGCCTCAAATGACCCCATCTCTAGGTTTCTGTGGAACACGAACTGATTTTAGACTAAATCTCCAAAATCCTTCCCTGGGTCAGAGTGAGTACCTTGGACTTGACTTTTCCTAACTGTGCCTAGGGGAGAAGTACTCTATCAAGAACATAGAGTACCCTGCTGCATTTATTTGTTTACTTATCTGTCTCTTTACTAGTCTGTAGTAAATTCTTAAGCCTCTGTTTTAGAGAGGGAAAGGGCAATTCTTTTTATTTTTTATTGAAATCAATTTTTTGAGTAGGTAACACATTTTGTGTTTCAGAAAATCAAAACTATAAAAACAGTATGTTTCAGACATCTCGTCTTTACATTCTTCCCTGCTGTCTTATTATATTCTTTCCTGTGTTTCTTTATGCAAATGAAAGCAAATATAAATATACATTCTCATTTCCCACCTCTTCTTAAAGAAAAGTTAACTGCGTATACATTGTCCAGCACCTTATTTTTAGTTAGCGTATCCTGGATACTGTTCTACATCAGTACATAAAGAGCTCCCTTATTCTTTTTTTATAATTATATTCCACTGTATAGAATGTACTATAACTTATTTAATAAGATCCTATTAAAAGAAATGAGTCATGTCCATTTTTTTACTAAACAATGCCACAGTGAATGAATCTGTATATATGTCTCTTTGTGTTTCTGAGACATCCCTAGAAGTGGGATTGTTGGGTCTGAGAGTAAATGCATCTTCATTCTCCTTGAATTTTTAATTCATCAGTGTATCTCCAGGATCCAGCCTCTATGGTACAAAGAATCTTTACTCAGTAAATAGTTTACTGAATGAGGAAATATATGGGAGACAGTTTTTCTGGGTTTCTGGTCAGTTTTCCCTGTTGGAATGTCAGACACATCTCTGTAATAAATTCTCTAAGATATGTCTGGTGTAAGGCATCTGTTCCACTAGAGGTAACCTTCTGGAAAAAGGACTTTGAATATTTTTATAACTAGACTCATAAAAGAACATTTCACCTGTGTTTTTGTTGCAGTTTTATAAACATAAACATCATTGAACTTAGTAAAAAGTACATCTCCAAAACAAAAACTAATGAATATATTCAATATATTTGGCTCTGGTGGCTAAAGTCCTGTGAGTCAGAGGTTTTTTTCCCTCTTTCTTCCTTTCTCTCTCCCACCTTCAATTTTATTTTTTGCCAAATGTTCAGGAAAGTCACCCTATAGATGACAACGATGTCAACACCACCTGTTATGACTAATCCCCTCTGGTGTCCCTGCTTCAGTTGCCTGCCACTACTGATGTAGTGAGGGCTCTTTCCGTTTGTAGCTCATTTATCACCTGCCTGGTACCCACACGCTGTAAATTATGATATTAAATAAGAACTGAATATTTGAGTGAATTACTAACAGTGAGTGTCATTGTGACCTTAGACATTACACTTAGGCCTCATGAGCCTTCATTTGCTCATTTATAGAATGAGGAATTAGGGCATTATGAGTTGTAAAATATCCTTTACACCAAAGTTTTATGATTTAAAGCGTTCATTTTCAAACATATTGATTTTGTTTGATCCTTGTTGAGTTTTGTTTTGACCTGTCATAATTTACCAGGTCCTACTTCCATGTAAATTTAGTGTTCAGTTTTGCTATTTGTTTTTATATGTGGTAGAAGGTTTGGCATTATTTGATAGTTGAAAAGACATGGGTGTGTAACTTACCTGGATGGGTTTGAATCCTGGCTCTGTAACTTATGATCCTGGAAAAGTTATTTAACCTCTCTGTGAGAGGTTTTTCCATCTGTAAAATAGCATAATAAAGAAGCTACCTCATAAGGTCGTAAGGATAAATGAAAAAAAGCATTTAGCTCCATGCCTTATGAAATTCAGTAAATGCGAGTGATAATATTATGGGCAGCTATGTTGTAGGGAAGGTATTGTGGTCGACAGGAGTTTCTGTTACTCTTATTTCATGGGTAACTGCACAAATTTTTAAAAATTTGAAGCATCACACATATAGAAGAATGTAATCAACAGTAGTATATGGTTTTAGTAATAATTAAAGGAAAGCACATGAACTTAGTGCTAAAATTAAGAAAAAGAACATTACAAGCCCCTGTGAACCCACCCAGTTGCATTGCCCTGCGTTTCTGTCCAGAGGTGACTACCGTTCCCTTGATTTTAAAAAAAAATAGTTTTGTTGTCTTTATATGTTCCTATAAGCAATATACCAATTAAATTGTATCTGTAATTATACACACACACACACACACTGCTGAGTTTTGAAAAACAGAATAGCAAGCACAAACCTTGGATGTGTAAGGGACAATATTGCCACTATTAGGTGAGGAAGAGATGATAGTCTGAACAGAGTCTCTGAATCAGATCTGGCTTCAGCTTCCACAAGAATATATGCATCCCTTCTGGGGAAGTCAGTGAGCAAGGTCATGAGTGAGTCCTCTGAAACAAAGGACAACCATTGGCATATCCGACAGAGCTGTGATTTATTGGACTATGTATGTACTAGATGTCTGGCAGAAATACAACCTCTCCAGCTGTCAGGAGTACCCCAGGGTAAAGCAGTGAGGTGAACTGAGTGCCCTCAGCTGATTCAGATAGCACAGCAACAAATGGAGAACAGAGATTTCATCACCCCACTGGCAAGACAAGCCAAAGTACAGAGAACAGTCTGGGCTGGGCTCGCCTATTCCTTCTATCTTCAGTTGAAAAAGAAGAGTGCAAAGGTAGTCAGAATCTTGGTGATGGCAGGCACCAAATTACTCACTCTTAGACCAGTCTGTTCTAGTGTGTGCAGAGTATGTCTCTCACCTTCCTGTCCTTTGTAAAAGGTATCTGTCTCTCTGGAAGCTTGTAGAACCATTTCTTTGTCTCAGTGTCTGAAATTGCACAGAGCTGTGCTTGGTGTGGTTCTAGTTTCATCCCTTTTGCTACATGTTTGGCAGGCCCTTTTCATCTAGCAGTTCATGTCCTTGAATTCCAAGGAATTTTCTAGAAACTTTTTACTGATGATTTCCTTCCATCTTCTTCTTCTATCCTTTCTTTATGGATCCCCTATTATTCAGAAGCCAGACTTTCTGAGCTCCTAGTTTTCTTACTTCTTTCATTTCTATTTTCCATTTCTTTATCCTTTTGCTATATATTTTAGGGCATTTCCTCAAAACTCTTCTACTAAGTATTTTGTTTCTGCTAATGTGCTTTTAATGAACAAGAATTCTTTTTTCCCCTCTCTATTTCTTTTTTTATAGAACTCTCTTATTTCCTGGTTGTACTGTCTTTTATCCTTCTAATTAAATTAGTAATAGGTTTTTATTTTTCTGTGTGTATGTATGCATGTATTTTAGTCTTCAGGGGCTTTGGGGGTATTGTTGTTTTGTTTTACACTTATAATGGCATGAATTCATGGGGAATGGGTTCCAGCAGCTCCGGCTCCTTTCCATTGGTTCTTAGAAAATGTGCTTTGCTGGGTGGAGCAGGCTGGTGCTTCAGTTGGACCCAAGTACCTTTCTCTTCAGTTTCCTTCTTTCTCTGATCATTTTACTTCATGATCTTCAAGAAGCTATCTCGGCTCTTTGAGTGCTTAATATGCTCAATATGTACATTAATTCTTTTGGCAAAAATCTTGCCTTTAACTTGCTTATTTACAACAATGCCAACAGCAAGCTGGGTAACACTGTAGACTCTTTCATTTTTGTCATTGTAACACATGTGGGGCATTCCTTTTTGAACAGTGCCCATTCCCTTGATGGCAACAGTATCACCTTTCTTGTAGGTTGACACCTATGTGGCCAAAGGAACAACTCCATGTTTTCTAAAAGGCCTAGAGAACATATAGTGGGTGCCTTTCCCCCTTCTCTATGAGTTGACGATTTTGGCAAACTACTGGAAGATGGTGGTTCCTGTGAAAGGCTAGTGATAGATTTTTACATTTTTTTCCCTCCCTGCATGACTTCTGACTCTTCTGGGTTGCTCTTGTTTGTTTTGGTTTCTACAATGTTGGAATCCCTTGAAGGCTTGTTCACTCAATGCTGATGATTGATGCTGGCTATTGCCTTGGACTTTAAATAGGTTCTAGCTGGAGCACCTGCACCTGGCCTTTTCATGGACTGCTTGGCTTCCTTGCAGCATGGTGACTGGATTCCAAGGTCGAACACCCCAAAAAGAGACAGCCAAGCAGAAGTTGTATTGCCTTTTGTAATCTAGTCCTACAGCATCTCTCTGTCACATTTTTTCATTAGTGAGGATCCTCTAAGGCTGACCCACATTCCAAGGGAGAAAAGTTAGACTCTATCTTTTCATGGAGGAATAGAAAAGAATTTATGGACTTATTTTAAAATGAACACATCACGTGATTTTAAAATTCCTAAAAAGAACCTAGTCCTTTTGACTCTTATTTTAGAACTTTCTCTTATACCCTGTTGTAGGACGGGAAGTCATAACAAAAATCAGGTGTTTAGATGACATATACATGTCAAGTTTCCATGCTGCTTCAATTTCTCTATTAGATGTCCTCACGTAGTTCACTCTAACAGATAATTTTTTAAACTTTAAACATTTTGTTCTTAAATAGTTGTGGAGATAGAAGTTAGAAATTATTAAGCTAGTGGTTTTCAAACCTATTTTTATTTTTTATTTTCATAGCACAACACTTTTTTGAATAGTGAAATTTTTCTTAGAGCGTCATTATATTAAGCAGAGAAAAGCTGAGCTGCTCTGAGTAAACACGTCCACCCGCGCGAGTCCCAAGGGGTGGCCCTTGAAGTTCTTCGGAACCTTGGGAACAACTGACTTAGGTCATCTCTTTTATTTTAATGTCAAAATTGAGGTCTAAGGAGTTTCAGTGACATGTCTAAGGTTATGAAAGTTGGTAACCGAGCCAACAACAGGAGCCAACAATAGGACCAAGTCCCTTCTTCCAAGGCTAGTGCTTTTGTTGTTGTTGTTGTTGTTGTTGTTACTTATTTATTACTTAATTACAAATTATTCAGGATGAAGCTTAGAGTATAGCATTTTGCAACAGTGTGTCACCAGCAGCAAACCTTTTAAAACAGTGATTCCTTTCCAGCAATTGAGGGACAAGGAACAGGCCCAGGGTCCTCCTGCTGAACAACCAACCTCCATAGAGGCTCTTGCTTACCTCTGATGTTGTCGTTGCCATCTGTGCTGGATGGCCAGGAACAACCTTCAGTGTCCTAATCACGTGGCCAATTTAAAATGTCAGTCTTAATTTTGGGCTACAGTTGTGGAAAACCACATATTACTAGTTTCCAACCGGAGTCAACTTATGATAGCTTCTTCAAAACAGTGAGTGAGCTGGCAAAATTTGGCTGATAATCCTACACTGTTACACATACTTGTATTATGATCTTCACGTTTTTTTTCAATATACTTCCAGCCCCCACCAGAACCCTTATTCTTCTTGCACTGGCTTCAAGTGTTTTACTTAATGTTTCTAAGCAACCAACTAAAATTGGCAGCACTATATTAAAAGCAAGGGAAAATGATTACTGCTTATCAATTTAGCACACAGTGTTCCCAAGTATTGGCTGAATGAAACCAAAATGACAGGTTTTCACTGATAAATATATTTTGGCTTTTTTCAGTGTGTTTACGGTATTCTATATTGCAGAAAAACCTGCATGTGATAGAACGAAGAATTGCCCATTCTATTTATAATATCAGTTTGAGATTTAATCTCTCATCACCACATTTATTGATTTTCTCTTTTGAATTAGATTTTAATAACCATCTGTGAGAACAGACTGAAAGCCTGTCTCTGGAAACAATGCCTTGATATTTAGGGACATGAGAGCAGCTGTGAGCTGTTGTTCTTCCTTTCTTAATAGCTGAATGTCACATCCTGTAGTTTGGCTTTCATTCACTAATGTGAGCTAATGATCTGCCTTTCTGACTCAAGTTCCAATTACATAGTACGTTAACATTCTGTATTACTCTTTAGTCCAAGTTACCTTGTGACCTAAAAATAAATCCTGTCTGGGCCTCTGGTTCTAATCTCACCCTATAATCCTCTTGGCCTTAGCATTACTATTTCTTTTATATAAGAATCTTCCCACTCTCAGGCTTTGCCAAAATCCAGTTCTCTTACTAACTAAAATTTCACTCTTCTTCCACCTCAGCATGGTATTAGTAAAAATGAGTGGGTATAAAAATGTGTATATATGCTCTGAGTGAATAAGTTAATTTATATTTGAATGAGTCTGTGTGTATCTAATAGTGGGTGTTCATAGCCAGGTTGGGAAAGGTGTGTGGGAAGGGATAGGAAAGGGTAAGCCTGGTGAAGAGGAAGAGAAACTGTAGAGGAACCTCAAGACAATAGTAATAAGACTAGTGTTGGAGAGAGGAGACTATCATCTGTTTCTTTGCTGCCGAGATGGTCATTTCTTTCTTATTAATAAAGATTTCCAAACATAATAAGAAATCATTTGTAGAGGGGTGCCTGGGTGGCTCAGTTGTTAAGCATCTGCCTTCGGCTCAGGGCGTGATCCCAGGGTGCTGGGATCGAGCCCCGCATCAGGTTCCCTGCTCCACTGGGAAGCCTTCTTCTTCCTCTCCCACTCCCCCTGCTTGTGTTCCCTCTCTCGCTGGCTGTCTCTCTCTCTCTCTGTCAAATAAATAAAGTCTTAAAAAAAAAAAAAAGAAATCATTTGTAGAGATATCTAATTTTACTTGATAATGAATTGAACCTCTGTCCAATATGTGCCTAAATTAAAATTACTAGAAATTAGATATTTCCATATTTAATAAAGGGTATAAAAATCAGTTATAGGAATGAATTAAAGAAATTTAATGTTTTGTACTGTCAGCACCATTGTTCTTTCCTAATACCACTGAACAGTGTTTCTCAGTGTCACCCTCAGACTGGAGGCATCAACATCGGGTAACATGTTAGAAATACAAATTCTTGGGCTCCACACCAGACCTACTGGATCACAAACTTTGGGGAAAGGTCTAGTTATCTGTGTTTTAACAAGCTCTCTATGTGATTCTGCTATACAGCAAAGTTCGAAAATCATTTCTGTTAATTATAAGAAATTGGCATCTCTGTAGTATCTTCTAATATGAAAGATATTTTACTATAAAATGTACCCTAACACTAGTGAAATTTATCTTAGTTTATTGAAGTTAGGGATAGATCCAAGGATAGATATTTGATTGGAAGAGTGGATAAGGAAGGAAAGACCTGATAGCTATGTTCCTACTGTGATGATTGATATAGCTATGTTTGCTTAGTTAAAAATATATCCTGATTACATAAGAGTAGAATTAAATTCTACATGTGTACATTTCATATTGTAGTATTTAGAATATATAAAATATTCACCTATTCTATTGGTTTAGAAGTATTAATAATTGAGAAAATACAATGACCAAAATAAAATGCTTAGTAGACTAGCTCAACAGCAGAATGAAGGAGACAGGAATAAATGAGCTGGAATATAGAACAATAGAAATTACCCAATCTGAGCAATAGAGAGAAAATAGAATAGAAAGAAAACGAATTATCTCAGAGACCTGTGGGACTGTAACAAAAGAGGTTACCTTCTTGTCATTGGTGTCTTGGAAGGACAGGAGAAAGAGGGTATGCTGAAAATGTACTCAGAAATGACTGAAAGCTTCCTATATTTGGCAAGAGACATAAACCTACAGGTTCAAGAAACTGAGCAAACCACAAACAGGATAAACCCAAAGAAATCTATGTCAAGACATATGATAATTAAACCTCTGAAAAGCAGCCAGAGAAACACAACACCTTACCTATAGGATAAGATAATCATAAACCAGAGAACAGTGAAGATATATAAAAAGTACAATTTCTACACTTCACTCCAACTGGTAAAATTATAACACCAGTAGACTATGATAAGTTATGTGTATATAATATAGTATTTAGAGCATCCTTTCAGAAATACTACAGATGAATCAGAATGGAATTCTAAAAAAATGTTCAAGTAACCCCCAAGAAGATAGGAAAAACTTAAAAAATAGAAAACAAAAAAAATAAAATGACAAACTTAAGCCCTAAGGGATCAATAATTTCATTAAATGTAAATGGTCTAAAATACATCAATTATAAAACATTGTCAGGGTAGATTAAAAACATGACCTACTATATGCTGTCTACAAGAAGCTCAATTCAAATATAACAATAGAGGAAGGTTGAAAGTAAAGGATGGGAAAAGATGTATAATAGTGACTACATTAATATCAGATAAGGTAGACTTAGAAAAAAGAAATTACTGGAGAGAGGGACATTATATAGTGATAAAATCGGAATTACAAGGAAACAATTAAAAGTAATTTTTTGATTTTAGAAATAAAACAGAAGGAACACAAAAGCAAACATACATACCAGATAATGCCTTAAGAGAACTAGAAGATGAAAAGAAGGAAATGTTTAAAATTTAAAAAGAAATGAAGAAAGACCTAAAAATTTGAAAGAAATTAAAATTGAAATAGGCAAAGTCTAACATCTGGGTAATTGGAGCAAGAAGGGACTTGGTAAGACTCTGTTCCTCAGCTGGTTAATGGTTTCAGAGGTGTTTATCTTATAATAACTTATTAAACCGTACATTCCTTTTGTGAGATTCTTCTGTATTTGTTTTGTTTTACAATTAAAACATTATGAAATGCAACAAAAAGACAAATAGTGAACTGGCAAATATTTGCAAAAAAAAAAAAGGAAAAAGAAAAAAATATAAAAATGTCATGCAAATTGATTTTTTAAAAAAACTAAAACTACAATAAAGAATTACAGAGGATGTAAATAAATTGTTTGCATATATTCAAAAAGGTAATAAACACTAAAAACATTGAGTCTCACTGAAATACTTCCTGGAAGACAACTTTCGGGAAAGGAACAAAGGGAAGAAATTTGATATCATATCTGTGGATAACTTTTAATTTAAGATATGGCCTAATATCTGTTGTGGGTGAAGTTGGGGTTGGAAGGGACTTGGGGAGATAGATATATGATAGATATATGATCCCAAGGTGAATGCAATACCAAATAATTCACTTGTTTTTTTTGGAAAATTTTTACTATGAATTACATTGAATGCTTTTTTATACCTCACAGTGAGAGACCTACCACCAATTTGCCTTGATGTTAGACAAAAACAGCGTATTTCTACAGATACATTACCATCTGAAATGAAGGCCCCAGTTCTTCCAGAACCTGTCCTTCCCAACCAACCGAAAACTATGAAGGACTTTCAGTAAGTTTCAGCTCACTGTTATATGTAGCACTGGGTGTTATATGCAAGTAATGAATCATGGAACTTTGCATCAAAAACTAGGGATGTACTGTATGGTGACTAACATAATATAATAAAAAATTATTATAAAAAGAAGAAAAAAGACATATAGTCATCTGCATGCCAGAACTCTACATAATTTCATATTTTTGTGTAAGGAATTGATTGAACTTGTGGCTCTTTATAAGGTATTGGTCAAGAGTGAAGACATTGAAAGACTAGATGTCTCAAGGTGAAGGTGAAAACATATATATATATGTTTTATGTATAAATAATAGGTAAGGGGTAGATAATGTTGCAGCAAAAGAAACAATACTAAATAAGAGAGTATGAGTTAAAACAGACAAAAGGAGATAAAGATGGTGATAAAATAATAAAGTGTTTCGGGGCGCCTGGGTGGCGCAGTCGTTAAGCGTCTGCCTTCGGCTCAGGGCATGATCCCAGAGTCCTGGGATGGAGCCCCACATCAGGCTCCTCCGCTGGGAGCCTGCTTCTTCCTCTCCCACTCCCCCTGCTTGTGTTCCCTCTCTCGCTGACTGTCTCTCTCTCTGTCAAAATAAATAAATCTTAAAATAATAATAATAATAAAGTGTTTCTTTTAAAAAAAATACGATTTCATCTATGTGACACATAAACCATAAAAGTTATGTCACTACTGAAAATAATCCAAATGAATACTTTGAAGAACTAAGTGATAATGAGAAAGTAGAGGGGCGCCTGGGTGGCACAGTCGTTAGGCGTCTGCCTTCGGCTCAGGGTGTGATCCCGGTGTTCTGGGATCGAGCCCCACATCAGGCTCCTCTGCTAGGAGCCTGCTTCTTCCTCTCCCACTCCCCATGCTTGTGTTCCCTCTCTCGCTGGCTGTCTCTGTCACATAAATAAAATAAAATAAAATAAAATAAAATAAAATAAAATAAAATAAAATAAAATAAAATAAAATAAAATAAAACAAAAAAAAGATAATGAGAAAGTAGAGACAGAGCATGTAAACAAAATCTCAAGAAGTTTGGCTGTGTAGGGGCGCCTGGGTGGCACAGCTGTTAAGCATCTGCCTTCAGCTCAGGGCGTGATCCCAGCGTTCTGGGATCGAGTCCCACATCAGGCTCCTCCGCTAGGAGCCTGCTTCTTCCTCTCCCACTCCCCCTGCTTGTGTTCCCTCTCTCGCTGTGTGTCTCTATCTCTGTCGAATAAATAAATAAATAAAATCTTAAAAAAAAAAAAAGTTTGGCTGTGAAGGAAAAAAAGTGTTCATTGTAAAGAGCACATCAAGAATGACCTCTTTAGGGACACCTGGGTGGCTCAGTCGGTTAAGTATTTGTCTTCCGCTCAGGTCATGATCCTAGGGTCTTGGGATTGAGTCCCGCATCTGGCTCCTTGCTCAGTCTGAAGCCTGCTTCTCCCTCTCCCTGCCACTCCCCTTACTTGTGCTCACTCTCGTCTCTCTGACAAAAAAGTAAATCTTAAAAAAAAAAAAAAAAAGAGTGACCTTTTTAAAAAGCAAGTAAATGGAGAGCCGAATTTAATATCATGATCCAAACAGAAAAAGGGACATTAGATAAAACCTAAGGAAATGTCAATAAAGTTATGGACCTCGGTTAATCATCGTGTGTCAATATTGATTCATTCAGTGTAACATACCATCCTCATATATGGGAACTCCTGATTATCTTCTCAATTTTCCTGTAAATCTTAAAGTGTTCCAAAAAATAAAGTTTATTTAAAAAAATAATATCATGATCCATTTAAGAATTATAAGTTCATAAACTATACTTATATTAACTGGAGCATATTGTATTCAGCTTCAGTATTTCAAATTACATGTTTGGTGACACTTATTTTTAAAGAAATAATGCTATTTTATCTGAATAATATTTCTATCTGTTAATGTTTGTTTTCATTTTAGGGAAGATATAGAAAAAGTTAAGTCATCAGGAGATTGGAAAGCAGTACATGATTTTTATCTAACAACATTTGATTCTTTCCCAGAACTAAATGCTGCATTTAAGGTAATAACACATAAAACACATTTTTCACTTTTAGTTTTACGTTTTCCAAAAAGGATACAATAACTTAGCTCTTTTTCTACCTCATATTGACTTTAAGCAGCTGTTTAAACAAACATATATGTATTAATTTCAGAAAGTATATATCACAAATAAATATTACTTAAGTGATATCTTAAGGATTGTTTACATTTGTACTAATGATGATGTTTGACTTCACTCTTTCAGTTTTAAGAAACAAAGTGATTATGCTGGCTGATTGAACATGATAATAAAAAAATAAATATAAAAAACAAAGTGTTTAAAATAGTTCTTATACATTCATTTTTATTTCTAGCAACTTTGCCTGAAAGTTCTTTTTCATCATCCTACTAAAAAATATTAGAAATTATGAAGAAATAGTTACGGTTCAAAATTACTAAGAACAGTCCTTAATGTTATATACACTTAATTCATTAATTGAATTTGCAGAAAGATGCCACCGCCTCCTTTAATACCATTGAAGACTCTGGGATCAATGCTAAATTTGTGAATGCTGTATATGATGCCTTACTTAATACTGTAAGTATTACTTAAGAACAGATGCAAACGCTATAATTCTTTATCTCTTTTGTATTTCAAAAGCAGCCACACAAATATTGTAATAATCACCTTGTAACATAATTATATAATTGTAGAGTAAATTTAGTTGTTCTCGGAAAGTTAGATATTTTTTATTTTTTTAATTAAATGATAATTAAGCAGAAAATACTTTTATGTCCAGTCCTTCTTTAGTAAGGCTTGCTGAAATAAAATCATGCTTCACTTAGCCAGCAAAAGGAGATAAATTATTTGATTGTATTGGCATTGCACTGAATCTATAGTGGTTCTCAAATTTTACTATGCATCAGAATCACAGCAAGGGCTTCTTAAATACAGAGTTTCAGATTCAGTAGGTCTGGGGGAGAGCCCAAGCATTTGTGTTTCTGACAGGTTCCCAGGGACCGCATTTTAAGAACCACAGTGCTATAGATGAATTTGTGAAGAGTTGACATTTTTTAAATTCACGAGCATGGTATAGCCTTCCAGTTACTTAGATCTTCTTTAGTTTTTCTTGATGATGCTTTGTAGTTTTCTGGATAAATGTCTTACGCGTGTCTTGTCACATTTAGTAGTACTTGATTTTTACTAGTACTTGATTTTCTTGATACTATTGTAGTTTCATTTTCTAATTACTAGTATATAGAAATACTTTCATATATTTATCTTTATCATGCCAAATTCACTCATTAATTCTAATATTGCATCAATAGATTTATTTGGATTTTCTGTATAAACAGTCCTGTCGTTTGTGAAAAATGAGATTTTTCACCTCTTCCGTCCTTTTATCTTGCATGTATGGATGGATAGATCTAAGTATTTGCCTTATTGCACTGGCTAGGACCTCTTGCACAATTTTGAATAAAAGAAGTAATAGCAAACATTTTTGTCTTATTTCTAATCTCAGTACTTTACTATTAAATACTTGAAAAGATACATAATAATAATTGCCATGAGAGAAATATAAATAACATTACACATCCGTTCAAAATGAGTACAGAGTTTTTTAGTACTGAATTGGCAATATTGTGCAGCAACTGGAACTTTGATACCCTGATAAGGTAAGTATAAACTAGTACAACCACTTTGGAAAGTTGTTTGACATTATTTACTAACACTAAGCATATACATAAACTGTGACCCAAAATGTTCCTCTCCTAGGACATTTGTCTGACCCCATTTGACTTGGAATGATGTCAGTGTTTTATAGACACTAAAAAAATTAAATCTACAACACAAGGGGAAAACTGTCTAAAATGGAAATAAGATTTTTTTTTTAGTATTTGAATTATTAAACTATATAGGAATGTTATTTTATGCCTTTTCCAAATCCAGTAATGAAAAAAATTCTTATTTTTTATTGAACATAATTTCATGGCACTTAATAATGAATTGTGGATCTACCTGCTAATTATAACTTGTTACTGGTAGTAATAAATATATTTAAATATATGTGGTCATTTTATATTGTTAAACATACTACTCTTGGACTCGTGTTTGTGATTTTATCCTGCCAATCCAGGGAAAGTGAAATTTTTTTCAGTTATATAAAACTGATGTTGGTCATCAAAGGGCCACCATATACATTTGTGCAGTTTGCTGTGCATGGCACATCCCAGGGAGCATTCTCATTGTAATCTTACGTCATTGGTGCCCTAGCGCTCTCAGGTGTGAAAATCATACGACCGTAAGTGGCAGTCCTCAGTCATCAAGTCTGATTTTAACTATTGAAACAGATCTCTAAATGTAATTAACATATAAAAGTCACCTAAGTACCTAATCCTAATTATTTCATGATTTTCTTTTGCCTATAGCCTCAAGACATTCAGAAGACAGTATTAAAGGGAATCATTAACAGCCTATTACGAGAATGGAAAGGGTAATTTTAACTAATATTTAGCTAATCAATATTGATAGTTAATTTTTACATCCCATACATCCTCAATATATATGCATGTATTTTATTCTCAAAAAAGATTTTAGTTGTTTTAAAAGCATAGATCAGAAAGAAATTGTAAACCATTTATGACAAAAAACCACAAAAACACTTATGACAAAGTTTTTTAACTTGAGATTTGTGACTTCTCAAGAGGGTCTATATGCGGGCTTCACAGGATCTGTGAATCCTTTAAAATTATATGTAAAATTTGTTATGTACAGATATATGTGTGGTATAAAAATGGGATGGGTAGTCACATCAGTAACCTAGAATTAAATTATATGGACATTAAATTTAGCTTTGGATTTCTTGGTAGCTAGAGCAAAATTTTTCTTGTTTCTAATATAAGGAAATGTAAGTTTGGCTACTGAAATATTTTTTTCCTGTAACTAAATCTTGAATCATTATATAAGGAATGATGGAATAATGTAATTGATAATGTTCAAATATCACTGGCTATGTAGAACACAACAATATGCTGTGAAAAGTCCATATTATTTAAATTGATATTATTTAAGTAGCATGTAACTTAAATAATAGCTTCTACTAAAGCCAAAGGAATACCATTAAATTATAATTCAATGTTTATATTAAGCCCCATTTAAAAATAATATCAAAATTATTAAATGTTAAGGGACACCTGGGTGGTTCAGTTGATTGAACGTCTGACTCTTGGTTTCGGCTCAGGTCATGATCTCATGAGTCATGGGATCCAGCCCCACAGTGGGCTCCGCACCCAGTGAGGATCTGCTTGAGATTCTCTCCCTCTGCCCACCCCCCATTCATGTGCCCTCAGTCTCTCTCTCTCTCTCAAATAAATAAATAAATCTTTTTAAAAATTATTAAATATTAAATGTAGCCCATATTTTTTAATAACACTGCTCTGATTTTCAAAGAAATTCATGGTTATTACAGAAAATTTAGAAAAAGCATTGCTAGTATTATAAAAAAAAAAGTAAACATGTTAACATTTTGCCATCTTTTTCCTGGTCACCTTTTTGAAACAATTTAAATCATACTGTATAGTTTGATGTGATTTTTAACAGTATTTTTCCTAATTTGTCATTAAGATAATAAATTTACATTTTCCTTGAATTGTATGGTTTTGGTTAAACCCATACTGCTTCACTGAAAATGAAGAGAGAGATTTAGAGTGTGGGGAGAGCTCCTGAGAGAAGGAGGAAGCCCAGTGGCCTGACGCCACCCGGGCCTGAGTCCCCTCTCATAAGCACGCTCTCAATGCTTTCCAACCCTGCCCCTCAGAAGTGTGCCTGAGACAGATTAAAGAATAATTCAATGTGTTTTATCTATCAAAGGAGCTTGTGGTCTTTACCCAAAAATCTTGTTTTATTCTGGATTTTTTAAATAACAACAACAAGATCTAAAGTTTACTGACTGTTTATTATGGGCTAGGCACCTTTCTAACAATCTTCCATGTATTTCTCATTGAGTCTTCACTGCAATTTTATGAAATACATAATATGATTTTTTTCATTTCACAGTGGAAGAAACTAATTTACAGAAAAGTTACAGAAATTGCCCAAGTTAACACAGAAGTGCCTGAGTCAGGATTAGAACATAGGCAGTCTGGCAAAGAGCCTGTGATCTCAACCACAACTTCAATGCCCGGAACTGTGAATTGCATTAAAATATGAGTGCATGGGACAGGAATTTGGAAATTGTCATGGTATTGTTATAAAATGGAAAAAGTAGGGCTCGCCTATCACCAGGAATTTTAATATTTATGAACTGCCTTGAGTGTTTTAAAATATTTTCAGATAGGGGCACCTGGGTGGCTCAGATGATTAAGTGTCTGCTTTCGGCTCAGGTCATGATCTCCAGGTCCTGGGATAGAGCCCCATGTCAGTCTCCCCGCTCAGTGGGCAGTCTGCTTCTCCCTCTCCCTCTGCCTCTCCCCCTGCTTGTACTTTCTCTGTCTCTCTCTCTCTCTCTCTCATAAATAAAATCTTAAAAAATAAATAAAATATTTTCAAATATAATTTCTAAAACATAACAGTAGTCCTGTTCAGAAAATAGTCTGACAATTGTGTATAATATTATAGACAGAAATAGTTTAGATTTGACTTAAACCTAAACACTTTTTTTTAATTGTATTTTCTTCAGTTTATTAGCCAATCCATTTTGTTTCTGATCTCCCTATGATATAATCATAAAGGCTTCCCATTACCTATGCCCCTTTATAATATCTGACTGCTTTTGTTTTTGTTTTTTTGGGGGGGGGTTATGTGGGGTTTTTTTGTAATTTTTTATTATGTTATGTTAGTCACCATAAAGTACATCCTTAGTTTTTGATGTAGTGTTCCATGATTCATTGTTTGCGTATAACACCCAGTGCTCCATGCAATACGTGCCCTCCTTAATACCCATCACCGGCCTATCCCAATCCCCCACACCCCTCCCCTCTGAAGCCCTCAGTTTGTCTCCCAGAGTCCATAGTCTCTCGTGGTTCATTCCCTCTTCTGTTTACACCCCCTTCATTCTTCCCTTCCTTCTCCCACCGATCTCCCTGCTATTTCTTATGTTCCATAAATGAGTGAAACCATATGATAATTGTCTTTCTCTGCTTGACTTATTTAACTTAGCATAATCTCCTCCAGTCCCATCCATGTTGCTGTAAATGTTGGGTAATCATTCTTTCTGATGGCTGAGTAATATTCTATTATATGTATGGACCACATCTTCTTTATCCATTCATCTGTTGAAGGGCATCTTGGTCCTTCCACAATTTAGCTATTGTGCACAATGCTGCTATGAACATTGGGGTGCATATGGCCCTTCTCTTCACTACGTCTGTATCTTTGGGGTAAATACCCAGTAGTGCAATGGCTGGGTCATAGGGTAGCTCTATTTTTTGAGGGACCTCCACACTGTTTTCCAAAGTGGCTGTACCAACTTGCATTCCCACCAACAGTGTAAGAGGGATCCCCTTTCTTCACATCCTCTTCAACATTTTTTGTTTCTTGCCTTGTCAATTTTTGCCATTCTAACTGGCGTAAGGTGGTATCTCAGTGTGGTTTTGATTTGAATTTCCCTGATGGCTGATTTTGAACATTTTTTCATGTGTCTTTTAGCCATTTGTATGTCTTCATTGGAAAAGTGTCTGTTCATATCTTTTTTTTTTTTTTAAAGATTTTATTTATTTATTCGACAGAGATAGAGACAGCCAGCGAGAGAGGGAACACAGGCAGGGGGAGTGGGAGAGGAAGAAGCAGGCTCATAGCAGAAGAGCCTGATGTGGGGCTCGATCCCAGATCGCCGGGATCACGCCCTGAGCCGAAGGCAGACGCTTAACCGCTATGCCACCCAGGCGCCCCTGTTCATATCTTCTGCCCATTTTTTGGTTTGTTTATTTGTTTCTCGTGTATTGAGTTTGAGAAGTTCTTTGTAGATCTTGGATACCAGTCTTTTATCTGTAGTGTCATTTGCAAATATCTTCTCCCATTCTGTGGGCTGCCTCTTAGTTTTGACTGTTTCATTGGCTGTGCAGAAGCTTTTTATCTTGATGAAATCCCACAAGTTCATTTTTTCTTTTGTTTCTCTTGCCTTTGGAGATGTGTCATGAAAGAAGTTGCTGTGGCTGATGTCAAAGAGGTTGCTGCCTATGTTCTCCTCTATAATTTTGGTGGATTCCTGTCTCACATCGAGGAGTTTATTTTTGTGTATGGTGTGAGAGAGTGATCAACTTTCATTCTTTTACATGTAGCTGTCCAATTTTCCCAGCACCATTTATTGAAGAGACTGTCTTTTTTCCACTGGATGTTTCTTCCTGCTTTGTCAATGATTAGTTGCCCAAAGAGCCAAGGGTCCATTTCTGGGTTCTCTATTCTGCTCTGTTGGTCTGTGTGTCTGTTTTTGTGCCAGTACCATGCTGTCTTTGTGATCACAGCTTTGTAGTATAGCTTGAAATCAGGCAACATGATGCCCCCAGCTTTGTTTTTCCTTTTCAACATTTTCTTGGCGATTCAGGGCTTCTCTGGTTCCACACAAATTTAAGGGCTGTTTGTTTCAGCTCTTTGAAAAATGTCATTGGTATTTTGATCGGGATGGCATTGAAAGTGTAGATTGCTCTGGGTAGCATAGACATTTTAACTATGTTAATTCTTCCGATCCATGAGCATGGAATGTTTTTCCATCTTTTTGTGTCTTCTTCAATGTCTTTCAAGAGTAATCTGTAGTTTCTAGAATATAGATCCTTTATCTCTCTGGTTAAGTTAATTCCAAGATATCGTATGGTTTTTGGTGCTGTTGTAATTGGAATCGATTCCCTAATTTCTCTTTCTTCAGTCTCATTGTTGTGTATAGAAATGCAACTGATTTCTGAGCATTGATTTTGTATCCTGCCACATTACTGAATTGTTCTATAAGTTCTAATAATTTGGGGGTGGAGTCTTTTGGGTTTTCCATATAGAGTATCATGTCATCTGCGAAGAGAGACAGTTTGACTTCTTCTTTGCCGATCTGAATACCTTTTATCCCTTTTTGTTGTCTGATTGCTGTTGTAAGGACTTCTAGTGCTATGTTGAATGATAATGGCGAGAGTGGGCATCCTTGTCGTTAAACCTAAACACTTTAAATCATTATTCAGTCAAGATAATTCTTCCACAAAGAAATGTTACTGACTAAACATTTTTATATATACATGTGTATACATATTTCAAATTTTAACATGTATGTTATATATTTATATTTCAGACTATGTAGCTTTACATTATGTAAGGGTCGTTTAGTACATTCGGGGCAGTGATTTATGTTTTCAGATTTATTTTGTAACTATAACAGAAAAGTAAGTAAGCATTTGGTCATTTTATTTTCTTAAAGGAAATTCAAGGAGATACTGGGAGGTGAACCTTTTTTTCCCCAGCATTTAATTTTGAAAAATTTCAAACCACAGAAAAGTTAAAGACAATGAAAACTCATATACCTTTCACCTAGATTCACCAGTTGTTAATTTTATGCCACATTTGCTTTTTTGCTTTCTCTCTCGTGCATGTGAGTGTGTACGTGATTGTTTTTTTTTTTAGTAAATGGACACTTAACCTCTAATTACTTCAGCATGTATTTCTTAATAACCTTTTCCTACATAACAATAACACTGTATCACATGAAACAAATTTAATGTTTTTCTAATAGTACTCTCTCAAATGCAGTCCACATTTAAATTTCCCCAGTTGTCTCAAAAGTGTTCTTTAATATCTGGGTTTTGTTTTTCAATCCAGGACCAGTCAAGGATCGTGAATTGAATCTGGTAATCATATAGATGAACCATTTTTAATTTAAGAAGTTACTTCAGGGAATTTGTGAGAGTGTATTCAATAGACCCTGAGAGGGTGAGAAAGAAACACTCACCAGCTTTGGGAATAGCAGAAACTCTTGGTCAGATTTGATAATGTGAAAATCCAGATTATCATGGAAAAAAATTACAAATTAGTTATTTCTCAGAGGTATTCAAATATGAATTTAATTTTGAATTTAATTAGAAACATACTAAATGCATTTACAGTGTGACTTGATTTGCAGACATTTCTATATCTATCACTTCAGAAATAGATATATAAACAGAGCATATTTTCTTTCTGTGAAAGAAATTTTTTTTTTTTTTGACAGCGCAAGCAGGGGGAAAAACAGGCAGAGGGAAAGGGAGAAGCAGGCTCCCCACTGAGCAGGGAGCCCGATGTAAGACTCGATCCCAGGACCCTGAGATCATGACCAGAGCCAAAGGCAGATGCTTAACTGACTGAGCCATCCAGGCATCCCACATATTTTCTTACTTCAGTGCATCAGTATTTTTAAGTGAGATATATCAACTATCCTTTATTAAAACAAAAATCTAAGTATTCTAAAATTGTTGATTATTCATCAGGCTCTTAACTCTTTCCCAAGTCAGTCATGATATTTACCTCATAAAATGTTATAGCCTATTTAATTCACCTTTTTCTTTTAAGATTTTATTTGTGAGAGAGAAAGCATGTGAGAGCACAAGTGGGGGGAGGGGCAGAGAGAGAGACTCTCAGGCAGACCCCATGCTGAGTGCAGAGCCTGACACAAGACTCCATCTCACAACCCTGAGACTGTGACCTGAGCTGAAACCAAGAGTCAGATGCTTAACCAACTGAGCGGCCCAGGCACCCCTACTTAATTCATCTTTTAGGTGTCTTCAGAACCAGCCAAGAGTAAGCACAGAAGAACCTATATTCCCAGCATATTATGAATCTGTTACTGTCTCCATAATCATACATATTAACTTAAGTCTCATTTTTGGCTTTTACCACCTCAGTTCTCACAAAAACATGTGCTAATCATTTTTTGTTAGATGCTGTAAGATTAAATACTAATCTGTAATCAATTATGCTTATTTCTTTTACAGTCCACGAACAAAAGATGATCTTAGAGCATATTTTATACTTTTACAGGTAAGAAAGCAAGAACTGAAGTTGTATAATTCACATCCCAGTCTATGCATGTGTTAAGGGAAATGATATCAAGTACTAAGTATTATTTTGTACAACATTATTGATATTTTTTAGATTATAGTGTAACCAGAGCATTAAAGTTAAATAAACAATGGGAAGCTAAATTATCTTTGGGATATAAATTTTAATGTAGTTCTTGCCTTTCTGCTGTGGTATTCAGGAACAAGCAGAATGGAAGCACCTCTTCTTCCCCCAATCAACCTCTTTTCTTAGAACTAGCTTTAATGGGCTCCAGAACTTTCCTTTATTTCCCAACTAGTACGTCTCTAATGTCTCTAGGTATTTTTAATAAATGCTTCCATTAGAATTCTAATGGAAAAATCAAGGTGGTTGCTTATGTTTGCTATAGCAAAGGTGATGACCCTTGTCCTCTGGAGAGATACAGATTCGTAGATACAAAAAAATAAGGTCTGGACAAATGAAAAGCAATTTTGAGTTTGTATTATTTTTGAAAAAGAGGTATGTTATTACATAGCTAGCATACTGCTTTTGTATTAGTCTTTACAATTTACAAAAGGTGTTTGTGTATATTATTATCTCATTTAAAGGTAAGAAAAAATTATGTTAAATAAGATACAGTGTTTAGTTAAATATTACGTCCAATAAGAGAAAATATGCACAGTAGGAATAAAAGAAGGGGGAGAAAGGAAAAAAGTAAAAGTGGGGGAAAAGGAAGCAAGTGGACAAGAGGTAGTTGAGAGATATGAGAAGGGAAAGTAGAGAGGTAGGAAGGACAAAAGCAAAACTAGAAGAAAGGGAGGAAATGTATGTAGATAGTAAAAACAGAGAAATGACAACTGAAGTTCAGATTTTGTGAGTGAGTCTGTTAGTCAGCAATAAGCTCTGCCCGTGATACCTTCTCATGAGCACCACTAGGTGAGGCTATCAGCTGGAGACACTCTGATTTTGAATTTGTCTTTGCCAGTAAGTCAGTTTTGAAAAATCCATGGTGCTCTCTTAGTTCCCACAATTTCAGTTTATTTTTCAATAATACTCATTTTTTCCATGAACTTCTGAAATGCACATTGTGATGAGTTTAAGTTGTAGAGATGTAACTAGAGGCTTCAAGCACTCCTTCAGTGTCCCTTTGACATTTGAAAGTTGTCAGAAGCTGTATGTGACTCTCTCTTTGTTCTTTGTGAGACATGCAACTAATTCATTTCACAGTGGCAAAAGTTTCACAACCAGCTTTTACTTCACTTTTCTAGCATTCTTCTTTTTTTTTTTTAATTAAGGAAGAACGAGGTTTTTTGTTTAATTGGATGATAGTGATTGCCATGGAGCTAGGAGCCTTACATACATTTTTTTTTAAACTACTTAAAACAAGTAAGATAGATATTATCATTCCTATTTTAGAGATGAGGAAATTGAGAATCAAAGTTTAAGGAACATCCCTAAGTTGTAGAATCAGCCCTCAGACCCAGATCTGTCTTAATTTCAAAGCCCATGCTCTTTCTGCTATATCATAGCCAAAATTGAAGTTTCTGTTAATTAAGCAGTTAAAAAATAGGTTATTGTTTTATAGGATTTCACCCAATATTTCATAATCTCAAATTTAGTTTCCTAGTTTACCACTTAGCTCATTAAGCTTAGTGTCTTTCCTTTTACATGTTAACAAAATTTTAACACAATTATCTTTAATATCTTTTTCAGAATCCTCAATTTAATAATACATCTACGTATGTCATCTATGCTCACTTGCTACGACAGATAGCTACCTTAGTGGAAGCTGATCATCATTTCCTAGTTCACTGGTTTAAAAAGTAAATCATTCTATCATATTCATAAGAACTCTTATAATCGTACAGTTTCAAGTTTGATATTAGTGATTTTATAATAAAATATAGTTAAATGTTTTCAGGTCTTTAGAAATGATCTTCTAATTAACAGTACTTCAAAGCCAATTATAAACATATACTTTAGTACCACAGAGAGGGTAATTAAAAATTTGTCTTTAAAGCAAGGAACCGTTTTGCTGGTGCAAACTGTCGTTGCCGTTTCTATCCACTGCCTACGCTTACCAGTGGTTTTCATGTATCTCAAAGACGGTGACCGGATTTTCTCAGATACTATTTCGATTTGTGTCTTTTTATTTCCTATCTTTATATCAGTCAATCTCACCATTACTTACATAGTGCCTTTTCCTTACCTAATAACGTCATCATAAAATACAGCTTCGCCATCAATATCCATTTATTAAAAATACTGTCTGTTTTTTCATAAAGCTATACTCACGTAAACAATGACTCTTCTCTATGATTGATAAAATGTTAGAGGCAAAATATTTTCAGAATTAATTTTAAATACAGTCGGTTCTCATTATTCATGGTACTTATGTTCTATAAAGTCACTGCTAACACCGAATTAACAAATACCAAGTCATTGATCCTACGGGACATAACAGGGTTAGGTTCCTATGAGCTGCTGGTCATAGCATTCCCATCAACCGATGAATCCATGGTCTTGTTTTTACCGCATCGTGTGTTAAGACATATAATTGAAGTTGTTGATTCATTAGCATTGAACTTGCGACCAGCAGTACTGTGACTAATGTCTGAACAAATTTTATCTAATACAAGTTTATTCTCCATAAGGTACCTCACATTCCTCTCGTACTTGGGAACAAACACTAGACAGAACTTTAGCACTACATTTTGGGAGCCCTTTTAAAACACCAGGATGACTAACAAAAAGCATGAAAATGTGGAAAACATGACGCTAACTAAACTGTGTAAAGGGTATCATTTACAGTATGAGAGCTAAAACAAGAAGGCAGGGTGTTTCTTTGTTCGAGCTCAGCTGGGAGTATGCATATCTGGCAACTCACATTTTTTGCCATTCTGCACATCTGCAAATGACCATGAGTGAAAGCTGCACTGATATTGATCTTGGAGTTATAATTAAATTTTAGCAAGTAGGCAAATTTGCAAATACTGAGTCTAAATAACAAGGATTGACTGAATATTGAAAGCCTTAAAAATGAAATGCTTGATGCTAATGTTACGGTAATTTTGGTATTTATTTCTTATTTAAGAAACAATACTCCAGGTAAGATTTTGCATCTTTTCAAATATTTGGCAACTTACGAAATAGAATTTGGGGGGATATTCTAAAATTTTATGTGTACGGGATGCACTTTGATATCTAACATATTGTCAAAATAGAAAATGTAATTTGATTGGAATTATCTCAAAATCTTTACCAGATTATCCCAGAAGAGGTTCAAACAATTGGTAGAGAGATTGCTGCAGTTTATTTCTTTGCGCCTGTTTCCTGCAAAGCCTGAAGAATTTCCACCTATAACAAAGTGTTCCTGGTGGATCCCATCAGCATCCAAAGTGTTGGCTTTACTTAGTAGGTTTTATTACTCTGTCTTCTCTTTTGTTAAATATTAAGGACATTTCTATAAGGATCTCAAAGTACTGTAGAGGCGTTCTTAAATTTTAAAACCTTCCTTTGAAGTGAAGAATTGTAATTTATTTCCTGTTTTGATAATGGATTTCACATTTAATGTATAAGCAGTATTCTGTGTTCTGGCCATCTGCTAAGTAGAGACCCCTAAGAAAGCAGGAGCTGATTCCCAAGAACTCCTAGGAGAGAACACACTCATGGGAAAGTAGTGTGAGGAGGTGCTAACCTGTGTACTCCCTTTGCTATACTGTTCCAATCCCTAGCACAAGTTGTTTTATAAAAGCAAGACATGATTGGCTGCATCTGACCCACAATTTTTTAAAAATATTTAATTAATTTATTTATTTATTTGAGAGAGAGAGAGAGCACACATGAGCAGGGGAAGGGGCAGAGGGAGAAGCAGACTCCCCCGCTGAGCAGAGAGCCTGGGTTGTGGGGCTCAATCTGAATACCCTGAGATCATGACCTGAGCTGAAGGCAGACACTTATCCGACTGAGCCACCCAGGCATCCCCTGAACCACAGTTAAAAAAAACAAAACAAAACTACTTTTTAAATTTGGAGCTACAATTGCTTAAAATAGAATTTCTAGATAAAGGCTATCTGGTGAACATTAAAATGTTCTTATTAGAATGAATCATGCACATGTTAGAAAAGATCATTTTTAGAATTTATCTTTACAGATACTGCAAACAGTTTGGTTCATCCTCCCCTTATTCCTTATACTGATTTCTATAATTCTACACTGGATCACATTGATCTCATGGAAGAATACCACACCTGGCAGAGCTTTGGAAACTCTCACAGGTACAATCAGAAGCTCATTTTGATTACTTACCTAAACAAAATACTATTCAAAATAATGACTGGATGTTAAATTTATATAAGTAAATTTAAGTATGCACATAACTTTATACATAAACTTATAGTTTAGATATCCAGCCCTGAAACATCATTATATTTCTTAAAGCATTTTCTTTTTCTTATATTTTGATTTTATGTACATGTTAATTTGGTTTTGGTTTGATTAACAACATCTTTTTAAGAAGGGAAAAGTTCTTAGTATGCAAGTTTCTTTTATCTTCTTCTTCTGTATGCTATCATCCAGTACAGGGGTCACAAACTTTCTCCGTAAAGTACTAGATGGTAAATATTTTTGGCTCTTTGCACTTTACGAACTCTGGTATACCACTGTAACACAAAAACAGCGTTAGACAGTATGTAAACAAACTGGTTTGTCCGTGTCCCAGAAAACTTTCTGTACACAGGTGATAGGCCGTATTTGTCCCATGGGCTCTAGTTTGCTAATGTCTGTTCTAACACAGTGATCATACACATACACACGTACAGTTCACTCCTTTCCTCCTTCATTCTGTAGAAAAAGTGATTGTCCCTTATACACAATTTACAAAGAATGGGAGTTCCAGCGGAAGGGCTTCACCACAAATTATTTATTACAATAGTGTCATAGGTTTTCAAAATGCTTGACCACATTCTTTAATATACTGCACCTATATCCACACTCATAGTTTGGATTAAACCAGCATGACTATCCCAAACATAGTTTATTCCCAGACCAGGTGATAGCTTAGAGAGTGTGTCTGTTCTAAAGGATACTTAATAGATATGGTAGGGATATAAGTAACCTCAAACCCCAGATTAGTTTGTAAGTTGGTTCAATCTACCAGGGACCCTTTCTATCAGAATTGGCCAAAACCATAGACCGGCCTTCTGGACATATCTCAGTCTGCATCTGAACACTCAGAACTAAACAAGAATTGTTTCTGAGGACTTTGTTCTGTCCAATGGATATTTTCTTCAGAAAGTATTTATTTTACAAAGACACTTTTTTCTCTAACTTTAATATAATTGTAATGTTGTAGACAAAACCACAAAACAACTCCAAGAGTTACTGAAACGTGAACATTTTTTAATACAGAGCTCTTCTAACTCTGTGCCATGGTACCAGTATACCAAGAAGGAGTTACAGAGGACTTTTGATCCTATGATCCTTTCAGTTTGGGGGAAGCCAGCCTGGACTTAGAGGGGGACCTGGAGCCCAAGGGCAAGTCACCTCTGGCGATGAGCAGCCACATCGGCTTCTTTCAGTGTGTCACACACACACTGTCATTTTTCTATGTGCATGATTAGGGAAGGGTTGAGACACACCATTTTAAAATACATAATAAGACCAAGACTAAGGTCATTGTACTTCTTTCATTTCCAGATTTTTAGGTTGCACTTAGTGATTCAATACTATTACACATTAGTACTGAACAACTTTTATTAACACCTGCGTTCTGGAGAAAGCTGTTTTATTTGTGATTCACACTAGGGCAGTCTCCTTTTTCCTCATTATGCCTTCCTTGCACCCAGTGCTCGACTATATTTGGATGGATTCCAGCTGTAACTGATGGATTCATTGCAACCACTTCTGAGGGAGTCTGGCTCCTGAAGTGTCACTGTCACCTACTAGTTCTCTCTAAATGCGTTTCTCTCTGGGTAGTTTGTGGCTTTTTTATATAACATAGGATCAGCTCTAAAGGGAGGAAGTTAGTTATTTTCCTGACCTTTGATCATAATGTTGTGTCTTTACAAATACATACCATTTCATACTACTTCACCATTTAACACAATACCAGTAGCAACATACTTTTATTTTATTGATCTTAAATTCATTACTTTGCTTTTTACTACTGCAGTTATTGCTAGATTTCCTCATTTCTGAAGTTTGCACATGAGAAATATCCATGTCATAATGGATTTTTATAACAATTTCTGCACATGAACTTTCTGTCCCAATCCTCCTTCATTAGCACTTCTGCCTCTAGGGTCTGGTGGTGGCCATATTTTCACAGGTAATGATCTACAGGTGACTGTACATAAACTGAAATCATTTGTATAAACCATGTAAGTTGTTAGTACATTTCAGAATGTTAGATGTAGCTTCCTCTAGAGAATGAACACACAGCGTGTCTAGAAATGATGTGGACTTCACAAGGCTGTGGGGATTAAAAGAAATGATGCACATAAAAGCACTTTGTAAATGGTTAAACACAATACAAAAGTAATGTTTTATATTGTTAGGAGGGGTACCTTAGATATTCCCTTAGTATAATTTTGCTAAAAATACACCATTTTGCTTTTTCTGTTTTCACTTGTTGAGCAGGTTTTCCTTCTGTCAGTACCCATTCGTTATTTCTATAGCTGCAAAAAAAATCATTATTCAAAGAGACTCAGAACAACAGATGATAAGCATCGCAAGGGTAAGCCAGCTACAAAAACATATTTATGCTGACTATAATCAATATAGTAAATAATTTAATAAATAAATCAACTGTCTTGTGAATTGTTCTAGCATAATCAGGAAATGTTAAAAGTAAAATTCATTTTATAACTCCTTCCAAAAGTGCTTAAAACCTGTTCATGATACAGGAAAGAGATAGCCCTCATCAAGTTCTCATTATATTCTAAATAGAGCAGGAAGATGAAATACCTCTCACAGACCAAAGTATGGGGAACTTGTTGGACATCATTCTGTGGATACCATATTCCAGCTCCACGGTAGCCGGCAGAGCACTGGGGAAGACTACAGGGAGGGCGAAGAGGGCCCTTAAGGGCACACCACTCAAACCACTGCAACGTGTTCTAGGTTTTATGAAAATCAGAAACAGCCAAAAAATTAGGAGATGTACAACCTTGAGAAACTGAGAAATATGTCCAAAAGAGGTGAAAGATGTTTTATGGATTTTTAGGAAACCAAAAGGCATGGAGACCCATAGAAATTGGGGTAGCAGTCACACTGGCTGTAGGCAGACCACGCAGCAGGATGAAGTTTACCTCTGGGCCTGTCCTTACCGCCCCAGCCTCCAGCGCTTGTGTCTTGGCACAGCACAGTGAAGTTACCTTATCTAAGAGACACGGACTGAGTGAGCAGTTTTTCTTTTATTAGAGCACTAGGCTATACATTTCAGTGCTCATATATTTTGAGCATCTGCACACTCACTACTTTAAACATGAGAGGGAAGGTTGGCAGTAGTCTTAAAGAGATCCTCAAAATAAAAAAATTATTTCCATGTCTTGTCCAAGAATATGAAAACATTCCTGAAGTATAAATTATAATACTTAAAAATGCTTTAAAAAATAAGAAGTATTCATTCTTCAGTAATTCAGTTCCCAGAAGGTGAGTATTTTTTTCTATCACAGAGTAGGACAAAAATTTGAGTGACTGGTGACATCCCAGAGTCAGCTTACACTGACTATGAGAATATTAGAAGACACGTTATTGCCTGTGTGTACCCAGGGAGTTCCAAAGCCACTCTACCCCCCTGAAAAGTAAATTTAAACAGGTATATTTGGCATCAGAATTATTACTTAATCTCGGGTAGATATTGGCTCAAAGATTAGTCTATATAGCTAGTCATTTTGGAAGTTTCTATTAGAGGCATTTATGCAATCTCATGTGCCTTTTTAGTACTTTTTTACTTTGGGCTATGACTTTTTTATATTTGTAAAAAAAAAAAAAATCTGAAGAGTTTATCTCAGTTCCTCTGAGCAGTTTTCTGCCATGTCACTCCTACTTAAACATCGAATATCTTCTTTTGTGGAAATTTAAATTAAAAGGAGAGTAGCAGCTGTAGACTCTATCACAGGCTGTCTTCCACCCAGCGTGGACACAAATGAGTAGAGATTGAAGAGTTAAGTGGCATTATCTGTTCTTATGGGTGCTTCCCAACGTTAATTTTGACACAAGGACAGACAGCCTCACCCGTAGTAGTCTTTGCAACTACTATCCGAAGTTGCAAAAGAGATTCCCCAACCTAAAAATAACCTCCTCATCAGACTGGGTCTAATTTCTACCTTTTAGAGATTATTTGTTTCATTCAAAGCATTTTCTATTAAGTATTCCTGATGGAAGGAGTAGCCACTAAGCCTTATCTACCATTAGCATCTTAGTATAAATTTGTTTGCTGGATGTTTCCAGTGTGGTGGCTTTCTGGGAGCTAGACTGTGAACACAACATAGGAAAGGGTAGGACAATAGGTCCATGACATAGGATACTACCCCAGGAATATAGATCTGTTTGAGCATCAAAGGGAGGACCCAGAGAAGAAAAAAGAAATTATTAAAAGCCTTCAGAATTAGGAATTAGAGAAATGAAGTGCTCTGAATGACTGTTTTATTATAGTAATCTACAAAATCGTGGGCATAACCTTATATAGATTTGTAGTAGTAAAATTTTATCTACTAAAGCACTTCACTGCATTATTTAAAATGTCTGAATTGTCATCTCTAGTCTATAATAATTTTTCTTTGCTTCCAAAGAAGATGAAGTAGTCTGATAAAAATTATTTAACTCAATTAAATTATGTAAATTGAAACAAATTGTCCAAGCATGTAGACTTCTTATGATACTTATATTTCTAATAGGTATTTTTAATGTGTTTTTTACATACTCATTACTTATATTTTGAAAAACCATAGATTTTTTAAATTATGCACATTTCCATTACCCAGACATTTCCATTACCCAAACATGACATACCCAAACTGTTAATATTTTAGTAAATTTTCTTTTGACATTTCTTCTCTATATTATCTTTAAAAGGCAATAGAGTTAAAACAATTTTGTATACGCACTTTTGTTCCCTGCTTTTTTCACTTGTACCTTTCTTAAATATTTTCCATGTTATTTACATAATTATAACCATCCCTTTTAATAGTTGTATTATATTCCATTAGGTAGATACGTATATTATGTATTTCTAAAGTTTTGCTTTTATAGGTAGTGCTGTGATGAACATCTCACTGTATATTTTTTGTGTTTAGAATTCCCAGAAGTGGAATTTTGGGACAAAGGGTATGAACATTGTTAATGTTTCTGATAAATGTTGACAAATTACTTTCTAAAAGTAGACTGTGCTTTTCCAGTAAATTCAGTATTTAAAAAGCTTAAGCCACTTTGTCATCAGTAGTATATACCTCGTTTCAAATGTTCCCACGTTATGTTTATTAAAAAGCCTTGCTATTTAAGAGATGAGATGGAAACTGTAATGCAACATTCTTTACTATGAAAGGTGAATTATTTTTGGTCCTCCATTTTGGACCCCCTTTGGTTACCATTGCTTCAAAATGGAAAGATATATATATATATAAAATATATATATATATAATAATAAATTGTGTAATTGAGTCTATGAAAATATTTATATGCGAGATGGCATAGAGAAGGATATAAATGATTTTTTACTACAGTGCTTAAATGTTTTAAATGAAATTATAGTTTCAGTAAAAGTAAAAATGTTTGCTTTCTTTTTTAAATAGCAAAGTTTGGTGGATAAAGTATCTCGAAGACAGAGACCTGATATGAACATGTTATTTCTAAATATGAAAGTAAGACGGACACATCTGGTTAGTGATTCGCTTGATGAGGTATAGATCATTTATTCCAAAATGGTACTAATTGATTAAAGCTTTCAATAAATTCTATAATATGGTATATAACTAAAGTCTTAGTAATCTGTTTTTCATTTTTGTATGCCAGTAAGTGTGCTTCCTTATACTCTGGTACCATCGTTAAAATCAGTTATGTATTCACAATTGAGCCTTATGTTCGTTATTTATGTTTATTAATGGTTTGTTGTTAGCTCCCCAGAAAAGGATTTTATGTAGAACACTTAAGTGAGCAGTCTGTGTTTCTGAATATGTAACTAAGATTCCGGACCCACCTTTGTGACTTGCTGGGTGTGTAACAAGGCATTTTAACTTCTCCAGGCCTGAGATGACTCATCTTTAAAATTAGAGGTCTGACCTCCAGGAGATACTGAGTGTACTCAGGCCCAAACATACTTTGGTTGTATGGAGCTTCATGAATGTTCAGTGCTTCAGCCAGGTCTTCATGTGGCTCTTTTAAGATAAGGGCTAATTTTGTTATGTGATTTTTAAAATCAGGAAGGAAAGTTAAAGAAAAGGAAATTAAATATTTTATGATATAACCTGCTAAATTAAAATCTTGGAGGCAATATGATACCAGGAGACCGTAACTTTGGGCAAGGTACTTGACCCTCTAATTCTTTCTCTTGATCTCTACAACAAACATAATAATGCTTAATTCACACAGTAACTGACAAATTATTGGATAAATGGGATGGAGGGAGTTTTGTGACATTTTAAATAAAGAAAAGATTGCCTAATGCATTTCCCAGAATTGAAAAAGTTAATTTCCTTTTTACTGGCTTTTGTTCTTCTCTACCATATAATTTTTTCAAATAGTTGACCCGGAAAAGAGCAGACTTAAAAAAGAAGCTGAAAGTTACATTTGTAGGGGAAGCTGGTTTGGACATGGGTGGCTTGACTAAAGAGTGGTTCCTTCTTCTGATTCGCCAAATTTTTCATCCGGATTATGGTGAGTATTCAATTTTTATGAACAGTGTTTCTTCATAATTGTTAGATTAAGTAGACACTCTTATTTTTAACCTACCCTATGACTTCATAGATTTTTTTGTCAACCATAAATGTTGAATAATTTAAGGATTGTTATTTACATTTTTAAAAGTGAGCAAACTAATGAATGAAATTTTCATTATCTTACTGGGAATCCTACACAAAAAAGACTGAAAGTATATATTTGCAAGGCAACATCCCCATCTTTCCTGAATAAACCAAATCCATGAAATTTGTCATTGAAATAAAGAATATTCAGAATTTAAAAACAAGACTATGGCTTGCTCTACACTAATACTTGAAGCTTCTTTCATTAGATTTTGAGCCATTTTGATAAATAAGAATTCATTAATTTTTAAGACAAAAGTAAGCTTTGAAGTTTAAATTTTATCTTAGAGGAAACACCTATATAATTCTTAGTGTCTGTAAAAGATTTTTCTTCAAAGAGAGTTTTAAATGTTTTTCTTACTCTATTTTGTATATATGTATATATAACCTCTTTCTGGCAATGGATAATGGAGATGATATGAATAAATTAAAATCTCCAGGAAACCCTCAGAATTAATTTTGATCATAACTTAAAAACTATCGTTTCTGTAAAAGAAAATCAGCCGATTTAGTTTTCTTTTTAGCCTATTTATACCCTTGGTTCAGGATGCCAATAAACAGTAAAATGCTCTTACCCATCATTGTGCATGTTTTATATATTTTAACATGAAAGATGATTTGTAACAACTATTGCTGAAATGTTTTGCTTCTAATAGATGAGATATTATGTACATTTTTAGTACTTTGATTTTTTTAATCAGTCATGTTAATGAAAATATGTTTCTTTTTTTCAGGCATGTTTACATATCACAAGGATTCACACTGCCATTGGTTTAGCAGTTTTAAATGTGATAACTATTCTGAATTCCGATTGGTTGGAATTGTATCCTTTAAACTTTCCACTAGGAGGTGCTAGTACACTAGAGATATTAAATTTTAGCTGACTTTTGGAAGCTGTTCACATTAAGCCTTTTATTCAGATTTAACATTCTTGTCAAATTTACTAATAGATTTTCAATTATTTGCAGTATCACAGCTATAAAATGTCACCAGACTTAATTAATTAAAAGGAATTATGATTTTTTTATATTTTTCTCTGAAAATATGATCTCAAAATAAAAATCGTTATTTCCTATTTCATATATTATCTGAATTATCAGAAAATTAAGACATTTTTAAAATTAAAGTATCTTTTCCATTCCTAATGAACTATTTTTTCTGTTCTTTTACTTTGTGCTTATTTCACTTAGTTTAATAAATTGTAATTGTGGAAATTAAATCTAGGTCTTTAATATGCCCTTAAATCTGGAAACTTCCATAAAAATTAAAAACTGAATGGAATGGGAATATTTAAAGTATATGGCATTATTGTGTAGTGTTTTTTTAAATTATATAAATCCCTGTGCCATCCTCTGATCCCTATTAGGTGGAGTGGAGAGGACATTCCTGCATTGGGGAGGAGATTGGAAAAGACTGCTGCCACATTTACTTTTTTAATTCTAAGAAATATGATTGTCTATGGAAGAAAGGAAGAGTAAATAAATGAGCAAGCACTGGAGATACCAAGGTTAAAAGAAGGGAAAATATCCAGCTTTAAGAAGTTTACCATCTAGGGGCGCCTGGGTAGTGCAGTTGTTAAAGCGTCTGCCTTTGGCTCAGGGCGTGATCCTGGCGTGCCGGGATCGAGTCCCACATCGGGCTCCTCCGCTGGGAGCCTGCTTCTTCCTCTCCCACTCCCCCTGCTGTGTTCCCTCTCTCGCTGGCTGTCTCTCTGTCACATAAATAATAAAATCTTTAAAAAAAAAAAAAAAAAAAGAAGTTTACTATCTAGTTAGGCAGATGACCCCCAATTCAAGGTCATCAGTTCTCAGAGACTCATCTTTGACATTGAGTGCTAAGGAGTTCTGAGAAGGAAAAGAGTCGGTGTATTCTTCCCAGAGAAGGTAGAGGTTTAAAAATGGAGCCATTCTATTTGATTGGCACAGGGCTGGAGAGAACAGGACAGACTGGGAGAATGGCTAGAAACCAGGCTGCATTGTCCTGGGCTTGTTACAGAGGAGTGTCCAGGCCCCTTGACTGAAGCAGAGGACACCCTGGGAGTAAGAGGACATCTTCAGCAAAGGAATCAGGAGTGATCTTAGAGAAGGCTTGGAATGTTCAGTTGCATTTGTTGGAATAAGTCCTGAGGAACGTATATTAAAATTGAGAAAGTGAATGGAAGAAAAGTTAGCAGGGAGAAAACTGCCCATTAAGATGGTAAACCTAATTTGAAATTTTGTATATGTCGTCATGTCCGAAGGTCCAAAGCACCAAGTTCCACAATATGGAGTGCTCATCAATTCTTAGACGTCTGTTTTTATAGTGTTATCTACAGTAATCATTTGTTGAATGTTACAGTTTCATTGAAGGCCTGAGTCACCAATACTTCTCACTATACTACGAGCTATTTGAATTCCCTGATATATATGTTTGTCATACTTTACATTCTTATCGCAGCTTAGATTTGGATGATTTTTTGACTTTCTCATATTTATAATGCAGTATTAGATCTTAGCTTAAATCACATTTTTAGAATGGTGTTATACATAAAATCATAAGTTTACTAAATGGCTTCTTTTGCAGTAGGCATTAGTTTCTATTCAATCATTACCCAAAAGACCAAGCTCATTAAGCATATTTACATATGCTGCACATTTCAAGTTAATTAATTAAATTAAATAACAGGGTTTTCACAATCTGTTCTGTTTGCATCACCTGATGCCTCAGTGGTCCAGCGGAATTCCCCCATCCTTATCTTATCCTTGCTTCAACCAGCACGGGTTGACTTGGTATGAAATGAAACACTGTGGTCTACATATGAAACTGCCCTGTGGCAAATCTTATGGGCCTGCTTCCTCATCTGCTAAAAACCTGCCTTTAGGGTTATAATTTTTTTAATTTTTAATGAAAAATGCTTAGAACTTGTCACTGTGATAGAAGATCATAAATGGTAACCATCATAGTATTATGGTCACTGTCAGTGTTGCTATTATCACAAGTATGGAATCATTTTCAGTCTCTGTCCCTTGAATACACTGCTCAGTCTCTGTTGATACAGTTACCTATAAAATAATACATCTATTCCTTAAATTATTAACTTTCATTCTGACTTTGCTAATTGAAATACTCATTGTCTTCCAATTTTTAAAAATTATTTTCAGTAATTTATCCAGGCCATATGTTTAGATTTCCTTTTCAGCCTATAAAATTAATGACTTCCTTAATAACTTGATATAATAATCTTTATTTGACAGCTGAAATAGGACATTTAAAATCCCTCTTTCAACAAATGGATAAGTTACATTCTGCCATTTAAGTAATAAATAAAATACAATTGGGCAGAGTTTATATATATAACATCTGTCGCTTTTAACCTCAACACTTTGTGTACACTCCGAGTAACAATAAAGGCCTTTCAAGTATTTCTGTAGGAGAGTAATTGCCTTGTTAGACTGTCAATAGCGCGTGTGTACATCTGTGTGTATGTGTGTCTGTGTCCATAGGTTTCTTCAGTTCAGCTCTCTTTACATGGTCTATATGTAGTTTTAAAATAGTTAAAATGATCACCAAAATTAGTAGTGTGTTCTGCACTGAGTTCTGAATAAATTGCTGCTGCTGCTACTTATAAAATCACCAACAGCGTTTAAATTTAGAATAAATTTAGAAAATATTTTCTTGTAGTAAAATAATTTATGAAATGTCCGAAATTGCTGTCTGTTGTGATCTTAGATAAATTTTTCTTGGGGAATCATCAAATACTATCAACCGACCCCCCCCTTTTCACATGACTTTTGGTAATCAAGGAATTATATTATGTAAAATAAAAGGAAAATAAAGAAAAGGAAGTATGTGGGATTAATTAAAGTCAGTGTTAGATCTGGAAGAAGTATGCAAGAAATAGACTGATGCATAATTCAAAACTCATTCGTTGTCACGGATTTTATGTTAATGCTTAACATTCAGTATGCATAGCTTATGGGACTAGCTGTTTATAACAGCATTACCTTGGATATTCGTTTCCCCCCCTGCTGTTACAAGAAATTATTGAGCCCTCCCATCATTCCTAGTGATCAAAATATACCAGTAGGCATCTGCAGTGTGACCACTGACGACTTGTGTCAAATTATGCCTGTAAGTATAAAGTTATTGGCATCTTATTCCTTAATGCTAAATCATCTCTCTTCCACCTGAAGTCTTTCTCCTAATGCACCTCATTTTTAAATATAGTTTCTCTCTACCTATGTAACCCATCTCCTTTTTCCTCTAGCTTTCTCCTTCCTCATAGAGAGATATCACCCACTTTGCTGCACTCCTCAGCTCTTACAGCATAGCGGAACAGGCTTTGAAGTGAAAGAGACAGAGATTAGAATCCCGGCTCTGCCACTTACTAGCTCTGTGAACTTGGCCAAGTTGTTTAACTTTTCTGAGCTCTCATTTCCTTATGTGATCAATCAAAACTTCTATACGGGGCAATGATACGAGATAATAAAGCCCTTAGTACTTGATTACTTCTGTGAATTCTTATTAAGATGATACTGTGCAATATCAGTAACGGTGTCTGCAAAAACATCTCTAAAATAAATACAACAAATGAATTTCATGGTACCATCTCTTATAACATTCCTCTGTTCAGAAATTAGATTTCTCATCATCAAATTTAATCAAAGATTAAAATTTAGTAGAGGAGTGGATGCTATACATATCCTTCTGACAATCCCCGATAATAATATTATTTTTTACAGCTGAGTTTTAATAACTGTTGGTCAGCAGAAAATTCTCGGTAATATCTTTAGCAAATAGCCGAGATGTGGAGAATTTCTGTTGCTAAGTATTCCTATCTAAATATCCCTGTGTTTTAATGATCCAATGAGTTTGTGTAGGATTGGTGCCTTCCTGTGGAAGTTGAGATATCTCTCCAGAACATGTTTGGTTAGAAAACTACTCTTCATACTCCCTGGGGGTTGATATCGGACAAATTTTTCGAAGTTGGTTTATGATATTTTCAATTAAGAGCAAATATCCATAAGTCTTATAAATTCTTATAAGACTTAATAGTGGGGCACCTGGGTGGTTCTGCCCTGGGTGTGGAACCCGCTTAAGATTCTCTCTCTCCCTCTGCCTCTGCACCTCCTCCACACCCCCCCCCCCCCCGAGCATGCACACTCTCTCAAAAACAAACAAAAAAACAAAACAAAAATGACTTAACAGTTAGAAAAATAATATGATATGGGAGTGCACAAGTTAATAGAGCAGGCTCTGATTAAGAAACTGAAAGTTCGGGGTGCCTGGGTGGCTCTGTCCGTTAAGCATCTGCCTTCAGCTCAGATCACGATCCCAGGATCCTGGGATCTCCCCACAGTCAGGCTCCCTGCTCAGTAGGGAGCCTGCTTCTCCCTCTCCCACTGTCCCCTGGCTCATGCTCTCACTCTCTCTCTATCTCAAATAAATAAATTAAAATCTTAAAAAAAAAAAGGTTCTCCCTTCTATAGTCTTATATCTGCAATATATGAGCTATGACTCTGGATTATTCACTTAATTTTCTTACCTGTAAAATGTTGGAAATAGACTAATCTCTGAGTTACCATGATCTCATTTTAGACTTTTGTAATTTTTTTAATTGCACATATTAAATTTCAGTCAAGTTTTTTTTTACCAATTTTCTAATTTCATTACTGGTTTTTGCCAATAAATTGCCTCATTTTATCATTAAAACTGTTCAAATTTGGCTCATTTAGAGCCAGCTCTTTTTTAGTTAATGATATTTTATGAATGACTACACTGAAATATAGTTTTATATTATGGAGCTGAAGATTTCACTGTGCTAATTTCATATTCTTATGTTGGCCCTTTAATAATGAATCAAGATTCCTACATTCCTTCGACAAACCACCAGGATTGTCCTGTGGCAACAATAAGAAATCTTCCCAACCTTCATAGCTTTGTGAAAATTACACTTGAGGGTTTTAGATGAGAACAGAGGAGACCCAAGCATATCCTTGAATCAGCAACTATGATATTTCTTCTGCTTAACTCACTCCCAAATATGTTGTATTAAATAAGACCAGGTAGGGTATTCAAATGGTGTGTAAAAACAGTATTCAGTATATTCACACACTCTTTATCTAATTTTAGGTTTACAAAAATCATAAAAAGTTTATTCTGGTAATTTTAGAAATAGCATATTATAGTTAAGAATCTAAGACTGACCGTATAGGTAAACAAACAAAAAAATTCTCCTCAGAAATAGGGGTTTGAAAATACAAAGTCTGGAAATAAAGGGTCTGTAGTCCCCAATAAAACAGACCTGAATACATAACTTCATAACCTACTGACTTTGTATTTTGTCATTAAAAGTTTCATCTCTGAAAGATGATGGTAAGTCTTTTCCCCTGGGTTCACCTGGTAATCTGTGGCGTTCTTAAAAATTGCACACTCCCAATTATAATTTTCAGCATTCATAATTTTTATTAATAATTGAAGCAAATGATGACAGTCATACCAAATCTATGCCAGCCTAGATTTGTATAAAAATTTCTGATTTTTAAGAGAATGGAAAATTTATTATGTATTTAAGTATGTAAGATCATTCTATACTGTTGTTTACCTTTTCCTCTAATAATTTAAAATAAATTAAAACTTTAATTTTTTTCATAAAACCTGAAAAATATTTTTAAATACTGGGTCAGTTTTTCTGTTTGTAAATCTTTGTTCATGGATAACACAAGTTATAGGAAAATACTACTTCCACTGTTCCCAACTTTTTGAGGAGAAGGGCACTGTAACTGAAATGTAGAAACCACTTAACATGTATGAGCTGTGTGTTTTTATGCTTAAAAATGAATCCTAAGAGCGCAGGTTTTTTTTTAAGTAATGATATTTTTATTTTTTTAAATGTTTTTAAATAATTTTTATTTTGTTATATTAGTCACCATACAGTACATCCCCAGTTTTTGATGCAATGTTCCATGATTCATTAGTTGCGTATAACACCCAGTGCACCATGCAATACGTGCCCTCCTTACTACCCATCACCAGCCTATCCCAATCCCCCACCCCCCTCCCCTCTGATGCCCTCAGTTTGTTTCCCAGAGTCCACAGTCTCTCATGCAGGTTTTTAAAGAATATACATTGAGAAATACTATGAATTCATAAAAGAGTAATGTTGCAGATAGCAGTGAATTATGATGGAGACTGTGCTCTTCACTCTCTGCATGAGAACAGATTCCAGAGTTAAGCCTCTGTCATTTGAACTGGATGTTTTACATGACTTTCCCCAATGAGTTTTTCCAAACCTTTCACGTGGTAGAAATCATTAACAAGCATTCTATGCCCTGGAAAAATATATCTCAAATATTATCTTTGGTTCAAAATCTGAAAGAGTGTATCTACTCTGTCTCACATGTGAGTTCACTATGGTAGATTTGCTTAACTGTTTTAGGTAATATTATTTGTTTAAAAACACAGGTAACATTTCTTTTTACAGGAGTTGGCCCATGGGTTAAGTGAACTCCTCTCCTATGAAGGCAATGTTGAAGAAGATTTCTATTCAACATTCCAGGTACTGTTAAGGGCAAGTAGCTTTCTTTAACCGTGTATTCCATATATGAAAAATGCCATTTGTTATTCAATACCTATCATTAGAAAAGATGAACAAGGATTAATCAACACACAGCATCCTTTATCATAAAGGGTCTTACCTTGATAAAGCAGGACAGCACAGCAGGCACGGATAGATGACTAGTCAAGGAAAGTGCCCAGAGAAATTCCCCAAGGGGGCAGGCACTCTGCTAGGCACCTGCCATATTCCCTTGACTCAGCCACTTTCTCAGAGCTTTTCAGCTTCTAAAAATAAGTCTCTCGTGTAGCTTCAATACAAGAAGTTAGGAGCAGAAACTAATGGATCAGACCAAAGTGGTCTCATTTCCTCTCCCCTAATAGCAATTGGGAAATGGAAGTCAGTAATCCACAAAGCTCCAAGACCTGAATATTGTCTAAGTGGCCACACAAGTTGATGAACAGCAGTAAGGTATTCATCTGTGCTCAACAGAGAGGGTTAAGTCCCTGTAGTTTGTATGTTGAAAAGGGGAGGGACGGAACCTGTTCTTAAATTTTCACAAATCTGTTCATTGAAGCCTATTATTATATTAACCATACCAATAAATGTGTTGGAATCTCCCAACAGGTTTTTCAAGAAGAATTTGGAATAATTAAGTCCTACAATTTAAAGCCAGGTGGTGATAAAATTCCAGTTACCAATCAAAATAGGAAAGGTAAGTAGACACCATTTCTTAATTGAAATGCATGAACATTTTCCATTTACTTTTACTATTTAACGGATGTAAAATTGCTTTCCAGAATATGTACAGCTTTATATTGACTTTCTTCTCAACAAATCCATCTATAAGCAGTTTGCTGCATTTTATTATGGGTTTCATAGTGTGTGTGCTTCAAATGCTCTGATGGTGAGTTTAAAACTAAATTAGCTTTTATTTTTATTTATTTATTTATTTTTAAATATTTTATTTATTTATTTATTTAACAGAGACAGCCAGCAAGAGAGGGAACACAAGCAGGGGGAGTGGGAGGGGAAGAAGCAGGCTCATAGCGGAGGAACCTGATGTGGGGCTTGATCCCAGCGTTCTGGGATCACGCCCTGAGCCGAAGGCAGACGCTTAACGACTGTGCCACCCAGGCGCCCCTAAAACTAAATTAGCTTTTAATTAGATTTTGTAATACTATAATATTGACAAATAAGTCCTTAAATAGATAAGCTTCTAAAATAGAAAATATTTTTTACTTTTTAAATGTAGACTAGAAATAAAAATAGTTTTCTCATTTTGGCCTTTACTTTCTAATGGGAGAAAAGACCAGTCATCTCCATTTTTCTTTCCTTGGGCTCTGTCTTATACTATGTCGTTTGGGGCTTTAAGAATTTTCCTTAAGAGCAGATGAAGAGAGCCTGTAGGCCCAAGATCTTAATACTGAGGGACAAAGCACAGAGAACAGAGTTAACATGTCAGCTCCAGGGCCAAAGCCACAACTTCTTCTGATTAAGGAACGTATTCATAATTGCTTCCTGCTGCAACTCTAAGTTACCTTTTTCCATAGGAAGTAGTTTGTCCTCAGAGGCATGATGAACTCTGGTTGGTTTGACATGCCTTAGCCATGTGAAGATGCGTTAGCTGCCATTTAGAGCACCGTGTCAGATGAAAGTCGGCAGGAGTCTTCTCACGAAGCCCTGCTCTCCGCCCCAGCTACGCAGGGTGCGCTCCGGCGTGCCACCTGTATCTCCCCTCGGTTTTATTATAGCGTGTGGAGTAAGGTCTCCCATTTGAGTTATTATTATAGGAGAGAGCTGGTTTTAAGGTAACTTCTATCTCATATTTGTTGTTAAAAGCACCTTTGAAAAGGGAGCACCTTATTGAGCTCTAACTGGGTTTTGTGTGTGACGCACTGCTAGTTGTGGGAGTGGAGGGAGGGAAAATAAGAATTGAATGGCACAGCATGGTCTCTGTTCTTAAGTTTTAATCTCTTTAGGTGAGACACAACTTACGTAGGTGAAAAAACCAGGGAACTACACGAGGCAGACTATAACCAAGTACCCAACTCTGCCGTGCACCTGGGAGGCGCGTGGGTATCGGAAGGAGGCTGGAATGGCTAAGAGAGTTTCAAGCAGGCTTCAGGGGAAGAGTTGTCATTTGAATTCACGCTTAGTCACCTGCTTGTTTTTCCCACAAATTGCTAATTACTATTTGCAAAAGGGACAGCCTAATAGTTTGACAAGATTTATAAACTTTCAGAAGCAAAAATATCTTAACCTCAGTAGAAAACTAAAAATGGAGAGTTTTCCTTAATAAAAATGGCCTGATTTACTATAAAGAAGTCATGTGTTTTGTAATTTGATTCAGTGAAGATAATTCCAATTTCATTTTTTAATAATTACTTTAATTACTAATAATTACTTTAATAATCACTTTTTATTATCATTTTTGGAAAATAATTATTGGCAGTTGCTTCGTCCAGAAGAGGTTGAGATTCTGGTCTGCGGAAGTCCCGAGCTGGACATGCACGCTCTGCAGAGAAGTACTCAGTACGATGGCTACGCGAAAACAGACTTAACTATAAGGTTAGCTCAGTCTATTTCTGACAGTGAGGTTGCCGGGGAGGGAGCGGAAGAGAATGTGACTTATTTGTAGAATTTACAATCTTTAAATCAAGTAAGTTAGCTGAAATATTGTAGAGTCCCACCCTGCCTTATTTTATCTTTAGAAAGTAATGTGAGAATATTAAATATGAAATCACTTAGCAATCCCCTGAGAGAAAGTGACATAAATAAGTTTCAACAAAAGTATAAAGATTTTTTTTTTCAGATCTTTTTTTAGAGAGAGTGCGTGAGCTGTGGTGGGGCAGGGGCAGAGAGAAGGAGAGAGAGAACTTTAAGTGGGCTCCACACCCAGCGCAGAGCCCAGCATGGGGCTCAATCTCATGACCCTGTGATTATGACCTGAGCCAAAATCAGGAGTTGGATACTTACCCTACTGAGCCACCCAGGTGCCCCAAGATTTTACTTTTTTAAAAAATGACTTTGGTTCTAGAATTCGGGGATGCTATACTTATAAATAGCATTTTACTAGTGCTGTGCTGAAAAAAAAATGAGACTTGTAAATTACATAGGCGAAAAATGGCTTTTGTACTATCTACTGTTGGACTACTTTTATAATTCTATAAAGATGTTACTTTGGGGGTGCCTGGGTGGCTCAGTTGGGGTTTCACCTCAGGTCTTGATCTCAGGGTTTTGAGCTCAAGCCCGGAGTTGGACTCCATGCTGGGCATGGAGCCTACTTTAAAAAAAATGGTGGTTTCATAATAATGTTAGTCAAAAATCTAATTCATATATAGAAGCTTGTCATTCCTTAACTTCACATTAAGGGCTATTATGTGTGTTTAAGAGAAGTTCTTTCCTTAGAGCTTACTTTATGTTACTTTATTCTGATCTGCAGAATTTTTGACAAGACATTTTATATAAATTTCCTTTGGTGTTCTCTAGATATTTTTGGGATGTTGTGCTTGGATTTCCTCTTGATCTGCAAAAGAAGTTGCTACATTTTACTACAGGAAGTGACAGAGTACCTGTAGGTGGAATGGCCGACTTGAACTTTAAAATCTCAAAGAATGAAACTTCTACTAACTGGTAAATTTCCAGATCGTAATTTTATTTTTAATCTGTAAGTTTTGCTAATAATAATATGTTTGGAATTAGAGGATTCTTTCAGTCAGAAGTCATTTTTGTAGAAAAAAAATCTTGGGAGTAAATACAGCCTCGAGAGAGCATGCATTAAAGTTCTCTGTTCATTTTTAAGACTTACCAATACTAATAACTCCTTTCTATCAACTTTTTACTTTGCTAAGTCGGCTGCTTTGTAGTCTCTTTTAGAATCTATCTGGCTTTTAGTGGTACATTGTATTATGTTCATTTTTATTTAAAGGTGTTTTTTATTAAAAATATTAAGGTGAGTTTTTTCGCTTGTATTACAGTTAGTTCACGAAGTCCTCTAATAGTAGTCATTTTTTTTTATATCTAGTGCGTTTTGCATATGAAGGTTGTAATGATGGCTTTGAATGATGGCTTTGTTTTCTAATAGTATTGATGGGTTGATGCTGATCTACTTGTTTTCCCAAACACCTTATAATTTCTAAAGCTGATATGAGTAGACACTGTTTTTATTAGAATCATTTTTTTCTCCCACCCAATATATTCCCTGAGCTTTGTCAGCTCTTTCTTTCATGTTAGAACTGGACCCCGTCCTTTCCTTTCCCACGGCCATCACCCTGGTGGAGTTGCTTTTTGCCTCATTCCTAACTTACTGAAATGGCCTTCTTCCTGGTCTACTTGCTCAGATTCTTCCCTTTTTAATTATTTTATCCTATTAAATTCATTTTCCTTAACACTGCTTTGTTCATGGTATGTCCTTGGGCCGTAATACCTTTACTGCTCTCCTTCAGTGTAAGTTCTAGACTCTAGAGCCTATCCAATAAAGCTCTGCAGTCTTCTCCCCAAGATTACAGATCAGTTTTCCTTTCTTGTCATGCTTTAGTCAGCAGGTGATTTTGCTCTTCCTTAGACACATTTTGTGTCTAACATTCACTTGCTGTCTATCTGCTCAAGAAAGTTCTACCCCTCCTTAAAGACCCACTTTCTCACCAACTTTCTCTGTGAAGCCAAAAATCGTAGTTCCTTCGATGCGCTCCTCAAATATTTAATAGAAATCCTTTGTCACTTAGCGTCTCGCACCTTTATCTTAGTCATTTAGCCCCTCAAGGCAGAGGCCATGCCTTATACATCTTTGTATTCTTCAGATAGCCACAGTATGTATTAGGTGCTCAATAAATGTTTCCTGAATGAATAGTTCAGTCAACATCAACATTATATTAAACTACAAAACAAATATTTATACATGTATATATATAATTGAGAAATGTCTAAATAAGATTTACAAGTAAAACCCAAAATGAAAAAAATTTCAAAAGAAGCTTTTTTTAAGGTTATAGGCTTATTTACTTAACAGAAATTGATGTTCCAGAATATTGACTAACAACAATATTGTCAATGTAGAAAGAGTAACCTGAGGGGGCCTGAGTGGCTCAGTTAGGGTCAAACGCTCAACTCTTGATTTTGGCTCCGACCTTGATCTCAGTGTTGTGAGTTTAAGCCTCACACTGGGCTCCACACCCAGATGGAGCCCACTTTAACAATAAGAAAATAAGAAAAGAAATAAATAAGGTCATAGGAGTAATGTAATTTAATACAAAAGTGGTATTACATCTGAACTTTTCCTATTGTTACTTCAGGGATTGTTTTGTGAGCACATGTGGTTTAGGCATGAATCTTCCACAGCTCTAGGATGTGCAGTAGGACATCACATAGATTAAATATAGTTGTCCATCAAAGATCTGTACATCACCATTATAGAGCCACTAGATTTTTGTTAAATGAGAATGTTGAATTTTTACATGGTAACAGTATTGGTGTGGGGTCAGACTGATCTGGGTTTGATTATCAGGTCTACAACTTTACCAGCTCTATAGTGTCGAACAGATTACTTAGCCTGTATGTTTCCATGTTTAGTTTCCCTCATCAGTAAAATGAGGATAACAAAAACCACTTTTTAGGTTGCTTTGAGGCTTAAATTAAACACTGCATATTAGCACGGTGCTTGTCATAGACCAAGCACTCAATAAATGCAAACTGATTATAACAGTTTTAAGTCTTTTCATACGGAGAGCTGGCAAAGTTTAGTTTCTAACCTACAAACTTCTTTGAAAATGTTCTCCTTTTTTTCTGGCACATTCTCTATTTTTTTTTTCACTGACTTCTCTGATGGCTGTTCTGACGCTGCCGAAGTTCATAAAGTCTGCAGGAAGGGCCTAAGAAAGGGTAGCAATCTAGAACGAAGATAAACAGTGTCATCAGGGAGAGGACCGGCGCTGGTCCAGAAGATTCCGAGGATGGATGCCGCATGTGCCTGAGGGCAGCGGCACTGAAAGAGTGGGCGTTAAGTATCCAGGAATGTTCTTTTTATTACTTTTGGACAATCAAGACTGAAATAATAGTAACAGTTGTATTACCCACTATTCTGCCAGGTGTTTTATGCACATAGCTCTTTAAATCTTTCAAACAACCAACTTGGATAGTTTACCCTGTTGTGGTGAAAAGGACACTGAGATGTGGAGACATGAAGCCACTCGAACAAGATCCCATGGCCAAAAAGTCGGGGATCCAGCATTCAAATTCAGATCTGCCTCCAAGAGTAATGCCTCTAGGATGCAAATTTCACAAGAGCGCAGGGACATTGACTGTCTGGTCTGTAAACCCAGCCCCTGTGTCTAGAACAACGGTGCCAGTACATAGTAGGTGCTCTGTAAGTATCTGCTCAGTGAAGGAATTAATGGGTCGCCTCTTAGCATAGCGAACTAGATTCGAATTGGCCATGTTTGACCATAGCTTAGCACGTATCCTGTATGTATTCTGAGACTTAGCATCTCTAAAAAAAATTTTTTTCCCTAGGTTGCCTGTGGCCCACACCTGCTTCAATCAACTTTGCCTTCCCCCCTACAAGAGCAAAAAGGACCTAAAACAGAAATTGATCATTGGAATTTCAAATTCAGAAGGTTTTGGACTTGAGTAACCTAGAAGACTTGAAATATATTTATATGTAGCATTCACTTCCCTCTTATTGTGCCTTTAACCTTTTCATGTCTCTGTCTCACAACACCTGACAAAGCTCACCAACTTTAAAATACTGATTTTTTTAAAAAATCAAATATGAAATACATTCAGTGGGGGAGGCATGATTTTCTAAAAACACAGAAATTGCTTGAGTGGGGAAAACACCAGATGGCAGAGACAGGTGTGGGTCCAGCCCCTCTTTTTTATAGCACTTTACCATTCTCCATAAGTAGTTTCTCACAGGTGTTCCACTGGGAAAGCAAAGCACAGTGAAGAGTGCGTTGACCGCGTAGTGGAGCCCGGTGGAGCCCGGTGGCAGATTGTGTGCTGCTGGCTCACACTAGCAACACACACAGCTACATTCGCATTCATGTAAGGCATGTAGCCATATTTTCATATAGAGGTAAACAACAACAGTATAAATGCAGTTTACAGGGTTTTTTTGATATACTGGCTTTGGTCCTATAAGATTCTTTTCAACTGTTGCTGAAAAGCATGTAAATAACTACATAATAGCCTGAGAATAATGGGATTTTGATAGTGCCATTTATTGCTAAAAGATTTATTTTTACAAAGTAAATTCAGGGTTTTAGATGTGTATACAGCTTTTACAAATCAATAAAGATGATTGTACAAGAGTGTTAACTATTTTCAGACTAATTGGATTCGAGGTTCTGTTCTTTTAAGTAATGTTAGTCTGCATGCACGTGGGTGGTAAACTAGTTACTTTGAGTATTCTGTAATATTTGTATAATGATCATTTCTTCTTAAGGGTCAGGACATTAGAGGGGAAATCAGATCTAACTGTTGATAAATTAAGTCAATTACAAGCACAAAAGAAAAGAACTGTTTTTATATATACTTTGACTGATGTACAAGGCTTATTTCTAATATTTTTTGATCACCAGTTGTACTGAAACACTAATTTTGGGGAAAGGCTAGGATAAGATATTTGACAAAAGTGAATACAATAATAACATCTATGTCAAAATGATGTAGCTTGGTGTAAAAATAAAGTTCAACATTTTGGCCAAAATGATTGTATTTCACTGGATTCTGAATGTAGTAAATTCAAAAGTTACCCTTTTAGGCGTTTCTAAACAAGTAGCATGTAAAAAGAAACTACATTTTAAGTCAGACTGTAAATGGTTTTCTTTTTATTTACAGCAAATGAAGCAGTTTTATTGGCATGTTACAAATATTTCCGAATCAAGACTTCTCTATTATACTTTGATAGCTTTCCTTCAGGAAACTCTGAAGATACATTTGCAATAATAATGAAGCCAGCATTTAGTACCAGCATATGGTTCACAGGCAAATAATACCATCCCCCAGTTTTTTCTTAGTTACACTGTTTTCTTATTGCTATGCTTCCTACACCCAACCAGCAGAATTCTTTTAGGGTGGAGGAACGAATCAACTCGTTCTCCTGTAGTTCTAGAGCCAATTCTCAAATGTTTGAGGAATAGAGTTACTTAGGTTACTGTTCTCTTTGCGACGGAAGTGACTCTGCTTTTCCACTGGGTATACTATGTAAAGGATTCTTCTTAAAAATCTTGGAAAAGCCTAAGGAAGTTAAAGGCATGTTGGTTTGGTTTTGTTTGCTCTTGTTTTTTATCCATATGCAAATAAAACTGCTTCTCTGTTACACTGCTTGAACTAGAATGTAAGATGTTTAATGTAGGTTACTACTTACTAATAAGCACAAAAGAATCACGTATAAGAAATCAGACTTAAGTGTTTTAAATAAAATGTAAACAGAGTTTTTATTTGGTAGAGATGGAAAAATTGTGTTGGCTTGGTCTGCATGTTTAATGATGTGCTTGTATATCGATAGCTCTGTCACTTTTAAATAAGTACACAAGCAAGCCAAATTTTTAAATGACAAAGTCCATAAGCAACTAGAAAATTATTGTTGTCCGTTGTTATTAAGTTGAAATTTGTAACCATTTATCACTTAATTACACGTTGCCTTTATTTATTTATGTTGTTTTTGGTTTACAGTGTAATAATACCTCATTTTCCAAAAAAAAAAAAAGAAACCACTGCTGTTCTATCTTGTTAATTTAAATAGCTAGAAAATTCATGTAGTTGCTTTTTAAAATATAATCTGTTAAAGAATTCTTGATTTTTATATCTGCCACAGTAAATTAAAGCATTGTGCAGTATTTATCAGTATTTAGAAAACGTCCTGTCCTTTTTAAATCTGCTTAATCATATTTTTGTCTGTATGATCAAAAGTTTTTAACAGTCTGTCTTTTTTGTACAAATCGTATTGTATTAAGTTCTTCGTTTCTGGATAAAATTTTTCAAATATTAAAGTTATACAATCAATCAGGCTTCAGCTCAATTTTTTAATATTAGGCAATTAATTAAAACCATAAGTTTAAAATATCTTATAAAAGCAAACTGTTCTCTTCATCACACTGTCTCCTAAACTAGTGCTTGGGAATTTGCTAATACGTAGAGCTTCAAGAGATATGTGTTGATATTGACACCAAATAAAACCAACTTCTTTCACATTATTTTCAGTATGAAATAACGTCTATCCAGTGTCTGGACGGTCACAGACCATTCTGTCAAATGAACGTTAAAACGCCACGGAGGCCACCTAGAAAGGAACCAAGTAAGACATTTCATTGGCCAACTTCAGATCTTAAGTATTCCTCCCCAAAACCATTAGTTTGGGCTTCTTCACCTTGCCCACATCCCCTATGCTTAAGGAAAAGAGAGAAGAGATTATGAGAATGTAGGGGAGAATGTCATGAGTAATTCATGGGACAAGAGAGCTGACTGATTCATGGAAGATAGGTAGCTGGGTGGGAGGAAGAAAGACCAGGGTGGGTTTTCACAGTGGCAAATACGCGATCAGTTCACCCAGATGGCCACACAGCCTTTGGTCCCATGTGGTGGTTACGAACCACACTTTGGAGCCAGACTGCCTGGGTTTGGGTTTGCTATTCACTAACTGTGTTTTTTTTGGGCCAATTACTTATTCTCCCCCGGCCTCAATTACTACGTGAAAATAATTAGTAAGTGGAAATAACAAACCTATCTAGTAAGTAGGTTTGTAGGAGGATTAAATGAGTCAATGTGTGTAAAGCACTCACCGCACGTGGCATATGTTAAACAATATGATGGGATGCAAGAGGGAGCATGGTGCTTACGTGTTGACCTTAAAACCACGGCTTCTGAAGGCTTCTGGGGGGTTTTGACTATCAGACACTGGGACAACCACAGATTAAAGAACACAAAGTGCTTCTGAGGCATTAAAATTGTGTTAGGAGAATATTTCTTTTTTTTTTTTTTGAGAATATTTCTTATTCCAGAAACAGTGCTTTAGAATTTATCCTTGTAGATGTCTCACTAGGCAACGGTTTCTTTTTTTTTTTTTGCATCAATTTCTGTATTTTATTTTTTTATTTAAATTCATTAATTAACCTATAGTGTTTTATTAGTTTCAGAGGTGGAGGTCAGTGATTCATCGGTCTTATATAATACCCAGTGCTCATTACATTACGTGCCCTCTTTAACGTCCATCATCCCATTCCCCCACCTCTCTCCCCTCCAGCAACCCTCAGTTGATTAAGAGTCTCTTACAGTTTGTCTGCCTCTCTGATTTTGTCTTGTTTTATTTTTCCCTCCCTTCCCCTATGATCCTCTGCTTTGTTTCTTAAATTCCACATGAGTGAGATTATATGATAATTGTCTTTCTGTGATTGACTTATTTTGCTTAGCATTAATAATACCTCTAGTTCTATCCACGTCATTGCAAATGGCAAGATTTCATTTTTTTGATGGCCGAGTAGTATTCCAGTGTGTGTGTGTGTGTGTGTGTGTGTGTGTGTGTGTGTGTATCTCACCTCTTCTTTATTCATCTGTCAGTGGACTTCTGAGTTCTTTCCATAGTTTGGCTATTGTGGACATTGCTGCTATAAACATTGGGGTGCAGATGCCCCTTCAGATCACTACATCTGTATCTTTGGGGTAAATACACACTAGTGCAATCACTGGGTCATTAGGGTAGCTCTATTTTCATCTTTTCGAGGAACCTCCATACTGTTTTCCAGAGTGGCCGCACCAGCTTGCATTCCCACCAACAGTGTAAGAGGGTTCCCCTTTCTCCACATCCTCTGGGCAAGGGTTTCTAATACTATTTTACAGATGTGTAAATGGCATAATTTTAAAACTCATAAATGGGGAGTTTATTTTTAATGAAACATTTCAAATACAGAGAAAAATTTCAGAAATTAATATAGTAAAACCATGTCCCCACACTCAGATCCAACAAATGTTAACATTTGCCCAACTTTATTTAAAAATAAAAAATTACAGGTGGAGTTGAAGCCCCTTTGTTTTTAATAATAATTTTTTATTATGTTAGTCATCATAAAGTACATCCTTAGTTTTTGATGTAGTGTTCCATGATTCATTGTTTGCGTATAACACCGGTGCTCCATGCAATACGTGCCCTCCTTAATGCCCATCACTGGCCTATCCCAGTCCCCCACCCCCCCTCCCCTCTGAAGCCCTCAGTTTGTTTCCCAGAGTCCATAGTCTCTCGTGGTTCATTCCCCCTTCTGTTTACCCCCCTTCATTCTTTCCTTCCTTCTCCTACCGATCTTCCTATTTCTTATGTTCCATAAATGAGTGAAACCATATGATAATTGTCTTTCTCTGCTTGACTTATTTCACTTGGCATAATCTCCAGTCCTGTCCATGTTGCTGCAAATGTTGTGTAATCGTTCTTTCTGATGGCTGAGTAATATTCCGCTGTATATATGGACCACATCTTCTTAATCCAGTCATCTGTTGAAGGGCATCTTGGCTCCTTCCACAATTTAGCTATTGTGGACAATGCTGCTATGAACAGCCCCTTTTTGTGCCCTTCTCCAATCCCAATACATTCTTTCCTTTCTCCATTAAGCTTCGGCGGCCGTGAACCCTTCCAGCACTGTCTTATATCCCTCTCACCCACGTGCCCGCCTATAAACACTAGACAGCATTGCCACAGTCGCATACCTAATATACTCTACTATCTGAACCCAACTGTCTACAGTCAATATTGTCTTTTCCAGGTTTATCCACGATTCTATGTTTAGATATAATTCACCCGTTTTAGTTGCAGAACGGAACCCTACTAAATGTATAAACACCACAGTTTGTAGATCTCTCCTTCACAGACTAACATTTAGGTGTTTTCGCCAGGGTGAACCGGGCCACGAAGAGTGCCCTCTCCCAGACTGAGCGGACCTGCGCAGTCTCCCTAGATCATAAGCCCCGACGTGGAATGGCCAGAATCACAGGCCAAAACACAGATGCTATTGTCCGATCACTCTCCAGAGTGGTGGTACCAGTATTAATTTCCACCACATTCTAAGAGTTGTCATTTCTCCACATTCTCCTTAACACTTGATTTTAGCTTACCAGTGTGTTTCTTACATTTCCACCATTGCTGAGCACATCTTTGTACGTTTACAGGCCGTTCATATTTCTTCTGCGAATGGCTAGTTCAATATGCTGGCCTATTTTTTTTTTCTATCTTTTCCCTCGTTGGTTTTCAGGAGTTATTTCTTTATTCTCAATTCTGATCCTTTGTTAATCTGCCAGTGACTATGTGACTTTCGACAAATAACATCTCTTCACCTCAGTTTACTCTCAGTTCACCTCTGTAAAATAAAGAAAATAATAATACATAGCTCATAGAGTTGTTAAATAAGCCTGTGTATAAGCATACGTAAGTGTGTGTGTCTGCATATACTTATGCATATATGTATATCTTAAATATATGTAATATGAAGTTAAATAAGCTTATAAGTATATTGTATATATCTAGTTAATATATACACAAAAATATGTACTTACTTTTAAACCTATTTAACGTATATATGTGTGTAAATAAGTACTTATATTTATGCCTGAGCCATAATCATATGTTTAGTATTATGACTGTTATTATTATTATTATTATTATTATAGTTCATGCATTGCAGAGATCTTCTAGTATGAGGCCTAACTTTCATAATATGATTTTTTAAATTTTAATGTAGTCCATACAATAAAACATGATATAGTTGATGTTTGTTTAGATTTAACCACATATTTATAATTTCCTTGCACACCATTCCCTCATCTATTGTTCCTCACATTTACCTCTGGGATCAGTTTTCTTCCTCCTAAATTACAATTACTAGAAGCTCCTTTAATGTTTGTTGGTAGTAAATTCTTTTTTCATTCATCTGAAAATGACTTTCACTTTTGTTCATGAAAGATAGCTTTATTAAGCACACATTTTTATGTTGGTGGTTATTTTTGTCTAAGGTCTTTGAATATATTAATCCACTATCTTTAGGTTTCATTGTTCGTATGAAGTTAGCTGTCAGCCTAATTACCACTCCTTGGTAGATAATCTTTTTCTCTACTTTTAATATTTTCTCATGACACTACTGGACATCAAAGACGATATATATTGTATATTTTTTTATCCCACTTAGAATTCATTATGTCTCTTGAATCTATGGATTTGTATCATTCAATTCTAGAAAATGTGTCAGCCATTTCCTCTTTGAATTACGCTTCTTCCCTGTTCTCTCTGACCTCTCCTGTTAGACATATATTGGAACATCTCACTCAACCATTCCATCTCTCTGAGTGCCTGATCTGTTGTTTAACCAACACACTGATTTTTTTTTAAATTTTCAATGGCTCTATTTTTTTATTTCTAGAGATTCTTTTGGTTCCTTTTCAAGCTCCCCTGTCCTTTTTTCATACTGTTCTTTCCTTCATATGGTTTAATTTTTTAAATAATTTTCAGCATACTTGTTTGATACTCTCTTTTAAATGGTTCTACTCTTCAGTTCTTGAAGTACTAATTCTTGTATTTCTCTCTTCTTTAATAAAGATTTAATTTTTTATAAGATTTAGTTTATATATTCATGACAGACAGAAAGAGAGAGAGAGGCAGAGGAAGAAGCAGGCTCCCCACTGAGCAGTGAGCCTAATGCAGGACTCGATCCCAAGACCCCGCGATCACGACCTGAGCTGAAGGCAGATGCTTCACTGACTGAGCCACCCAGTCACCCTATAAAGATTTAATTTTTAAGTAATCTCTATACCCAACGTGGGCCTCAAACCCACAACCCCCAGACCAAGAGTTGCATGCTCCATCAACCAGACCAGCCAGCTGCCCCTAATTCTTGTATTTCTTCATGTACTGGATCTCATAGTGATTTGTATCCTTGTGTGATTTGTGATTTTGTATTTTTGCATTTTCTGTTTACTTTCAGGTCCTGAATCGTGCGAGTGCCCTAGCAGAGTAGTTCCACGTTGTTCTCAGCCAAGGCCCTCCAGGTTTCCCACACAAATTTTTCTATTAACTTCTTGGACTAGGTTTCCTTTTCCACTTGTGAAAATGTGGACCCCCTTACCTGTAGTGGGTTTATGAGTAGAATTTTTCTATCCCCTTTTCATAGACATAGCAACCTTTTTTTAAAAGATTTTATTTATTTATTCTGACAGAGAGAGAGAGAGAGAGCACAAGCAGGGGGAGTGACAGGCAGAGGGAGAAGCAGACTCCCTGCTGAGCAAGTAGCCTGATGTGGGACTTGATCCCAAGACCCTGGGTCAGGGCCTGAGCGGAAGGCAGACACTTAGCTGACTGAGCCGCTCAGGTCTCCCCATAGCAACCCTTTTAAACTCTAGGCTTTATGAAGTTGGATCAGTTTTGACTGCGCACCTTGAATAGGCCTGAGGCATGTCTGCTGAACCCATGTGCACTGAAATCCCTTACAGGTCTCATCACCCCCATGAGTCACCTAATCCTGCTTACTGTTTTCAGCTTTTCATTTCTTCCTCATTTCCTATAACTGATAATTTCCCTTGCTTTCAATTTTGGACATTTATATTTTAAGATTTTTGTAGATATGTTCCCAAAATTTATAAAATTCTATTGTAGTCAATGGCCTCTTCCATTTCAACTCAGCCTATACAAACATGCCCCTTGGTTCTTCTTACCCCATCCAATTTGTGAAACTTTGACATATATTGTTTCCTGTAGATTATTTGCATCGAGGCTTATTAATTTGTTAATACTTTTTTTTTTTTAAGTAGGCTCCCTACTCAGCGTGGAGGCCAACACAGGGCTTGAACTCACGACCCCAAGATCAAGACCTGAGCTGAGATCAATATCAGACACTTTACCCGACTGAGCCACTCAGGTGCCCTATTAATTCAACACTTTTTTATTGAGTGACTATTATGTCAGCTAGAGGCTGAAGGTTAACGCTATACACCACTTGTTTATTCTTTACAAACATAAGAAGCAGATGTGATTCTGAATACTTATGAAGCATTAAAATGTGTATTATAGCAAGGATTTTCATAGCAATTATACAACTCAACGTTTTCATGCCATTTAGATATTACAACTGAACCCACGGGTGGACAGACAGTAGGAGCATTAATCCCATTGAGTTTAGCTGCTGGGTTTTCCAGCAACACAACCTGGCTTTTTCCATATGTACACATACCCACACCCACCCACACACACATGCAAATCACAATAGGAAAAATCTAGAATTATTTCAGTAGGATTTCTCAAGGAGCTCAGTCTTGTGCTGTGTTTCCACTTGCACATAGGCCACCTCTCAATACGCCTTCCTGACTCGTCTCTGTCACTGGCAGTCTTACTCTCCTGATTGACTTGACTTGTAAATGGTGGTCTCATTTTAACTTTTCCTCCTCTTCAGCCTCCTATCAGCAATCTTCACCTTTATGATGTTTCTCTTGTTTGACCCCTCTTTCTACTCTGTTCATACAGCCTCCTCCTTGGTTTAGACACTCAACCTTTGATAGCTAACTGGCCCCCCTGACTGTAGACTCACTCTTCCCCATTTATCCTAAGGCTCCTCAGTTAATCTTTATAAAATTTCGTTCTTCTCACATGCCTTGCTATCAAGTGTCTAAGATATATCTAGTGCTGACCTGACCATCTTCCAAATCCCGAGCCTAACATGGGTTCCACTTCTACTTTGCATTCTCCCCAACACAACTTCCAAGAGGATAGCTCCTTTATTGAACACGCCTACTCAGTCCCATCCCTGCTCAGCCTAATGCTTCTCTAATGGTCCTCTTCCTGCTCCTCTCCCACCAACCAACTCCTCCCTCAGCTCTACCCCAAATCAGCTCACGTCTCCTGCCCTCCAGAGCCTCCCAGTCTAGAACTCTCTCTCCCCTGCCAAACCTTGCCCTGAACCATTACTACCCCCAAACAAAAAAGGTAGCTGGGGGGCAAATCGCACTCTTTTTCACACCATCCTACTGTCTTCATTTCTCAGGTGGTGCTTCGTGTTTTCAAACTGGTGTGTGATTCACTATATGCATATCAGCAGCTTGAGAACAGAAGTTATTTCCTGTGTCCCCACCTAGCACCTAGCACAGTGTTGGGTCAGTAAACTCAGATAAAATCCTATCTGACTTGTTGACTTGACTGGGCAGGTGAAGCAGTCATGCAGTCCGTGGAATGAACCAGAGAACTACTTAGCCCTGCTTGGGTAAGTAGTTCGTTGTTAATTGTAGCCTATTGTCCTGACTCACACAAACCAGTTTGCACCCTGGCTGTCAAGACTCCAGTGTGTCAGCCTTGAGGAAACACCTTCTTAACCCCCACCTACCACCATGTTCCCATCAGCCTGAGCCTACCTTTCCACTCCAAACTACACGGAACCTGAGCTTGCCTGCCTCCAATTACCAAGTGGCTCATTCACCAAACGAAACAAAATCAGTAAGCAGTGGCAGTCATCGTACATTAACTGTGAAAGGGAAACAAAATGGTTGCAAAATAGTTCTGTGGTATAAACCAAATTTTGGTTATGTATGTATGTATATTTGTGAATGTGTGTGTGTGTGACTGTGTGTGACTGTGTGTGTACATAAATGTATATATGTGTGTGTATGTTCTGAAAGACTATATTGCACTTTGTTAATAGTAGTTATCACTGGGATTATGCATGATTTTACTTTTGTCTTTTTGCTTGTGTGTTTTTAATTTCTTCGTAATAAAGAAAAAACTCTTAATATTTTAAACCAGGTACCCAATACTCTAAGCATCTACAGAAAAAGATCCATATTTATTGAACATCTATGGTGTATGAGCCATTTTATGTACACCATTTCACATTTCATTTAATCTTTACAACAACAGTATAAAATTGATAAGAAAATTAAAACTCCGAGAAGTCTAAACTTTTGCCCAAGGCCCACACAGGAACCAAGGCAGAATTTGAACTCATGTCTGTGTGACTCTAAACATCATGATTTCCCATTTCAAATGCTTCCCCAAACTAGTGAGGCTTTCCAGAAACTCCTAAGCTTAAACTGTACTGCTAGGTGTAGACAAAATATTTTCTCATTGATTGGCCCAGGAGTCAGTCAATCTATGCTCTCATCCTAAACCTGACACTTACTGGCTGTGTAACCTTAGATGATTTCTTTATTTGCCTCCCTTTTGTCTTCCAAAAAAAAGACAAATATTCTTGGAATTTTTAAATATAATACAGAATAATAACTTCCTCTGGATCGAGGAAGATATTTTGTCTATAATAATGCCTTAGGAAACCATGATAGTGAGACACCGTATGTCTGATCACCGGGAATACAGGCGAAGAGTATTTGTGGGGAAACTTACAACCTAAATATTTTTATCGACAAAAGATAAATTCATTAATTCAACAAATAAATTAAAATTTTGGTGAGGGGGCGGGGAACAAAGAAAAAGAGATAAAAGCATCAATAACTAAATTTAAAACCATAAAAACAGTATCATCGAGGCATTAACCCAAAAGCAGGTCCCTTGAAGAGGTTGATACAATTAATAAACTTCTAGCAAATGTTAATCAGGAAAAGGGGGAACCACACCACACTAGAAAGGAGAAGCAGTTGCAGGTAGTGGGGTGTGCCGCGGAGCCCACGTTTGTCCTGCTCAGCAGAGGCTGCAAGTCCGTCACTGTCGCCATCACCATCTGGAAGAAAACAGTGTTGACAGGACAGATGTCAGAGGCTGTTCTCACAGCGCCCTCCAGAAACATGGCTAAGGAGAAAGAAACTGTACTGGACATAGTCATCGCACCTGGGGGCTCCTTCCTGTTCTGCTCTCTCCCTCACCCTAACTCTCCTCTGAACTCTGCTTCCAAATCTCAGCTGTGGCCCAACTGCTCCCCTCGGGGTCCTGACAGCTCCTCCAAAATGTGGCCTCTTAGATCTCAGATCCTCCCCTTCTCCTCTCACCCTCCCATTGTCTTTCATCTCTCTTCCTCCTCCACCTTCTTTCTCTGGTTCTAAAAACGACACCCCCTCCCTGGGCTCCTCAGGGCTCCCTCGTTCAAGCAGTTGCCAAGCCCTGTCAGTTCTGGCTCAGTGCATGTTTACTGGTCCAGGCCTTGACCACCTACTCAACTGCGAGCTCCAATCTGGTCTTTCTGTGGCCTCTTTCTTCCCAAATCCATCTACACCCAAGCTACCACCACCACATTGTTCAGAAACCTTCAGTGGCTCTCTGTTGCCCACAACAGGAGGTCAAAACACAGCAGCAGATTGGAGGCTTTCCATTGTTCAACCCAATTTAATCAACCTTGGCACTTATGCTTCTCCTTCAAATATGCCATAATCCTTCCAAACAGCATGCAGACTTGTCAGAAAGCCATAACAAGAGTTCTGAGGGGCACCTGGGTGCCTCAGTCGGTTAAGTGTCTGACTTCTGTTCAGGTCATGATCCCAGGGTCCTGAGATGGAGCCCCACATCGGGCTCCCCACTCAGCCGGGAGTCCACTTCTCCCTCTCCCTCTGCCCCTCCCATTGCTTGTGCCCTCCCTGTCTCCCTCTCTCTCAAATAGATAAATAAAATATTTTTTAAAAAGTATTTTTAAAAAGTTCTGAAAGAGTGTTACTAAGAAATTGTGTAGACATCCAAGTTGTTCTTTGAACAAAAAGCAAAAAACATTTTTTTTTAAACTAGGCTTCATGCCCAGCATGGAGCCCAACACAGGGCTTGCACTCATGGCCCTGAGATCAAGACCTGAGCTGAGATCAAGTGTCAAATGCTTAACTGACTGAGCCACCCAGGCGTCCCACAATAAACATTTTTGAGCATGCAAGAGTTTGGAGAATGCAGCCTTTTAAATGCCCATCTTCAACCAACCAAACAAAAACTACTAGATGATAAAACGCAAGCTACAAGTAGATAAATCCTAAAGGTAAGAAAACAAAAGCAACCAACGTTTTACAGGTAAGTGAAACCCTGTGTATGGGGCAAACGAGACATGCTATTTACCATCCTCAGCAGAGGAAAGGATATGGAGCCAGGTCTTAAGTCCCACCTCTGAGTCAGACTAGACCTGGCTTTGAATCATCCTCTATTCCATACTAGTTATGGGACTATGAAGACATACCTCAATGTCTCTAGACCTTGATTTCCTACCTATCTACCTACTTACCTGCCTACTATCATCTATCTACTGTATCTATCCATTATCTGTCTCCTATCTATCTCTATCCCCTCCACCTATCCTCTGTGACCTAGCCTCTATCTGTCACTTATTCCTTAGCTATCTATGAATTACAGAAACAGTGGAATTATTCCATTGTTGGGCAAATCCTGCTGCTTTTCCTGCATACCAACCCTGAGACACACACGTACACACAAATACACACACAAAAGGCCTTTGATTCTCCAGCTCGCTCAGGGAGTGTTAGAATGAGAACTTGCTTTCTCTCCACTCTCTGACTGCTGCCCCCAGGGGAGGGCAGCTGCTTTTTGATTGAGGAGAGCCAGGTCTCACTGGGCCGTGTTTCACTGGAGTGTGGATCTATACACAGAAAAGCTGCCCTGGGCCTTGTTCTTCTCTCTAGTGTTCTGGGAATCTCTGGCCTAGCCACAGTGGGCACCTGAGCTTCCAGTCTCCTCAGCCAATGGCCATGCCCATGAGACCCACCATTCTCCAGCTCCTCCATTTGTATCTGGAGAAGTAAGAGCGGAGGACAGAGAAGTCAGCGAAGATCAGCTAGAGTAACAGGTGACCCAGACTCATGGCTTTGTGAAGTAGAAGTTAGTCTCTAACTCACTCAGCAGTTCTGGGAGGATACTGAGGTCAGCAGGGCAGCTGTCCCCGTCATCATGCCAGCTGTCCCCGTCATCATGCCCAGGCCATTTCCATCTTGTGGCTCCACCATCCCCTAGGGCATCACTGATGTCCGTATCCAGTGGGCTGAAGGAGAAAGCATGGCAGATTGCCCAGAAGATTTTCATGGGCCGGGCCTACAAATAGCACCCACGGTGCCTGCTCACACTGCTTTGGAGAGAACTCAGTGACACAGAGCCGCAGGCTGGATTCTCAAGAAGCAGGTGCTGACATTGAAGTTCAGGGGTACACAGAAGTCGTTGGAAAACAGTACCTATGAAAGGAAAAGGGGAGAAGCAGAACTGGGCAGAGGAAGAAGCTGGGCTATAACAGCACAATCTGACAACACAATGGCCAACCCGGTGGGGAGCTCCGGAGCGAATATTGTCTGTCAGAATTGTCCTGTCTGGGTCAAAATAGCCAGGCCTTTCTGTCGTGCCTCAGGCAGTCAGGCGGGCCCTGGGAAAGGTGTGACACTGGGTGAGGTGGCTCTCTGTAGCTCAAGCCAACCCTGAAGGAGCTGACAACTGAAGACCATCTACTGACTACATTTCCTGCCCGTGGGCAGCAGGCCCTTCCTGGAAGGGGTGTCTGGAGGCGCACCTCATGTCTGCCGTACGTGGCCACACCTAACTGCAAGGGAGTCTGAAAAATGTGAGCCAGCTCTGGGCCCAAGAAGAAGGGAGAGCAGGGTGTGGTGCCAGCTAGCAGTCCGGCAAGATCTCAGCACGTTCTCCAAACCCAAGAGGGGCCACACTTGGGAGCTAAATGACACAGCAAGTAGATAGTCTGATCTCCGTTTAGCCATGTGTGTTTACTCCACCTGCTACAACCCTGAGGGGAGCAGGGTGGTGGGCACAGGAACCTAACCCTGGCAAGAATGTCTATAAAGTACCTGAACAGGAAGGGCCTGATCAATGCTGCTTCAGTCTCCAGCTTTTCCTGCTTCCTCTCATTCTTGGAGAGTCTGAACAGCCCCATCAGGAGCCCAGCTTAGCAGCATTCGGAGTGATTTATTAAAAGGGGGGAGATGAAAATGGCCTCTGAATTACACAACTGCCCTAGTTTATGTGTGGGCCCATCAGCCTTGACCTCCGAGCTTCTGAGGGCCTATAATCACTTTCTAGGTCCAAGAGAGAAATCTGGAAACCTAGAAATAAATCCCCCCACTTTATACCAAATGACCTACTTTTCTCTTTTGCTGTCATTTCTGAGGTTCCAATGGTCAAAGGAAATGTTGGGAAGTTGTCTGTGCTTGTCACAGCTGAGAACACAGCTGCCAAGCTCTCCTCTTTGATCCATCACAAGAGAACATTGGGAAATTCAAGCCAAACACAAGTCCTGGCTAGCCGGGGAGGCTGCCTGGGTTAACTCCTAGTCATCTGGAACCACAGGCAACCAGCATCAGGTAGCCACCTCCCTGAGCAGGGAATCTGACAGGCCGCCAGCCAAGGTGGGTGAGAGCAGTAAGGTTGCAAAGGAGGGCCTGGTGGGATGGGCAAATCTGGGCCCACCCTTCCTCCTCCTGTCACCCCCTCAGTAGTACCCTAAGCCTGGTGTTCCCTTTAAAGAGAAGAGAAACCATCACAGAACTGAGAGGAAGAGACCATCTCAGCCCTCTTCAGGCCCTCACCTGCTCTGTGACCTTGAGCAAGTAACTTTGCAGGGCCTTCATGATGCAACCATTAAGTGGGGCAAGAATATCAAGTCTACCTACTTCTCTGGTGGCTTTTTAAACCTTGAGTTTGTAGACCTCCAGGCTCTATGCACATCCTTCTCGAGGCCAATGGGCTCTCCTTTGTCATTTTTCTTTTTGATTTTGATAACTGAAAATGATTTCCACAAGATGACTCTGGCTTACCTGAGGGCCATGTTATACTGAGTACTTGGTTAGTTCCTGGTCATCTGGGTGTGTCATGATTTCAGACGCAATGTTTTGTGTTTGAATCCAAGGGAGACCACATGCTTCTCAGCATGCAAGACAAATGAATGGAGGTGTATTCGTTTCTTATGGACGCTGTAACAAATTACCACAAGTTTTGAGGCTTAAAACAACACGGATTTGTTTTCTTACAGTTCTGGAGATCAGAAGCGTGAAATGGGTCTTACCAAGCTAAAATCAAGGTGTCAGAAGGGCTGCATTTCTTCTGGAGGCTCTAGGGGAGACTTTGTTTCCTTGCCTTTTCCGGCTTTTAGAGGCTGCCCGCATTCCTTGGCTTCTGACCACTTCCTTCCTCCTCAAAGCCAGCAGCGTAGCATTGTCTAATCTCTCACTCTGACCTTCTGCCTCCTTTCATTTATAAAGACCCCTGCGATTACATTGAGCTCACTGAGATGATCCAGGATAATCTCCCCGTCTCAAGATCCTTAACGTAGTCACAGCTGCAAAGTCCCACTCCAGCCAAAACAACATATTCACAAGTTCCCGGGAGTAAGACATGGACGTCCTTGGGGGCCATTGTTCTGCTACCACAGAAAGCTTTCCATTGCTCAGTCAGTCCAGCTGAAGACAAAAATGGGCATAAGAATAAGGAATGGTCAGGATGGTAAAGTGGCTCTTTTTCATTTATTCACTGATTTCCTGCAGTGATCCAAGTGTCCTCCTTGTGATTGTTTCTTTACTTAACTATATCTGAAGTATTTGAAAACTAATTTTAGATATTCTGCTGTTCCTAAATACAGCAGAAATAATATTGAAAATGAAAGAAAACAGGCTTTATATACTTCATGGTTTCCTCCTTTTTCTAAAGTCCCCAAAGCATTAAGATCTCTTCTTGTACTAACAGGGACTGTTGTCCAAAATATGTGGTTAAGTGTGAAAAGCAAACTTCAGAGCAGCATGTTTATTTTATTTCCATAAAATAATAGATTTGTGTTTGTTTCTACAGAGAAAATACCTACAGACCCAGCTTGAATCCCAGCACAAGTATATGCACCAAACTATTAACTGTGTTATCTTAGGGAGTGGGGGCCACAGGGAGGAAGCAGCTAAAGGATTCCAGATTTTCACTTTCTAAGTTATAATTTCAAGAATGTTCTATTGTGTGTGTGTATGTATATGTATATATATACATACACATAATATTATGTATAATACACTAATAAAATATATATAATAAACACATTATTTTTTATAACTAAGAGAAAATAGGACAGTGCCTATTTGTGTTTAAAGACTAAGGGGCTGGGGCGCCTGGGTGGCACAGCGGTTAAGCGTCTGCCTTCGGCTCAGGGCGTGATCCCGGCGTTATGGGATCGAGCCCCACATCAGGCTCCTCTGCTAGGAGCCTGCTTCTTCCTCTCCCACTCCCCCTGCTTGTGTTCCCTCTCTCGCTGGCTGTCTCTATCTCTGTCAAATAAATAAATAAAATCTTTAAAAAAAAAAAAAGACTAAGGGGCTTTTCAAAAATACAGGTTTTGCTAGAGAATAGCATGAACCAAAACTTCAAGATTCTGCCCAGTGAGAACCTTAGGCCTCACCTCTGGGTGCTTCCTATTATCTCCTTTCCAATTCCTCCGCAGAAATTTGAGATCTGTCCCACACCATTGCAATCACATGGAATGTAGGTCAGGTAATTAGTAACCAGGGTTTGTTTACTTTGGAACACTCAGTACACTCAGACAAAATAGGCCATTTCCCATTCCTCAGGACAGAATCCTAGGGCTTTTGAGAGAAGAGAGAACTTGAGTCACTGAAGGCAAACCCCTCATACCCTGAGGCCCGAACTAGGTCATCAGCTAGTAAGCAGTAGTGCTGGGATTCAAGCTGGGTCTGTGGGTTTCTGGAAGTCTTGTTCTTGCCACTTGACTGTCCCCTGGTCAACTACTGAAAATGGGCCTTCCTGGGATTCCAACCTGAGTTCTAGAGAGCTGGCAGGGCCCAAATGTGCAGTAATGGCTCTTCTCATGCCCCCCTTCACCTCGGACTGGGACACTGGTGACCATGGGGAATGACTGGAAGCACTGGTCACCCAAACACCCTAGAGATGCACATGTGGCAAATGGATGGAAGGTTGGTTGGTGGCAGGAGGGGCTGGGCTGCTCTGGCTGCAGAGCATTGCCGTCCTTGTTAACACTGCAGTCCGGAAATTTCCTAGGTAGCCTTTGCCTCCTTAAATGTAGAGTTTTTCAAGGCCATTCTCTTGAGTGAACTGAATATGATATGACTCATGGACTCCAAAATGGCTCTGGCCAGTGAGAATATCAGTGAAGACAAATGGGAGCAGCTTTTGAAAATCACTGGGGATGTTTACATCACCCACCCAGCATCAGGTAAGCTGAAAGATTCACAAGCAGAAAAGCCTAAGGTCCACCCAGAGGGTCAGGACAGGAGGTCCCAGGATATAGCAGCATTTGTCCCAAGGCTCAGCAGTAGGCAGGAGTCTATGAAGAAAGGAGGCCTAGCTGGTAGCCAGCCTGGAAATGCTGCTTGGTGTTTTCTTTCTTCTTTTTTCTTTTTTTAAGTTTATTTTATTTTTTAGTAATCTCTACACCCAACGTGGGGCTCAAACTCATGACCCTGAGATCAGGAGTCACACACTTCTCCCACTGAGCCAGCTAGGCACCCCAAAAATTCACATATACATTTTTTTATTTTAATGTTTTTTTATTATATTACGTTAATCACCATACAGTAGTACATCTCCGGTTTCCGATGTAAAGTTCGATGATTCATTAGTTGCGTATAACACCCAGTGCACCATGCAATACATGCCCTCCTTACTACCCATCACCAGCCTATCCCATTCCCCCACCCTCCTCTCCTCTGAAGCCCTCAGTTTGTTTCTCAGAGTCCGTAGTCTCTCATGCTTCATTCCCCCTTCTGATTACCCCCCCCTTTCTTTATCCCTTTCTTTTCCTACCGATCTTCCTAGCTCTTATGTTCCATAGATGAGAGAAATCATATGATAATTGTCTTTCTCTGCTTGACTTATTTCACTTAGCATTATCTCCTCCAGTGCCGTCCATGTTGCAGCAAATGTTGAGAACTCGTTCTTACTGATAGCTGAGTAATATTCCATTGTATATATGGACCACAACTTCTTAATCCAGTCATCTGTTGAAAGGCATCTCGGTTCCTTCCACGATTTGGCTATTGTGGACAGTGCTGCTATGAACATTGGGGTGCATCTGGCCCTTCTCTTCACTACATCTGTATCTTTGGGGTAAATACCCAGTAGTGCAATGGCTGGGTCATAGGGTAGCTCAATTTTTAACTTTTTAAGGGACCTCCACACTGTTTTCCAGAGTGGCTGTACCAACTTGCATTCCCACCAACAATGTAGGAGGGATCCCCTTTCTCCACATCCTCTCCAGCAATTGTTGTTTCTTACCTTGTCAATTTTTGCCATTCTAACTGGCGTAAGGTGGTATCTTAGTGTAGTTTTGATTTGAATTTCCCTGATGGCTAATGATGTTGAACATTTTTTCATGTGTCTGTTAGCCATTTGTATGTCTTCATTGGAAAAGTGTCTGTTCATATCTTCTGCCCATTTTATGATTTGTTTATTTGTTTCTCACGTATTGAGTTTGAGAAGTTCTTTGTAGATCTTAGATACCAGTCTTTTATCTGTAGTATCATTTGCAAATATATTCTCCCATTCCATGGGCTGCCTCTTAGTTTTTTTGACTGTTTCCTTGGCTGTGCAGAAGCTTTTTATCTTGATGAAGTCCCATAAGTTCATTTTTTCTTTTGTTTCTCTTGCCTTTGGAGATGTGTCATGAAAAAGGTTGCTTTGGCCAATGTCGTAGAGGTTGCTGCCTATGTTCTCCTCTAGGATTTTGATGGATTCCTGTCTCACATCGAGGTCTTTCATCCATTTGGAGTTTATCTTTGTGTATGGTGTGAGAGAGTGGTCAAGTTTTATTCTTTTGCATGTAGCTGTCCAATTTTCCCAGCACCATTTATTGACAAGACTGTCTTTTTTCCACTGGATGTTTTTTCCTGCTTTATCAAAGATTAGTTGCCCAAAGAGCTGAGGGTCCATTTCTGGGTTCTCTATTCTGGTCCATTGGTCTGTGTGTCTGTTTTTGTGCCAGTACCATGCTGTCTTTGTGATCACAGCTTTGTAGTACAGCTTGAAATCTGGCATTGTGATGCCTCCAGCTTTGTTTTTCCTTTTCAACAGTTCCTTGGCGATTTGGGGCCTTTTCTGGTTCCATACAAATTTAAGGACTATTTGTTCCAGTTCTTGAAAAATGTCTTTTGATCGGGATAGCGTTGAAAGTGTAAATTGCTCTGGGTAGCATGGACATTTTAACTATGTTAATTCTTCCGATCCATGAGCATGGAATATTTTTCCATCTTTTTGTGTCTTCCTCAATGTCTTGCAAGAGTGATTTATAGTTTCTAGAATATAGGTCCTTTACGTCTCTGGTTAAGTTAATTCCAAGGTAACCTATGGTTTTTGGTGCTATTGTAAATGGGATGGATTCCCTAATTTCTCTTTCTTCAGTCTCATTATTCATGTATGGAAATGCAACTGATTTCTGAGCATTGATTTTGTATCCCACCACATTACTGAATTGCTCTATAACTTCTAATAGTTTGGGAATGTGCTTGGTGTTTTCTTACCAGACTCTTTGCTGCTGTTTGCGTGGCTGCCATACTCTCCCCCAATCAGGACGAGGCATACAGTGGAAGATGCTGGGGACACATAGCATTGGTGAACAGGACAGAGCTGCTTCTGTTTGACCCTCCAATGTGTCACTACCTGTGAGCAAAGCCTGACCCCAGAAAGTTATCAACCTTAATCTCCAAGGAAGTGGGATCCTGGTGCCGCACCATGTAGATCCAGCTACTACGTAGTTACAGTCCCTTGAAAGCTGGAAACAAGGGCTTTGTTCTGTGGGGGTGGGATGAACAAGGACTGGAGCATCTACTCCAACTCGGAATTCTGAAGCATCTCCTCTGGAGCCTTCTAGAGTCATTCTCATCAGTCCTAATTGTCAAGGATTCACCAGTGGGGAAAGACCACCAGCTATTCTCTATGCTAGCGGGGTGTTCCTTCTATTCAACCAAGAGCACACTGAGGGCCTTGGGAAAGGAGCACCCTCTTCCCTCCCCTCTGCTGCTTATAAGCCTATATTTGGAAGTGGAGAGTATCCTACTCCCAGGTCTTCCACCTAGAATTCTATCCAGGATGGCAGGTTTTGGAGTGTAAAGCCAACGTGAGACCAGATCTCAGACATCAGGAAGCTCTGTCTTCCAATGGAGGCATTCTGTTCCTTCTGAGTTCCTTGTCCAAATGCCTGGGGATGATGAAGAAGTCATTATGTAGTACTAAAGACTGATTTGTTGAAGGCCTGCTTCTGGCTTGCCTCCTCACTGTGGACAGTATCATAGCCTGACTACATGGGAAGACGAGGCCATAGAACCAGAAATCTTCTAAGCTGTGTCAGAACTCAGAGACCACCTAGGGAGGAACACAGCTATACCGTCAGGATCTTTGAATGCAAGATTGCAAAAGAAATGAGTGATCTTACGGCATATAAGGCTCCAGAGCTCTGGGAGTCACTCAGGAGAGTGACCACTTTTACACATCGGATTTCAGTTTCACTATCCAGGGTGTGCCAGAAAGCAAGAAAAGGCAGATGGTCCTGCGGTGCCCCGACCACCTTGGCAGTCTCCCCTCCCTCCTCCACTCCGAGGAGTGAAATGACTCATCACAACACCTTCCTTCCCTTCCCAAGGCCTGATGATTTCCCAGCTACGGGAGAGTTGTAGAATCAGTTGAAATAGGTCAGGGCTCAGGGTAGGAGCAGAGAAAGGTGGTGAGGAGAAGAGAAGAGGGAGCCCAGAGAATCAAGCACAGAAATCATAGAGAGGAGCTGCTTTGTTTGACATTGGCCCCAAGGGACTCAGGACTCTGGCCATGCAGTTACCCCAAGGCCTCTGCAAGAACCTCAGGCCTTCCAAAACCCTAGGTAGGAAAAGGCATCCATCCTATCTGGCCTCGTCAGGGGACAGCTGCGGGAAGAGTCCAGGGGGAGGAGAGGATGACTTGCGCCACAGCAAACACATTCCTGGCTGGGCCTTCCAAGCTCCACCTTGGCTCCTCTGGGCCACTCTTCCTCTTTTCAGGGTTTCTTGGAGCTCTGACAGCCATGTCAACTTGCAACAAAGCCTGTGGTTGCATCATTACTGACCCTAGACAGTTTACATTTAGGCTCCTCCATGTGGTGTGGCCCAGCACTGAGGCACGTGGTGGGGATGGAGGCTGCCCTCCCTGTCTCCCAGTCACCCTGCCTATTGCCTGTAACCAAGCCACGGCAGGGCACTGATGAAACACTGTGCGGACAGGGCAGCGGAGGGGGGTGGGCTGTGATGGGATGGTCTTTCTGGCATCTCTGAAAGAGCAGTCCAAACAAGAACATGGGAATGATGAGTGTCTCTGAATTCTTCCCTAAATCTTTGTCCAGGCATTTAATCTCCAAAGCATTGGAATCCCCATCCCCTATCCCTCACAAAAAGACCTTTGTCTCAATTTACCAGCCTTTGTCCATAAGATCCCAGGATCCTGCCGGCTAGTCTTAGCCCCCAAAATTCCACCCAGGACTCTACAGCTAAGGTTCTCTATAATGTAGCTCTGGACTGCCTTCTCTGCTTTGTTGGCATGGGGGCACAGAAAACACAGAGAGGAAATAAGACCCCAGCACCCTTGCTAGGCTCTCCACTTGGTAGAGAGATGGGATCTATGTGCCCTAGTCCCATAAAAGTCACCATGAGGTGGTGTGTGCTGTAGAAGAGAATGCTCGAAGAGCCACAGAATCCCAAGAAGGGAGCCAACAATTCTAAGTGAGTAGATCTCGAGATGGCTCGGGGAGAGTCAGGAGAGTAGAAGGATGAAGAACAAGGACTCAGGCTGGGCAGACCAGATGTAATTCCTCCGCTTCCTGCTGTGTGACTTTGTGGATGTTACATCTCTGAGACCAGGGTCACCTGTAAAGTGGGAATAATAATGCTCATCTCACCAGGCTGTTGAGGCTAACTGAAGATTGTGTGCTTGGTATTGCCCCCTTGTGCATGCTTGGCACACACTATTTCCAAGGAGGAGGGAACTATCTGAGGCCAAAGGCGATAGCAGTTTAGGTCATGGAATCTGCAGTCAGAAGACCTGGCTTCAAATCCTGCAAAAGCATGTGGTCTACCTGAACTTCAGTTTCCTCATCTATAAAATGGGAAGGATAATAAGACCCAACTCAGAGGACCATCGGGGGACTAAATAGAACAACATTGTAAGACAATTAGTTCAAGGCCTGGCATTTATCAAGCACTTAATAAATGCTGGCTGCTTTCACAGCTTCCAGACTCACGCAGCCTGGGCTGACTGGTACACATCACTCATTGGCCCAAATCCTCAAAGGCCCACGGTGGGGACAGGGTAAGGGTCTCTCAGGGGCCACAGAGAGAGCAGCCACGACCACAAGCTTCTGATGAGGGAATCCTTTCACCAACAGACCACAGAGTCACTGAGGCTTTGTGGAAATTCCTGTTTGCTTGCTCAGTGGATTTCAGCACCGTGCCTGTTGGTCCTTCCTCCATCCATGAATTCTAACCTATTTGTCTGAAACTTTCTTCCTGAGAGATGGTGTACAAGTTTAACTTGAAGCAGTCGGTGGTATCATCAACAGTCCACCCACTCCTCAGCTGAGTTACTCTGAAGACGAGGCAGGTTGGCCTTTGATCATTCCTCTGAACTGTTATGACAACACAATAGTAAACAGTTGTCTGTCCAGATCATGCAACATCTCTGCTACACACTCTCACACTCACTCCTCATGACTGCCGGTGAGTCTGATGAGGCAAGGCTGATGAGGCAAGGCTGTCTCAGCAGGTTAGGAGGAAATGGACCTCCAGCAGGCATTCTAGGTTTTCTAAATTGTCAGCGATCTGGAGGGGGATTCTCTTCAAACTTCGGGTGCATGGAAGCACCCTGCTGTGGGTTGATTTGTTGGTGGCTTGAACTGACAGCCACCCCTGGGGACCACTAGACCTTCAATGTACTATAATTCAACTTTCTTATTTTACAAATGGAGAAAGTTGAGCCCCAAACAAGGGAAGCAATTTACCCAAGGTCACGAGACAGGAACAGGATTCCAATCTCCCAATTCCCACTTTAGTGATTTCTCTACTAAACCACCACACTGCCCAGTACCTTTTTGTTTGCGAATGTTTTTGGTTAGAAAAAATCACTTTTACTTTTGAAGTAGTACAGTGGGAAAACAATCTTTTTTAAAAATTTTTATTCAATTTATTTAAACTAAAAAAATACAAAACACCTGCCCTCTCCCACCCCTGCCCCCTGCCTATTACAACCACCGATCTGTTTTCTGTATCTATGAGCTTATTTTTGCTTTTAAATTTGATTCCACATATAAGTAAAATCATATGGCATTTGTCTTTCTCTGTCTGACTTATTTCACTTAGCATAATGCCCTCAAGGTCCATCCATGTTGTCGCAAGTGGCAAGATTTCCTTCTTTTTCACGGCTGAATAATATTCCATTGTGTGCATATACACCACGATTTCTTTGTCCAGTCATCCATCAGTGGGCACTTAAATCGTTTCCATATCTTGGCTATTGTAAATAAGGTTGCAACAAACATGGCCCAGACACCTTTTCAAATTAGTGTTTTTGTTTCCCTCCGATAAATACCCAGAAGTGGAATTGCTGGCTTATACAGTAAATTTTGATTTTTTGAGGAATCTCCATACTTACAGTGGCTACACCAATTTATACTCCCACCAATAGTACTGGAAGGTTCCCTTTTTTCAACATCTTCGCCAACACTTACTATCTCTTGTCTTTTTGATCCTTGCCATTCTGACGGGTGTGAGGTGATATCTCATTGTGGTTTTGACTTGTATTTCCTTGATGATTAATGACGTTGAGCATCTTTTCATTTATCTGTTGGCCATTTGTATGTCTTCTTTGGAAAAATGTCTGTTTAGATCTGCCCATTTTTTAATTGGATTTTTTTTTTGCTAGTCAGTTGTATTATAAGGTTTTTTTGTTGTTGTTGAGTTGTATGAGTTCTTTATATATTTTGGATATTAACCCTTATCAGATACATGATTTGCAAATATTTTCTCCCATTCAGTAGGTGGTCTTTCATTTTATTGATGGTTTCCTTTGCTGTGCAGAAGCTTTTTAGTTTGATGTAGTCCCACTTGTTTATTTTTGCTTTTGTTCCTTTTGTTTTTTGGTGCCAGATTTTAAAAATCCTCACCAAGGCCTATGTCAAGGAGCTTACTGCCTATGTTTTCTTCTAGGAGTTTTGTGGTTTCAGGTCTTATGTTCAAGTCTTCAGTTCACATTGAGTAAAGACACCATCTGTGTATCAGAGTTCCACCTCAGCACTATTTTAAGTCGAGGAAAACTGGGGACCCAAGAGGGAAAGTGACTTGCCCCAGGTCACACAGCAAGGAAGAGGCAAAGCTGAACAGGTTTACTTGCTCTTTCCCCTCCCCCACTGGTCCCACCCCTCAAACATAAATGCGCACGTCCCCGTCTGAGCTCCAGGCTCAGCTCCTCCTGTGCCTGACTGACCTTGCTCTCACCCCACTGGCTTCTGGCACATTTGGCTGTCTCCCTGATTGTTAAGGCACAAAACTGAAGCCTACATCGTTTTGGGAATGGACATGCTTTTGTTTCCTGGGAAAAACAAAGCCCCCTAAATGGGGCTGAATATGATAGGATGTGATAGAACATTAGGGCTGTGGCAGGGCCTGCCCTGAAAAGCAAGGGGAAAGAAAAGTATTTCACTGGGTAGGGGATGAGGGGTGGGGATGGTGAAGCAGGTGGGATTAGGTATCTTCCACTCCACAATTTCTTATCACTAATACGCCTTCTACACAATGGCTGCTTACTTGGTGAGACTTCCCAAAGGTAATTTTTTCTAAGAAGAGTGGCATTTTGCAGCTCTTGCCTCAGTCCAGGCAAGTGGTTCCATAGAAGGGATGGGCTAGGTTTCTTATGTCTGGGTCAAGGGGCACATGAGGAGAGTTGGCAGGGAAGTGGGGGGAGGGGAGGATACAGAGGTGGAAACTGCAGTTTTCTGTTCATGGTGAAGACAGAAAAAAGAATAGGGGACAGGTGATTTGCTGCAAAAGGAGGCTAGAGAAGCTTGATAATAATAATATTAAATAATAGTTGCCATTTATTGGACATCTTTTACATGCAGGCATTATTATAAAGGAGATATTCAAATTACCACCTTATAGATGAAGAAATCAAGGCCTAGAAAGCTTCAATCCGTCAGTGATCACAGGAGATAGAAATTAACGTTTTGCTGACCACCTAATAGGTGCCCAAATTAAATAAAATTTAAAAGGTTTTTGTTGTTGTTGCAAGACTTCTCAGTCTTTATGATAATAATGTGGATTAATTTCTTTCTTTTTATTAATTTCAGAGGTAGAGTTCAGGGATTCATCAGTTGCATACAACACCCAGTGCTCGTTACATCACGTGCCCTCCTTAATGGCCATCACCCAGTTACCCCGTCCCCCCCCCCACCTCCCCTTCTGCAACCCTCAGTTTGTTTCCTAGAGTTCAGCATTTTTTATGGTTTGCCTCCCTCTCAGTTTTCATCTTATTTTAATTTTTCCTTCCCTTCCCCTATATTCATCCATTTTGTTTCTTAAATTCCACATATAAGTGAAATCAGATGGTATTTGTCTTTCTCTGACTGACTTATTTCACTTAGCATAATAACCCTCTAGCTCCATCCACATCATTGCAAGTGGCAAGATTTCATTCTTTTTGATGGCTGAGTAATATTCCAGTGTGTGTGTGTGTGTGTGTGTGTGTGTGTGTGTGTACCACCTCTTCTTTTATCCATTCATCTGTCAGTGAACATCTGGGCTCTTTCTGTAGTTTGGCTATTGTGGACATTGTCGCTATAAACATTGGGGTGCATGTGCCCCTTCAGATCACTATGTCTCTATCCTTTGGATAAATACTTAGTAGTGCAATTGCTGGGTCATAGGGTAGCTCTGTTTTTAATTTTTTGAGGAGCCTCCATACTGTTTTCTAGACTGGCTGCACCAGTTTGAATTCCCACCAAGAGTGTAATAGGGTTCCCCTTTCTCCGCAATGTAGATTAATTTCTAAGAGAAAAATCATTTATAAAGCTGTTTCCACACTTGAAGTCCTTTTTCCCAACAAACACGTATTAATATCTTCATAACTAACACAGGTGGGAAATGTTGGTCTTGTCTATTTGCATCTAAAAAAAATTATTTCCTAAGCCAAAAATCAATCATGATTCAGAAGATAAAGAGAGGGGCTTGTTCTCAAAATGAAAAAATGAATCCCAACAAAGATTCAGTATGAACATGAGATTACCTTGACTGCCAGTCCTTCCTGCAACACCCAGTGCCTGGAAATTGGTTACCCACCTACCACCGGTGAAACTAGGAGTATGACAGATTGTGTTTTCCAAAGATGGCTGCTTTCCTGCTTTCTCTTCTACAATGCAAACTTGCCATGCTGCCATTAGGGGGCAGAGCAGATTTCCCCTGAGATCTCAGTCACAAAGCCTTGTGACTGCTTTAACCATTGGAGCCGGGCAGGAAGTAACACTGTTTGACTTCTGGGGCTGAGTCATAAAGAGTGATGCATCTTATGCATCTTCTACTTTTGCTCACTGGAATACTCCTAGCCATTTAAGAATTCCAACTGCCCCAAGTCTGCCATGCTGTGATGGAGCCCAAGTCACATGGAGAGGCCACATGTAGGCGCTTTGGTCAGCAATCCTGGTCTTCAAGTCATAGCAGCCAAGGCACCAGGCATGGGAGTAAAGGAACACCCAGGTGACTGTGGCCCCCCCCTTTGGGGTCACCCCAGCCTTCTAGTCTTCTCAGCTGAGGTCCCAGATGTCACAAAGCAGAGACAAGCCATTCCCTTTGTGCCCTGTCTAAATTCCTGACCCAAACAATCTGTGAGCATAATAAAAACGGTTGTTGTTTTAAAGCCACTAAGTTCTGCGGTAGTAAAAGGAACAGGGGGCGTGTGTAATATGGGCACGGGGGAACCCATTTAATTGAGGATTCAGATTGCTATCAATATTCTCTTTTATATTGATAAGTGATTCTCTTCTGTATGCCTTTTTGATTGGCATTCAACCTTTCGATTGCAGGCTCATTTATCCAACAATACATATTAAGATAGAGCTGTTAGCAGGATCAAAGGGACAAAGCGCTGATGTGGTACCATCTCCGTGGAGCTTGTGTTTTATGTGGACACTTAGTCAAATGCTAGCTTCACACAACTGGAAATACTCAACAGGAAGGAGGGACTGGGGAGAGGAAAAAGGAAGGAAAAACTCCCTGGTAACCGGGAGATAAGTAAAGCTCTGGGTGCTTGAAGCCACGGAGACAGTAAGTCAAATGGCTTGAAGCCGGAAATGGTTTTCCACCCAGCTGTGAATTTGAAAATCCCATATGTGGTACAACATTAAGCTGCTATTTTGGAAATTCTTTCATCTTTTTCAGAAACATCTCAGGAGCCCTTCCTTCCTTTTGGAAGGCAGCCAGTCCTCTGCAGAAATGACTTCATCAGCAGGAGCCGAGGCATTTTGCATGCAACTGTATAATTCTGGAATCGTAGCTTAAAAAATATTCTCTCCTGGGTGAAGAAAGGAACATTGCGGAGCTGTGTTTCTGTAAGCACCAGCTGGGCAGCTTCGGATGCCCTTTTTTTTTTCCTTTTCCCCTTTGAAATGGCAAAATCCTGGCACCTGCCAATGAGTGTAATGCAGCATTGTTGATTTTCTTAAAAGAATGATGATTCCACTTCTGAGTTATTGGGAATTTTCCATTATCACCAATGTCCATGGCACCAAAAGCATCCTCTTAAATGTTCAACTGAATTTGTCATTATTCATTGAGTATTTGTGCCAGACACCGTCAGAAGCTGGGGATGGGGTAAGGAATAGGAGAGTCTCCACCTCTGCCAGGGAGCAGGAGGAAAAGCAAGGAAGGGTGTTCCCTGGGATGGAAGCAGCACTAAAAGCACCCTGCATCAGGATGGGAGGGGACCCATCCTAATGAACACAGTTGGATATGAGAAGAAAAAAGTCATCAAGACAGAGAAATGTTCGTGTGAACTGGATATTCGGAATTATTACCTATGCTATGAGAATGGCTCTGGATATGGGTGTTCTCACCTGGTTTTTGTTTTAGTCCTTTTCTGTTACAGGCACATATAGTATTTACTGGTGAACTAATACGCTGTCTAGGATTTGCCTTTTAAATGTCCAAGAACACACAACACACACACACACACACAGAGAGAGAGAGAGAGAGAGAGAGAGAGAGAGAGAGAGAGAGAGAAAAGCCCCAGATCCAGACAACTTCCCAAGAATATTCTACCAACCCTTTAGGAACACATCATTGCAATGCTATTTAAACTGTTCAGGGGACTGAAGACAAATTCACTCATTTAATCCTTATTCCCTCATTTAATGACACTATGAGCAAGAGAGCATCCTCACTTTACATAGAAGGTCACTAAGTCAGAGATATGAAGAATCTAGGAGGTGGTGGAGACAGATTTGAAACCAGGCCATGCAATCCCAGTGCAAGTGCCTCTAACCTAGGGCTGCCACAAATGGTCCCTGGGAGTAGTCTCCCAGCCCAGCCCCCCGGAGTTGAGCAGAACATGGCACAACCTTTAGAATGCTCATGGGGGCCTACCTTTACCACTATGCTATTCAGCCTTTCATAAATGAGAGAATAAATATATGATGAAAGAATGCGTTCTCTTTGTTTCTTCTTACTAGTTTCACCCTCCGTAGATGGGTCCCTAAATCTTTCTTTGTTCTCAAAAAGGCTAAACACAGAGGCATCCATGCCAAGACTACACTGATTGAATCCAGCGACTTTTTGCTAACCGTGCTTTATGCTTGGGAACAAATCAATTGTCAAAATTGCCTTTGGGAAATGAAGTGATGTTGACCTGGCTCCTTTTGGCTGCCCTGGCTTCCATGAACCGAGAGGAACAGCAGTCAGCCCCCTGTCAAAACCCTGGCCTGAGATAAAGGATAAAGCTACCAACATGGTGGGGTGCAAAAGAAGCCAGGAGCCCACTTGCCCAAAAGTACTTATCTCGTTGGATTTACTTCTGTGCTTGAAATTCCTGTCATTGGCATCTCTTGACTGGATTAAGGCACAATCAAAATGCAAATCTATAAGCTGAGGGTCTGAGCACACAGATAGCCCTTGGTTACATGTTCACATAAACACCATTTCCTTCATCCACAAACTAAGAGAAAGTAGGACCAAGAGGAATGAGATCCAAGGAGGTATCATGAGAGGAGAGAGACATCCCCAAAAGTCCCAACTGTGGAGCTATTTGTTGAGATGTACCTGCCTCCAGTGCCATTTTGGAGGGAAGGATGATCTGGGAAGATGGGCCAGGCGGTGTGTGGACATTGGGAGACAAGCAGAAGATCTGGGAGACCAGGAGCTGGAGAGAGGGTTGGGATGGATGTGTTGGTTTTTATTTCTGTGTGTCCAGCACAGTCTCCCATATTTTTTCCCTTTGGATCCTTTGAGGAATCTCTCCCCACTTCGTAAGTTCCCCAGTGACACTATCAATCACAGTGTCTGACTCTCATCTCAATGAAATGAGCATTTGATCCAGACTAACCGGTTAGACTCTTCCATGAGACTGATACATGGACTTTGAGAGATAGAAGTCTGCCATCAACACCTTTTAAAAATTTGCTCTGATTTATATTTTCAAAAAAATCCAAACTTACAGAAAAAATAGCAAGAATAATATAGTGAACTTAGTATGCCCTTCACCAAGATTAACACTTTGTGGATTTGCTTTATCATTCTTTTTCTTTTTTCCCTTCTCTACATGTTCTTTTCTGTTCTATTCTATTCCATTCTATGGTATTATAGTTTTATTGTTGTTGTTGTAATTGTTACTGAACTATTTGAGAGAAAGTTACAGACATCATGATCCTTTATCCCTGAATACATTTATCTCTTAAAAACAAGAATATTCTTTTATATAATCATAATACAATGATAAAGGAAATTTAACATTGAATCAATACTATTAACTAATATACAGTAAATTCCTTTATAACAACTTTTTTCCCACCCAAGACCTATCAAGGATCCAGGATGGTACATTGCATTTAGTTTTCATGAATGAAAATGAGACTCTGTAGTCTCATTTAGTTTGAAGAACTCCTCAGCCTTTCCTTGTTTTTCATGACAATGGCATTTAAAAATATATATAGGCCGACGTTTGTAGAACACTCCTGAATTTGGGTTTGTCTAACTGTTTCCTCATAGTGGATTCACTTTTGGCAAGAGTACCAGCAGCTTTCTTGATAGTTATATAGGGAGAGCCCATCAGGGGAATGAAGCCCTATGGAGACAAAGAGGTAGAGAAAGATAAACCAACCCTGATGAGCCCCTTAATCCAGTGCTCCTAACGTTACTCGCTGCTCTGGACCTTCCAGTTACATAAGCCAATACAATCCTCTTTTTTGCTTAAATTGATTTGAATGGGCTTGTGGCTACTCTGACCCGCTCAGCCTTTAGCCAATAATCTTGGGCTAGGCAGTATCCTCAAAAGGCCTCAAAGGAGTAGGACCAAATGAAGTCTGACCAGAAGGACATATCCCAGGCATCCCCCACAAAACTGACCACCTTCCCTAGTAACAAGTCAGAGGCCATACAGCGACACCTACTTTCACGTGTTTCCCACCGAAGCGCCCTTGTCTCTGCAGAAAGCCCATAACCTGCTATGGTCTGAGACCTAGTGACACAGAAAGGAACCTGCCTTATCTATAGTCCAGAAATATGGTCTTTCCCTCGATGTGAGACAGGAATCCATCAAAATCCTAGAGGAGAACATAGGCTGTAACCTCTTTGACATCAGCCACAACAACTTTTTTCATGACACATCTCCAAAGGCAAGAGAAACAAAAGAAAAAATGAACTTGTGGGACTTCATCAAGATAAAAAGCTTCTGCACAACCAAGGAAACAGTCAAAAAAACTAAGAGGCAGCACACGGAATGGGAGAAGATATTTGCAAATGACGCTACAGATAAAAGACTGGTATCCAAGATCTACAAAGAACTTCTCAAACTCAATACACAAGAAACAAATAATCAAATCAAAAAATGGGCAGAAGATATGGACAGACACTTTTCCAATGAAGACATACAAATGGCTAACAGACACATGAAAAAATGTTCAACATCATTAGCCATCAGGGAAATTCAAATCAAAACCACACTAAGATACCATCTTACACCAGTTAGAATGGCAAAAATTGACTAGGCAAGAAACAAAAAATGTTGGAGAGGATGTGAAGAAAGGGTATCCCTCTTACACTGTTGGTGGGAATGCAAGTTGGTACAGCCACTTTGGAAAACAGCGTGGAGGTCCCTCAAAAAGTTAAAAATAGAGCTACCTTATGACCCAGCAATTGCACTACTGGGTATTTACCCCAAACATACAGACGTAGTGAAGAGAAGGGCCATATGCACCCCAATGTTCATAGTAGCATTGTCCACAATAGCTAAATTGTGGAAGGAGCCAAGATGCCCTTCAACTGATGAATGGATTAAGAAGATGTAGTCCATATATACAATGGAATATTACTCAGCCATTAGAAAGAATGATTACCCAAGATTTACAGCAACATGGACAGGACTGGAGGACATTATGCTAAGTGAAATAAGTCAAGCAGAGAAAGACGATTATCATATGGTTTCACTCATTTATGGAACATAAGAAATAGCAGGGGGATCAGTAGGAGAAGGAAGGGAAGAATGAAGGGAGGTAAACAGAAGGGGGAATGAACCACGAGAGACTATGGACTCTGGGAAACAAACTGAGGGCTTCAGTGGGGAGAGGGTGGGGGATAGGCCAGTGATGGGTAGTAAGGAGGGCACATATTGCATGGAGCGCTGGGTGTTATTTGCAAACAATGAATCATGGAACACTACATCAAAAACTAAGGATGTACTGTATGGTGACTAACATAACATAATAAAAAATTATTTTTAAAAAAGCAACATGGTCTTTCTCTTCTGTCTGCCTCTACTCCTTCTCTGGGACCTCCCCATGGGGGCCTCCATTCTCTTCTCCTATGTCCATCACTTGTAGTCACCAGACGTCCTATCTTCATTTACCGTTAATGCCTCATTACTATCTCATTATATGGCACAGGCTCTTGGGTAGCGGTGTGGCAGCGGTCAGCCAAAGTATGCAGATGGAACTGGAAACAAGGAGAATCACTAGGAGACCCCCAGACCCCCAGAAACAGAGGCCCAAGTTTTGGAAGCTGGAGAGGAGAGAGGCATCCAGAACTAAGAAGATGGGCAAACTGGAGAAGCACAAATGAGGGCCGAAAGGGCAGAGCTCCAGGATTAAGGACAGAGAATAGATGCAAGACCAGGAAACCAAAATTTCCCTTTGTACAGGCTTGAGGACACACACAGCTGCTCCCCATCTGCGTTAGGGCTCACACGGACACCCTATGTTGGTTAGGAAATGGCTTGGCAAGGTCCCTCCCCATTTTTTGGAAATCCCTCTGAGGGACTGTTCATTTCCCCTCTTCCTTCCCTTTTTCCTCCCCTCTTCCTCTTTCCTTCCTCCCTAACCACCTTCTCTTTCTCTCTCTCCTCTTTCCCTCCTCCTCTTGCAACTTTCTGACTTCCGGGGGGGAGGAGGGAGTTCCCCCCAGCTGTGCCCCCAGTTTTTGGAGGACAGACCCCATCACTCGCTGGACCCAGACAATCAGGAAGATGCCAGAACTCCGCTGCCTATTGCTCCCACCAGCCTGGCTCCAGCGGCCTCATCCCCAGAAACCTGTCCAAAGGAGAAGGTCCAATGGCACAGGAAGCCCCTTCTCCCAAAACTCCCCAAGCTGCCGCTAACCAGCTTGTGGGGAGCAGGGATGTAGTGGCATTTAGAGCAGGAAGGACGGCAGCTCCCTAGAAAAGCTGGCTTCTATTGCAAAGGGACCGTGTGTGGTCAGAGGTCTGCGGCCCAGTACAGCCAGGACACCCCAGGTCAGTCTTGGCATGTGTCCTCGAGGGGGCAGGGCTGCCTCTTCTTAAGTGTATGCGCACGCACAAGCATACACGTATGCGCACACACACGCACACACACACACACGCACACACAGTAACCCACCCAACGTTAGGAAAAAGTCTTTCTCTCCCCTAGTTGGTAAAAATGGACTCTTGCAACTCTAGATGGGAATCTGAAAGCCCAGGTCAGCAGGAAACCAGCTTTAACTGCTTCACTGAGCCCTAGTCAACTCAACTAATAAATCCCGCTGCCTGGGAAGTCCCGCGGACCCACCCGGCTGAGCCTTCCGAGCGCTCCCTCTCCTCTCTGCAGCCGTCCGCCCAGGGAAACCATTTCCTGCGCCACGCAGCACTGCACCCTGGAGCTGCCCCACAAGCACTGTGCAAGAGGACGTGGATTTTCCCGGGGAAGCCTCTAAACCGCCAGTGGTCTTAGTTGCAAGGCTGCGGCCTCTCCTCCAGCCTCTCTCATTTGTGATTTATTCAGCGCCATTCAGTTAAGCAAGGACCCCTGGAACAGCCCACACCTGCAACGCAGGTAAGGTATATGTCAAAAGTTTCAAGTAAGGTGCATATCCTTAAGGGTTCTTTCCAAAGTGCAGACGTTGAAGGATGTGACCCGAGTCTGGAATTTGTACCGAAAGCAGTAGCTGTCAGCTGAGACTTCCTCCCCCATATACACATGTACACCCACACTCATGTAAACACGTAGACGTATATGGACATGTGTACACGCATTAACGTATTTACTTGCATGCATAATTACACACTCTCTTTTTATTTTTTAAAAAGATCTATTTATTATTTTTAGCGAGAGAGAGAGCGAGCAGGGAGGAGGGGCAGAGAGAGAGGGAGAGAGAATCCCAAGCAGACTCCACGCTGAGTGTGAAGCCCAACTCGGGGCTCCATGTCACAACCCTGAGATCATGACCTGAACCAAAACCAACAGTCGGACATTTAACCAACTGCACCACCCAGGTGCCCCTCTTTTCTATTTTATTGAACATTGTATGGGGCACCCGGGTGGCTCAGCTGGCTAAGCGTCTGCCTTTGGCTCAGGTCATGATCTCAGGGGGTCCTGGGATCCAGACCCCCCACCCTCAGGCTCCCTGCTCAGCAGAGAGTCTGCTTGTCCCTCTCACTCTGCCCCTCCCCCCATGCTCTCTCCTTCTCTCTCAAATAAATCTTTTTTCAAAAGATTCTATAATTACAAGATTTTTATTTATTTTTTTAAAAGATTTTATTTATTCATTTAAGAGAGAGAGAGAGCCCAAGCAGGGAGAGCAGCAGAGGGAGAGGGAGAAGCAGGCTCTCCACTGAACAGGGAACCCCACGCAGGACCGGATCCCAGGACCCCGGGATCATGACCTGAGCTGAAGGCAGATGCTTAACCAACTGAGTCACCCAGGCGTCCCTAATTATAAGGTTTTTATAATTACAGTAGGCCAGATATTGCAGAGATAATACTTTAATAATCTGAATCCTTCGATATTATCAGTGTTAGCAGTTTGGGATATATGCTCCTGTATCTTTTTCTGACCTGTTACAAACACATATAAACACTCATCAGGGACGTTCAGATCTAAAAACAGGATCATCACTAAATTTGTTTTTCAGCAACTTGCATCTTTAACACTGTTTTTTGGGCATTCCTTCAACTCAATATGGGTCTAACTATAATAGCTACACACACACACTTAATCCACACCTACTTACGTTTGCACACATGTGTGTATAATTACACACAACACACACACACACATCCCCAAGGCTATTCATGCTGGCCCTGAAGGAAACATGAGGTCGGTGCTGTGTGGTTTCCCCCTCACAACCACTTTCCAGACCTCACTGGCTTGACCCTAGAAGGTGATTAAAGGCGTTCCCCCGGCCCAGCCTGAGCCTCGGAGAACAGGCCGCTCTTGCAGCTCCCCAGCCCCCAACCAGGATTTCCGGAGGTAAAAACTTTATCCTGGGAACACGGACCATGCTCCGGGCCATTCCGGTGCAGCTTTGGGGATGGGAGGGGAGAGAGGAAACTGGCAGGCCCACCAAGAAGCTAGGGGTGTCCCGGAACAGCAACAGACCCCCAAGCCTAGGGATCAGAAAATGGGTTCTTGCCACGGCCCTGACATTAACCTGCTGTGTGACCTCAGGCAAGCCTTGACCCTCTCTGGGCCTCTTTTCCTCTTCCATAAAATGAGGTGTCTGCACTGTTGTTCCTAAGGCCCTTCCAGCACAAATATTGGGTTTGGTCAGTGAGTCTTGCTTCTTCCTCTGTGCTGGGAGCTCCCTCTTATGTGGTCCTCCTCTGGGACTCTGCTTCCTGCACCCTCAGGGCTGAGGGCCCCTGGAGGGTTGCCAGGCAAGCCAGGGCAGAGGTCGGGCCTGCTAAGAGAGGCTGGCAGAGAAGCTGCCCAGGAGACCAGAAGAGACTAGTATTTCCTAGGCCTGAGCAAAACCCCACCACCTCCTCCCTGAGCAGGAAATGCCCGTCCTGCCAACTGGTCTCAGCTTTAACTCTTTATCTGGGGCTGGTCTCTGAGCAGAGTCTGTGGCCCCCCTCAAATCAGGCAACTGGCACAGCCTCTGGGTATTGACTGATTCAAAGATTATAGTTGAGCAAACAGGAGCACGTTAATTTTTAATTTCACTGTGTTGATTGGCCATCGGGCTTCCTCTTCGTCCTGTAACCGATAATGACCTGGTCAGAAGAAACACGCGATCCTTGCCCTGTAATGAAAGTCCACTCGTCTGGTCTTCCTGACCCTAGCTGGGCTTTTGAAAGCAACTCCCATATTGATTCAGTCTCAGTCAACAGAGAAGTAAGGGACTTCTGAGTTGGGCAACCCACCGAGTTGGGTGGATCACTGAGAGGCCCAGGCGGAGCAGCGTGGTCCTCCAAGAATGAAAGAGGAATTCCTAGGGGAGGTCTTCCAGGTTTGGGCTTTGGGGTAGGGACGGGGCCTTTCTTCTAACAAAGGAGAGACTGTGACAGAGCAAGCAAGTATCTCTTTCCATGGCCCCCAGTTCGTAAGTCACCACTCCCCACAGACAGCCTGCAGCGCCCCGTGAGGGCAGGGAACACCAGCGACGTTCACCACATCCTCACAGGGAACACCAGCGACGTTCACCTCATCCTCATGGGGACTCTGCTGTTTGCCACATCCCGCAGTTCCCAGCATGCATTCCTGGCAGGACACCACCAGTGCTCCATGGCACGGAGAAGGAAACTGAGGGTAACTGGCCCCCCAAAAGTTACACGGTTCTTCGATATCGTATGGGGTCCAGTCACTTTATGCAGAGCCCTGCCATGTAGTTTTCCTCTTCCTCTTTTCTTTCTGCTTTTTGAGGCCAAAGTGGTTTCAGTTTGAAAACCATGTTTAATTTAACATAGATCAAAAAAAAAGCCACAGAAGCAATTTTTCCCACCTGCGATGCAGTAGATGCTTCTATTTTATGCCATTTTGTCTACCCTGTCACGAACAGACAACATTCTAGCATTTCCCTGAAGCGGGTGGGGAAAAAGAACACAACAGAGAAATAAAATATGTAGTCAGAATCTGAGTAAAACTTGAATGATAGAGACCCACTGAGCAAGGATTCATTCAACTGGCTTTTTAAAATAACAAACTCCAGAAAAAGGTGGGTCAAGGCATGTGTGTGTGTGTATATCTCGCCAACTCCAACTTCATTCACAGATGTTGGCAAGTGACTAAAAAAAGAAGGGAAATTTTGTTCAAAGCTCTGAGATGAATGCACCAAATCATACGAGTCCCACAGAATTCGAGAACCCGAAGGAGACTGAGACGAGTAGTAGAGTAAGTCAGGGCTTGAACCTTTTTCTGAAGAGCTACTTCTGAGTTTCCTTATATTTTATGAGCACAGGAGACATAATCCCCGGGGTGGTTGGAGAGTGAAAGATGGGGTTTCCTGAGCACGTAATGTTATCTGCCTGCTTGAAGTCCCACAAGTCTCCCTATCGCCTGCTAGTGTTTCTGTAGAACATCAGGCTCCCAGGCTCCTTCTACACACAGGTTCGCGTGGTCATGCTTGTTTGGGGAATGCTGCCCATCACAGGCTACTCTTGGGTATTTGTGACACCCGCCCACATAATAAAGGCTGTTGCACTGAGAAGTCCCAGAATAAAGAAAACCTCATATACTTTGTTTAAGCCAAGCCCCCAGTCTTATTTCATTTTTCTAGCAGGTAGGATACAGCTGCAAGTGACAGAAATTCTGACTCAACACTTAAATGAACAGTAAGGAAGCTGATACTTCACAAAACAGATGTTCAGCGAGGTGAATAGGCTTTGGAGACTTTTCCTCCAGGGCTCTATTCTGGCCCTCTCGGTTACAGCTTCCTTGTCAGACCCACCATGAGATGGTGGTTCCAGGCAACACGTGTGGGCCTCATCCATGCAAGAGGAAGAAGAAAGACCTTTCTTCATGAGAAGCAACTTCCCTTCAAGGACTGGCCGGAAGCAGGTCACATAGCCACTCCTGAATCAATCTCTGGCAGAAGGCATGGCATTTCCTTCTGATCGATCCCTCTCAAGCTGGAGGGGGGTCAGCTTCCCTAAAGCAGGTGGCTGTATGGAGCAGAAATATAATACTGAAGAGAACTGGAGCTCTAGTAGGAAGGCTGAGGAGAATGGGTAGGCAGGCGACAGTGTTCGCTACAACCCCAGACCCCTGTGCACCTAACACCTGTGACGGTTACTTTGCTGTGTCAACTTGACTGGTCCACAGGGGCCCCAGAAATTTGGTGAAACATTATTCTGGGTGTGTCTGTGAGGGTGTTTCTAGATGAGATTACCATCTGAATTGAAAGACTGAGGAAGGTAGATTGCCCCACCCGAGGTGGGTAAATTCATCCAACTCACTGAAGACCTGAGTAGCATGAAAAGGCTGAGTAAGAGTGAACTCCTGCCAGCCTGAGCGGTGACACTGGTCTTTCCCAGCCTTTGGACCCGACTACAACATCACCTCTTCTTGGGCCTTCAGCCTGCTGCCTTTCAGACTGGAACTTCTGCCACCGACTCACCTGGTTCTCTAGCTTGCTGACCACATATCTCAGGACTTCTCAGCCTCTGATTCCTTATAATGAATATCCTTATACAGATACACACATCTCCCGCTGGTTCTGTTTTTCTGGAGAATCCTAACCAATATACGCCTACTTTTTAAAAAAGATTTTATTTATTTATTTGAGAGAGCAAGAGAGAGAGCACAAGTGGGAGGGAGGGGCAGAGAAGAGAAGGGAAGAGAAAAGAAAATCTGTTTACTTCTTGTTGCCTCGTGCAGTTAAGGGTTGCCCTGCGCCATCTTGGGATAGGTGTCTGCCCTGTGGTTATGCCCTGCTCCAGGTTCTAATCCAGGTTGCCAGTTACAGCTCTTACAATCACAGCTATCTGCTGAGCCATGCCCTCAGAGCTTTATTCTAGTGACTTCCACAGCCATCATTAAGCCTGGTAAAGCTGAAGTCACGAAGCCAGACTCCCCTTTTCCTCAGGGTAAGTCCCTCTCTGGAGTGATAGTCTGCTAGTCAGTTCAAAGTCCTGACCACCTGGTCCACGCCCATCAGATTCTCCTCACTTCCAAACTCTGCTCCCATTCTCCCCTTCTCAGAAGGGCCTTGCAGGCAAATTGACCCAACCTTCTTCAGAGAGCTACAACTCAGAGGGAGAAGCCGTAAACGAATCTCCATTATAGCTTTCTCCTAGGCCACTGTGTGTCCGCTTACATTTGCTTAACAAAGAGACACCACGTGTGACTCTTCGTGCGACGAGCTGAACAGCTACGTCCATCTTCTCAGAGGTATGCTGGTAGTTTCTCCGTCTACGTTGTTTTTCTAGATTTCTCTACCTAATAATGTATTATACAACCATCTCGTGTCTCATCCTTCAAGGCCCTGAGAAAGGATAAAATATCTGTCTTCTAAAATTCTTATAGTGCTTATATTAGTCCATATCTTGATTTATTCATTTACTGAGCAACTATTTATTGAGTACCAACGATGTACCAGGCCCAGGCACCGGCATCGCAAACTTAAACAGGCCACAACCTCTGCCTCCAGAGCCTACTTAGCACGTGGATTCTATATTGAGCTGTGTTGGTCATTGTGACAGTTGCCAAAGCCGCGTGCCCACAGCTGTAATGCAGGAAGGCCCACTCGCTCTGTTACAGTTAATCTGGTGGATGATAGATAAGGTTGCAGCTTCGATCAAATTGCAGCCGGGCTTCTGCCTTCCCATGATCATGACTATTGCCTCTTTCTACCCCAGCCCATCAGCACCTGCTCCACTTGAAAGGACTGTGAAAAAGGATCTCCTACAAAGTATTCGTAAGTGATGAGGCAGAAAGCATCTTAGCTGAGACATACACACTAAGCATTCAGTTGGGTTTCTGAAATATAACCTGGTATATTCATGAAAAACTAATTCAATTCAAACGAATTGAATATATTTGAAACAATATATTGAAAACGAACATACACATGTTTACATGGCAATGATGAGTCGTCAGTTTCAGTCAACATTTTGAACCTTCTTTGTTTTTGTTGAGACTAACAATAATCCTAATGTACCTAGAGTTGTTTTGTAAATATAAATTCTTCTCTGAGCGAAGGGGAAGGAAAAGGAAGGCCTGAGACTAAGTGCCTACCTGCCTACAAAAAAGATAACCATTTGAAGTTGAGTGAGATGATGGACACTGAGAAAACTTCCCCCTGGCGTAGGAGCCCAGGTGGAGGAAATATTACAGGTTTCTGAGTGCATGTGGAATCCAAGAGAAGGAACCGATAGCAGCCAGTGGCTGCAGAAGAGCTGGACTTGAGGTCCCGCTGGAAAGGAGCAGCAGATGGACTAAAGCTGGGGCTGAGCAGACTCGCAGAATGGACCAGGCAATCACTGGAACACATGTAGCCAGGCCGCACCAGACTCCGAGACTTTGGAGCACACCTGTAAATTGCTTTCTTACATATTACGTATGCGCTGAAACTCCTAGCAGGGGAGTCAGATTTAGCTCTGGAATGGTCATAGGCTTCAGATGATTCACCACAAAATAAGTTTAAGGCAGAAGGAGGAACAAGGAATCAAGTTTTAGGTCTTAGGTCACAGGCAAGAGTAGGAAAAGGCTCCAGTTCCTTGAGGGGCTGGAAGCGACCAACAATGAAAAGGGTAGCCTCCCATTTGAGGGTGTCATCCAAGAACTGACCACAAGCTAAGATAAGAATCATTTGTCTACAGGAGGGACCACGAGGTCTCCTACAAGGCCCAGCTGGCAAGGAGAAGGCACTCGCACTGCGCATGTGGCCCGGGGCCCAGCTGCAACCTGGCTCTCCACTACGTGGTTGGTCCCACAGATGCCCATGCGACCCCCGATTGGCTGGCATCAGTGGGCTGAGAGTTAGATTCTGCTTGGGTGAGCTTCGAGGCAGTGCACAGTTCCGAAATCTTAGCTCACTCTCAAGGTGATCCCCACAAGGAACATTTGGAGCAAGGATTGACCAGGACAAGTTGATCCAAGGTGTTATGCCTCAAGCTTCCATAGAGTTCAGACAATATGAAGGAGCCATTTTGCCCACGGACATCATCTGGGGTATAGGATAGGCCAGTTTTCTAAGGCATTTAAGGAATTAAAAAAATTTTTTTCTAAGGGGGTGATTGGGAGATGCTTCTAAGGATAGAAGAACAGAGTATTAGGAGGAGGGGAAGGGTTAAGAAGTAGGAATTATTGAGTATCTACCATGTACCAGCTGCTTTATTTGCATTCTATCTCTTAATCCTGAAAAAAATTCCATAAAGGAAATGTGACCTCTCTGGATGTGGCAAATGAGAAAACAGATTCAGAGGGAGAGTGAGCTGCCCATGGATGCTAGGAGGTGGCTGGCTCAGGATGCAAAGTCAGCTTTCATTCTTGGCAGAGCCCATGTTTTCCCAATTAGATTGAAAATCTAATTCAATAACAACAAAATATTAAATGTCTATTATTTAATAAGGCATAGATCTGGGCCCTGGGGGCATATGCAAATATGAACAAGACACACTGTCTCTGCCTCACAGGCTACCAGGAGACACAAGAATTGTAATTATAAGGCTGGAAGCCGATAGCAGATAAAATCATCACTATTAATAGCTCCTCCAGCTCACCTTGCACAGTACCCCTCCGTCACTGGGCCTGACTAGGCTGCCCATCTTGCCCGTGCGCGTAACACTAGCTCGTTCCTGCCTCAGAGTTTCTGTATTTGCCCTTCCGCCTACCTCTCCTGATGTTCCCCAGCTCAATGTCACTTTCTCAAGAGTCCTTACCCATCTCCCTTGCCCCCTACACACACACCTTCACTCTCTTTCCTCCCTCCTGGCTTTATTTTCTTCCTAACACTTAAGGACAGGCTTTGAAGTCTTACTGTCTGGGTTCCAGTCCTAGCTGCACCACTTTCAGGCTGTATGATTTTGGGGAAATTGGTAACTCCCTGAGCTTCCATTTCCTGTCTGTTGGTAGATAATAATTGTATGGAGTGCAGAGTGTTTTTGTGAGGACAAAAGAGAATAATTAATGAAAATACCTAAAGCAATGACTGGCATATAGAAACGGCTTAATATAGGACAGCTCTTGCTGTTATTAATTTGTTTGTTTCCTGTGTTTCTTTCCCACTAAAACGTAAGCTCCATGAAGGCAGAAATGTGGCCTGTCCACCATGACATTCTCAGGGTCCAGCACGTAGCAGACCCACAATAAATACTTACCGAATGAATAACTTTCTATGTACCAGGCATGATTTATCCATGGCTATCACAATAACTCCATTAAGCAAGAACTATCACCATCGTCATTTTACAGATAAGATTCAGAAAGGCTAAGTACATTTCCTAAGACCACATAGCAAAAACATGGTGAGCCAGGATTCAGAGCAAGTAGCTCCACCCTGCTATACCACCTGGCTTGAAAGCCAGGGAGGCCAAGGGAGTGTAGTCAATAAGGCAGAACCAAAAGGCAGGAAGAGGGAGAATTGGTTGTTTTGTGGCCTTCAATTTAGGTACCCAGGAAGAGCTGAGTGGTTCTGGACAGGATTTCTGAGTGGGTCTGAAGGATGGGCAGCATTTATGGATAGAGATTGCGGAGGGGGCGCCTGGGTGGCTCAGTGGGTTAAGTGTCTGCCTTCAGACCCTGGGATCAAGCCCCCTATCAGACTCCCTGCTCAGTGGGGAGCCTGCTTCTCCCTCTGCTGCGCCCCCTGCCTGTGCTCTGGCTCTCTCTGTCAAATAAATAAGTAAAATCTTTTTAAAAAAAGAGAGAGAAAGATTGAGGAGAAAACATTTCTGGACGAGAGAGAAGGAAGAAGTAGAGCACAGGCCTAAAAACAGCAAAGCTCTGAGCATGTTTAAGAAAAAGCAGATTGCCGGACTAGGATATGAATGCCCCGGGTGTGACATACTGAGTCACTGCTGGAGTTAATGCATTATTTGTAAAGGGGTGACTGCTGAGGGAAATTACGCAATGCCAGCCTTTTCTGTGTCCAGAGGTGGAGACAGTTAGTCACCTTGGAGCAGACTTTTGTCTCCATGGGAAAAATCACTTGAGTGACCCCTTGTCTGGGAAAGGGGAGGAATAGGGAATCTTTCCTGTGGTCTGGTCAAGGCTTCCCCCTCCCTGCACCTCTGTACACAGAGCCCTAGAACAGGGGAGCCGGGAGAGGATGAGAAGCAATCTGTGAAGGAGCCCTTCTGGAAGGGAAGGGACCACAACCACACTTGTCTTCCCAGAGCAGGAGGATAGAAGCAGTTAGCCCTGACTATGGTCCAGCTCACAGGAAAGGACATTAATGGCTCAGAAGGAACTTGCCCCAAGGTAAAAGCCCTGGACTGGTGTCCTGAGTTTAATACAAAGTTAAGGCAATTGGTGTGGCACAGGGTGAGGACACAGGACACAGGGTCCCTTGGACCCTAATCACCCTGACCAATATCATGCTTTGGAAGCATCCACTGAGCACATGAGAGCGCTGAAAACCATGACCCTGGGTCACAGCCCTGCTCTGATCACTCACAGCTCTCTGCATCGTTGGACAAATGTCCGCAGACAGTGAGGGATGGAATGCCGTAACCAAAATAGTGACACTGTTGGAATGATAGAGCATTCCAGTACTCTCTCTATCTAGATTTGCAAACAGTATTGATAGCCCTTTGTGATTTTTGGCTAATTCTGAAGGAGATAAGCTTCAAAAGCGGATATCAGTCTTTTTGCTCCTAAGAGAAGAGGAGCTAAAACAACTAACTGGAAACAAAGAGATTGAAACATGACCATATTTGTATTTCAACCTAATGATGTGGTTATAGTTTTCCAGAAATAAGCAAAGACATCTCCCAGCAACACCCCACAGCAATAAGGCAGGTGACTGGTTAGTCGAGATATGGTAGGAAGAGGGAGGAGCCTGAGAGCCACGTCAGGCTAGCAGTAAGGGGTGGGAAGGCAGGCTGACGTCAGGGAAGACACACTATGGCTATGTCTATGGCCGCTCCAGTCATCAGCTAGTCCCCACCCTCCACTTTGTAGATTATAGAGATGTTTAGAACAGAATTAAACTGCCACAGGAGAACTTAATTTTTCATGTAAGGCAGACTCTCCCAATCTAGAACGGTTGTGAGATTGTATTCATGAAAATAAAATAATAATAATAATAATAATAATAATAATAATAGACTGATTCTCACTGGTCATCAGGAAAGCTTTTGGATAGGGCAGTGGTTGTCAAACATTTTTAGTCACAGAAGTCCTTTTTAGAATAAAATTGTATAAAGAATCTCAATATTTAAACTAGAGAAATATGACCAGTTTGGAGGGAAGAGTGGCAAAGATCCACTAAGCCATGGATACCAAGAGCTTCCGTGTATCCTCCCACCCCTGCTCCAGGGTCCCTGGGAGGCCCGCTAGGAGTACCAGGGGCTTTGTAACGTACTGTGTAAAAAATGCTATGGTGGGAGAGGTGATTGGCAAAACAGACCCATATCATAGTTCCTCATTTCTCATGAATCTTTACTTGTAACGCAGGTTCTCGAACCACAGCTGCTTCTAGCACAGAGAGGGTCCTGGCCTCAGCCAAGATCAGTAGCCCAGCTAAAGTAATGAGTCCCAAGTCTAGGCATTCCTCTGACAGCTGAGGACCAGTGTTCCATGGCACAGCCATTTCTCGGCATCGATTCCCAGCCTATGCGACACCCTTCAGTGAGGGGCAACCTGGAGTGGCACCACTCCCACACATTAACACCTGCAGCCAAGCCCATCTTGAACCATCCCCAAAACAGCCTCAGGGAGCCTTTTCAGAGTCCTGTGCCATCAGTGCCATCCCAAGGGTGACTGTGGAGAGCCAGACCCTGCTCTGCGAATAACCAGAGATGAAGGTGACAGACACCAGCTTAGACCTCAGTGACAAGGGCCAGATGAAGGACTGGCAACCCCATGCTCACCATGGCTTGTCCACCATCGGACCCCACAAGCCTGGCACAGTACTTGGTGCTTGTAGATGCTCAGCGGACACTTGCTGAATGCGCAGAAGAATCACCGCGTCAGGAGACAGGACTCACTCTGGCTCGTCACTAATTGATGTGTGACTCAGGACAAGTCATTTCTCTTGTTTGGATCCCATTCACCCAATTATAAAATTAGAAAGTTGGATCATAGAAGTTGTTCCTCAAAAAATGAAATACTGTTCACTAAAAAAAATGAACACTTAACTCCCAAGGAACCCATTCATTTTTGTTATTTGGGTATAATTTTGGATTCTGCAAAAATTTAATTTGAAAAACGGGGGTGGGGCTTATGTTTTTGGGTGGGGGGAATAGTTTATCTTTAAATGGTTGCAAACTAAGCCAAATGACCCATAGGATTCCATCAAGTGTTGGTATTTTTTGAAACTGTATTTCCCAGACTATTCACAGCCTATTCCAAAGAGATAATGAGATCAAACTGAAAAAAGGGAATTCAGTTTCCACTTGGCATTGTACACCTGAAACTAATATAACACTGTATGTTAACTCTACTGGAATTAAATTTTTTTAAAAAAAATTCTACTTCGTTCCACCTCCAGGTAAAATTGTGAAAGAGACAAAAGTAGGTTCCCATATCCTCTGTACACCTTCATCCGGACACCACCCACCCTCGGACACACTACTGTGCTGGGCCAGTAAACAGCTGGAGCACAATCCTGGCATGTGTCTCCACACCAGATCTATTTTCCATTATATCCCACTCATGTCAACTAATCTATTGGATTAGCAGAGTCGTACTAATGCTTAGGATCAACAGGTCTGGAAGGGACCTTACAGTCACCTGCTAAGTCACTTGGTAACCAAGACCCAGAGCAGGAGAGTGATTTACCCAAGGCCAGAATCAAACTCCAGGTTTCTCAGTTCTCAGGCCAGGGTTCAATCTACTGACTAGTAAGTAGCTCACACCCCGTCTATAAATGAAGATATCCCGGAGGGCTTTGTAAAATGCTGTACTCAGTCTCCACCTTCAGAGAGTCAGAATTATTCTAGAATGGAGTCTGAGCATCACTGATTTTTTAATAGATTTTTTATCCAAGTGTATCACGTCTACATAAAAGTGAATAGATTATAAATGTAGATGTTAATGAATTCTCACAAACACCCATGAGTCCAGACCAAGAAACAGAAGATCTCCAGCACCTAAAACTCCCACCAAAGATAATTGCTATCCTGATTTCCAAAACATAGATTGCTTTTGCCTGTTTTTGTATTTTATGTAAAGGAAATGCACAGAATGTCCTTTTATCAGAATTATGCTTTTAAGATTCATCCATATTGTTTGCTGTGGTTATAGTTTGTCCATTCCCATTGCAGAACAGTACCACGATTTGTGATCCATTCTACTATTGATGGGCATTTGGGTAGTTTCCAGTTTAAGGATATTATAAATAGTGTATATTCTTGCTTATATCTTTCAGTGACCAAATGTGAGCATTTCTTTGGAGTGTATACTTGGGAATGGAATTGTTGGGTCATTTGGGTATACCTATGTTCAGTTTTAATAAACACTGTGAAACAATTGCTTCAAGTGACTACCAATTTATACCTCTTACCTGAACTATATGAGAGTTTCAGTTATTCTACATCTTCACGCAAACTTAGTATCATCAGTTTTCTTGGGTTGTCATTCTGGGGTGTGTGTGAGGATATTACATTGTTTTTAAGGTCCCCTAATGACTCTATGGACAGAAAAGAATCAGAACCTCTGCTTTGTCCCTACCCTTATGACCACTTGAGGCTTATGAAAATAATGCTCTTGCTTTTATTGTCTGACTCAATGTTTCTATAATATCCTACAAGCCAACTCAAAGTGTTAGGCCACTAAAATAAAAAAAAAAATTAAGAGCTTTTCCTAATTTATACAAAAATAAATTGGTGGATAAAAATTTTATTTAAAGTTCTCCAGTAAATTTTTCTTACATTTTTGGCACCCACTGTTGCTTTTCACTAGCAAATGCTAGTAGTCAACAAAATAAACAAGCAAGAGATGAAACAATAACATCTTCCAATCCCTCACATGGAATTCTGGAATATGCACTTTGCTTTTATAAATTTTTTATTGTTGTAACCACAAGCATTTCCTGCTAAGTATACTCATTTCTCTGTGCTAAAGAGGCCCTTAATGTCCTTCATTCTCCTCTTTGGAATTCCATCTACCTTATAGCTAGGAAAAGGCAGCCCTATTTTCCACACGATCCTCTTCTGCCTACAACTGATTGCATCAAGAGTAAACACCTGGCTCAAGTTGAGCCAATCAGATCCCCTCTCTTTCAGCAATTAGGAATTGGGACTTAAAGGCTGAGTAAGTTATTTAGAGCCATACAGTTATGTGAAGTTGGAACCAAAATTGGTACCAAATTACTTGAAAGCCACATAAAAACTGATGTGACATTGGCATGAGCCGAGCTTAGGAGTATATACCTACTAGAGATTTTGAGGCCAAATTAAATATGGATTGCACAAAATAATTTCAGTATCAAAAACCCAAATTATTTGAGTTATCTGGTACCATAGCAAGACAAGGGGAGATGAATGGCAACTACTTTTTGTCCTTAAATCAGGAAGGCCTGAAATAGAGACTCAGGAAAAAAAATCTCTTAGCATGTTAAGAAGAGTAATCCTGAAGAAGTCCTCTTGAATAAGGGATGATAAATGGAAATCAATGATTCAGATGCCATTGATACTAATTTAAGCTATTAAATATTATTGATTTTGGTATTTGATATCATTAAATATCATATATCATGATTTTGTCATTATTGTTGTGCTGTCTTTGTGATCTATTTTAATGCATGTAAGATAATTTATAAGCTTTCCTCAGCTCGTGTAGTTATTATCCATTTAGTATCATTTTCCCCATACAGTTCTAAATCTTTTTAATATGAATTTTCCAATCGTGTGGCTATAAGGTAGCGGCTCTCTAAAGTTGGAGATGAACGCGTGAATTAACAGACAAGTTAGGAAGAAGTCAGCAGTGCTCCATTTAACAGCTTGTTACTTTATTTTTAATGAATGTATCAGTCAGAATTGGCTAGGTTTTGCTATGGTAACAAAACTCCAAACCATTAATGGCTTAAACAGACAAAGATGTACTTCTTGTTCATACCACGTTTGATGTATGTTGGCAAAGGAGCTCTACTTATCATAGCAACTCTGTGACTCTGGTGAACAAGGGCTCCGTCTCAACGTAGACCTCCACGAAGACTGTACTATAGGGAAGGGAATGAGGAGCATCATGCACTGACTTTAAAAGCTTCCACTCAGGGGTGCCTGGGTGGCACAGCGGTTAAGCGTCTGCCTTCGGCTCAGGGCGTGATCCCGGCGTTATGGGATCGAGCCCCACATCAAGCTCCTCCGCTATGAGCCTGCTTCTTCCTCTCCCACTCCCCCTGCTTGTGTTCCCTCTCTCGCTGGCTGTCTCTATCTCTGTCGAATAAATAAATAAAATCTTTTTTAAAAAATTAAAATAAATAAATAAATAAAAGCTTCCACTCACATTTCTTTGGCCAAACCATGTTATATGGCAATGCCTGTGAAAGAAAATGGAGAAGTGCAAGCTCACCATGTGCCCAGGAGATCCAAAACATGTGTGACTGGTCTTAATGACTAACGCAAGTGCGTGTGATTACAAAGTTATTCTGTGTGCTTTACCAGCTGGCTTTTCTGCTGGCAGACTGGTTTCTCATTTGTTTGATGGAATTAAGTAAGTCAATAATTTCTGCTGTTTCACTGGTGCACTGACACCTGAGTTCATTTGAAAAATGCTGGCCCAACCCATGGTGGGAACTCCAGTTAGATGGGCAGGTATCACACCACACGGACAACCCTGTCCACCACAACTTAGGTCAGTCCTATTTCCAGACCATGCTGTATATGAAATATTATAAATCTGGGCACAAGTTTGGATTTTGGGAACTGGAGAACTGGAGAAAAATAAATGGGCATCTCTGACAGAAAAGAATTCAGCCAGGTGTTCTGGGTCCTGTTTGATTACAGTAACATGGCACCACCACAGTGAGGGAGTGGGGGTGGAGGTGAAGACCATTGTGTTACATCATGAACTTGCTTTAAGTATCAGAAAGTCACCTTCCTTTCCTGTCAAGTGAGGAAGTTAAAAAAGAACAAATTTTAAGTAAACAACCCTTCACAAAAATAAATAATATTCAGAATCCCAGTGTATAAAATAGATATAAATTGATGCTAGAATGGGGGTGGGGGTGGGGAAGGACCAGCCCCACATCCCATTATACCTTACAGAAAACAGTAGTCTTTGAAACATGTTCACATAGAATCATAGAATCACATAGAATCTTGAGAACTCCAGGGAACATGACTTTTAAATGCTAGGATTTTGTAACCTCTAAAATGCTTCCCTGTGATCCTGTTAACTCTACTTTAAACGCCAGCACTTCCTGGTTCCAAGTCCAAAGAAAGAGCACTCTTCCGGTTGCGGTTGCGCACAGGGGGCGAAGGCGGCAGCCTCGGCTGGCTGCTCCCGCAAGAGCGGCAAGAACGTTGGTGACCGGAGTATTTAGCCTCACTGACAAGAAGCGAGCTATTTCCACCTCCGTGTGTATGCGAGCACATGGAAATGTCGGGAAGGGTGACTATGCTCTGCCGAGTTCTGTCGACCGGCGCGACTATCCCTTGCCTGATGCAGCCCACGTCAAGATTTTCTCTGCCAGCCGGAAGACCTTGAAAGAAAAGGAGGAGGCCCCCGGGAGTATCCTCTCCGTTGATGAAAATGTTGAATTGTGCCGCGGTAAGTTCAGCGAGAGCTTTGCCGATACGAACAGGAGCACGCACAAGTGCAAGACGGTTGTGGGCGCCGCCATGTTCTCCTGGGGTGTCCCGCTCCTGTTCTGATCTGGGAGAAGCACTGTGTGTACGGCCCTGTCCCGCACACCTTTGAAGAGGAGTGGGTGGCCAAGCAGGCCCAGAGGATGCTCGGTATGAAGGTCAGCCCGATGCAGGGCTTCTCAGCCAAGTGGGACTACGACAAGAGCAAATAGAAGAAATAAGCATCCTCTGCTCAAGCATCGGAGCCTCACCTTGTTCTGCCACTTCATGCGGCTCAGCGTATTTACTGGAAACTGCTGTGTTGCAGTACCAGTGCTAATAAGTGAGCAGTTTATGTGGAAGAAAAAATACACAACTAGCATTCACAGTGCTCCTTCCCTGGCCCCGTGGTTGGCCCAGGCTGGACACAGCCCCTCACCCCTCTGTGCACCAAAAGGCCCTCCCTCGCCTACTCCCCCTGCGGTGAAAACCGTTATAATTGCAATCCCAAAGCTCCGTGCCCAGGACTGCCAACAACGCTGACATCTTTTGCCTCTACTTGTGAGAGGGTAAGCCATGCCTGTGATTTTGAAATCTCACAAGCCAAAGTTCTGTTTCTGTGCCCAGGCTGTTTCCTCTTCTCTCCTCATCAAGTGCAACTTTTCCGTCATCCAGGTGTCATAAGGTTTGGTGAAAGACAGGGGCAGGAGGCTCTCACCCCATCCGAGAATTTGAGAAGTTGGTAATTCTCCAGGTAGTTAATGAGGACTCTGGGAGACACTGGGAACGCCTTTGGAATGTTAAACACAGTGGCTTTTATTCTGGCTGTCTTGCTGCCCCAGCTTCCTCACAACAGAGGAACTTACTGTGCTCTTGATGGGTGTGTCTGAACATCACTTGGCCGCCACAGCCCCAGGCCTGCCTTTGGCTTGTTGAGCTGGTCTTCTGTCATAGTGTTTCTGATGGAAAAGGACAAGACCTTTATTTTAAGACTCGTAAATACCAGCAACTCCCTTTCCAGTCACCAACATTTAAATGCTACACTATTTGTCAGTAAGGCCTGTCTTTATCTAGATCATTGCTTTGTCTTTATCTGAGCCATTCTCTAGCTGCTTGTGACTCAGAGTGGTCTGGACCCTAGACATCAGCTGGGAATTTGGTTGAAATGTAGAACCTTAGGCCCTATCTCAGACAGAGTTCATCAGAATTTGCCTTTTCAACAAGATCCCCAGCTCTTTGCTCTAGTCTATAAAACTAAAAGATTGAAGGACATTGTCAATGGTGACAGCCCAATTGTCTCGGAGGACATTGTTTGTCACAAAAAGCAGTCATCCAGGAGTGGGGACACCTGGCTTCCAGTCCTGACTTGGCCACTAACTCACTGAGTGGTCTTTGCCAAGTCACTTGACCATTCTGGAATCTTGGATTGAGCTGAACTCCTGACTCTCCAAGTGCCTGCTCTGAAGACAGAAAACAGAAAGGTAAGCGCTCTTCTATCTGCTGATGACATGGTTTTATGGCCAAACACTTAATAGACAATTGTCCCCAAGATCTAATTACTTTCAAAAAGTAAAGCTCCAGAGCAGCTGCCATAGTCACTTTGTTTTGGTAACTGTCCTTCAGAATTTGTTTTATCAAACACAGATCTCTCTGGCAACTCACTTCATTCATTTACCTGGGGGTACTTTTTTGTAACCTCTTTGCACTTGAGTTCACTCAGCTTCCAAAATGTGTACAGTCACATCTGTCCTATCATATAGGGCTGTATGAGAATCTGCTGAGAAAGCACCTTGGTTTAAGGTGCTGCCACACCCACTGCAGACTGACAGAGCCTTTTGGGGAATACCATTTAGTAATAGGAACTTTTGAAACCTTTAAAATATGCATAACCCTCCCAGCAAATCATCCGCTAGGCATAGACCCCAGGGAGAAAATTATGAATGAGTAAGAAGGTTGTTGGTAACTATAGCATTGTTAATAATAGTGAAAATTTGTAAACAACTTAAATGCCCAACAACAAGGAATTGGTTAAATAATAAACCAAAAAAAATAAATAGTAAATGATGGTACCCACATAATCGAATTCCATGGAAACAAACAATGCTAAAAACAGGTATTGAAAGATGTGGAAAGCTGTTGATTTCTCACTGATTAATGAAAATATACTGAAGACTATAGTATGGAGTATGATTAGGTTCCAATTTGAAAATAAAGTATATAAATATGCACAGGAAAAAGACTGAAATCATGCACGTTGTTTGTGAATACTGATGCACTCTGATTATGGGCAGTTTTATGTTTCTTGTTTTGCTTATCTGTGTTTTCCATAGTGCAAGTGCATTACAGTTTTCAAAAGGAAAAAGGTTTTGTTTTGTTTTGTTTTGTTTTAAAGAAAGATATAGCATTTCTAACAAAATAGAAGCAATGTTTTTATCATCATTGTATTCATCAGTGGAGAACGCTCCCTCTGGCTGGGGAAGAACAGACTTTAAATAATAGCCCTGTGGTGTCTGAAGGGGGTGAGGAGAGCTATCTTTTGCAATCAGGGGCTCAGAGGAGAGGGGTTACTAGGGAGGAAATCATAAATTCTTCCCGGAGGACAGAAATGGAAACTCACAGCCCTGCAAACAAAAAGGCAGCAGAAGCAGGTGGCATGCTTCCTGAAAGGCTGTCAAAGCACTACTTCAAAGTCAGGCTGGGGGCATGCAGACAGCAGTTCTCCTGGCTCTGACCAAAAACAGCAAGGACAATTCACCTGCCAGAGGGTCCTTCTAAAACCCAAAGGAAGGTGATTTGTTTCAACAGGGTAGAGAAATTTGATTCTATGGTCTTCCCTCTTCATTCATTGAAAGGTAGGTTTGTCTTCTTCATCTTAAATACCTCTGTCTAGTGATGCCTGGGTGGCTCAGTCAGTTGAGTGTTTGACTTTGACTCAGGTCATGATCTCAGGGTCTTAGGATCAAGCCTGGAATGGGGCCCTGCATCTGGCCCTGGGTGGACTTCCCCCCACCAGCGTAGGGCTCTGCACTCCGTGGGGAGTCTGCTTCTCCCTCTCTCTGCCCCTCCCCCAACTCGTGTTTTTTTTTCTCTGTCTCTCAAATAAATAGAATCTTTAAAAAAAATAAAATGAGTACCTCCATCTAGAACAGAACAGTGATGCAAAGCCTGCTTCGTCTTTTCTATTGCAAATAGTAGTGATGGTGACGGTGATGGTAGTTAGTGGTAATACTGGTAGTGATAATAGTGGAAGTAGCAGTAGTAATGATATGTGCCAGCTCTTTGCCCATATGATTTTATTTAAATCTTCATAAAAATCCTTTGAGGTTGGGAGTACTATGAAGGGAGGAAACCAAAGCTCAGGGAAAGTAACTGGCCCAGAGTCAGAGTAGTAGGAGCTAGAAGCTGGATTCTGATTAGGTTTGTGAATTCCAAAAATCTTTCTTTCTACTATAACACACTAGAAAATTAAGATGCTACAAGTCCCAGTTATATTTATCAAAAGCTTGATGATTATAGGCTAATTCAGCCCTTGTTTTATCCCCCATACATGGCCTGAAGTTGGTTCTAGAATTGTCTACAGGAGTCAGATTACATTCAACAAACTTAAGATGACTTTTTCTGAAGTTCAGTCTCTTCTTATGTCAACAGTTATGAGACTCTTAAAATACTTTCCTCTCCACTTTACTAAAGAACCACTTCACTTTCTAGGAGATAGTACTCTTCCGCCTGGATAATGTACCAGCCAACATTCCCTGATTGGGCTATCACTAGTGGGAGGCTTTCCCTGGTCTCTCCCCTGCTAGAACACTGTTTGCTGATGAGCAGAATTTAATATAAGACTGGTGTACTCTGACCCTACCCAAGAGTATTTAATTAGAAAAAGATGAAAAGAAATTTTATTTCTCAGCTTTTATAGAGTGATTTGATGTCTTATTTTTGCCAGTAATGAAACTGAACTGAATGACATTATATAGCAGAGAGACATTTCTGCAGTCGCCTGGGTATCATGAACCCATCTGCCTGTCTGGGGAACCCCCTGCCTTCTGCTAAGCCAGAAATGTGGGGATTGTCTCGGTATCAGGAAAGAGGTGTCTCCCAAAGGCACTGGTGAGTCAATGGAAGCATATTAGACAGAGTCCCTGTACTTACAGTGTAGAGAGAAGCAAGAAATGCATCAGGAATGTTTTCAGCTGCAAGTAACAGAAAACCAACAAGGAGTACCTTTTTAAAAAGTAGAGTTATTTTTCTCCATAACAAAAAGTCTGTGGATAGACAGTCTAGTTGTTTCAGCAGCTCAACAATATTATCGAATTCTCTGTGTGTTTCCTATTTTCTACCCCAAATCTTCAGCATGGTGGCTTTTCAATTTTGTCTGTCACATGTCTCAAAATGGCAGCTCCAGCTCCAGATATTATGTCTATGTTTAAGGCAAAAAGAGAGTATAGAGTGTTGCTAGCCATGTCTGATGATTTCATTCAAAATGCGAAGTCTTTCTAAGAAGTTCCTCAACTGATTGCTTACTTAGATTCCATTGCCCAAAATGGTTACATGAACCATCCCTCACTGTGAGGGAGGCAGGAAATGTAAGTATCTGGTGAATGGAATTACAGTGAATGACTTTGACTGATCAGATTCAACTTCTGAAACTAGGCCACTGCCATCCTAAACAAAACCAGGGTAATCAGAAGAGCTAAACAAAATCATAATATTGTGGGGAGAAGGGAGGGATGGCAGATAGCTGACTTAAATTATCTGTCACAATGAGTAAGATTCAAACCAGTATGAGGAGACCCCATTGGAGTTTAATATCTAATGCTATGAACACTTGGCCATCCCAGCTGCACATCAGGCTGAAGACATACCTTGTGATTCCAGGCGTGCCTCACTTAGGAGGGAATGTAGAACTAGCGCCAGAGGCAGCAACAGCTGCTCTGGAATCAGTGGTGACAATGTTGTTATGTTAGTGTTCTTATGTGAACAATTGTTGATACGTGTCCTGAGATTATAATCTGTCTGGTCGCTTGGAATCTAGAGGTCTCTTTCCTCCCCTACCACTGCTAACTCCTTGGAATTAGATACTTATAAACTTTTCCTTGTTTTTTTGGGGGGGGTGGGGCGCAGCGGGAGAGAGAATCTTAAGCTCCATGCCCAGCCTAAAGCCTAAGGCGGGTTCTATCTCACAACCCCGAGATCATGACCTGAGCTGAAATTGAGTTGGCTTAACCAACTGAGCCACCCAAGCACCCCTTAACTTTTCTTTGGACTGTGGATCTCTAAGAAGTGCCCCTTCCTTACTTAGGCTCTTGCTTTCTCCAAAGAAAGAAAAATACACCTACATGCCCACCAAACTGAGAATGGCAAAAAAAAAAAAGGTATGCTGTATCTTTACAACGAAATACCATTTGGAAATTAGAGAGATTGATGTAATTCTGCATGTGCTTATGGGGAAAAATCTCTAAAGCGTTTGTTAAATGATAAAAAGCAAATTGCAAGACAACATATAGAGCGTGATACCATGTATCATGTCTAGGATAAGCTTTGTGGTGGTTGTAATAAATTCTGTTACAACGGCCTTCAATCCCTCTCCCTTGGTGTGGGCTATATGTAGTGATTCATTTCTAATAAATAGAATGAAGCAGAAGTAGTAGTATGCAATTTCGGAGCGAAGTCATAAAAATGCTGTGATTCCTCCTCACTCTTAGATTCCACTCTGGTGGAAGTTAGTTGTTGTGTCACAAGGACACTTAAGCAGCCTGTGGCAGTATCCATGTGGCAAGAAATTAAGCCTCCTGCTGACAGCCATGTGAGTGAGCCATCTTGGAATAAGGTTCTACACATCCAGTCAAGCCTTTAGATGGTTGCAGCCCCTGCCAACATCCAACTATATGAGAGACCCTGAGTTAGAACCACCCAGCAAAGCTGCTCCTTCATTCCTGACCCACAGATAATAAATGTTTGCTATGTAAGCCACTAAATTTTGGTGTGAGTTGTTATGCAACAATGGATAACTAATATGACCTCCTTATTTGCATATGTAATAAGACTTAAGCCCTTACTCTGCGTTAGTCACTGTTTTATAAGTACCAACATTTAATCTTCACAACAACCCTCTGAAGTAGAGACCAATATTATCCTTATTTTACAGAGGAAGAAACCAAGGCACAGAGAAGCGAAGTAGTTTGCCCAGGGACATATAGCTATCGGAACCCAGACAATCTTAGAGTGATTACTCGTATCCTCTTATACTATACTATACTGTGTGTGTGTGCGCGCGCACGCGCGTGTGTGCGCATGCAGGTTTTTTGGTGTGATGTGTGGTGTGTGCATAGAAAAAGTATGGAAGACAATTGCTGATCACAGCTACTTCTGGGGACAGAGATAGAATTAGAAAGAGATAAGGGAAAAGGGAAATTTCCATTTTTTTCTCAACCAACTTCTATATTGTTTGAAGGTTTTTACAACAGAAGTGTAATGTAGTATTTGCATAATTAAAACTTCAACTGAGCTGGCTAATAGATGTACACTATTCAAAGAAATGAAGTGTTAGGGAAAGAATGGGCACATCTGACCAAATACAAGTCATTAGCCATGGATTTGCTTAGGAGTGAATCAGACTGGCACCTTCGGTGGATTTTCAGGGAATAGAGGGAACACTCCCACCCCCTTCCTCTCCAGCCTTGGGCTTCCTTGCTTTCCCGCCATCCATGAGACAGGTAGAAGATGTGTTCCCTCCCTGACCCAAATAATTCTTACAAGAATACCCAGGAGTTCTGCCACTTGCTCTGCCACGGCTGCTCACACGCTTGACACGTGGTGTCCTATCTGGAGACTACAAATAGGACAGCTGGCCAGAACACTGGGAATCTATTTTTAGTCTGGGCCAGGGACTGGTTCAGGAATAGACTCTGAGAGAAGAGTGGCTGGGGTTTCTCCCTTGTGATTGGGAAGGATCATGCAGCTGGTGTGCTCCCCAACACTCCTTGTCACTGTGGGGAAGGTATATTTAGTGTCTGACCTGTGACAGAACTGTCACTAGAACCTCACTGCCTTGGTAACTCCAGGGCACTGGTCACAACCTAATCCTGTCTATTTTTACGTGCTCACTTTGTGGAGTGGTGACAAGCGTTATCTTTCTGATGCAAGACAGAATCAGATGGGCCTGCCCTGATGGCCTGTTGCAGAATGCATGGGGTGATGGATGGCCTTGAGCTTTGATATGTGAGAAGTCACACCACTGCCAACTCTCCTCCCAGATGGCTACAATGTGGTAGGAGGCTCACTCAGCTTGTAGGAACACGGCTGTTACCTGTGAGTGCCAGATGCCTTATTAACATACCCATGAAGAAGGCTCTTTCCTCACCCCTAAAGGAAAAGAAAGTAGGTCTCATAACAAACTTTTCCCTAAGAGTCTCCATTTCTTGAGCAGCAACCACTGTGACCTCATTAATCAATCCCAGTAATCTTTCTCACTGAGCCCTCAAAATTATCCCTGGGAGACCACCTCTGAAAGCCTCTACCAACCAATACTGTTCTTCCCTATGATGAAAACTGTGAGCCATCCTGGGCTGGAGGTACTGAGAAAGACAGTAGAGGAGACTTGACTAGGAAAGATGGCGAGGTTATACGGAGTTCCGAGCGTGGTGGTAAGGTGAAGAGGCCTGGGTGCCTTTCTATGGCAAGGAGGAATCAATGAGGGCTGAATACCGGGATTTGGACATTAATAGGAATTGGTGGAGACCTTGGGTACAAGACAGTATCAGGACTTCTTCTTTTATCATATGGCCCTGGGTATATTCCTTCCCTAGTCTGGTCCTCAGATGTCCTACCTATAAAATGAGTGAGTTGGACAAGAAGTCTTTATGACCACTTCTAGCTTGGACATTCTATAATACATATAGTACATCTTGTAATCCTGTAATAAATAATATTTAATATAGTATGGAATTCAGTTAACTGCATTGCCCCTTAGTTTTCTCTTCAGGGTTGAGTGGAAGGGACTGCTAGTAACTTCCCAATATCCTTTCCCCTTTCTTCATTAGTAAAAGAACTCCAATTTTTAACCAAGTAATTTCACTTAGCTAAAAGACTTAATTTTCTACATTCCCAGCAAGGTAACCATGTTCTAGCCAATGAGATATAACCGGAAGTGTTATGTGGAATTTTGGGGAACTCTCCTTTAAGAGAAAGAGACTGGTGTGATGGAGACAGTCTCTGCCTTAGAGATGATTAGACTGCGTTTTGAGAGAGAGAAATAAAACACTGGAACAATTAACATATACGTGACAAACACATACATGCCTTTGTCTTTAACCAGTTGACTAGATATTCTGTTTAGTCTTCTAGGAGGAAGTAAATAATTGGAAAATCCATTCAACAAATATTGAGTTCCCATTATATTCCATTTTCTGCTGAATTATTCATCTACAAAATTTGACCTCATGGTGCTTTCAAACCCCAAAGACACAATTTGACCTAATAATTTTATTTTTTTATTTTATTTTATTTTTTTTTTTTAAGATTTTTTATTTATTTATTTAACAGAGAGACAGCCAGTGAGAGAGGGAACACAGCAGGGGGAGTGGGAGAGGAAGAAGCAGGCTCATAGCGGAGGAGCCCGATGTGGGACTCGATCCCGGTACGCCGGGATCACGCCCTGAGCCGAAGGCAGACGCTTTAACGACTGCGCCACCCAGGCGCCCCTGACCTAATAATTTTAAATCAGATTTAAGATGAAAATACAGATTTTTTTTTCCCAGCCCTATTGAATAATGAAAGGGTTGGCAACATGAAACTTGTATTCCTACCTGACAACAATTTGCTGGAACTGGATAACAATGTCTCCTTTCAAGGGTGTTGTGTTCTCCAGTTTATGACAGTTGTTACCATTCATTTTCTTTATATCAAAGTACTTTATCCATTCCCTATTTCCTCCCTGACCCTGTAGGGCATTGGGCATGCTAACCCCTGCCCTAAAAGCTAAGCTGCAAAGGGGGTCACATGTTCCCATTATCATCAGAAACAAACATTTTTTGAGCATTTGTATATCAGAAGACTAAATCTGAAATATAGTTGGGCCTAAAATCTACTTTGAACCTCTGTGTTGGTATTTGGAAATAGAAAAGAAGGGAGAAGAGATGAGGAAGAGCAGTACAAAGAATGATAAAATTGTTTCATCCTTTAAAAGGAGGAGAATAATTTTCTTCCTGCTCTATTTGTCTGTGTGGGATTTAGATGTAATGGCGGATCTCTAACATCCGTCTTTGACATACAGATGAGAACTATACCCTAGGAATGATGGATCAGGGATGTGGAAGGAGTTTGAGTCCTTAATGACTTCATGAAATTGCCACAAGTATTATGGACAGAATACCACCTTAGGGGTGGAAACTATTGTTTTATGAAGCCAACCTTAATCCTACTGATTACAGGGTTCAAGTCCAAATCTCAAACCTTCCTGTGAGATCTTCTTTGGAGCCCCCAGTTTTCTGTAGGAGCTCAATCCAGCTGCTACTCCGTTGACAATCCCAAACACTTCTTTACTCCCCTATTATTACCTCCTGGTAGCCACAGGGATCACTCCAGCCATTCCAAGAATCCACCCAAACACTGCATTGGGAATCTGATCTTACCTGGCCATGTGGATGCTTTGGGAGACAAATAACGGAAAACCCAAGTCAATTATTTTAAACAATAAGGACATTTTGTTACCTCAGTTGACGAGAAGTCCAGAGGTAGAGGAGTTTCAGGGCTGGCTAATCCATTGACTCAGCAGTGTCATCATGGGCCTGGGCTCTTTACACCATCCACAGTGTATTGGGCATTTGTCTTCAGCATGACTCTTCTTAGCTGCAATTACTACAAGCTTTCTGTCCTCATCCAACAAACTCCAAAGCCATAGAGATTAAGATTGTAGCCTTCACTGTCATGACTCCTTAGGATGAAGGAAAACTTTCCCAAAAGCCCCTACCAACAAGTTTCCCTTCATGTTATATTGGTTAGTGTTGTATCAGGGCTCATCCCCAGACCAGACACGGGCAGAAAGGGTAGAATTGTTGTAGTTGACTCAAATTAATCAAGACTCGCTCTCTGGGAACAGAGAGGGGTAGGTAGGGTCTTCCCTGCCACCATGGCTTCCCAATATCAAACAAAACTGGAGTTCTGCTCTGAAGGAACAAGGAGCAGGAAATGGATATGTTAGATATGCGGTAAACAACAGTTCCATCAAACCGTGTGACCGTGGGTCATTCATTTTCCCTCTCTGTGTCTCGTTTCCTTATCTGTAAAATGGGAAGAATGACTAGAAGATCTCTAGGGCCTCCCAGTTATCTTCCCAGTTGATTATGAGTGCCTATTGCTAGTAGTAGAAGATGCTTCCACTGACTTTTAGGAATCACAGCAGCATCAATAATAGCCTAAGAAGGTCTAGAAAGGACTCATGGAAGTGTTAAGGCTGTGCTGTCTTTGGCTGTAACCACCTTCTCCAGGGAGCCCCTTTATAATATAAAAGCCCCTCCTTAGTCTCTCTCACCCATTGGCCTTTCCAAGGGGATGCTGATGCCCATCACTGACCAGACCTCACACATCCGTCCAGTCATTCATTCATTTATTTGCCACTGAGGATCTGCTATTTTCTCAACTCTGTGTCTGTGTCTGTGTCTCCACTCTGCTCTACTAGAAAGAATTTAAGGGCAGGGAGTTGAGGACAGACGGAAGAAGATCTGTAAAGGCCAGGTCCCCGTTTTCCCTGTGCCAGTCAGTTAAATTCTAGTTCACAACACTTCTCCCAAGAAGCTTACCAGATTCCCTTAGCTTCCTGCTCAACCTGGAGAATGTATACTCCCAGATGCATGCTGTGGTCTGCCAGGAGAATGAGAAGTCACAAAACAAATTATGATGCATCTTTCTGAAGCACCAGGTAATGTGAAGATTGGGGAAGAGGGTGAGTTAGGTAGTGAAACTGGTCAATGGTTTAAAACATTCTCTTTGATTGAATTAACCATGGACATGTCAGAAAGCAAAGATGGTATGAATTTTTCTAAGAAGTGTCAAGCTTCAGGCCATGGCCCACAGATGACTTAGAGAGTGACAGACACCATCCTCCTTGGTTGGATAGGAACCTGGGGAAGAGATTCTGAGAACTCATTTATTCAAACCCCTGGCTCTGCCACTTCCCTGCTTGATAGCTTAGTGTCCTTGGGGGAGGTATTTAATCTCTGGAAGTCTGTTTTCTCTTCAGTTAACATCTCCATTTAACAATGGGAATTCCTTTAACTGTAATGGGCAGAAGTGATACTGCCTGGAAATGCTTAGCATGGAGCCCCAATAAATATTAGCTTTTATTAAGTAATAAGTGCTTACTAGTCAAAAAATAACAAACAGCTAATATGTGTTTAGCATCTATATGCCAAACACAATGGGAGGTATTAGGGAAATAAAGGTACAGAAAGGAGTATTTTGTAATGAAGTGCCTACTTTGTGCCAGACCCTGGGCATGGTCTAAGCCAGGATCTTTTATATACATTTTTTTCATTTAATGAAAGATAAACAATGCAGTCCTTGTCTTTTAGATGCAAGGCAGTGTGCCGAGAGCACAGAATGCTCAGTGCTTGGAATTTCCCTTCATAGGATCATCATGGGCCTGACAGTAATTTGTACTTTCCCAAGTGTCTTCTCTTAAAGCCCACTCCCTTTAATTTATACCAATACACCCTGTCAATTATTAGTACATATTTGTTATAGTCAGTTATCAAAAGCAAAGAGCTAGAGACAATGTGGACAACTGCCAGCCACCAAAAACCTACCCACTCTTAATTTACTTTAGCCATCAGTTCCAGCCACCTGGATCATTCTATCACTTTTGGCCCTTTACTTTATACCACCTTTGCATTCAGACCGTATGCCATAGCTGAAATTCTGGCTGTGTTCCTTTACCAGCTGAGCAACCTTGAACAAGCCACTTGACCTCTCCAGATTTCATTTTGTCATTTGTAAAATAGGAATAAAAATAGTTCTTCCTCATAGGATTGAGTGGTTGCTTCCCTATGTGTTAAGCAGGACAAAAATAGTTCCAGCCTTATACAATTGAGTGAGGTAATACATCTAAGCCCTCAGCACATGGCCTGGGACATGGAACATGTAAAATAAGTGAGGCCGTAGCTGTTATAACAATTATTATTAGCTCCTTACCGCTCTACATAACCTTTTACCAGAGCTAGCATGCTGGTTCATTCTGCTACTCAGTATGAGTCATCTCCTGTCATCTCCCGTGGGATAAATATGAGAAAACCAGTGGGAGTCAGTGAAACACGGAAGTGAGTGAGTCCTCAGCTAGAATGATCCATCTTTGGGGATGGTGACAGAACTACCCCTGACTGAGCAGGTATTCTGCTGGACTCTTCACATGCCTCTTCGGGCTTCATCCTCAGATTATTCTATGAGGAGGATATCCAGCCCACGACTCCACACTGACTCTTGCTGGGCCCTCATTTTCTTCCTTCAGAATCTAAAGGGGAAAATTTCTCCTCTGACATCAGTAGATATGACCCAGTTATGGTGTTTCCCTGGATAGCTGACACCCAACAGGATGACATCATTTTATATGATCATTCCTTTTCCATGTGTTAGCCCATTTTAATTTATCTTCATTTAATTTATCTTAATTTATGTGCATCTGTGTGCTTTCCATTTTCAGCCCAAGTGAGCAAACTGTCCTTTAGCTCATGAGAGTGCATATCAGATATTTTTGGTGCTATAACTCTTCAGAGACAGGAAATAGTCCTTCTTCCTAAATAGAAAGGCAGAACTAATGGTCTAACATATGTTAGTTCCAAAGACCTTTGAGAATTGAGGAAGGAGCTACTGGAGGAAAAGCTCATGGCAGGGTGTCTGATGCAAGCAAATTGACATTGGGCATCTTAACCCTTCTGGGCCTCAGTTTTCTCTTCTGCAAAATGAAGATATTGGACCCCATGATCTTAAGCTTACTTCATTTACCCATTAAACAAGTAACTATTGAGGGGCACCTGGGTGGCTCAGTCGGTTAAGTGTCTGCCTTCAGCTCAGGTCATGATCTCGGGGTCCTGGGATCAAGCCCCACGGCGTCGGGCTCCCTGCTCAATGGGGAATCTGCTTCTCCCTCTCCCTCTGCTCCCCCCCTTGTGTGGTCTCTCTCTCTCTCAAATAAAATCTTTAAAAAACAAACAAACAAGCAAACAAACAAGTAACTATTGAGCTCCTGCTATATGCCAAGCACTTGGGTTACCACAAGACCAAGACAGACTAAGTCCTGCTCTCATGGACCTTCTGTTCTAGTCACAAAGACAATCAGTAAATAACTTCAAACAGTGAAGAGTACTATGAAAAAAATAACGAACAGTGATGAGATAGACAGTGCCTTGGGTGGGGTGGAGGGGGACCACTTTCATTGGGATGGTCAGACAAGGGCCCTGAGGAAGCCACACTTAGGCTAAGAATTGAGTGAGAAGGAACCGGCCATGAAGGAAGAGGGTGCCAAGAAGAGGGAATAGTTATAAAAGTTGTGACATATTCACTGAGGAAACAATCTGGGTGTATAACACAGAAGCCACTGAGTTAGCCCAGACGAAGAAATGGTCTTTTCACGTAGGCTGTGATGGTGTGGACCTCCAGCCAGTCTACATAGGGGGCATGGCCTGACGACTCCTCTGCAAACATTCATAAGTGCCTGCTGCGTGCGAGGCTCGGTGCCTCAAAGTCGGAATCACTCCTCCAAGCCAAGGGGCTGGAGGCAATCGAGAAGAATGCACGCTGACCTTTCTGAGCAGCAGTGACAATGATAAATGACGGGATTTGGATCCTTGCCCTTGACTATAAGAGGAAACAGGCAGATTGTGGGCTAGGGTTCATGTTCCGAAGCTTAAGTTTCACCAGCTATGCAGTTTCTAGAGCCGCTTGCTCCCACGGAGCATGGCAGACATTTGGACTTAAGGACCACACAGCTATCAGCCAAGATCTCAGAGCCGGGGATGTACAGGCAGCCTCACAGAGCGTGCAGCCTCTATGCGGGGACAGACTGGCCTGGTGGGCACACGCGTGACTGATGCTACATAAAGGGCTGTGCTGGGAGTCAGAACACCTGGGTCCAGGTCCAACAGTGCCCACATGAGTCAGGAAATCTCTCCAGCCATTCATATGGAAACAAGGGAGCATCTGCTAGGGACCGGGCATGGAGTGGGCTCCTCACATATGGGATCTCATTTAACCCTCGCACAGCCCCTTGGGAAAAGTGCCAGCATTATCCCTAATAGACAAGACTGCAAGAAGTTTTGCAGTGGCAGAGGTGGAATTCTAACTTGGGTCAGGCTAATTTTAAGTTTCCTGTTCCATGCTTTTAGCAATCATCGGTTACAGGGGAATAGTAATTATGTGTGCCCTACTCTCCTCATGTACTCGTTGGGAGACCCAAACAAGATGCAGAGGTGCTTTGTAAATACAGACGTCCTATTCCGTCCTATTCCTAGGTCTGCTGGTCCCAGTGTAGTTCCCAGCGGTGCTGCTGTCTGCGCAGCTTCCTGCCCACCCCTGACCACACACCTGTTTCCCACCCTCCCACTGCTATACAGAACACTTACCTGCACCACCACTGTAGCTCCCCCTGAAAGTGCTGCCCCTGTGGCCCTTGCAATGGTGGTACATCCCTGCCCTTCTCCAGAGCAGCAGCAGCCCTGCCCCAACCTTGCTGGGAAGTCTTGGCATGTGGCCAGTAGGATAGGGAGGGTGTGTGGAAAATCTGAGGAGATGTTTTTCTTTCTTGGGAAGAAAGCCAAACTTCACTGTGCTGGAGTTGTATAAATTATGCACCCAGAGAAGATTTCGTTTAGAAAGAAAAAGGAAAAAAAAAATCTCTTGCTATTTGCGTAATGAGCTGGGTTGGCCGAGCCAGGGCTAAACCCCACATATTTGGCCTAGCTTGCTGTGTTTGCAAAACAGGCCCATGTTCCAGGAGACGGCTGCAAGACCACAGAACAGCCAGGATTTCTCTGCAGGTTTCTTCAGCCCACTTTCCCTTCAGCCCACTTATCCCTTGCTCCAATCTGGGCCTGTGCCTTGGTATCTTGAGCCTAGAAGGCTGGGGGGTTCAGAGGAAAGGTGGGCCATGGCAATCCCTTTCTGCACATAACCTGTCTCACAACCTACCCCTTCAACCCCATGAAGCCCAACTGACCAGAGGACACTGCCTCAAGGAAGCCTTCCCGGGGCCCTGAGGCTGGGTCACAGCTCTTTCCTCAGGGCTCCCGCAGCACCTAGTATTTATCATCTGTATTGTTGAGCTGACCACCAGCCAGTCTTCCACAGGCTCTGTGACAGCAGAGACCTTGTCCGTTTTGCTCACTGTGGTATCCCCAGTGTGGTATTTCAGTGAAGAAAGAAATGAAGACCACCTCCGGCTTCCTATGTCCCTCTCTGGGCCTTTTTCCCAATTCAACTCTAAGAATTCCTTCCAGTAGAAGATAGGCATCCTGGGTGTTGTGCTGTTTGTTTTGTGTTGTATTTTGTTTCTGTTTTTTCTAGCCTCATCTCCTGTTCTTCTCAGCCTCCCACTAAATGTCATTAAGAATGAACTGCTTGCAGTATCTCACCGTTCTGTTTCTGCCCCCATGCATTTACTGACCTTGACCCCTTTGCACCCCACCCCTTCACCCCTCACTCCCAGTCATCCTTGGAAAGTCTGATCCAACCTCCACCCATCCAGGAAGTCTCCCCTAACCTCACCCCTCCATCCCAGCCAATCTCCCCTCCCCATTGGTTAGGGACCCCTTATCTTGGATCTCATAAAAACGCTGCTGTCTTATCCCTGGGCTTACCACAAGGCCTCTAGTGATTTATTTATATAGCTGTCCCCCCACCCCCACCCCCAACTCCAGGCTACTTGGGAGCAGAGAACCTGTTCTAATCATCTCTGTGTCTCTAAGACTTACCACAGTGCCTGACATCCAGCAGCTGTTCAATACATGCTTGTTGAGTTAATTAACATGCAGAAGATAATAATAGCATGCCGTGTCATGGGGCAGAGTGTGATTAAGATCCCAGCAAGTGCCATGAGCTCTGAAGAAGGAGTGATTGCCGTGGGACGGAGCAGGGGGGAAATACTGTAGAAAGATAAGTTGACATGAGATAAAGCACAAAAGGCAGGATGGAGAATGGCCAGAGGGTAACAGGAAAAGTGAGGAAAAAGTCGGCTTTGAAAAATGTAAATCAGATCATGGCCTACTCTTACTTAAAATACCAATAGCTTCTTCTTGTATTTTGGAAAAAATCTAAATGTCTTATCAAAAGCTGTGAGGCCCCATGAATCTAATCTAATCCTGTGAGGCCGTAAACATTGGAAAAGAGAAACTGAGACCCAGAGTGACATTTATAGGGATGCTATGATCACATTTTTTTTTTTTTAATTTAAAACACTTTTGTTTGGGGGCGCCTGGATGGCGCAGTTGCTTAAGCGTCCAACTCTTGGTTTTGGCTCAGGTCACGATCTCAGGGCCATGAGATCAAGCCCCGCTTTGGGCTCCCTGCTCAGCTAGGAGTCTGCTTAAAACTCCCTCTCCCTTTCTCTCTGCCCCTCCCTCCCCCTGTGTACTCTCTCTCTTTCTCTAAAATAAGTAAATCTTTAAAATAAAGCTCTTTTGTTTAAAAAATGTTTTTAACAAATCATGTGTAATATTTTTATTACAAATGTGTTTGCCTTCAGTTTGAAATCCCTGGTACAGTTTTCCAGATTTTTTTCCTATGTGAATCAAGTTCTGTGAGCCTGCCTTTATGTAACACAGTTGAGATTTTTGTTTTTTCCATCATGACTGATCCGAAAGTTGCCCTACTTAATACTGTAGGAACCTGTTCTGAAGTTGTTTATCTTTTAAATTGCTATGGGACCTTAATGGTACAGCCTTCAAACCGGGTCTCCTGAGAACCAAGGAAAGAATTATTTGTTTTTCTATCACTAGCTGATGAGGGCCTCTTCATGCCAGCACAAGGCCAGGAGTGACTGATGTGGGCCTGCCTACAAGGTCTTTATAATCCGAGAGGAAAGAGATGTGTGCCAGTGTGAGATGAGAGATTTGAGCCAGGCACCGTGCCGACTGCCTTATACCCTTCCTTCCTCTCCCAGTAATCCTACGGGATAGCTGGTGTTACCTTCGTTTTATAAGTGAGAAAACTGTGGCTGAAAGAGACCGAAGACACCCAAGTCTCATACCAAGTGAGTGTCAGTGTGGGACCCTGAGCCCAAGGTGTGTGCTTTATCTCAGTCTAAAGCAAAACAGGATTAGCTATACAAAGGAAGAGAAGAAATTGCTTCAACAATTCTGAATAGGAGAAACCGTTCCACAGAGCTCCTAGCCCATCCCTGCCCCCAGTGAATGAGGTAATAATAAGAGATAACAGTTGTTAACCATCTGTGTGTGTAATGCACGTTGGCATGACTCTGTTCCTCACAGTAACCTTCAGCGAAGTAATGCAGTCCCATAGCAGCAGGGTACGGAATACAACTCCATCTTACAGTGGGGCTTAAGAGATGCTCAGAGAGGCTAAAGAATTTGTGCTAGGTCACACAGAGGCAGAGCCAATATTCTAACTCTGTCTTGATGCAAAGTTGGTTTCTTGTTGTTGTTTTTTCCCCCACTGCTCCCAGCTTAGAAGGGGCAATGAGCATCACTCTGTAGGGTTTCCTACTTGTGACTCCAGGAAGATCACTGAGAAAGGACTGCAGAAACTACTCAGCAGCGAAGAGCTGAGGCAGGAACTTGCAGGAAGCATATGGAAGTTTCAGCCTCTAAAAAGACCGGTGAGAATGGGCCCAGAAGACTGGAACAGACAGAACTCCTATTACATTATTGCAGAGTGGGACCCTTCCAACTACCGTTACCAGCCTGGAAACAGTCTGGCTCCAAACAGGGCCTGAGCCAAAGTCAGGTTATCCAAAGGCATAACTGATCACCAGACCCAATCTAGATTGAGTAAAAGGTATATAGTCAAGTTTAGGGATCAAAAAACAGCAAGAGCCACCAAGGAACAATCCAAGATGGCAGGCTACAGAGATTACCATTGGAAAATTTAGAGAGACCAGGAAGCAGAAAGAGTGAGGATTGTTTGACTGCCCAGGGCCTGGCACAGAGCCAGCAAGTGTTTACCTTCACATTCCAAGCCAACTAAATGCACTTGGGAGAGTAGAGATGGAGAGAGAGAGAGGTGAGAGAGGGAAGAAAAAAGAGGACAATCAAAACAGTGAAGTCTACACTAGTCATTGTACTCCATAAACACATACCCCTGAGTGAATGTGAGGTAGGAGATCCGCTGTCCCACAGAAGAGATCCCCTCAAGCCTCTCTTAGCAAGAGCATCAAATGACACTACGGTGATTGTTGTGTTTAAAGGTAAGTATTTTTTATGCATTCTGACCTCTAGATGTACTCTAACTCATCTGGTGTTGGTTCAAAGAATGAGTTATATGTCCAAATACTGAAGAGTAAGAGCTCTGTGACAGACTTAGTGAAAATTCTACAAAGAGTTACTTCCCTAATGCAGAGTCATGGGAAATTTTGACTGCATAAGCTTTTGAACTTTTTGTGCTCACTGTGGAATTATCCCCAGGTCAATGAGACTTCACTATTGATGGATGCCTGATGTGGTGAGGCATCTTCTGAAGGCCCAAGGCCCAAAGCCTGAGGTCTGACGTGACCTGATATTTGGCTCATGAAAAGTGGGGGTTTTTTGGTTTTACTTTGTTTTGTTTTTAATTTTTTTAATTTAAATTTTAGTTAACATACAGTACAATATTGGTTTCAGGAGTAGAATTCAGTGAGTGGTTTTGTTTTTAAAATAAATTCCTTACCACTAGCAATTATAGCATGGCAGGAGAGCCTTACTGGGAAGTGTATGATGGAAGCTCTTCAGGAAAGAAAAAAAAGCTTTTTTCCCCTGTTGTCCTCCCCTCGCATCACCCCCACAACCCCTGGCCACATCCCTGTGCTCCGGGAAATCTGAGGTTCTCTTGCACCAAGGGAGAGTTTAACAGCCTTTGTTTTTGAAAGCTTAGCCCTGTTGAGATATAGAAAAGGCTGATTCAGGATGCAAAGGCAGGTAGAGTTCCTGGAGGGAGAAAACTTTGGGCAGAGGGGTGAGGAGTATCTAAGAGATAGAGACATGGACCCTGCTCCCATGTAGTGTCCCATAGAGGCTTGACCTCGGATGGGGGATGACAGCCAGATGCCTCTGGAGGCTGGACAATGAACACAGTGCCCTCGAGCTGTGAGGCGGGTCCTAAGGCCAAGCCTGTGGTCAGTGGAAGTCTTAAGGTTTGCAAGGGAGAGCAAGGCCAGGACAGTTGGAAGACTTCCAAGAGGCAGTCTTGGGCAGATGGCAGAAGATCATAGCACCAGACACCAGCACAGGGAAGCAAAGGGGCCATGCAACAATGGAGCTACCAGGAGTTACAGCCCAGAGCCTCCCACATTTCCTGGAACCAGGGATCTTATACAATCCAATGGAGGGGAGGAAAGGAGCCCACTAATGACTGATGTTGAATTTCTCTTCTGCCTGAGGAGTGGTGGAGAGGGTGCTCAAGCTGTCTTATTTTTGTTTTAAAAAAATGAATGAATGTATTGTTTTTTAAGCCTGAGTTCCACTCCGTAATTTCTTCCTGAATACCATTATTACTGTAATAATAATAATACCTAACATTAGCAAAGGGTTTTTCCATTTACACTTTCACATGCAAAAGTTCCTAAGGTCTGGCTATTATTATCCTTTGGGGTGTGGATTATAAAAAAGACTCATGGTCTTTGATTTCATCCTCAAAAGTAGGGACCTCTTTCATAACACCCTTTGGTGTACTGACACTTGCCGTTATACTATCTCAACCTTTTAAGAACTGAGTTTCTTTAAATAATATGATTGGAACTCCCTCTCTGAACAAGTACCACTAGATGGCCTCACACCATGTGATGACCAATGTAACCGACACATACTAGGTGCTCAATAAATGTCAAAATGAAAAAATAAGTAAGTGAATAAATTATTCGATTAATTTGATTAGCTGGATTTTTTTTTAAATTAAGAGACTATTTCATAGAGCAGTTTTGGGTTTACAGAAAAGTTGAATAGAAAGTACAGAGTTCCTGGGGTGCCTGGGTGGCACAGCAGTTAAGCGTCTGCCTTCGGCTCAGGGCGTGATCCCAGCGTTATGGGATCGAGCCCCACATCAGGCTCCTCCGCTAAGAGCCTGCTTCTTCCTCTCCCACTCCCCCTGCTTGTGTTCCCTCTCTCGCTGGCTGTCTCTGTCTCTGTCAAATAAATAAATAAAATCTTTAAAAAAAAAAAAAGAAAGAAAGTACAGAGTTCCTGTACGCTCCCTCCCCTCCCCCACCACATACACACTTTCCCCTGTTATTAACATCATGCACTGTGTGGCACATCTGTTACAGCTGGTCATACAATATTGTGTATGATTATTAATTTCTGATTAAAGTCCATAGTTCACAATAGTGGGTGTTATATAGATAATTCTATGGGTTTTGAAAAATAGCATGTTTTATATCCACTATTACAGTGTTATACAGAATAGTTACACCACCCTAAAAATCCCCTGTGCTCTACCTTTTCACCCCTCCTTCCTTTCCTGATAACTCCTGGCAGCCACTGATCTTTTACTGTCTCTATTGTTTTGCCTTTTCCAGAATGTCATATATTTGAAATTATATACTGTATAGCATTTTCATATGGCTTCTTTCACTAGTAATATGTATTTAAGTTTCCTTTTATGTTTTTTTATGCCTTCATAGTTCATTTCTTTTTAATCCTGAGTGATTTTCCATTTTATGGATTTGTCACAGTTTATTCATTTATTGAAGGACATCATGGTTGCTTCTAATGTGGGGGTCTAATGAATGCAGCTGCTATAAACATTTGTGTGCAGCTTTTTTGTGGACGTAAGTTTTCAACTCACTTGGGTAAGTTCCGAGGAGCACAATTGTTGGATTGCATGGTAAAGAACGTGTTTAGCTTTATTAAGCCTGGTTTTTAAAAAAGCAATTTCTAGCTAGCATTATCTTACAAAATAGGGAAGAGGGTGGTAAGTTATGAGTTGACTTCACAGTATAGAACTATAAAATGGCCCTGCTTTTATGTATACTGAACCAATTGTTTAGCTTCAAAGTGTGTACTTAAGTCCTGGTATGCTTAGATTTGGTAAATAGTAGGCTATATAATCGCTCTCATGATTTCATTTTGGCCTTTTCAGTTTGGCTGCCAAGACAGACTAGTCTGAGAAGATCCCTACCTACCAGAATTAAACATTTTAATGAAAGAGACAATAAATACATGTTTAGCTAAAACCTGTTCAGGTGGAAGTACTGGATGGGAAAAGACCACACATATGCAGACAAGGAAAGAAATGAGTTTTTCCATTAACTTACATGGTGAATCAGCATGTGCAGCCAAACTAGGGTTTGGGGGCGGGGGACAGTGAGACAATTTAGCTTCAAAGAAATACTACTCCGATGTCAGCCACCTTTCTCTGTACCTTTATGTCACAACCTCTTCAGCTGGTATATCCTCTCCAACTCAACTGGAAGACTCTTACCTTTTCCTAAAGCTCCTCACATTGCCACTTTTACATGGTGGGTACTCAAGAAGAGCTCACTACTATATGGAAAGGGGAAGTTTGCACCAATACACACATGAAAACAAGACTCCAATTTTACCCTCAAAGTTTGACTACTGCAAAAGTCAAAATCAGAAGTATCCTGCTTTTGGTAATTAAGTGTTTTTAAATGGTATTGGAAGGAAACCAGCATATACATTTTCAGAGCTTTATAATCATTAACTATTCTCCACCACCCTAGGAAATGTGAACTTGGATAAGCTCCAAGCGCCTTAGCAACAAGCCAGCAGCTTCCAACTAGAGCCCCCAGTCCTCTGATGGGGCCAAAATCCCAGAGACAAAGCATTATTTATATTGACATAAACTGTCTTGCTTCTGAAGCTAGAATCCCAAGAACCAAACTAATGAGAAGACCCAGTGCCAGGATGTCATATTGAGTTAGGAAGGCCAACCCATTAACAGTCCATTTCTCTGTGCTCAGCCCAGACTGGAGGAGACGCAGGGCAAACATATACAGTGGCTTCTGAAAGGCCCCAACACTTGACGCTTGAACACCAAGACAATCACTGCTTAGCTGGTAGTGTGGGAAAGGGCACAGACCATGGAGTGTTTTCCAAATGGATGGGCAGTGCCCTGCATAGAATAGCAGAGGCTGCCAGCTGCAGGCCTGGGCGGTGTAATGCTCCCAACCTCCTGAGCACAGGGCTCTGTGCTTGATGAGCCTGAAGTGGCCTTCTCCTCTCCTAATCCCACCTCTACCAAAGACCTCATCTAGGGCTCAACTGCTGGCACAGGTGGAAGAGGCAACCTCAGCATAGCTATAAGTGTCCCTTAGTTTCAAGAGGATAGTTTCCTTCTCTGAAAATTCCAACAGGAGGTGATGTTTCTCTGCATCCCATCCAGAATTACTTTTCACTGTTTCCTGCCTCTGAAACATCTCGGAGTGACTTAGCAAGCTGAGCACAGAAGAGGGCTTCAGTTTGTGTTAGTAACAGCAGATGATCACTAAAATGTCCTGAGCTCTGCAAATAGCAACGTGCTAAGCACTTTACAGTCATTACCTCACCTAGTCTTCATAAGAACTCTATAATTAGGAACGTCATGAACCCCATTTTACTGATGGGAAAATGGAGGCTTAGAGAAACTAGGTTAGCAGCTGTCAGTGTGGTCCCTGGAACAGCAGCATTGACATCACCTGGGAAATTGTTAGAAATGAGCGTTCTCGAAGGCTCCATCCCTGACCTACTGAATCAGAAACTAGGGGCAAGGCCAGCAGTGAATTTCAACTGCAGGTGATTCTGATGCATTGTCACATGTGAGGACTCCTGGATTGGACAACTTACCTAAACCCACACAGCGGGTAGGGTCCTAATGTCAGCATGCCTCTCCTACTTATAGTTACAAACTCCGCATTCACAGAATTGGCAATCATGAATAGATGCTTGGCTGCTGAAATGTCTGATCAGATTCATCGGGGGAATAAAATAGGAGAAGCAGCCTGCCTTCTCTACATTAAGGCTTCTCTCTGACTTCATGAGGCACTGTCACATTCCTCACAGGAATGAAGATTTTCTGCCTTCTAAACACCTCACCCCACCCTAGCCACGTAGGCTACACCCTAGCCTTATTGAATCTTTCTTTCACACCTGAGATAGCAGACAGAGCAACTCAGAGGAATGGAGAGTAACTGATATTAAAAACTAAAAACTTAAAAGCATTCTGTATTAATTTCCAAGAGCTACCATAATAATGTACCACAAACTGGGGGGGTGGGGCTTAAGAAACATGAAAATCTTGTTGCACAGTTCTGAGGGCTACAAGTCTGAAACCAACATGTTGTCAGGGCCATGCTCCCTCTTGAGCCAGTAGAAAAGGGATCTTTCCCTGCCTCTTCCAGCTTTTGGTAGCTCCAGATGTTCTTTGGCTCATGACAGCATAATTCACATGGCTTTCTCCCTGTATGTCTTCATATCATCTTCCCTCTGTATATGTCTGTGTCCATATTTCACCTCTTGGTAAGGACACCAGTCATATTGGATTGAGGGCCTGCCCTACTCCGCTATGACCTCCTCTTAACTACATCTACAACAATCCTGTTTCCAAGTGAGGTCACATTCTGAGGTACTGGTGGTTAGAACTTGAACATGAATTTGGGAGGAACATAATTCAACCACAACATCTATTTATGATGGTGAGAGATTAGACTACAGATGCTTTCATGTGTGGTGTTTGCTGCAGGACCTTTTCAAAGACTCTTAGGCTGACATCAACAAGGCCTTCTACCTGAGGGTAGTTTCCATCATGGTTGATGATCAGAACCGTCTGGTACTTGTTGAAATTACAGCTTCCCAAGCCTCATCCTAGACATCCTGAATTAGAAAGAGATTCAGTGATTTGTATGTTAATAAGCACCCCTGTGATTTTGATGTAGGCAGCCTTCAATATACACAAACTTGGGAAGCACAGTTCTAGCCAGTCCACATGGGGTGCTCAACGTTCTGGCCCATGTGACAGTCAAGCACCTCTGAGATACTACCATACTCCCTCAACACTCCAGCCCCCGTGATTCTCATAGTGAGTTTTAAGTTCAGAGCAGCCATCTCCGGAACACTTTAGAGAGATACCCTAGGACTTCTCTAGATTTTCTTTACATTCAGGTCCCAGGTTATCTGCTTTGGTCCACAGACTGCACTGAAAGGTCAGAGAAACCTGACTTCCATGACAGATTATTTCATTGAGTAAGAGTCGTTGAACCAGATCCCCTGGGATCCAGCTCCACTAACCCAATAATTTCTTCCCTTCAGAGAAATAGAGACAGGGAGGGCACTGAGAGCTGGTGCCCACCTCAAGGAGGAAGACACCAGAGGCACTTTCAGTACTCTGAGCTGAGCCTGGGAAAGCAGCTGCGTGGAACATGGAGGAGAAGCAGAAGTCAGCAAGGGAAGGTGTGAGGGCAAGGTTAGCACCACATCTTCTGTGACAGGCCACATCTTCCTTCCCCAGCCCACCTCAGACTCCCAGTTAGCAGCAAGACAAGGGAATCATGGCTGTAATAGCAGTCCTTGCTAGAATAAGGAGGATTACAAGGCAGCAGAAAGCAGTAGAATGAACCCTGGACTGGGTGTCTGGACTCACCTACTCATTGTACCTCTCAGAACCTCCATTTCTTACCCATTTAGTTCTCATCATTCATCTTCTTGTGATAAGGAACAAGATACTCAAGCCAGCTCAGGAGAAGAGAGGAGGACTTACGAGGATATAGATCCCATGGAATCCAGAGGCAGGAAAGAATCTACCTGTCTTCATGGGAACCAGGAAGATACTAAGACTGTAGGTCTGTCTTCAAGGGCTGTGTGATCTATCTCTTCTACCCTGTTCCTGTGCTTACTTCCTCCTTTCTCTCCATTAAAGGGCTTCCTCTGCCACTACCTCAGCATGCACAGTAGTCATCCTGTTTGCCTCAGTGCCCAAGACTACATGGCCTTTCAACTCAGTTCCTCACAGCTCAGCGGCTCAGCTCCTCAATGTTCCAGTTCCAAATTCCTGGAGGAATCTGAGCCCATTCTGGGTCAAGCAACCTTCCTTCACCCAGTTAGCTGCGACTGAGTGGTAGACCACATAGCACAAACCCAGGCACCTCACCAAGGGCTGTAGATAGAAGCAGCAGCAGAGCAGGGTGCTATGAATGGGTAGCACCCCCGAGGCATAGCTACTACAGTAATACCAAAAAGTCATCACCACGTTTTAAGTACCTGCTAGATGACAGACGCTGAATTACATTAGTACATATAATCCTTACTTCAGACATTCAAGGTAGTTATTACAGATATAGAAACTGAGGCTCACAGAGCTGAGGTTACTTACCTAGGGTCACTCAGCTAATACAGGGTTGAACAGGAACCCCAACTCAAGTCCACCAGATTCCACAGCAGGGCGTTTTCCTTTTTGTCATCTAGCCTAGAGCATTTGGGCCAGGAGATGGTACCATTTCATCATGTCAGGAGAAAAAATCATGCCTATCTGCATGATTATACTGATAATAAAATGAAAGCACCAACTGAAAAGTGCATTGAGAAAGCGGTATAAAGATAAATGTGAAGTCTTGAACATGTCTGCTTTCACTGTCCCGCAGTGTGGTATTTGCTTACTGGGCATTTCCCTGAGGACTGCAGAGTACTTATTCACTGCTGCTCTGAGGCCAGAATGGGCCATAGCCACAGCAAGTGTCTTAGCAGCAGTCCAAGACCCCCTGGAAGGAATCACCCACTGCTTACGACTTGGTGGTATGACCCCCACATAAACAGGATCTGATTTCTTAACTTGGAGCTTGGCGCTCCAAGGCAAGTGGTGTTTGAATTAAAGTAACTTTCTTGTTTTTCACAAAGAAACTTAGCCTCCAATGCCAAAACGTTGGTCATCGGGTTCAATTTGGATATAACAGAGCACAAATCACAGGCACAGAGGCAACTCTCGACTGTAACATCACCCTTTAAACCCCACGATAGGAGTCAGGCCCATGAGTTTTTGTCCCAGAGGCAGGAGGGTTTCAGAGACTCATTCACACTCTGACATGGTGGGGAACATCTGAAGCCATGGGACAGGCCATCCTTTTTGGCCTTTGTGTTGTTTCACTTTATGTATCACTTGGCTAGGCTCTGGTGCCCAGTTGTTTGGTCAAACATTAGATGTTGCTGTGATGGTATTATTGCGGATGTGATTAACATTTACAATCAGTTGACTTGTGAAGCAGATTACTCTCTAAAATGTAAGTGGCCCTTATCTAACCAATTGAAGGCCTTAAAAAGCAAAAACTAAGCTTTCCCAGGAAAGAAGAAATTCTACTTCAGGAAATCCTACCTGAGTTTCCAGCCTGCTGGCTTGCCCTACAGATTTCACACTCAAAAGACTTTTATAGGAACTCTTACCTGAATTTCCAGATTGCTGGCCCAAAATAATAACTTTCTCTTCCTCTTTCCTTGTCTCTCTCTCTCTCTCTCTCAAACCCTGACTGATGCTATCGTCAAGAACTGCTGGTGGTGGCCTGATGATATTCCCTCACACTGAGTAACTGCTGCACGTCGGGCAGCAGGCCAGACTAAGGGAAGCAGAGAATGATGTTCAGTCGCCAGGTGCGTCTGTTGCAGACTGAGTCCCTTCTTCCGTAGACTCTGTCTCTCCCCCAAAGAGCTCACTGAGGTTGGTATAGAGCCCCACTACTAGAAGTGTGGTCCATAGGCTAGTTGTATGGGCGTCACCAGGAACTTATTAAAAACCTGATGGTCACGCCCCCCCCAACTGAATCAGAATCTGATTTTAACAACATTCTTTAGTTACTCAAATGCACATAAAGTTCAAGAGGCACTGTGATTGAAGGCAGCCTGAAATTCCAGGATGAACAGTGGAATGTTAAGAGATATGTTAGGAGAAATGGGTGGAGTTCCTGATTATATTCTAGACAGCTCTGAGCACTTGGGCAAAGCTAATAAGGAAATAGACATGCTCAGAGCTAACAAATAAGAATAGGTTTCATTGATGAGGTTTCCCTATGTGCCAGGCACTGAATTAAGAACTTTGCATGTCTTAACTCTCCCAATCCTCCCATCAAACTGTGCGCAAGGTACTATTACTGTCTCCATTTTTCAAATGGAAAACTGAAATGCAGAGATGTTAAATAACTTTTCTAAGGTCACACAAAATAAATAGTTGAGTCAGGATTTGAATTCAGAAAGCCTGACTCCGTAGCTGCGTACTGCCTCTCAGATTCAAAGCAGAGCCTTCACAGTGTTATATCACATACAAGAGAAGCTCCAGCATGGACTAATTCAGTCTGACGATAGGGTTTGAAAAAAGCTTCACGAGAGGCAACTTTTAAAATGGTCTTTAAATGATAAGGTAAGAGTTTGATGAGAGTTGTAAATTGGGTGCCTTCCATGCATAAGAACGTTGTTCCTGTAACCATGTTGGAGTTTCCATGTAGCCAAGTGTATTCTTGTATCCATGCTGTTCCCTCTGCCTGGAGCATCCCAACACCATCACTCGCCTCTTTTACCTGGTCACCTGGTTTCACTTGATGAGTGTCATTAACTTTCCAAAATTCCCAAATTAGATCAGGTTTTCCACCAGAACTCTCCAGTTGCTTTTCCCTCATGACACTTAATGCCAGTTTATAATTAAAACAGTTACCATGAAAGTGTGTCCCGTCAAGGTGAGATTCTGTGAGATTTTTGAGGGCAAGGACTGTACACAGTCCTTTTTTTTTTTTAGAATGTGCAATATGATGATTTGACGTATGTATACATTGTGAAATACTTACCACAATCAAGTTAATTAACACATCTGTCGCCTTACAGAGTTACCATGATTTTGTGTGTGGTAAACATACTTAAGACCTATCCTCTTAGCAAATTTCAAGTATACGGTAAAATCAGTGTTGTTAACTATAGTCACCATACTGTACATTAGATCCCCAGAACTTACTCATCTTATAAGTGAGTTTGTATCTTTTGACCAATATCTCCCCATCTCTCTTGCCCTCCCCACTCCCCCAGCCGCTGGAAACCACAGTTCTTCTCTCTGGTTCTATGAGATCAGCTTTTTAAGGTTCTATGGACTCTTAAAGTAAGATATCCTCTGGGTTCATCCACATTGTCACGACTGGAGGACGTTCTTTTTTATGGCTGAATAATATTCCATTGTGTATATATGCCACATTCCTTTATCCGTTCATCCATCGACAAGTGTTTCTATTTTTTGGCTGTTGTGAATAATTCTGCAATAAACATGGGTGGGCATGCAAAAATCTATTCAAGACAGGATTTCATTTCCTTTAGCTATATATCTAGAAGTAGGATTGCTGAATCATATGATAGATCTATTTTTAATTTTTTGAGGAATCTCTATATTGTTTTCCATAGTGGCTATGCCAATTTACATTCCCACCAATAGTGTGCAAAGGTTCCCTTTTCTCTGCACCTTTGCCGACACTCACTTCTTATCTTTTGGTTGACAGCCATCCTGACAAGTATGAGGCAGTATCACATTGGTGTTTTGATTTGCATTTCCCTGATGATTAATGATGTTAAAATCTTTTCATAGCACTTTGGCTGTTTGTAGGTCTTCTTTGGAAAGAAATATCTACCCATTTTAAAATCAGGTTATTTGCAGGTTTCTTTGTTCGTTTGTTTGTTTTTGCTATTGAGTTATAGAAATTCCTTATATATTTTGGATATTAACCCCTTTTCAAATAAATGGTTTGCAGTGGTATTTTATCCCATTCCATAGATTGCCTTTTCATTTTGTTGACTGTTTCCTTTGCTATCCAGAAGCTTATTAGTTTGATATAGTCCCACGTGTTTATTTTTGCTTTTGCTACCTGTGTTTTGGTGTCGTAACCAAAAAATTGCTAAAACCAATGTTAAGGAGATTTTTCCTATGTTATTCTAGGAGTCTTATGGTTTCAGGTCTTACATTTAAGTCCGTAATCCATGTAGAGTTAATTTTTGTGTACAGTGTAAGATAAGGGTGCAATTTCATTCCTTTGCACGTGGCTATCCAGTGTTTCCAGCACCATTTATTGAAGTGACTATCCTTTCTCCATTGTGTATTCTTGGTTCCCTTGTCAAAGATCAGTTAACCATGTACATGTGGATTTACTTCTGGGGTCTCTGCTGAACTGTACGTGGTCCTGCTCACTTGTGAATCTCTGGGGCCTCCAGTGCCTAAAACACAGTCAGCACTCAGTAGCGGTTATATGTGATGAACATCTGCAGCTCTCAGTCATCACCACCCATTCCTTCCCCCACAGAAGTTGGAGAATGGGCTGCAGCCCGCAGGAAGAAACCACCCTCCCCTTGATTAATAAATGACAAACAAAGAGGTCGTCAAACCTGCATACTTTGGGTTTACTCATCTTGATTGTACTTTGGAGCCACAATGAGCACAAATAGTTATTTATGATCCTAATGACTGTTACTTGTACAAAGTTGTACCGTTACCTCCGAAGCATAGAAGATAAATCATGTATTTAAGTTGAAAATGTAGAACATGTTTCAACAATACTGTGACTTCTCAAAAAATCCAAATCAAAAAGGTATAAAACTAAGTTGAATCCTTCTGTGTTTAAGGCACCATGAGATTAATTCAAACACCAGTAACATTGACCTAAAGGGGCAAATTCTTCAGAATTATATAATAGGTTCAACAAGTTCTTACAAGCAGATTCTCTTTTCAATATGAAAACCTTCTTTCAGGGGCGCCTGGGAGGCTCAGTCGTTAAGCATCTGCCGAAGGCTCAGGGCGTGATCCCAGAGTCCTGGAATCGAGCCCCACATCAGGCTCCTTCACTGGGAGCCTGCCTCTTCCTCTTCCACCCCCCCACCTGTGTTCTCTTTCTCACTGGCTGTCTCTCTCTCTGTCAAATAAATAAAATCTTAAAAAAAAAAAAAAGGCCAGCATTGTTTTGATAAGGGATTAATTTAGGGGTAAATGAAAGGATTCATTGCAATTCAGAGCTCTACTTTGTATGGTCTGCTTGGGGAACTATTGCAAAGCCTTCATCCCAGGTCACCTGGCTATGATGGTGTTTAAATAAAGGCATCTCTTTTCAAAATCAGGTTGCCATTTATCAAAGCTGCAATTCTTCTCCTTAGGGTCCAGTTCCATGTTCATTTGCTTGTTTACCAAATCTCAGTTGGTCTTTTTTACCCCCAAATACAAATATGTCTCCAACTTTGACTTAGGGCCAAGGATTTCTAAAAGCAAGTCAGACTTCAGAATGTTGGAAGAAGGCCTTACCAGACTGCATCACATACATATTGATTTTGTGAAAATAAACTCACTTGAAAACCAATAGGTAGCCCAACTTTTGGGACCAGTGACAGTGAAAACAAATTATAAATATAGTTGTGAGCTCTACTGGCAGAGGTTTCTTTTACTTTCCAAACACAGCAAAAAATCTGCTAAGAAACATTCAGTTCTCCTATAATTCTGGCTTGCCCAAAGCAAATATAATTTGAAGCAAAGATATCCAGGAGCCCAGCACAATCATGTGGATTGAAATAATTTATTTCAAAAGGAAGGGCTTCTCTGGACAAAGGAATGATCATGTTTATAGTTGCCCTTTGAGACGTTTGAGTTTTGCTTGCTAGTTTGTTCATAAGAAGGCAGAAATTTTAGGAAACTAGAGGAAGAATTTCTTCAATGCTGATTGTTAGTCTTCCTAAGACCTCTAAAGAGAAATGATTATGCCTCTGCTCAGTCTTCTGCTTTCTAGCCTCACGCATTAAGGAAAACAGGTCAACTTTTCTCTGCTAGACAAGTTCTGGCCAGAAATTGATTATTGTGGGCCACGTTCTAAGCTAAGTGCCTCATGAACATGCCGTAGGTGGTCATTGCCCTCCTGAAGTTTTCTGAATATCCGAAGCTCTTCTGGGCAAGTCACAAAAGTTTGCCTACACAAAGATCGTAGTATACCTACTACTTCTTCCTATTGGCCTACCCTCCTTCTTTACCGCCCTCCCCCGCTGCAAGATTCCATTCTTTCATTTAACCAAACAGACTTGAGAGACAAGCAACTGAGTCTTTGGTTGAAAATAATATTCACTGAAGTATGAATGGCCAAAGGGAAAGCACCTGGGTAGCTTTTCAGCTTCACCACAGATAGACTTGGGGTAAGGAACTCGGCTATGTTTGCCTTGCACTGTTTCTTAATCTCCCTCTTTTTACTTTCCTCCCCTATAAGCTGAGATGGTTTAGTCAGATGGTTGGCAAACTCCTGCTCAGTTTCATCAGTCAGTCGGTCTGCAACATCTGTTTGTGGTCCGTGAATGCCACCTCATCAAGCTAAGAGATCCGAGTTTTCTCTTCCCAAATCCTTGGTCTTCCCCTTTCACTGCTCTCCAGCAGCTCTCTCAGGTTGGCTTCTCCCCACAGCATAGTCCCCAGTTTGGATGCTGTATCTACTCTAACATGAAGAAATCCTCAAATACAAACTATATGCAAGTTTTTTTCATTGAATTTATTCAAATCTTACTCATTACAAAAAGATTTAGAGGTGACTTAGAATAAAAGATATAAGATTAATTACAGTGCACAGTTATGATACCAGATTAGTTACAGCTGAAGTCACTACCTGGGTCCTCAATAAGCGAAATGAAGTATGTCAGAGTTCAGCCTAGTACTGCAGGTTATAAATAAATTCTGTCCCATGCTGCGTCCATTCTCCACTTGGACTTTCCAGCTACTTCTGGTGATTACATGCAGCATGCTTGTGCTTTTGTTCTTCCTGGGAAGTAGAATAAAGGCAATAGAAGCTGGGAGAGTAGAAAGCTGCCTCTTTTCTAGGCCCCACCTTCCTGGGAAAGCAAATAATGGTTCTCTTAAGACTCTGGATCTTTCTTAATTTCTTACACTTTGGGGCATCTTAACAAAACTTTTGCAACCCTTCCCTGGTTCCTGTAGACCAGTAGCTCCCAATCCTCATGGGAATTGGCTGGCCATGAGAATCATTTGGAGAGCTTTAGAAATGCTGGTGCCTGGGCTTCAACCCAACTGATTTAGAAGCTCTGTTAGAGGGCACCTGGGTGGCTCAGTCAGTTAAGCGTCTGCCTTCAGCTCAGGTCTTGATCCTGGAGATCCGAAATGGAGCCCCACCTCAGGCTCCCTGCTCAGCAGGGAGTCTGCTTCTCCCTCTCCCTCTGCTCTCCCCAGCCCCCGCCTCTGCCTACCACTCATGTTCTCTCTCTAAATAAATAAATAAGCTTTAAAAATATAAAAAGAGAATCTCTGTTAGAAAGGCCTAGGCATCTATATTTGTAAAGCCCCTGGGGTGATTCTAGCATGCAAACAGATTGAAATACACTTCTGTACATTTTCACCTTTGGAATTACTTCCTTGCATTGTCTGCTAACATTTCTAGGTTTCTAATATATTATAATCACATATTCCTCGGGGTTGAGGGAAGGGGTATAAGGAAAGCAAGAACAATGTCATTACTCTCACCCATAGGCAATTTTTTTTAAACAGAAACAAAATAATTTCCACTTAAGAGGAACAAAATAATTACATATAGCATAACATACTTTTTTTAGCAGCTTTTAGTAGTTAAGAAAATATGAGCATATTTTATTTATTCATATATTAATATATTTATTCACATATTGCTTTATTATAAAAGCAATTCATTTTGTTTTCAGATACAATACAGTAAGTCCAAATGAGTGAATTCTTGATTCTTACATGTAGTTAGTGACAGAACAGTTCTAGGGAAATACAAGCAAATTCTATCAAAAGTCCATCCCTGTGATGCACTAATGGTCATTAAAAAGACAAAAGGTGTAAGGATCTATCTTCTTTTGAGGCTAAAAGATATCTTTGCACAGACAGGATGAGGCATTTATTCAACCGAAATGTGTTGAATCCCCCCGTGGCGCGTGTGCTGCTCCAGGGCTGTGTATGGGGCTGCAGTTCGAACCTCCCATGTCATGCTCTTCCACCTCATGTCCTATGAGTTGATTATTCATATCCTGTATTTCTCATTGAGTCATCCAGCAATATTTTGATTTTCTTGTTTTCAATCATTTTTTTTCTCCAGTGGCCTGTCTTCATCATCAAGTTTCACTTTGGTCTCGGTCTTTTGGATCTCATTGTTTCTGAATGTTCTACAGTTTTTCAAGGGTTTTATACAGAATTCAGCCAGTTTTATGTTTCTTAAAACTTACAAACATCTCATTAATTATGTAAAGGAAAACTTCCCAAAGGCAGTTACAGCCTGTTACAGTCTGACAACCTTACTCCAGAAGCCGACTTAATTTTGTCACCGTCATTAGACATGCCACCTGATTTTAGGGGAAAGTACAAAAGCATCTGACGTATACATAAACCAGTAACTCATTTACCTGCATCTGGGAAGCAAATTCTTCCTCATTCAGGACTTTCCAAAAACCTGTGAGCACTAAAACTGTAATGTAACTGCTCCGACCAGGCGTCTCACCCAGACAGCCTCCTGACTTACCCAGCTGGCATATGCGTTTTCGTTGGCTCCAACAGTGGTTTGTTTTTTATTGGATTTCCATGTCTTTGGATGAACCACGCCTTCAGCTGTGTACACCTGGTCCATTTCACTAATTTACATTACCCGCTGGCTCTCGGAGGCGTTTGAATTTATTACCCCTCATAAAAATGGAAATCTTTCTGAAAAGTGTTATGTCCTTCCCAGTCTCCTTAAACAGAATACATGGAATATAACTTACTCTTTTCTTAATAATTCACAGTTATCACTGTGAAACTCAGTGATTATACCATGCGGAAATGCCCTCATGGATTATGCAGGTTTTTGGACGCTCAGTCCTGGGCTGCTATGCTTCTTGAGTTTTTTAAACTGTTTTATGTTGTTATTATTATTAACCACTTCATTTCATTGTTGCCAGTGTGACTATGACCACAGTCACCCCCCTCACACACACACACACACACATAAACACACACGCACACACACACACACAAACACATGTATCTCTTTTGACACCCACAAACCCTTTCTAACCCTTGACTGTTCTGTGGGCCAGGAAACAAGGTGATTTAATTAGAATTGTGTGCAAAGGAATAGTAAATAGGCTCTGAGTTAGGAAATCCTTAAGGAAGATACCTCCTTATAATAGATAAACTTTAGTACAAGTTCTTCATTAACCATTTTGACTGTACAGATGTCTTCATAGTTCAGTTACAGGCTTTTAAAAAAAGGTTGATAAGTACATGACTTCTGTCTAATGAGAGTTTGCAATTGAAATTCTGAGCGTTGGATTTCCCACGAAGAACCAAAAGCTCACTCACTAAGCCAAATAAAAAGCATGCCCACTGACCTTCAATTCTTGGCCATCACTGCCAACTACAAACCAAACAACTAGAAACCAATAGCCACAGATGTTGTACTTTTCCTTGGGTTAAGTAGGAGGCACAAGAGCATCTGTGTCCCCAGCACTTTGGTGTGAGTCATTCATGTTTATGAAAGCCATTTTTCCTTAACTGGGCAACTGTGACCAAGCTGGCCCAGCCAAGAACCTCTTCTCATTCTGCACTCAGGCCACAGGAGCAGCTCACTCAGAGGGGCTGGAGCTGCCTTGCTCCCCTAGCATCCAATCAGGCCCACCGCCCAGCCCCGCCTAGGTTTTTGTCCCTCCTCACCTGAAGTAACCTCCACCACCCCCCACCCCCCCACTGAATTTCTGCTTCTTCTCTCTCTCTCCCTGAGCCGTTCTGGTCAGACTTTCTAACCCCCGGTTCTCATTGCATTGCATTGCTTCTAGGCAAAGACAAACTTCAATCTGTCTCCCTATTAGCTAGAGGGAAAAAAAAAAAAAAAGAAAGAAAGTCTACTTTTTCAATCCCCATCATTGATTACTATAGCTTCCTGCAGCCCCCAGCCTTATAGCCAGGCACATTTATCTCTTTGCTTTCCTACCACATTATAGTCATTGCCACTTCCTGCCTTTGCCCTTGGTCTTGTGCCCTTCCAGAACACCATCTCTTTTCCTCTGTCTGTCCAAATCCACCCATCTGGGTCTCTCTCAAGAAGCCATTGCCATCTACTCTGCTCCTTCGTGGTTGCTCCTTCCATCCAGCTCCTTACAGCTACCAAAGTTTTAAGCCTTCCTTTTCTTTTCCAACTGTCCTGGGCATAGGCCCTGGAGTAGAGCAAAGGTCTTACCTGAAACCTCTTTGGTGCCTCTTGCCCAATTTCCATCCCATCCCTCTAATTCTAACATTCAAAGAATACAGCTGACCTTATAAATGAAAAAGACCCTGAGAAGAGCTAGGTTTCTATTTGGAGAAACGTCAGTCTCTCTCCCACAATGATACGTTGCCTTTCCAGTTTTATGGAGAAAGTGTGGGTGGGCTAGGTTCCCAGATAACTAGCGAAGAAAGGACAAGTCAACCTCCTCCCCTCCCCCAACCACCCACACTTGCCAGAGAGCATTTAAAATGCACTTCAGTATGGTCAGTCTTTTCATTTGAAAAGGAAACAAGTCTTGGTGTTCTGTTTCTCTCATTTCATTAAGGACAGAGGTCATCCGTGGAGGAGGAAGGGTAGTTTCCAAGAGAGGACTTGGAGGGAGTGGAGGTGGGGCGGGGGAACTGTCTCATCCTTTCTTGTTAGCCTGCTTCACCCTTTGAAGAGAACAAGCCCAGCTTTCATAGTGAAGTATTTTCAGTGCGGCCTCTGCCAGGACTCGGCTCTCCCTGGCTGAGGCAACACCCAGAAGGACTGAGTGATAGTTCAAGGTCAGACAAGGTGTCCAGACAGGCCCAGCCAGAGGAGATGGCACTAAGACAGCTGGGAGATAAGAGAGTGAAGAGGAGAAGGGAGAAGGCAGGGTGTATGTGTTAAATGGAAGTCCGGGGGAAAATGGAACCTGGAAATTTCTACCCCCAACCCCCTCTGCCATCTCTGTCAGTCTGTCTGTCTGTCTCTCTCTCTCTCTTTCACACACACACTCCTTCACAGAAACACATTCTTCCCTTTCCCTCCCCTTCTCTAACTCCCTAAGGCATTTCTATAAATAAACAATAAGACTTGAGCCCGCCACTGGCCCATTATTAACTCTTGCAGTGTTCTGGCTGTAAGTGTATAAATCCTCACACTGTTCCTTACTTCATGGCTGCAAAGCCTTTTCCAATATGTCATCTTCTTCACCTGATTCCTGCCTCCCACACCTTAAGGGTCCTGTAAGCTCCTCCTCACCAGCCCCATACACAGAATCATGGGGACCCCACATCCACACTCTCAAAGTTCTTAGCCTTGAAACTATAAACCTCAGGTCCTGCTGCTCAAAAAAAAATCGCCTATGGTTCACGCCACATTTTTCTTAAAACATTTACTTTTGCAACCCTATGATGATCAGAGTGGCCATCTAGTAAACATTTACTCTGTTTCAGGTACTATGCTACGTGCCTTACATGCATGATCTCATTTAAGTTCCACAGCAATCCTGAGTTATCGATACGATGGAGGCATTTTGTAAATGAGGGAAGTACTACTGCCCGAGCTCTGATGTTCTATGACTGCAATCCTAAGTGGAGAGTATGGATACTGAGTTTTGAACCCAAGCCTGTATGACTGTAACACACGTTCTCAACCCCTTCCCAGCAATCCTCTCACTAAGAAAGAGGCCATCAGCGTCTGTGATTCCAGAGCGTCTACTGAGAGGCCTAGTAAAACATCTGGAATGCCAAGATTAATTAAACTTGCCCCCGTGGGCTTGCAAATGCCATCTTTACTTTTCACTTCAATGAATATTTATTTTGTTAGACTCTGTACTAGGTATTATGGACAGAGCAATAAATTAGACAGGTCCGGCCTTCATAGAGTTTACAGTCTAGTTAGGAGAGAAGGTCCATAAATGAACACACAATTAAATACATATACCAGTTCACCAAATCCAGAAGTTCCAAATCAATAGAGAAAAAACATAACATAGTTTTAATTTTTTCCAAACACTGTTCTCTACACTGCTATGTCAAATTACCTCCCTTCCTATTTGCTCCCCTTAAAATATCTCAGATTTCATTACTTCCTGTCACTTTCAGTTATTGAAATTTAGTCTAGGCCAATTTAAACTCTCATCTCATATCTGATCCAAAGCCCTCTTTCCTCCCAGACGACTTTGCTGCTGAGGGGTCCTTGAGCTCTTTCTCCCCATCCTCTAGCCCTTGACACCTATATCCCACCTCACAGATCCTTGTTGCTGGAGACCCCCTCATCCAGAAGGTCATCTTGGATAGGGCTAGTACCTTCCTCAGTGTCCTTTGGACCCATGGAAATTTCAAGCTCCCGGCCATGCCAAGTCATTGCCATCCTTTCTTTTAGCTCTGCCTTCTCTCTTCAAAGTTTTCCCCCTGGGACAAAAATAGACAGAGTACAGACAATAGTACTGCTGCCCAAGCAGATGTCCAGTCAGGAAATATGACATTAGTTGTTCCCAAAGCACACCTCCAGTTCTTGGCTTAGAGGAGGGAGGATGTACCCCTTTCCCTCGCCAAGAGCTCTACTCCCCCCCACAGTTGATTCTGAGGAGCAAACCCTACCCCCTTCTCCAGCTCAGCCTTCTCTGTGGGCTGGGGGCAGGGGTGAGGTGCTAGGGCTGGTTCTGCCAATTCAATTATGGGAGCTTTCTTAGAAACATGGAGTGCTTAGCACCTGTCGTGTTACCTTTGGGCCTTGGCAGCCATTCCAAGACAGCAGAAAAGGTCTCACTCACCATCCTGTTTCAGAGAAAACTATAAAACTAAGAAAATATAAGTAACACTCTTAACATGGTACCTGGTACATTAACAAATGCTCAGTAAATCTTAGTTCCATGAGGACATGGATTGAGGAATCCAGGCACTTCACAGGCACTTGGCAACATTTGATGACATACTGAATAAAGGAGAGTATCTGGGAATACCTATTTGAGATTGGGTAGTCAGAGAAGACCACTCTGAGGAGGTGACACTAAAGCTTTGACATGAAGGATGAGGGGGCCATCAGCCAAAGAGCAAAGGGAAGGCAAAAACAACAATGGAATTAGTTACATTATCCTCCTGATGATAAAATTTCTTCCAGCTCCAATTTAGGCAGATTGTACTTGTGTCACATTACATTATAGACCTAGAAAATGTGCCTTGGACATTTTAATACAATGTGTAAATACAGTTATAAGATGCTAATTTTCTTGGGACCAAAGGTGGTAACTCCTGGGAGCAGAGGTCCTTCGAGTGCCTATCAAATTCCTAACACAGTAGCTCTGACAGCACAGTCAGGAATGCCACCATTTTCTCTGCTGGTGAGCTGGTCAGGAGTCTTCTGGAAGCCGCTGGCTTCTCCAGGTCACATTGCTTGTCTACAAAGGACTCAGAGACCAAAACTCTTCACTTTCTCTGCAATAGCACCCAAAACAGGGTCCCTGCTCCCCACTCCTGGCAAACCTGTAAAACTCTACAGAGATTGGCCTCAACCCACTGCCCTTCTATGGCCCCCTGTAACTGACAGCACACTGCCCCCACCCACCTTCTAAGAGACAGATTAGAGGACAGCTAGACAAAGAACCAGGGTGAGGAAGGGTGTGGGAGCAAACACAGGTGGGAAAGACATGGCTGGTTTTGCCCTGGCCCAGAGCACACCAGCTGAGAATTCTCTCTGCAGCAGGCATGCACAAAAAGAGCAGTCAATAAAGATCAACAGAGGGGCGCCTGGGTGGCACAGCGGTTAAGTGTCTGCCTTCGGCTCAGGGCATGATCCCGGCGTTATGGGATCGAGCCCCACATCAGGCTCCTCCACTATGAGCCTGCTTCTTCCTCTCCCACTCCCCCTGCCTGTGTTCCCTCTCTCGCTGGCTGTCTCTATCTCTGTCGGATAAATAAATAAAATCTTTAAAAAAATAAAATAAAGATCAACAGAAGGATGCTGACAGTCCTCAAGGAACTAAATGGCTGAGATGTGAAAGAGGAAGCAGAGTTAAAGCCTTCCAAGATTCACAGGGCCCAGGGCAAGAAAGCCAAGGGAGGCCCCAGCCTGGCCAGTCCCCTTCTGTCCACCACCCTGACTTCATCCTGTACCCCCTCACTCTTATGCAGGGGACAGGTGAACTCTTCCATGCCGTCCTCCAAATAGCTACCTCTCAGGACCAAGGGTGTAGTCCACCCTCAGGAGGACACACTCAGAGCAGAGGCTGGCACAGGCCCTGGAGGTGGATTCAGTTGGGGAGCAAGGATCCAGGGCTACCATGAACATAGTCTAGAAGAAGATAGATGTATGGGCTTCAGGTGGTGGGACATTGTTTTCCTATGTCCCAAGCTAAAAGAGTGGCATGATCTTCTACTCTGCCCTTCCCCAATACCCAGTTTTCTCTGTCTGAGGTCCCTTAGCTAAAATTTAATGACATTAATATATATATATAATACATATGATATTAAATTTAATATTAATATATTTTGCATTTTTATTTTATTCAGTATGCTATTTTAAATATATATTAAATATTAAATTTGATATTAAACATTAACATATTAGATATACAATATATGTATGTGTATATATATAAATATATTTTACATATATATATATATATTTTATATATATAAAAAAGTAAAAACAAAACCTGTTTGTGGTGAGAGACCAGACTTTGGAAATTGGAAAGACAAAAAGAACATTTCAAGGCAGTCTCCACTTTGAGAAATAAGAGAATCTACCTTCTATCATATCTCAAGTCACAGGCATCCAGTGGCTGCGTCCACCTGCAGCACCCTTAAAAGCATGACAGATCAAATGGCATTTCAAGTAAATACTTCCAACATAAAGTTCTAAGATCCAAAAACAACTTTATGACAATGACAGTTGTCATGAAAATAGTTTAAATGCACACATATATTATATATTGTTTACTACCAGGGGGCTGCTTTGGTGGCTTGGTTCCATTTTTTAAAGTTTCCAGCAAAGGACTTTGATAGCAACTAAATCAAGATTCTGTCTAGATGTTAGGTTTGATTCTATGTGACCTAAACAGTCAGAGCTGGAGTGTCAGCTTCCACAAGGAAGGGAGTGTATCATAAATCCAGAAATGGATATATGAACAAGTAGTGTATAGACTATTAAGTAGGGGCACGGGGGAGTGGGCGGACTCGCGGACCGGCACCTGCGAGAGAGACTGAGACCGTGAGCCGGGGAACGCGCGCGCCACAAGACTGAAATGGAGCTCCGGTGCGCTACCCAGACTGAGACCAGGAGCACCAGGAGCGCGCGAGGGCGGCTCGCGGCTGGCGGTGTTAGAAACACAAAGGACAGAGATGCGCCGGCCCAGGAAGTGAGGGCTAGGACGCCGGGTGTGGGGCACACATCCCAGGACGCTGCAGGGTTGAGCAGCACCAACAGAAACAGAGTTAAAGTGGCCAGAACATCAGTGGAGAACGGTCCACAATCCCTCTGTTCTGAGACAGAGGCTGAGATTCGGCCACTGCTGCTCTGACTCTCAGAAGAGGCACAGCAAACTGCCAGGGGAAGCCGCCAGAGAACAAAAGCCTGGAAATACCAGCTCACAGTGTGCCCATCCCCATCCCCCCTCGCAGGGGACACAGAGACTCTACCCAAACAGGGTTGCCTGAGTATCGGTGTGGCAGGCCCCTCCCCCAGAAGGCAGGCTGAAAAATCAAGAAGCCCACATCCCTAAGATCCCTATAAAACAAGTGTGCACTGCCTGGGTCCCGGTCAATAATTTGGGCTCTGGACAACCCCGCAACCTCTCCTCATCAGAATGACGAGAAGGAGAAGTCCCCCCCCCCAGCAAAGAAAAGACAATGAGTCTGTGGCCTCTGCCACAGACCTAATGGATATGGGTATAACCAAATTATCAGAAATGGAATTCAGAGTAACAATGGTCAAGATGATGTGTAGATGTGAAAAAAGTATTAATGAAAATGTTAATGAGAATATAGAATCTCTAAGGGTGGAAATGAGAGCAAATTTGGCAGAAATTAAAAATTCTATGAGCCAAATGCAGTCAAAACTAGAGGCTCTGACGGCCAGGGTGAAAGAGGCAGAAGAACATATCAGCAAATTGGAGGATGGGTTAGTAGAAGAGAAAGCTAAAATAGAATCTGGACTCAAAAAAATCCATTCTCAAGAATGTACGTTACGGGAGATTACTGACTCAATGAAACGTTCCAATGTCAGAATCATCGGCATCCCTGAGGGGGTGGAGAAAAACAGAGGTCTAGAAGAGATATTTGAACAAATTGTAGCTGAAAACTTCCCTAATCTAACAAAGGAAACAAACATTCGTGTCCAAGAGGCAGAGAGGACCCCTCCCAGGCTCAAGCACGACAGACCTACGCCACGTCACGTCATAGTTCAATTCGCAAATATTAGATCCAAGAATACAGTATTGAAAGCGGCCAGGGCAAAGAAATTTCTCACGTACGAAGGCAAAGGTATCAGAATTACATCAGACCTGTCTACACAGACCTGGAATGAGAGAAAGGGTTGGGGGGGGGGCATTTTTAAAGCTCTTTCAGAGAAAAACATGCAGCCAAGGATCTTTTATCCAGCAAGGCTGTCATTCAGAATTGATGGAGAAATAAAGACCTTCCAGAATTGCCAGTCATTGACCAATTTTGTAACCACGAAACCAGCCCTACAGGAGATATGAAGGGGGGTTCTATAAAAGTAAAAAGCCCCAGGAGTGATATAGAACAGAAAGTCACAATCGATAGAAACAAAGACTTTACTGGCAACATGGCATCATTAAAATCATCTCTCTCAATAATCAGTCTCAGTGTAAATGCCCTAAATGCTCCCATAAAACACCACAGGGTTGCAGATTGGATAAAAAGACATGACCCATCCATTTGCTGTCTACAAGAGACTCATTTTGAACCTAAAGATAAATTCAGACTGAAAGTAAAGGGATGGAATACCATCTTTCACGCCAGTGGACCTCAAAAGAAAGTTGGGGCAGCAATTCTCATATCAGACAGATTGGATTTTAAACTAAAGACTATAGTTAGAGACACAGAAGGGCACTATATTATTCTTAAAGGATGTATCCAACAAGTGGATACGACAATTATAAATATATATGCCCCCAACAGGGGAGCATCAAGATACACAAGCCAACTCTTAACCACAATAAAGAGACATATAGATAAAAATACACTAATAGTGGGGGACCTCAACACTCCACTATCAGCAATAGACAGATCACCTAAGCAAAAATCAGCAAAGAAACAAGAGCTCTGAATGCCATACTCGACAGGTTGGACCTCATAGATATATATAGAACACCACACCCCAGACCCAAAGAATACTCATTCTATTCTAATGCCCATGGAACATTCTCAAGAATAGACCATGTTCTGGGTCACAAAACAGGTCTCAACCGATACCAAAAGACTGAAATTATTCCCTGCATATTCTCAACCACAACGCTTTGAAATTGGAACTCAACCACAAGGAAAAATTTGGAAGAAACTCAAACACTTGGGAGACTAAGAACCATCCTGCTCAGGAATGATTTGATAAACTAGGAAATCAGAAATCAATTTAAACAATTTATGGAGACCAACGAGAATGAAAACACAACAGTCCAAAACCTATGGGATACTGCAAAGGCAGTCCTAAGGGGAAAATACATAGCCATCCAAGCCTCACTCAAAAGAATAGAAAAATCTAAAATACAGTATTTATATTCTCACCTCAAGAAGCTAGAACAACAACAGAGGGACAGGCCTAATCCACGCATGAGGAAGCAGTTGACCAAGATTAGAGCAGAAATCAATGAATTAGAAACCAGGAGTACAGTAGAGCAGATCAACAGAACTAGAAACTGGTTCCTTGAGAGAATTAATAAAATTGACAGACCACTGGCAAGACTTATCCAAAAGAATAGAGAAAGGACCCACATTAATAAAATTATGAATGAAAAAGGAGAGGTCACAACCAACACCAATGAAATTGGAAGGATTATTAGAAACTTTTATCAACAGCTATATGCCAATAAACTAAGCAATCTGGAAGAGATGGAATCCTTCCTGGAAACCTATAAACTACCAAGATTGAAACAGGAAGAAATTGATTTTTTAAACAGGCCAATTAATTATGAAGAGATTGAAACAGTGATAAACAACCTTCCAAAAAACAAAACTCCAGGCCTGAACGGTTTTCCTGGGGAATTCTACCAAACATTCAAAGAAGAAATAATACCTATTCTCCTAAAGCTATTTCAAAAAATAGAAACAGAAGGAAAGCTACCAAACTCATTCTATGAGGCCAATATTACCTTTATCCCCAAACGAGGCAAAGACCCCATCAAAAAGGAGAATTACAGACCGATTTCTCTAATGAATATGGACGCCAAAATCCTCAACAAGATCCTTGCTAATAGAATCCAACAGTACATTAAAAGGATTATCTATCATGACCAAGTGGGATTCGTCCCAGGGATGCAAGGGTGGTTCAACATTCGCAAATCTATCAGTGTCTTAGATTTTATCCAGAAGGAAAAATTCAAAAATCATATGATTCTCTCAATAGATGCAGAAAAAGCATTTGAAAAAATATAGCATCCTTTCCTGATTAAAACCCTTCAGAGTGTAGGGATAGAGGGTACATTCCTCAATCTCATAAAAACCATCTATGAAAAGCCTACAGCAAATATCATTCTCAATGGGGAAAAGCTGGAAGCCTTTCCCTTAAGATCAGGAGCACGACAAGGATGCCCACTCTAGCCACTATTATTCAACATAGCACTAGAAGTCCTTGCAACAGCAATCAGACAACAAAAAGGTATAAAAGGTATCCAAATCGGCAAAGAAGAAATCAAAGTGTCTCTTCGCAGATGACATGATACTCTATATGGAAAACCCAAAAGAATCCACTCCCAAACTATTAGAAGTTATAGAGCAATTCAGTAACGTGGTGGGATACAAAATCAATGCTCAGAAGTCAGTTGCATTTCCATACACTAATAATGAGACTGAAGAAAGAGAAATTAGGGAATCCATCCCATTTACAATAGCACCAAAAACCATAGGTTACCTTGGAATTAACTTAACCAGAGATGTAAAGGACCTATATTCTAGAAACTATAAATCACTCTTGCAAGACATTGAGGAAGACACAAAAAGATGGAAAAATATTCCATGCTCATGGATCGGAAGAATTAACATAGTTAAAATGTCCATGCTACCCAGAGCAATCTACACTTTCAATGCTATCCTGATCAAAATACCGATGACATTTTTCAAAGAACTGGAACAAATAGTCCTTAAATTTGTATGGAACCAGAAAAGGCCCTGAATCTCCAAGGAACTGTTGAAAAGGAAAAACAAAGCTGGAGGCATCACAATGCCGGATTTCAAGCTGTACTACAAAGCTGTGATCACAAAGACAGCATGGTACTGGCACAAAAACAGACACACAGACCAATGGACCAGAATAGAGAACCCAGAAATGGACCCTCGGCTCTTTGGGCAACTAATCTTTGATAAAGCAGGAAAAAACATCCAGTGGAAAAAAGACAGTCTCTTCAATAAATGGTGCTGGGAAAATTGGACAGCTACATGCAAAAGAATAAAACTTGACCACTCTCTCACACCATACACAAAGATAAACTCCAAATGGATGAAAGACCTCGATGTGAGACAGGAATCCATCAAAATCCTAGAGGAGAACATAGGCAGTGACCTCTATGACATCGGCCAAAGCAACCTTTTTCATGACACATCTCCAAAGGCAAGAGAAACAAAAGAAAAAATGAACTTGTGGGACTTCATCAAGATAAAAAGCTTCTGCACAGCCAAGGAAACAGTCAAAAAAAACTAAGAGGCAGCCCACAGAATGGGAGAATATATTTGCAAATGATACTACAGATAAAGACTGGTATCCAAGATCTACAAAGAACTTCTCAAACTCAATACGTGAGAAACAAATAAACAAATCATAAAATGGGCAGAAGATATGAACAGACACTTTTCCGATGATTGACATACAAATGGCTAACAGACACATGAAAAAATGTTCAACATCATTAGCCATCGGGGAAATTCAAATCAAAACCACACTAAGATACCACCTTACGCCAGTTAGAATGGCAAAAATAGACAAGGCAAGAAACAACAATTGCTGGAGAGGATGTGGAGAAAGGGGATCCCTCCTACATTGTTGGTGGGAATGCAAGTTGGTACAGCCACTCTGGAAAACAGTGTGGAGGTCCCTTAAAAAGTTAAAAATTGAGCTACCCTGTGACCCAGCCATTGCACTACTGGGTGTTTACCCCAACGATACAGACGTAGTGAAGAGAAGGGCCAGATGCACCCCAATGTTCATAGCAACATTGTCCACAATAGCCAAATCGTGGAAGGAACCGAGATGCCCTTCAACAGATGACTGATTAAGAAGTTGTGGTCCATATATACAATGGAATATAACTCAGCTATCAGAAAGAATGAGTTCTCAACATTTGCTGCAACATGGACGGCACTGGAGGAGATAATGCTAAGTGAAATAGGTCAAGCAGAGAAAGACAATTATCGTATGATTTCTCTCATCTATGGAACATAAGAACTAGGAAGATCGATCGGTAGGGGAAGAAAGGGATAAAGAAAGGGGGGGTAATCAGAAGGGGGAATGAAACATGAGAGACTATGAACTCTGAGAAACAAACTGAGGGCTTCAGAGGGGAGGGGGGTGGGGGAATGGGATATGCTGGTGATGGGTAGTAAGGAGGGCATGTATTGCATGGTGCACTGGGTGTTATACGCAACTAATGAATCATCGAACTTTACATCAAAAACCAGGGATGTACTGTATCGTGACTAACATAATACAATAAAAAAACATTTAAAAAAAGACTATTAAATAGGATATATCCAAAGATTAATTTTGCAAGTTGCATCATCCAACAGTGTACCTTACTGGACATTTAAATCTGTGTGTATGGTCATTTTTAGTTACTGTGAATCTGGTCAGCATTATAAATGACTGGGACGAAATATTTGCTGGAGGACTAGGTATTAGCATATGACTCACCAGCTCCTCTGACTCAGTAGACCCATGACTGTCATGAGCTGTTAATACCTGGATCCATTAACAGAGCATGAGTGGGGCAGAGGGGTGTGTGAACCTGTACCAGCAAATATCCAGGAGCCCCCACTGGCTATCTTTATGACTGTATCTTTTTGTGATATGTAGCATCTGTATCTTTTGTTTCTATAATGGCAAGTTTCAGGCACAAGTGTGGCCTGATCATTGTTTCCAAGCACAGTGAGTAGATGATGATATAATGCAGTTGGAACTGATCCCAAGATGGGAGGGTGCCTCTCTCTACCCACATTTGACCCACCCTTAGTGTAGATAAATAAGGGCTGAAAGACTGTGCTCAGATTCAGAAAGGCAGGATGGTATAGTTGTAGGTGTTAGGACCAGCAAGGGGCTTTTACTTCATTTAGAATGTTAATGGAGGGTGGTTGCCATGTTAGATAGGATTGCCCTTTTTGTCATCTAGAAACCAGGTGTAAGTAACAAGAAGCTAGAGAATAGCTGGCCCTAAATAGAAATACCTAAGTCTATAGCTTCTGTTTTGTTTTTTAAGAGGGAGGAGCAGAGGGAGAAAGAGGATCTCAAGCAGGCTCCATGTTCAGTGCGGAGCCCGACAGAGGGCTCAATCTCACGACCCTGAGATCATGACCTGAGCTGAAATGAAGAGTCACACGCCTAATCCACTGAGCTATCCAGGCGCCCCAGGATATACTTTGTTTTTATTTCAGCAGCAGTGAGAACACAAAGGAAGCTTCTACTCAACTTGATGCAATCTGGCACCTTGAAAGGTTAGGAAAAACATAAAAATGGTCCATTGTGATGAATTCAAACCACATCCTAAAAGCTGGCAGTACAATGGTTTCGAAACCCAGATGTTCCAAAACGATTTATTATTCTTAAGGGTAACATAGGGAAGAGATCATCCCAACCTCCCCTCCAAAAATTTGAAAAGAAAATAAAAGTTCTACATAGGATGTGAATGGGAAAGTTTCTACTGTGCTTATAGGTATCAATAAACCCTGTCTTAAATTTTACATTATAAAATATCATTTACATGTGATATATATATATATAATGTATATGCAAGAATTTTGCTTAAGGAAGAAAATGTTAGCATTATTTTAAAATATTCTTTGAACCTGTCCCCAGTTCTTTCCATCTTCCTCCCCAGAAGTAACCACTATGCCACATTCTACTTACTATTCCTTTGTTTTCTCTTAATACAGTTATAGATAGATTTGTAAAACATCTATATATTCAGAAACGTGTGGAATTTTGAACCTTATGTAAAATAATCATACTGTATGTATTTTCTGTAACCTGCTTTTGCCCAGCTTTATATTTGTAAGATTCATTTGTGTTGGCAGGATTAGCTGCCATTCATTTTCACTTATGCTTTGTATTCTTTTGAAATAATAGTGTTTATCTATCCCATCTACTGTCAGTGGACATTGGTGTTGGTTTCAGTTTTTGCTTTAACAAATAACACTGTTACAAATGTACTTATATATCTCCTGATATACACCCTCTGGAGTTTCTCTGGACACATAGAAGTGGAATTGCTATGCATCTTCAACCTTGCAAAGCTAAATTGTCTCCCAAGTGGTCATACCAGTTTATATACTCACCAGGAAGGTATGACACCCACTGTCTACAAGCTCACCAACACTTGTTGTTTACAGATGTTTTAACTTTTACCATTCAGATGGATATGAAATAGTATCTCGTTGTAGTTTTAATTTGCATTTCTCTGCTTATTAATGAAGTGGAGAATCTTTTCATATGTTTATTGCCATTCATGTTTCCTCTTATATGAAATATCTGGTCTTTTTGCCTGTTTTTCTAGATTTTTTTTCTTAAGTATCAAAGTTCTTTACATATTCTGGATACTAATCCTTTGTCAATTATATCTTCTCCCAGTTTGTAGCTAATCTTTTCACTTTCTTCATCTTTTGATTTTTAAAAAAATTCTAAATTTTAATGTTAAATTTATCAGTTATCTCCTTTTGGTTTGTGTTCCTTTATCTTAGAAATCCTTTCCAATTCCAAAGTCCCAAGAGCCTTCTATATTTTCTTCAAAAAGTTTTTTTTTTTAAGATTTTATTTATTTATTTGACAGAGAGAGAGACAGCCAGAGAGAGGGAACACAAGCAGGGGGTGTAGGAGAGGAAGAAGCAGGCTCCCAGCGGAGGAGCCTGATTTGGGGCTCAATCCCGTAACGCCAGGATCACACCCTGAGCCGAAGGCAGATGTCTAACAATTGAGCCACCCAGGCACCCCTTCAAAAAGTTTTAAAAGCTTTCCCTTTCTCCCTATAATTATTCAAGCCCCTGGAACTGCTTTTGGAGCAAAGCATGAGGGAGGGTCCTGGTTTCATGCTTTTACATGTGGAAAACCATTTGTTCCTTTGTCAGTTATTGTGAAGTCCATTCTCTTCCTACTTAGTACCAGTCCCAGCTCTGTCACAAGCTAAGCCTTCATCTATATGTGGGCTCATTTCTGGGCACTCTAATTTGTTCCATTGGAAATTTGTCTAACCCTGAACTTATAGCCCGTTGTAACAGTCACTGTAATTTTATAAGACATCTTGGTATTTGCTACAGCAAGTTCCCCCCACCATCTTTATGACATTCTTGACTCTTATTGAGGCTCTTTCTACCTCCACACTCATTTTAGAAGCAATTTGTCAAATTCCTTCAAGAAAAAAAAAAAACTATTGATATTCTTGGTTTTGATTGGCTTTGCATAAAATAGTAAATATCTTCATGATATTAAATGTTCCTAACCACAAATATGGAATAGCTTTTTATTTGTAAATTTCTTTATTGCCTTTCAATATATACTTAAAATTTTCTCCTTAAACATCTTGTTAAACTTTTGTTGTATTTATTCAAAGACTTTTTTTTTTAAAGATTTTATTTATTTATTTAACAGAGATAGAGACAGCCAGCGAGAGAGGGAACACAAGCAGGGGGAGTGGGAGAGGAAGAAGCAGGCTTATAGCAGAGGAGCCTGATGTGGGGCTCGAACCCAGAACGCTGGGATCACGCCCTGAGCCGAAGGCAGACACTTAACCGCTGTGCCACCCAGGCGCTCCATTATTCAAAGACTTTTTATATCATTACTGCTATTGTAAAATATTCTCTTCTTTCAAAAATTACCTTTTCTGTTTATTGCATATATATAGATGATATTCAGTTCGCTTTTGGATATTGATCCATGTATTAGTCATCTATTGCTGAGTAACACAGTACTCCAAACTTAGTGGCTTAAAACCACAAACATTTAGGGGCGCCTGGGTGGCTCAGTCAGTTAAGCATCTGCCTTCAGCTCACGTCATGATCCCAGGGTCCTGGGATCAAGCCCTGTGTGGAGCCCCATGTCAAGCCCTGCTTTGGGCTCTCTGCTCAGCAGGGAGTCTGCTTCTTCCTCTCCCTCTGCCCCTCCCCCTGCTTGTGCTTGCTCTCTCTCAAATAAATAAAATCTTTAAGAATAAAACACAAACATTTATTATCTCATTGTTTCTGTAAGTAAAAAAATTCAGAAGCAACTTAGCTGGAAAGTTTTGGCTCAGAGTTTCACATTAGGTTGTAATCGAGACATCAGCCAAGAGTGCAGTCATCTGAAAGCTTGACTGGGACTGGAGGATCCATTTCCAGGTTCTTAAGAGACTTCAGTTCCTCACCACATGGGCAACTTCAGTAGGGCTGCTCACAGCAAGGTAACTGACTTCCGCTAGTGCAAGCATATCAGAGAGAGAGAGTAAGCAACTAAAATGAAAGCCACAGTGTCTTTTATAGCCTAATCTTGGAGGTACGTGCCATAATTTCTGCTGTATTCTGTTGGTTACACAGAGCAACTCTGGAACAGTATGGGAGGAAACTATGCAAGGGCATGAGTCTCAGAAGGTCGGCACCATTGGGGCCATTTTGTAAGCTAACTGTCACAATTTATATCCAACAACCTTGTTAATTCTCATATTTATTCTAATAATAGTAATAGATTCTTTTGGATTTTCTATGCAGGTAAGCATATTATCTGTAAATAATGATAATTGTCTTTGTGTCCTACCAATCTTATATTTATTTATTTATTGCTTTACTTCACTGACTCAAATTTCCAGCACAATGTTTAAGAGAGGTGGTGATAGAGGAACTTATCTTAAAAGGAGTTTCGACATTAACCATAATATGATGTTTTAGGTTTTGTTTTTATTTTTAGTAGATACCTTTTTCCAAATTTCCCTTTATTCCTAGTTTCAGGGCTTTTTTTCCATTAAGGGTGTAAAATTTTATAAACATTTTTTGACATCTATTGGGCTGACTATATTTTTATTCCCTTAATCTGTTTATGTGTCAGATTATCTTTCATTCCTAGAATAAACCCAACTTGATCATAATACATTATTTTTTATACATTTTAATAATTTATTGTTTGTAAATTTTTGTATCTATTAATAAGTGAGATTGTTTTACAACTGTCCTTTCCTATACTGTCCCCAGTAGGTTTCAGTATCAAGGTCATGCTAACTCATTAATAAGTTGAGGAATGTTCCCTCTTTTTTATATATTCTGGAGTATTTTATATAATATTAGAAATATTTGATCCTGGGGTGCCTGGGTGGCTCAGTCGTTAAGCGTTTGCCTTTAGCTCGGGGCGTGATCCCAGGGTCCTGGGATCAAGCCCAACATCAGGCTCCCTGCTCCGCTGGGAGCCTGCTTCTTCCTCTCCCACTCCCCCTGCTTGTGTTCCCTCTCTCGCTGGCTGTCTCTCTCTCTGTCAAATAAATAAATAAAAATCTAAAAAAAAAAAAAAAAAAAAAGAAAGAAAGAAAGAAAAGAAATATTTGATACTGGGGCACCTGAGTGGCTCAATCAGTTAAGCATCTGACTTTAGCTCAGGTCATTAACTTAGGGTCCTGGGATTCAGCCCCAGGTTGGACTCCACACTCAGCAGAGAGTGTGCTTGTCCCTCTGCCTCTCTCCCCCCACTTGTATGCTCCCTCTCTCTAATAATAAAATCTTTAAATATATATATATTTGATTCTAGGGGCACCTGGGTGACTCAGTCAGTTGAACATCTGACTCTTGATTTCTGCTCAGGTCATGATCTCAGAGTCATGAGATTGAGCCCCATCTCTGGCTCTGTGCTCAGCAGGGAATCTGCTTGAGGTTCTCTCTCCTCGCCCTCACCCTCTGCCCCTCCCCCACTGTCTCTCTCTCTCTTTTTCTCTCAAATAAATAAGTCTTTTGAAAAAAAAAATTCAGTCCTTAAATGTTTGATACAAGTCACCTATAAAATATCTGGACCAGGTATTTTGTTTGTGAGTAAATTTTAAGCCACCAATTTTAAATTACTTATCTTAAATGTTTATAGGACTAGACAGGTTTTCTGTTTCTTCTTGAAACCATTTGATACAACACATTTGTCTAGAAATTCTCCACTTTATCCAAGTTTTCAGAGTTATTAACATGAAGTTGTCCATAATGCCCTAATATTTATTTATGCATTACCTGTAATTATGACATTTTTTAATTCTCTTTTTTTAGCTTTCTTTTTCTTCATGCATCTTGTCAAAGACTTGTCTTTTTATTGCTTTGTTTATGAATTCATGTTTGATGAAAATTCTTTGCGGCTTAAGTTAAACGCACACTTTTAGAGAGTACTTGTGTTTGCTTCTAGAAGCTGAGCACCTGTGGGTACTGCCACCAGGGATCATTTTTCATGAATTTTGGGTTTGAGGTTTTTCAGAATACAAGGAATGTGAATTCAGGTTGCAAATCCATGTGAGGGCCAGATTGTGGTTATGAATTTTAAGAGGATTTTTTTTTCCTTCTATCCAGAGGTACAGGCATCTTTCCTAGTTGAATTTCTTTTTAAGAACGGTTATATTATTTTCTTAATGAGGTTGTATCCTTTCTTAGTCCTAGCTATGCTAGATATTCACTGTGACCACCTCCCGGCTTAATGGACACTAACCTTCATTTCTGGCCCCTTAGCAGCCATAAATGTTAAAGACTAATGTTGGTCACCAGGGGATTAACAAGTGACTTCACAACAGCTGCCAGCTTCAGTATACATTTTTTCTCTGGGGTCCTGCTTTTGATTTTTATTTAGGGGGCAGAGCAGGCCTTTAAGGCCATCCTTCCTTCCTTTCTAGCTCAGCAATGCTTTTAAAATATTATATTATAATTATAATTATTATAATTATTATTATATTATAGTATAATTCAAAAATATTTTATCTAGCATTTTCAGATGATTTGTCCTGGAGGACTTTGGGGGGGTAGTAATCTAGATTTTAATTTTTACATTTTCAAGGCCACACTCGTCTTGATCAGGTTGTACAGGGTATAATTTTGGGTGTACTATGAAGTACTTCTTTAGGTACTGGAACTAAAATTCTTCCTATCCAGGCTAAGATCCTGGTTGTAGACACTGTGTGTCAAACAAAATACGCCTGTAGCCAGATACAGCCTGCAGGCCTGTAGTTTAACAAACTCTGATAAAAAGGATTTTATGATACAAAATTTTCTTCTTCATAATTGGGCCTTTCCAGTAGGTTGGTCATTTGTCTCACCTTAAGTTTAAGATAACCTGTGTAGAAGCCCTTTCTGGAATTTTACACCAGAACTGGAACTACAACTAAGTTTCATAGACCTGCTGCCTCTCACTTCAGGGAGCTGACCCTCTTCTTTCAGTCCAAGACTGGTGCCCATTGCCCCCTCCTTATGCCCTCTGTGTGGCTCCAGTCTTTGCCCCTTCAGGAAGGTGCTAGAGTTGAAGAGGTAGAAGCCCACTCTAGCTCTTCCCACACCATCTCCTCCCCCATTTTAAAGCTGAGAAGTGGCCCCCAAGAGGACCCTGACCCAGCAGAGAGTATGCATGATGAGCAGTAAGTACAAATGGGGACAATCAGGGGGACAGTCACAGCAGCTCAAGTCACTGTTCCTGAACCCTAGCCCGAGTGGTCAGGCATTAGGAAGTGTCCTCACTATTGAGACTGGAACCATGTAAATACCCTCAGGTGAATCCAATTCTTGGTCCAAACTATCTTTGCTCAGTTGTTCTTAAACAAAACAGGAGAATCTCAGTTGATCGTTTATTTGACTATGTGGCTTTGAGAAAGAAAACATACTCGGGTCTTATATCAAACACTTTTATTCTTAAAGTGAGAAGTTCACAAAGGATAGCTATAGGAGAGTGAAATATTTAGAGTAGAAAAATTGTGGGTGCTAGCCAAACTTCAGACACTGTCATAGCAGAGTTATTCCAATAGTATTTTTCCAGCATGGCAGATCACACGTGTTAAAATTAACTGCATTCTCTGAACACCTCTCAGTGGATGTGCACAATGATAGAAGCAAACATTCAAGGACTCCTGTTCTTAAGATCTTATAGAATGGATTTATGCACACTCCAAAACAATTATATTACAATACATCCAAACAATTCACATCTATTTAAAAAAATATTTTTACTTCAAAGAAATTGGTAGAAAGACTTAAAACAAGACAAATATAGGCACAAAATAGATTGCTGCTTCTCTGTGCAATGTACTGGATTCTTGAATTGAGAATCAGTGTCAGTCCTCACTTCCAACATCACATCGAAAAAGTGTGGCAGAAAAATGAATCACCTTCAATATGAAGGATGCGAGTTGTGTACACTGGCAACACTGTCAAAGATACAACAGTATTGCAAGAGGGATGCCAGTATGCAGAGTGGACCTTCTTATAAAGTCAAACACTCGTGAGTTATCAGATGACCCTTCAGATATTTGGGAACAACACAATATTCTGGCTTAATCAAGGCACTTGCAGAGAGCAATCTTTGTACTGAGTCCCTGAGCATGACGCCTTGATCACAAATAAGACCACTTATAACATGAGGACTGCAAAGCCAGATTTGCTTAAACTTTCCCCAAATAGTACTTTTTCATAAGTCATGTTTGAAAAGAAAGGCTTCATTTAAAATCATGATTCTCCAGAGTTAGAATTCACCTTTCCCCAATACCACCCAACACCTCTAAAGTTTGGTTTTTCTCCACAAGAATATATAAAATGTAATCTTCCCTCCCCCACACACAAATTATTTCCTTAGGAGAGAACTGTAAAACCAACTTAAAAACACAAAGTAACCTTACATTTTCTCACCAACAACGAAGTATCAGACCGCCCCTACTCTGACTTGAGCTGCACAGCCCATTGTGTGCACTTTTCAGACATTCCTCATACCATTAAAACAGCTTTCCATCACCATCAACTGTCCCTTCTCAACCTTTCCTTGCCCAACGTGAAAGCTAGTGAATTGAGAGGGAAGGAGAAAGGGCATTGGAACAGTATTATTATTATTATTATTATTTTTTTACAAAAATAAGGTTCCAGGATGTTACTTGATCTTCCAAAGCAAAATGGGGCAGTATCATCGTATAGACCTCCAAAATAAATTCTCAAGTAGCTATCTTTTTGTAGCCAGGTCTCAAAAGCTCAAAACTAAACCTAATGAAGGAAAGTAGCAAAGACTTCCTAATATTGAGCAATACAGACCTAGAATTACATGGGAAATATGCCAGGTCAAAACCAGTCACTAGGTTACTTAATCATCGGTAAGAGGCCAAGTTCTCCATTCTCCCCCAGCTCGGCCATTCTGGGAAAAGCCCACTGGCCAGCCTTGGACTGCCAAAGATGGATGACTCTGACTCAGTCTTGGGGGGCACCTGGTGGAATGCACAGTCCTGAGATGCCGTCTGTGTCTGCACTCCATCAGGTTTCCATTGCACATGGACAATTCTGTAATTCTGACCCTCGTTGTTGTCCCAGAAGACCTGTCCATTAGCATGGTAAGAAATGCAGAACTCAATTTTCTCCTCTGTTGGAATGACAGAGGGTAAATCAATGGCAAATGAGAAGGTGTCACTATCTGAGCCACCATACACATTTTTCATGTAGACACAGTCCACATCAGTGTAGCTTTTCCAGGTATCAAAAGTGATACGAATCTGAACCTTCTTCTCAAAGCTCATGTTTTTCACTTTCACAGTTCCAGTCACTGTTCGCTCTTGCAAAGAGCAGTTCTCCAGACAGACAAAATTCTTCTGAAAGTGGTTCCGAAAACTTAAGTAATCAGTTGAAGGCTGGGGAAAATCTAAAATCAAGTTTTTCTCCTCATGGAGTTTTAAGCCGGAGGCGATATTGTTAAGGTCCAAGAGATCAAACTGGAGATCCCACGCTGGTTCTTCTGGGAGGTCCGAGAAGACGTGGATGGCGGTGAGAGAGAGCCCCTTGGAGTCAGCAAACACAACCCGCTTCTTGGCTTGGTCGTGTGAATGCTTCCACTCATTCTGTGATTTGGCTTCCTGTTTTATATTGAGACACGGTTTCAGAGGCTTTAATTTGTTCACAAAATTTCTTCGTTGGAGGTCATCATAAGGGCCCAGGAAGCTCTTCAGAGGTGGCGACTGAGCCAAGCAGAGCCTCATGGCCACATCCACTGGCATGACTGAACTTGTCAAAGGCCTTGGATCTAAAACCTGGATCATTCTGGAATACAAAAGAAGAGGGGTTATCACCTGAATCTGGAATGCTCTTCCCCGGGTTCCAAATATATATGTACTATTTTTGTATTGACTTCACTATAACCAGCACAGTAAGCAGCAGGGATGTAGTAAAAGAAAACAATATTAGACAATCAGATTTGCATCCTATGTTTGGCTGTGTCCTTGACAGACTCCAAGGCCATGGGTTAACTGCTTAAAACATTGGGAGTCTCAGTATCCCCATCTGAGAAATAAAAGGGCTGCATGTGATCATCTCTAATACAACTCTAAGAACCATTTCCTCTGTTCTGAGCCAGTGGCTCTCAAACCTGTCTAGTCACAATGGCTTAGAGAGTTGGTTTTCTTTTTCTTTCCTTTAATGCCAATTCCTGGGACTTTGAGCCACTGAAGCAGAACCTCTGAGGGGTGGGGACAGGGGCCTCCCCAGTGATTCTAATGACCAGACAGGTTCCAGAACCATGGTTACAGACTCTGTGCTTCCTCTGGCTGCTCTGCTGATTTTACTGTTGAATTGATTACACGTCTCTGGAAAGGTAATCCACTTGAAAAGAAAAAAAAAAAGCAATAAAATTCTCATGGAACAGTTTTGAGAGTGAGAAGGCTGGAAAGAATGAAGTCAGAGGATTAACTTTGCACTTTATCGTGTTCGTCCTCATTTTTCACAAATAACCAACTGAAATGCAGATCAGCAGTTCATGCACTTACAGAAAAACTTCATATAATCTGTATTGCATATAGAAAGATACTCATGACAAATACACGTTTAGGTGGAAAAAGCTGATTACCTGAAAATTGGACTGTTTTTAATATATATTATATATACAAATTCATGAAATACTTAATAGGAAATACACCAAAAAGTTACCTATCTCTGGGCAGTAGGATCACTGATGATCTATTTTTGTCTTTGTACTTTTTTGGTATTTTCTAATGTTTGGCAATGAATATTTATAATTAGCAAGAGAGTAAAGCTATTTAAAAATTTAAACATAACTATGCTCAGCAATATTAAATTCATAAGTGTTTATTCGGTTATATTCCTGGCCTTTAACCCTCCATACATATCGCCAAGTTTATGGATTTTTCCCACATCCTATCTGTACAGATAGGAGGTATGTGTATACTGTACATGACATTTCTCAATCTGGCTTGAGCTTCACAGCAGCTCTAAGCACAAAGGCAAATAAATGGCCATCAACACACAAAATAAATAATATAAAAACATTCACAGAATTTACTTTATTAGTCCTGGGATTTTCCTGGGAGGCCTACAAACTTAGAACAAATGAAAGCTAAAGCTATATTTGTGAATCTAATAATAGTTAACAGGCAAGATTTTTAGAGAGGTCTTCTGCTAAGTTAGTCATGTCTGGAGAAGCTATTTAAAGTAGTTTTGTGGAAGGTTTTTTTGTTTTGTATTTTTACTTTTTGCACTTACAGAAAGACCGTTTTAGGATCTGGCAATTCCCCTGGAGTTTTAAGTCCTGACCAAGAGTTAAAAAATCATCATTTGCTCAAACTCCACGGCTGAGTTTACTATGGCAAACCGTGATAAGAAAGGTGCTGGAGGGCGAAAGAATGCAGAACATCATACTGCAGTTTTTCCCCCAGGCTAAACTACCCAACCAGCAAGGTCAAGGTGCTGTTCCCACACGCTGCCCCAGTTCTTGAGACATTTGTGCGGGATCAAGAGAGAACAGTCGGAATCCAAGAGGGAATCAAACCTAAAGCTGACTCACGTTAAGAGTTTCTGGTTTGGGATGCTAATTACCAAAATTAGCTTTGGCTAAGAAGCTCAGAGCAAATCTCCACAATCTGAGACTTCCCTGGGGCCAGATTCAACTCTGCAGTCAGCTAGCCGTCCTCCGCGGGTGTCCACTTGCGGTGATGCCCTAAGGACCACGGCGCCCAACCTCCCTGCAGCTGTGCGCTCCCCTCTGCTCTGGGGCGGGGAGTCTGCGGTGAACCTACCTAGTGCAGCTCATTAGGCAGAGAGGCGGCGGCGGACCGTGAGAGCCCGCTCTCGGTTGTCTGCGCGAGTTCGCACCCAACTCCCGGCTGTTTCGGTTCGGCTGGAGCTCCGGCCGATTGCGGGTGCTGCGCGGGAGAGGCTGCTTATCTGCGCCGGACCACGTGAACAAGTCCCTCGGACCAATCACCGGGCGGCTGGCCCCGCGGTGCGACCAACCGGCGCCCGACTGGAGCGCGAGCCCTCGCCGGGGGAACGTGACCGCCGTGGTGCGCAGGGGAGTGCTCGGGGACTCGGCCAACAGCTGGAGGGAGCTCCGTAACGCGAACCCTGGGCGAGGGGGGCGTGGAGGCCGCATCGCGAAGCAGCAGCGGGTGCAGGCCAGGAGAGAGGGCAGCGAACCTCGCCGGGGCTGGGCGCCAGCTCAGTGGGGCTGCAGGGAAGGCGATGCCTTTCGCGTCTTGAGGCCTCTGTACGCAGTTAAACTTAAGCGCGGAAAGTTGTGGGTCCTTCCAAATGTATATCCTATTCGAGATGTTTATATTGTTAACTGCTTGGTGCTTCTGCTCATCTTCTCCCTTGCCTTAGCCTAAGCAATCGGAGTTTGGCTGCATATTTTTTTAATTAGGGCGAATCAAAAAAATGCATCAAAGAGTGGATGAAGGCTGCTAGGAATTACCAAATTCTCTAACAAATGTTAATAAAGCATGCTAGATCCTTAGAACGGTGACGTGGCATTTAATTAAAAGGCACTTTGTATTTCGATCTATTCTTCAGTTTTTCTCCTTGAAAGAGAAAACTAAAGCCAGAAATGCAGTGGCCTTTTTTGCTCATGTGGCTGCCACAGAGCCAGTGGTCAATCCAAATCCCTCAACTCAGTTCTGACGTCCTTTGGCAGTGAGGTGGAAACCAAAATGTTAAAATATCTCCCTGTAAATTTCATGACTCTCCCAAACCAGTTACTTTTGCTGAGGTTTTGTTACTTTGTTTAGTTTGGGGAGTTTTTAGACTATCAGTTACAACCATAAAATTAAACTTCTAAGTTGAGTATAAATTATTTTTCTAAAACCCACATCCTAGCTCTCCTCTATTAACTTCGATATCCACTAGTCAATTAAAATATACAAAATATACAATGTAAAATGTAAAAAAAAAAAATCCCTGAGTCTTTTAAATTACTGTCAAACACTGGAATTCTTAAAATAGAGTTACTAAAGAGAAAGACACCCATGCTGAGTATCACCAGGGAAGGTTCTTAATGCTATTTTGATTTTTGGAAGGAAACATCCAACTAGTAGTAGATCTTCTAGCCCCTCAGCTGAACCAAAACTAGCTGAAAGTGACATAGTCTCTGGGTTTGACACTTACAAGCTACATGAATCTAGGCAAATTCTAGCCTCAACTTCCTCACAGTTAAAGTGGAGAAACTGAAATTGTTCTGAGGATTTCATAAAACTATGCTGATGAGAAAACTTAGCACAGTGTCCAGTGCATGTGTTCAACACCTGGCAGTTCTCAAATCAGTACCCTATCCCTGTTTTAGTTATTCCATTATTACAGGTGGCCAGGGCCTGAGCTATTATACTGATAAATAGCTACTGCTTATTGGGCCTTTACTATGTGCCAAACACTGTTCTAAGTGTTGTATGTGTCTTACCTACTTGTTTTCAGAACAGCCCTAGGTGGTTCGTACTATTATTAATCCCATTTTAGAAATAAGGAAACTGAGGCACGGAGAGGTCAAGAAATTTGCTCTGGATCTCATTAAGTAGAGCTGGGATTAGAACCTGGCTGATGCTAGAGCAACAACCATTGTACCATATTGTCTTCCTTTAATTACCCATCAACAATTAGAATGATAGGGGTGGAAGGTGCCTTAGGTATCACTGGCTTCAAAGTATTTTTTTCACAGATGAAGAATCCAAAACTCAGAAGCTGAGCTGCTTGCCAGGGACTGGTTAGGTCAGAGCCAAAACTAGAACACTGGGTAGAGTTTTTGACTCTACTCATGATCACATGTTGAACTAAAAAAGTGGATATTACCAATTCAAGTTATGGAGAAACATAAAATAATAAGACTATTGTGATCCCATTTTAGAGGAAAAATGTTCATGCATAGAAAACAGAATATGTTCTACTAAAATGTTAACAGAGCTTATTTTTGGATGGTGAGATTGTGAGTAAAATTTTTTGTCATTTTACTGCTTCCTACTTTTTAATTTTTCTACAGCGAACAGGGACTTCTTCTGTAATTAAGAAATCATTTTATTATTGTTATTTATTTATTTATTTATTTATTTTTGGTGGGCAACAAAGCAAGGTTTATTGAGCAATAGCAAAGTGATGGTACAAAGCTCCTGAGAAGAGAGGGGACCCAAAGGGGTTGTTACTGGAGTTTCTAAGTCTTGGGGGTTTTATGGGCTTGTTGGCAGCTGTTTTAATCTGATTAACCCTCCCTGCACCTGTCATCCAGTCAAATTTGTCACCTATCGATCATATGGGAAAGGGTGGAGGACTCCTTCCAGGGTGGTATAAAATTCTCTTAAGGGTGGTTTCCTGATGGGGGGGGCGTTTATCCCTGCCTGCCTGCCTTCCAACTATCCTTCATCGTTCCCCCCTCTGAAGAGGTGACCCTAACTGCTGTTAGGGAAAAAGGGCAACGACCAATCATAGCTACTTCCCGATGGTCAGGAGTGTTGGATGGGGCAGCAGTCAGGGTTCCTCTCATCCTGATCTGTCAGGGGGTCCCCTGTAGATGTCTGGTTTGACTTCCACGTGAGGCTCCATCTGAACCACCACCGTTTGGAGTTTGGTGATCTTTATTCTGGAGGATAAGAAGTGGGTTAGGGTATTTAGTAGGCAAGGCCCAAAGCACAATGCAAGACCCAGTGCAGCCAGGGATCCAGCAAGAGATAGAGGATGTTTTAGTGAACTCTCCACATACTGTGAGGAGAGGGCAGACAGAAGGTGCTTCAAGACTAGTATATCCCTGTTCTATTGCCCATTGTCTTTCCTCAACTGAATAGCAGGTTCTTTCCTGGGTTATGGTGCATTCCCAGACTAGGGGGGCAACCATATGGGTAGTTGACCTGGCGGCTGATTTTGCTGCAGAATCGGCCAGTCTGTTCCCTTTGGGTACTTCATGCGTTCCTTTTTGGTGCCCCTTGCAATGTATAACTGCTGCTTCTGGGGGTTGATGGACAGCTTGTAGAAGCCGTGTGATTTATACTTGATAGGAGAACCTGAAGCAGTTAGAAAATGTCTCTTTCGATATTATACCATGAGCATATAAAACCAGGAAGGCATATTTGGAGTCAGTATGCATGTTGACTCTTTGCTCTTACTGAACTCGAAAGCTCAGGTGAGGGCCCTCAGCTCGGCCAGTTGGGTGCTTGACCCAGGTGCGAGAGGGTTACTCTCTATTATTTCATATAAAGAGACCACAATGTATCCCCCCCTTCCGGTGCCCTGTTCAACAAACGAGTTCCATCAGAAAATAAAATCCATTCCGGATCCTCCGGGCAGCATAGGTTTGGGTTATGATTTGTTGACACTCATGCTCTGGCCCTGTGCCTTCTTCTGGAAGGAAGGTGACGGGATTTAAAGTAGAGCAAGTTTTTATTTGCATGACTGGTTCTTCCAGGAAGAGTGCCTGGTACCGCAGAAGGTGGCTTTCTGTGTGCCAGTGACTACTATCAGTTGATAGGAGGCCTTGGATATTATGAGGGGTGTAGACAGTAAGATCCCGTCCCGAAGTTAGTTTTGCAGCTTCCTACTGGCTGTTGAGGTGGCCCCCTGGGGCCTGGATATAGACACCTAAGGCCATTCCTTTTCTTTGGTAAGAAATCATTCTTAAAGGATTTTAAAACTTTCAGATTTGGGACACTTGGGTGGCTCAGTTGGTTAAGCATCTGCCTTTGGCTCAGGTCATGATCCTGGGGTCCTGGGATGGATTCCCACATGGGGCTCCTTGCTCAGGGGGGAGTCTGCTTCTCCCTCTGCCTGCTCTGCCTGCTGCTCCCTCTGCTTGTGCTCTCTCTCTCTTTCTGACAAATAAGCAAATAAAATCTTTAAAAAGAAAAAAAAAACCTTTCAGATTCAACTGACATATATAGCCTACCTACTAGGTACCAAGAACTGTGTTGAAGGCTTTCACATACTTAGGCCATTTACTCACACAGTCCTTTTGAGTTTGTGGTTGTTTCCATTCATGCTGCTTTCTCTCCTGCCCCCTGGTGCTGACTGATGCCATGAAAGCCATCTCTCTGAAGTCCTTAAAATAGAAGTCAAGGAAAACAGGCTCTCTCCAAAGAGTAGTCCACACTCAATAAACCTCTAAACTGGATTCACCTCATACCCCACTTTTAAAACATCCCCGTGAGAGAACAATCTGGGTGCAGGTGAAGGTGCAGTCGCTGCCAACAGTAACAGTGATTAAAGAAACAGTGGTAAAAATGGTTAAAGAAAGTGCAGAACACCACCTCAGACTTGTGTGGTATCTCAGGTGGGGGGAAGAAGGAGAGGGGAACAAATAAAAGATAATACACTTGGCCTCTCTAATAATCTGTTGGGAAGAAGGACATAGAGGTAAAAAGACCAGTAACCATACCAGGTTGGCTAAGTGCAAAAGGGGTCATATGAACATTATACACTTTTGCTATGTCCATCAGAACTTGGAGAAAGGAGGGCCCTCTGAGGGCCGGGATAGCCAAAGAGGACCGGGACATGTGGGGTGACTGCAGGGAGAACAATCTGGCTAGAAGTGAGGATTCTAGCCACAGGGAGGGGGAGAGGAGGGTATTGGAGGAAGGACCAAAGGAAAGAGAACCTTAACTGTTACAATAAAAAGAAAATCCCCCGAACTGTCTTAAAAAAAAAAATTAAAGATCTGAGTGCAAAACAAAGAAATAAGCAAAGAATGAAATCTGACTATAACGAAGAAATTGCTCTTGTGTAGATAGTTACATCTCCAGGTTGCTTCAGGTTCTCCATATTCATTGAAGGATTGTGGCGAAGGAAAATTTGTTAGAAAGGACCTATGGAGAAAAAAACTCTAAGCCACCACTAAAGGGCATTTTAAAAGGTTTAAATATGAATATTATGGAAGATGGGAGAGGGGATAGTTGTACAGGGGGTGGATAGGAACTAGCCAAAATGTACTGAGTAGGAAACATCAACCTAAGAAACACCAAAATGAAAAGGAATATTTGAAAAAAAATAATAATAATGAGGACATACTAGCTCTATCAGCTAAAAATTTATTATAAATTTACAGTGTTTTTTAAATTTAGTACTGGTGCGTGAATAAAGAATCAGATCAAAATAAAGGGTACCCAAATCAAAAAGGAAGAAATAAAACTGTCATTATTTTCAGATGACATGGTATTATATGTAGACAGCCCTAAAGATCAAAAAACTGCTAGAACTAATAAATTGATTCTTAAAGTTGCAGGGCACAAAATCAATATGCAAAAATCCATTGCATTTCTATGCACTAATAACAAACAAGCAGAAAGAGAAATTAAGAAAGCAATCCTATTTATAATTACATCAAAAAGAATAAAATACCTGAGAATAACTTTAACCAGAGGAATGAAAGACCTGTTCAGTGAAACACTGATGAAAGAAATTGAAGAAGACACAAAAAAATGGAAAGATATTCTGTGCTCATGGATTGGAAGAATTAGTTTTGTTAAAATGTCCGTACTACCCAAGCAACCTACAGATTCAATACAACCCCTATCAAAATTCCAATAGCATTTTTCACAGAAATAGGATGATTCTAAAATTAGTGTTGAACTACAAAAACAACAACAAATATCCAGAGTAATCTTGAGAAAGAAGAACAGGATGCCTGGGTGGCTCAGTCAGTTAAGTATCTGCCTTATGCCTTAGGCTCAGGTCCTGATTGGGATCAAGTCCCCTCCCCCCCCCCCCATCAGGCTCAGCAGGGAGCCTGCTTCTTCCTCTGCCTCCTACTCCGCCTGCTTGTGCTCGCTCTCTGTCTCTGACAAATAAATAAATAAAATCTTTAAAAAAAGAGAAAGAAGAACAAAGCTGGAGGCATCACACTCCCTGATTTCAAACTACATTACAATATAGTAATCGAAACCTAGGGGCGCCTGGGTGGCACAGCGGTTAAGCGTCTGCCTTCGGCTCAGGGCGTGATCCCGGCGTTGTGGGATCGAGCCCCGCATCAGGCTCCTCCGCTATGAGCCTGCTTCTTCCTCTCCTACTCCCCCTGCTTGTGTTCCCTCTCTCTCTGGCTGTCTCTATCTCTGTCGAATAAATAAATAAAATCTTTAAAAAAAAAAAAAAACAACCTTGCGGTACTGGCATAAAAACAGGTACATGGATCAACAGAACAGAATAAAGAGACAAGAAATAAACGCTTATATGTATGGTTAATTAATTTATGACAAAGAATCCAAGAATACATAGTGAGGAAAGGACGGTGTCTACAATAAATGGTTTTGGGAAAACTGGACAGGCACATGTAAAAGAGTGAGCTGGACCACTACCTTATACCATGTACAGAAATTAATTCAAAATTGATTAAAGCCGTGAATGTAAGACCTGAAACCATAAAACTAAAGGAAACATAGTAAGCCTCCTGACATCAGTCTTGGAAATGATTTTTGCTTTTGGATTTGATACAAAAAGCAAAGGCAACAAAAGCAAAAACAAACAAGTGAGATTACACCAAACTAAAAAGCTTCTGCAACAGCAAAGGAAACCAACACAATGAAAAGGCGACCTACCAAATGAGAGAAAATATTTGCAAATATATATATGGGGTTAATATCCAAAATACATATAAAACTTATACAACTCCATTGTAAAAAATTTTTTTTTAATAAAACAACAAAAACACTCAAAAACGGGCTGAGGATCTGAATAGACATTTTTGCAAAGAGGACAAATAGCCAAAAGGTGCTCCCTATCAGTAATCATCAGGGAAATTCAAATCAAAACCACAATGAGATACCAGCTCATACCTGGTGAGGATGGGGAAAAAAAAGGGAACTCTTGTGCACTGTTGATGGGAATGTAAATTGGTGCAGCCACTATGGAAAACAGTGTGGAAGTTCCTCAAAAAATTAAAAGTAGAACTACCATATAATCCAGCAATTCTGGTTCTGAGTATTTATATGAAGAAAATGAAAATGCTTCCCCGAGAAGATATCTGCACCCCCATGTTCATTGCAGCAGTATTTACAATAACCAAGATAAGGGCACAACCAAAGTGCAGATGAATAAAGATGGATAAACTGTTGTATACACACACACAATGCAATACTATTAAGCCATAAAACAAGAACGAAATCGTATCATTTGTGACAACATGGATGGACCTTGAGGGTGTTGTGTTAAGTGAAAGAAGTTAGTAAGTCAGACAGAGAAAGACAAATACTGGATGATCTTGCTTATATGTTGAATCAAAAAAAAGGGGGAAAGGGGGGGAAAACAGAGCTCATAGATACAAAGAACAAATTGGTAGTTACCAAAGTGAGGAGTGGGGGATGGGAGAAATAGGTGAAGGTGGTAAAAAGGTACAAGCTTCCAGTTATAAAAATAAGTCACGGGGCGGGGGCAGGCGCCTGGGTGGCTCAGTCAGTTAAACATCTACCTTCCGCTCAGGTCATGATCCCGGAGTCTGGGGATGAAGCCCTACATCTGGTTCCCTGCTCGGCAGGGAGCCTGCTTCTCCCTCTGCCTGCTGTTCCTCCTTCTTGTGTTCTCTTTCTCTCTTGCTCTCTCTCAAATAAAATCTGTAAAAAAATAAGTCATGGGGTTGTAATGTACATATAGTAACTATAGTTAATAATAGTCTTGTATATTTGAAAGTTTCTGAGAGTAAATCTTGAAAGTTCTCATCAGAAGAAAAAAAAATACCTGTAACTATGTATAGTGATTGATGTTAACTGGACTTACTGTGATCGTTTTACAATATATACAAATATCAGATCATTATGTTGTACACCTGAAACTAATACAATGTTGTATGTCAATTATACTTCAATAAGAAAATAAAAAATAAATAATCATTTGGCACATGGAAAAAAAAGTTTCAGATCAGTGAGATTAAAGAGTCCATAAGTAGACCTACTTACATATGAGAATTTAAGATATGATACAGGTGGGCATATCTAATAATGGGAGAGGAAGAATTGATTATTCAATAAATGGGCAGCTGGATTTTGGGGGCAAAATGGAAGGACGTATACTAGAAATTGTTTTTAGTTCATGCCTCTGTGGAGGACTGAGTGCTTTGACAACACAGCAACATGCACAAATAAGGCAGCGACAAAGGGAATTTTGCAAGGGAACTACTGGCCTGGTTCAACTTGCTCTGGGCACCATCGTTTTTGTGACTTGGAGAATTTTCTTTTCAACTCGGGGCTTATTGGAAAGCACTGGGGCAAGGACTGAATCCCTTGAGTAAGAGAGAACCGATACAATGTATACTCCTAAATTCTATTCTTCCCTATCTCTAGTTCCTCCTTTCTAAAAAGCTGAAGTCCCTTCATGGTCATTGCTGATTGGGTTCATCTGTGCAGGGTGGGTCTGATGCTTTGTACATGTTCTCATTGCTCTGTCTGGGCTGGGGTGTGCAACCACCAGTTTCAGTCCCATATTTTGCAAAATCTTAGCATTTTGAATCATTGTGACATTGCATTCTAATTTTTTGCTTGCAAACTCAAAAAGCCCATGAGATGCAGCAGCTCTCTGTCTAACCACACTTTATTCACCGGGCTCATTTTGTTTAGGGACAGATATTTTTCTGCTCTGTCATCTGGTGTCTGGATTCAGCTATGAACCATGTTTATTACAGTTCAAAAGTACCTTTGACAGAAGGAATCCAAACTGAGAACAGATCCCCGATTTATAAGATACCACAATACTTCCTTTCTTATGTGACAAAATAAAACATCACCTCTTGCCATTCCCAACACATACCCACAAACACATCACAGCACCCCACCCCCCACTCTGGACATAACTCTTAATAACTGCTGGCTGCAGTAGATGTTCAGAACTCTTTATACCCTTTTTTAAACTAGAACGCTATAGCATCTCCCTTACCCGTGTAGAGTCAAAGTAGATCTGGCCTCAGCTATGGCTTTGTGTCTGTCCGGGACTTACTTTTGTTTCGCTGCTACATGCCTAGGAAGTAGTGAAAAGTTCCAACTGGGGAGGGAGGAGGAGTTGGGAAGAGCAAACGATTTCCCAGATCCTACTGAGTCAACTGTTCTCACTGGAGCTTTAATATTTTGTCTGAAATGTAGTAAATCCTCTAGAATGTCAGCCACAACTTTAAAAACACATTTCAAAGCCCAGTTTCTCCAAGCCTTGTTTACTCTATTAGTAAGGTAAATTTTTTTTAAATGAACAACTGTTAAACTTTTAAGTAACATGGTAAAGTTGGCAGTTATCGAGACCACCAATAGGAAGACAAAATACTTCAAAATTCCATCACTTTTCCTATAAAAAAAAAAAAACCCACTCCTGCAGTAGAAAGTGATAACATTGAACAAAAAATCATTAAGTCTTGCTTTTTTGTATACATTGAGCTTTTACTGTTACAGAGTTTTAGAACTCCATTAGTGATTAGAAGAGGATTTTTTTTCTTTCCAAAGAAAGGATTGAGGAAATAAAGTTAATATTATAAGAACAAACCATGTATCCAGCACTATTAAGTCCTTTCCCATATTTTATGACAATCACTGGCTACAATATTGTTATAATATAATGCTTCTTTTAAATCAAGTGCTATTAAATTAAAAAGAACGGAAGACTATTGCTTAAAACAGGACAAAAATAATTAAGTATCATTTTCTCTTGTCTTCTATTCTGCCTCACCCCCAAATCCAAAGTTTTGACACTATTTGTGGAATTAGTCTTCTTCATGGTTAATATTGAAAGAGGTTCTTATTTTGCAAACTACAAACGGTCGTGCAGGATTTGATTGGTAAAGATCACAGGGGCAGCATTTAAGCAATAACATTTACATGTGACTAGTCCTTTCACTTTATAAATGCCTCGTATCTTTTATTTCATTTAATTCTCAGTAAAACCCTGTGAAGCCGCTCTCATTATTCCATCTTACTGATGGAAACTGAGACTCACTAAGGCTAAATGACTGTAACAGGATGTGAAACTATTAAATGATGGGTTTAGGCTTTGATGCCAAGATCTAATCTCATGTGCCAACACCTCATCTGAGTAACTAGCTGTTTTGTTCAGAGACATTCAGCTAGGATCTGAACTTGAGTACTCTGTTGGATACTTCTGTCTTCCTCCCTCCCATATTTCATCATTCACCAAGTCCTGTCCGCTTTTACCTTCTCAGTATGTCTCAAAATCCATGCCGTCTTCTCCAGTCTTTGACCACTCACCATCTCTCACCTGGATTGTCATAATTAGTCTTCTGACCTGCGTTTCCCACCCTGTATTGTGTCACTCAGACACATCTTCCTTTTTTTTTTTTTAAAGATTTTATTTATTTATTTGACAGAGATAGTGACAGCCAGCGATAGAGGGAACACAAGCAGGGGGAGTGAGAGAGGAAGAAGCAGGCTTATAGCAGAGGAGCCTGATGTGGGGCTCGATCCCACAACGCCTGGATCATGCCCTGAGCTGAAGGCAGACGCCCAACGACTGCGCCACCCAGGTGCCCCCAGACACATCTTTCTCACATCCAACAGGGTATCTAAAATGTAGCTCTGATCACAAAATCCTACAATGGCTGCCTATAATCTAAATCTACCAAAATAAACGGCTGACATTCACAGCCCCCATTTGTCATTCTTAACCCTGTATGTGCTCTTACACTGTCCCTCTGCCTGGAGTGCTCTCCTTCCATCCTTCGCTTGACAAAGGTCTATTCCTCTGTTGAGGTTCAGTTCAGATGTCATTTCCCAGCAGTACCTTCCATGCCCTCCTCTCCAGCCTGCTTCACAGAACTTCCTCTGTGTTCTTTAAGACCCTGGGATTATCTTCATCATTTCACTTCCTAGCTTCTTTTATAAAAATCTGTTTGATTGTTTGCATTTGTTTTTGTTTTTGTTCTGCAATATCCTATGGAAAGAGATCTCTAAATCATCTTCATTATTTTGACAGTGTTTCATCTTTTAAATAATGATTATTATCCTTAAGATGTTAACAGTCTCCTATTGTGTAAAAATCCAAGAGAAAATAGATTTCATTCTTCTAAAAAGTATAGTGGAGTAATAACATTTCTCAGTTTGTTTTGTTCATCTAAGATGACAAATGTTGGCTATCACAAACAAGTCTATAGAAGACTAAGGAAGAATTATCTGATGAGAACCCTGATGGTTATTTTGAGAGGGAAAAAATTTCCAGATCTCACAATTATTTTTTTTAAAGAGGAATATTTGCTTAGAGACTTTTAAAAGATAAGAAATTTTGAACCGTAGGGGTGCCTGGGTGGCTCAGTCGGATAAGTGTCTGCCTTCAGCTTACGTCATGATCCCAGGGTCCTGGGATCAAGCCCCACATCAGGCTCCCTGCTCATTGGGGAATCCACTTCTCCTTCTCCAGTGCCTCTCCCCCAGCTCACGCTCTCTCTCACGCTCAAATAAATAAATAAAATCTTTAAAAAAAAAAAAGAAAGAAAGAAATTCTGAACCCTATAGCAAAATATCTGAAAAAGCTGACAAAGTTTTTCTTTTCTTTTTTCTTTTGCTTGTAAGTAATTTTCTTTTTTTTAATTTACTTATATTGAGATATAATTGACATATAAGTGTCAGTTGTGTAAGTTTTAGGTATACAGTGTTTTGATTTGATACATTTGTATATTGCAATATTATTACCACAATAAGCTACCACATCACACAACATTACATATTGTCATTTCTTTTTTGTGGTGGGGATAATTAAAATCTAGTCTCTTGGTAACATAAAATCTGCTTTGCATTTGTCTCCTCTGCAGACTCTAAGCTTCTAGAGGGTAAGGACAACATCTTGCTCATCTGTGTATCTCCAGCGCTTGCCCCCTCGCACTAACACCACATGCCCATTGTGTAAATTGGATGTGTTAAGTAAGAAAAATGGTTGCTGGCTTCAGAATCCTCCACAGAATAAGAAGATAACACAGAAACAATGTGAATTTGATGAATTAGCAGATGGCAAGAATATGAATTGTCTTTCAGAGGATGTCTCTCAGATGCTTTCAGAAACAGCCTAGAGAGGAGTGCTGACCAAAATACTAAATGCAGATGGTGTGCCACTAAGTTGGCACTCAGGGAAAAGTTATTTCAAAAGTACCACAGAGCAGTGCCAACCAAACCACCCAATGTCCCAGACTCAGGAGCCTCAGTAAAATTACGCACACATTGTCCCGGGTCAGGCAGATTTGTTTTCAGATCACAAGTCAGCCACCAGGACCAGGACAGATGTACACTTGAGTGTTTTAAGGCAGTAACTCATCAGGAATTTTTTAAATATCTGTAAAACTATATGTCATCCTTTGATTCTCTTGCTACTGCTGGCTGTTGTCCAACTTGCCCTTTTCTTCATGGGGTTCCAAACGTCTCCTTCCTCCTTTGTCTTCCAGCATCTCCTGCTTTTGTCCTTCACTATGTTACTTATATAGGGTTACCACTGACTTTTAAACCTCCTGGAAAATTCTGCCGTCTCTTGTCCTCCCCTACCTGTGGAAAGTACACAGGTCACATAAGTCTCTGTCTTAATGTGCCACATTCTCAGTTTGTTCTTGCTGTTCCCTCTGCCCAGAAGCCCTTCACCTGACCAAACCTTAGCCATCCTTCAGGGTCCAGATCAGATGTCCAATGTTAAACTTCCCCCAACCCTAGAGATAGAAAGAGAATTCCTTGTTCTCTGTTCTGTGTTCCAGAGACAAATTTGTTTAGACAGCTAGAATAGCTTTTGTAACACTGTTATTTATTTGTTTACATTACTGGTTCCCCTGGTAGACTGTGAACTCCAGAGGACAGGTACCAAATGTTACCCATCTCTGTATCCCTTGCACTTATCAATGCCTAGAACATTGTAGACACTACAAAGATATTTGTTGAAATATTCTATACTCTTATTAACCCATTAATGTGTCAGGTTCACACCTAAAGTCAACAAGACCTATTCTAGTCAAGGTTGGGTCGCGTGCAAAGAACAATTTGAAGACTGAACAATGTGGGTATTACTTATTCAATAAATATTTATTGGGCTTCTATGGAGCTCACTGTACTCAGAACTGAAGATACTATAAGGAAAAAAGGCTGGGTCCTGTGTTCTCCGTCTAACAGAAAGACTATTATTAATCATATAATTGTACAATTAATTATTATGCAATTTTAATAGATATATCAAAAGATAACTGGAGGGGGCCATGAAAGCATGTGGTAAAGGGAGATGACCTAACCTGGGATAAGTCAAGGGAAGATTCTTCCCTGGGCAACTGATACTCAGGCTGAGAGCAGAGGGAAGAACAGGCATTGGCCAGGTGAAGGGGCAGGCATGAGGACACAGAAGGATACAGCATATAAGGTAGAAGATACTTTAAAAAATTATAAGGGCCCTCCAGAGGCACTTGCCGTACTCTTGCAGCCTACTTTTTGCCTGGGAAATCTCACCTGTACGGACTGCACCAATGGGCTTCCATGTCCTCTGAGTTTTGGTTGGGTTTGGTCAACAAGAGGCACTAGCAGAAATGAATCAAAGTATTTATTCCTCCAGCTTCCACCCTGACAGATGGCTGTGGTTGGTTGGCTTCAGCCCTCCACCTACAGCCGTGATTTCTGTCAGGCAGTGCTCTCCATGGACCTATTCCATTGGCTCTGCAGTGGCTCCGTCTGCTTGTCCTTCAGACTTAGAGGTGGGGAGCACTTCCCAGATTTATTGCCCCCAAAGGACTGTACTATCTCTTGTTTATCCCTTGTTAGTTTCTCCAAATCCCCCCACACCCATGTAAATAGCCGCTTTATTAGATACTCGTCAAATTACCCATTTTGATTTATGCTGCTTTCCTGCCAGAATGCTGACTGATAGAAAGGGCAAATGAGAGGCTACATCACACAGAGGGGTTTGAAGTATGGTAAGGGCTTTAGGTTTTTACCCTGAGTGCCATGGAAAGTCATTGAGGGGGTTTAAGCAGATGAGGTAGGTGATCAAGTTTGTGTTTTTAAAAAATTCTCACAACTACTGTGTAGAGAACAGATGGGAAGAGGTGCTAGAGTACAGGCAAGGAGGCCAGGTAAGAGGCAACTGCAGTCCTGAAGATGGCAGATGATGGGCCCTGGTAGAATAAATTGAGACTGGCTGCAGAGATGATGACACTGAAGTAGGAGGAGCTAAGGAACAACAAAAGTCCGGCAAGATTTTTAACATAGTATATGTGACTGCATGGCCTCATTGACTAGAGAGTAGACCCCAGACTCCTCATTGTGGCTTCCAAGACCACCCAGCTCTGATCACTGAACCCCCTTTTTCCCCTTATGCACAGTCTATGGCCCAGACGAAGTGACTTCCTTACCAAGCACCATGTACCTTTCACCTGGTATACTCTTTCTGGAATGTTCTTGCTCTCACCCAAATCCTACCCATCCTCCAAGGCCCAGCTCAAAAAATAATAAGTAATTACAGCTAACAGTCTCTGAGAACTTACTCCTTTTCAGGCACTGTGTTACCAGCATCAGCTCATGTAATCCACCTACCTATGAAGGAGGGCTATCATTCACCCTATTTTATAGATAAGGAGCTGAGGCTCAAGAGAAATTAAGTGCCCACAGTCACACCATGTTGGACTTGAACCCAGGCCTGGATGACTTCAAAACCCCTGCGTCAATTCCAATCTAAAAATGTTTCTCAAATAAAAATAATTAATTTTATTGATAACGTACTAAATGACAGGCAGTATGCGGTACGCTGAGCACTCCCTTGAGTTGTTTTAGTTGATCCTGATTACAGCCCTATGAGTTACGAACAAATTTTAATATCATCTTTAGAATATGAATCTAAAGCAGAGGTAATAAGAAACTTGCTCAAATGTAACTTTCTCCACAAAAGTTAGCCAGATTCCCCACACTCTTGAAAATCGTTCCTCCCTTCTCCGAAATTTGAGACACCATAATAATATCACCGCCCTCTGCTTCATTTATTGCTGGCTAGCATGTGTCATCTTTTTTATAATTAAGTATTAGGGCAACCCAGGTCTGATTCACTGTCGATTCCCCCAAAGCACCTACCTGTAGTTTCACCATTTCCTAACAGTTCCTCACTCCAAGTAAGCCCTTGTAAAAATATTTAACAAATGAACACCAGAATGCTTACAGCATACCAACAAGGAACTCAGGCAGTGCTGGGGAATGACAGTATTTGTTGGCATTAGTCCAGAACACAAGGCTGGACCCTCCAGCCAGGGTACTGCCAGTTATCTATCAGTCACCAGACTTTCTGGGTCACATATGACTTAAAAACTGCAGAGCAGAAAGAAAGGAATTAGATTTCTGGTTATTATAACTAGCTTGTTCAGTAGTAAAAATAATTATAGTGTTGGAGGACTATGAGCTTTGGAAACTCTGCTGTCTACTGCTCTTAATCCTAAATCCATTAATGGCTTAACTTATTTGAGCTACAGACTCCTTATCTATAAAATAACAGTTGTAAGAACTGTCCACATGGGACCGTTGAGAGGACAGTTAAATGAGATGAAACACATAAGTAAAGCAGCTATAGTTACGTGACTGAGTGGTAAATGGTAGTTATAATTAAGTATGAAAGTAGTGTATTCCACTCACTACATTTTAGGAGGGTCATTGCCAAAGAGGAAATTTAAGAGAGGACAAGAAGATTGCCCCACATCTGCCTAAGGAGCTAAAGGAGTTTGGCCCGGAAAGACAGAGAATGCACAAGATAAATTTTTAAAAATCTGTTAAGTTTACCTATGGAAGAGAGAACAGATATTTCTGTTGATCTAAAGCTGAAATAGTACCATGGTGACTTTATCATTATGGTTTACTGTAAGAGAAATCTTTCTAACAGCTGGGTTATCCAGAAAACTAGTGAGAGTTTGCTCTTTGGACGTGCTCAGGCAAAGCCTGGAAGGCGTGTCAGAGATGCTAAAGGCAGCATGCTTTATGTGGGAGGATGGCCTCAGTGGCAACAGAGTTTCTTTCCAGTGCTAAAATTCTGTTATTCTATTATCCAGAAACTCAAATTCACTTTGGAAAGTTGGGTAAGGAAAGATCTAAGGATTACGTCCACTAGATTGTTAATTCCGGAGTGGCACAAATTATCTATCAGCTGCAGTGATTTAGTTCTACCAACATTCATGTAGGCTCCTTTCCCTGAATACCTACAAAGATGAGTCAGGGCTGTCATCTTGACATCTCTCCAGACAATAGACTCATAGTTTCCTAAAGTTAGACGGGACCTGTGAGGTATTCAGATCCAATTTCAGATCAAATACCCTTGATCAGGAGAGTAATCTCCCATTCCTTAGTCGATTAGCAGTACACAAAGAAAAACAATCCTAAACGTTGGAAATAAATACATAAGCCGATTCCCATGAACACCCAAACGTCAGACACCACCACACCAAGTACAAACTCTCTTTAACGTATTCATTCATAAAACGTTTAATCCTTGTTCTGAGTGGGACCAAGGGCCGGGTATGACTGGATGTTCAAAATAAAATATGTTCAGATCCTGCCCTTTAGAATCTCGTGGAGATGAGATATGTACATAAATTAGTAAACTAAAAAGTGTAAAATAGGGGTTGCTGTAAGAGTGATACAGATAGAATGATCCGAGAGGATGGAGGGAAAATAGCTCCCTCAGCTTAGGCAATGGGAAGAGCCTTTCTGAAGTGTCAGGTCATGAAGGAAAGGTAGGACTTGGCAAAGATGGGAAGGAGGATATTTAAGGCAGAAGGACCAAAGGAAATAAAGGCACAGAGGTGGAGCAATGTATGTGTTTGTATTAAGTAGTTCAGTTAAGAGAGGAAAGTGGCTCAAGATCACCAAGGATCCTTGAAAGCTGCATTGAGAAACTTGAACTTCCTACTGTGGATTACAGCATGCCTTTGAAGGTCTTGAGCAGGGAGCACATATACATTAACTCATGTCTATATTACTCATTTAATCCTTACAAGAGCCCTATGAGCAGGAATTACAATAACCCCATTTTGCGGATAAAGCTCACGCTCATTTTCATGCCAAAGAATATAAGAATATTTCAGCAGTATCTTTTTATTTCCCTCTCCCAATCTTTAGGCTAATGTTATCATACATTTTACTTCTACATATATTATAAAGCCTATAATATATGATTATCTTTGTTTCTGCAGTATTTAACACACTGTTAATCCCACCTAGTGATTTTTCATTTCACATATCATATTTTTCATCTTTAGAAGTTCCATTTGGTTCTTTTTTGTATCTTCAATTTCTCTCATCACTGTCTTCATATTTTCCTTTAAATACTTGAATATAGTCATATTAGCTGTTTTAACATCTTTGTCTTCTGATTCCATTATCCCCATCATCTCTGGTCTATTGCTATTGGCTGACTTTTTCCCCCCTGGTTATAGGTCCTGTTTTCCTTTTTCTTGGCATGTCTAATAGTTTTTTACTGGATGCTAGATATTATAATTTTAGGTTGTCAAGTGACTGGATTTCATTATCTTCCTTTAAAAAGTGTTAAGCTTGGTAAAGAGATAATTTACTTACAGTTCAACTTGATTGTTTTCCAAATTTATTAGAGCAGGTTTATAGTAGACTTTGTTGTTAATTTAACCCCATTACTAAGTCATGGCCATTCTGGAGTCTCTACTAAATGCCCCTATCAACAAAACTCTCCACTCTGGCCTGTGGGAACTCAGTGATCCCTGTCCGGTTTGAGCTCTGGGACCTGTCAGATCACAGCTCTCCCATCACTCTTTGCCCATACCTCATAGGGTTTCATTCCACATATTTGAATCTTCTTAGCAAAAATTCAAAGACCCACCATGTAGATTTCTGGAAGCCTAGCTCCCTTCTCTTTAGAACTCTGTCCTACAATTTCTAGCCGTGTTAGAACCCCTGAATTTCAGTTTCCATCTCCTCAACTCAGTGAGTTCCCTATGTTCTGTTCAAGAGTCCTCCTGCTCTATGATCCAGAAAGTGCCTCCAGGCAGAAAACCAGGGCACACGTAGGGTTGCCTCATTTGTCTCCTTTCTCTGAAGGATCATAGTCCTGTGATACCTGTTGCCAATGCCTAAAAACATTTTTGGTCCATTTAAGTTAGATGAGTAATTCCTTGATGGCCAGAAACAAAAGTCGTTCTAGTTGTTTTTTTCCTTTCCAAGTTTTTATTTAAATTCCAGTTAGTTAACTATAATATTAGTTTCAGGTGTAGAATTTAGTGATTCATCACTCACATACAATACCCGGTGCTCATCACAAGTGCACTCCTTAATCCCTATCACCTATTTAACCCATCCCCGCCCCCTGCACTCACCTCCTGTCTGGTCACCATCAGTTTGTCCTCTATAGCTAAGAGTCTGTTTCTTGGTTTGCCTCTCTTTTTCCCCCCATGTTCGTTTCTAAAACTCCCCATATGAGTAAAATCATATGGTATTTGTCTTTCGCTGATCGATTTATTTCACTTAGCATACAACTCTCTAGCTCTATCTACATTATCACAAATGGCAAGATTTCATTCTTTTTGATGGCTGAGTAATATTCCATTGTATATATACAACATCTTCTTTATCCATTCATCATTTGATGGACATTTGGGCTTTCCATAATTTGCCTATTGTTGATAATGCTGCTCTAAACACTGGGGTGCATGTGTCCTTTCAAATCAGTATTTTTGTATCCTTTGGGTAAATACCTAGTAGGACAATTGCTGGATCATAGGGTAGCTCTATTTTTAACTTTTTGAGGAACCTCCATACTATTTTCCAGAATGGCTGTACCAGTTTACATTCCCACCAACAGTGTAAGAGGGTTCCCCTTTCTCCACATCCCTGCCAACACCTGTTGTTTTCTGTGTTGTTAATTTTAGCCATTCTGACTGATGTGAGGTGATATCTCATCATGGTTTTGATTTGTATTTCCCTGATGATGAGTGATACTGAGCATCTTTTCCTGTGTCTATTGGCCAACTGTAGGGAAAATGTATATTCATGTCTTCGGCCCATTTTTTAACTGGATTATTTGTTTTGGGGCTGTTAAGTTTTATAAGTTCTTTATATATTTTGGATACTAACTCTTTGTCAGATATATCATTTGCAAATATCTTCTCCCATTCTGTGGGTTTCCTTTTAGTTTTGTTGATAGTTTCCTTCGCTGTGCAGAATCTTTTTATTTTGATTAAGTCCCAATAGTTTATTTTTGCTTTTGCAAAATAACTCCTTGGAGACATATCTAGTAAGAAGTTGCTATGGCCAGTGTCAAAGAGGTTAGTGCCTGTGTTCTCTTCTAGGATTTTAATAGTTTCCTGTCTCACATTTAGGTCTTTAATCGATTTTGAATTTACTTTTGTGTATGGTATAAGAAAGTGGTTCAATTTCATTCTTTTGAGTGTTGCTGTCCAGTGTTCCCAACACTATTTGTTGAAGAGACTTTTTTTCATTAGATATTCTTTCCTGCTTTGTCAAAGATTAATTGACCATATAGTTGGGGGTTCATTTCTGGGTTTTCTATTCTGTTCCATTGATCTATATGTCTATTTTTGTGTCAGTACCATAGTTTCTTGACCACTACAGTTTTGTAATATAACATGAAGTCCAGAATTGTGATGCCTCCAGCTTTGCTTTTCTTTTTCAAGATTACTTTGGCTATTCAGAGTCTTTTGTGGTTCCATACACATTTTAGGATTATTTGTTCTAGCTCTGTGGGAAAATGCTGTTGGTATTTTGATAGGGATTGCAGTATTTTGTTGGTATTTTGATAGGTATTTTGATAGTACATTGCTTTAAATAGTACAGACATTTTAATAATATTTGTTCTTCCAATCCATGAGCATGGATAGTCTTTCCATTTCTTTGTGTCTTCCTCAATTTCTTTCATCAGTGTTTTATAGTTTTCAGAGTACAGATCTTTTACCTTTTTGGTTAGGTTTATTCCTTGGTTTCTTACTGGTTTTGGGTGTAATTGTAAATGGGATTGATTCCTTGATTTCTCTTTCTGTTGCTTCATTATTGGTGTATAAAAATACAACAGATCTCTGTATGTTGGTTTTGTGTCCTATAACTTTGCTGAATTCATTGATCAGTTCTAACAATTTTTTTGCTGGAATCTTTTGGGCTTTCCTACATAGAATATGTAGAAACTTTGACTTCTTCCTTGCCAATTTGGATGCCCTTTATTTCTTTGTGTTGTCTGATTGCTGTGGCTAGGGCTTCCAGTACCATGTTAAATAACAGCAGTGAGAGTGGACATCCCTACCTTGTTCCTGACCATAGAGGAAAAGCTCTCAGTTTTTCCACATTGAGGATGATATTAGCTATGGGATTTTCATATAGGGCCTTTATTATGTTGAGGTATGTTCCTTCGAACCCTACTTTGTTGAGGGTTTCTATCATGAATGGATGTTGCACTTTTTCAGATGCTTTTTCTGCATCTATTGAAAGGATCATATCCTTTCCTTTATTAATGTAGTGTATCAAGTTGATTGATTTGCAAATAGTGAACCACCCTTACAGCCCAGGAATAGATTCCAGTTGATTTTGGTGAATGATTCTTTTAATGGACTGTTGGATTAGATTTGCTAGCATTTTATTGAGAATTTTTGCATCCATGTTCATCAGGGATATTGGCCTGTAGTTCTCTTTTTTAGTGGAGCCTTTGTCTGGTTTTGGGGTCAGGGTAATGCTGGCCTCATAGAATGATTTTGGAAATTTTCCTTCCTTTTCTATTTTTTGGAATAGTTTGAGAAGAATAGGCATTAACTCTTTAAGTGTTTGGTAGAATTCACCTGTGAAGCCATCTGGCCCTTGACTTTTGTTTGTTGGGAGTTTTTTGATTACTGATTCAATTTATTGGCTATTGGTCTGGTTCAAGTTTTCTATTTCTTCCTGTTTCAGTTTTGGTAGTTTATATGTTTCTAGGAATTTATCCATTTCTTCCAGGTTGTCCAATTTTTGACAAGTCTTTTTTCATAATATTCTTTTATACTTCTTCTTTTGTACTTCTGTGGTTTGCGTTGTTGTTTCTCCTCTCTCATTTGCGATTTCATTTATTTGTATCTTTTCTTTTTTCTTTTTGATAAGTCTGGCTAAGGTTTGGCAATCCTACAGATTTTTTCAAAGAACCAGCTCCTGGTTTCATTGGTCTGTTCTACTGTTTTTTTTAGTTTCTATACCATTTATTTCTGTTCTAATCTTTATTATTTCCCTTATTTTGTTGTCTTTAGGCTTCATTTGTTGTTCTGTTTCTAGCTCCTTTAAGTGTAAGCTTAGGTTGTTTATCTGAGATTTTTCTTGCTTCTTGAGCTAGGCCTGTATTGTTATATACTTCCCTCTTAGTACTGCTTTTGCTGCATCCCAAAGGTTTTGGACCATCATGTTTCCATTTTCATTTGTTTCCATGGGGTTTTTTTTTTTAATTTCTTCTTTATTTTCCTGATTGACCCATTCATTCTTTAGTAGCATGATGTTTAACCTCCATGTATTTCTGGTCTTTCAAATTTTTTCTTGTGGCTGACTTCAAGTTTCATAGCATTGTAGTCAGAAAATATACATCATATAATCTCAGTCTTTTTGTACTTGTTGAGGTGTGATTTGTGACCTAGTATGTGATTTATTCTGGAGAATGTCATATGTGCACTTGAAAAAAATGTGTGTTCTGCTGCTTTAAAATGAAATGTTCTGAATGTATCTGTTAAGTCCATCTGGTCCAGTGTGGCATTCAAAGCCATTGTTTCCTCTTGTTGATTTTCTGTTTGGATGATCTGTCCATTGGTATAAGTGGGGTGTTAAAGTCCCTTACTATTACTGTATTATTATCAATGAGTTCCTTTGTTTGTTATTAATTGCTTTATATATTTGGGTGCTCCCATGTTAGAAGCTTAAATATTTATAATTGTTGTATCTTCTGGTTGGATAGTTCCCTTTATTATGATATAATGCCCTTCTTCATTTCTTGTTACAGGCCTTGTTTTATTTTATTTTATTTTATTTCCATAATTGCTAGCATTTATTTCATGATTACAGGCTTTGTTTGAAGTCTAGTTTGGGGGCGCCTGGGTGGCTCAGTCAGTTAAGTGTCTGCCTTCGGCTCGGGTCATAATCCCAGAGTCCTGGGATCAAGCCCCGCGTTGTGCTCCCTGCTCAGTGTGGAGTCTGCGTCTCCCTCTGCCTGCCACTCCCCCGGCCTGTGCTCTTTCTTTCTCTCTCTCTCTCTAATAAATAAAATCTTTTTTTTAAAGATTTTATTTATTTATTCGACAGAGATAGAGACAGCCAGCGAGAGAGGGAACACAAGCAAGGGGAGTGGGAGAGGAAGAAGCAGGCTCATAGCAGAAGAGCCCGATGTGGGGCTCGATCCCATAACGCCGGGATCACGCCCTGAGCTGAAGGCAGACGCTTAACCGCTGTGCCACCCAGACGCCCCTCTCTCTAATAAATAAAATCTTTAAAAAAAATGAAGTCTAGTTTTTCTGCTGTAAGTATTACTATTCCAGCTTTCTTTTGATGTCCATTTTCATGCTAAATATTTCTGCATCCTCCCAATTTCAGTTTGCAGGTATCTTTAGGTCTAAAATTAAGTCTCTTGTAGGCAGCATATAGATGGGTCTTGTTTTTTTATCCATTCTGACACCCTATGTCTTTTGATTGGAGCATATACTACATTTACATTCAGAGTAATTATTGATAGATACGTATTTTCTGCCATTTTATTACTTGTTTTGTGGTTGTTTCTGGAGATTTTCTCTGTTCTTTTCTTGCCTTTGTCACTTTTGGTCTTTCCTTCCACTCAAAGAGTCTCCTTTAATATTTCTTTCAGGGCTGGTTTAGTGGTCATGAACTCCTTTAGTTTTTGTTTGTCTGGGAAACTCTCTCTCCTATTCTGAATGACAGCCTTGCTGGGTAGAGTATTCTTGTCTGTAGATTTTTCCCATTCAGCACATCGAATATGTCATGCCACTCTCCTTCTGTGGAGAGATCTGCAGTTAGCCTTATGGGTCTTCCCTTGTAAGTTAGGGACTTCTTTTGTCTTTCTGCTTCTAGGATTTTTTTCTTTATCACTGTATTTTGCAAATGTAATTACAATATGTCTTGGTGTTAACCTGCTTTTGTTAATTTTGGTGGCAGTTCTCTAGAGTGCTCCTGGATTTGGACGTCTGTTTCCTTACCCAGCTTAGGGAAGTTTTCAGCTATTATTTCCTCAAATAAATTTTCTATCCCCTTTTCTGTCTCTTCTTCTGGGACTCCTATGATATGAACGTTATTATGTTTGATGGAGTCACTGAGTTCTCTACATCTATTCTCATGTTGCATAATTCTTCTCTCTTTTATTCAGTTTATTTTCCATTATTTTATTTTCTATATCACCTGTTCACTCCACTGCTTCTTCCATCCTTGTGTTCATTATATCCACTCTGTTTCTTTCTTTTCTTATTTATTTAAATTCAATTAGCTAGCATATAGAACGTCATTAGTTTCAGATGTAGAGTTCAGTAATTCATCGATTGCATATAACACCCAGTGCTCATTACATTACGTCCCCTCCTTAATGCCCGTCAGCCAGTTATCCATCCCCCCCACTCCCCTCCAGCAACCCTCAGTTTCTTTCCCATAGTTAAGAGTCTCTCATGGTTTGTCTCCCTCTGATTTCTTTCCATTCCATTTTTCCCTCCCTTCCCCTATGATCTTCTGTGCTGTTTCTTATATTCCTCATATGAGTAAAACCGTATGATAATTGTCTTTCTCTGACTGACTAATTTTGCTCAGCATGATACCCCCCAGTTCCATCCATGTCGATGTAAGTGGTAAGATTTCATTCTTTCTGATGGCTGAGTAATATTTCATTGTATATATATATACCACATCTGTTTTCTTTTTCTTTTTTTTTAAACAAAGCCACTCTTTTTTCTTTTAAGGATTTTATTTATTTATTTGACAGAGAGAGACAGCGAGAGAGGGAACACAAGCAAGGGGAGTGTGAGAGGGAGAAGTAGGCTTCCTGCTGAGCAGGGAGCCTGATGTGGGGCTCGATCCCAGGACCCTGGAATCATGACCTGAGCCGAAGGCAGATGCTTAACAGCTGAGCCACCCAGGCGCCCCATACCACATCTTTTTTCATCTTTTTTATCCATTCATCCATCGATAAATTGGATAGCCACAAGTGGAAGAATGAAACTGGATCATTTTCTTACACCATACACAAAGATAAACTCAAAATGGATGAAAGACCTTAATGCAAGATAGGAAACCATCAAAATCCTAGAGGAGATCACAGGCAGCAACCTCTTCAACATTGGCTGCAGCAACTTCTTGCTAGACACATCTCCAAAGGGAGGGGAAACAAAAGCAAAACTGAACTTTTGAGATTTCATCAAGATAAAAGGCTTTTGTCAACAAGACTAAAAGGCAATCTATGGAATGGGAGAAGATATTTGCAAATGACATGTCAGATAAAGGCTAGTATCCAAGATCTATAAAGAGCTTACCAAACTCAACACCCAGAAAAACAAAAAATCCAGTCAAGAAGTGGGCAGAAGACATGAACAGACATTTCTCTAAAGAAGACATACAAAAGCCAACAGACACATGAAAAAATGCTCAACATCACTCGGCATCAGGGAAATACAAATCAAAACCACAATGTGATATCACCTCATACCAGTCAGAATAGCTAAAATTAACAAGTCAGGAAACAACAAATATTGGCAAGGATGTGGACATCCATTCTATTTTAAAATCAGTTATTGTGTTTTTCATTTCTGACTGTTTTTTAACTCATTTATATCTGTGGTAAAGGCCTCTCTGAAGTCTTCCATGCTTTTCTAGAGCCCTGTGAGTATCTTTATGGTTGTTGCTTTAAATTCTCCTTCAGACGTGTTACTTATATCTGTTTTGATTAGATCTCTGGCCATTATCTTTTCTTATTATTTCATTTGGGATGAATTCCTCCATCTTGGCATTTTGTCTAGGTGTCTGCCTCTTCCTGTGTGTTGGAAAAGCCTGTTATGTTTCCTGCTCCTGGGAGTAATGGCTTTATGAAGAAGAGGTCATATAGTGTCCAAGGCCTGACACTTTAAGGAGTATCTCTGGTGTGTGCTGCATGCACTCTGCTGCTATGTTTTGGCTGCTCTATCCTTCAGGCCAGTCATTTCCAGAGATTTTCCTTGTCTGCAGTGGGTAGTGTTTGGACCTTGGCCAGAGTGTGGCAAGTTTTAAGTAGGTGTGTTCTGGTCTGCTGGTTAAATAAGACCTGCTGCTACTTCCACTAGAACTGAAGTGTTGCAGAACTCTCTGGTTGGGAGATGTTGTACATGCAGTGGTTTCTGCTGGGTTTCTGGGGAAGGATCCCACTGTGCTGGGACTGAGGCATGCTTGCCCAAAAAGAGCAGTACTGGCAGAGCGCAGGGGGTCTGGTTTAAGCAGGTTAGGCAGGCAACGTTGACGCTGTGTTGTTTACTGAAGTTGGTTTATGATGAGGGACCAGGGAGGAAAATGGCTCTAGCCAGCTCCTTTGTCCCCAGAAAGGGGATTCCATGCTTGCTGCTCTCAGGGAAGAGCAAATAATCTGCCCCCCTGTGCGTCCCAGGTGTTTTTCAGACTGCTGTTTTCACGCTGTGTGTCTCTAGTTGTTTGCTCTCCAGGAACAGGGCAGTGTGCTTCAGGCTCTATTCCAGCCAAGACTGCTGACTTTTAAAACTCCAAACTTTAGGGACGTGTTGTGGGCAGGGGCCTGTGCCGGTCTTCTGGGGGCGGGGGGGGAGGGTCTCGCTGCCCTGGGACAGATGCAGGTTTGGCCAAGAAGGGCAGTCATACCAGAGTGCAGGGGCATGGGACTTGGAGCAAGCAGGCTAGGCAGCCAGTGTTGGGGTGAGCCAACCCCAGCAAGTAGTTACTGCTGAAGGGCAGAGGAGGGCAATGGTGCCACCTGGCTCTTTTGTCCCCAGAGAGGCATCACTGCAAACACCACCTCTCACAGCCCCACTGGTTACAAAGACTCACGAAAATCACCCCCTCTCTTTTTCCCAGCCAATGGCTTTGAGGAAGTGTTCTCCTTGTGTGTTTCCCTGTGTGTTCCTCCCTCTCTTTCTCCCTTTCTCTCACCTTTCTCCATGACCAAGGCTCCCTTCTCTCCGTAGCACCTGTGATCCGTTTCTCCCCCAAACCACATCTCCACACTTCCTACCTTGCTTGATGTGGTCTCTTCTCTCTCTCTAGTTGTGCAGTTTGTTCTGTCAGTCCTCAGATCTTGGGTATTCAGAATGATTTGATAGTTCTCTAGTTGTATCGGAGGGATGAGGCTAGCCTGGGGTCCTACTTCTATGCCACCGTCTTAGCTCCCACCTATCATGCTACTCTTTTGTAACTGTTGGGGACCTACATTTTTCCCTCCCTGTTCTATTGCTGATTCATCCGTATTCTTATGTGTAGCTGTGAGTCATTCTTTTGAATGCCATATAATAGTACATTATGTGAGTAAAACCATAAGTTATGAATTCATTCTCCTGTTGACGGACACTTGGGTTGTTTCCAGCTTTCTGTTATGAATATTCTTATAAGTGTTTCCTGATTAATTTTTGTAAGCGTTTCTTTTGTACATTCAATGTTTTAATTAAAGTTTTAATTAGAAATGACTACTGATTGTATCAGAACCTTTCTTGGCATTTATTGATGACTTCATATTTTTTCCTTAATTTGTTGCTGTAGGGAATTATATTGTTGGATTTCCTAATGGCAAACCTTTCTGGCATTCCTGAAACACACTTAGTTAGGGTCTGTTATTCTTTCAACACCATTACTAGACTTACTATATTTTGTGAGTCCAGTTTATTGAAGTATAATTTAGAGACAGTCAAATTCATCCTCCTGAAGTACACAATTTGATGAATTTGACAAATATATTCAGTCATGTAACATCTACCACAATCAAGATATAAACATTTCCATCACACCAGAGTATTTCTTTAAACTCTTTTGCAGTTAGACTGTCCCATCCCAAATCCCTGGTAACCACTGGTCTGATTTCTGTCCTTCTAGTCTCATCTTTTCCAGAATGTTATGTTATAAATAAAGTCATTCAGTATTAGGCTTTTGTGAATGTTTTTATTACTCTACATAATGTTTTTGAAATTCATCCATGTTGCTGCATACATCAGTAGTTTGTTCCTTTTTTTATTGTGGAATAGTATTCCATCCTATAAGTGTACCACAATTTGTTTAACCATTCACCAGTTGATGGACTTCCAGATTTTTTGTTTCCAGTTTTTGACAACTATGAATATATCTGCTATAAAAACTTTAAGTGTGCTTTTGTGTAAACAAATGCTTCCATTCTGAGTAAATGCGTACATGCAAGATTGCTGGGTCATATGACAAATAAATGTTTAACATTCTAAAACTGCCAAACTCTTTCCCAAAGTTGCTGCGCTACTTTGCATTCCCCACAGAAAGGTATGAGAGTTCCAGTTGCTCTACATCTTTGCCAGCATTTGGTGTTGTCAGTGGGCTGTTTGACTTTTTATTGAACTTTAAGAATTATTTGTATATTCTGAATACAAGTTCATTATTAGATTTATGTTGCAAATATTTTTTCTCCCAGTGTATGCCTTGCCTTTCATTTACTTTAATGTTGGCTTTCAAAGGGCAGAGGTTTTTTCTTGTGACAAAACACATTTTAATTTTTCAGTTCATTTCAATTTCAATTTCTTCTTTTATGGTTCATTTTTTTATGTCCTATTTATGGAATCTTTCTTAACCCAAGATTACAAGGATTTCCCTCGGTTTTTCCAGGCTTTCTTCTAGAGGTTGTATAGTTTTAGCTCTTACATTTATGTCTAAAATGCATTTCAATTTAGTATCTTTATAGACGTAAGGTAAGGGTCAAGGTTTTATTGTTGTTATAGTTGTTACTCTTTTGTTTTTGCTTTTGCATATAGGCTTCCAGTTGCTTCAGCCCCATTCGTTTAAAAGGCTCTCCTTTCTCCTTTGAATTTCCTTTGCACCTGTTTCAAAATTCATTTGATCATAAATATGTTTGGGTCTATTTCTGAAGTCTCTATTCTATTCCATTGTTCTGTAAGACTATTTTCTTCTGCCATTATCACACTTCCTTGGTAAGTGGTAAATCTGAAATCAGGTACTGTGAGTCCCCAACTTTGTTCTTATATTTCAAATGGATGTGCTAAAGTTTTATCTAGAATCTTTTCATATATATGCATAAGTTGAACTACAGAAGCATTTGGTGCTATATTTATCAGATTTTAGTATTAACATTATGCTTATTTCATGATATTAATTGAGGAACTTTCCAGACCTTTCTAGAGTATGAAGTAATTTGGTTAACTGATTAAAGAGATTAAATTAACTCTTCCTTGAAGACTAGATTCAGTTGCAAACCACTTTCAGTAGGTTTCTTTTTCCTTAAAGGAAGAATTTAATAATTTTTTTCATTTCTTCTTTCATTTTTGGCTTCTGTATCTTCTTACACCAATTTTGCTCATTTATGTCTTGCCAGAAAAATCATTCATAGTGTTTAGACTTTCAGATGTACTGAAATTTATCAATTTATAATTTATTAATACACTTTGAATTTATGAATGTACTTATAAACATAGGAAACTAAGTACAGAGAGATCAAGTAACATGCCCAAGATCACACAGCTAATAAGTAGTAGTGCTGGGATTTGAACCCAAGGCATCCAAGCTCCAGAGTTCCTGCACTTAATCATTAGAAATCAGGGAATACTGATACAGAATGACAATTAGGTTCTGTAAATCATCTAATAAGTCTTTTATGATATCATTAGGTACAAGATGAAGAAATGTTAGCTACATATTTGGCCGAACAACCTTACCCAAAGACAGTGCTCCATCTTTAGCTCTCCTTTTAAAATCCATCAAGAAAGAAAATAAAGGGCTTGACAATTCTTCGCCAAGGACATTGAGAACATAAAATGTGGTTCCTAAATTTGAAGATGATGCTAAAGTGTATCTGCTAGCTTAACAGTGAAACGGAACTCAAGAAATCTTCTCCCCTGCTCCTAGTGAATCACACAGGTATAAACTGAACAGACTCTAGGCCCCACAAGAGCAAAGACCAAATATATTTTTATTTGTCCATGTACACAAAGCTCCCAGTAGAATTGTAGCTGCTTAGTAAATATTTTGTACTATCTATTGAGGGAAAAATGTATTCCTGAACTGCAGCAAGCGCACAAGTTTAGAATGAAGATGGCATGGTCAAACATCAAGACAGGGGAAAAGGTCTGGTTTGCCATGAGCTCAGTGCGAATCAGCAGTGTGGTGGTGCAGGATCTGGCATGAAAAAAACTAGATCTGCTTCTCAGACAAGTCACTTAACTCACAGCAAAATAAAGTCAATAATAACCCAAAAGATTATTTTGAAGGTAAGATCACTCATGTGAAAAAAACTTTTTTGCAAGCAACAAATACCCATCACTAAATATTATTGCTAGTAGATTATAAATCCCTACAGCAAGTTAAGAACCACCTTGAGCTTATCTGCAATTTCTCAGTTTTTTGTGTGATAAAGATTAAACGAAGATCTATGACGTGCCTTGCAGGATGTCTGGAGAATAATAAGCAATTAACAAATCTTCACATAAATGAATTACCCTTTCAAACACAGGAGACTGTATGTATAAGTGTATATGTAACCATACATACATACATATATAATCACATATATGGAAGGATTTATATCAAAATGTAAAGAGGTTTCCCCTAGTTATTCCCACAATTATCACTATTCTAGATTTGAGAGACACAATGAAGAATTATTTTTTTTAAGATTTTTTTTAAATTTATTTATTTGACTGAGAGAGAAAGAGAGAGAGGCAGGCAGAGGGACAGAGAGAAGCAGACTCCCCACTGAGCAGGGAAGCCCGATGTGGGACTTGATCCCAGGACCTTGGGATCACGACCTGAGCTGAAGGCAGACGCTCAACCGACTGAGCCACACAGGTGCCCCACAATGAAGAATTAGATGGACAAAATGCCAACCAACATCTTTTGGTTATTTACTTTTCTCCCATTTTCAAGAATCACTTTTTTATTATTAAAAACTAAACTATAAAGAGAATAAGAAGATAGCAGTTGCCAGGGTTTGGGAAAGGAGGGGGAGGGAGGTATAATTGCAATACGGAATTTTTAGGGCAGTGAATTACATTATCATTTGGCAAAACCTATAGATTGTACAACACAAAGAATGGACTCTAATGCAAACTGTGGATTTTAGTTACTAATAATATATCAATATTGGTCCATCAATTGCAACAAATGTGAGATTGCGAGGGGGAAAATTCAGTTGAGTGGAGAGGCTTAAGGAAGGGAAGGAAGAAAAAGGTTTAAGTCAAGTGTTCTAAAAAAGAGTAGACCTCCTTTAATTCCACTTCATTCATTACCTACTAATTGGGCAAGTGGTTAAATCTCTCAGAACCAGTTTCCTCCTCCATAGATTGAGGATAATAATTCTTTCCCTTCAGGGTCATTGTAGGACCAGATTTTAAAAGTGAAGTACCTCCCCTGAGAGATAGTGGATACCTATTACATTGTAACTATTACTGAAAGAAAAGGTGTCCTAAACCAGTGCTTCTCAAATGTTAATGTACAAATGAATCTCTGGGACATCTTGCTGAGTGCAGATTCTGATTCAGTACACCTGAGGCAGAATCTGAGCTTCTGCATTTCTTTCTTTTCTTTTCTTTTTTAAGATTTTATTTATTTATTTATTTATTTATTTATTTATTTATTTATTTGACAGAGACAGACAGCGAGAGAGGGAACACAAGCAGGGGGAGTGGGAGAGGAAGAAGCAGGCTCCTAGCGGAGGAGCCTGATGTGGGGCTCGATCCCAGAACACCGGGATCACGCCCTGAGCCGAAGGCAGACGCTTAACGACTGTGCCACCCAGGCGCCCCTGAGCTTCTGCATTTCTAACAAGCTCTCTGATGATGCTGATGCTGGTTGAAAGTCCCAGAGTCATTCGACAGTGGAAATCCTTGACAGGGAATATTTAAGAGTCAATTTAACAACTGATGTCTGTTTTCAGAAGAGTTGTAACTCGGAGCTACTCAGAATCTGCAAGATGGAAGAGACAGCTATCCCTCAGAGGATGAAACTTAAACCTAAAATTATCTGAACCAGGTCAATGTTTCACCAGATGAAATTTAATTACAGTCGCAGTTGCTATCCAGGGAAGCCAAACCTCAGATGGATAGAAAATTGTGCGTAAAGACGAAAGTAAAAGATCCAGTGGTGAAGTCCTCTCACTGACCTCCTTCCCAAAGACCCAACCAAAATACCCATCAGAAAGAAACACCTCCTATGAAAAAATCGAGGCGTTTAAAGGAAACAAATTGTAGTACTCTCTGATGCAGCGTTTCCCAGCTTCAGCCAATCAGAATCATCACCCGGGGCGTTTGCTCCCACCCCTAGAGCTCCACAGAGATCATGGAAGCAGGTGGGAGACTCCCAAGCATCTGTTATTTCCAAAACAGAAATACTTTGGGGTGTCTGGGTGGCTCAGTTGGTTAAGCATCTGCCTTCAGCTCAGGTCATGATCCCAAGGTTCTGGAATCTAGCCCCGCATCCAGGGAGTCTGCTTCTCCCTCTTCCTCTGCCCCTTCCCCTGCTTGTGCTTTCTCTCTCTCTCAAATAAATAAAAATCTTTTAAAAAATTTAAAAAATGAAACAGAAATGGTTTGAGCTACCCTGCCTCACTGCATTCATCTCCTTTCCTTTCAGTTTAAAATTTATAGCAGAGAGGGGCGCCTGGGTGGCACAGCGGTTAAGCGTCTGCCTTTGGCTCAGGGCGTGATCCCGGCGTTATGGGATCGAGCCCCACATCAGGCTCCTCCACTATGAGCCTGCTTCTTCCTCTCCCACTCCCCCTGCTTGTGCTCCGTCTCTCGCTGGCTGTCTCTATCTCTGTCGAATAAATAAATAAAATCTTTAAAAAAAAAAAAAGAATTTATAGCAAAGAGGAGTTTGTTGAACGTGGTGGGCAGAGGTTGGTTCTGTTGTGAGTAGAGCAAGCTACCCATCCTACTCCAGCCTGTATTTTGTCGGCAATAAACCAAGAATAACAAAAGCATCTACATAAGGTGTAAGGTCGTCATAGAAACTACATAAAGTAATGGGTGTGATGGCCACTTGTAATCTGAATACAAGTGCGTTTTCCATAAATGCATTCATTGTGTCAAATCTTCACCAAACAAAGCCATTAAGATGCCCCTTGGGGTTTTTAGTGTGAGATTTTACCCATTTAGCAAGGGGGAGTTGGTAAACCAAAGGTCAAGTTGACATAAAGCCTTGCTGTAGGCTCAACTTCGCCTTTTCTTGTTTGAGGCACGTGAGAAGAGATGGCAGCCTTCCAGATCTGTTATCTCATCTATAAAACTGATGATGGTAACTCCTTGCTCCCCTCTCAGAGAGGTGAAGTTGCTTCATAAATGATGAAATCTGGAAGTGTCTTAGAAACTATAAAACTGCATCCACATTGTTGATGCCTGCCTGTGCAAGAGCTGGAAAGGGCAAGGCATCAGTTTTCAGATCCAGTAATATCCCACCCCTACCCCACCTAATCCCTACCCCAAAAGGAATAATCTGCTGACAGGAGGGCCAGAGTCTGAGGTATAACTCCATCAGCAGTTCCAGAAAGTCAGGAGTACTCAGAGTCTCTGGGGCAAATGCCAGTCCCCTGGAGTGGAGTTGAGGGGGCACTGCTCAGCAAGCGGAGGTTGGCCCACCGTCTGTGTGCCTGGCATCTTTGCAGGTTCCCAAGCGATGGATGGTGCCGTACATTCTCCCTACTGCTGCTAGCTGCAGCTGTCATCTTGCATCATATTTCAAGAGTGGAATTGTAGACCCTGTACCTTGGAAGAACTGGGTTCGGATATCAGCAGAGCCAAGCACAGACTTATTAAGGGATTAAGAGTGGGGAAAGACTTTACAGAATAAAACTGTTCACATGATAAAAAGTGGGGAAGTGAGAACAGCTGTCTGAGAAAATAAAGAATGTCACTTAGAGGGGCGCCTGGGTGGCTCAGTTAGTTAAGCATCTCCCTTCGGCTCAGGTCATGATCCCAGGGTCCTGATATTGAGCCCCACATTGGGCTCCTTGCTCAGCGGGGAGCCTGCTCCTCCCTCTGTCTGCTGCTCCCCCTGCTGTGCTCGCTCTGTCTCTCTGTCAAAGAAATAAATAAAATCTTTAAAATTAAAAAGAAGAAGAAGAAGAGGTATGCTAAGGACACTCATACCCAAAAATAGCTTCCAATACCTTATATTTTTCAGGTATTTTTCAAAGCTCTCTTTTTCTTACCAAATTGTACTCACTGAGAAGCCAGCAAGTGTGTGATATCACACTTATTTATAACCAAAAGGTAATAATTCCTGCATACTTTCCCTTTCACAACCTATTACATTAAACAGGATAAGCCTTGAAAAAAAAAAGCACTCCTAGATACATCTTAGGGAGATGATCTATTTTTTAAGAAAACTATGACTTTAAACTAATGGTTCTCGAAACTTGAGCTAACATCAGTAATCATTTGGAAGGCTTGTTAAAACACCGAGTGCTGGGCCACACCCCAGTTTCTGATTCATTAGGTCTGGGGAGAGGCCAGAGAATTTCCATTTCTAACAAGCTCCCAGGTCATACTGATGCTGCTGGTCCACAGACCATACTTGAAGAACCAATGCCCTAGATAACCCGGGATCTTTGACAGGAAGGAGGGAAAAAAAGCAAACCCTCTGACGACAAATACATTTTCTCAACATTAGCATTCCAGTCTTTTAAGTTGAAGTTCAGAAATGTCATTTCATCCAAGCAGATCACTAGGCTTAATAGTTTCTCACTGTGTGGAAATACTCATAGAAAAGCTAGGGGTAAACTGAAAATGGAATGGTAGAGTGGGTCACTGAACTAGAGCCATAGATGAGGTGGAGGTCACTTGGCTGCTCTTAGGGACTGGTGACATTAAGATCTGTCCCTTGTGGGGACAAGCCTGTCACGGGCAAGGAACACAGAACCACCTCCTTTGGACAACAGTTCCAGGTGTGGTACCAGAATCTTGCTCTCTGAGTCCCGTGTTAGAGAAATTCTCGTTTTGTTTAGTCATTTATTTAATCATGTGATCCCTCTCTGTATTATATAGACTCTCCTGCCTGAGGAGATAGGCTCTTTTAGATTTGGGACAGTGGAAAAATAGTGCAAGCCACATATATACTTTTAAATTTAAGAAGTAAAACTAAGCTGGTGAAATTAATTTCAATAATACTTTATTTAATCCAGTACATGCAAAATATTATTTCAACATGTAGGCACTGTAAAAAAAATTGAGGTTTTTTACATTCTTATACTAAGTCTTCAAAATCCAGTGTATATCTTAAGAAACATCTCCAGTTGGACCAGCCACATTTCAAATGCTCGATAGTCATGTGTAGCTAGTGGCTAACTCTTTGGACAGAGCATTTCCAGATCATATTTTCTTGATAAGATCAAAGGCAAATCCAATTTATCAGCGCCAACCACTTACTTATTAATTATTTTCTCCTGTGCCATCAAGTACCATCAGAGTCTGAAGATTCTTCCCACTCTGGCTGCCTGAGAGTGGCTCTCTGTGCCACAGAATGATAATTGGCTTCAAATTATCATTTAGCTTCTCCTCCTCTTCCGTAGTAACGGCAATTTTAGTTGGACACATGGCTACCCAGAGTAAATACTACATTTTCCCTTCCAGCTATTTGAAGCCATGAAACAACTTTTTGGTCAATGAAATGTAAACATAAATTAACGTAGCACCTTCCAGAAACTCACTTTAAGAATCAGCTGGCATCACCCTTTTATCATCTCAATTTCCTTCCTGTTGGCTGGAATGAAAACCAGATGCCTGGAATTATAGCCACCATCTTGTACCATGAGGTGCTCTTGGAAATGGAGATGACACAATAGACTAGGAACCCAGATCCTGGGGATTTTGTGGAGCAGAGTCTATGGTCTGCCTTTAAAGTGGGAGAGAAATTAACTTGTACCATGGTTAACTCGATGTTTTTCCAATTGTGTAAGCTGAACTTAACTCATTATAACCAACCCATTCATCCCTGGCTTATAAACAGGGTGGAGATCCCTTGGAAAGAAACATTAACAGATGTAGTGTGCATTTTTAGCACAAAACAAAACTAATAATAATAGCCAGTAATTATTGAGCACTTACTTTAATAGGCCTTATGTTAAGTACTTACCTCCTTTAATAAGACTCACAACAACCCCCATATATGAATCAGGAAATTTAAAAGAAGTGATGTGACTTGTCCAAGATCACATTGGTAGAAAATGAAAACTCAGAATTTGAACCCCCGTCTGGATGGCTCCATAAACCATGTTCTTTGGTGGGTGAAGTCTAGGCTACACAGAGGAAGAGAGAATGGGGTGCAACTCCGGTTTTACAAAGTCAGCAGCTCTGAATTCAAACTCAAATTTACATCCTTATCCCAGCTAGGTTCAATCATTCAGGGAAAATGTGAAGGCCACTCTGTAAGGTATTCTAGGGGAATGAGGCCACATCACTTGAAGCCAGTTCTCTACAGCTCAACTCCCTTTTGAGGGCTTTTGCACCTGTCCAACTGTTCTTTTTTTTTTTTTTTTTTAGATTTTATTTATTTATTTATTTATTTATTTATTTATTTATTTATTTGACAGAGAGAGACAGCCAGCTAGAGAGGGAACACAAGCAGGGGGAGTGGGAGAGGAAGAAGCAGGCTCCCAGCGGAGCAGGGAGCCCGATGCGGAGCTCAATCCCAGGACCCTGGGATTACCTCCCGAGCCAAAAGCAGATGCTTAACGACTGAGCCACCCAGGCACCCCATCCAGCTGTTCTTTTTGAACTCATTTTAGCACTCTAAGGATTTGAAAATTAATTTATCTAGGGCGAAACATCTGACTTACTGCATTTCTAATAGTGAATATACATCATTTTAGAATGATGGACTCGAGAGTGCCTTTGGGTGGCAGGACGTGGGATAAAACTTCTAAAAGAGCAATCTTGAGCCAGAAGTCAGAATTTTCTTTGCATCAACTCTTTTCAGACTATGCAGAACACAAAACGTAATGAGTAGAACTCCACAGAGAAGTCAGAGGAAGAATATGTGACTCTCAAATTCAAACGTGTGTTGGTGGAAATGAGAGGAACAGCAAGCTTGAGTGAGTCAAGCACATCAGCTTTATTAAGAACCTCAGTGATGGGGACTGAAAAAGAAAGAACAGTGGAGGAGGACAAAGTTTCCTGTCCACAAGAGAACACACAATGCAACAACCACCTAAAACCAGAAGAAGATACCCATGTCTCCACTACCCTGTAAACTACCACCATTCAACCTGCTTCACCGAGACACTGCATGGGCCTGGTGCTATCGGTTAAAGCTGAGCACCAGCGACAGAAACCAGAAGCACATAAGCGACTCTGTGAATACCCAAATCAGAAGAACATTCCTGTCGGGGCACCTGGGTGGCTCAGTCGTTAAGTGTCTGCCTCCAGGTCAGGTCATGATCTGAGTGTTCTGGGATTGAGCCCCACGTTGGGCTCCCTGCTCGGCGGGAAGCCCACTTCTCCCTCTCCCGCTCTCCCTGCATGTGTTCCCTCTCTCACTGCCTCTCTCTCTGTCAAATAAATAAATTAAATCTTAAAAAAAAAAAGAAGAAGAAGAAGAATATTCCTGTCACAGCCAAGAAGGCCAACATCCAGACAAGGTCGTAAAGAAAATCAAAGGTGAACAAGGGGAAAACATCTCTGGAAAAGTCCAAGATAAAGTTGTGATCCGAGGGGACTGAGCCTCTGGAAGTAGCTTCTGACCTTGAGCAGGGGGTGTCTGACCTGAAGAGTTACCACTCTTCTTGAGGGAGTTCATACCACTGTGGTAACAACTTTGGCCCAGAGACTGTATTGGCCGCCTGGACCAGAATTGCAGCCAGGGCCAGGAAGATGGAGACAGTGGAATCACCACAAAAGACTTAACAGTGTCCAGTGGTGTGTGGTCCATGGGCGAGGTCTCCCTGTGGACATGGATGGTTGGATTCACCTGCAGTTTTATGTTGGACCAGCCTGGATTCTAGAAAAACAAGGGAAAATGAGTACATGCTTCTTGCTCCCTTCCTGCAATTTCCCAATACGGTGCACCCTATGTATTCGGAGGAACAATGTATTAATAAAAAGCCTCTAATGAGATTAGAATACCAGGGGAAAGAGCACATTTGTGCTTGTAAATGAGGGTAGAAAAGTTACTACAGTCAGCTGCACTACAGGCAAATTTCAGTCACCTCCACATACTCCGTGTTTCCTGCTTACAGGGCTGGTAGACCAGTGGGTTGCAGACTGGTGGATTGCCCACAGACCTCCTAAAGGTGCCTGCTTTGGTGTGGGATATGTGCTTTAGGATACAGAGACTCTTACAGGTTTTTTTCTTTGTGTGTTTTGTTTTTTAAGTAGGCTCTATGCCCAGCATGGAGCCCAACACAGGGCTTGAACCCACAACCCTGAGATCGAGACCTGAGCTGAGATCAAGAGTCTGATGCTTACTTAACCCACTGGGCCACCCAGGCGCCCTATGAAGACTCTTATGTTATCATTAATTTCAGTTATCATTAATTTCAGTTAATAAACACGATTTATTAATAAAATGTTAATTGTGTCATTTATTAAACGAAAACTTTGTAACTACCAAATGTCTACCCTTGTGAATAGAAATGACTTTAGTAATGTGTAGGTGAGAATGTCTTCAGCTGAGCCTTGTGAAGGATTTGAGTAAAGAAACAGCCATGGTTTGTTTCCGTGCTCCTTTTCCTCTTCAGAACACAGACTACCTTAGGAGTCGCTCCCTCTGGTTTTAAGTGTAATGACTCCGAACTGTTGAGTATTGTAAGCCAAAGAATAAGCTGTTATTCTCTCTCTTGCCCTCCCCAAAACACATAATTCTTAATTTGGAAAATGTTGTCTTGTGTTTTTTCTTAGTAACCTGAGACATCTATGGTTTAGCTCTGGGCTAAAAGCACAGGGCCCTTTGCCAGTATTATTTCCACTTGTAAATTTTTTGTACATTGCTGCTGCTTAGAAATGTTTAAGGCTGCTTCCCAATCATAAATACATAATCTGTTGAATTTAAAATATATATGTAACTCATCAACTGTTGTATTTAGACCATATTCATCGCATGCAAAGTATGGTTAATGTTCTGAACTCAAAGTAGGATTAAAGCCAAAAAGCATGATTTTCTTTTGCATGACTCATTTTTAATTTTTTGTGTACTTCCTAAATTTATAGTCCTGCAAGTCTTGGAAAAGAGTGGATGTTTTTCACTGGTCTTGTGTTTTCACAGCAGTTTCCAGCATTGTTTTATTATTAGAGGATTTCTGGGCCCCCGCCCCCCATCAGATGAAGTTGTAAAAGTAATGCACAGCAAGGAGTAGTGGAGTTGGAAAGTTTTAACCATCATGATGTAGACTGGTTTGGGTACAAATCCTCAGTAAACGTTAAAGATAAAAAGGAAAGTCTTACTGGGGAGCAAGGTATTTCCATGGCCTCACAGTGTCTCTCAACAGATTGCTCATTAGCAGTCAGAATTTTTCAGCATAATAATTAATACATATACTTTATTCTTTTAAAAAATGATGGAATCAGGGGCACCTAGGTAGCACAGTTGGTGAGGCATCCAACTCTTGATTTTGGCTCAGGTCATGATCTCGGTCCTGAAATCAAGCCCCTCATGGGGCTCCAGGGTCAGTGGGGAGTCTGCTTTAGATTCTCTCTCTTCCTCTCCCTCCACCCCCATGCGCACATGCTCGCTGTCTCTCAAATAAGTAGTTCTTTAAAAAAAAAAAAAAAAAAGTGGGGGCACCTATGTGGCTATCTGCCTTCAGCTCAGGTGATGGTCCCAGGGTCCTGGGATCGAGTCCTGTGTCAGGCTCTCTGGTCAGCAGGAAGTTGCCTCTCCCTCTCGCTCTCCCTCTGTGTTCTCCCTCCCTCCCCCACAAATAAATAAATAAAATCTTAAAAAAAAAAAAAAAAGGCAGAATCATCTGGTGTCTTGGCTTGTGAGCAGGTCACCAACAGAGATCTCTGGGAACTAGCCCAGATGTATTACCCATTTTCAGCAGTGTCACAAAATAAAACTAACAGCAGCTGACGACAGTTGGGCAGTTCTTTAATAGACCTTATGTTAAGTACTTATCTCCTTTTAAGCTCACAAAAATCCAAGCGAGTTTCCTGAGGGTAAAGTTGTGTTGTCTTGGTTACTACCGAACTACCATCCCTTATCTCTTTACCTGGAATCTAGCAGGTCTGCGGTAACATTTTGTGGAATGAATGAATGTCAGATACTTCCCAGTGCCCTCCCACATTCTGTCAGCCTCCCTAGTCTCTTGTTCCAGCCACTGCACAGACCAGCATAATGGTAGCCTCTGAGCAACCTCACACGCGCACAGAAGACATGCCTCACCTGCACTCCGTACTTCCTGCTTTTTGCTTTGGGGCTTCCCTTTGACCCAGAGGTCTGTGTGCCTGAAACCCCACCATGTATGTGCAACATGGAAGTGTGGGGCAGGCAGGAGTCAGTGAATACATTCTTCCTCTTCTCTCCAGTGGACTATTTGGATACAGAATTTATTTGGCTTTTGGAGAACAGTCATGATGGTCCCTTGGGATCAAACAATTAGCAGCAACCAACTCAGTAACCCACCCTCCTATACCCCATAACATTCCATCTCCCTGTCTTCCTGCCTCACTTTCTTCATCTCTCCATCCTGCTCCATGGGCTCACGATCCCTAGTAAAGAAATAGCATATAAGTCCTTTATCTCAGGCCCTTCTTTTTGGAGAGCCCAGAATAAGACAAAGTAAGTGAATTTACCTTTGAATACTTTGTCTAAAAGCATTATCCAGATGAATTCTTGTACACTGGGCCATCTTATTTTAATTACTAAATTCCAATCAAAAGGAATGAGGGATGCCTTTTTCCAGAATCACGTAGCCCACCACCCTGGATACCAATGGTAGCTATTTATGTAAGCTGTGAGAGCACGGCCCCAAGGCAGTAGGGCCGCATTCAGACTCCCATAACTCTTATTTCTCCCCAAGAAGTGTCATCTCTACAGGACTCTTTGAGGACAGGAGGATGTAATATTGCTGTGTCAGGATTCATCTCAGAAGGCTTAAAACAAATGTTTACAGTAAATAGTGGCACAGTGATGCCTTCCAGCTATGTCTGGAAAATTCTCCAAATCTCTGGAAGTTTATCAACTGTACTAGAAAGCAGCAAACCTAAAAAGGAGCTGATAGAGGAAACAACTAGCAGTAATAATAAAATAATAGATATTATTTTTTTCCCTAACATCTATTGAATATTTACTTTGTTCCAGGCCAGGGTTTGTCACATTAGATCTTTACAAAAACCCTTTGATAACATTACTTTTAATTTACAGGTATCAGGAAAGTTTAGACATTATTAATTTTTACCCCAGTTCTCACTGCTATAAAGTAGATGCCAGCCAAGTTCCAGACTTCTTTTACGTGAGGGAGAAATAAATCTCTCTGTTTAAGCCAGTGTTGTGTTGATGATTTCTGTTACATGTGGTTGAGATTAATTATAAATGTTATATTTGCCTAGTTACAAGGGATTTCTGATACTACTTTTGATTCAAGCCCCAGCCCAAAAACTAGGGAAACATACCCTAGTAGACATTCTAAAAAATTGTAGTCATATGATACTTTTTCCAGTGTGTGTCAGAGAAAGGAAAATCAGTAATTATCTGATATAAGGAAAATATATCACAGAAAAAAACAGGTCCCACAAGAAAGCTTCTCAGTGTTTCAAGACCTTTTATAGGCATAAATACTATATTTTTCCCCTGACCCCAAAATTGGTACACAAGAAGTGATAAATATGAATGTGGCTACAGAGATTTTCAATAAGACTATAGGAAATAATTATATTTCATTCATTTATTCATTTAAAACCATTTATTAATGGGCACCTCGTGGCTCAGTCAGTTGAGCATCTGACTCATGGTTTTGGCTCAGGTCATGATCTCAGGATCATGAGATCAAGCCCCACATCAAGCTCTTCACTGAGCATGGAGCCTGCTTAAGAATCTCTCTCTTCTCCCTCTGTCCCTCCTCGCTCACGCTCATGCTCTCTCCCTCTCTCTCTTTCTCTCTCTAAAAAAAAAAAAAAAAACCAAAAAAAAACAAACAAAACATTTATTAAGCCCTGGGAAACTACAGAAATGAAATGGTGAGACCTGCCCTCTAGGAGGCCAGGTGTATGAAAGAGGCGCACAAGGAAACAGCCCCTGTGCTCCAGTGTGGGGGTGTGGCAGCCCAGGGAGTCACAAGGGAGGTATCTGATCCAATGTTGAGGGAGGAAGGAAGGCTTCCTAGAGGAAGTGATGCCCGAGGGAGTCCTAAGAGTTGAGTAGGTATCCCAGGAAGATAAATCTGGGTAAGGGTTAGCAAGAAAGGCAGGAAGACAGCCCCGGGCATGCCGGGAGACCGTGGAGCAGCGTGGTATAGTAGGAAACATGGAGAGGAGTGAGAAGAGATGAGGCCACTGCAGCATAGAGGAGTCATGCCATGAAGGCCTGGCACCAAGGTGTCTAGATCCCTTGGAAAGCTATACTGAGCATGGAATACTTTTATTTATTTATTTTTATTATGTTATGTTAGTCACCATATAGTATATCATTAGTTTTTGATGTAGTGTTCCACGATTCATTGTTTGCGTGTAACACCCAGTGCTCCATGCAATATGTGCCCTCCCAGAATGCTTTTAAAAGAGAAGTACCTTTAGAACCCTCGTCATTTAGGAGCACCTGGGTGGCTCAGTCAGTTAAGCCTGCAACTCTTGGTATCGGCTCAGGTCGTGATCTTGGTGTCATGAGATAGAGCCCCGAGTGGGATTCCAAACTCAGCATGGAGTCTGCTTGTCCCTCTGTCTCTGCTCCCCCACCCCGAACCCCTACACACGCACACACACAGTCTATCTCTTTCTCGTGTATAAATAAAATCTTTACAAAATAAAAAAATAAACTTCTAAGGAAAAAAAAGAACTGTCATAGTTTAGAAAGATGCTTTGCTCTGGGTGAGCTCACTGACTTTTCCTGCTCTAATACTATGAATCAAGGAACTAATTTTTTAAAATTATAATTTGGTAGGAACCTACAAGTAATTCTTGTCCTCATTTGGGAAGGTAATATGGCTCACTGAATGTTCATGCTTGATTCTGTCCTCCGAGGACGTGCCTAGTGGATACCCAAGTCAGGAAAAGAGATGCATACCACTTGTTTGAGATATCAGTTCAAGCAGAAGCCAGGAGCAGGGACTGGAGCTGAGAAAAGGTAAGGCTCAGGATTCAGGACTAGGACTCAGTGATAAGGTTATCAGCTAGATGGCTGCAGGGATTGAGGACCCAACAGGTGCCTGTGCTCACCCCATCGGGTGGTTCTGCTGAGGGAATTGTCTTCATATTTGAACATTCGCTGCAGAGTCTAGGGGCTTTCTACGGGATGGACCCTGGGTTGGGCCCTGATGGCCTCTGGTATAACAAAGAAGCCCCTGCACCTTTCCCTGCCACCCTCCGTATGCTTTGGCCAACGGTAGTGGGTCCCTCAGCAATTTCATGCCTTCTTTTACTTAGTAAGGAGCAGGAGGCCGGGTGCTGGGCAGGGACTGAGTCTGCTTTGTGCCTATTGTACAACACATATCATGTTTACTGTGTATTCTAAGCATTTTACAGATATTTTATCCTCGAAACAATGTTATAAGGGAAATACTATTATTATTCCCTTTTTACAATGAGAAAAATTAAGAACAGAAAGGTTAACTACTTGCCTAAGGTCACACAGCTGTTAAGTATAAATTCTGCAAAAGGTACGAACTTCCAATTATAAGATAAATAAGTCCTAGCGATGTAATGTACATAATGACTACAGTTAACACGCCTCTGTTAAAAGAAGTTAGTATTTGTTACATGAATGCTAGCATTTCTGGTTCCTTTGAGACCCCTCTATTCTTCCAATTTGGGGTACTTGTAGGTTTTAGCTGTTAATTAGGAGACATTATTAACAGGTAAAGATAAATCTGTTCATCTTCTGGATATAAATGGCAATCCAAACACTTGAAGAAGGGAGTGAGGCTTGAGGGGGAGAAAGCCTGAAAACCCTACACGGCAGTCCCATTAATCTTCAAACCCAAACACCCCGCCTTGGTTTATCATGTCAGGCTCCCACATCTGGTTCCCCCCAATCATTAAGGTCTCTGTCACATTAGCCAGCCTTCTGCTCTTCAGACAAGCCAAGCACGCCGCTCCTCAAGAGCTGTGCACATGCTGCAGATAGATACTCTTCCCCCAGGTTTTCTCCTGGCTGGATAATTCCTCACCGCTCAGGTCCCAGCCTAAGTGTCACTCCTTTTTGAGGCCTTCAAATCTCCAGTCTGCAGAACTACCCTCCAGCCCTTACTCCCATCCCATCAACCTACTTTATATTCTTCAGAGCATTTGCCAGTAAAAGAAATAGTGCTTTTTGTTTGCTTGCTAGTTCCTTATTTCTTTCCTCTGAGCACTGCGGAACATAAAATCCTTGAGGTAGATCAGGGAGGTTGGCAGCATAAAGAAGGGGTGCAATTCATATTCGTCCAATGACAAATGATGCAACAAATTACAAATCTTTGCCAAGCACTGGCCAACAACACCAAGTCAAATGAGGAGAGGAACCTCCAATCTCCACACACCCATCTCTCTGTCCCTGAATCATGCCGGATAAGATGCCCAGGCCCCAGATATCCTGCATGAAAGGCCCACTGATGACACTCAGTTGCCTGCTGGGTCCCTTGCCACTCTGAGAAATCAAATTGGGAGCTTTGGGCATGAGGCAGATGCCTGTGAAACCAAACTGAGAGGAGCCTTAGCACCGAGGACGTTGGAAATCTGCGTGACTGCTCCTAAGCTTGCTGGGGGCGGGGGGCGGGGAGCGGGGGGAGGTGGCGCTGCCTCTAGGTATCAACACGGAGGATTTCCTGCTGTTGTTCCTGTATTATATACTGGGGTGTAGCATGAGATTTCACTTGGAAAAAAATGTTTCTCTGATTTAAAAAAAAAAAAAAACATCGTTTGGAAACCATCTCCTTAGAGAATTTCTCCTAATTGTATACTAAATATAAATGCTAAAGGAAATTTTTTTAACTAAGGTCTTTCTCAATATTCAGAGTCAAAGTTTTAAATATTGTCCTTCCCAGGTAGAACTTGAAAACCTCAAGGCCAAGGACCTGGTCTGCAGGCCCACGGAACTGAACCCATTCACCCCTCTGCCCACCCTTCCCTCCTCACCAGGCGGCAGGTAAGCGCTCATTGCCTGCTCCAGGCAAAACACGTTAGGAAGGTAGAGCACTCAAACAGGCCACTGGCCTATACCTATACTACACAGAAGAAAGGAAGAAGAGAAACCAGGGAAATAATCACCCTAGAAATAACTCAAGCAATGGGCATCCTACACCAAAGCCCGCCAAGCGCCCACGCCTCCTAGGGGTAAGGTAATGGCAGACTGGCTAACAGCTAATGGGGCACATCAGCATCTCAGAATTTTGCAAGAAGGCTGCTCACAGCCTTGGGAATAATTGGGAATGTTTAGCTGAAAACAGATGCCTTCCTCTCACTTGCACTTCATGCCTTTAAGCTTCCAAGGTGCAGATTGGCCGCTGCTGGGGAGAGAGTAGCGAGGATCGTGCAGCAGTACTCCCCAGCCGCACAGGCCCGGAGGCACAGAGCAGCCACCCCCACACCTCTGCTTTGTGACTGCCACCCCACCGCTGCTAGGCAAAAGATAATTGGTAGCGCTGGAACCTGGCCAAGATTTGACAGAGTAAAGAGCAGACATCTAAAGGCAGGGCACGGGCTCCAGCATTTGAGCGCTGTCTTCAGGGTAGGTTTCATGGTCACAGGACATTCAGAATGACCTCGGAGGTCAGGGCACCCTGCCTGTAACCCAACTCCCACTTACTCAACTTCCACACCCCTGTTGTGCCACTCTTCCTACATACCAGCCTCTTGCTGGGGCAACAACACAAAGGTGTGAGGTGACATTTGAATCCTCTAAGTGTACAGGTGATGAGTGCACACCACCCTCAAGCTGGATGGTGACAGTCGCCGCTCTATTTAGGGACAGAGATTAGCACAGGCTTCGGTGGGTACTGCAAGTACCGGCACAGCGGCTCTTTGCATTGCGCCAGGAGCCTATTAGCAATGTAGAACTTGCTCCAGGCCAGCTGGCAACACAATCACTTTGAAGTCCAGCCGCCGAGAGAAGAGCCTCTGATCATTAAAGAGCCACACCCTTGTGGACAGCCAAAGGATTGGTTGAATCCAACAACCTATGTGTCTGTGTCTTCTGCTGGGGGTGAGTCACTAAATTATCATCGTGGATGTCCAGCCACAGCCCTAGTCCTGAGGCTGGAAGTGTGCCACTGGGGGGCACGTAGGGACCTGTCCCTCAGATGGCAGGTTTTAAGTGGAGGATCTACCACTCACAGGAGCAGGGCAGGCATCCCAGTTCACAAGAGGTGCTAAGAGACGACGTGGCCCAGATCTCAGTTCACAAACGGCCTCAAATTTTGAATTTTGAAATGATCTGCAAAAGAATTATATACACAGTCACCAAGATACCCTGACAAGGGTGAAGGAAAGTGACATTCAAGGTAAAACTTTAAATTAGCTGCTTCTTACCAGATGACACTGCTTGGAGTACATTAAAGTAACGACAGACACTTACGTAGTGTATACTGTTTTAAAACTCCAGGGCCCCTTCTAAGACTTGCATTTACTCCTCACAAAGACCTGGGTTGCCTGGGTGGCCCAGTTGGTTAAGTGTCTGCCTTTGGCTCAGGTCATGATCCCAGGGCTCTCTGCTCAGTGGGGCGCCTGCCTGTCCCTCTCCCTCTCCCTCTCCCTGCCACTCCTCCTGCTTGTGCTATCTCTCTCACTCTCTCTCTGTCAAATAAAAAAAAAATTTTTTTAATCCTCACAAAAACCCTATGCCCATTTTATAGATTAGAAACTGAGGTACAGAAAGACCAAATACGATGCCCAAAATCACACAGCTCATAAGATCACATGGCTAATTAAGTGTTGGGTTAGGATTTGAACTCAGGCTGTCTGGGTTCCAGAGTCCCTGTACTTACCTATTATGAACTACTATGAAGTACCTACGTCCTATTTTAAAAATAAATCCTTGGTACCAGCACAATCAAATTGCAATTTTACAGGTTATAGTAGTCACCTCTTAGCATGGAAACACTTGGCATTTCACTGTTTTTTAATAGTGAAGAGTCTCTAAAAATGGAAGACACTCAGGCTCTCTAAAAGGCCTCAGAACAGTCTAGCAACAGCTGGTCTTCTTCACAAGGACTGTTCTTACTCTAGAGAACAGTAGTTCAAGTTCTGGATGAGGATGTGGAGACCCCATGAGTGGGCCTCCCTCTCTGCAGCAGAATCTTCCTTCACTTGGTCATGTCCACTTCTCAACCCAGAGCTCTCGAACTAAGAATCAAGAGAGCTTCTCTATACCTGATAACTGGTGACGCCAAAGCCTCCAAGGGCTTTCATTTTGTCCCAGCCCTCCGAAGAGTGGCCGCATCAGGGGGCAGTGCCAGGCAACCAGCCAAGATGCTGGGAGGTGTAGCCCACTGTGAGCTCTAACTGACCTACGAAAGGAAACGGTAGTTCTTCAAAGCTGGCACTTGAATCGTGGTATCTAATAGAGACCTAGATATGCTGGAGGAGAACAGTGCGTACAATTCGTATTTTTTTTTATTAAGTTATGTTGGTCACCATACAGTACATCATTAGCTTTTGGTGTAGTGTTCCATGATCCATTGTTGGCACATAATACCCAGTGCTCCATACAATTCGTATTTGGTATAAGGATGGTAGGATTTATTTACTCAAAACCCATCTACTGGCCCTCCCTGAGAAGGCGCTGTGCTAGGCGCTGTGCGAATGGAGATGATTGAAACATAAGAACCCAGAACAGGGGCAGCAAACACACAAACAAATCACTCTCCTACAGTGTAGTTGGCAGAGTAGATGTGGCAGGTCTGAGTGCTATGAGACCGCACTTCGTTCTGGAGAGACAATTTACAGAAGGCTCCTTAGGGGAGTTGACATTTGCAGGCAACCTCTAAGGATCAGCAGATGTTGACTTAACCAAGCAGAGAGCTGAGAGAATGACGAAGAGAATCAGACCTATTATCATCTTCCCACCTTTGAGCAAGCTTCCTGTTAAGCAGTTAATTTAATTAATATTTACTGAGCACCTATTATGTGACTATAAAGCTTGAGTATAATTCTTTTTTTGTTTTATTTAAATTCAAGTTAGTTAACATATACTGTATTATTAGTTTCAGGGGTAGAATTTAGTGATTCATCAGTTGCATATAACACCCAGTGCTCATTATATCAAGTGCCCTATATAATGCCCGTCACCCATTTACCCTATCCCCCGACCCATCTCCCCTCCAACAACTCTGTTTGTTTCCTATAGTTGAGTCCCTTATAGTTTGTCTCCCTCTCTGTTGTTATTTTATTTTTCCTTCCCTTTCCCTATGTTCATCTGTTTTGTTTCTTAAATTCCACATATGAGTGATATCACATCATATTTGTCTCTCTGACAGGCTTATTTTGCTTAGCATAATACCCTCTAGTTCCATCCACATTGATGCAAATGGCAAGATTTCATTCTTTTTGATGCCTGAGTAATATTCCTCTGTGCGTGTGTGTGTGTGTGTGTGTGTGTGTGTGTGTGTGTGTGTGTGATATATGTCACATCTTCTTTATCCATTCTTCTGTTGATGGACATCTGGGCTCTTATTGTGGCTGTTGTGGACATTGCTGCTACAAATATTGGGGTGCATGTGCACCTTTGAATCACTATGTTTGTATCCTTTGGATAAATACCTTATAATACAGTTGCTGGGTCATAGGGTAGCTCTATTTTTAACTTTTTGAGGAACCTCCATACTGTTTTCCAGAGTGGCTGCACCAGCTTGCATTCCCATCCAACGGTAGAAAAGCGTTCCCCTTTCTCCACATCCTTGCCACACCTGTTGTTTCCTGTGTTGTTAATTTTAGCCATTCTGACTGATGTGAGGTGATATCTCATTGTACTTTTGATTTGCATTTCCCTGATGATGAGTGATGTTGAGCATCTTTTCATGTGTCTCTTGGCCGTCTGTAGGGAAAATGTATATTCGTGTCTTCTGCCCATTTTCTAACTAGATTTTTTGGTTTTTGGATGTAGAGTTTGATAAGTTCTTTATAGATCTTGGATACTAGCCCTTTATCTGATATGTCATTTGTGAATTTCTTCTCCCATTCCATATATTCCTTTGCTGTGCAAAATCTTTTTATCCCGATGAAATCCCAATGGTTCATTTTTGCTTTCATTTCCCTTGTCTTTGGAGACTTGTCTAGCAAGAAGTTACTGCAGCCAAGGTCGAAGAGATTGCTGCCTGTATTCTCCTCTAGGATTTTGATGGATTCCTGTCTCACACTGAGGTCTTTCATCCATTTTGAGTCTATTTTTGTGTATGGTGTAAGGAAGTGGTCTAGTTTCATGCTTTTGCATGTGGCTGTCCAATTTTCCCAACACCATTTGTTGAAGAGACTGTCTTTTTTCCATTGGATATTCTTTCTTGTTTTGTCAAAGATTAGTTGACCGTAGAGTTGAGGATCCATTTCTGGGTTCTCTATTCTGTTCCATTGATCTATGTGTCTGTTTTTGTGCCAGTACCATACTGTCTTGATGATTACAGCTTTGTAATATAGCTTGAAGTCTGGAATTGTGATGCCTCCAGCTTTGATTTTCTTTTTCAATATTCCTTTGGCTATTTGGAGTCTTTTCTGCTTCCATACAAATTTTAGGATTGTTTGTTCCAGCTCTGTGAAAAATGTTGATGGTATTTTTATAGGGATTGAATTAAATGTGTAGATTGCTTTGGGTGGTATGGGCATTTTAACAGTATTTGTTCTTCCATTTCTTTGTGTCTTCTTCAATTTCTTTCATAAGTGTTCTGTAGTTTTCAGAGTACAGATCTTTTACCTCTTCGGCTAGGTTTATTCCTAGATATCTTAAGGTTTTTGGTGCAATTGTAAACAGGATCAATTTCTTGATTTCTCTTTCTGTTGCTTTATTGTTGGTACATACAAATGCAACTGACTTTCGTGCGCTGATTTTATATCCTGCAACTTTGCTGAATTCCTGTATCAGTTCTAGAAATTTTTTGGTGGAGTCTTTCAGGTTTTCTACATAGAGTATCACGTCATCTACAAAGAGTGCAAGTTTGACTTCTTCTTTGCCAGTCTCAAAGCCTTTTATTTCTTTTTGTTGTCTGATTGCGGAGGCTACGGCTTCTAGTACTATGTTGAACAACAGTGGAACAGTGGTGAGAGTGAACATCCCTGTCATGTTCTTGACCTTAGGGGGAAAGCTTTCAGTTTTTCCTCATTAAGGATGATATTAGCTGTGGGTCTTTCATATGTGGACTTTATGATGTTGAGGTATGTTCCCTCTATCCCTACTTTTTTGAGGGTTTTTATCAAGAAAGGTGCTGTATTTTGTCAAATGCTTTTTCTGTATCTATTGAGAAAACCATATGATTCTTATCCTTTTTTTATTAATGTGGTATATCACATTGATTGATTTGTGGATGTTGAACCAACCCTGCAACATAGGAATAAATCCCACTTGGTCATGCTGAATTATCCTTTTACTGTAGTGTTGGATCTGATTAGCTAGTATCTTGTTGAGAATTTTTGCATCCATGTTCATCAGGGGTGTTGGTCTGTAATTCCCCTTTGTAGTGGGGTCTTTGTCTAGTTTTAGGATCAAGGTAATGCTGGCCTCATAGAATGAGTTTGGAAGTTTTCCTTCACATTTCTATTTTTTGGAACAGTTTCAGAAGAATAGGTATGAATTCTTCCTTAAATGTTTGGTAAAATTCCTCTGGGAGGCCATCCAGCCATGGACTTTTATTTGTTGGGAGATTTTTTATTACTGATTCAGTTTCTTTACTGGTTATGGGTCTCTTCAGATTTTCTATTTCTTTTTTTTTTTAACTTTTTCAAAAGATTTTATATATTTATTTTAGAGAAAGAGAGATAGTGCTTGAGCAGGGGGAGGGGCAGAGGCAGAGAGAATCTCAAGCAGACTCTGTGCTGAGCGCAGAGCCTGATGCAGGGCTCAATCTCACGACCCTGAGATCATGACCTGAGCCAAAAATCAAGAGTCGAGACACAACTGACTGAACCACCCAGGCACCCAGATTTTCTATTTCTTCCTGTTTCAGGTTTGGTAATTTCTAAGAATTTATCCATTTCTTCCAGATTGCCTAATTTGTTGGCATATAATTGCTTATAATATTCTCTTATAATTGTTTGTATTTCTTTAGTGTTGGTTGTGCTCTCTCCTCTTTCATTCATGATTTTATTTATTTGGGTCCTCTCTCTTTTCTTTTTGATAAGTCTGACTCAGGGGTTATCAATCTCATCAGTTCTTTAGAAGAACCAGCTCCTAGTTTCGTCGATCTGGTCTACTCTTTTTTTTTAATTTCTATATCATTGATTTCTGCTCTAATCTATATTATTTCCCTTCTCCTGCTAGATTTAGGCTTTATTTGCTGTTCTTTTTCCAGCTCCTTTAGGTCTAAGGGTAGGTTGTGTATTTGAGACTTTGCTTGATTCTTGAGGTAGGCCTGTATTGCTATATACTTCCCTCTTAGGACTGCCTTTCCTGAATCCCCAAAATTTTGAACTGTCTTCTTTTCATTTTCATCTGCTTCCATTTTTTTAAATTCTTCTTTAATTTCCTGGTTAATCCATTCATTCTTTAGTAGGATGTTCTTTAACTTCCATGTATTTGTGGTTCTTCCAAATTTTTCTTGTGGTGGACTTCAAGTTTCATAGCATTATGGTCAGAAAATGTGCATGGTATGATCTCAGTCTTTTTGTACCAGTTGAGTCCTGAGTTGTGACCAAGGATGTAATCTATTCTGGACATGTTCCACGTATACTCAAAAACAACATGTATTCTGCTGCTTTAGGATGAAATATTCTGAATATATCTTTAAGTCCATCTGGTCCAGTGTGTCATTCAAAGCCCTTGTTTCCTTGTTGATCTTCTGCTTAGATGACTGTCCATTGTTGTAAGTGAGGTGTTAAAGTCCCCCACTAGTATTATATTATTATCAATGAGTTTCTTTAAGTTTGTTATTAATTGATTTGTATACTTGGCTTCTCCCAACTTAGGGGCATAAATATTTATAATTGTTAAATCTTCTTATTGGATAGACACCTTTATTATGATATAGTGTCCTTCTTCATCTCTTATTACAGTCTTTGGTTTAAGATCTAGTTTGTCTGATATAAGGGTGGCTATTCCAACTTTCTTTTGACATTCATTAGCACGATAAATGGTTCTCCATCACCTCGCTTTCAATCTGGAGGTGTCTTTGGGTCTAAAATGAGTCTCTTTTAGGCAATATATCAATGGGTCTTTGTTTTTTTATCCATTCTAATACCCTGTATCTTTTGATTGGAGCATTTAGTCTATTTGCATTCAGAGTAATTATTGAAAGCTATGGGGACAACTGGGTGGCTCAGTCGGTTAAGCCTCTGCCCTTGGCTCAGGTCGTGATCCCAGGGTCCTGGGATCGAGCCTCATGTTTGGCTCTCTGCTCAGCAGGGAGCCTGCTTCTCCCTCACTCTATGCCTGCTACTCTGCCTGCTTGTACTCTCTCTCTCTCTCTCAAATAAAAAAAAATGTTTAAAAAAAAAAGAAAGCTATGAATTTAGTGCCATTCTATTACCTGTAAAGTCACTGTTCCTATAGATTTTCTTTGTTCCTTCCTAGTCTTTGTTAATATTGGTCTCTCTTTCCCACTCAACGTGTCCCCTTTCATATTTCTTACAGGGCTGGTGTAGTGTTCACGAATTCCTTTAATTTTTGTTTGGGAAACTCTTTATCTCTCCTTCTATTCTGACTGATAACCTTGCTGGATAAAGTATTCTTGGCTGCATATTTTTCCCATTTAGCACATTGAATATATCATGCCAGTCTTTTCTGGACTTCCAGGTATCTGTGGAAAGGTCTGCTGCCAGCCTTATGTGTATACCCTTGTACGTTAAGGGCTGTTTCTCCCTCTCTCCTTTTTCTCCCTCCTCTCCTTCTCTCTTTATCTTTGTACTTTGGAAGTTTCATTATAATATGTTATGGTGTTGACCTCTTTTTGTTGATTTTGAGGGGACTTCTCTGTGCCTCTTGAACTTGAATGCCTATTTCCTTCCCCAGGTTAGGGAAGTTCTCAGGTATAATTTGTTCAAATAAACCATCTGCCCCTTTTTCCTGCTCTTCCTCTTCTGGGACTCCGTGATAAGGATATTATTTCAGTTTATGGAATCACTGAGTTCCCTAAGTCTACCTTCATGATCTAGTAGTTTTCTTTCCCTCTTCTTCTCAGCTTCATTATTTTCCCTAATTTTATCTTCTATATCATGTATCCTCTTCTCTGCTTCTTCAGTTCTCATAGTGATTATATCCAGTCTGTTTTGCATCTCAGTTATAACATTTTTTTTATTTCAGCCGGACTAGTTTTTAGGTCTTTTATCTCTGTAGCAAGGGTTTCTCTGTTGTCTTCTATGCTTTTTTCAAGTCCAACTTGTAGTCTTATAACTGTTGATCTAAATTCTTGTTCAGATATATTGCTTATAGCTGCTTTGAGCAAGTCCCTGGCTGTGATATCTTCCATACCTTTCTTTCGGGGGGAATTCCTCAGTCTTGTCATTTTGGCTAAGTTTCTATCTTTTGAGTGTTATAAAAGCCGGTTATGTTTCCTGCACCTCAGAGTAACGCTATATTAAAAAGAGGTTGTACACTGTTCAGGGCCTGGCGCTTCAGGCAGTGTGTCTGGTGTATGCTGTGTGCACTCTGCTGTTGCATTTCGGGGGCTCATTCCCACTGGTCTGTCCTCTACAGAGGTCCTCCTTGCTTTAAGTAGGGAGTGTTTGGACCTTTAACTAGGTATGCTTTGATTTGTTTGTTAAGATAAGCCTCACATCTCCCACATTCTCTCCCTTCAGTTGTATAGATTGTTTTCTTAATCCTCAGATCATATTCCTAGTTGTTCAAAATAGTTTGATTTGATCTAGCTGTGTTCAAGGGACAAGGCAAGCTCCCCCTACTACTCCATCTTAATTCCTCCCCTCCTTGACTATAATTCTTGAAAATGGGGAGACTACCTGGAATTCTTCATAAATATTTTAAAACAATAAAGAATTAGGTGTTTCTCAACTAACTCTAATGCTTATCTTCAGAAACTAAACTCAGCAGGGGCCATAGGGCAAATGAAGAATTGTACATTCACACACACACACACGCTCACACACCACCCCATCTCTTTGAGGATGGGGACTGCAGAGAGTTTTTAGAGCATTTCCATCTTTGAACTTGATTCCCTTCCTATTCTGACTCTTTGGAATACATCTGTTGGGTTGGCATCCTTTTGAAGGATTGTTAGCAACAGATCATACTCCCAGTGAGGACTTGGGGTATGCCTGACTCCGATCAGGGTGGCTATGATCAGAAACAGATGCCTACCACATGCAAGCATGGTGAAGCTGTCATGCCATCTTTAGGGATGTTGAATGACAATCTGACTCTTTGTTCTCTATCCCTTTATTGCCCTCAAATACTATAGAAAAAATCTACTTATAAGAGGAAGCCAACCAGGTGCTACCCTCCACTAAAGCTTCAAAGCCTGGAGCAGTCTGGAGCTGCCAGAAAGAACTTTAAATGAAATGCAGAGTTTTAACTAATACCTATAACTGGATACTTTTATTACTTGAAATGACATCGTGTGTGTGACAACTAACTAGAAAACCTTTAATTATCTACATGTGACTAGAAAAGTCTGGGGACCTGCCCTAACCATACCTGGGGGCAGAAGGGAACTAGCTCTACAAACAGGTCCAAGTAAGTGGTGGGGGGAATATAATTAAGTTGGTTTCTCCTTGTACTCTCCAGAGTTCTGCCCTTACTATGTAATGTTTACCTAGTTTCCCCAGGAATTCTCAATATTCTGCTAGCCCAGCAGGTTGAAAGATGTCATCATCCCAGTGGCTAGCCAGGCTCAGGTTTCCAATGGCCCTACCTCTGCACTGTACCCTCTGCCTGCAGTGCCTTTGTCTCCTTTGCTGAGAAAGTTCTACTTGAAGACCTGATCCAAATGACAGCCTCTATGTCACTTTCTCTGAGTCCCTCCAGGTATGTTGTGTGGCCACAGCCCACTGTACATGGCCTTACTATTGCCCTTGTGTACTATCATTTAGGTCTGTTATGTTATCTATTATGTTCCTGGACTGTCATTGCCCTTATAGGCATGGCAATGTATTATTTCTATTTGATGCTCAAAGCCCAGCACAATGCTTGCCAAAAGGGCCAGTTTAGTATTCATTCACATATGGTAAATAAGTAAATTCTGGACTGCAGTTGCCCCAGTTGATATCTGTAGCCTGATCCACAGATGTTTAATATGTTAATCAGTTATCACAGTAGTAACACTGAATAACACTCTCTCCCTCTCTCTCTCTCTCTCCTGCTCTCTCTCTCTCTAACAAGTATTCATTTTTCTTGCTCAGCTAGGGCAGCTGTGCTTCAGGCAAAAATTTGGCTGGGCTGGGCTACAGGCTGCAGGTTGGGTTCAGATTTTCTGTACATATTTCCTCACTCTGGGACCAGGAGCTATGTGGGACATGTTCTTCTCATAATAGATCACAAGACGTAAGTGGTCAAGCCAAATCATGCAAGCACATTTATAGACTCTGGTCATATCATGTCTGTTAACATTGCATTGGCCAAAACAAGTCACATGGTCAAGACCAACATCAAGAGTGGGAGATATACTCTACCTTCCACAGTGTCAACAAAGCCAATGGCAAAGTATATGGAGGTATAATTCTTTAACAGAGAGCCAACTGGGACCAATTATCCAATCTACCAAATATACTTTTTCCCATTTTGGGGCCTCAACCATCCGTTTATTCTGTTCAGATGACACTGTAGCATCCCAGACACCAAGTAAGTCTCTATTGCTAACCTTGGACATTGCGTAGGCTATCTCTGGAGCTCAACTTCTGCATCCACAAGACGACCAAGCCGCACAATGGCCCAGAAGACCAGTGGTATCTGCCCTTTTGATAAGAAATAGAAAAATTGCATCCCAGATTTTTCCATTACCTTTCTTAAGAAAATGGCACCGCTTATACTAAGTTGTTTTGGGTTTGGAGTTTTGGGGGTTTTTTGTTTTGTTTTGTTTTGTTTTGTTTTTTTACTTTGTATTTATACTGCATCATGTTTAAGATGTGTCTAATTATTTTTAAATCTCTCTTGAACTTCAGCCATGCCTGTAGTTGTTCAAGTACTTAAAAAGTCATCTAAAATAATAGATTGTCCAAAATAATGTGCCACGTTATGGCTTTACAGTGATTCTAGGTGGTCTAATGATTTACAGACTGTAGTGTGGTCAGGCCCAGCTGGAAGTGTCCATTAGGATGGCAGAGAGAATTAAGAAATCAAAGGCCTCAGATAAGCATGTGTGCTTGTCCCCAGGGCCACGAGGGGGAAACTCTCCTATTACGGTACTATATATATATATAGTGCTTGTGTCCTCTGAAAGTAAGAATTTTTTTACAGAGTGCTAGAGATTTAATCTTGGCAAGGGACACTGTGACCTGCTCTCTGCTGTTCAGGGCAGACCAACCAGCTTCCTAGGGTGGTAACTGGAGCTGATGAATTTATTCTTGCCTCACTGCTTTATCCTTGAACTTTTGTCTGCTATACACCTGGGGCTGGAAACCCCAGAAGAGCTCTACTCAGCCACTGGATTTTTTTTTTAATTATCATTTGCAAAGTCATTATATTCAGTAGGAACCCCCATAGTTAGAGAAATACCACTCCAGCCTGTTGTGTTAGAAAATACAATTTCCGTACTTCTTTAATAAAATGTTAGACCATAACATTTTTCTTTATCACTCCAACTTTTCTATTCATAATGGTACTTTCCTTGAGCTAAAGGCCTCATTCACTGTGATTTTATCTAATACTTAATCCAAAGACCAACAAACAGCCCTGCCTAAAGCAGCAGAAGGGAGACCTCAAGAAGACAGTTACCATGGAAATGGGAGAAAAGGCAGGAAGCCCCCACCCCACCCTCTACACACCCACTCACATGTTCTATTGCTAAGAATTACATTACATGATAGGTCTTCGACAGGGCGATGACCTCTAAAAGTTTGCCATGTCCCTTCTCCCTGAGCCTTTCAGAGACTTGTAGCAACAGGTAGCACACCCCCAGTCGGTGAACCTTGCCTCTCCCCACTACACAGCCTCCTACCTGCTCATGAAAGCCAGCCAAGAAATCATCCAGTATCCACACAGATTGCCAAAGAACAGAGGCAGATGCTATGCGAGAGCAGGCAGCACAGTCCAAAGAACTCCAGAGTTAGGAAACAGGGGTTATGGTTCTACCACTGACTTTATGGTAACCCGGGCAGGCCCCTTCATCCTGCTGCACCTCAGCTCCCTTTCTGATCTCCTCCTCAAAGTAAGTTTTCCTGCATTCTACTCTAGCTGAGCGCATTGTTTAACTGTCATAATTTAACATAATTTGTAGTTATTTTCTTTTTACATGCTCTTAGTCTACACTGTCCACTAGAATATAAACTTTTGGCCATCTGAACCCCCATTGTATACCTAGCACAGGCACATTGTCAGCACTCTGTAAATAGTCATTTAGTGAATGAATGATATCCAATGATCTAGTTTTCATATTCTATGACTTTTCATTTAGTCAAAGCAAAAATAAAAACAAATAACAATTATATGGAAGAAAAATCAGCTCCTTCTGTAGTTCTCAGGGAAGAAATGGGGAGATGGATGATTAATAGAAAATCTCCTGTTCATAAGCTACTCCTTCTTATAATGTCTTTTCTAACCTCACAGAGGACAATTTATTGTTTTTGTATATTTGCATTTTTAAAATACCCTGGGAAATTATTGTGAGCACAGAAATTGGAAAGGCTTTCTTATCTTTTGGGCACTTTCTTGTCTTTCTAGTATCTCACCTGATCTGCTAAATCATTTTAATTAACTTTCAGGTATGTGGTTTAGCTTACTAACCAAGTCTAGACTAGTTTTTCCATTTTTCTTATGTTCAGCAGAGTTTTTGCATGATTTCTGCCCAGTCTGTCAACCCCAGAGAGATCTCTGAATAAGAGATCAAATGAAACCTAGAAGTGTAAAAATAATTAAAATATCCCTACAGACTGGAGTAGTTTAATTTTTCTTGTGTGAGCAGAACCCATCTGGGCAAAGCCACTATAATTGACTGCTATCAGCCACTGTTTTTCAGGACAATATTTAATTAAGATGGTGCTGATGGTTGGTCAGTGGTCCTGGCGTCCGTCCTTGTGCCACTCCACACCCCTTCGATTGGCATCATATTGAGCCATCCCAAGCTAATGGACAAACCACAGATAACTGCAGCTTATTTTCCCTCACCCTCACACTCTTCTCTCTTCTGTAATTCCGTGACTCTAGCCAGAGTTTTTATCTGCTCTTTGCTTATTTGCTTTCCAAATAGATAAGATTATGTATATGACACTTGCTGCTTGTAGTTGTTCCTGACACAGAAGTGGAGAGCCCAGTCTCCTTGAAATACCTCCTCCAGAAACACACAGATTTGATCCTCTGTGCTTGGCCTTCAGATAACTTCCAGCCAGAGCAAATACATCCACACAATACCAGATGTTTATAGCAACAGTGAAGGCAAATCCTGGTGTTTTTATTTAGAGCTTTGCCCTAAACAGCCATCTTTCCAGGCTTATTTCCCATCTTCCTTCATTCTGATCAGATCCAACTTTGCCTTTTTCCTCGTGCAAGATTTGTGCTTCCTCGGATCCTTGCCTCCTTCCTTGGATCCTGTTCATCCTTTATGGATTTTTGAAGCCCAGGGCCAAGAAGTTTTCCTAGGGCTGCAGGAATCCAGATGAGCAACCTGGGCCCCAGACTTCAGGTGAGGCCTTATTATACAGTGAACATTTGTGTCCCCCCAAAATTCCTATGTTGAAATCCTAACCCCTAATGTGAATGGTATTAGAAGGTGGGGACTTTGAGAAGTAATTAGTTCATGAGAGTAAAGTCCTCATGAATGGGATTAGTGCCTTCATAAGAAGACATATGAGAGGTTTGGGCTCCCCATTTGCAGAAACAACAAGAAGATGGTCATCTGCAAACCAGGAAGCAGGCCTTCTCCAGAAACCAAATCTGCCAGCACCTTGAACTTGGACCTCCCAGCCTCCAGAACTGTGAGAAGTAAATGTTTATTGTTTAAGCTACCCTGTCTGTGGTGTTCATTACAGCAGCCCAAACTGACTAAGACAAGGCTGCTTAGGGCACTACTGGAGGCAGCGTTGGTGTGAGAACGGATGAGTAAATGCTGACAGTAGCCAGCCTCCTTTCCCACCTGGCATCCATGCCTGTTCATCCCATAGACCCTCTGCCAGGCCTTCATGGAACCAAGCAAAGGGCAGCTTTGCTTCAGGCCAAGTTGTAGGCAGTGGGCCAGGCCCAGCTACCTTGAGTCAGTTGGATCACAGAGAGGCCCTGCCCAAATCTGTGCCCCCTCCCTCCTTTGCCAGGAAAGACTTTTGTGGGGCGTGTTGGCCAGGAGCCTAGTATAGCTTTCACATGTGGGTCTCCCTATAGGAATCAACAATCACCAACCTCTTGACTCTGTGGATAGGGACACTGAGAAGCTCTGCTCTCAGCCTCCCCAGGACAATCATGGCCCAAAGACCCACACAATCTCTTGCAGGGATCCAGGCAAATTGGGCTGGTGACTGTATGGGAGGGGAAGGCTGTGTTTTCGTTGTGGCAGTGCTGGAGGAAGGGCAGACCTTACCCCAGGACAGGAGTCAGTTCTCCTATAAGACCCCTACTGCCTCATCAAGTAAGCATGATCTGTCCTCAAGGCAACTCCTTCGTCAGGCAGAGAGACGGAACTGGCCTGGGTTCTCTCATTCTCCTGTCGTTGATGCCCTGCTGCCTCTGTGGATCCTCAGGATAATGTCCATCCCCAGCCCTCTGTGCCTCAAGGCCAAAGGGAAGGCAGCATTCCAAAACCTGGGCTTGGGACTGAAACCAATAGGGCTGCCTAAGGGAGAAATTTGCAAATGGCCAGGCCTGAGAAATCAAATGACTCAGAAAGGAATCCAAGGAGACAGGCCATCAGCTTAGAGATTTACCTGTGCTTACAAGCAGAAAACAGAGGCTCCAGTACCACAAACTGGGCAAAAGAAAGCAAAAACCTGTAGGACAATGAGAGTCAGGCATGGAGCAGTCAGAGACAGGCTGGCCCAAATGGGTAGTGTGGGTGGTTCATGACAAACCCTACAGAGGCCTGACATCTCTCTCTCTCTCTGAAATTCTGGAATGCTTCCATTGGCTCAGGTCAGGGTCCTAAAGGGGAGGCTTCCCTGGACAAAAGGACCCCATCAGCCACTCTTGAGAAAACAACATTCAGTTTCAAATACTGATTAAGCACCACTGTATGCTGGAAGCTATGCCAGGCACTGGGGTGTAGCTGTGAATAAGACTGACCTATTCCTGTCCCCAGAGCTTCCACACAGCAGAAAGGATAGACATGGTGCTAGTAGTTACAGGTACAGCGAGCATTGCAGAGAAGTCCATTTAGCAAAGATAATAACATTTTTCAACACTTCACCACTCAATTCCTTAATGAAGAGAATTTGAAAATAGGTGTCAGACTTAGAAACTATCTAGTCCTAGTCTCATGAGAGGTTAAAAAAAAGAAGTTATTTTAAAGGGAGTCCTTTATGGTAGTGACTTCATGGTGGTTTACCCTAAAAATTTACCCTAACATTTAGGTAAACCTAAATGTATAGGTTTCCCCTAAATATTTCCGAAGCTGCTCAATAATTCATTTCAATTTTATCATCTATGAATATCTAAATCCCTCTTGAACCTTACCTATTTACTACTTGATTCTGTATTGCATTGCTGGGTTCAGTACTTCTTATTCATTTATTCCTAGTCTCTCAGTCTTTATCTTTCTGTTTGGGAGAACGCTTATCTCCTTACTGGATCTTCTTCTAGAAATTGCTCTCTTTCTTTTACCACTTACTCTCCTCCCCTGGATTTTTGCCAGCCCCATTAGGTCATGCTTGAGAGGAGTGGTCAGAAATGGTAGAAAACCTAGTTTTGTTGCCAGTGCCCTTTGCCAGAATCTGCCCACATCCTCCCCTGGCCAAGAGCAGCCCCTTCCCTGCTTGCTCCTACAGGCCCAAGAAGGCCATGACCAATGCCCGCCCCTGCAGGCTGGAAGCCCTCATTAATAACATCTTTCTTGGGCCTAGGTTTCCTAGTTTCTAAAGCTCTTTCACAGACATTTGCTCATTTGATACAACAATATTGAGGGGTAGACAAGAGAGATGCTAGCATCCCTGTGTTATATAAAGAGAACAAAAGTTCACAAAGCTTAAATTAATTGTCCAGCATCATAAAACTACCAGTGACAGATGCAGAAATTGAACTCAGATCTTCTGGTCCAATGCTGGAGGCTAGAAGTTCAAGATCAAGGTGTCCACAGGTTTGGTTTCTTCTGAGGACTCTCTCCTGGGCTTGCAGATGACCACCTTCTTACTGTGTCCTCACATGGTCTTCCCTCTGTACTTACCTGTGTCCTAATGTCTTCTTTTTATATGGACCCCAGTCATGTTGAATTAGGGCTCACATTAATGAACCTAGTTTAACTTAAATACCACTTTCAAGGCCCTGTTTCCAAATACAGTAACATAAGGTACTAGGGATTAGGGCTTCAACATATGAAGTGAGGTGATAAGGACACAATTCAGCCATAACAATGAGTGAAAGAGAGTGTATTCATAGATGCATAGGGAAAGGAATGTTATGACAGTTATCTGGATGCTAAAGGATGAGTTCACAGCACAAATAGGGAGAAAAGGCAGTCCAGGCAGATGGAATAAATAAGCATCATTTCTTCCAGAATGTCAATCATGACAAAGTTCCTTGAGTCACAGAACCTACATCATGAGCAGAGTCTCATGTCCCTTCTGATGCTCATTCACCGTGCTCCTGCCCAGGCACACAGTTTGCCAGATGCCTCTTCAGTAGGTCACCTCTAGCTTGTTATTCATACATCCTTCAGTCAGTGGAAACGGAAGTGAGGGTCTCTCCCAGATCACTGAGGAATGTGTTCAGCCGCCTCATCATTTTAGCACTGGCCCATAAAAGAATCCCAACACTAAATTAATACTCTGCAGGTGTCCCCATGGTGGAAGACTATGCAGTTGTTTTACTGTGATAGTCCCAATGACAATGGGGAAAGGTTGTATTAAGTGAATTGTATGGTATTAATATTGTATTAAGTGAAGAGACACAACACAAAGTTGCATTATAACTTTCATGCTGTTAAAAAAAAAAAAAAAAAGCCTAGAAGACATTTCAAGAAGATGCCAATAACAATGGTCTATGAGAGTAATGAGTTTTCCAAATTTTCTATGAAATTAAGTGAAAAATACATTTAATGAAGTTTAAACCTCATTCCAAAATTGAGTCATTTTTTTGCATACCCTTTGTTTCCTAGTACAGTGTAACGAAATACTCTGGGTGCTTTAAGTCTCTAATGAAGTTCACTACCAAACAAAGCATGTCCTCTCTTCCATAATTATAAGTTTCCAAAAAATCAGTTGCTGAGTTTTTAAAAATAAAATTCAAGGCATGTTATAATACTTATTTATGTTCACCCATTTACAAAATAGTTATTCTAGGACATTTGAAAATAGAGATAAGCACTTAGAAAAAAAAGTTGCCTAATCTGACTCTATGAACATATTGGTAACTTTTTATATATAACTGTTTAATGGAATCAAACTACTTTATAACCTGCTTTTCACTTATCAATAAATCATAGACATTTCTCCCATATATCCGTTATTCTTACATATCATTTTATGACTGCCTACAATACCATTGTATAGATATGTCTTACTTTACTTAACCAAGTCCCTTTTGATGGAGAAGTAGGTGGGTTTTTTTTCTTTCAGTCATAAATTAAACTAATGAACCATAATGACAAATCAAACATATGTCTATGAATATTTCCATAGAATAAATTTCTAGCAATGAAAATGCTAAGTCAAACACATTTAAAATTTAAGACGTATATTGCCTAATTACCTTCCAGAAATGTACTGATTTCCCTCTCAGCCTATTTTTCTCTCTGGTTATTGGATATCATAGTTTTTAAAAAATCTTATCCAATTTGACTAGGGGTAAAATGTCGTCTCTTTTCTTTATGTCAAAGGCTTTTTGAATGTCAAAATAAATTTTGTTCACAGATTTGCATATGTCTATTCAGATTTAACCCCTTAAAAAAACACATTTCTCCAACATTCCATTCTTGTTGGTTTAGTGTCTATTACATCCTAAGCTCTGTACTAAGTACCTTTTCACAATGGGTTGTATTTATTTTATATTTACTGACCCTATACTTTGTCTTTGATTTTCCACATTGCCAAGAATTATAGTGAAAATAACAGCCCATAATTTTCCCATGGGCACCTCTGGAACTTCCTAATAGATGTCTTATGTTGCTAATCTACCAGTTATCTGATAACTTGTAGTAATTTTAAAGTTTATATTTCAGCCAATGGTTCCACAGTTTTACCTCCAGAAACAGCTGGGTGGATGCCATATGCTCAAATGGTTTATTTACATCGAAATTGTCATTCTGTTCTAGAACATTTTGTGCATATATCATCATTTGGCACACACCATCTGGTTTGGCAACTACCAAAAGTAGTTTAATTGTCCAGCATCTTGTCTAAGGTGCCATTGGTGAACTGTCTCAGGGACACTAGACAATAGCCCTGTGCGAAATGTGCCAGTAAGAGGAAGGAAAATCAAATTTAAGGTAAAAAAAAAAAATAGTAACAATAATATGGAATCTTCCTGAAATCCAGTACTGTCTTCATTTACTAGTCAGGAGTCAATGGATTTAATTCAGTAATAGGAAGGTGTTTTCAGTATTTAAGCACATATAATTCGGGGCTCTCAGGAAAAAGGAGCTCATGCCAGATGGTTTAATGGAGATAAGTCAATACAGGGAACCCGTTATAAAGATGTTAGAACAACTGAGAGGCTGAATAAAGAACAATGGGATAACCCAGAGATTCAAAACAGTGGAAAGTTGCTACACCATATTATCAAAACCCAGAAGCCAAAGCAACAGGGCAGAAACTAGAAACTCAAGACTCCCCCTAAAACAGAGAAAGGGGAAATGCAATACCCTGGATTCTCCCTTTCTTTTTTCTCCAATCTCTCTCCTGGCCTCCCCGCAGGTGAAATGTAGACAGAAGCCAGTTGGCAAAGAAACTTGGGAAAAGACAGTGTACAGGAGGCAGCCCTCCTGGGATTTAGAAAAGAGTAGAGGGGGTAGATGTGGGATCTCAGATCAGATAAGCAAATGAGCAACAGAGCACACCAGCAAAGAGCTAGAATTTTGCCATGAAGAGGGTACTTCTCTCCATGGAAGAGAGCCCAATGTCTCAATTTCCGCAGAAGTCCAAATTTCTTGCCCTTAAACTCCAGTCTCCCCATGAATAGGTTCCCCCCACCACTTACACTTCTCACTTCTAATCTGTTTGCACCTTGACCAGTGCTACTCACATTTCATCATCTGCATCCATGGAAGCTGACCTAGACTTTGACCAGCTTTGCACTCTGTGCCTCTTCAACAGCTCTGGACTTTGGGCCTATAGCCAGACTTCTGACCTTTGCCCAACACCACGGATCTGTCCGCACTTCCCAATTCCAGTTGTTCTTTCCCCAAATCACAATGAAACCATAAATAGAGACTTATATGTATTAAAGTTATAATGGCAACTCATGTCATGACTAAAAAATCATGCATATCTATCAGACTGGCACTGTTGACTATATGAATAAATTGTGTGTGTGTTTGTGTGTGTGTGCATGTGTGTGTGTGTGTTTTATTAGGTAGAAAAAAAATTTAATGACCAATGAGTATTTTAAAGAAATCCTCACACTTTTTTTTTGCTTGTCAGATTTTGTTTTATTTTTCACATTGAGATAGTTCTTGGAGGATTAACTATACCTGAAGTTTTCCAAGTGGGTTACTCCTTTATACACTTGCCCTTGAGAGATTCCTTTAAGTTCAGTCTAACAAAGCTTCAGGCTGGTCTAAAGTGCAGCGAACTGGCATCACTGGGAAAAAGGAAAAGAGATTCCTTGGCAGAACACTTCCTTCCCCATGAGGATACAGGTTCTCTAGGGTGTCACCCAAGAAAAGAGCCTTTAAAATGAGGGCAAGCTCCATTGAGAAATTATCTAACCAAAAGAACATAATGTCTTAATGAGTAGTTCATTTTGTTTTTGTTTTCTTAAAATCAAAGTTTCAATTATTTAAATCCTAGAAGCTAAAGAATTAAAGGTTACACAGCCTTGTTAATGTATAGGTCTTTAGATATCGGAATCTAAAAACTGTACCTTTTGAGGACTTTAAATTTATTATAGTCATTGTACTCTTATCCAATTTCTTCTGAAAAGACAAGCAATTTCTCCCAAAGGTATCCACCAATATTAACAACATCAGAAACACCCAATCTTTTCAACTCCTTTAAAGGACTCCGCTTTGAACTTTGCTGATGAGTCCTCCCATTAATGTGACAGAATCACTGATACGGTCAAGTAGAGAAGACCCAAAATGCAGAGTAAGACATTCCAGTGTGGCTCAAGACCAAGCCTATTACTTACAACAGTGTGACTGTGGAAGGACCTTCCTATTCCGAGGACTGGCCCCTTCAAGCCTCCATTTCCTCATCTCTGCTGGGAGTCATGGAACCCACTTCGCAGGGTTATAAGGAGTAGATGGAATAAGGCACATAAAATGCTTCCCACAATGCCTAAAGCATAGTAAGTATTCAAGAAGTGGGTATTTTTATGATTGTTACCATTATTGGGTAACTATGATATTTTGTAAAGTTAGGAAATATCTCTCAAAAACAAATAAATATTAGTCTTTAAATGTGACGTGATACCCATCACCTCACCAGTATACTCCTTGCAAATTGCCAGTCCTTAGAACCTATTGAGTAAACATATTCAAGCTTTAATTACACATCTCTTCTGGAATAGATTATATACCCTTACCTTTGACTCAAAACAATTTCACCCAGTGTTGGTAGACTTGTGCTTTGTTGGAAAAGCAAGCCCCATATGTTCTGCTGCTAGTTCCCATGCTGTGTCCCCTAAAATTCTATACTTTAGGATGATTAACAGATCTCCATCTATTGACTATCATCTTCTGGGTAGTGGTTAGATTTTAAGATGACCAACATCTATATTTAGATTTCATCAGGCAGGACAAACGTAACTCAGGAGTTTGAGTTGATCAGAAATTTCTAAGAGGAAAAGTCTACTACCTCTTACCCGTTCTGGGGGGAAATATGAACAGATTACCAGTCAAGTCCCTGACTCAACAGAGGCCCAGGTGCCCTAGAATTAGAGTTGCCAAATAAAATAAGAATGCCCAATAAAATCTGAATTTCAGATAAACAATAAATAATTTTTAGTATTGTAAGTATGTCCCAACTATTACATCATTATCTGAAATTCAAATATAACAGGCATCCTATATATTTATTTGCTGGATCTGGCAATCCTACCCAGAGTATAGAGATAACCACGAACCTCTCCCATCTTTATCCCCCATGATTTATCTTCCCTACTAAATTTTGAGTTTCTTGAAGTGAGCCATTCCTCTTTTGATCCCCATGCTGGCTGGAATAGCTTAGTTGTTCAGTGACTGTATCTTGAATAAATGAATGAATGAATGAATGAATGAATGAAGCATTTAAATCTTTGAGGACACAGTGAGTGTCAGACTTTCAAATTGCAACACCAGTGCTGCTTCCCTGAGCCCAACAGGAGCTTCACCCCAGCTTCTAATAATGTAACTTGTCCTGACCCCAAGTATCCCTGTGGACTGGACAAAGGCAAGTGATCTGAACTGTACAACTCATTAATAAATTAATAAATAGCACTGACGCTGGTCCACAGTGCTGGAGACTCAATTAGGAATAGAAGGGTCTGGATAGAACCGGAGAAGAAGCCAACACTCTGTAGTTACAGCCTATTGTTGCCAACCAGAAGTACCCATTCTTGGCAAAGCCAAATAATCCAGCTTTTCAGGTGAAGCAGAAATCCATGCATTTATGTGAAATCTCCCGGTTTCTAGTTATAGACACTAATTCAAAAAATATTTTATTAATACTCTGGCCAAATAAAAACACATCTGCAGGCTGGATTTGGCCTCACCCCACAGTTCACATCTCTGGACTTGGTAACTCAGATTTTCTATCTGCAAAGTTGCTGATCAGTTCATGAACTATTTTGATTGAAGTGACTGCTGTACTAAGTAAGTAACTTGAAGGCATCACACCACTTTTGTGGCTATTCAGTTCAACTCATTTTAAAGTAGTGCTGAGGAGATCAAGGGTAAAGTAGCAACTATCCTATTTTTACAACAGCACATTTCATTCTCAGTCTTGACCGGTCCTCCCACCTACTTGGTTACATAAAGACAAGAAAGGAAAAAAAGAGAATATGGATGGTGCAACACAAATCCACCCCAACTCCTAGAAGGTCAACCCAGAATGTAGTCTTTGAACATCAGGAAATCATCTGTGCTGTTACCTTTAAAGATTATAAAGTTTTTAACTATTTAAACTCCCATGAACCATTTATAAATCCAAATTTCTTTATTTTTTCATACTGTCCTATTCTTTTTTTTATTATGGTTTTTATTCTATTATGTATTTTATCATTTTAAACATGCTTTTTTCAAAGTAGCTCTTTTTTTAAAATATTTTATTCATTTATTTGTCAGAAAGAGAGAGAGAGAACACAAGCAGGAAAAGTGGCAGGCAGAGGGAGAAGTAGGCTCCACACTGAGCAAGGAGCCCAGGACCCTGGGATCATGACCTGAGCCGAAGGCAGGTGCTTAACCAACTGAGCCACCCAGGCGTCCCTTAAATATACTTTTTATGGTATCTTTCAACTTGCTGATCTCAATTATGTGGGTTACCAATTCTTTTATTTGTTTGGTCTGTTGACTTTCCCTCCTGGAGTATTTCTTCCTTACGGATTTGGACTGTGAGCACATTTCGAACATGGATGCCTATGGAAATCCCATGTGTCCTGTTACAGAAATGTTGCTACAGAGAGATTTGGTATTTGCTTCACTGAGTTGATACCTTTTTATGTTCTCTCTTGGACTGAAGATTCTGGGACTACTGGAGTAAAGATAGATTTTAATTCCACCAACACAAGTCACAAGTCTGGGTCTCTGATTTCTCAAGGACAGGGAAATGTTTCAAATTGCTTCCCTAGGTGGGGAGACGGTTTCTAATCCCATTTCACTAAGGTTATAGCCCTTTAAGTGTTTTAGCTCCATGGAGATGTCTCAGATCTACTTCCTTCCTATTGTACAAGAGTCCAAGACCTCACCTCTGTGCTCAAATGAATATAAATAGTAAATCCCAAATTACTAGTCCCTTTGGTCTATTTCCAGACCAATATTTTCCTGAGCCATTGTGGCATCAGATCATGAAGTTACATATCTGGCTTCACATTCCCTCATTGTTCGTGGCAACCAGGGAATGCTCTTTCTTTATTTTGAGCTCAGCCTTTGCATTCAGACTCTTTGTTGCAAGAATTCATCCTGCATTTATGCTTAGAGTGAAGGAAGAAGATAATACGGGGTATCTCAGTAAGCCATATTACCAGAACCTAGGAAAACAATATATTTATAAATATTCCTATTAAATAGAAAGTATACATTGTGGTGGCAAAATTCTTAACAGAAAATGGTGTTTCCAGGGCACCTGGCTGGCTCAGTCGGAGGAATGTGCGACTCTTGATCTCGGGGTTGTGAATTCGAGCCCCACATTGGCTATAGATATTCCATAAGTGAATAAATAAACTTCAAAGAAAATGGTGTTTCCATTCCCCAAATCATGCTGGCTCATCTTGTCAGCTTAAATTCCTTTGCTAAAAATAAGTAGTTGATCCAAAATTGAGTAGATGTTGCATATAACATTTTATGAACTGCCTTTTTTGTATATGATTTTTATCTTGAAATATTAGACAGTTGCCGTTTCCCGTATGATTAAAAATTCATTTTAAGAAACTAATTTTTATGGGACACCTGGGCTCAGTCGGTTAAGCATCTGCCTTTGGCTCAGGTCATGATCCCAAGGTGCTGGGATCGAGTACCACATGGAGCTCCCTGTTCAGTGGGGAGCCTGCTTCTCCCTCTGCCTGCTGCTCCTTCTGCCTGTGCTTGCTCTCTCTCTGATAAATAAATAAAATCTTAAAAAAAAAGAAAAAAACTAATTTTTAGGACCTGGATATTATTTCGCTGCAGTACTATAATTTATTTAATAATTACTCCATATTGAACATTTCATAATACTCTATATCGGACATTTTTCCAATGTTTTGCATAACTAATACTATGGTGATTATCATCATATTGAAGTATTTGTCCACATTTTTTATTCTTAAGATATATTCATACAAATGTCTTTACTGGGAAAGTGCATTAATTCTTTTAAACCCATGTATTACATGGGAAATGATTGTTTAAATTGTATCATCGCCAAGAACCTAACTGACTAACTTGCTAACAGAAAGAGAATGATTAGCAACTACCCTCTAGTAAACCACAATTTCATAAGATTATTGTTTGTTTTACTAAAAGTTGGCCCTTGATTGCAAATCATTAGGAGCCAATGATAACGAAAATCCTGTATGGGTTCACAAGAGTGCTTAAATTTCATAAGCTTTGTATATCCCACCACAAAGCTGAATTCAGTTTGGTGCTTTCATACTGTCTCTCAACCTTGCTTTTCAAAGAGTGCCCTTCATTTCCTTCTCCACATTTCCAAAAGTCATCAGTTCGTAAAGGTCCAAATCAAATGCTCCTTCCTTCAGGATCCCACCTTACCAAGAGAAACATCGGCTAAATCCTGCCCTCCTCTGTTCTCCCCCCAGCCCTCATGGCGCTCTTACAACATCAAACACTCTCCGCTCCATCTTACAGTAGTTGTGCCCATATCCCATCTCCTATATTAGGCCATATGCTTTCAGGACACAATCTCTTATTCCCAGCTTTATTGAGAAATAATTGGCATACATCACCGTGGAAGATTCAGGTGTGCTGCATGATGGTTTGACACACATACATTGTAAAATGATTACCACAATAGATTTAGTTAACATCCATCATCTCATAGAAATATAGTAAAGAGAAAAGAAAAAGAATTTCTCCACATGACAAGAATTCTTAGGATCTACTCTCTTAACTACGTTCCAATATACCATCCAGTTGAGTTGACTATAATCATCGTGTTGTACATGATATCCCTAGTACTTATTTATCTTATGACTGGAAGTTGGTACCTTTTTATCACCTTCCTCCAATTACCCCTCCACTCACCCCCCTGCCTCTAGTAACCACAAGTTGATCTCTTTTTCTATGACTTTGGTATTTTTTGGTTTGGGGGCAGGGAGGTTTAGATTCCACATAAAAGTGAGAATCATACAGTATTGGTCTTTCTCTGTCTGACTTATTTCACTTAGAATAATACCTTCTGGGCCCATCCATGTTGTCGCAAATGATAGGATTTCCTTGGTTTTTTATGACTGAATAATATGGCTGAGTAATTACTATCTATCTATCTATATATAGATATAGATATAGATATATAGATATTTAAGGTTCTTTCCATGTCTTGGCTATTGTAAATAAGGCTTCTGTGAGCATGGGGGTGCAGATGTCTTTTTTGAGTTAGTATTTTCATCGAGGACAGACTCTTTGATTCACCTTCACATCCCACAAAGTACCTAGAACTCTAACTCTGTCTAAGGCCTAGAAAAGACTCAATAAATAATTCTTATAGACTTAAATGCACAAATGGTAACAACCCTAACTGCACACAATGTCATTAACAACTACCAAAAATATATATTTCTATTATTAAAGAGTGAAAAATTAGCTTTTACCCAATGGTATTGAGGAAGTTTGTCTCTAAGAACATAAAGACTACCTTGAGAAATCTTCCTAGTACTGGATTTGGACTCGTCAAAACCTAAGTAATTCAATATGATTCAAGCAGAAATAAAAGTACAATTCAGAAATTCAGTTAATCTGAATTTTGCATCTAACATCGTAACTAACTTTATATCTACCTAAGGGCTAAGAATAAGCCTAATGATACTTCCAAATAGCAAAATTAAGTGATTTTTTTTCCTTTTTAAATTACTTTTTTTCCTTTGGAATTTTTAATACTAATCCTTAACTGCTTGATAAATGAATCTGACCACCAGTGACTATTTTGGTATTCTCTTTTCTCTTGTCAACAGTAAGTTTATCATGGGTTGATACGTGACAGTGCACATACAGCAGCCTGTTAACTTTGGTATGATTTAAATCAAAGGTTGGCAAACTTTGTCCATACAGGGTCCTATAGTAAGGACTTTAGGCTCTGCAATCTCCCTTGCAGCTACTCAACTCTGATGATGTAGTGCAAAAGCAGCCAGAAACAATACATAGACTAATGGGCATCGCTGTGTTCCAGTGAAACTTTATTTACAAAAACAGGCAAGCAGCTGGATTTACCCAAGGACTGTAGTGCGCGGACCCCTGATCAGAATGGTGGGTACATGCATGGACACTGTACAATTCTTTTGACTTCTCAGTATGTTTTAAAGCTTTCATAATAAACCGTTAAGGGGGAAAATATGTCTATGAATTATCCAAAGGTTTTAACTATTATGCAAAGGTTTAAATACTAAAAGCTTATAATTGTCCCCAAGTCTTTGTTTTTATAGATGTTCTTTGATAAAGCCTTCAGATGGTAAAAGCTTTGTATCAAATTGTCTCAAGTGTCTTTAGGTTTGGTTGTTGAAATCATCCTGAACAGGAATGACTAATCCAAAATGGCAAGAGGAAGAAGAAAAATTTCCTCCTTGCTTTTCTCCCTCAGTGCTGTATGGTGACTTTCCACTCAACTGGGACCTTTCTATTCCTGTCAGGGAGGGGGAGGGGGATGTTTTTGTGGCACTATTATTTTATATGCAGTGGATGTACCTTTTTCTGGGCTTGTTTTTTAATGTTCCATTATTTAAAGTTGACATTACCTGAAGTTGACAGCAGTGACTTTTCAAGTTGTGTTATTTCCCTGAATATTTCCGTCTACATAGTGCTTAAATAATTTGACATATTTTCATTTTCTTCACGATGTGGATTTTTTAAACAGTTTATCTGGTAGTTGCGACATTGATTACTTGAAAACATTAAAAAGAACCTCAATTTGTAGGTGTTTAAGATATCAGTCTGCTGGATAGAACAAGATGACAAGTAAGACAGAAGACATCATTTAGGATGCATGCAACCTTCTTGAATTCAGGCAGAAAAAATTCCATTTCACAGTCATTGGCTTAATTCATAATCAAAACCAGACCTTGGGAGACAGTCATAGTGTCTTTGTTCCTGACAGAATTTTTCTTCAGGCCTATGAAGTCCTTCTGGCCCTGGGGCCAAAACTGTTCCCCATAGAAAACAAAAAAATGGGAACACGGAAGAAATTGTGTGTGTTGTACTATCATTTCCAGCACAATCACAGGTGCTTCTCTTGTGACTCCCAGTCCTCCAGGATGCTAATGTTGCTCTCTGCCGAAACTGAGGGTCCTGCCCAGCCTTCCCGCCTCTGGGCTCCTTTGTGGAGACCCTTTCTCTAAGGTCTCCGCAGAGGGCCTGGCTCTCTTCCTGTGCTGCAGTCACCTGCACTACAACCATGGTCGTTCTGGAGAGGCACCATTTTATTTTATTATTGTATTTTATTTTATTTTATTTTATTTTTAAGGATTTATTTATTTATTTAAGAGAGAGAATGTGCTTGTGTGAGTTGGGGGGAGGGGCAGAGGGAGAGGGAGAATTTCCAGCGACTCCCTGCTGAGCATGGAGCTCGAGGCAGAGCTCAATCCCACAACCCTGAGATCACGACCTGAGCCAAAATCAAGAGTCAGAGGCTTGACTGACTGAGCCACCCAGGTGCCCTGGCACCATTTTAAATAAAGAAACTGAGCCTGAGAGAGGTTAGATTACTACATTGCCTTCCCTCCTGCTGGGGTAAATCCCCACTTCTGAAACGCTTCTGCCTGGCAGCCCACTACTGTTTCCTGACAAGACCACTTACCTTCATGAAATAGTGCGGAGAGTACAAATTCTGGAGTCAAAGAGATCAGGGTTCAGCTCACACAACTGCCACTTACTAGTTACAGATTTGGTCAAGTTATTTAACCCTACTGTGGTGGGCTGATGATGGCTCCTAAGACATGTCCACATCCTAATCCTGGAACCCATGAACGTGCCCTTATTATATGCAAAGTTTTTGCAGGTATGATTAATTAAGGATCTTGAACGGAGATTATCCTAATTGTCGGGGTCGGCCCTAAATGCCGTTCAAGGGCCCTTATAAAAAAGAGACAGGGAGTGTAGACACCACACACACTGAGGAGAAAGCTATGTGAACGTGGAGGTGGGGATTGGAGTGATGGGGCCACAATCCAAAGAATACAGTGGCCACCAGAAGCTGGAAGAGGTGAGGAATGGATGCTCCCCTGAAGCCTCCAAAGGCACCAACAACCCTACTGACTTCTTGATTGTGGGCTTCTGGCCTCCAGAACTGGAAGAGAATAAATCTCTGTTGTTTCAAGCCACAATTTTGTGGGAGTTTGTTGCAGCAGCCACAGGAAATTAATACACCTGCTCAGCCTCAATTTCCTTATCTGTTAAACAGAAATAAAATCTGTGCCTTGCTGGGCTGTTTTGATAAGGTTAACAAATGTAAAATACTAGCTCAATCTCTTGGCACATGGTAAGCATTTGGTACACAGTATTATAATTATCTTCATTATTTCTTAATATGGATAGAAGAGTATAGGCAGCTTATCCTAAACCCATCACCACTGTTTTAAAAATCAGTCAAACCAAATCCCCAGTGGTTTATCTTCGTATAGGAAGAACTGCATTATTTACAGTTTGTATCAAAATACTGCCTTTCATCAAAAAGCTCTTTCCTATTCTGTTGCTATATTATTATGAAGCGCCGGATTTATTCATGCCAATAACTAAATAAGCCATGTTGCATTTTTTCCAAGTATTTAATTGTGCATTTTATTGTAAATTACATGTTTAAAATGGAAAATAAACATTTCCAGCTGTTTTGAGGACAGCAAATCTAAATTCAAACTGCTGAATTCTGGAAAAACTGCAGATCTCTTATAGTATACTGCAATTAAAAAAAATGTCAACTCTTGCTTATTCAAGACTTGAACATTCACTGAGGTGCAATTAGGGGAGAGTGGGAGTTTTATGTGATGAAAAATTGCCTCCCCACACACAGAAGTAAGGAAGTACTAGTTACTCATTCATTTCACCAACGATTATTATGGTGCAATGCCAGACAATGGAGGATGCAAGGATAAGACAGAGCCTCTTTACCATTGAGGGATTCACAGGACAATGAGGACATAAACATATAAGCAGATAGATTAAAATTCAGAATAAGTGAAGCTAACATTTACCATGTGTCTACTATGTGCAAGATACTGTAGGACCCTTTACATGCATTCTTATCTCATCCTTAGAACAACCGTATGAGGTAGGGTTTTGACAAGGCTAACTCCCCAAAGGTCACATGACTAGTTTAAGAAGAATCTAACTCCTGGGACACCTGGGTGGCACAGCGGTTACGCGTCTGCCTTCGGCTCAGGGCGTGATCCCGGCGTTATGGGATCGAGCCCCACATCAGGCTCTTCCGCTATGAGCCTGCCTCTTCCTCTCCCACTCCCCCTGCTTGTGTTCCCTCTCTCGCTGGCTGTCTCTATCTCTATCAAATAAATAAATAAAATCTTTTAAAAAAAAAAGAATCTAACTCCTGAGCCCTCTCTCTTAACCACTCCTGCAGAGGCATAAACTAAATAATATGAGAACACAGAAAAGGAAGAAACTTACTATGCCTGAGGGAAGTGAGGGGGTTTCATCTCACAGATACATTTAAGCTGAATGGGTTACATTTAAGGATGGGATACATTTAAGGATGAATGGCAGTTAAGACTTCATTTTTCAAGGTGGAGAAAAGGTCAAAAGGCACCCCAGCAGGGAGGAGGCTGTGCACGTGGGAGGCATCAGGAAAGGACTATGTATTCCAGATGGCTAGAGTGTCATTGAGCTTAGTGGCCAGGAGTAGTATGCTGTACACAAAAAAGGACATCGAATGATTAAATGCTTTGGCAAGAGACCAGACCATGTTTGCATTTCAGAAGGATGCCTAAGGATCCACGTGGAGCATGAGCTACACAAAAAGAAGTCAACCCTGGAAGCAGGGACTTCTAGTCCAAGATGGGAATCAGAGCACCACCCCCTTACCAATTCCTGTTGGAAAATCAAACAAATGCAAAAGGAAACATCTTATATTATTGTTGGAAATCAGGGAAGAATGCCGTCCACATGCCAGAAGACACCGTGGCAGAAGACACAGCCCTGGTTGGTCACACTCATCTAAAAATGTCTGAAACAAACCTGAAGCTCAGCTGAGAAGCTTCCTCCACACACATTACATTAGTATTAGATGAAATAGAATCCAGTGCAAAAATAATTTTTAAAAAAGGAAAAGGGGTAATATTAGATGGATAAAAGGGAAAATTCAACCAAGAATACAGTCATGAATGATCGTGTACCATATAACATAGCATCAAAATAGATAAAGCCAAAGCTGCTGAAAATACTGAGAAAAGTCTAAAATTGCAACTGTAATAGGAGGCTTCAACATACCTCTCTTTCTTAGTAGATCTAGTTAACAGAAGCAAACATGATTAATGTATAAATGCATAATTGAAAGCTTGAGTTAATAATATGTATCACACTTTGTATCCCATAAACTTTATATTGTATCACATCCTGGTCAACAAGAAAAATTCCACACATTCCAAAAGCTAAAAGATTGTACAGGCTACATTTCCTAACCACAATACAATTAATAAAAAGAAGAAAACCAAAAAGGTAAGTCATTTGGGATTATTAAACACTGTCTTAAATAGTTTGAGCCACAAAGGAATATAAAATTGCAGTTACAGCGGGGATGTACTGTATGGTGACTAACATAATATAATAAAAAATCATTATAAAAAAAATTGCAGTTACAGACGCTAAGAAAAAAATAGAACACTACATATCGAACCATGTGGAGGAAAGTACTCAGAGGAAAATGTGAAGCTGCAAGTATTTATATTAAGCAAGCAAATAAATAACTGAAATACACTTTATTCAAGGAGCTGTAAAAAGCACCAAGAAATAAAGGAAAATATGAGGAAAGACGCAATGTAGCAGCTCACAGCATAAATTAATCAATTCAAAGTATTAATTATTTTAAGAAATGGTTCCGTTTTAAAGATCAATAAACAACTCTGGAAAGCTTAAGGTAAGGAGAAAAAATGCAAATGTGCAACATAAGGAATGAGAAATGGACACAAACAAATTTTTAAAACCTCAACTAAATAGACAATTTTCTGGAAATATGTATAGATATATCTTATAAAATCTTTGATTAAAGATGATAAATCTGGTAGGATAGTAAACCACAGGGGGAAGCTTTTTAATATGTCAAAAAAATATCCCCTCAAAGATGCCAAGTTAGAGTCCCATGTTGTTTCACAGATTGGTTCTCGCAAATCTTAAAGAAGGATACATAATTTATATGCTCAAGAACACAGAGAAAGAAGAAATGTTCCCCAATTCATTTTACCAGATGATATAACTTTGATACTTAAACCTGAAAAAAAATGTAAAAAATACAATTATCTAATATATAGATTCAAAATTCTAAATAAAATATTGAAATTATAACCTAGCAGTGTGTTTTTAGAATAACTTAATTTAGAATTCAATTAATGTAATTCACCATGTTAACAAACTAAAAATGTAAAAGCCACGTGATCATCTCAATAGACATACAGAAAGCATTTGACATCCAATTCTCAGCGAACTAGGAATACAAGGGAAATTTCTCAACACATTAAAAAATATCTATGAAAAATGTACAGCTGATATCAAACTCAGTGGTGAAGGTCAAAATGTTTGCCACCTAAGATCAGACACAAGACAAGACACTCTTAGCACTTCTAGTCACCATTGTACTGGAGATTCTAGCCAGTGCAATAAGAAAGAAAAAAAAAAGCATCCAGATTGTTAAAGAAGAAGTAAAACTGTTGTTACTCACAGATAGCTTATTTGTCTATGTAAAAGTCTGACGGAATCTACAAAAAAGTTACCAGAAACTAATAAATGAGTCTAGCACCATTACAGGATACAAGATGAATACCCAAAAAAAAAAAAAAAAAATCAATTGTATTTATATATTGCAATGAACAATGAAAATTTTAAATTTTAAAATACTACCATTCACAATAGCAACAAAATATTATTTTAGGGGGGCACCTGGGTCACTCAGTCGGTTAAGCATCTGCCTTCGGCTCAGGTCATGATCCGGGGTCCTGGGATCAGGCCCAGGGTTGTCGTCTTCGGGTCCTTGCTCAGCAGGGAGTCTGCTTCTCCCTCTCCTTTTGCCCCCCCCCCGCTCGTGCTCTCTCTCTCTCTCAAATAAATAAATAATTTTTAAAATTTTTAAAAATATTTTAGGGATAAATCTGACAAAAGATGTAGAGTGCCTATACTCTGAAATCTACAAAACATTGAGAAAAAAATTAAAGCACTAAATACATAGATATACCATGTTCCCAAGTTTGAAAGTTCAGTATTGTTAAGATGGTGATTTTTCCCAAATTGGTCTGTAGATTCAACACAATACCAATCAAAATTTCAGCAGTTTTTTTAAGAAGTGAACAAGCTAATTCTAAAATTCACATGGAAATGCAAAGAACCTAAAAGCTGAAACGATGCTGAAAAAGAACAAAGTTGGAGGACTAACACAAACTGATTTCAATACCTATTAAAGAGATAGTGTGGTATTGGCTTAAAGATAGATAAACTGATCAATGGAAGAGAATAGAGAATTTAGAAAAAATGCATACATTAAGAACTAATTTTTGGCAAGTGCAAAGGGGTGAAAAAATTTTTTCAAAGAATAGTCTTTTTTGGGGTGCCTGGGTGGCTCAGCCGTTAAGCATCTGCCTTCAGCTCAGGTCATGATCCCAGGGTCCTGGAATCGAGCCCCAAATTGGGCTCCTTGCCCGGCGGAAGCCTACTTCTCCCTCTCACACTCCCCTTGCTTGTGTTCCCTCTCTCGCTGTCTCTGTCAAATAAATAAATAAAATCTAAAAAAAAAAAAGAATAGTCTTTCCAACAAAGGGGCTGGAAAACTTAAATAACTCTATATAGAAAAACAGCAGCATCTGATCCATACCTTGCACCATATACAAAGATTAACTCAAAATGGATCATAGACCCAAATATAAGACCTAAAAGTATAAAACTTTTAGAAGAAAATATAGGCTATATTTGTGACCTTGGGTTGGGCAACGATATCTTAAATATGACAATAAAAGCACAATCCATAAAAGAAAAAAATGATAAATTGGACTTCATCAAAATTAAAAATGGTTATTCTGCAAAAGACACTGTTAAGAAATGAAAAAGATAAGCAACAGACAGGGAGAAGATACTTGCAAAGCATGTACCTGGGAAAAGATTTATATGCTGAATATATGAAGATCTCTCAAAATTCAACAGTAAGAAAACAAAGAACCCGCTTTTTAAAAATAGGCAAAAATTTTAGACACTTCACCAACAAAGATATATGGATGGCAAATAAGCACATAAAAAATGCTCAACATCAATAGTCATTATGGAAATGCCAATTAAAGCCACAAGGAAATACCACTGTTTACCTATTAGAATAGCTTAAATTTAAAAGGCTGACGGTACCAAGTGTTGGCGAGGATGTGAAGGAACTACTGTATCTTTTTACTGCTGAGCAGTATTCAACTGTGTGAATACACTGCAGTGTGTTCATCTGTTCTCTTATGCGTGGACATCTGGGCTGTTTCCAACTTGGGGTTATTATGAGTAAAGCTATGAATATTCTTGCACAAGTCTTTCATTTCTCTTGGGTAGATGCCTAGGAATTAAATATCTGGATCATAAAGAAGTGCATGTTTCCTTTCATAAGGTAGTGCCAGAACTTTTTCCAAAGTGGTTGTACTATCTTAGATCTTCACCAACAATGTACAAAAGTTTCTGTTCTGTGTAGGTACTGATGTAGCACAACTTTCTGGGGTGCTGGAAATTATGTTTATATGGGTTCTGGGTGGCACATATGCCTATATTCATCAAAACTCAGCAAAGGTGTATTTTTGTGTACCTTCATTTCATGTAAACTTTGTATCACAAGAAAAAACTGCAAACAAATACTGAATACTGGCTAATGATTCGTTTACTGAAATATTTAGGTTGAATTGTACTGGCGTTTGTAATTTACTTTATAATGCATCCAAAAAAATTGGACAGAAGGAGGTGGACAGAGTGATGATTGCATTGATATTGTCTCATAAAGCAAGTACATAAAATGTTAATGACAAAATTTTATAGTGGGTAGAAAGGAGGTCACTGTAAAAATCTTTCAACTTCACTGTATGTTTAAAATATTTCAAAAAATGCTGGAACTGAAAAAAGTTGCAGTAAACTGCCCGAGAGAAATGAAAGCATATGACCATACAAAGACTTGTACATTAATGTTCAAAGCCAACCCCCTCCAAAAAAAGTTTATATGGTATGATTTCACTTACACAAAATTCTAAAAAAATGAAAACTAATCTATGGTGACAGAAAGCAGAACAGTAACTGCCTGGGGATAGGGTGTGGGGTGAATTGTGGAGAAGGGCAGGGAGGGGAGAGGGAAAGATTACAAATGAGAATGAGGAAGTATTTGGGCCTGATTGTGATGATGGTTTCACAGTTATGTACATATGTCCAAACTTATCAAATTTTACACTTTAAGTAGGTACAATTTAGGGTATATCAATTGTACCTCAATAAAGCTAGGGGTTTTTTGCTAATTTGTTTGGGTTTTTAAATCCTAAAGAAAATATCAAAAATTTTAATACAGCAGTATGTTTTAGAATATTTTAATAATGTAAGATTTAAGCAATGAATGCAAAGATTATATAATATTAGAAAATTATTAATTGCTAAATTATATTTGAAATTTTACATTTCAAATATTTATTTATCTATTTAAGATAGAACAAAAGAGACAGAGAGAACACGAATGGGGGGCAGAGGGAGAGGGAGAAGCAGACTCCCTGCTGAGCAGGGAGCCCAATGTGGGACTCCATCCCAGGACACTGGGATCATGACCTGAGCCGAAGGCAGGCGATTAACTGACCGAGCCACTCAGGTGCACTGAAATTTTAAATTTTAACATTTTGAAATTCTGTATTTTTAATTCTAAGGGAATTCATAAATATTTCATAAAATGATTTTTTGAAGTCTCTCAAGCTGATATCCAAAATGGTATTAATGGTAAAATCCTAGATGGTTTCCCATAAAGTCAAGAATGCCCACTATTGCTACTTTTATTGTTTTTTTAATTAATCTGACATTTCTACCTAATAAAATTAAATAAGTAAATTGAGTAAGAGATATAAATATTGGAAAAGAAGTGATAGAAATGTCGTTATTTGTACATGAACTGGTTTTCTACCAAAATTTGTAAAAAAAAAAATCTAATGGAAGAATAGTGGAAGAAATTCCAGTAAGTAGATGGTTTGTTATGAAACATGTAAAAATAATCATTTTCATATTTGCTAATAACAACAAAAATACAGAATATTCCAGAATACCTTTAAAATAAATATGCAGACTTGGGGTACCTGGGTGGCTCAGTCGGTCAAGTGTCTGACTCTTGATTTTGGCTCGGGTCATGATCTCATGGATCATGAGATCGAGCCCAGGATCAGGCTCTGCACTGGGCACAGAGCCGGCTTGGTATTTTTTCTCTCCTTCTCCCTCTGTCCCACCCCCCACCCCCCCACCCCTTCACCCCCTCACCCCCTCCATACTCGCGTTCTAAATAAATAAATAAATAAGCAGATTTAATGTGGGAAAAAGTTGCAAGTCTTTATTGAAGCGCATGAATGGGACTTAGAAAACTAGAGAGATGTTTTATGATCCTGTAATAGGAAGATTCAGTGGTAAGGTGTAAATTCTGTAGAAATTAATCCTAAACAACACTATAACAGTAAAAACGTGAGAAAGTCACTTTTTGTTGAATTTGGCCAAAGGGAGTCACCAGAAAGAGATAGGAAGCAGGGGAGCAAGATTGGAATTTGGAATTTTTATTTCCCACTTTAGGGCTGCTGTTTGCCGTGCTGTTGCTCTACCTCTATCCACAATAACCGTTAGATGGCCCCCCAAGAAGCTACAACTCCCACCAGGTTCTAGTAACAGCTTCCTCCCCATTCCTCTTCAGACCCATGGGCCTCAGGTAGAAAAGATTTCCTGCAATACCTAGTCAGTCCCTGGATGTTCCAGCCTGTCCCCACCCCTCTGAAAATCCTCCCTTTATTAAACTCCCCTTAGCAACACCCTTGAGTGTGATTTCCTGGCAGGACCCTGACTGATACATAACCCTACAATATGAATTTATTGGTTAATATTGTGTGTGTGTGTGTGTGTGTGTGTGTGTAAATGCAAATGTGGACTTACATGTAGGTAGAGACACTCAGAAAAATATCAGGATGTTTAAACACTAAAACGTGTTAGGACAGATAACTTAGAAACATACACACACACACACACACGTATATATATACACATAGACATCTACATAATATAAATTCAATAAATGATAATTGTAGGAAAGAATTAGTCTAAAAATTGCCATTGCTTAGCTTTTTGTACAAAAAGTCCATTTACACCTTTTTTTTTAAGATTTTATTTTTATTTATTTGACAGAGCGAGAGAGGGAACACAAGCAAGGGGAGTGGGAAAGGAAGAAGCAGGCTTCCCACCGAGCAGGGAGCCTGATGTGGGGCTTGATCCCAGGACCCTGGGATCATGGACCTGAGCCGAAGGCAGATGCTTAACAGCTGAGCCACCCAGGTGCCCCCCATTTACACCTTAACTATAAAAAGACTATTTTAGAGTCACCTGACTAGCTCAATCAGTACAGTGTGCAACTCTTGACCTTGGGGTTGTGAATTCAAGCCCTACGTTGGCTGTAGAGATTACTTTGAAAAAATAAAATCTTTAAAAAAATATATACAAAGACTGTTCTAAAATTGTATGTGAAAAAATTAAAACCTTAAAAGAAGAAAATATAAATTAAAATTTACCCAATCTCTGAGCAAAAGGAATTTATAAGCTCCAAAGGAAGGTTGGGTGGGGAAGGTTTGGAAAAAATGAATCAACCTAAAATTTAAAAAACTTAATTTCTACTGGCCGTAAATGAAACTGAATAAAAGTGTATATAAAAAAATAATTATAGACCAACAAGAAGTTCAGATCATTAATATAGAAAGGACAATAGCCAATGAGAAAAGAACATGAATGGAAAGTCTACAAAGAGAAGGTAACAATTTTTTTTAAGATTTTATTATTTTTTTTATTTATTCGACAGAGATAGAGACAGCCAGTGAGAGAGGGAACACAAGCAGGGGGAGTGGGAGAGGAAGAAGCAGGCTCATAGCGGAGGAGCCTGATGTGGGGCTCGATCCCATAACGCCGGGATCACGCCCTGAGCCGAAGGCAGACGCCCAACCACTGTGCCATCCAGGCGCCCCAGAAGGTAACAGTTTTTATACCTCCTTTCAAAATATTCAAGCCCCATCTCTTATGGCCCCTTCTCAAACCTATGCCTGTTCCTTCGGCTTAGAATTCTCATCCCTTCCCAACCAAATGTTATCCCAAAACCCCACCTCCCCAGCAAGTCTCACCGTATCTGCCAACTTCACAGGCAAACATCTTACCTGGCAAAACTGCAGCCAGAAACACCCCACCTCTGTGTCTGCACCCAGGCAACTGATGTTGCTGGAGAAAATCACACAACTGTGCAGACAATCTGGCTTTAAGTTAATGACCATAAATCCCAATCAGATAGATACCCCGCACTGCCCTGAAACCCCACTAAATTCCTCTAATAGCATTGTTGTCCTACTCTTAAAGATAGTAACTGCATTTTAGAGCAATGTCTACCAACTGGATCCACTTCCTTATATCTCGTTCACTTTCAGTCTCCCCCCTTCTACCCCCTTCACTCACCCACTCTAGTAAAATATTTCTTAATCAGGTTGCCAAATCCCATAGACAATTGTCAGTTTTCATCCTATTAAACCTCTCAACTGACCACATCCTCCACGTTGAAACACCATTCTCTTCTGATGCCATGAAATTTCACTCTGCTTTTTTTCTTCTTTACCTTCCTGCTTGCTCTTTCTCGGTGTCATTTTCCAGCTTCCCTTCTCTTGCTAATGTCTAAAGAGTATTCCAGGCCTCTATTCTGGGGTCTTCTCTTCTCATTCTGTATTAGATGATCTCATCCATTCACATTTATTCTAGCATCAGTTCTTTGCTACCAACCTCCAGATTTTTACCTCCAAACCAGGTTTCTCTCCTGACCTCAAAACCCATATCACCACTACATTCTTGATATCTCCACTTGGACGTCTTGTAAGCTTTTCACAGCTGATGTGTTCGAAGCGGAGATCTTCCCTTTCTACACCCTCCCCCATCCAAGCCTGTTGGTCCACATGTCAGTAAATGACACCTCCATCAAACCAGTTGCTTAAACCAAAAACCTGGAAGTCCTCATTGATATTTTCCTCTTCCTTACTTTCTGTATCTAATCCATTACCAGTTTTTGCTCATTCTACCTCCAAAATAGATCTCAAACCCATTCTCCTCTACTGAGGACTTGGCCCCATCCAAGCCATCTTCGTTTCCCTTCTAGACTATTTTCAGAGCCTTTTGACACTTCTCGCTCCTACTCTTCCCCTTCTCCAATCCATTCATCACATGACAGCCAGGAAAATACTCTTGAAATGTAAATCTGATCAAAACTCTTCAGTGGCTTCCTATTAAAATTAGGATAAAAATCCAGAATCCTCACCATGATTCTACAATATCTGGCTTCATGTATGTTTTTTACTTCATTTCTTATCCTTTCTGACTTCTCATTCTACTCCAGACATACTGCTCTTCTTTCAAGCCCTCAAACATATCAAACTCTTCCCCTGTCAGGGAGTTCACATGTGCTTTGCTCTCTACCAAACCATTTCCCATGACTCCTTGCCTGTCTAACCCTTATTTATCCTTCTGGTCTCAGCTTAAAAGTCATTCCATCCAAGAGGCTTTCCCCAACCGCCACTACCCACCCCCTGCCAATCTAAATTAGATCTCTCTATCATACCATCTTATACTTTGCCTTCACAGAATTTACTTCGGTTTGTATTATATACTTACTTATGCAATTATTTCTGGTGTGTTTTCCCACTAGAGCTAGATCATATACCGCATGAGAACAGATGCCAGCAAATATTTACTTGGCTCGTCACTTTTATAACCAGCACTCTGCCAGCACCTGGCACATGGTCTTGGGTTTTGGGTTTTTTTGTTTTTTTTTTTCAACAATTGCATTAATGAATACATGAAAATTCAGCTCAAGCCCCACTTCTTCTATAATTTCTTTCTCAATCACACTCCTGTTCCCCGACACTGGTATATTTCAGCACTTGTTTCCTTGTTCCCCACTGGGTACTGTACATATAACTCACACTTGACAAATAGTCTCACTGAACTTCTTTTGGGTCCTTAGATGAGCCATTACTCTGTGTTGTTTCTGGGTCTTCACATATGCTATTCCCTCTACCTGCAACACTGCTTTGCTCATTTGACCAAATAATCCTATTCAAATGGTCAGGGTCAATTAATGTTAAAGAATGAATTGTGAACCTGCTTGAACAGTTCCCTCCCTAGGAAGGTGAGAGTAGATCTGCTTAGAAGATCTACTTCTTACACTAAAATTTTCAATCCAAAAACCTCATTAAAAAGGGATAAAATGTATCGAAATCGGCAAAGAAGAAGTCAAAATGTCTCTCTTCGCAGATGACATGATACTCTATATGGAAAACCCAAAAGAATCCACGCCCAAACTATTAGAAGTTATAGAGCAATTCAGTAATATGGCAGGATACAAAATCAATGCTCAGAAATCAGTTGCATTTCTATACACGAATAATGAGACTGAAGAAAGAGAAATTAGGGAATCCATCCCATTTACAATAGCACAAAAGCCATACATTACCTTGGAATTAACTTAACCAGAGATGTAAAGGATCTATATTCTAGAAACTACAAATCACTCTTGAAAGACATTGAAGAAGACACAAAAAGATGGAAAAATATTCCATGCTCATGGATCGGAAGAATTAACATAGTTAAAATGTCCATGCTACCCAGAGCAATCTACACTTTCAATGCTATCCTGATCAAAATACCAATGACATTTTTCAAAGAACTGGAACAAATAGTCCTTAAATTTGTATGGAACCAGAAAAGGCCCCGAATCACCAAGGAACTATTGAAAAGGAAAAACAAAGCTGGGGGCATCACAATGCCGGATTTCGAGCTGTACTACAAAGCTGTGATCACAAAGACAGCATGGTACTGGCACAAAAACAGACACATAGACCAATGGAACAGAATAGAGAACCCAGAAATGGACCCTCGGCTCTTTGGGCAACTAATCTTTGATAAAGCAGGAAAAAACATCCGGTGGAAAAAAGACAGTCTCTTCAATAAATGGTGCTGGGAAAATTGGACAGCTACATGCAAAAGAATGAAACTTGACCACTCTCTCACACCATACACAAAAATAAACTCCAAATGGATGAAAGACCTCAATGTGAGACAGGAATCCATCAAAATCCTAGAGGAGAACATAGGCAGCAACCTCTTTGACATCAGCCACAGCAACCTTTTTCATGACACATCTCCAAAGGCAAGAGAAACAAAAGAAAAAATGAACTTATGAGACTTCATCAAGATAAAAAGCTTCTGCACAGCCAAGGAAACAGTCAAAAAAACTAAGAGGCAGCCCACGGAATGGGAGAATATATTTGCAAATGATGCTACAGATAAAAGACTGGTATCCAAGATCTACAAAGAACTTCTCAAACTCAATACACGAGAAACAAATAAACAAATCAAAAAATGGGCAGAAGATATGAACAGACACTTTTCCAATGAAGACATACAAATGGCTAACATGAAAAAATGTTCAAAATCATTAGCCATCAGGGAAATTCAAATCAAAACCACACTGAGATACCACCTTACGCCAGTAAGAATGGCAAAAATAGACAAGGCAAGAAACAACAATTGTTGGAGAGGATGTGGAGAAAGGGGATCCCTCCTACATTGTTGGTGGGAATGCAAGTTGGTACAGCCACTCTGGAAAACAGTGTGGAGGTCCCTTAAAAAGTTAAAAATTGAGCTACCCTATGACCCAGCCATTGCACTACTGGGTGTTTACCCCAAAGATACAGACATAATGAAGAGAAGGGCCATATGCACCCCAATGTTCATAGCAGCATTGTCCACAGTAGCTAAATCGTGGAAGGAGCCGAGATGCCCTTCAACAGATGACTGGATTAAGAAGTTGTGGTCCATATATACAATGGAATATTACTCAGCTATCAGAAAGAACGAGTTCTCAACATTTGCTGCAACATGGACGGCACTGGAGGAGATAATGCTAAGTGAAATAAGTCAAGCAGAGAAAGACAATTATCATATGATTTATCTCATCTATGGAACATAAGAACTAGGAAGATCGGTAGGGGAAGAAAGGGATAAAGAAAGGGGGGTAATCAGAAGGGGGAATGAAGCATGAGAGACTATGGACTCTGAGAAACAAACTGAGGGCCTCAGAGGGGAGGGGGGTGGGGGAATGGGATAGGCTGGTGATGGGTAGTAAGGAGGGCACGTATTGCATGGTGCACTGTGTGTTATACGCAACTAATGAGTCATCGAACTTTATATCAGAAACCGGGGATGTACTGTATGGTGACTAACATAACATAATAAAAAATCATTAAAAAAAAAGATTTCCCTTCTCAAATAAAAGAGTCTTAGAAGTAGCTAATCTTTTGTCCCTGTCTCTTCTTCCTTCTCGGAATATGGGTGTGAGGATAAAATGTTCAGAGTTGTAGCAGTTATCTTGCAACCATGAGGTGACATGCATGAAGACTAAAAGTCACTCAGTGAGGACAGTAAAATGGAAAAGTAGAAAGCCAATAGGTCCTTGATGACATCATTGAGCCAGTGATTAAACCTGGAACTGCCTACTTCCAAAGTTCTTTTTAAGTGAACAATGAATGTCCTTATGGCTTAAGCTATCGTTTGTTAGGTTTTCCTTCATTAACTACCAAACGAAATCCTAACTGATTCAATTATTTTATTTATGAATGTGTTTGTGAGAACAAATGTATTTTTCCTTTACATAGAACATTCTGGTTAAGAAAAGGGAAGGAAGAAGGGAGAGAGGAAAGGGAGAAACAAACTCAACTAACTGACTTGTGGATGACATAATCCTGGAAGTGGAGTAAATTACAGGAAGGATAAGTATACGTGTGTGTGTGTGTGTGTGTGTGTGTGTGTGTGTGTGTGTGTGTGTGTAAAAGTATAGAAGTTTGTGTGATATATATACATCTCCCTCACTCATCACCTGGTCTCAGCCTCCTCCACTCTGTCTTTTCCGATCTTTCCACTGATATTGAAGGGTCATAAACTAAGCCACTGTTTTCATACATCTACCACCACACTATAAAACCTTTAATGGCTTCTCATAATTTATCAGAGAATGTTCATCTACTTAGTATTCTAAGATCCTAAAATCCAGTCACACCAATTCATTGAATTTACCTCCCACTATCTCCTAACCTAAGCCTTCCTGCTCAAATAAACAAGTAAGAACAAACTCTCCTTATTGAATTCTTTTTTTTAAAGATTTTATTTATTTATTCGACAGTGATAGCGACAGCCAACAAGAGAGGGAACACAAGCACGGGGAGTGGGAGAGGAAGAATCAGGCTCATAGCGGAAGAGCCTGATGTGGGGCTCGATCCCATAACGCCGGGATCACGCCCTGAGCTGAAGGCAGACGCTTAACCGCTGTGCCACCCAGGCGCCCCTCCTTATTGAATTCTTATTTCTTATTACATCTAAGTAATTGATCTTGATATTCCTAGTTGCTGGATGACCCAATAGACAAAGTAGGTATTTAAAACACTAGCAAAGCAGAGAGAGAGAGAGATGATTATAATGGACTTACCCAGAATTTTGCAACCAGAAAATATGGAGTAAACCATTTTAATTTCATCATACATGCAGGTTTTGTGCTTTACAGTTATAGAATTGTTTATTTTGAATTACATCTGGTATACAAACATCATAAATTTTCTTCTAAAGGTTAAGTGCTGGCCATTCAGAACACATCTTCTCTCCTATCTAAAGCCTGCTGTATCCCTTGAGTGCAAGTCAGAATCCAATCTGCTCCATATGGACTCTGGGAAACAAACTGAGAGCTTCAGAGGGGAGGAGGGTGGGGACCTGGGATAGGCCGGTGATGGGTATTAAGGAGGGCACATATTGCATGGTGCACTGGGTGTTATACGCAAATAATGAATCATGGAACATTACATCAAAAACTAAGGATAGGGGCGCCTGGGTGGCACAGCGGTTAAGCGTCTGCCTTCGGTTCAGGGCGTGATCCCGGCGTTCTGAGATCGAGCCCCACATCAGGCTCCTCTGCTATGAGCCTGCTTCTTCCTCTCCCACTCCCCTGCTTGTGTTCCCTCTCTCGCTGGCTGTCTCTATCTCTGTCGAATAAATAAATAAAATCTTTAAAAAAAAAAAAACTAAGGACATACTGTATGGTGACTAACATAACATAATAAAAAGTTATTATTAAAAAAATCTAATCTCCTCCAAAAAACCTAAGACCACAATAGGATCTTCTTTAATTGAATTTTTAGTTTTTATTAAAAATAAAATTTATTAAAAATAAAATTTATTAAAAATATTAAAAACTAGACTCAAGTCTCCACTTAAATATATACACTTATTTGTATTGTAAACTGCTCTATGTGAGTTATAGCTCCTCTCTCTTATTAGACTCAAAATTTCCCACTCACAAAAATACCCTCTAGAATTTATTGTGTTTTGTTTTAATCTCCCACATTGTAACTAGAACAGTAAGAATGCAGTGAATACCTTTTGAACCCCTGACCTGCCAGTTTACATGACTGGTGTGCAAATGAATGTTTGAATAAAAATATTTTCTGTTTCAAGAGTTATCAGCAAACTATTAGACTAAAGATAAATCTTGGATTAAGTTGTAAAGTAGGGTACTATAACAAGCATCAGTAAATGAAGAACTGAATCCCCCTTTATGAAGTGCTGCAGGAGTCCACCAATTTCAACCAATTGTTCCTTGCAGAGTTTCTCCTAACAGGCAAGGAGAGAGCCACCCAGGAACTCATTTGGTCAGACATTAATCATCCCTACCCAGTCCCACTCCTACCCCTCTCACCCAGCACTACTATTACCTCCATCATCAAAAATATGTCTTTTAAATCAGAACATAGATTGCCAACCAATAGCATCTGTGCCTTATCAAAACTGATTGCCAGCACATGCCCACCTCCCTCCTGCCCACCTCACTGACAAAAATTGGCAGCCAGCCTGCTTCTTCCTCCGCTTCATTGGTAGTGGGCTATCCTGCTCTCTCCCTATTTGGAAATCATGTCCAAAGACGCTCTCCATGAGCTGCCTCCAACATGCCAAAGGGAAAGGAGGGGTAACTTTGGCATCCTAATTTTAAAAGGGTGCCAGTCCATGATGTAAAAGGAAGACAGTATTCTTCTGCAAATGTGGACACTGCCTATTTCCGTTATTGCAATCATTAGCTGATTTGTTTGGCAGAGAACATACCGAGTAAGCTTTTCCAGGATGGGCCTGTAGCCTTGGAAATATATCATCCAAAACAAAAAGCCAAATTTCTGATTGTTTTTCAACTTGCACCCACACATTCGCCAAGACACCTCATTTTAAAACAAATTTTTTAACAAAGCAAGAGCCAAATTCATATTCCCTCTATCCCCATGCCAATGACAAGTCATTCTGATTTTACTTTCCTTTTTGGCCTATTTTCTTTCCCTTCTCAATTTAACATTTTTTGTCATCAGTAACTACTGCATTTCCCATTTTCCCTTTTCTCTTCCCTTTGGCCTCATTTTTCCTGTCCTCTACCTGAACAACAGAAATTCTAAAAACTTTAGGGTAATCTATAATTGAGATTTTAAAGTCAGTATATTAAAAACTGGTTATGGGGGCGCCTGGGTGGCTCAGTCGTTAAGTGTCTGCCTTCAGCTCAGGGCATGATCCCAGCATTCTGGGATCGAGCCCCGCATCAGGCTCCTCCGCTGGGAAACTGCTTCTTCCTCTCCTACTCCCCCTGCTTGTGTTCCCTCTCTCGCTGGCTGTCTCTCTCTGTCAAATAAATAAATAAAATATTTTTAAAAAACTGGATATGACTAGACTTGACTCAATAGGTCATTTATTTCCTTATAAATCTAATACTGTTTAAGATTCAATAAAGTACTTCTAAAGAGAAATGTAAAATTTTTCTCAGGAAACTTATTTTAGAAAGTTGCATACTCACATTATACCGATATCACATTACGATAGATAATAAAATTGAAATATTATAAACTCTTTCCTACTAGATTCAATGACATGAGTTTAATAGGCAATCCAGAGCTGCAACCTCAACTTCAATCAATTCCAGTGTCAAGTATCTGATTATCATATGCTCCACTTAATGAGTAACTAGCTGGAGAGTGAGATCTCTTTGATTGCAGCATGATATGTACATGCCAGACCACTGTTTTTTTCTATTTTTAGCACAGTTAAAGAGTAACAAGTATGTTTTAAAAGGCCACAGAAAAAATACCACATAGCTAGGAAAATTGAAAAGAATAAGTGCTTCTAATTACAGGTTAAGTTACTCTCATTCTGGGCTTGATTTTTCCTTGGGGTCTTAGAAAGATATCTTATGATATATCAAGCTGCAGAAACAATAAATAACTTCCACCAATATCCTATTATTTAAGGCTTGATTGTCTGGTGTGAAGACTAGGTCTTCAAGTACTGATTCAAGCATACTCATAATTTTTATAAACCTTTTCCTATGAATTAATCAAGATCTGAGTCCCAGTTCTACCCCTCAATTACTGTGACATAAGCTTTTCTGGGTTTCAGTTTTCTTCATTTGTAAAATAGAGTTAATAACCCAGTTCACAGAACTGTTGTGAGGATTAAATGAGAGAGTATATATGAAATACCTAGTTCAGTGGGTAGAATCTAGTGAATTTCCTTCAAACCGTCTTCATCTTCAAACTTCCATGCTTACTATTATGAGCCAATAGGGACGTATGTGAGCGTCCTTTCCACTCCTCTATGGTGATGCGTTAAATGAGTATCTTTGTTTATAGGGTGTTTTTGCAAAGGATACAGTTTTGTGTGTGCATGTAATTTTAATTTATATAAATAGTATCATATAATATATCTCCTTCTAGTCCTTATCCTATTTATTTTTTGGTTTAGGGCTTGGAGGAGTTGTCTCTTATTATTGTAGTTTGGGAAAAATATAAAACTGTTATGAATTAGTCCTTCACAGCTCCTTTTCAAAAGCGAGACTTTCTAAGTCAGGTATGCCCAAACTTGCTTGGAACAACTTTATCTGAAGACATTAGATATACGTGCAAAGCAAATACATGATGAAAGCATGCAGTTTTTTTTTATCTGCAGAGGTGGGAGGGTGCTGCAGTGCATGCTCCAGGGCTGAGTTAATCATACTCTCCACTTCACAGTCCATTACCATCATTGGTCTGTGCAAGGCCTCGCCCTTATTTAAGTTATTTATTCCCTTTAATCCCCATTCTTCATGCTTGCTCCTTCGTCCCCTGATAGGCAGCCATGCCAATGAGTTGAATGGGTATCTTTTTGTTTATTAAGTGTCCTTGCAAAGGATATTGTTTTGTGGAAAGATAATTTTAATTTATTTAAATACTATCATTCTGTATCTTTTCATTTCTTATTTTTGTCACTCTGCACTATGCTTTTAAGTTCATCTCTAGTGCCATGTGTAAATCTGAAGTCTACTTAGCCATTTCTAATTCTTGCCTTGTTCCCATGGTGTGCAACCGTCATATTTTACCTAACCACTTTCCCAGCCAGCAATGGACACTCAAGAAAGCATCCAACCACCTACCACCACAAATAATGCTAAAATGAACATTTTTATATGAGTTCACACATTTACCTGTATGACATTTCTTTGACATATATACCCAAGAATAGAACTGTTATATACTAGCAATATACATATATGCTATGTACTAGTATACAGGCATAGTATAATATACTCGCTATAAACCTCTAATTTTATCAAGTGCTGCTGGATTAACACCTGTCTAACAGTACCAGCAGTACCTGGGAGTTCCTGTAACATCACACCTGGCATGACGTACCTTTCTCATAAATGAAAACTGTTATCTCACTGTTTTAACTTGCATTTCTCAATTACTGATACATTTCTTCATGTGCTTGTTGGAGTTTCCTATACTGTAAATCAGGCAATTTGTGTTCATATCCTTTGCACATTTTTCTGTTAGAATTATTGTCTTTTTCTTGTTGATTTATAGGAGTTCTTTGGATATATTAAATATTAATTCCTTGTCAGTTTTAAAATTTCAAAATATATTCTCAGTATGTCACCTATTAATTTTGTCCACAGTATCCTTTGGGGTAATTGTTAATTTTGATGTAATATCTTTGTCTTATGATCTGTGCTTTTGGACTTTTGTTAAGTCTTCCCTTGCCCCTGGGTTACAAAAAATATTCTCTTAAGTTTGTTTCTGTTAGCTTTGTAACTTATCCAGTCTTTCGGCCATCTAGACTCCAACTTTGTATGTGAGCTTAGGTGGGAATCCAGTTTTATTTTTCTTCATGTACTGAGCCAGTTTTCCCAACACCACTGCTAATAAAATCCATTCTTTCACCATTGATTTATGGTGTCCCCTTCATTACATATTAAATTCTCAGTATACGTGGGTCTGTCTATGACTCTCAGTTATGTTCTTTGGGTCTGTTTATTCTTGTGCCAATACTACACTGTTGTTATTATTATAGTTTCTAATGTGTCTTTATATCTCAAAAGTAGAGTCCATTTTTTACTCTCCTTTTTTATTCTTGTCTTAGCTACTTTTGGATCTTTAGTCTCCCATATAACTTCAAACATTTATCAAATTCCTCAAAATATCCACCTGGAATTTTTATTGGGATTACATTGAATTTATATACCAAGTCTTGGATTATTGACATCATTATAATACTAAATCATCTAGTCAAGGAAGCATACACAGGACAACTTTACCTAAAGAAATGTCCATGGAAAGCAAATAGTCAAAGAAAAGTAGCAGAAGTGAAGTCTTTTTATTTTTAATCCTAGTTTTCTCTAAAAGTTGGAAAACCATGTCCAGATTTTTAAAAGAAAAAAAAACCACCATAGAAATGTTTTATAGGACTATGAGCTCTTTTTTAGTTTCTGCCTCAAGAGGGGAGCTAAAAGCTGGTCTTTGAGAATAAGACCAATCTAAAAAAATCCCTTTATAGTTGCAAAAAAGAAGCGTTATTTTGAAAGATAAGTTGCAAAGAGTTATGAGGAAAGATATATATATATATATATATATATATATGGCCATGGTATAAGACTGCTGACACAGCCATAAGCAAACAAAGATTCTAGAGTAGCTAGTTAATTGAACCAGTTAGGGAAATGAGCCTATGGATCATAATAAATTTGTTTCTTTATTTAAGAACAGAAATGTAAAGATTTTAAATGTTACTTTAAAAAAAACATGTGGCTGCATCATAATAAAAGGATATTTAGAAAGAATTCTACTTACCAGTTTTAATAAAATACCTGGTTTTTTTAAACAAAAACTACCACTACATTAAAAGCTAGCTTTAGTGCAAAATTAACAAACCAAAATTTAGTGATTTGGAATAAAAGCTTTTAAAAATTAATTTTTGGAAAGTAAAAGTTACCCCAAAAAAGTGCTACTGTTTTATATTTTTCCCATTTACAGTTTGCCCGTAGTGAAAAGAGAATTCATTTTTAAAATAAAGATGGAGTAAACGATCTTTTAGACTCATTCCTAAGTAATATAGAAGTTTCTATCAAAATCCATAATCTTATAAAAGCAACTGAAAGGGACGCTTGGGCGGCTCAGTTAAGTGTCAGCCTTCAGCTCAGGTCATGATCCCAGGGTCGTGGGATCAAGTCCTGAGTGGGCTCTTTGCTCAGCAGGGAGCCTGCTTTTCCCTCTGCCTGTTGCTCCCCCTGCTTGTGCACTCTCCCTCCCTCTCTTTCTCTCTTTGACAAATAAATAAATAAATAAAATCTTAAAAAAAAAAAAGCAACTGAAAATAAGAGAAATCATTTGCTATTAAAAATTACTATTCCTTGTAAATGGGTAGGGCCACTGTGGGAAACAGTAGGGAGATTCCTCAAAAAGTTAAAAATAGAACTACCCTATGAGCCAGCAATTGCACTACTAGGTATTTACCCAAAGAATACAAAAATACTAATTTTAAGGGATACATGCAACCTGATGTTTATAGCAGCATTATCTACAGTAGCCAAACTATGGAAACAGCCCAGGTGTCTATCAATTGATAAATGGATAAAGAATGGAATATTACTCAGCCATAAAAAAAGAATGAAACCTGGTCATTTGCAATGACATGGATGGAGCTAGAGTGTATTATGCTGAGTGAAATAAGTCAGAGAAAGACAAATAATTATGATTTCTCTCATATGTGGAATTTTAGAAACAAAACAAATGAGCAAAGGTGGAAAAAGGGGGGGGCAAACCAAGAAACAAACTCTTAACTACAGAGAACAAACTGATGGTTACCAGAAGGGACGTGGGTAGAGGATGGGTTAAATAGGCGATGGTAGTTAAGGAGGCACTTGTGATAAGCACCGGGTGACTTATGGAAGTATCGCATCACTACATTGTACACCTGAAACTAATATCACACTGTATGTTAACTAACTAGAATTTAAATAAAAACTTTAAAAACTATACTACAAATCTACAGGGTGAATACAGAACTAGAGTTGGTTCAGAGACGTCTCTGAGTATGATTATTACGTATAAGAACTGCAAAAGAAAATCACAACCAAGTATGATTGGTATCTGAATATTAGATTTTTGAAAACTAACAATCCATTTGCTTTTAGTCTCCAGAGCAGTATCTGTTATGGAACTTTGTCAAATAGTTCATGCCATTGAAGCATTACGGTTATTTTCAATTAAAGCACCTAGATCTCTGTAGTAAGCCAATGCTTCCCAGTCTTGAAATGAGGAATTTTGGTTACTAAAGGCAGAAAAAGAGGCTAACGTTACAGAGGCATTGTTCAAAGTTTCATTTCTTGTAGTAAAAGCAGGTATAAATTATAATACTATTGGTAGGAATTTTGTAGTAAGAGCCAGGATCAGTAAAATCGGTGTTTTTCTCTTAGAAAGAAGCATAATAAGCTACTGGCAAAATTTCTTTATCAAATAAGACAATTGAATTCTGAATATCTGCAGTACAGTTGTAGAAGGCCATTACTATCACGTATCCATGCTAGAAGGTATTTCACTCTATAGTTGTTCAAAACCACTGGAACTATGAATCACCTCTTAACATTATATACATTTTATTAGATGATTATATACATTATATATTATATATATAACAGAGATGCACTTGATGGCTTCATGTGTTTATCACTGCAAATGCATGCTACAGGGAAAGAGACTATGGATAACAATTACTTTGTGAGTCTGTGATGTGAAAAGAAAAACGTATAGTAGACTTAGTAGTGATAGACTAGCAGCTATATATTAGAGCAAGGGATGTGCTGCTGTGCAAATAAAAAAACTAATACAGTATATCTTTATTAAATTGAATTTAAATTTTAAAAAATTTTTAAAGATTTCAAATGGCTTCCTTAATCTGCACATTTCAAAAATATACCTAGTATCTTGACTAACCAGAACCTCTTATTTTAAGGTTAAAAATACCATGATGGATATTTTTTTAGTTTAAATTCAATTAGCCAATGTATAGCACATCATTAGTTTCAGATGTAGAGTTCAATAATTCATCAGTTGCATGTAACACCCAGTGCTCATCACATCACATGCCTTCCTTAATGCCCATCACTCATTTACCCCGTCCCCTGACCCCCCTCCCCTCCAGCAACCCTCAGTTTGTTTCCTATAGTTGAGTTTCTCATGGTTAATCTTCCTCTCTGATTTCTTCCCATTCAGTTTTCCCTCCCTTCCCCTATGATCCTCTGCGCCATTTCTTGCATTCCACATACCACAATGTTTATAATGCTGAGGTTAAAATACTGAGATTTCATAAGAAAAGTGAATTGTGAAAATAATTCAGTAGTCAAGAATTTCACTCTGCCAATACTTGATTCTCTTTACTCTTCAAAGAAAGAAATCTATGGTGTATTAATGGGCATATTTTAAAACTGCAACCAGATGCTGTAAGAGGATATCAAGAAATATTTCTTAGAGCCACATACAATCAAGGAGTGTGTTGTTAGATATTCAAATGTTTGAAACACTGGACACGTTAGCATCCGACTGAGAACCAAATGTGCTGTTCAGAGAAAAATTTCCCCACACTTTTGGATCTATATTCAACCCAAAATCCAAAATTATCTGACAAAGTCTGCAAACATTCGTTCCCATTTCTAATGACTTATAATTGTGATTTAGCATTTTCTAATTTAGAAGAAAACAAAGTGTAAGAAAACAGCTATGTAAAACCTGAATTACAGTTTAAGTCATCCATGATCTAACCTGTCAGAGAATATTATTATTAATTTTAACATGCTTTACTTTCTTAAATGCTAATAGATTTTAAACCTAAAATTGGTGATTTATATGTGCTCTAAAAATCCATTAAGTGGCCCATGGACATCTAAAGTTAGAGAAACACAGAGTGATAATAAGTTATGATGAGAGAGAGTTTTACCCTGTGCCTGTGCATACCACTGACTCACAGCTAGCATCCAAGGTTTCCGGCAGGGACTGAAAGGAGAGAGTCACTCTCTTCCTAGATACATGTTGTTACTATATCATATTATTTTTATAAATAAGAAAACTGTAATTTTGGTAAGTAAAATAAGTAGAGTCATATAGATTGTACACACTGGAAGCAGATCTAACTCAGGTTTCTCACCCCTAATTCAGATTCTGCTTTGCACCATTCCTTCTCAGAATTGGAGCCTTTGGCATAGTACAGTCCTTTTTGGTTTTGTTTTTGTTTGTTTTTTCTCATTTAGTATTCTTCTTCCTCTCCTCCTTTTTCCTCTCCTCCTTCTTCCTCTCCTCCTCTTCCTCCTCCTCCTCCCCCTGCTTCCTCCTCCACCTCCTCCCTCTTCCTCTTTAGTGTAAGTGACACATTGTTTTAGCTATTTAAACCATCAACTTAAAGGAATATTTATCCCAGAACTCTAACTGGGTTGATGGCTACTAGCTCACTGAAGTTCCTGCATCACAACCAGCTGCAAAGCACTTATTCTGTCTTCTGCACCTATTAAGGCAAAGCATGGGTTTCTCTCCCGACCCCACAACCTGCCTCCCACTTCACTTCCAGACCTGCACATAAAATAAGAAAGCATGTGAATACTGGATATTTTTTTACTTCTTTTTATGCCTTAAACCAACATTGTGGTTTGTAGTTGGGCTGAAGGTTCCCATTCATCCTCTGCCAGTCTTTAAAACTCAGTAGAACTATTTCCACTAGATGGCTGTCTTTACCAAGAACTGTAAGAGCTATGCCAGCTGGTGGCAATTTACAAGTTTGAAAGTGTACCTTTTACAGAGGTAGGTATATGTGCGACCATTTAGTAGACTTACTCATGCAAACCTTCTATCCGTGATCCATTTTTTAGCCCCCACTTTGGAAAAAATCAATAAATGTTTAAAAATGTGTTCAACCTTCGGGCAGCTGGGTGGCTCATCAGTTAAGCATCTGACTCTTGATTTTGGCTCAGGTCATGACCTCAGGGTCTTGAGATTAAGCCCTACGTTGGGCTCTGAGCTCACCCCAGGAACTGCTTGAGATTCTCTCTCTTCCTCTCCCTCTGCCTCTCCCCCAGCTCGCACACTCGATAAATAAATACATTAATAAATAAATTAATAAATAAAGTCTTTTAAAAATGTAATGTGTTTTTTAAAACAGAAGAACAACTGTGTTTCAAGTTGAAATTTTTTCTTGTTTTTTTCTTTTTTTTTTTGGTTGAAATATATTTGACCTATAACTGTGTCAATTTAAGAAATCAACACGTTAATTTGCTACGTTCATATAATATGTTTGTAGCATTAATTAGCACCTTTATCATGTTATATATTTATCATTTCTTTTTAGTAATTGGAATAATTAAGTTCTAGTCTCAGCAAATTTGATGATGATAATAAAACAATATAGTTGCTTATATTCACTATACTGTGCATTAGATCTCTAGGACTTACTTACTATTCACTTCAAGTTTGTTGCCTTAAACAACATCTGAAAATTTTCTTAAAGAAATAAGGAGTTTCAGGGGCGCCTGGGTGGCGCAGTCGTTAAGCTTCTGCCTTCAGCTCAGGGCGTGATCCTGCGTTCTGGGATCGAACCCCACATCGGGCTCCTGCACTAGGAGCCTGCTTCTTCCTCTCCCACTCCCCCTGCCTGTGTTCCCTCTCTTGCTGGCTGTCTCTCTCTCTCTCTGTCAAATAAATAAATAAAATCTTTAAGAAAAAAAAAAAGAAATAAGGAGTTTCAGGGCAGCTGGGTGGCTCAGTTGGTTAAGCATCTGCCTTCAGCTCCGGTCATGATCCCAGCGTCCTGGGATCAAGTCCAGCATCAGGCTCCCTGCTCACTGGGGAACCTGCTTCTCCCTGTCCCTCTGCTGCTCCCCCTGCTTGTGCTCTCTCTCTCTCTGTCAAATGGATAAATAAAATCTTTAAAAATATATGTATATAAATAAGGAGCTTCACCCCGAAGAAAGACTGAAAGACATATATAAAAAATTATCTCTTGTAATTGTTCATATTCTCAAATCAAAAATTACTTGTTGATTATAAAAGTTGTGTACAATATTTGGGAAAAGAGATTGACTATTGCTATTTGTAGTTGGCATTTGTTTTGCATCTTTTTCTCCAGGTGATGAAAGTATTTTTAAGTTAAAATATAATCTATTGAGGGGCGCCTGGGTGACTCAGTTGGTTAAGCATCTGACTTTTGGTTTTGGCTCAGGTCATGATCTAATGGGTTGCAGGAGCAAGCCCCTTGTGGAGCTACTCCTGATCCCACCCCCAACCCGCGCCCTCAACCCAGAGTCTGCTTGAAGATTCTCTCTCTCTCTGCCCCTCCCCACATGCCTGCTCTTGTGTGCATGCTCGTGCACGGGCTCTCTCGCTCTCTCTCTCAAATAAATAACTAAATCTTTAAATATATATATGTAATCTATTGAGTAGAATTTATCATGTGCTACAATTTTTCCTCTGGTCATCAATGAGATTGTTTCTTCCCCTCAAATGCTTTCTTATTTATTAATATTTAACAACTTGTTATTTGATTAGTAGAAAAAATTGAGCACCTTGTTTGAGGGAGGATTGGTTGTTGGTAATTTTTCTGTAAACTTCTTATTGAAGTATAACATAACTAAAGAAAAGCACACAAATCATAAGCATATAGTTTAATTTTCACACAGTGAAATGAATCTCAATGTTTTTGTGCAATTGTAGATTTTATGTTTTAAAAATTCATTTGCTATTTGTTTGATTACCCTCAAGTAATCAGCACCTAGATCAAGAATTAGAACACTGCCAGCCACTCAGAAGCCTATCTGTGCTCCTTCCTGGTCACTCCCCATCAGTGGTGACCATTATCCTGACTTCTAATACCATAGAAGACTTTTGTCTTTTTTTGAAGCTTATATGAATCTTCTTGCTTCTGTTGCTTCCCATGGTGTTTGTGAGACCAATCATGTTGTTTTCACTGCTGCATATCACAACTGTTTATTCATTCTATTATTAATGGACACTTGTGTTATTTCCAGTTTGGAACTATTATGAATACTGCTTCTATGAAGTTCATAAATATACCTTGGATCAAAGTGTGTATGCATTTCTTGGGGTGGGTATATACCTAGAATAGGTGGGATTGCTGGGTCATGGGATTTTCATATGTTCAGCTTTGGAAAATACTGCCAGTTTCCTGAAATGGTTGTACCAATCTACACTCCCACCAGCAAGACATGAGTTCCATTGTTCTATTTCCTCCCCAGCATTTGGTATTGTCAGTCCTTTTATATTGTAGACTTTCTGATGGATAGGTAGTGATATCTCACTGTGGTTTTAAATTACATTTCCTTGAAGACTATGAAATTGTTTATATGCTTATTAAGATTGTTCCCGTCTTTTGGTCATTTTTTATCACCTTCTATACCTTTTTTAAAATTAATTTATAGGACTTCTTTATATATCTGAGGCTTTTCAAGTCAGTGGTTAGACATAAATATACTGTAACTATCTTTTCCCACTCTGGGGCTTGACCTTTTTACTCTCTTAATGGTATTTTTGCTTAACAAATTTAATTTACTAATTTTTTCCCTTTATGTTAGCACATTCTTTGGGCCCTCTTTTTATTTTTTATTTTTTTTAAGTCTTAATGCATTTTTTCTTTTTTTTTTTCTTTTTTTTAAAAGATTTTATTTATTTATTTGACAGAGAGAGACAGCCAGTGAGAGAGGGGACACAAGCAGGGGGAGTGGGAGAGGAAGAAGCAGGCTCCCAGCGGAGAAGCCTGATGTGGGGCTCCATCCCAGAACACCGGGATCATGCCCTGAGCTAAAGGCAGACGCTAAACGACTGCACCACCCAGGCGCCCCTGGGCCCTCTTTTTAAAACTTTGCTTATTCCAGGGGCGCCTAGGTGGCTCAGTTGGTTGAGTATCTGACTCTTGATTTCGACTCAGGTCATGACCTTGGGGTCTTGGGATCAAGCCCCACATTGGGCTCCACGCTCAGCATGGAATCTGCTTGAGATTCTCTTTCTCCCTCTCTCTCTACTCCTGGCTCCACTCATGTACTAAATAAATAAATAAATAAATAAATAAATAAATAAATAAATAAAATCTTTAAAAAAACCTTTGGTTATTTCAATGTCATGAATATATTACCCTATGCTTTCTTCCTAGAGCTTTATTATTTAACCATCTATATTTAAATCTAACACATCTGCAATTGTTTTTTTGTGTGAGGTGTGAGACAAGGGCAAAAGCTCATTTTATTTTATTAACACCAACACCATTTATTAAAAAGACCATCATGGGGAGCTTGGCTAGCTCAGTCGGCAGAGCATGTGACTCTTGATCTCTGGGTTATAAGTTCAAGTGCCATTTGGGTGTAGAGATTACTTAAAAATAATAAAAAATGTTTTGGAGTACCTGGCTGGCTCTGTCGGAGGAGTATGCAACTCTTGATCTTAAGATCATGAGTTCAAGTCCCACATGGGGTGTAGAGATTACTTAAATAAATAAAAAACCTTAAAAATAATAATAATAAGGGTGCCTGGGTGGCTCAGTGGTTGAGCATCTGCCTTCGGCTCAGGTCATGATCCCAGGGGCCTGGGGTCGAGCCGTGTGTCAGGCTCCCTGCTCAGCGGGGAGTCTGCTTCTGTCCTTCTGCCTCTCCCTCTGTGTGTGCACTCTCTCTCTCTGTAGCTCTCCCTCTCTCTCAAATAAATAAAATCTTTAAAAATAATAATAATAATAAATCTTCTAAAAAATAAATAAAAAGACCATGATTTCACTACTGTACTGCAGTTTTATCTTTGTCATAAATGAGGTAACTATATATATGTGGGTTTCTTTCTGGAATTTCTGTTCTCTTTCTTTGGTCTATTTGTCTTTCCCTGGGTCTTCATTATTACAACAACAGGACGAGTCTTGGCAACTGGTATTCTGCATCACCAACCTTGTTTCTTCTTCTTCAAGATTGTATTGACTATCTTGGTCCTTTGCATTTTCAGATAAATTTTAGAATCAACTTATCAGTTTCTATGGGGAAATGAAAACAACTGCTAGGATTGCTATTAGAATTGAATTAAATCAATAAATCAACTTGGAAAAAATTGATACCTGTGGTAGCTTTATAATGTGTCAATTTAGGTAGGTAAAACTACATCTCCCAGAATTCCTTTCCCTGATGGTTTTTGGTTAAAGTGGACCACAGGAGACTTTTTTTTTTTTTTTCATGAGATTTGAAGGGCAGAGGTAATGCAGCAGTCATAATTTTTATGTTTAGAGTTCCAAAGCAGGCACTGTTATAGCTCGTTCACATTGTCACTTATTTCATGGCTCACCTTGTTGGGGTGGTAACAGCAGGGGGGCCTGCAATTGCTCCAACTTCCTGTGAATGCTCTTTCAGCTTCTCTGACTTCTATTAATTTGGTCATCTTTAATTTATCTCAACAATTATTTGTAGTCTTTTGGTGTGGTGGTCTTGCCCACCTTTTATTATATTTATTGCTAGGTATTTGATGTTTTGATGCAATTATAGATTTTATCTTTTTAAATTTTATTTGCTATTCATAGCTAGTAGATAAAAATACAAATTGATTTTTACATTTTGATCATGTATCCTACAACCTTGCTTAAATGTAGTTTTAATAGTTCATGAACTCTTTTGGATTTTCTACATACACTATCATATCATGTGAGATTAATGTGTTTCCTTCTTCCTTTTCTAGCTTTTTTTGCACTGTCTGGGACCTCCAGTACAGTGTTGAGTAGAAGTGATGATAAAAGGTAACCTGTGGGCACCTGGGTGGCTCAGTCGGCTAAACATCTGTCTTCAGGGGCGCCTGGGTGGCACAGCGGTTAAGCATTTGCCTTCGGCTCAGGGCGTGATCCCGGCGTTCTGGGATCGAGCCCCACATCAGGCTCCTCCGCTATGAGCCTGCTTCTTCCTCTCCCACTCCCCCTGCTTGTGTTCCCTCTCTCACTGGCTGTCTCTATCTCTGTCAAATAAATAAATAAAATCCTTAAAAAAAAAAAAAAAAAAAAAAAAAACATCTGTCTTCAGCCCAGGTCATGATCTCGGGGTCCTGGGACCAAACCCTGCATCAGGTTCCCTGCCCAATGGGAAGTCTGCTTCTCCCTCTGCCCCTCCCCCTGCTGCTCCTGTTCTGTCTCTCTAAAATAAATAAATAAAATATTTTTTTTAAAAAAAGGTAACCTTGTCTCATTGCCCATCTCAAGGGGGTGTTTTTAAATAACTTACTCTTTTTTTTTTTTTTAAGATTTTATTTATTCGACAGCGATAGAGACAGCCAGCGAGACAGGGAACACAAGCAGGGGGAGTGGGAGAGGAAGGAGGCTCATAGCGGAAGAGCCTGATGTGGGGCTCGATCCCATAACTCGAGGATCATGCCCTGAGCCGAAGGCAGACGCTTAACCGCTGTGCCACCCAGGCGCCCCTAAATAACTTACTCTTAAGTATTATGTTTTCTCCAGATTTTTTGTAGATATTCCTTATCAGATAAAACAAAATTTCTTCTAGGGACGCCTGGGTGGCTCAGTCGCTTAAGTGTTTGCCTTCAGCTCAGGTTGTGATCCCAGGGTCCTGGGCTTGAGTCCCTTATCCAGCTCCTTGCTCAGCAGGGAGTGTGTTTCTCCATCTGCCTGCCACTCCCCCTGCTTGTGCTCTCTCTCTCTGACAAATAAATAAATTTTTAAAACCTTAAAAAAAAAAAAAGAAACTCCTTTTACTCTAAATTTGCTAAGAGTTTTTATCATCAATGGTTTTTGCATGATCAAATGCTTTTTCTGCATTTACTAAGATGATCATGAGTTTCCTCTTTCTTCCATTAATATGGTGAGTTACACTGATTAATTTTCAAATGTCAAACCAACCTCAACAAAAGCCAATTTGGTCATAATATGTCATCCTCTTTATACATTGATGGATTTAATTTGCTATTTTGTTTAGGATTTCTGCATATATCTTTTTGTAAGAAATTGGCCTGTGATTTTCATTTCATTTCTTAATGTCCTTTTCAAGCTTTGGTATCAGAGGTTATGCTAGCATCTTAAAATGAGTTGGAAGTGCTTCATATTTTTCTATTCTCTGGAGGAGTTGTATAAAAGTCATGTTATTTCTTCCTGAAATATTTATAAGAATTGACCCATAAGGCCGTTGGGCCTGAAAACGTCTTTATGGGAAAGTTTTTAATTACAGAATCAACTTATTTGGTAGATATGGGACTATACAATCTGTGTTGTATATATCATCTTATTTTTTTAATGTCTATATGATCTGTAGAAATGGCCTCTTTTTATTCCTGCTTTGGAATTTTGTGCTTTCTCTCTCTTTTTTCCTTGACTTACCTTGCCAGAGGTCTCTCAAATTTACTAGTCTTTTCAAAGACCCAACTTTTGGTTCTGTTGGTTTTCTCTATTGTGCATTCGTTTTCTATTTAATTAATTTCTGCTCATATTTTTAATTACTTCTTCCTACTTTATAGATGTATTTTGCTGTTGTTTGTCTAAACTTTCAAGGTGAATATTTAGATACTTCATTTTCAGTCTTTCTTCTTTTCCAATATATGCATTTATTTTATTTTTTTTATTATGTTCAATTAGCCAATATATAATATATCATTAGTTTTTGATGTAGTGTTCAGTGATTCATTGGTTGTGTATAACACCCAGCGCTCATCACATCACGTGCCCTCCTTAATATCCATCACCCAGTGACCCCATCCCCCCACCCCCTTCCCTTCTGTAACCCTCAGTTTGTTTCCCAGAGTCCAGAGTCTCTCATGGTTTGTCCCCCTCTCCAATTTCTTCGCATTCGTTTTCCCTCTCTTCCCCTCTAGTCCTCTGTGCTATTCCTTATATTCCACATATGTGTGAAACCATATGGTAATTGTCTTTCTCTGCTTGACTTATTTCACTTAGCATAATCCCCTCCAGTTCCATCCATGTTGATGCAAATGGTGGATATTCATCCTTTCTGATGGCTGAGTAATACTCCATTGTATATATGAACCACATCTTCTTTATCCATTCATCTATTGAAGGACCTCTTGGCTCTTTCCCCAATATATGCATTTAAAGCTACAAATTTCCCTGTATCTTTTTGGAGGAACACAATTTAACCCACTACACAGCCTTAAATTAATTATTATTTTTACTACTTCCCTGACAATGCTAGGACTTTAGAACACTTTAACTCCATTTACCATCTCCTGCCTTTTGTGTTATTATTATACATTAATTCTGTATATTTTAAATTGCAAAGAACGTTACTGCTATTTTATATAGTCAAAACCCATTTGTATTTACCCATATATTTAGCTTTTTCATTGCCCTTCATTTGTTTTCTACATTTTATTTTTCCATCTTGGAGCATTTGCTTTCCCTTTTGCTCTTAGTCTGCTGGGACTCCAATTACGTGTATGTCAGATCTGTTCGCTATGTCCCATTTGTCTCTGCTGAAATTCTCTTTTTCTTAATCTATTTTCTCCTTTTTCTCTATTTTCTTGAATATCCTCATCATAGTTATATTTTAAAAATTGTCTGATATCTATAATTCTGAATCTCCTGTCTGATTTTTCTCTCATGTTCATGGTCATTTTGTCTTATTTCTTGGTATGCCTGATATTTTTTGATTGACAGTCAGATATTGTATTGAAAAACTGTAGAAGCTCTGCATCCTGCCAGAATTTCCGGGGAGGGCTCATCATTTCCTCTGCTAGGTGGGTAGAGTTAAGGCTAATCACCTTAATCTAATCAGGACTGATGACTCAAGGTTAGGCTGCAGTTTTACCGTATAAGCTTTTTGACCTCTTCATCATTCCCACCCTAGAGTATAGCCTGCAGAGCTCCAGCCAACAGCGTGGGCAGTTCCCCACAGTCCTATTCGTGACCTGTCTTGAACTCTAATCCCTAACTCTTTGGTAGACTGAGATGATCAAAAAACTCCACTCTGCTTTTCAGAAACTTTCTCCCTAGCTTCCTGCCTCCTACACTTTGTTGCTTCAGGATTCAGAAAAATGGCTTAGAATAAACCTATTCAATGGGGCTCAGTTTTCTGCCCCTCCAGCTTCCAGTTTGTGTCTATTTAGATCCACAGGACTGCCAAAAGCTCTGATGGTTTCTCTGCCTTCCAGCAGCAACCCTTCCCCCCAAGACTCTTATACATTTCCAGCCACATTCCTTGAGCCCATATTTGTGAAATTCCCCATGGAAAAACATGACTGCAGAATGTTAGTTCAGCTCTCCATGGTTTTCCCCTGTTCAGAATCTTGACCTCTCAAGTTCTAAGTTGCCTTAGCAGCGTCCCCATACCCAAGATTTTTTTAAAATCCAACTTCTCTAGTTATTCTTAAAGGGTGCATTTTTCTGCCATAAGTTACCCTATAGTGCTAAAAGTAGACGTTCTAACCACAGAGTTTCAGAGCTTCCCCTTCAGTAGAGCTATTGATTATGATTTGGGAAGTTAGACTGCTGAACAAGAGAGTTTATCTTTTTTTTTAAGATTTTATTTATTTATTCAACAGGATAGAGACAGCCAGCTAGAGAGGGAACACAAGCAGGGGGAGTGGGAAAGGAAGAAGCAGGCTCATAGCAGAGGAGCCTGATGTGGGGCTCGATCCCACAACGCTGGGATCACGCCCTGAGCTGAAGGCAGACGCTCAACCGCTGTGCCACCCAGGCGCCCCTATCTTTTTTTTTTTTAAATCAGGTATATGATGGTCTCTAAATCCCAGCTGTAATTAGGTGTCCTATGACAAAATATATATTTAAATTATAGAACTTGTCATTGGACACTTCTGTCTGTAAATTAATTTAGAAAAATAAATATACAAAATAAAAAACAAATATTTCTCACAGTTCTGGATGCTGGGGCCAGCAGACTCTTGTCCGATGAGAACCCTCTTTTTGGTTTACAGATGGCCACCTTCTTGCTGGATCTTCACATGGTGGAAAGAGAGATCATTTTTCTTGTGTTTCTTCTGAGGGCACTAATCCCATTGTAAAGATTCCACCCTCATGGTCCCACATCCAAAAACCATTACACTGGGGATTGGGGCTTCAATGTATGAATTTTGGTGGGGACACAAACATTCAGTCCATAGTAGCCATGAATTGTGGTATACGATTAACTCAATTTTCTGTAGCTATATGTGTAGATGCTGCATTTGCCACCCAGATCCCCTCTCCAGAAATGGAGTATTTATCCCCTCAGCCCCTGGAAGTGCTGCAGGAAGACACCCCTGAGCTCTCAGCCTTCTTTGGGGGATTGTTTTGCCTGAAGAAAACTGGCCCAATATCCTACCTCCTTCCAAGGGTAGCTCATATCCAGTGACTGATCAGTGTAGGAGTATAAGCATCTGTTCCCCTTGCCCAAACTTGGGACAGTTTTGATTCCCAGATCCAGAGTTTATCATCAGGTTGGTTGATTGGGACTGCAGCTCGGTTCAACTTTCTCCCTCTACCAATCCTGTTTCCTTTGCCTCCCTTCCCAGGACCACTCCCTAATAAATGTCCTGCATATTAATCTCCATCTCAGAGTCAGCTTTCCAAAGAACCCAAGTTGTGACACAAACATTAATACAAGTACGTGGCTTTAACCTTTGTTAACATATTTTTCCCTTTTGCTGACCTCTATTTTTCAAATTTTCAACAACAAACATTTGGGGAAAAGAAAAAATATGAAACGTTCTTTTTTTTTCTTTTTTTTTACAAAATAAGATGAGGATGTATTTCTATCAGCTTTAGCAATAACAAAGCATGCCAAATTTTTGTCTTGAACATAAAATAGCTGAAAATACCATAGAAATTGAAAAGCCAAAATACCATCGCTATTTATCTAGAGAAATTCAAAGGAATATACAATGAAAAGTAAATAGACATATAATCAGTTCCCATTAGGTAGCAAGTTAAATACCAAACCAAAGCTTCCTCACTAAATCATTTTGCAGTGGCTGTCTCATTCCCAAGGTCCTGCAATATCACACTTGAGCCAAGATCACTTAGTAATGCTTTTTCATTCCCTCACCACTTGTTCATTTGATCCACCTGCCCCATCTACCATGATCTTGTGAGCTTTCAGTCCTACACATACCTATGTTTGACAAGCATTTCTTCACAACCATCAGTGGCTCGGTGTATTAATTTCCCAGAGCTGCGTACCACAAACTGGGTGGCTTATAATAACAGAAATCATAATTCTGGATTATCAGAGTGTCAGCAGGGCCATGCTTTCTCTGAAACACTCTATGGAAGATCCTCCCATGCTTCTTCTAGCTATTGGTGATTGCCAGCAATCCTCCCATGGCATTTTCCCAATGAGTCTGTGTCTGTGTGTCCTTATCTTTCTTGTAAGGACTCCAGTGGTTGTATTAGGGTCCATCTTAATCCAATATGACCTCAACTTAATTATATTAGCAAAGACCCTATTTTCCAAATAAGGTCACATACTGAGGTCAAATTGGACATGATTTTAGAGGAGATACCATTTAATTCAGTATAGTCTGTCCTCTGGCTCCCCCAAACCCACATCCATTGCATGTGCAAAATACATTTACCCCATCTCAAAATCCCCCCAAATCTTAACCCATTACAGCATTAAATCTAAATATCATGAACAATCAATTTGCTATCTATCTGAAAAAAAAAAAAGATATTGAATACCTATCTTATACCATACTCCAAAGTCAAGGGCAGAAGGATTAAGTATGTAAGTGTAAAAAGTGAAAATTTTCACTTTTAGAAGAAAATAAAGAATATGTTTTCCATCTTGGGATAAGGGAAAATTCCTTAAACACACACAGAAACACAAAGTAGGTGAAAATATTCATAATTCAACTATATTAAAACTGAGACATCCTTTCATTGGGAAAGTAAACAAGCAAACCATAAATTGGGAGAAGATAGTTTCAACACTGACAAAGGATTAGTATCCAGAATATATAAAGAATGCCCACAAGTCAATAGTAAAAGGCAAACAACCCAACAGAAAAATAGGCTAAAGATATAAATAAGCATTTACTGCAAAGGAAATACAAATAGACCATAAACATGTGAAAATACACTCAACTTTATTTGCACTTTATATCATCTTAACCGTTTTTAAGTGTACAGTCAGTAGTAGTAACTATATTCACATTGTCCTGTCACCATTTATTAGAACTCCTTCCTTTCAGATAAGAGTTGTGGGCCACTTCAAGCTTCCATATATTCATGAGTCTATATCTGGATTGTATTTCATTCCATTGATTCATTTAGATATTCCTCCTCCAATACATCTTAACACATCCTCTAATACTATCATAATATAACTTGGTAATAAGTTTTTATATCAGGTAGGGCAAATCTCACACCTAACTCTTCCTTGATTTTTTTTTGAGATTTGGTCTCCCATATAAATTTTGGAATGAGTCCTGAGTTCCTTCAAAACCCCATTGGGAATTTGATGAGACTTGCATTGAATTTATAGATCAATTTGGGAAGAATTGCTGTGTTCAGGATATTGAGTCCTCCCATCCTTGAACATGGCATATCTGTTTATTTAGGTCTTCTTTAATGAATTTCAATAAAATTTTATTGTTTCCTTCATATAGGTCTTGCACATTCTAGTTTTATTGCAATCATAAGTGGGTTTTTTTTAAGTATGGCTTATCAAACCACTGTAAAAAGACATTTTCAAAGCACTTGTAGACATTTAAATATGAACTGGATATTAGATGATATTAAGGTATTGATGTTAATTTGGTTAGGTTAATATGTTTAAATGATATTCATTATGGTAAAAAAAAAAAAAACCAAGATCTTTAATTATTAGAAACATACACCTAAATATTTACTAGTAAAGTGACATGATATTTTGCTTGTTTAAAAGTTAATAAAAATCATTTTAAATAGTTTATTTTACAAATAAGGGAAGAGATAAAAGAAGAATGGCAAAATAGTGACAATTGTTGAAGCTGGGTAATGGTTATAAGGGAGTTCATTATACTATTCTCCTTATTTTTGTGTATGTTTGAAATTGTCCATAATAGACTTTAAAATTATATTTTCTACTTATTTTTTGCTAAGGTATAGAAATGTATGTACCCATTCTGTGGTATTTTATTATGGCAGCCCTAACAAACTAATACGCTTCATATAAGTGGAATCATACAGTATTTGTCCTTTTCGTAACCAGCTTATTTCACTTAGCATATTTTCCTCAAGCTCCATCCATGTCATAGCATATGACAGGAATTCCTTCCTTTTTTAAAAGTGGAATAATATTCTTTTTTTTTTAAGATTTTATTTATTTATTTGAGAGAGAGAGAGAGAGGTGGAGGGAGAGGGGCAGAGGAAGAGGAAGAAGCAGGCTCCCCACTGAGCAGGGAGCCTGACTCTGGGGCTAGAGCCCAGGACCCCAAGACAAACGGATCACGATCTAAGCAGAAGGCAGAAGCTTAACCAACTGAGCCACCCAGGCGCCCCCAAAAGTGGAATAATATTCTATTGTATATGTGTACCACATTTCATTTATCCATTCATCTGCTTGTGGACATTTGAGTTGTTTCCACCTGGATGTTGTGAATAATGCTGCTATGAACACAGCTGTGCAAATATCTCTTAGAAATCAGGCTTTCAATTCTTCTGTATATATGCAAGAGGGATTACTGGATCATATGATAGTCTGATTTTAAATTTCTGGAGGAAATGCCATACTGTTTCCCATGGTAGTCGCACCATTTTGTAGTCCCACCAAAACTGCGCAAGAATTCCACAATTTCTCCACATCCTCATCAGCACTTACTATTTTCTGTTCTTTTGATAGTAGTCATCCTAATGGATGTGCAGTAGTATCACAGCATGGTTTCCATTTGCATTTTCCTAATGATCATTCGGTATATATAAAAATGCAGACTAAGACCTTTTTCAAATACCATTTACCTCCACTATATTTATTGGAAAAATTAATTTGACAATACCAAGAATTGACAAGGACAGAGATTTTTTTAAAAATACACACTGCTGGTGGGCATATACATCATCAACAATCTCTTTGAAAAATAATTTGGCATTACCTTGTAAAAGTAAACATTCATTTTCCCTAAGACTCAGCAATTCTATTCCTAGGTAGTCCATTCCTGTGGTGCTTTTCAAATCCTGAGTCAACACTCATTTGTGAGTTCTGTAAACCATTTACTGAGAGTCACAATTAGCACTTTTAAGCAATGGAGAAGTGTGTTTACTGGTTGAAGACACCAGTTGCATTTCTATCTCTCAAACAAATAAAATCTTTATAAAAAAACAAAATGATCATAATACCAAAACTTAGAAGCAAACCAAGCGGCCAGTAAAATTGTAAATTTGTGGTATATTCATACAAGGCGATTCTATAAAGCAATGAAAATGAATTCATGAGACTTACAAACATCTCCTTAAGTGAAAAAAGACCACAAAGACTGACATTTTTATAAAGCTCCAAAACAAGTAAAACTGAACAATATGTTGTTGAGGGATACACACATGGGAAAGGATTAATAAGGATAAATTAGTATACACAGAATAATAAAATTGGGAACACATTTGCCAAGTGGATGAAATGGGAAAGAAAAGGGTAGATGCAATAGTATTGGTGCTCTAGTTCTTACATGCATTCATGGATATTCATTTTATTAATATGCAATATAAATTACTAAATATATTATTATGTATATATAGTTAAACTTATGTATGTATAAAAATGTTCCTTCCTAAAAGTGTACATCCTCTATCTTCTTGCACCGTAGTGAGTCAACATTCCCAAACAGAAACTGAATTTCCTGAAAAACAGGTTAAGAAGTTAAAGACAACAAGGGGAAAAATGCTTGTCAGCATGCCAAAGGTCAACATGTATCATTTCATGTAAGCATAGCTTACTTTCAAGCAGTTTCCTGAGGCCAGGGCATGGAGTAGGGAACGATAACAGCTAGAGCACTACCTTAAGCGTGACAATTAACTGTGCTTTCCTTCCTTTGATGGTACATATGCTATAGTATATATATATATGGAAAATCACTAAACTTTGTTGGTGATGTGTATACCCAGTGTATCCACATCCCAACCGAGTCAGTACAATGCTGATATCTTTATGGGCCCATTAGTAACTTCTGAGCTAACAACTATGGGAAGAGTAATGAATCAGAGCCATCCCTCTCAATTATTAATTTAGAATTGGAACAAACTTTCATTGCTTTCCTAATTTTAAATGAACTTGGGGCAGCTCGTCCAAACTTCCCATTAAGTGGAAAGCAACTCATTCGTTCTCGAAATGTGGCTCACAAGAAGCAACAGAATAGCAGTTGCAAGGGAAGGGAAGAGGCAGTTAGGAAAACGGAAAAGAAATCCCCCAGGAGAAAGGGATTGTGAAAGATGAAAAATGGAAAATTTCCACGCCAAGATTCCCAAAATAATATGCAAGATCGGAGGGGAAACTTTAAAGGGTTCTTTTCAGTGTAATAACAATAAAGAAATTCAGCTCAGGAAATCCATGCTTTAAAAAAAGACAATAACGAAAACCACTCGACTTCAGCAAAACCCACTGCAAAGATGGCGGTGGGACGAAGCCCCTTCTCGTCCCGCGGCCAAAGGTTCTCGCTTCGCATTTCCCACAAGCCCCTCCGCAAGGCCCCGCTCTCAGAAACCTGCCTGGCCGGTCCCCCACCACTGCGCACGCGCCGCACCACGTCACGTGCCCTCCCAGGGCTCAGCGGAGCTGGCAGGAGGGGCCTTGCCAGCTTCCGCCGCCGCGTTGCTTCGGGGCTCGAACGGCGGGGTCGCGCTGCCTCCGCCGCCGAGGGGCAGCCGGGGGTCGCGGGGCCGAGCGAGGGGCACGCGGCGGCGCGGCCATGGGACTGCGCCGACCCCGGTGACAGCAGGGAGCCGAGCGGCCTGGGCCCTGAGCGCGTCTCCTCCGGGGGGCCTCGCCCTCTTGCTCGCAGGGCCGGGGCTCCTGCTGCCGTTGCTGGCGCTGCTGCTGGCCGCGGCGGCGGCCAGGATCATGTCGGGCCGCCGCTGCGCCGGCGGGGGCGCGGCTTGCGCGGGCGCGGCGGCCGAGGCGGTAGAGCCAGCCGCCCGCGAGCTTTTCGAGGCGTGCCGCAACGGGGACGTGGAGCGAGTCAAGAGGCTAGTGACCCCCGAGAAGGTGAACAGCCGCGACACGGCAGGCAGGAAATCCACCCCGCTCCACTTCGCCGCAGGTAACCGGGACCGACGCCGCCTCGCTTTGCCCTACACCCCACCTGCCCACCCTGGCTCTCAGGCCTGAAACCAAGCACGGTGCTCTTCTGACCCCCGGTTTTTCCCCCCGAGGACTCCCGTGCTGGTCATCTCGCTCTCTTCGTTTGGGGACCGAGGCGAGGACCTGGGGCTAGGGGGCGAGAGTGCCCCACTCACGGGATTTTTTTTTTTTTTTTTTTTTTTTTTGCTTTGTGTTGTATCAACAATACCTGTACCAACTTCCGGCCTTGCTGCTCTAAGAGCCTTCCCATACGCTAAAAAGAGTAGGGGACTCAGGAGACCTTGTGATTTGAAAGGCCAGTTATCTCCAAAGTCTATCGTTCTCGCAAGTTCCACTATAAGTCTTATCAATCCTTTGGGTTAAGGTCTTAAAGGCCTTTGTAAAATGCAAGGATGTAATTTAGGAGGAGTAGCTTAATTAGCCATTGACACGTTATTGTTAATGGGTTTATCAGGACGGTCAGTCATTAGCAAGTTTCTGGAGAGGCTAGAACTGGAAATAGTCAAGTTTGGGTGAACTGAGTGAGATCTGACTTCGGGTGGGTGCGGGCGGGTCGTGGCTGCCACATACACACACAAGTTGGGGTGGAAAGTGGTAGGATGAGAGGAAAAGATGGTGGAGGTACTTCAGCCTGGATCTAGAATTGAAGTTGGGACGAACCTCGCCCCATTCTGAGATTTAGATCGTTTGAATTACTTTTCCTTTCATATTTACTAGGTTGACTTTATGATATAAAGGTATTAAGTTTAATTGAAGAATTTAAAAGAACTAGGGATGAGACGCTCTGTTTATTTCCATAAAGCATTTATACCTTTCACTTGGGGAAAGATCATGACTATATCCTCAGGTGAGCTATGCATGATTGAAAATAGGAGTAGGTACTCATGATAATCTTGGGTTTTTTATTTTGTATTACGTGATTGTTTAAAATAATTTTTTGAAAAAAAGGATACGTTTTAAAACGTTCCCTTCTTTTGGAGTAGGCATGATGAGCAGAGAAAGAGTGTAAGAAAATTTTCCATGTTCACAGACATTGCTTTTACTTGATTTGTTTGCTTTAACTTTGTCCCTGTTTTAAAATCTAAATACTAGAAGGTATGCTTTCTTTATCAGTTCCAACTTTGTTGGGTTCCTATTTGGGGAGCCTTTTTAAGAGGAAGGTTTGGTGGGAGAAATAGAAACAGCCTGTGGGCTGCAGAAAGGGAAAGGAGAAAAATACTAAAGTCAAATCTCACCTGTTTGCCATTTTCCCTAAAATTTTAGTGATCAGTGCTATCTTTTCTCAGCTAATTTGGATTATCCTGTTTGGCCATGTAGTCAACACTTAACCGATTTGGCAAATTGTCATAACCAACTGATAAGTAATCCAAAGGGTAGTGTTACTTAGATTCTGTTCACTTGATCTGTGGGACAAAAATAGCCAAGCAAGATCTCAGTTGCTACCTTTCAAGAATTTGGTGTATTAATGAGTTCATATCTGAAAATAGTAATATTTAGAGGTTGTGGGATTAGCTTCTTATTGACCTTGTTCCTCCACCATCCCATCCTCAGTTCTTTCCCAACATTTCAAAGTACTTTTTTACATAGATTTCCTGTGGCTCTGACTGAAACGGAAAATTTGCTTTAGGAACCAACCTGTCTCACTATTTACCCAGATTATCTGGTACAGGTTATACAACTAAGAACTTAAGGTGTAAAAGAATAATAAAATAAAAGTTGCTAATGGTGTACATTAAACCACAGTATTAAGAGCCTTGCATTTAAACCCAGGCGTATAAGAAACTTTAAAAATTTGCTTTGTAAATTCAGTCAATTAATGAGAGAAGCTATTTTAATTTTTAAATAAATGCATCCAGCTGCATTTTCTCTTCTATGTGGAAAATACATTTTATAATTTCTTGTGGACAGTGAGCTGTCACTCATGTTGGTGTGCATATAAACATGCCATTGGAAGCTCAGTGTAGATGTGGGGACTGTGTTTGTACATTGTACGGTAAGCTATGGGGGGAAATTCTTTTTATTTATTTATATATTTTAACCAATTAAAGTTTGGAGGTTTTATGGGGGGAGGGGACACGTTTTTGTCTTTCTCTCTTGATTTCCAGGGAGTTGGAATGAGATCTGTGCAGGCTAAGGAAATGAATCATGGTAGAAGAACAGTTTAGAAAAAATTTGGTTTGTCTTCTCATCTAAAATTGTTAGTTAAATTAAATGAATAGTCCTGCTCCCAATAGTCAGTTAACTCCCAAGGAGTTAAGTTCTTCTGTTAATGAAAAATAACCAGTATAAATAGGAACTTTTTTCTGTTGGGTGCTTTTTACTATTAAACTAGATTGCATTTCTTCAAGATAAATATGATTTAAGAAGCCATTTTTTTTTTTAAGATTGATTTATTTTAGAGTGAGAGAGCATAGGGTACGGGGGCGGGGAGGGGGCAGAGGGAGAGAGAGAGAAAGAATCTCAAACAGACTCTCTGCTGAGCTTGGACCCCGATGTGGGGCTTGATCTCATGACCCTGAGATCATGACCTGAACCATAATCAAGAGTTGGACACTTAATGGACTGAGCCATCCAGGTGCCCCTTCAGAAGCCATTTCTTATGAGAGAAATTGTTTCCTCTTCAATCCCCCACCACACACACACGATATGAACAATTTTTTTTTTTTTTTTTTGGAATACATCACAAAACTTGTGGGGGCAAGTTGATGGATAGGGAGGCTGCAAGTCTAATTTTGCCAAAAGCAGTAGCGTCTGAAATTCTTGACAGTATAATCCCCTAGAAAACAGCAGATTTCAGTAAAGGAGATTGGTTCTCTGAATTTATTTCTGAAAAGTAAAGAAGAGAGACAAAAACTTTGGGAGAAAGTCATGTTGTCTGTCTTAGCCAAAGAAAGAAATACATAGCATACTCCAGAATCTTAGAATGGGGTTGGGGGTGGTGATAGAATTCCGTGGCTTCAGTATTTGGGGTCTGCAGAGAGGTATCATTCAGTAGAGAAATATGTAAAACATCTATTAGGTTTAAGGAATTCAAGTATAGAGATGATGGAAAGAGATGAGGTACATATTTATATGTTATTGGAGAATGACAAGTTGAAAAGAGCTTGCATTGTAGAGTTCTAGCTAAACAAGGTTAACACTTGTATTTATATGCTACTCAGACATATACATTGGATTAATCAGACTGAATTTCAGTTATTATATTCAGTTGTGTGAATTGCATGTAAGAGGGTTTTGGGAGGGTTAGTGTCTTTTTTGTTTTAAAGATTAAATTGAGAGAGAGATGAAAAGCATGCTGTCAGGGAGGAGGGGCAGAGGGAGAGGGAGAGAGAATCTCAAGCAGACTCCCCACTGAGTACAGGGCTCAATCCCACGACCCTGCGCTGAAATGAAGAGTCTAGCTGCTCAACCACCTGCGCCACCCAAGCCCCCCTGGTTTTGTTTTTTATTCAGAGGAGGGAAGTGGAATTAGAGCATGTGGAATTTATTATAAAAGCAACAGATAAGAAAACTAGAGTTACTTTAGAGATGAAAGAAGACTAAGGTTAGACAATGCTACTGTCTTCACATATGTAGAAGACAAGTAGAAAAGTAAAATGGGTATTGGATATGAGTTGTTTGGCTTGGGCAGTCAAAACCAGGGCCAGTAGGTGAAAGGTTACAAGGAGTCAGACTGCCTTTAGTAATCTGTTTGTGGAATAGGCTGGAAGTGTCCAAACAGTGGTTGGATTGGCATCTTTCGGAGATGTTGTAGAAAGAGTGGGCAGTTGGACCAACAGGTCAGAATCTGGAGTGGTATAAGAAAGTGGAATGCTTACCCCAATTGAATGTTTTAACAACTCAGCTACCAAAGATATAATAGCCTTTGTAATTGGCCATTCATATCCTTTCCCAAAATGGTACTGTCGAAGACCTCCAAAAACATCTCAATAGCATTTCCTACTTTTGGCTATAGGCTAATGCAATAATTACAGGAGATGCACAAATGGACCCATATTCCTTACCTAGGACTAGAATTATAGATTGTTTCCCGGATTTGTTTTTGTTGTGGGAGATGATTAAATCCTGCATCAGTAAAAAAAAAAAAAAAAAAAAAAAAAAAAAAACCAATATCGCATAAAGACCAGTCTGTTTAAGAATTCAGAATCTTTCCTGACTTACCAGAACTCTCAGTATATTACCAAGACTTGAGCTACACCTCTTTCTTCAGATCTTGTTGGACTTAGAAATTGACTTCAATAATAACTAGTTTGGGGTATTTGTTTCAATACTCGCCCATTCAGATTGTCAGGATTTGATCAACCCAGAGGCTATGGCATTCTTTTCCAGGTTTCTCCTAGTCTGACGGGAGAGGTAGTGTATCTGTCCCAGGTTGAGCTGGGCAAAACCTTATTCCTTGTATTCCTCATTCTAAAGAAATGCATATGGAAAATACCTTTTTTGAATCTTGGTGAACTAAAGTTAATAGTAAATGAGAGGCTTAATATGTCATCCCACAAAAAAATCTGGTGAGAGTCCTGGCTGTATAAGTCAAAGCTGAAGGCTGCTTGATTATGCATTCCCAGCTCTCAGACCACAAGAGCCTTCTCTGTTTCATGGTGTTGACATTTTCTGTTTCTGAGCTTTTCCTTCTGACAAAGTGCTGTGTGACACGAGCCTGGACATCACTGTCATTTCGTATTGGATGGGTTTTATCAATGGCCCATCCCACATTTTGACTGTAAAAAAAAGGGGTGGTGGTGGAACTTCCTAAGAGTCTACATTGGTTTTTCTGTTGTGACTTCCGCTGCTCTTTGGAAGCCATTCAAATTAAATCATGTTTTAGCATAGTAGCAAAATAAGATGTTATTAATAATAGTCATGGTTGGCAATAGTCCTGAAACTGATGGCACCAAGATAGTAGTGAAATTTGACAAAAAAATTGAGTAGACTCTTCAATGGTCATAAATCATCAACTGCACATTCTCTTGTGAGGGTCATTTGCTTACTCTTCCAACAAAGTATTAGAGAATGTACTAAACAAATGTTTATCAAGTCCTCCTATATCCCAGTTACTGGCCTTGGCCAGTGAACAGAAATGAACAGGACATAATACCTACTATTTAGTGACACAGTTTATTGATCAGCAGATTTACTTCCCAGATACGCCTGTTATGTTTCCCTGTTGGTGCTTTTTAGTGAATTCAAACTCAATGTATGATTTCATCAGTATTTTCAAATGTGGAGCAGTATTCGAATATGAGTCCTGTTCCATAATTGTAAAATAGACTCCCGTGTATCCTGAGCAGTCATGACTACTAATTTTAGGCTTCTGATACCTTTGTAAAGACATCCTTAGGATTTGGAGATTGGCATTAACTCTAAGGATATGCCTTCTCATGTTTTACCTGGCCAGTGAGAACATGATCAGAATATACCCTGCAAAGTTTTTTTGTTTTTGGTTTTTTTTTTTTTAAGAGTACTTACCGGAAGACTCTGAACTGTTCTGGAGACCATAAGAATGAGGATTTCATCAAGGATTAGCCCTCAGAGTTTGAGAAGCAGCTTAAATCTAAAGGTTTTGGGTGCCTGGGTGGCTCAGTCGGTTAAGTGACTGCCTTCGGCTCAGGTCATGGTCTCAGGGTCCTAGGATCAAGTCCTGCGTCGGGCTCCCTGCTAAGTGGGGAGTTTGCTTCTCCCTCTCTCTCTGTCCTGCTTGTGCTCTCTCTTGCTCTCGCGCACGCTCTCTCTCTCTCTCTCTCTCAGATCTTTATAAAAAAATCTAAAGGTTTTGCCAAACTCCCAAAAATCAAAGATTTTAAAATTTGAAATAGCTCCTACTGACCTCCTCTAAATAATTTTTTTTTTCATGCCAGGAAGTGGCTTCAGACCTTCAAAAGCTTGCTCTTCATCTAGTCTTTTGGGATAGCAACATGACCTCCACTCACATATTGTAGTCATTACAATGCGACTTTAAAAACATGCTGATTTCAGAAGCACCTGGGTGGCTCAGTTGGTTAAGCATCCACCTTTGGCTCAAGTCATGATCCCAGGGTCCTGGTATCGGGTCCTGCATCGGACTCCCTCTCCCTCTGCCCCTCCCCCCTGCTCATTCTCTCTCTCAAATAAATAAAATCTTTTTAAAAAAAAATAATTAAAAAAATAAATTAAAAAAAGGTGCTGGTTTCTGCTGTCAGTCTCCAGACAGGTTTCAGTGATCTTAATGGCTAGAGAATCATGTTGATAGAAAGTTATGGAATTAGTCATCTGTGTCTCGGACTGTTGGTAACTATGTAGCTATAATAACTTGACCATTTCCACCTGTATCTTGTCCCCAGCTAAAACTTTAGTTTTAGTATTCAGTCTAGTATTCTTTCATACATGTCAGTATTGAGTCTCTTTAACTCTGGTTTTAAGCAACCTTCTCTTCCCAAATGATACTTTAACAAAAGGCTACTACTACTGGCTGCTTGGGTGGCTAAGTCAGTTAAGTATCTGCCTTCAGCTCAGGTCATGATCCCTGGGTCCTGCTTCTCTCTCTTTTTCTCGCTATCTCTGTCTCTCTCTCTCTCAAATAAATAAATAAAATCTTTAAAAAAAAAAAAAAAGGCTACTACTTGACCTGTCTTTAGCTAGATTACCGATCCTTTAGAACAGATACCTTCCTAATTGACACTGTTTGTTGCAACAACCACATGTTCAACTAAAGTTATTTCTGTGCCCACCTCACCTTTTTTGAGAAGTTAGCCTGTGAGTCACCATTTTGATTACGTCAGATATGTTGATTATCACTAAAAAATAGTGATCTTCCTAAAAGTGCTTGGGCATATAGAGTAACTTTCTAAAAGAAGAGGTACTTTACTAATTTTTCTTTATTCTGATTACTTTTCTCTTACTCTCTAGTTTAAGAATTCTTTTCTAAAAGCATTTCCTCCATGTGGGTACTGAATGGCTGCAATAGCAGAACCATCAATTGGGGCGACTGGATGACTTACTTGAAGAGAACAGTAAGATCAATGACGCCCAGGCAGAGATAAGGAAGACTCAAGTCAGAGCATAGTCGCAAGACATTTGGCCTTTTCCTCAGAATTTTCCTTCTTGGCTTCTGCAATGTCATTCTTAATTTTACTTCTCATCTCCTTTTCTCATACTATGATACATTAACTCAGCAAATACCAGTAAACTGCTGTGCGCCACACGGTATGAAGGCCACTGGGACGGTAATGATAAACTAAGAGAGACTGGTTCCTGCCTTTTATGGAACTTAATAGTCCATAAGGAGGTAAGTAAATAGTAAATTCCAATTTTAGAAAGTGCCAGAGGATATTGCTGTGAACAACAAAGACAAAAATCCTCATTTTTCTGCAGCTTGCATTCTAGTGGAGAAGAGGGAGAGACCAAGTAAACAATGTTAAGATAAGAAGTAATACTGGTGGGTAGAATGGACTGCTTTAGGTAGGGTTGTCAGGGATGGCCTCTTTAAGGTGGCGACATTGAAGTGGATTAGACAATAAGTAGAAAGAATAAATAGGGATGACTACAGTGAATAGTGAGAAATGCAGAGCACAAGGGAGGAGCAGTCTAAGCAGAAGGGCAGCATGTACCAAGTCCCTGAAGTAACGTTGATAAACTGAAAGAAAGCTGGATCATAGCTTGGAAAGTGAAGAGTGGTATGAAATGAAGTTAGGCAAGTAGGTAAGAGCCAGTTCATGCAGTAGGCCAGTAGAGTGATTGAATTTTATTCTGTGAGATTACTGGGAAGCCAGTGAACTATTTTAAAGAAATACATCATTGACATTATAATGATAATATAATATTGGTACATATTATATCATGGTTTAAATAACTTAATAACGATGATTGTTTGTTTTTTGGTGAGTTTTTTCTGTTTTGTTTTGTTTCGTTTTTTATGTAGGCTCCACCATACCCAGCATGGGGCCCAGCCTGGGGCCTGAACTCAGGACCCCAAGATCAAGACCTGAGCTGAGATCAAAAGTCAGATTCTTAACCAACTGAGCCACCCAGGCACCCCTTGATGATTGGTTTTAAAAGGTCACTGGGGACGGAAGTGGAGAGGCCCAGTTAGGCTATTGCAGTAGTTCAGGCTGGAGACAGTAGTGGTTGGGTCAGATCAGGGGTCATTGGAAATGAAGGGAAGTTTGGGAACATGTTGAGTTTGAGATGCCTTTGAAATATTCAGGTGGAGATATGTCCAGTAAACTATCCGGAACTTTCAGGTGAAAAGTCTAGCTGCACTGGAGATTTAAATTTGGCAGTTGTGTATCTAAATGGTATTTAATGCCATAGGAGTAGATGAGATAATCTAAGAAGGGAAAAAAGGGTAGAGACCTGAGTCTGGAGGAATGCTGACATTTAGAAATTGGGTGGAGGAGGCAAGATGGCCTCAGGTAGATAGGACTGTCCAAGACTTGAACTCCTCTTCTGCCACAAACGTGTTTTGTCTGCAGCCTTCCCATCTAAGTTGATGCCAGCTCCACCCCTTTATCTCTCAGTCCAAAATCTTTAATGTCATCCATGATTCCTCTCTCACTCTCACCTTTTCATCCCTACCTTCACCCCACATCCAATGCATAAGAAACTATGCTGGCTCTACCTTCAGAGTATCCAGAATCTGCCACTAATTATTCTAACAATTGCCACCAGATTCTTAGAGTGGTCCTTGAGCCTATATATCTGGCCCTCATTTCTTCTAACCTTATCTCCTACTTTGCTGCTGCTTTCTCACTCAGCTCCAGTCACTCGGGCCGTACTGTTGGCAGTAAGGCTAACTCCTTGTCTTTCAAATGTTGCCATCTCAACAACACCTATGGTGACCTCCCTATTCAACTTCATAACCCACCTCCATACACACACCTGATCACTCCTTATTCTGCTCTTTTTCCTGTTACCTTCTAGCATATTTATTTTTTGCATTTATTGCTCATCTCGCCCCATCTCCACAGAATAGAAGTTCCTCAGAGGCAGGGATTTGGTCTCTTGTTCACTAGCATGTCCTAGGCACCAAAAAAAGTGTCTGTCACATAGTAGGTATTCCCTGATCATTTGTTAAATGAGTGGATGAGACAGGAGGAAAACCAGGAGCATGCCATGAAATGGAAATTTTGGACAGGCTGTTTCAGCAAGGAAGGGAGTACTTAGTTGCCACATGTTGTTGAGAGGTCTAGTCAAATGAACACAGACATATGTCTCTTGGGTTTGGCAACATGGAGATTTTAAATGACCTTGATGAAAGCAGTTGAAGAAGCAGAAGCCAGATTTGATTTGGAAGAAGTGTGAATAGGATAGAATTGGTGACAGCCTGTAGAGATTTGATTATGCAGGGGAGCAGAGAAATGGAAATTTGAGTTTAGGGGAGAATATTTTCCATAAAATGGAAGATGTAGAGCATGTTTACATACTGTCAAAAATGATCTAGTAGAAAGGAAGAGGTTGTTGGGAGTGGGGAGAGAACAGAGACCTTGAGAAGATAAGAAGGCACTAAAGTGCAAGATGAAAAGGGATGGATTTTGATAGAAAGTACACTTCTTTCAACAAAACGGATAGAAAACTAGTGCTTTGTAGTCAGCCTCATTTATTTTCGTGCATGGCTTCAAATGCCATCTTGATGGTCACAGCTCTCGCTCATACTGGTTTCCTGAGTTCAAGATCTGCAGAACTTTCTACTTGGTGTTTGATCCACAAGCACCTCACTAAGCATTTCCAAAACCAAATCATCTTAACCCACGGAACCTGTTTTGTTTCTCAGAGATCTGGTAGTCACCCCCATTCCTTCTCTGTCCCCAAATTAAAGAAGTCACCAGATGCTGTCAATTTTCTCTTTTTAGCTACTTCTGGCAACATTGTGTACAATAGCAAAAAAATTGTAGCAGCTATCCATGAGAAAGGAACTACAGATCTCTGATTGATGATGGTTTAAGATTGTATGATTTTACAGTGGTGCAAAAGTGGAATGCATTCAATAGAATCCATACTTCAGATTTTGAATTTTGATCTTTTCCTGGGCTGGCACTATGCGATACGATACTCATGATGTTGGGCGGGGGCATTGAGGTGCTGCCAGTCAGCCATGCAATCATGAGGGTAAACAACCAGTTCACTTAAAGCCATTCTGTACAACCATTATGTTACTCTTTTTCAGTATAGTATCCAATAAATTTCAGGAGATACCCAACACTTTATTATAAAATAGTCTTTGTGTTAGATGATTTAGCCCAATTGTAGACTAATATATAAGTATTCTGAGCTCATTTAAGGTGGGCTAGGCTTAACTATGATTGATGTTCAGTGGGTTAGGTGTATTTTTGACTTAAGAGTATTTTCATTTTAGTGGGTTTATCAGGATATAACCCCATCAGAAGTTGAGGAAGATCTATAGTTAAATTATGATACTTCCAACAAATAAAATAGGTACTGATAGGAGTTGATTTCTAGGATATTAGATTTTTTTAAAGAAAGATGCAGGACAGGTTTTTTCTCGTTGTTTTTAAACACTACTAGGTATTTGCTTGTCCTTCAGTAACCACTTAAAATGTGTAGCAGTATTTTTCATACTATTTCTAAGAGATGCCTCAGCAATACAAGGATAATTTCCTTTGGAAATTGGGGTCTTTGTGAGGGCTTTTGAAGGAGGATTCAACCTGAATTGTATTGTTACATTGAATTCAGTTAATTTGCAACCGTATGGGTGCCAGTATGTACCAGGCATTGGGTATTTTTGCAGTGATCATGCCATATTTTGGAATTTTGTAAGATTTCATTAGGAATTATTAGCTCAAAAAGATATTTGCACCCCCCTGTTCATTGCAGTGTTACTTAAAATAGTCAAGACCTGAAGCAGCCTAAGTGTCAATTGATGGATGAATGGATGGAGGAAATGTGGTATATGTGTATATATATATAATGGAATATTATTTAACCACAGAGTGAAATATTACCATTTGTGACATGGATTGACCTGGAGCACATTATGCTAAGTAAAAGAAAGAAATACTGTATGATTTCACTTACATGTGGAATCTTACATAATAAAACCCAAACTTATAGATGGAACAGATTGGTGCTTGCCAGAAGTAGGGGATGAGGGGTGGGTGCATGGGTAAAGGAGGTCCAAAGATACAAGCTTCCAGTTACAAAAATAAGTAAGTGCTGCTGATGTAATGTACAGTATGGTGAGTATAGTTAATCACTATATATTTGAAAGTTGCTTACAGAGTAGATCTTAAAAGTTCTCATCACAAGAAAATTTGTAATTATGTGTGGTGGTGGATGTTGACTAGACTTACTGTGATGATCATTTGACAGTGTATATAATTATTGAATTATATTGTATGCCTGAAACTAATACATTTTATGTCAATTATATCTCACTTTTTTTTTTTTTTAAGATTTTATTTATTTATTTAACAGAGAGAGAGACAGCGAGAGAGGGAACACAGGCAGGGGGAGTGGGAGAGGAAGAAGCAGGCTCCCAGCGGAGGAGCCTGATGTGGGGCTCGATCCCATAACGCCGGGATCACGCCCTGAGCCGAAGGCAGACGCTTAACCGCTGTGCCACCCAGGCGCCCCATATATCTCACATTTTTTTTTTAAGGACAAAAAATGATTCCATTAAAATCTGCTGCCTGAAAACAGTTTTAAAAAACACTATTCACTGTTCCATAAAACAAAATCCAGATGCTGCCTCAGTATGACATATAAAAGGGTCCTCATCTGGCATCTTACTAATTGGCATTCTGTGTCCTATTATGAATGATCTGCTCTTTCATGCTTCCATGGCTGTGTACATTTTGTCTCTTCTGCTTGGACTGCAGTGCTCTTCCCTTGTTCCAGTCCTTCCCCTCACTTTTCTTCTCCCCATTCTCCTAATGACCCCTTGATTTTTCTGTAAGCCTTCAGCTCAGATGTCATTGTTGGAATCCCCTCAGGTAGTCCTTCCTGTTCTCTGCTTTCCCCCAATTTGGGTATTCCCTTCTTTGGACTCTAGTAGCATTTTTTTATATACCTCTAATACGGCAGTCATATTGTATTGAAATTCTTGGTTCTTTTTGTTTCTCCCTGTCTTAAAGTGTGAGCTCTTAGAGAATAAGGAGAATCAGAGATACAAAGATACTCATCTTTGTGACATGAAGCCTAGCAATATTAAAACATAGGATCTCGTTAATCTTTCCAGCCATCTTCTTCCATCGGCTGCAACTGGGCCATCCCCAGGCATACACCTTAAAAACATACTATCGCTGCTTTCTCATTCAGCTCCCACTCTGGTCTTAGAAGAACTGTATTCAGCCTTGTGGTTTTAAGAATATTGGGGTAAAACTTCAGATGAGTGAAAAGGGCCTTTTTTCTCTCCCACCACACACGTATACCTCCCCGTCTGCTTTAACATATCCCTGAAATTGTTTTCCATTTCTTTTCTTTCTTTCTTTTTTTTTTTTTTAGCGTAAAAAGGTTTTAAGTGCTGTTATGTGAGAATGAGAATTGTAAGAGATTGAAATTCATTGGTACTAAATCTGTAAACTAGTATAAATGAGTTGTAGGGCTTTTTTTGTTTGATACGGGGGCAGTTATAGCAGAACTGTGGGACATGGTTTTCTAAAGGAGGCCTCCTACCTAGAAAGAAGTTGCTTGCGTTGTGCATGTGACAAAGTAGGGGCTCCTTTGAAGACACCTGATGTCACACCTTTGCCTGGGATCACTTTTATCTTCACTGCATAGACAAATATAAACTGTAAGTAGATTTATTTGTTGCTATCGCATAGTCCCCCAATTTAGTGGAACCATTTTATATAGCAAGAGTTACACACTTAAAAAGTCTGAAAATGTATGCTCCTAAATATGCAGAACTCCATATTTGCAATTAGAAATGCTGTTATAGAGTGGAAAACATTTGAACTTTGGGCTTTCTGTCACGTATTTCATAACCATTCTCTGAAGTTAGTAGTACAGTTGACCCTTGAACAATGTGAGGGTTGGGATGTTGACCCCCTGTGCAATCAGAAATGTGCATATAACTTTTGACTCCCCCAAAATTTAACCACTAACAGCCTACTGTTGACCATAGAAGCCTTACTGATAACATAAACAGTGGAGTAATACATATTTTGTATATGTACTGTATACTGTATTCTTAGAATAATAATGAAGAGAAAATACATTCACAGTACTGTTAAAAAAAAATCTCCTTATAAGTAGACCCATGCAGTTCAAACCCATGTTGTTCAAGGATCAGCTGTATTACCTAAACCATTAGAGAGACCCTTGGCTTTCTCATTAAGATTATTGATATATTCCAGATCTTTTCGTTATTTTTTGAATTGTTGAATCTTTTGTTATTATTCATCCAGAGGCATTTTAGCATGGCTAAATGGCTAGTATGTATCGATACTTTATTGATACTTATCGATACTTATTGACACTTTAGCATGGCTAGTACTTATCAATACTAATTGATATATTTTCTTTGGCACACTTAAATGTGGATAATTTGCTTTCTTCTAGGTTTTGGGCGGAAAGATGTAGTCGAATATTTGCTTCAGAATGGTGCAAATGTCCAAGCACGTGATGATGGGGGGCTTATCCCTCTTCATAACGCATGTTCTTTTGGTCATGCTGAAGTAGTCAGTCTCCTTTTGCGACATGGTGCAGACCCAAATGCTCGTGATAATTGGAATTATACCCCCCTCCATGAAGCTGCAATTAAAGGAAAGATTGATGTTTGCATCGGTAAGACTATTTACTTTCCAGAATTTTCCTGAAACAGTTTGTAACTATTCTGAGTCTAAGTTGAATTCATTTGTTAGTATGATCAAATTCTGCCAGGCTGAATTTAAATACTAAAGAACACTTGGTGATTTAATCTAATCATTATTTACTGAGTGTCTGCTTTTATATGGTATTAAGCTTAAGTTCTTTAAAGAAGAGAATACAAAATTCCTGTTCTCTAGAAATTTAGATGCTCCTGGGAGATCAGACACATGAAGAACCAGGTAAAGTCATGGTGGAAGTGAACAGGAAGTATTAGAGGGAACTGAGTACAGTGACTTGGTTGGAGTCAGGTTGCTTCTTCCTGGAGTCTTTCCTGGAAGTAGTGGGAGAAGGATTAAAAAGGTAGGTAGACTTCTTTATAAAGAGCTTTGAATTCCAGGTTAGGGAGCTTGATACTGTTATGGAGGTAGTGTGGAATCATTGAAGATTTTTAAGGAAACAGTCTGATGAGAGTATATTTTCAAAAGAGTGATCTGGTAGGGGGCTAGGTTGAATAGATGGCATCAGGGAGACCAGCTAGGAAGCTGTAGAATAATCCAGATGAGAAATGATGAGGGCATGAAGTAGGATTATTGTAGAATAGAAATGGCAGGATAAGTACATAAACATTTGAAGGACAAATTACCAGTCATTTAGATTGCTTTAACAAATGATAGAGGATTTACCTGACAGGTTGATCACTGACAGAAAATTATCATTGAAAAAATTGCTTATTTGAGAGTTTTCATTAATCTGGTATTGACTTTTCTGAGCCTACCAGTCAGGGATTTGGGACTTTGCTTATCTTAGCTCTATTTCCTGATGCAAAACAGGGACGGTGGAAATCCTTGGGACAGATAGAAAACCAGGTCTGTGCACTAGGAAAAGTCCAGGTGCTTTAAGCTAGACTTAACTGTTCTCCCCTTATCCCAAAGCCCCAGATCACTATACTGGTCCCTAGCTTAGTTCAAGTGAGGTCATTTATAAAGACTCAAAACACATTATCTAGTAACCTCTGCCCAATTCTCCTTTCCTGTGTGTTATTTAAGTTGCTACTCCTGCTGCTTATAGTCCTTTTCTAGTTCCTGAGTCTCAGATGTATAAATAATCAGCTTTAATAATGTAGGGTTTTCCAAACATAGTTATGTCTTTACTGTCCAGTATGGTAGCTGAGGACTTGTAATATGGCTCATTTGAATTGAGATGTACTTTTTACATACCAGATTTCAGAGATTTACTTTGAAAAAAAGGAGTGCAGAAATCTCAGTTTTATATTGATCACAATATAAATAAAATATTGAAATGACAGTACTTTGGGTATAGTGGGTTAAATAAAATGTGTTTAAAATAATTTAACCTGTTTCTTTTTATTATTTTTAGTGTGGCTACTAGAAAATTTTGAATTACATATGTGGCTTACATTTTATTTCTATTGGCCAGCACTATTACAGGTAGTAAGTAGTAGAGTAGAATGAATATAACCCTGTCAAAGAACAGGAGGTAGGCTCCCCTTTCTGCATCTATTTGCCTGTCTTTCCCCAGCACCTTACTTACAGAGTGTGCTAGAATATCTTTATATAACAAATAACAATACAGAATATAGCACAAGTCTTTTTTTTTTTTTTTTAATGTGCTCTGGGATGTAATATAACGGTTTTGATATGGGGTTTGTTAATCCTACAGAGAGTATTTTTTTCTTTTTTAAAGAATTTACCTGTATGAGTTCATTTTTTCTTTTTTAATTCCACAGATCCCTATTCCTGGGCTATCTATAGCTTTAGAAATTCCGTTTTTGTTATGATAGGACAGTCTTTAACATAGGCAGTCGTTCATTTGGAATGAAAGAACATGCTTTCAAGCAAACTAGCCTTTTATTTCCTTATATACTCTTATCTGTCCTTAGTCACAAAGCAAAGGAAACCTGACATTGAGCTTAGGGGACATTTATTTAATGTGTCTTGTACATAAAATAATGCAATATTTTATATAATCTTAATCTTTAAGATATAACATTTAGCATGCTATCAGGATATGAAAGGTCTTTAAATAACTCCAACACCTCTGGACCAAAATTTTTGAGAAGATGATTTACTAAAATCAAATTGTCATGTTACCATTTTGAAAGGTAGTGTTGCTATGTTGCAGTGCTCTTACAGCATGGAGCTGAGCCAACCATCCGAAATACAGACGGAAGGACAGCATTAGATTTAGCAGACCCTTCTGCCAAAGCAGTGCTGACTGGTAAGTCTGTGTACTCACTTCGGGTATTCTACGAAGAATATAAAAAATTGAGCTTGCTAGGTAGACAGTCTGCTTCCTGCAGTTAACGACTTCAACTAGATTTTCAAAATACTCTCAGTTCAGTTGTTACTCTTTTCTACATCTGGACAATTGGCATTTGATTCTTGTCTAAGAAAAGTAAAGCTTTTTTTTTTTTTTTTTTTTAAGATTTTATTTATTTATTCGACAGCGAGAGACAGTGAGAGAAGGAACACAAGCAGGGGGGAGTTGGAGAGGGAGAAGCAGGCTCCTCTCTGAGCAGGGAGCCCGATGCGGGGCTCAATCCCAGGACGTTGGGATCGTGACCTGAGCGAAGGCAGACGCTTAATGACTGAGCTACCCAGGCGCCCCATCTATTTTTTTTTTTTAATTGGTGTTTAAATTTGTGCTTCCGGCCTTATTTCGGTCAGGGGTAATAGATAATTGTGTGTTACTATCATGTATTCAGGATATTTTTTAAATGTCCCTGCCTTTTCCAAGCAAAAATGAACAATTGGGACTACATCAAAATAAAAAGCTTTTGCACAGAGAAGGAAACAGCCAACAAAACTAAAAGGCACCCTACAGAATGGGAGAAGATATTTGTAAATGACATCTCTAATAAAGGATTACTATCCAAAATATATAAAGAAATTAGAAAAATCAACACCCAAAAAACAAATAATCCAATTAAAAATGGACAGAAGACATGCATAGGCATTTCTCCAAAAAGACATATGCAGATGGCCAACAGACACGTGAAAAGATGCTCAACATTGGGGCACCTGGGTGACTCAGTCAGTTAGCCTCCCATTCTTGATTTTGGCTCACGTCATGATCTCAGGGTCGTGAGATCGAACCCTGGATCAGACTGCATGTCCAGCATGGATTCTCTCTCTACTTTTCCCTCAGCCCCTTCCCCCACGCCACTCTTGGGCGCATGTGCGCTCGAGCTCTCACTCAAAAAAAAAAAAAAGATGTTCAACATCACTTATCATGAGGGAAATGCAAATCAGAACTACAGTGAGCTATCCCCTTACACCTGTCAGAAAGGCTAAAATCAGCAACACAGGAAACAACATATGTTGGTGGGGGTGTAGAGAAAAAGGAACCTTTATGCATTGTTGGTGGGAATGCAAACTGGTGCAGCCACTAGGGAAGACAGAGTGGCGGTTCCTCAAAAAGTTAAAAATAGAACTACCCAAAGATCCAGCAACTGCACTACTGGATATTTACCCAAAGAATACAAAAACACTAATTCGGGGCGCTTGGGTGGCACAGTCGTTAAGCGTCTGCCTTCAGCTCAGGGCGTGATCCTGGCGTTCTGGGATCGAGTCCCGCATCAGGCTTCTCCACTAGGAGCCTGCTTCTTCCTCTCCCACTCCCCCTGCTTGTGTTCACTCTCTCGCTGGCTGTCTCTATCTGTCAAATAAATAAATAAAATCTTTTAAAAAAAAAAAAACACTAATTCAAAGGGATACATGCACCCTGATATTTATAGCAGCATTATTAACAATAGCCAAGATACAGAAGCAGCCCAAGTGTCCATCCGTAGATAAATGGATAAAAAAGAAATAGTATATATACACAATGAAGTATTAGCCATAAAACAGAATGAATTCTTGCCATTTGCAACAACATGGATGGAGCTAGAGAGTATAATGCTAGGTGAAATGTCAGTTAGAGTAAGACAAATGCCATATGATTTCACTCTCGTGAGGAAATTAAGAAACAAAAAAACAAGCAAAGAGGGAAAAAAGAGAAACCAAGAAGTAGACTTCTTAACTATAGAAAACAAACTGATGGTTACCAGCAGGGAAGGTGGGTGGAAGAATGGGTGAAATAGATGATGGGGATTAAGGAGTGCGCTGTTGTGGCAAGCACCTGGTGATTAAAATAAAAACTTTAAAAAAAAGCTTAAAATATTTGAAATCTCAGAAATTAATTTTTATTGACCAGTGAATAGGTTTATGAAACATCTCCTTTTGAAATCAAAGAATTTATATTTCCAAGCTGGCACTGCCTAAAATGCTACTTTTCTAGGCATTGTAGTTGTTCTGATAAAAATTTTTTGTAACGTATATGGTTTTATGATAAGGTTCTATATAGGCTGTCAGTTTTAAGAAGTAAATATTTTAAAATCTAAAAAAAATAAAATAAATGTCCCTGACTTTTCCAGATAACATGTTTAACCCCTTTATGTACTATTTTTTAAATATATTTTAATCTTTTTTTTTTTTTTTTTTTTATGAAAACCTTTCAAAAAGCTCTAACTGTTCTCTTTTCTGAACAGAGGATTCTGGGCATACCAATTTCAGTGCCTTGAAGAATGTCAGTTATTCTCTCATAACCTGTTCATGTCTTTGGAACCTATTAACATGTATAAGGCTTAGTCTCTAGGTTCATTTTAGACTATCAAGCTTTTTTGAGTAGTAGTATCCACTTCACATGTTTCTCCCTCATCAGAGTGTTTCCTCTTAAGAAGCTCTCTGCCATACTATTTTCTGGATTCTTATCTGTGTGATCACCATGAGAATCAACGTCGGATCTAATATTCTAGAGTCAGAGGAGTTCTGCTATGAACTCTTGTGCTTGGACTTTGTGATATTTCTTCTGGTATTACTGGGAAAATTTAGATCAGTCCCCCAAAAAGGTTCTAGAAAAGCAAGCTGTTATTATAACTATCACTTCAGTGTTCAATTCTCCCTTCACTATTCCATACTATATTCCCTGCTTTTCTCTTTTTAAAAGATTTTAGGACTCAAAGAATCCTTGCATTAGCAATCAGTGTATATTTGTATTGTGGATAGCAGTTCGGATTTTATTTCAACAAATCAGTAAATACGTCTGTTATGTTAAATTATGTTAATTTAAGTTGTATTCATTTTAAAGTTTTGTTTGTATTCATTTGTAAATATGGAGGCTATAGGCATAAAGAGTTTATATTTAATCCTGTTTTTATTTGTATATATTTAAAGTAGCACTGTAATTTTAGTGTTGGAAAATCTTATGCATTCATAAAAATATTAACAATTATGTCTAGTTTGTAATGCCATAGATTGTCTTTTGTTACCTCAATTATGGCATATTGGATTTTGTTTTGTGTTACTTTTGAATGAAGTTGTGAGTGCATTTTGTCCATTGCACAAATAACATATTGGTTTTAGGAAATTTGAGGAGTAAAAAGAAAAGTAAAAGCCCACCAGTAACCTACCACCTAAGACAAACTTTGTTGAAATTTTGGTATATTTTCTTCTTGGCTTTCCTTTTTTGGTGCATATTGTTTTCAAATAGCTTCATTACATAACATTGGATTTTTTTTTTTTTTACTTTCATAACAAATGTATTCCATGTTCTTCATATAAATATTTTTAAACTGCACGATAATCTGTTAATTAATCATTTTCTATTTGTTGGAAATTTATTTCTAAATTTATCTACTTTATAGTTCATGAGGATCGTTATGCATTAAACTGTTATTACTTTTGTGATTAACTTTTTAAAAATTTTTTCCCCCTAATTCACAGGTGAATATAAGAAAGATGAACTTTTGGAAAGTGCCAGGTGTGTACTGGTGTTATAAATATGTATCGTGAATAACTTCATCATTAATTTTTTTAAATAATAAGGAAACTTTAAAAAAGAATGAATTTTTGTTTGATCACATGTATGTCTCCAGATAGCATCTGATGAAGAATACAAATTGCTAATACGTTTTTTTTGTGTGCTAGGAGTGGCAATGAAGAAAAAATGATGGCTCTACTGACACCATTAAATGTCAACTGCCATGCAAGTGATGGCAGAAAGGTACTTCCTTTTGCAACTAAGTTGTGTTCATCCTCCCGGTAACATGAAAATGCATTTGTCTTAGTAAAAATTAAAACATTTGATGAGAATGCTGATACTTTCTTTTAAGCAGTAATTTGGATTAATTCTTAAACTTAGTAAAATTTTATTGATAATAAATAGTTGTTTGCTTCCTATTTACAATAATGAACTTAAAAACTTTTATACAATGCCATCAGTAAATATGTAGGATTTTGTAAAACCAAATTGATGACTATGAAGATACAAAGTTTTTTTCTGGATTTCTGGTATTGTATTTGGATTTTTACTTTTACACACATTTTTTAAGCTATTGTAATTTCATTAATTTGTCTGATTAATATTTCAGTCAACTCCATTGCATTTGGCAGCAGGATACAACAGAGTAAAAATTGTACAGCTGTTACTGCAACATGGAGCTGATGTCCATGCTAAAGATAAAGGGTAAGTAAGCATTGGGGGAAAATGAGGATTTCTTAAATGTTACTGTCTTTATAATTATCTCTGTAACCTTATAAAAATCTTCTTGCTAAACAGTATAACATTATTGAGCTTTTACAATATGCAGATTGCTCTGAGGACACAGGGAATTATAAAACCTTAAAGCTACCACACATAGGACTTACACTACACTTCCAGAAGCAGGAAAAGATACCTAACAATATAAGTTCTCTACTAAGTGTGAGGTGATAATAGAAATAGTCCTGTAGGAGTTCCCAGGAGGGAACTGTCAGTGATGGCTGTACTGGACAGAAAATCCTTTGGGGGAGGTGATACTTGAGCTGGACTCAGCTCAAGAAAGCAGAGAGTTTAGGGAACATCATTGTGTGAGAGAATTTATGTGAAAGGATGTGCTAAAGCAGATACTACAGCATATTTAAGAAACAGTGACTAGACCAGTGTGGCTGGGGAGTAATGAAGGTTAGGGTTGGAGAAGTAGGTAAGAACCAGGTTTTAGAGGACTTGGTATTCTAGTCTAAGGAATTCACGCTGTGAGCCACAGTAGCCGTTGAAAGATCTTAAGCAAGGGGAAAGATTCGTTCTAAAAGAGTTTTAGGGGACACATTCTGGGTAGTAATGTGTCAGGTAGTTTGGAGAGAAAGACCAGAGTCAAAGAGCAGTGAAAGTAATCATTGTAGGGGTTCAGGCGTAATGAGGATCCATAATAATGTTGTAGAGGAAGGGAAATGAAGACACAGGTGCAAGAGATATTATAGTGTAAGAATGGGTAAGATTCATTGACTGTCGATGTGAGGAGAGAGAAAGGAATAAAAATAGAACTGCATTTCAAATTCTGAAACTGAACAACTGATACCCAATGATACACATATTAAAATCCAGGAGGGAAAATTATTTTGGAAGAATTATTTTGGAACCAGAACTCTTGGTTTTGTGAGATGATGAAGGAAACTCAAGTAGAGACAGCCAGTTGATAATTGGAAATGAAATTGGTGGTCAGGAAGGAAATCCTACAATAAAAACTGGTGAGGGGTGCCTGGGTGGCTCATTCGGTTGAGCATCTGACCCTTGATTTCCACTCAGGTCATGATCTTGGGGTTGTGAGATCAAGCCCTGCGTTGAGCTCCACACTCAGTGGGGAGCCTGCTTGAGTGAGCACTTTCTCTCTCTAAAATAAATAAATCTTTTAAAAAAAAAATGGTAAGGAAAGCCATAAGCCTTTAAAGAGCGGACAGGTAGAATTACAGACTGTGAGTGGCCATTACTCACCAGAGGCCATCATGGCAGTGTCTGGTAATTAGTGAGTGATGCCCAAGGAAGAGCAGCTTGAAGGTACAGGTCAGGATTTTAAGGTTCCACTGTACCTTCCTATATAGGAAGTTCTTTCTCCGTTGCTATCATGAAGGAATTAGGTTTAGTTTATTAAGTAATTTACGCTACAGAATCTGAAAAAAAGTTTCAAAGAAGAGCCAGTGTTTGAGCTCTGAGTTTGGAAAAGATTGTAGAAGTAAACCAGGAGGGAGGGAAATCTGTTTACACCAAGGGGACAGTATGCCCAGAGGCATGGAGGGAACTGCACGTGGTTGAGCATACCATCATTGAAGGGTAAGGCTCCAGAGAGTCAGACTATTGCATGCCAGGCTAAGCAGTTGAAACCAGTTTTCAAATGCAAGGAAGAACCAATGAAGGACATTAAAACAAGGAGTAACTACATTAGGGGGCACGTGGGTGGCTCAGTCGGTTAAGTGTCCACCTCTTGATTTCGGCTCAGGGTGGTAGGATCAAGCCCTGCATGGAACTCCACACTGGGCATGGAGCCTGCTTGAGATTTTTTTCTCTGTCCCCCACCCTCTGTCTCTGTCTCCCCCTCTTAAAAAAAAAAGAGTAGCTACATCAGATTTACTTTTAGAAAAATCTGGCTACAGTTTGGAGGCGAAATTGAAATAGGAAGCTGAATAGTACAGGAAGAAATAATAAAGGCAGTGGTGGTAGCCTTGGAGGAAAAAAAGGTGGATGTGGAAGAGACTTGGAAGTTAGAATTGTTAGAACTTAAGTGTTCAGATGGATGTTAAATTCTGTGCATTTCTATTAGAAGATCACAAAAGCTGTATGCTATTTAAAGCTAAGTGTAAATTTAAGTTAATTAAAATTAAATAAACTAGGCCTATAGGGAATCTGTATTAACACAAGCTTCTTTTCACCTTCCCCCCCTATTGTAGTGATCTGGTGCCCTTACACAATGCCTGTTCTTATGGTCATTATGAAGTAACTGAGCTTCTGGTCAAGGTTAGTTCCCTTCTGTTCTTCTTAGAATTATATAAAATCATTTGAAATACATTATATACCTGTTTACTATGTGTTTTTAGTGCTTGGTGGATGGGTAGATATAGAAGGAATATGTATAATCATAAGATGTAGATGATTGATAGGTCAAACATTTGACTGCTTTGAGATTTTTGAGATACTTTAAGATTTTAAATATAAAATAGCACTGTCATCTTGTGAATAGCACCTGAAGTGATGCTGTAATTTGTGGCTAACGGTGAAGTTTCAAAATTCTTGAAAATATCAGAAAGCAATTTTTAGTGATTCATATATATTATTAAAACCAGTCGTTACATTTGCAAGATCTTCCCAGTTATACTTTGGGTTGCAGAAGGCTCATTTGTAAGCTGCGCTTCTTCCAATATGTTGGGAGGCTCTTGTTTAACAAACACCCTCCCAGGACTGAAAACAAACTTATTTTGCTCCCTGTTGGATGAAAATAGAAGATACATACTCTCCTTCAGAGTAGATACAGGAATGTTACCCACACCTATTTCCTTTTGTCCCCCAGTTTCTACACATATATTTAACCACATTCTTGAGGCTTCTCTTACTCTTCACCATTCTGCCCCTTAATACTTTTCCTCATTTCTAGCAGCAGCCGTCATGGGTAGTATATTTGTTTCCAGTGCCTCCGTGCTTGCTTTTTGGCATGTGCTACAACGGAATATCTTCCCGTAGAAATGACTTCAACGATTAGATAATCTGAGTAGCCCCTAAGCCCTTTTAAATGTATAAGGCAGCTACAACATTATACATTTGTAGCAGTAATGCTTTTCTTATTGTAAAACTGAATCTTGAATTCAGTAGAACATTTGGAATGTTACCGTGGATAAAGGCGAAACATGAGACAGATTGCATTGGGACCTACAGACAACTGAATGGTGTTTTCCTAAGACCCGATGTTCAGTAAATAAGAATGGCAGGCTGACTAGAGGTCATATGTATAGAAGAGGTTAGCTGAGGTGAGGGTGCAGTTACCAGAGCAGTCAGGCTCAGGAGTGTCTGGATTAGGCAAGTAGACAGAGACAGGGAATACAGGCAGGAGGTGTAGGCAACACTGAGTCAGTTGGCAACCCTTGCTAAACAGTTGGCTAGCAGAAGCTGGCATTTAACTGCAAACATTCACTTAACTGCTTTTCATGACCTGGACACTGTGGAAATAAATCGTGATGTAGTTGCTTAAGAAGCTAAGGTGATTTTATGCCAGTAGTAGAAGTATAGTGTCAAAAGCAAATGTAACAACAGATGCAAAGTACTTTTCTCAGAACACATTGAGACTCTGTTGTTATTCTAGGCACTCAGTAATTTCTTTAATGGAGCTTTTAAACTGAAGCATATTTAGCTGAGGGCCATGAGGGTGAAAGGAAATCTAGAAACCATCTGATAAGAAAGATGAGTGACGGAGCTGAAGGTGTTTAAACTCAAAAAGAAAAACGTAAGAGTTGCTTTCAGATATTGCCAAGAGTACTGATCTCTTTTGCTCCAAAGAAGACTGGTAGATCAAAGTTTAAAATACATATTTAACTTAATGTGGAAGAGAATTTCTAATAAGATGAGTTATCTAGTAATTATGAAAAGTCATGTTAGTTGAGAATTAGTACTGAAAGTACTAAAAGAGTGAGTAGCTCATTTGCCATCTGCAGGAATGCTATGGGAAGGAATTGTGAGAGATGAGAGATTGAGCTAGAATGACTTCTCCAATACTTGGAAATGGCTGAAATTAAAAAGACTAACAAATACCAAGTATTAACAAAGATGGAGGAACACTAGAACTCAAATACTGATGAAGGCAGTGTAAGAATACTACAGCCACTTTAAAAATAATAATACAGCTACTTTAGAAGACTATTTGTCAGTTTCTAATAAAAGTAAACCTGTATCTAATGTATCATCCATCCAGCAGTTCCGTGCCTAGGGACATAGCATGTGTCCATAAAGAGACTTACAGATGGATGTTCATAACGCCTTATTCAAAATAGTCAAAAAGAAATAGTCCAAATGCCCATCAACAGGATGATGGGTAAGTGAATTATGGTCCATCAATACAGTGGAATACTATTCAATAAAAACTATTGATACAACAACATGGATGAATCTCAGAAACATGGTGTGTGAAGGAAGGTAGACACAAAAGTACATACTGTGTTATTCTATTCTCATGAAGTTCAAGAACATAAATCTAATGTGGTGCTAACAGAATGGGGGCATGAATTATCTATAAAAGGAACGTGAGGGAACATTCTGGGGTAATGAAAGTGTCCTATATCTTGAATTGGATGATGGTATCATGGAGATCTATGTGTGTGTGTATATATATATATTTATATATATGTATGTATATGTACAATATAAAAGAACTGTTTATTGTATGTAAATTGTACCTCAGAAAAGGGAGAAACTTAGAAAAGGTGCAAGTTAAATCTAAAGCTTCATAACTGTTTTTAACAATAAAAGAGTTAAGTAAGGCCCCTGTACATAAGCCTAGCAACCAGCTACTGGTTTTCCATAGGGAAAAAATGTATTTCCGAAATAATAGGTTTAAAAAGTGAACTTTTAAGATATAGCCTGTTTAAGCTTGCATGATGTTAAATTACACAGTACTAATAATTCTAAATTCTCTTTAAAAATTGAACACTAAATATATGCTTTACCCTCCCACCCCCTTCCAACCCCTCAGCATGGTGCCTGTGTAAATGCAATGGACTTGTGGCAATTCACTCCTCTTCATGAGGCAGCTTCAAAGAACAGGGTTGAAGTGTGTTCTCTTCTCCTAAGTTATGGTGCAGATCCAACACTGCTGAATTGTCATAATAAAAGTGCTATAGATTTGGCTCCCACGCCGCAGTTAAAAGAAAGATTATCATGTGAGTATAAAATGATGAATGTTCAACCAGGATATTAAAATACCAACAAACTAAAAATTTGTTCTTTCTCATTTGTTTTTAGAAATTTTTAAATAATGGAAAATTTTCCTTACCCGTGGGTATCTATTGTTCATACTAGCATATTTAGTCATCTGGAGGTTTCTACTCATTCTACTGTTAAGATGCTATGAAAGAAAATATATTTGTATTTTTTTTTCAAGTCAAGTTAAATGAGATGGTATGTTTTTGAAAAGAATGAATTTGCGTTTTGTTCCCATCTTTGGTGTGAGTTTCTTATTAGTCTGCCTTGTTATTCGTAGGATCGCTGTCTTGTAAACATGGTCCCCAGATCTTAACCATCTAATATTCTTTGGTATCTGGCAGTTCTTTGGTTTTCTGTCTGTAACTGAAGTAAATGTAGTGAGAAATAGCCACCTAGTTCAGATACAGTATTGTTGTACATTGATAGGAAACTTGTATTAAATTTGTATTATTCTGAAACAATAAAGGATAATGGGTGGTTTCACAAATCTGATGAGTAAAAGAGGAATCTTGAGAAAATACTCTTTCATTTATTCATCAGTAGGTGGTTCTTGGAAATATTCAGTTTTCTAGCCACTAGTTCTCTGATGTGTGAGCAAAATCATCTGCTACCGCCATGATGTTAGTGTATGAACGATTGATCACGCTTTGTTTTATTTCTTTACTGAGAAAAGTTCTCTGCTTTGGAAAATTCTTAGAACTCTCTGGTCTGGTAATATATTGCAGTACTCCAGATTCCTATAGACCAAAATAGACCCTGAGTTGGCCATCAGCTAGATCTGTGTATATGTTTAGGGATAAATTATATCATAACTGAGGGAAACTGGTATAGCACTGTCTCTTGGGGGGTTATATTTGGAGAATATCTTTAGAGCTTTTATTTGACTATTTTGGTCAGATTATTTTGAAAATAATTTTCAAAAAAATGCTAAGTATCTTTTACTAGCTAAGTCCCATCAATTGACATGTTTTTCTCTTCATCTAGATGAGTTTAAAGGCCACTCATTGCTGCAGGCTGCACGGGAAGCTGATGTAACACGAATCAAAAAACATCTCTCTCTGGAAATGGTGAATTTTAAGCATCCTCAAACACATGAAACAGCATTGGTAATATTTCAGATTGAAGTTTTTAAGATGCAATAACCAAAAACATGTTGAACTAATCATAATGTCCTACTTCTAGTAATAGATTTGTTTTTAAAAATCTGTGTTTTAAAAATGCCTGAACATATATAAAGAAAAAATGTCAAGCAGTACAGAAAAATAGACAATCTCACCCCCCCAAAAGGCAGTACTATTATTCATTTGAGTATCCTTCCAGAAAAAAAATTTCATTCATATACTGGCGTATGTTATATGTAGCTTTTTTATTATTGTAATAGTACATATTGTTTCCTTATTATAAAAATTATAAATGCTTGTAATTGAGAATTTTAAACCATCTGAAAGTAATGAAAAAGAAAATAATTCTGTCATCCATATAACAACCACTTGGTTTTCCTTCCAGTATTATAATTTTTTTCAAATTTAGATCTGAAGTCTGTATGTATCCCCTCTATACTATGTAAATAAAGTGTCTATGTGAATAGAGGCTACTTCGCTGATAGAGGTAATAACACTTCCGTGGAGCTGTAACAAAGGAGATGAAAATTGGGCAGTCTATAGAAAAGCAGTCAGAGAAGAATGAGAGCTAGTAGGGATAAAGTGATGGAAGATAGGAAGGCAATGGTGTAATCAGAGACTACCTTAGAAATACCAATTTTTTAAAAAAGATTTTTATTTATTTATGAGAGAGGGCATGTGAGCAGGGGGAGGGGCAGACTGGGGGAAGAGGCAAGGCTCCCCACTGAGCAGGGAGCCCAGTGCGGGGCTCAATCTCAGGACCCTGGGATCATGACCTGAGCCGAAAGCAACACTTAACTGAGCCACCCAGGCTCTCCAAATAGCAATTTAAAAGGAACAAAATCAGTCTTGCTGTATGAATTGCAGAATGTGCTGTGGGGGAGGGAAGAGGACCCTAAATAAACCAGTGTGTTTCAGGGCAAATTTAACTCATAGTCTTACTTACCTAATGTTTTATAGGTAATTAATTTTCTTGGTTATTGGTTAATTTTCTTCCTTATGCTATGATGTAAACTATGTGAAGGTTATGTAGAAACATATCTATAAAACATATTAAGCCTTCTTCTAACTTAAGTTGTAAAAAATGTCCAAGTAAAAAAATTGCAAAGCTGCAGACTATTAAGAAAGGCTAGTGCAAATTTAAAATCACAACATTATCAAGATGGTGCAGAGAAATTTAGAAAGACTGACAGGAAAATTTTCTGGTCTGAAAAGCTAATACTACATATTATCTCTCCCTAAATATTCTGCTATTAAACAACTTATTTTTGTTATTAACCTCAAGACATACTAGGAGTTAGGTATTGGTGGATAGTTTTGGTGCAGGGGCAGTGTCTTTCAGGTTTCCAGGATGGGTCAGAGGAGTAGGAGTGCGATTTTGAAATGGGCCTGATCAGGAATTCTTGGAAATAAATGATTTGCATTCTGTGTACTATCCCGATAGATGTCCTGGGAAGATACTCACAACATACCAAAGTAGCTATGTTTACCAATTAGAAATGGTTTTATTGAAGGCAAAGAAATGATTTTGGTGACAGCAACCACAACAAAGAATGAATCTGAAGCAAAGTCATGAAGATCAGATAAGCTTTACAATTAACAACAGGTTAAAATAAGAGAACAAATTTCATATGTACTGCGTATTTAGGCGTATGGAACAACTTAACAGTTATCCAGAACTTTTATTCCATGAATTCCCAAGCTTCAGTTTAACTTCATATTTTTACATTGACCTAGTCATTCATGCATCCAGACATTTATTGAACACCTGTTGTAAATGACTATCATCCCCAATATTGGGGATGCAAAGATTTGGGACATGACCATGAGATACATTCTAGGTGTATAACTAGCAAATCCCTACCTCCTGTCTCCTTTGCTCTTTGATATACCATAGATATAGATGCTATAGACTCCAGCTTAGAGTATATCATCTTCTCCCATTGATTTTGACAAACAGGTAATCCAAGCTCCTTATTCTATTTGAGCAACTGGTTGAGAAAGAAGTAAATACTAATCTTGTCAGCTGTTTGATCTGTGCTGTTACCAGGCAGCCTCCAGAGCTGATGAGTGTCTTTTATTACTTGATGTAAAGAAACTCCAACCTTTGGACTGTTTTATTAATTAAACTTTTAAAAATAACATAGACACCATGCTATGTGGGAATAGCTTTGAAAGGAGTGTTGGTGACATTAATTTAAATTTTCATCACATCAGCAGTGGCTTTTTTAAAGATACAGGGCAACTATAAAACTTGATCAGAATATTTAGTAACATTTCTGATAAATAAGATTTGCAGACCCGGCCAGAATTTGGTAATTGTTATACGTTCTATCCAATAGAAGGTCTTTGAGTAGCAAAGTCAGGTCAAAAATAAAACAAAGAGGGGTGCCTGGATGGCTCAGTTGTTAAGCATCTGCCTTCGGCTCTGGGCGCGATCCTAGCGTTCTGGGATCGAGCCCCACATCAGGCTCCTATGCTGGGAGTCTGCTTCTTCCTCTCCCACTCCCTGCTTGTGTTCCCTCTCTCTCTGGCTGTCTCTCTCTGTCAAATGGATAAATAAAATCTTAAGGAAGGAAGGAAGGAAGGAAGGAAGGAAGGAAGGAAGGAAGGAAGGAAGGAAGGAAAAGAAAGAAAGAAAAAGAAAGAAAGAAAGAAAGAAAAGTTAAATAACTTCTTAGTTGTTCTTGATTGTAAACACAAATGTTCTTAAGTAAAAATTAGTTACATATAGGCCTTGATTAATGCTGCAATTTAAATTATCTAGCATTGTGCTGCCGCATCTCCATACCCCAAAAGAAAGCAAATATGTGAACTGTTGCTAAGAAAAGGAGCAAACATCAATGAAAAAACTAAAGAGTAAGTCTACTTTTAGTAATTAAAAATTATTGGCACTTTTTTTTTTTGAAAATACATTGATTGGATGACTTTTTCTTTTTAAGATTCTTGACTCCTCTCCACGTGGCATCTGAGAAAGCTCATAATGACGTTGTTGAAGTCGTGGTGAAACATGAAGCAAAGGTATACTTCCTCTTTGGTAATCTTTGGTAATCCAATGAGTTATTTTCTGTTTAGCAGATGAAACTCCTGGCTTCCTAAACTGTTTACTCTCTCATAAGTATTACTTTTTTCCTGTTAATCTATACTTAAAAATAGTCTAGCAGATACTTTATTTGATTTTTTGCTAGAAAGCCTAAGGATTTACTCAAAAATACATGCTTCCTATATATCCTTCCTTCTCCATTTCTTTTAGTCACACCCCACTGGTCAAGTTATCCTTAAGGGCTTTTTGTAATGGAATACTCTTCATAATATCCTCAGCTAGAAACACACTGATTATGACCAGTCATCTCCAGTCTTCTCTCACTCTTGTCTTCTGTTCCTTGGCTACCATGATAACTCTTGTTGTCTGCCCCAGCCACAGTCTTGCTCTGTTATTTCTGTGACTAAACCAAAGGACTTGGAACAGAAGGAAATAAATTATTTAAATAATTTGATGGAGGGGCGCCTGGGTAGCGCACTCGTTAAGCGTCTGCCTTCGGCTCAGGGCGTGATCCCGGCGTGCCAGGATCGAGTCCCACATCGGGCTCCTCCGTTGGGAGCCTACTTCTTCCTCTCCCACTCCCCTGCTGTGTTCCCTCTCTCGCTGGCTGTCTCTCTGTTACATAAATAAATAAAAAATCTTTAAAAAAAATAATAATAATTTGATGGAAAACAGTTCCCAAGTCAGTGTTCTTTAGTTGGCATTTGTATACAAAGCATTTTATTCTTGAAATAATTATGTTTTCATCAGGCTAGAAATCATCATTTCTTACCTAGGAACTTTAAAAAATACTACTCAGTAAAAGATACACATGGCATCCCAGATTGGAAGAGATAACAGTCCCCTAATTCAACAGTTTTGACAGGTTTTAGCCACGGATCCTTGCCTTTTCCAAACAAAATCTTTAGTAGAAATTCATTATGTAACAATGGAGCTGCTCTGAATGAAGGGAAAAGAAAGGAGTAGAGACCCTTAGCCCTTGGGTGACCCCAGGGCTCTTCCCTAAAGGTGCTTTGCAGAATAGTTTTCTGACATGTCTTTCCTTGGGTTCCCACTCATGGAACCATTTAGAATTCTTTCTACAACTTCTTGTTTGTGTTTCCTCTCAGTGTCCTAATTTCTCTTTGGTGGAATTCTTGATAATGTATAATCTCAGTCTTTCCTATTGTAAATTATTGAATAAAATAAAGTTTATTCTGCTTGACTGCTTGGCATATCTCGTCTATCTGTTCTGTAACTTTTCATTGATTGCTTTTTTTCATACATGTGGTGCATTACTAGAATATCTGGATGCGTATTAAATCTCGGTTGTGAAACTCAGTGAAACAGTCCTGACTAGTGGGGCCAACCATCTAGGTTTGTCCAGGAACTGAGGGATTTCCAGAAACACAGGACTGTCAGTACTAAAAGCGGGGAAGTCCCAGGCAAAGCAGGACCAGTTTGTCACCCACATCTTAACACAAAGTGGTACCCAAATAAAGTTTTCAAGTGGGTGTATTTCACATTTCAGTGAGTTTGGGTATGTGAATAAGTGGATTAATTGTCCTGAACATTTTAAATCAATTTTCAAGTCCCCTAAGCTTGGAGACTAGCAATTTATAATCCAGTTTTGGTTTCATTGAGAAAGTCTTACTATATTCCTGTTCAAATATTCTCCAATTCCATGAATATGAATTGGACTATGTCTCAGATCACAGTAGTGGCCACAGGGTTAATTACTGAGGAACTTAATTTCTCACTTACGTTTAGAAAAATTACTTACCTGGTGGGGAAGAGTGCAGGTGGAGATGAGATGGTGGAATTAGCATTTTACTATATTGTCTTACTACATATTCATCAGTTTCTCCTGTTATCTATCCATAAATGTATATATACCTACTACACATTTCAAAGTAATTTGCAAATTGCTATGCACTTTTCCTTAAATACTTCCATGTAGGCATCATCTAGAGGTCAGTATTTATTTACAGGTTTTTTGGGGGTGCAAAACTTACATGCAGTGAGATGCACAAATCTTAAATGTACATTTGCTAGATTTTGACTAATGTATACACCTGTGCTACCAAAACTCATCAAGGTATAGAATGTTATTTCATGGCAGAGGCAAGGCCCCATCCAAGGCAATCTCCACCCCTAGATGCAACAACCATTTCATTTATTTCCTGTGTAGATTAGATTTGCCTGTTCTAGGCCTTCACATCTGTGGAATTGTACAATGCATACTCTTCTGTAAGGCTTTCTCCTCTGTTTGTTTTGGAGATTGATCCACGTACCAATCACTTTTTCCTTTTTATTGCTTAAAAGTATTCTGTTGTGTGAATAGAACATAATATATTTATCTATACAGATTATATTTTACATGATTAAAAAAGTAAACTAAGCCAGTAAGAATAAATGTTTTAATGCTAATTTAGTCTCCGGCTTTGTTACTGTTGTCTATCTTGGGATAGTCACCACATTTCAGAACCTCAGAGTTCCATAAAAACACACGGATTAAACTTTCTTAGGCAATGTCTACCTTTAAATGCAGTAAATATACTAATACTTTAATGCCAAACACAACTGTTATTCAACACCTGCTCTTAATCCAAAAAGGGTTCTTTTCTAAAATCAGCCTTAATAAACTGGTGAATATATGCTCTATATTTGAGCAAAAACACTTGTTTTAGCACTGGATAATAGGTTTCATTAGAGAATAATTGGGATTTTTAAATTTTAGTAGCAGGCGTCAAATACATGATTGGATGGTTTTAAATTTTGATTTACAGGCTAATTTTAGCTTTTTCTGCACTGTTAAGGTTAATGCTCTGGATAATCTCGGTCAGACTTCTCTGCACAGAGCTGCACACTGTGGTCATCTGCAAACCTGCCGCCTACTCTTGAGCTATGGGTGTGATCCGAACATCATATCCCTTCAGGGCTTTACTGCCTTACAGATGGGAAATGAAAACGTGCAGCAACTTCTTCAAGGTATTAAGTGCTTTCGTGAAATCAACTTTGAAAAATTAATCTTTAAATTTTTTCACATAGGGGTGCCTAGCTGTCTCAGTCGGAAGAGCATGCAGCTCTTGATTTCAGGGTCGGGAGTTTGAGCCCCACTTTGGGTGTAGAGATTACTTAAATAAATAAAACTTTAAAAATAAAAATAGTTCTTTTCACATACTATGCAGAAGTTGGTAATAAAAAGAAAATGTAGAATATTTGGCTGTTACTTCTTAATTCATTATACTCAGTTTTTGAAATGTCATTAAATCTTACTAAGATTTTGTTCCAGAAGCATCTGCCTAATTTCTCTAATAGCTGGCTCTTAAGTTTTTATCTAGATAGTGTTAAAGATGTAATAGTTTAAAGACAGGAAAACATAAAAAGGTAGGTCTTTCTCAATTGAGCATCCATAATGATAAATAATACTCTAAAGACTGGCCCTGCCTCTTCAAAGGTCCTTTATATATAAGGCATGTAGAATTTTTATATAAGGTAACCAACTATTTGACTTACCAAAACATATTTAACTATTGAATACATGCATATTCATTATATTTTTAAATATTTAGATCAAATATCTATACATTTTGCATAGGTTATACATTTCACCCTAGAAATCTGGTCCAATAAATTTTAAAGTGACTTTGACATCTGAAAGCTCACATAAGAAGAAATAGAACCAGTCAAGCCTGTTGTATCTTTAACAGTCATTTTTGATGATCCTTATGCCTGTGATCTGGAAACCACCTTTTGAGAAAAACACTGAATAGATGAAGGCAGGTTGACAAAACAACCTGGAACCTGCCAAAACTGAACTAACTACAAGACTCTTTCAGGATTCCCTTTAGTTCCTCATATACCACACATTTGTTTCAGTGTCAGTTTTGGGGTTATAACACCAGTCCTATTCAGTTGCCTCGTGATGGAGGATTACAGTCCTACTAGTTTTGTGCTAAGTGCAGTTTCTTACCTTTCCAGCTAGTTTTTTGTTTTGTTTTTTTTTTTAAGATTTTATTTATTTGACAGAGCACAAGCAGGGGGAGCAGCAGAGGGACAGGGAGAAGCAGGCTCTCTGCTGAGCAGGGAGCCTGATGCAGGACTTGATCCCAGGACCCTGGAATCATGACCTAAGCTGAAGGCAGATGCTTAACTGACTGAGCCACCCAGGTGCCCCTCAAGCTAATTTCTTAGAGTAAATTGTCAAAGTAGAATTTCCAGGTCAACTTACAGATAACCTGTAATTGTTAAATCATCTTCTAGAAAGGTTGTTAAGTACCATTTTATACTCCTACTAACAGCATGTGACAAGACCTGTTTGTCAGCACTAGGTATTATGATTCTTAACGTTTGGTGAATGTGTATCTGTGAACTTCAGAAGTAATGCTTTTTTTTTAACGCAGAGTATAGAAATATTGTCAGTGTCGGGGCGCCTGGGTGGCACAGCGGTTGAGCGCCTGCCTTCGGCTCAGGGCGTGATCCCGGCGTTATGGGATCGAGCCCCACATCAGGCTCCTCCGCTGAGAGCCTGCTTCTTCCTTTCCCACTCCCCCTGCTTGTGTTCCCTCTCTCGCTGGCTGTCTCTATCTCTGTCGAATGAATAAATAAATAAAATCTTTAAAAAAAAAAAAAAAAAATATTGTCAGTGTAGCTCCCCCATTTCCTCTTTGCCCACTAATGGATGAAAAAGAAAAACCCAGGATCTCATTATTTTAATTTGCATTTTTAAGATAATATGTTGTAATATTTTTTTCCATTTTTTATTTGCCTTATAACTTTGTTTAATGTTATGTTATTGCCTGACATATTTTTCCAAATCAATATTGGTTTTGCCTTCAGTGTACTACTCTAAGATGCTTTTTTACTCCAGGTATAAAAATATTCACTTATATTTTCTTCTGGTATTTTTAAGGTGTAATTTTTTTATTCTTAAGTCTTTAATCCATTGGAGTTTATTTTGTTCTAAGATATAAAGGTACATGTTTTCTTCCTTTCTTGTGAAATTTTAAATGAGCTATAAAGCAGAATTTCAGACCTGAACATGACTTTAGTTATCTCCTAGTCTCTCTTTTCTCTTTTTAGAACTGAAAAAATCTAAGGCCCCTTGCCCCAGTTCTGATAGCTAGTTAAGGGCAGACCCATGGTTAGGTTTCTGGCCATTGGTCTCCTGATTTAAAGCTTTTCCACCATCCAGTGTCCTTGGTTGTAGAACATGCCATCTTTCATCAGTTTTATATTCCATTTTATTGTTTAAATCTCATTTATTGTTCACATTTACATACATTTTGCTTATTTATATGTATATACATGAAGTGTTTCCCCCAAAAATCTTTTTTTGTCTCACAAAAATTTTTAACAAAGTCTTTCTGGTTTTCCTCTACTGTGGAGATTTACTATATAATCTACCAAACTGTAAAAGAACTTTACTTTGAGATAAGATGCCTCTCTTAAAGCCTGGTCCTGCCTTCTTCATGGGAGTTTTAATCACTCTTTCCTTCTCTTTTTAGAGGGTATCCCATTGGGTAATTCAGAGGCAGACAGACAGTTGCTGGAAGCTGCAAAGGCTGGCGATGTAGAAACTGTAAAAGTAAGATATGGTCTTATGTTTTTGTTAACTTTGGGTTTTTACTTTCAGTGTTTAATGAATCTCTACTATTGTAATGAAGAGCCTAGTTATTTATATGTGCCTTGTTTTTAAAGGTAAATAATGATAATCTAGTTCTCCGCAAGTAAGAATCATTGTTCAGTGGAAGAAACTTTTTAGTTTCACGTGCATCTCAGTAAATACTTCACAATCACAAATTTAAATAAAGTGCATGTTTATGGAAATAAGTTTCATTTAATGACCTATTTGTCCCCTTAAAAGAATAATATCAAATTGTCCATTGTTTACGTACGACACATAGAACAGGAAAGGGATGAAGAACTAAACAGTGTGTCACTGTGTCGATGTATTTCTTCTGTTTTTATTTCTTTGCTCTCTCTACCACTGTGTTGCCACTTTTCAGAGCCGCTGTCTCCTAGTAATCTTCAGTTCATCTAGCCAACTTCAGCTCTTACAGGGCCCAACTCCTGGGGTTATCCTCCGTAGAATAACCCTTCCTCAGATTTTCCTTTACTTTTTACCGTAGAGTGATATGTAATGTCTTAGTGCCTGTACCAGATACTTCTGTTACCTATAGAAGTTGTATATCCCAGTACATAACTCAGAAGCCTAACGTTTTGAAAGAGCAAGACTACTTTTCCATTCAACTAATATAGATTAAAATTAACTCAACATGTTTTATGAATGAAATAATTCTTCAGTAATGCAATGGGGTTTCGGGTTTTTTTTCCATTTTATTGTAGTGTTATTTTAATTCCCAAAGCTAGCAGGGAGAAAAAAGCTTTGTTATATTCTGCCATCCCTCCCCCCCCTTGCCCCTGGACTTTTTCAAAAATAGTGCTGGTCCTATTTGAGGGAACAATGACTTGTAATAAATTTTATAAAAATCTGAATTTATTGATTTGTGACAGGAGTAGCTACATGAAGCAATTTCACGATATTTCTATTTGGTGTCCTCAATCCTGAACAGACCCACCACACAAAGTCAATTTTAGATTTTCTGAGAATGAAATACATTGGTCTCAGCTGAACTTGAGCTCTGAGGAAACTTATTCACTGTCCTTTTAAATAAAGAGATTTGGGGAAATTGATTTAAAAGTCCATGTGATCTTTTCCTACTGCGTTTTTATGTAGATAGTACAATCATCTCCAAGTAACTTAAGATTTTATTTTTTAAATAATCTCATTTTTCAAAGAAAAAAACCATTATAATGGAATCTTATTGTTTGACGTAATTTATATTTACATTCTCATTCCCTTAAGTGGGAGGTTAATAAGATACTGGAAGGAAGATTTGGTTTCTATTACTAAATACTGCTGACTTGTGGAAAAACAAGTTACTTGAGTTGAAAATAGTGAGCTGATTTTTTTTTTCTGGAAAATTAATTTAAAAATGAAAGGCAATTAGTTAAAGGGCAACTAGCTGATTTTTTTGTTTGGGGGGGTAAAAATTTCAGACGTTCGTGCACGTACATGTGTTAAAGAGCATAGAGCTGTATTCATTATATATAATATTGAAGGCTAGACTTTGTTTTCATTAGGCGTCTCGAGGAAGAAATAAAAGAGCTGGGGCAGGAATTGGGACTTGAGGAACGAAATGATGCTCAGTAATGGATTGAGGAAGCTTGTCCTTTCTCCCTCGTTCTCTGTGAATGAGCCATCTTCACTTACCCCTGCTTTTAAAATCACTTGATGGCGGGGCACCTGGCTGGCTCGGTGGGGTGTGTGCCTCTTAAGGGTTGTGGGTTCAAGCCCTACCTTGGGTGTAGAGATTGCCTTAAAAAATGTTAAGAAAAGAATTCACTTGATAGTAATTTATCTCCACAACCTTTCTAGCCAGTATCTATCTGTAGACGGGGGGTTTGGTGTGAATTACTGGGACAGTAACATCTGCATATTACCCAATGAACACTAAATTATGTGCTCAATTTGTTTAGTGGTGATCCATCATGCTAGATACTTCTAAGTATTAGAAAACTTGTCTCAGAGTACAGAAAACTAAACTGAGAAGTAGGAAGTAAAGTGGCTGGTGAAAAGTACCCAACCTAGCAGCACTTGGCACATGTATTAAAAATACTCATTCCTGGGGCGCCTGGGTGGCACAGCGGTTAAGCGTCTGCCTTCAGCTCAGGGCGTGATCCCGGCGTTATGGGATCGAGTCCCACATCAGGCTCCTCCGCTGTGAGCCTGCTTCTTCCTCTCCCACTCCCCCTGCTTGTGCTCCGTCTCTCGCTGGCTGTCTCTCTGTCAAATAAATAAATAAAATCTTTAAAAAAAAAAAAATTCATTCCTAGAGCCCAACTTCAAAGCCATGAAATACTGTCTCAGACGGGACCCTGAATCTGTATATCAAACAGCCTCTTGTTTAGGAAGTATAAAAAAGCTTTACTAGTCCAATAATTAAACCCCTTGAAGTTAAACCCACAGATAGCTACCTCCATTGATTTATTAGGCTTAGGTTATCCCTAAGGGATAGGGGACTTTTTACTACTATTGATAGTCCTTAAACTTTTTTTGAGCACCATGATTTTTTATTTATGTTGCTTTTCTTCCCCAAACATTTGTACTTTTCATACAAGCATGAATAAAAGTGTTATTCTTAAAGCTTTTTCTCAGCCAGGCTTCCTCATCTAAACCAAAGAACACAAATAAGTATTTGACTATTTTCTTAGTTTTCCCAAGGATTGTAAGTGTAGTTCCTTGACTATGAGCATCACCTAGGAACTTGTTAGAAATGCAAGTTCTCAGGCCCCACCCCAGACACACTAAATTAGAAAATCTGGAGGCAGGACCCAGTGCACATGAAAATTTGAGAACTGCTGGTCTACAGCAGAACTTTTTAAACTTTAATGTGCTTACAGATCATCTAGGGATCTCGTTAAAATGCAGATTCTGACTCAGATGGGGGTCTGAGAGTCTGCATTCTTAACAAACCCCAGGATCCAGCATACCTCTACTTACATGTGTCACAAAATGGAAGTTAGAATGCTGATAATTGGTACTTTAGATTACCTTTATGTAAATAGTAGTAGTGATAATGATAAAATTTACCCACTAACTTAAGCAAAAGATAATACAGGCATAGATAAGAGGACCACAGGGATTCCCAAAAAATGACAAGGTGAAATAAGAATAAGTAGTTTCTGAGAATACTGATTCAATGAGACAAGAAATTAAATCAGACGTTTGAAATCTCTACTAAATGAATGAAAACAAATCAGACTGTAGCGTCGTGTGTATACTGTATTCCATCCTGCAGAAACTGTGTACTGTTCAGAGTGTCAACTGCAGAGACATTGAAGGGCGTCAGTCAACGCCGCTCCATTTTGCAGCTGGCTACAATCGGGTGTCTGTGGTGGAGTATCTGCTGCAACACGGAGCTGATGTGCACGCTAAAGATAAAGGGCAAGTACCGACAATTGCCATGGCCTCTTTTCCTTTACCTGACCTTTTTAGGAAAATCTGGAAAAAACATTTTTTTGGTAATTTTATGATAGTTGGTAGGTCATTTGTTTTTAGGAAAGTCTGTTACCTAACACTGGTTTAAATGTAGCTTCTTAATTTCAGTTAAGATTTTATGATGATTAGCATTTATATAAAGACTTATTTGCATAATGCCTTATAGTCTTACAATGACTAAGGAGATTAGTGTGATTGATTTTTAATATTAAGTAAATTTTTCAGTTTGCATTGAAGATATTTGAATTCTTCCAGTTTATCTTAAAATTACTTTTTTAAAAAAATATACAGTTCTTGGGGTGCCTGGGTGGCTTAGTCGGTTAAGTGTCTGACTCTTGGTTTCAGCTCAGGTCATGATTTGGGGTCAGGGAGTCAAGCTCCACCCAGAGTCTGCTTGAGATTTTCTCTCTCCCTCTCCCCGCCTCCCCCCCCCACTCCTGTGTTCACTCTCTCTCTAAATAAATAAATCAAATCTTTAAAATATATACACACAATACCCCTCCATTCTAGATCGAGTATAGGTGTTTGTTATATTCTCTCCAATTTAAAATATTTTTAGGGCAACCCTCTCAGGTCCCCTCCCTCTTGGGGAGCTTCGTGCTATCACTTTACTATTGCTCCCACCAAAAAGAAAAAAATATGTATTTTTAAAATTTCCTCCCCACACCCTCCGAAAACAATTCCATTTCTGCTTTCAATAAATTGAGGTTCTATAAAATATAAGCAGTGTGATCCTTTATGCAGTTCAAGAAATTTATCAGCTATATGCAGTTATCTTAATTAAACATATCTTTGTGTTGCATTGCTTATGTAATTTTTCTTTTCAGAGGCCTTGTACCTTTGCACAATGCATGTTCTTATGGACATTATGAAGTTGCAGAACTTCTTGTTAAGCATGGAGCAGTAGTTAATGTAGCTGATTTATGGAAATTTACACCTTTACATGAAGCTGCAGCAAAAGGAAAATACGAAATTTGCAAACTCCTGCTCCAGGTATATTTAAGTATTTACTGTAGACATGGTTTATTACATAGGTGTTTATATTTCTTGTAACTTTCAATATAAACTTAAACTGGTAAAGGGGTATGAAGCAAAGCTATCTAATTCTCTACCTAGATTTCAGAATAAATGTCATGAACACAATATTTTAATCTACGGGGATGTTTACCACACATAGATTTATTATTGTATGAAAAAGTCAGCTATCATCAAGTAACAGTTTTCTGATTATTATCCTAATTTTCTATATAGTACTTTAACCTCAAAATATTTGATGGATTATGTAATTTATAAGGCAGATTTATTTGGCACTAATAAGATTGATAGTACTGGTTTAATACAGGTAGCCGTGTACATATTTTACAGTAAAAACAAAAGTTAGGGCACTTGCTGGCTTAGTAGCTCATGCAACTCTTGATCTGAGGGTCGTGAGTTCAAGCCCCACTTTGGGCATAGCACTTAATAATATGTTAAATTAAAAAAAAATACGTTAAATTTATACTTTGTTTCAGGGTTTATGAAAACTAAAAATAACATACATGAAAATAAGTTGTTTATGAAATTCTGCCTTATTTTGAATGTAGTTTAAAATTTTTACTAAATTGCATTATAGGGGCTCCTAGCTGGCTCAGTCGGTAGAGCATGCGACTCGATCTCAGGGTCATGATTTCGAGCCCTGCACTGGGAATGGAACCTACTTTAAAAAACAAGAATAATAATAATAAGTTGCATTATAAAAACCCAGTAATATTTAACTGCCTCTGTATTCTTTTCATTATAATTTTCCGTGTACTAAATTAAATATAACAAACATGTCAACCTTTAAGGTAGAGTCTCTCAGTATAAAATAGGTTTTTTTACTGTAGTTCCATTGACTATTTTCTCATAGACTAAGGGCAAACTTAAGCCATTCCTCTTTGTCTGTTTTTCACATGCCCAGCATGGTGCAGATCCTACAAAGAAAAACAGAGATGGAAATACCCCTTTGGATCTTGTTAAAGATGGAGATACAGATATCCAAGATCTACTTAGGGGAGATGCAGCTTTGTTAGATGCTGCCAAGAAGGGTTGTTTAGCCAGAGTAAAGAAGTTGTCTTCTCCTGATAATGTAAATTGCCGTGATACCCAAGGCCGACATTCAACCCCCTTACATTTAGCAGGTAAGTGAATGAAGTTTCACAGATTTAAGCTGGTGACGTCTAAGGTTCATTATACCAAAGGAAAATATTTCCTGAAAGTAAACTGAAAAGATGCAGCTCAAATATCTCCTAGTGCCACCATTACACCTGAGTGTGTGTGTATAGGCCAGCTGTGTTTCGTGGTCACTTTAGTGCTGGTGCATTACCTGGAGTAAGAATAATGGGAAAAGACTCTGCCAGTCACTATAGTGCTTTGGAATCTCTATTCCAGTCACCATAGTTTTAAATCCTCTTTGGTGAGTGAGTTTTGGCTATAGAAACTTGAAAAATCAGCCTTCTTGAGCCAGCCTTCCTCATGAGAAGTTAAAGCTTTTCATTCTTCTTATGACAGCTGTTAAGCACAAGCAGAAAAAAAATCTTAAGACTTTCAGAAGTTACATAAACCTATTGCCAGAGTTGTTATATTAATTAGTTAGGCCTACCGTAACAAGGTAAACCACAGACTGGGTGACTTAAATTTCTTTTCTCACAGCTGCGGAAATCAAGGCAGTGGCAACATTGGTTTCCCTGATGCCTCTCTTCTCCGCCTGCAGATGGCCACCTTTTCACTGTGTCCTCACTTGGCCTTTTGTCTGTTATGTGCACATGCCTGGTTTCTCTGACTGTATGTCCTAATCTTTTATAAGGACACCAGTCAGGTGGGATTAGGGCCTTCCCTAACATCCTCATTTTAACTTGATTACCTCTTTAAAGATCTTATCTCCTAATACAGTCACATGCTAAGGTACTGATGGTTAGAGCCAATACAAGAATTTGGGAGAAAATTGAGTACATAACATTTTTTACAAGTTTCATTCATGAAATTGACACAGTGCACGTTTGTTTTAGTGCAGGTGCACGTTTTGGTTCAGTTTCCTTAGCTGCAATGAAAATCCTCGGGAATGGGCCATTAAAATCACTGAACTTACAGCTAATATTCAGTGGGGTTACACTGCAGGAATAATTTGACTCATACAAGTTTATCTAAATACATACAGTTTAAAAAGAAAAAAGTAAATAGAGAAAAAAGTAATGCATGTGTTTTGCCACTTTGTGTAATATGGGAGATAGTTTACCCTTCTTTTTTTTCTCTCTTAGTCTCATAGTGTGAATAACTGAGTGTGTTCCTAGTATTTAAAAGATAATTTTGGTTATATGTGATTTTTACTTTTAAATTTTCATCCCATGAAAGTTAGGACCCCACTGTCCAAGGAAAAGAATTACTTTATATGTTTTTTAGAGAATTTTGAAAGTGATAACCACACATGCTAATATGGTGAGAAAAGGCTTTTATACTTCCACTGGCAATCAGGAGTTTCTCTTCCATGCAAGACAGGATGTGACCTGTGTATACTTGAATTATGCTGTGTATATTTATTTATATTAGCTTTTCTGTATCTTTATGGTAGCATATCTGGAACATTTCATAATTACTATTTAAACCCATGTTATCGGGTGCCTGGGTGGCTCGGTTGGTTAAGTGTCTATCTTCAGCCCAGGTCATGATCCCAGGGTCCTGGAATCGAGCCCCATGTTGGACTCCGTGCTCAGCATGGAGCCTGCTTCTCTCTCCCCCTCTGTCTCTGCTCCTCCCCTTTGCTTGCTCTCTCTCCTGCTGTCTCTCACTCTCAAATAAAAATCTCTTAAAAAAATAAAAATAAATCTATGTTGTCTTTGTAAATGGTAAATAGGTTGTATATACAAAACATTTCTGCCCACTTGTGCAGTTTTATACCTTGAGACCTAGAAGGACTTTTTTTGGTTCTTTGTAATACTTAGCTTATGGTAGTTCTTTGGTTTTGTTTTTCCCTCCTTGATCTTACTAAATTTTTTGGCTTCAAATCCTTCAGCAAAAGAATAAAAACTACAAGAAAATAAATGTGAAAAATATTTTGAACTGTTCTAAAGTTTCAAGTGATAGCTGGTGTTATGTTGACAAAGTTAAGTTCCAGATTTGCTCTCAGTCTATGATTATGTGTCAAATAAAATATACTTTACCATAAGACTGTACTAAGATAGCTGACAGCTCCCAGGATGACAGCTAAGATATTATGGTATATTTATAAAATACTAAATTTTATTTCAGGGCTTCAGCAACACTGGATTTTGCTGCCAGACTTGCAGAGATGTATATCCCTAAGATCTCCGTCTACAAAAAGCATGTCTTTGTGTCCTTCTGGGAAAATGGGGTCCTGAGACCAATGCTAGTGTGCTGTCTCCTCTGCCGGCCACTTGTGTTCCTAACTTGGCTTTTATATGCTTGAATGCCTTTTACTTGTAGCCCTTGAGACCACCACGTACCTGAGTTTAGGAAGTTGCATATAACAACCATAAAGGCAAGGACTCTGGTAGATTTTTAAAAGAAAAGATACAAGCAAATCAATCATTATAACTTTGAGAGTCTGAAATGAATGAGTGTCATCCCTGAAAGCTTCCAGCTTGAGACCAGTGGGCAGTTTTTTCCATGAGATAAATTTTTAATAGACTCCAGTGGGGAATATCAGATTCCTATAAAATCTCTTTGTTTTTTAAAGAATGTCTGTGCTTTTTATACAGATATATAGATGTAATTATTTTTTATATTAACAAGTGAAAGTAATTTTACTTCTTTTCTAAATTAGCTGGTTATAATAATTTAGAAGTTGCAGAGTATTTGTTACAACATGGAGCTGATGTGAATGCCCAGGACAAAGGAGGACTTATTCCTTTACATAATGCGGCATCTTATGGGGTAAGTTCTTTCATATTACCTTTAAAAATCTATGAAATTTTCTAAGTGGAAATCAGTATTGCAGTTAAAAGGGCATTTAGTTTGACTTTCTCATTCTATAGAAGAGTAAATATGAGGACTAAAGAGATTAAATAATGTCCAGGTCTCGGCTCCGAATCTGCTGTAAGTGAGCTGTGAGCACATCTGTCTTTCATTGTATTACTTTCCTTGGCCCCTCTTACTTTCAGTGAGGTGTTGATGGCTTTGTTTATTTGTTGGTGCCGGAAACCCGGAAACCCGCTAGGCCTCCTGGGAGTCTGTAGAGATTCAGATGCATTGTTCCTGAGTTTACAGCAGCCCTAGATGTTATCATCAGTATTGACCATCTTCAGTAGTGTAGTTGGAATAACTGAGAAAGCTTGCTGGTTTATAAATTGATGTTCAGCAATTACAATCCTTGAAAAAATGAGAAATTGTTTTAAGTTGTATTCATTTATTTAGTTCCCGTCCTGTGTAGAATTCTTAAATATTTTCTAATTTCTCAAATTATTAAAACATCTAATGTAGTTTTTAATCAACTACTGATAAATTATGATGTTGGGGAGAAACACAGTTTTTCTTTTCCTTTCCAGAGTACGTTTGAAAATATGGAAAAATAGGTATATAGCTAGTTTCTTTTTAGGAACTAAAATGTGATAATATTTCAGACGGTAACAGTATTTTCTTTTACAGCATGTAGATGTAGCAGCTTTACTAATAAAGTATAATGCATGTGTCAATGCCACGGACAAATGGGCTTTCACACCTTTGCATGAAGCAGCCCAAAAGGGACGAACACAGCTTTGTGCTTTATTGTTGGCCCATGGAGCTGACCCTACTCTTAAAAATCAGGAAGGACAAACGCCTTTAGATTTAGTTTCAGTAAGTGATGGAATCTTTGAAAAATCTTAGTGCTTTTCTGACTTTTTGAAGTTCAGTTGGTATATAGAAAATGTCTTCATGGTGAATGTTGCAAAATCTATTTTTTAGCCCAATTTAAATGTAGGACTTCTTTGGCATTAAAATACAATATGTAAATAATAGGATTATCAATCAGTTATTTTATCCCGGGTGCTTTTGGAAATAGGAAAAAGAAGTACATGGCATAGCTGCTTCTGTTATTAGTTGCAAAACAAAACAGGCACAGGCCCTCAGTGAAGGCTGTTAACAGTGCATACTGTGCAGTCATATAGGACGTCCGGGTCTTGATAAAATTTCCCAGCCAGGGACATTGCCCTCAAGGTACAGTCACAAAGCCTGCTTCTAGTAGGGATTCCCTTCCCTCCTACACTGCCTCTTCCCAAAGTTCCTGTTGCTTACCTCACCAACAGCATTCATGAAACAAGCTTGTTCTTCCAGTTTTCTATGAAGTTTTTGTTTGTTTTGTTTTGTTTTTTTCCTTCCTTTCCCAGGGGTACTCATGTAGGCATCTCCACTGTAGCCTCTACCTCTGCTTTGGCCAGTGTGACACAGGTGCCTGTCTTGTCTCGACCACTGACGAAATTGACCACGGCAATGGGGGGAAAGGGAGAAGAAATTCTTGTTGAGATGGAAGGGAAGTCTTTTCTATAGATTGCTTTCTACTGAGAGAGATTCCACTGTTAACAAGTTACACGGAGAAGCTGATTTAGTTCATCTGCATTGGGGGTTAAATAGATCTTTCTCAGCAGGCTGATAACCCAAACGTAGTTGCAATATTTCTTAAGGGAATTGTCTTTCTAGTTCCAAACTACCTTGGAAGTGCACTTTTCTAATTCATTCCACCCATTTGTTAGTCAACCAGACATAAGTGACATGAAACAAAATGCTCTAGAGGACAGGCGTGGGCTTTCGAATCAAACAGACCTGCCATAGAATTCCAGCTCTACCATTTAACAGTCTTCTTTCGCCTTGCCTCATCTCTAAGTGTCAGTCGCGTCATCTGTAAATGGGGGCAAAATATGTCTCGTTAAGGGGCACCTGGCTGGCTCAGAAGAGCGTGCTACTCTTCATCTTGGGCTTGTGAGTTCGGGCTCCACGTGGGGTGTAGAGATTACTTAAAAATAAAATCTTTAGGGGTGCCTGGGTGGCACAGCGGTTAGGCATCTGCCTTCGGCTCAGGGCATGATCCCGGCGTTGTGGGGTCGAGCCCCACATCAGGCTCTTCCGCTATGAGCCTGCTTCTTCCTCTCCCACTCCCCCTGCTTGTGTTCCCTCTCTCGCTGGCTGTCTCTATCTCTGTCAAATAAATAAATAAAATCTTTAAAAAATAAAATAAAATAAAATCTTTAGGAGTGCCTAGATGGCTCAGTCGGTTAAGCTGCCTTCAGCTCAGGTCGTGATCCCAGGGTCCTGGAATTGAGTCCCCGCAGCGGGTGCCTTGCTCAGTGGGGAGTCTGCTTCTCCCTCCCTCTTCCCCTCCCCCCAGCTCATGCGCGCACGCTTGCGCTCTCTCTCTCTCTCTCTAGCAAATAAAATCTTTAAAAATAAATAAATAAAATAAAATTGATACTATTATAACTCATTTTAGTGTTTTTCAGAAAATCATAGTATCAAAGTTAGATTTTTTATGCTTTGCCACATTTAACAGGTTTTTTAAATTTTCTGTGTCTTAAAACGTGTTCTGAATTGTTTTATTTTAATAACAGTTTAATGATAATCACTTGTTTTACTTTTTTAAATGATTGTTTTTATATAATATGCAATTCTAGTGCAAATCTGCCGAGTCATATTTTTAAACGCATTCTGTTGAATATAGGAGAATTTTTAAACTTGCTTATCACAGATTTAATCTCTCTCTGACACACCAGGCAGATGATGTTAGTGCTCTCCTGACAGCGGCAATGCCCCCTTCTGCTCTGCCTTCGTGTTATAAACCTCAAGTGCTCAACGGCGTGAGAAGCCCCGGAGCTACCGGAGACGCTCTGTCTTCAAGTCCATCCAGCCCATCAAGTCTTTCCGCAGCCAGCAGTCTTGACAACTTATCTGGGAGTTTTTCTGAACTGTCTTCAGTAGTTAGTTCAAGTGGAACAGAGGGTGCCTCTAGTTTGGAGAAAAAGGAGGGTGAGACATTTTGCAAAAATAACTTTCTATCTTGTAATGTAGCCACATATTTGTCATTTAGAATGCTAACAAGTCATTATTTAACCTTAAATACAACTGTTAATATCAGATTAATTAGCATAGCCTTTAAGTTTTAGTCTTTTATTGTTTTCTTTATGTTAGTAGAATTCGTAATGAAAAGTTCTCCTGAGTTGAGACTTAATGAGTCCTACACTGCTGACCTACTCTTTAGATGTAAATACGCTTTTTGAAAGGTTACAAGTCTTGTGGTTGAGTAGGTATGCCTTTATTTACCCCTTCCAGTGTATTATTACAGAGTTATGAAATACCTTTACTCCATGTCAAAATACCCAATTGTGAAGATCATTTTTTTTAAGAGAAAGAAAAAGACACACAGTCTGTAAAACTGTTCTCTTTACCTTTTACCTGTCAAAATTCATCGCACCTTATGCAACATTGTGAATGAAACTTGTTTGCAGAAACTTTTTTGTGAAGTCACTTACATTCTCAAAAATAAGGAATTTTTTTTGAGTGAAAATAAAATTGACAAATTAGTTTCAGTATGGAAACTTACTTTAAAGATAGTTAAAAATAAAAATTTTTATAATGAAAAGAAATTTTTTTAACCTGAGAGTGCCCCATTGGCTGTTTCTTCTAGTGATGTTGAAATTTTGTAACTTTCTCTTTTTGTAATTTTTGATGCTATGTTCAGATATTCAGTATTATATCCCAAATGCCAATTAGTATTTTGCTTCATCTTTACATTCTTCATATGTACAGTAATACCACAAAACTTTGTTGTTATAATGTTGATATACATTATTCTATTCGTTTGTTCTGGATTTTTTATTTTCCAGTTCCAGCAGTAGATTTTAGCATAACTCAGTTTGTAAGGAATCTTGGCCTTGAGCACCTGATGGATATATTTGAGAGAGAACAGGTGAGTAGATGAATTGTTTTGCTTGATTTGGTTTTCTGTGGGACCTGAAGGAAAAATTAGGACATACTTGAAATGCCTTGAACCATTCAACCTGTTTGTAGGGAGAGAATGATTTTTTAAGAGACTGGGAATCAGTCAGTCTTCTAATTTGGCTTGATCTTGGAATTTCTGTTTAGTTTATTAGCACATAAAGATGGACTCTCATGAAATTTAAAAAAAAAAAAAAAAACCATGGAAACAAATGAGAGTACACATTCCTTTCAAGTGCACATGAGACATTCTCCAGAATAGATCATATATTAAGTCACAAATCAGGCCTCAACAAAGAGAAAAGATTGAGATCATACCATGCATATTTTCTGACCACAATGCTATGAAACTTTAAGTCAACCACAGGAAAAAGTTTGGAAAGACCATAAATACATGGAGGTTATACAGTTTGCTGTTAAACAATGAATGGGATCAACAGGACATCAAAGAAGAAATTTAAAAATACATGCAACAATGGACTCTCATGTAGTAATAGTAAAATAGCTTTCTCTAATGGAAAGCTTAGCTTATTTAGCCCTTAAAGTAGGTTATCTTTGAGCTCTGTTTGTTCACTTTAGTTGTGTCAGTCACTACCTGTTCTAAGTCTGACACTTAACTAGCTGCTATGGGAAGGTATATAGGTATGCTAAGTATATATCTGGGCTTTTCTAGAACAGTCCTAGTTTAAATTACACTGTCAGAATATATTTACTGATTTTTTTGGTTCAGAAAATATGGTCAGTATAGACTTGTACCCCTAAGGAATTTTTGATCTACTTAATGGAGCTCTAACAGTATATAAAGAAAAAAGTTTTGGGCATAGATTTTAGAAATTCAAAGGAAGGGGCGCCTGGGTGGCACAGCGGTTAAGCGTCTGCCTTCGGCTCAGGGCGTGATCCCAGCGTTATGGGATCGAGCCCCACATCAGGCTCCTCCGCTATGAGCCTGCTTCTTCCTCTCCCACTCCCCCTGCTTGTGTTCCCTCTCTCGCTGGCTGTCTCTCTCTCTATCAAATAAATAAATAAAATCTTTTAAAAAAAAAAAAGAAATTCAAAGGAAAAAAAGGTTACCGCAAGCTGGACTATTCAGGGAAAGCTTCATGGAAGATGTATAAATAAAACAGGATTTCTGAATGTCTTCAGTTTCATAAAGTGGGAATAATATATTTGAGGGAAAAAGAGTAGTTAGAACCCCAAGGCAGTTAGCGGAGTCTGGAGGAAGCAGTGAAGACATTGTATAAATGGGTTGGTTGTAGAGTGATGGTGGATAAGACAAAATAGAAGATGTGAATGTGGTTAATTTGAAAGTGCACTCTTGTTTTGCAGTTTAAGTCGGCTCAGGTTCTTAAACTAAATGAAAACGATGACATTTTTGGTAGTTTGTACCTGAAATTTAATTAGCTGCAACTTCTCAGGTTCAGTTTAACAACTAGTTTGCTTTCATTTCTAAGCTGTTCACAAAAATCTGAAGTAAATGTATGAACCTAATACATTATAAGAGCATCAGTATGTGAATGTCTACCAAATGTAAGTCTTCTAAATAGTTTCATCCTCTTTTGTAAGATCACTTTGGATGTATTAGTTGAGATGGGGCACAAGGAGCTGAAGGAGATTGGAATCAATGCTTATGGACATAGACACAAACTAATTAAAGGAGTTGAGAGACTTATCTCTGGACAACAAGGTATTTCATTTTAAATTAATGCTATCATCAGTTTAACAGTTGGCATAAAGACAACCCTCAACTTACTAAATGATAATTTATAAGTCTGTGAGAGCGAGTCCATTTAATAGGAAGAACAATAATTAGGATTCGGGAAACCTGGTATCAAGTCATAGTGCTGCTACTGTTTAGTTCCTGAGCTTCTGCTGGTAACTGTATGAACCTAAGTAAAATTTCTGGACCATTCAGAAGTTTGGGAATTGCTTTCGCTCTGAAGTTACTCTAGCTCTAAAATTTTATAATTCTAAAAGATCAGAAACTTGAATATCTCCTATCTTATGGTAATATAATAGGCAATGCCTAGGCATTCAGGCCTACCCATAAAATAATGTTGTAAATCTCTCTTTTGTTGTAAATGGCTGAATTCTAAACACTTGAAGTAGTGGGAAACAGTGTTGTAACTGAGGAAATTTGGCAAAACAGCAATGAATAATATCTTTATTTCTTCTGAATGTTGGTACTTGAAAAAAATGCAGATTGCATTTGTTCAACAGATGTTAACATTTCCTGTGTACCAAGTCCTGGGTATGAAAAGGTGAATTGTTCTAAGTATCAAGACCACATTGTTAAACTGAGGGTGTGATTTACCCTGCCTGGGGTCAGACACTTCCTGTCATTGAGGTCCTGGCTATACAACTGGAGTTGAAGAAAAACCTAGACTAGCGAAAATGAAGACATTTTCAGGGAAGGATGTGTGATAGGCAGGATAGGGTCCATCTCTTGAAAAAGAAAAAATACCTCTAAAAATTAGGTGACTGAAGCTAAGGAATACTCAAACTGGAATTCTGGAATAGGATCAATTAAAGGTAGATGCACTTTACCTGCCTGGTAGAGTCTAGGGCTAAAATGTTTAAAATGTGAGGTAGCCTGGAATATGTCTTATAGATGACAAAATTGTATAAGCGAAAAAGGAGGGAACACCCTTGGCTCCCTGGAATGTTAGTATACAATATCAAAAACATCAGAGGTAGGTAACTCCGTGCCACTTCTGCTCTGTAGTCATTCTGATACATCCAGCTGCAAGTGCAAAGGGACATTCATTCCTACATGAAGGAGAGTTGTCGTGACAGAATGACTGTGTCTGCTCCAGCACATCAGGGTCACTTGCCTGCATAAAGTTACCACCTTTCTTTTCTTCGTTTGAAGCCAGGATTCTATTACCTATGTTATACCTAATTTGCAAAGTGGAACCAGTGGTAGTCTCCTGAGAGTCTCTCATTTTGCTGGCTTAACCCTAGCTAACATTCAGTGCATCAATCAATAGATTACTTGTCCTTATCTTTGAGCACTGATAAAACATCTTGGGATGGTACATAGATGCTTTAGTCAAGCATGTGTCGTAGTCTTTATTCTGTTAAGTCTTTATTCTCTGAACTATTCCCCTTTGTAAGTCTCCATACTTCCTGGAGCTATTGTAATTCAGCCATATCTATAAGTCTTCATCAGAGTTTAGCATGTTGCTGGTAGTCTTGTTACTCAGACCAGAACTCAGAACTAGAATAGTGCTCTAACTCTCCAGGGGCTAACTGCCATGCGCTGACCCAATAGAAATGGATTTGATCCCTACTTGGGAAAACAGCAGAGCTTCAGACATCTTGTTGTAGGGAATGAAGGAGAGGTTGTGTTAAAATATACCAAAGAAATTAGAAAATTCTGTTTAAGATTCCATTTAAAAACTTTGTGAGAGTAAAGGTATAAAATATATAGTCATCTTGACTATTGACATTCAGAAAACAATATTCATTGCTGAATTAAAAACTGTTAGGAGTTAGAATAAGCATTCAGTAGTTAGTAAACTTTATGGAGTTACCATTCTGAGATGATTCAAAATTACCTGAGGCTATACAAGTTCCTGTCGTAATTCTTCCTCATATTTACAAAAATTAAAGACTAACTGCTGAAAGGGCTGTATAGTTAGTGAAGGAAATAATCTGAAGAAAAAATGTGTGACAGGCTCCTTAAGAATAAGAGATAAAAAAATAAAAATATTTTCTGAACTATTCCCAGAGAACCCTTAGAGCTTGTCAGGTCAAAATTAGTAGTCTAAATGCAGTGTGGTGTTCTGGTTTGGATCCTAGAACAGAAAAAAGACAGTAGTGGGGAAAATTAGTGAAGTCCACATAAAGTCTGTAATTTACTTATTAGTAAATGCAACAGATGCACTGTGGCTACATAAAATGGTAACATTGGGGCAGCATTAATGTTCTTAATGGTAACATGAGGAAGTTGACTGAAAGGTACACAGGAACTCCCTGTATGATCTCAGCCTTCCTGAAAATCTAAGTTAGTCCAAAATTAAAAGTTTTTAAAAATTGGTAGTAGGTATCAGATAAATCAAGCGGCTGTTTCTGGTTGATGTTAATTGGGGGATTTTTTTTGGCATATATTTTTTTACCTTTAAATTTCATTTGCTAGGTCTTAACCCATACTTAACTCTGAACACCTCTGGAAGTGGAACAATTCTCATAGATCTATCTCCTGATGATAAAGAGTTTCAGTCTGTGGAGGAAGAGGTATGTTTATATACCTTAAATGAATGTTGGTTCAGTAGCTAAACTTCCTAGAGGTTTCCAGATCTTAAAAATGTACTAGGGTTTTTTAATTGTCCCTAACTCTTTACCACCTGGAAAACATTCACAATTAGCATTTAAGGTACACTCCCTCAATAAACTTTAATTCCAGTAACTTGGTTCAGTACTACAATTAATACTAACCCATGATTCTGTTGGAGAAGAGTTTACTGTCATTTGGGGGGGGGAGGGGCTTGCCAATATTCCCTCCCTTCGTGATGGCAATTACAAAGCCCAGTATCTCAGACAAAACCCAGAATATGTGGATGCTACTTATCCAGGAAATTTTTCTTCTAGCTTTCTTTCACAAAACTCTTGGATCCCCTGAAATCTCTGAATAGTGCCTTACACTTTGAAGAACGTGTGTGAGGAACACAGAGATAAAAAGTTGAGTAGGACTGAGTTCTAAAATTCAAGAAACTCCAACTCTCAATGAAGTACAAATTGTGCTTTACTAGGGCAACATGAATGGGAACAAATAAATGATTGTTTTGTAGCATGTCAGGTGATTAGCTTTGTATGTTTAACTCACTTGTGCATCTGTTTCTTTTTTCTTCCTTTAGTTTGCATTATATAATTTTCACCTGTAAATAGTTTTCAGGTTGGCTAGCTAATTAGGTAATATCTCTAGAAAATAGTACTTGTGAACTTATAGAACTCATATTCCTTAAACAGCAAAAATATTAAAATCTCATTTTGTATATAGAATCATAGGAGTCAAGAACCATGTTCCCCACATCAAAAAAAAAACAAAAGTTAATACACATGTATTTGACATGTTTTCCCATCAGATGCAAAGTACAGTCCGAGAGCACAGAGATGGAGGTCATGCAGGTGGAATCTTCAACAGATACAATATTCTCAAGGTAAGAAGTTAGTGAAAATAAAGTTTTCTGAGACCATAGTTTTTCAAAGCCTGTAATGATAATTAACTTTTGTAAGACTATAATGATCTTTCTAGCCTAGTTTTGTCTTTGACATAGCCTCAGGGGATATTTTGGGAACCATTATATCCTTGGAAGGTTAAGATTCACAAAATCCCTGTACTGGTTTTTTGTTTTGTTTTTGGTTTTTCGTGGTTTTTTAGTGCTGTTTTCATAATGAATAATTCAGCCCCTGTTGAACATATTCAAGTTTAGAGGATATGCTTTATCTTGGAATAATGATAAATCCTGTAGGTTTAGGACGTTAAATATATGAATTACTACTAAGGTACTTTGTTAAAACAAAGCTGAATTTTTTTGTGGCTCAGGAAAGGCCTCCATCTTTATATTTACACCACGCTCCTTTCATTTGTCTCGCAGCTACTCCAGGTCTCTGTGAGCCCCCATACATACCACTTTTCTATAATTTTGGTAGTATTACCTCTGTACCTTCATCTTTTCCAAAAACAGTCTTTAAAAAATGTTTTCAGTCATTTGCATGGGAGTCCAATCTTTTTCTTGACAGGACTTTCTCAGGTGCTCTTCTCAGGGCTTTTTCCAGCTTTTCTGTGTTTTTCTTGAACTACAGCAAGCAAAAAAGAGATGCATAAATATTTTTGTTAACTACATTGATGTATTTTAATAATTCTAAAATAAGATCATCAAAATGTGGCAAGTGTCTTTATAATACCTAAATTTTAAACTCAAAACTGAACAGCATCACATCTCTCATCTGTTTGATATTACTGTTTCGAAATAGTAAACTGAGTGTAACATCAGACGTCATATTTTAGACTTAGTGGATACTAAGACTGTTTATCGAGATTGCTCTGTTAGATGGCTTATAACAAGTACACATTCATGTAGAGGAATCCTACTTCTGGAAGCTCCTTTTTATTAGTTTATATCATAGTATGATAATAATATCTTGAGATTTCCATTCATGAACATATATAATAATTTTTAATAAGACAATTATGCCTATTACAGGGAAATTTCAGTGAGGTCTGCATTATCTGCAAGCAGTAACAATGTATAGAGACTTGTTAAGGGTGAGGGCAGGAGAGAGAATATGTTTTTGATTTTCAAAATAGCTAAAAGTCGAGAAAAGATATGCTGTTTTCTTCCTCTGTAAAGACATTTTAATACAACGTTTAATGAGTCTTTCAGTAATAAAACTTGTATATGTGTTACTTTTTTTTTTTTTTTTTTAAACATAAATGAGATCTCTTTGTGTCATTTGTGTTCCTTGATTACATCTGTGGCAGTATTTTGAGTTTTTTTGAGCCAAGACTAAAACCACCACCTCCCAGATGTGCTCTGGGACCAGCAGAGGGCTGTAACACCTTTAAACACAGCCAAGAAACAGCTCTAGGAGTGTGAATTTTGATCCTAGAAGTACTCCAAATGCCGGACAAAAATTTTAGAAATTGGAGGGATAGGGAAGAGTAGAGGAAGTAGTAGGGGTGTGTCTCTGTGTCTGTGTAGGGTTTTAAAAATGGTATTTGGTGTGGCTATTTCCAATATTTTTAATAAAAAACAGGGTTTTAAAAATGGTATTTGGTGTGGCTATTTCCAATATTTTTAATTAAAAAAATTAAAATATTTTTAATTAAAAAATTTAATTAATTAAAAAGATGATACTTTGAGCCAGATAAAGCAGGGAGAGGTGAAAGAGACTCTCTTTTTAATACTTATATACAGAACTCAACATACCTGATGGGGAGATGTTTTAGTAATAATACTAAATTAGAAGTATTTTAGTCAATGAACAGTATTCTTGACCTTCACGTAAGGCTATATGTAGCTTTTTTTACTTTGAAGTTTTTGATTTCCAAAATGTTAGCTATATTTCCGTCCCTTTGTTTGAGACCAAGTATTTTTAGTTGACTAAAATAAAACATAGTTTACATTTCAGAAAAAACTTTTGCCTCTCTACTGGCTATGTGGCCCATTTTGGTTAAGATGAACAAGTAGGTAAGTAATTATGACCTAAAGATTTTTATTTTTCTGATTTCTTTTTTTATAGATTCAGAAAGTTTGTAATAAGAAACTATGGGAAAGATATACTCATAGGAGAAAAGAAGTTTCTGAAGAAAACCACAACCATGCAAATGAAAGAATGCTATTTCATGGTAAGTTTCCTCTTCCCTGAGGTGCCTGGCTGGCTCAATTGGGAGAGCATTGCTGGTTGTGAGTTCAAACCTCACTTTAAAAAAAAAAAAAAAAAAGATTCTTCTTCCACTACCCTACCGCCGTCCCCTGCTACATTTTTTTTTCTCACGTGTGAAATAATGAGTCTTTCTCATGCCACTTTTTAAAAATAAACATTATTTCTGTAACTATTACATTTATATTTGTATTTCCAACCTCTTTTGAATTTGTATATTTTATAATGGATTGTTTCTATATAGGATTGCCATAAGGACAAAATACAGAAATAGAAATGTTGACTATTCATATTTTCCTTCTCTTTATACAGATATTGCATATTATTATCACTGAGAAATGGTGTGTTTTACTTTTAACTAGTTGATTGAATTAAAATTAAGGTCTGAGGGGCATCTGGGTGGCTTAGTCAGTTAAGCGCCTGACTCTTGATTTTGGCTCAGGTCATGATCTCAGGAGATCGAGCCCCAAGTTCGGCTCTGCAGTGAATGTGGAGTCTGCTTAAGATTCTCTCTTTCCCTTGGGGCGCCTGGGTGGCGCAGTCCTTAAGCGTCTGCCTTCGGCTCGGGGCGTGATCCCGGCGTTCTGGGATCGAGCCCCACATCAGGCTCTTCCGCTGGGAGCCTGCTTCTTCCTCTCCCACTCCCCCTGCTTGTGCTCCCTCTCTCGCTGGCTGTCTCTCTGTCAAATAAATAAAATCTTTAAAAAAAAAAAAAGATTCTCTTTCCCTCTCCCTCCACCCCCTCTCCCGCCTCACACAAGCTCGCTCGCTCTCTCTCAAAAAATAAAAATGGGGGCACCTGGGTGGCTTAGTCGTTGGGCGTCTGCCTTAGGCTCAGGGCGTGATCCCGGCATTCTGGGATCGAGCCCCACATCAGGCTCCTCCGCTGGGAGCCTGCTTCTTCCTCTCCCACTCCCCCTGCTTGTGTTCCCTCTCTTGCTGGCTGTCTCTCTGTCAAATAAATAAATAAGATCTTTAAAAAAAATAAAAATAAAATAAGGTCTGAAAATCACCTCAGAAGACTGTACACATCCTATTCTGCCTTTGAGTCTAAGTGTCAAAACTACATTTAACTTAATTGTGTTAAAAGAGCCATTGTCAGTCAGGGGTGCCTTGCTAGCTCAGTCGATAGAGCATGCGACCCTTAATCTTGGTTTCCTGAGTTCAAGCCCCATTTTAGAAGTGGAGATTACTTTAAAAAATAAATAAAATCTTTTTTTTTTAAACCATTGTCATTGAACTTAGGGAATTTTCTGAGAACTTCTGTAGTATTGAGAGCACCAGTATTTATTCTTGAAGTTTCCTGGGTTTTTTTATGTTGCAAACTAACAGATGTTGATTGGTCTTCCTTTCTTTTTTTTTTTTTTTAAGCAGCATGGAGCCCAACTTGGGGCCCAAACCCACAACCCTGAGACCAAGACCGGAGCTGAGATCAAGGGTCGGACATCCAACTTACTGAGCTACCCAGGCACCCCTGGTCTTTTAAATTTATAGCAAAGATGAATATAGATAGTAATACAGTGTTTATCAAGTCTTCAATCACATAGTACCTCCCACCTGTTTTTTTCATTTGGCCTTGATTGCAGAAAATTTTTTAGAGACCTATAAAGTTCCATAAAGCACGGCATTTAAATTTCACAATCCTCTGGAAGAATGGCTATAGCAGACTGAATTGGTGCATATCTAAATAGTATTTCTCATTCTGAAAATCATTATGATAAATCCCTTGGCACAGAGTATAATAAATATTTATTAATGTACTGACTTGATAATTAGAATGAATGACTTCTCTGTTTTATAATATAAATGGTTATGGTTTTTCCAAATTAATTCAAATAAGTGATTCTGTTCTTCAGTATATCTGTAAAGTGGAATTCAGCGTATTTTTCCATTCCTTTATGAACAGGGACGCTAATCTTGATGAATCAGTTAACTGTTAATATTGGCTTTTCCCAACGCCCACCACTCACCCTTCTCTCGGGCCTGGTTCCCATGACTACCTCCTTCCCTTTGGCTAAGCTCTCCTTGGCACACATGCAAGGACGGGGGAGAAAGTAGTCAGTATGCAGAGAATGAAGGAACACACCACATTTGCAGATAGAATCTGGCGTAATGGAATGAAAGGCAAGAGAAGCGAAAGGATGGGAGAGAAGAGGTATAAAGAAGAGTGAACAGGGGCACCCAGGTGGCACGGTCCGTTAAGCATCCAGCTCTGGGTTTTGGCTCATGTGATGTCAGGGTCGTGAGATCGAGCCCCATGTAGGGCTCCATGCAGAGTCTGCTTAACACTCCCTCTCCCCCTGCCCCTCCCACACATGTGTGCTCGTGCTTGCTCGCTTGCTCTCCCTCTCAAATCTTTTTTAAAAAAGGAGAAGAAGCGAATGAACATGAAAAGACCACTTTGGGGATGCTTGGGTGGCTCCATGGGTTAAGTGTCTGCCTTTGGCTCAGGTCATGATCCCAGGGTCATTGGATCGAGTCCCAAATCGAGCTCCTTGCTCAGCAGGGAGCCTGATTTTCCCTCTGCCTGCTTTTCCCTCTGCCTGCCACTCCCCATGCTTGTGCTCTCTCTCTCTCTCTCTCTCTGACAAATAAACTTTTTTTTTTAAAAGATTTTATTTATTTATTTTGACAGAGAGAGACAGCCAGCGAGAGAGGGAACACAAGCAGGGGGAGTGGGAGAGGAAGAAGCAGGCTCCCAGCGGAGGAGCCTGATGTGGGGCTCGATCCCAGAACGCCGGGATCACGCCCTGAGCTGAAGGCAGACGCTTAAGGACTGCGCCACCCAGGTGCCCCAAATAAATAAACTTTTTAAAAAAGTAAAATAAAGGGGCGCCTGGGTGGCTCAGTCAGATAAGCATCTGCGTTTGTCTCAGGTCATGATCCCAGGGTCCTGGGATTGAGTTCCCCATCGGGCTCCCTGCTTCTCCCTCTCCCTCTGGAGCTCCCCCTGCTTGTGCTCACACACTCTCTGTCAAATAAATAAAATCTTTAAAACAAAAAAAAAAAAAGTTTTAGCCAATTTGATACCTAGAAAATGTACGCAGATGTGGATGTCAGTTTAAGACTTAACTGCATTCAGCCTTGCTGTATGAGGTGAATTATGAGACTCTTGGTTCTGGATTTGTATGGATTTGGGGTCGAATTTGATAACTTTAGCTTTGGTATTTCAAGTTATCTTCTCTTTTTTCTAGTTGAATCTGTGTGTGTCTTTTTTTTTTTTTTTTGACATCTCATCCACGACCTTATTAGAAACATTAATTGATATTAGCAATTCTTTTAAAGTAATTATTTATTCTAAAGGCATAAACTAGCTGACAGTTAACTTGTTATCCTTATTTTTTATATCCTTTATTGTGGTGGTCATGTATGTATAAGAATTTAACTTCAAAGAGGATTTCATTTTATTTTTCTTCTAAGATAATTTTAAAGTGTTATCCATCTACCTGTATCTTAGGATCTCCCTTTGTGAATGCAATTATCCATAAAGGCTTCGATGAAAGGCATGCTTACATAGGTGGCATGTTTGGAGCTGGGATTTATTTTGCTGAAAACTCTTCCAAAAGCAATCAGTATGTCTATGGAATTGGAGGAGGTACTGGGTGTCCAGTTCACAAAGATAGATCTTGTTATGTTTGCCACAGGTAAGAGATTACTTATTCTCATTTTTTTTTTAATTTAAATTCAATTAATTAACATAATGTATTATTGGTTTCAGGGGTGCAGGTCTGTGATTCATCAGTCTTATATAATACCCAGTGCTCATTACAACACATACCCTCCCCAGTGTCCATCCCCTCCCCTCCAGCAACCTGTTTGTTTCCTATGATTAAGAGTCTGTTATTGGTTTGTCTCCCTCTCTGGTTTCGTCTTGTTTCATTTTTTCCTCTCTTCCCCTATGATCCTCTGTCTTATTTCTTGAATTCTCATTTATTTTGGTAAGAATTTGGTAAGAACTGGTTTCATATTTGAGAAATTTGGGGAGAAGGGCATCATCTTGGACAACTTTAGGAATCCAAGCTAGGCATGTTTCAGGTTGCTTTTGGCCCTCTCACTAGTTGTAATAATAGCTAGTATTTATTAAATTATCTGTATAGGACAAGCACAGTTCTGAGCATTTGACCGATTTAACTCATTTAATCATTAGAACACCTAGTGTTTTAAAGAATATGGAGTAGAAAATATCTTTGGACATGAGAGATTTTATTGTGTCCCTTAAATATTACAGAACTTGAATTTCTGCCACGTTCCCAGGTGATGCTGATGTTTCTGATCACTGATTCAGAAGAAGACCTTAGAGCAGTAGGTCTCAGCCTTGGTGACACATTGGAATCACCTGGGGATCTTTAAAAACTGATGCTATGTCCCACTCTCAGAGATTCTCTTATAATTGATCTGGGCATTAGGATTTTTTTAAGTCTTCCCAGCTGATTTTGAAAGGTTGCCAGGGTAAAGAGCTGTAGTCCTGGAGAAAAACAAGGTCTGTTTTTATATTACTCTTGTTTTCCCCTTAAATTTAGACTTGTGTAGGTGCCTGAAGTCAGTCCTTCTGGGCATGAACTCCCATCCACTTCTGTTTTAGATCATAAATTACTTGAACAGGTTAAAAGGCTTATAATTTCTTGAGATTCTATAACTTGAACTCTGCTGTTGTATTATCTGGAGGTAAAAGTTCTGAGCACTTAGCCTGTTTAACTCCTACTTAAAATGGTTTTGATTTTAATAAGCAGTGTTTTAGTACTTCTCGTAAACTGTCTTTGGAACAGAATGGTTGGTTGTCTGCAGATAAGCTTATTAACTTAAGACTTTTGTATTTGGATTATCACAGGGCTGATTGTGAGTATAATAGAAATCTACTAGAAATGCTAAGGCATATTTAAGAATAAAAAGAATAAAAAGTATGGATAGCCTTTCTTTGGAGAACAGAATCAACTGGTTCACCAAAATCTTTTCTCCTCTGAAAAACAGAAACCATGAAGTAATTTAAAAAAAAAAAAAAAAAGGTTCATTGGAAATAAGGAAGGTCAGTCAAATGCCTGAGGGGATTGGGAGAGTAATCTCCTTAAACTTCTGGTAAGGGAAGACTATTTGAAGAACTAACATTTCAACTGAAATCTAAAAAAATGAGTGTTAGCCAGTTGAAGAGTGGCAGAATAGATACCACTTTCTATGGTAAAGGAAACAGTGTGTATGATGGCCACAGGATTAAGAAAGTTGGCCTGTGTGAAGAAAGAAAATTAATGTTCCTGGTGCACGGTGAACACAAAGTAAGATTTGAGAATTTGGAGTCATTGTAAGGAATTTGGATTTTCTTCCAAGTACACTGAGTAGCCTCTACAAAGTTTTAAGCAGAAAAGTGATGTGATATGATTAATGTTTTATGTGTTGGGTTGTTTTTTCTAAATAACTGGTTGCTTGGATGGAAAATAGTTTAGCTGGGAATTAGAGAAGAAATAGGAAGAGAAGTTCAGAGGCCATTTGTTCCCAGTCCACGTAAAAATTTTGGTGATTTGAACTTAACAGTAGCAATAAAATTAAGAGAATGAACTTCAAATCTATTTTGAAGGTGGGATCAATTAGACCTAGTCGGATAAATGTCCAGCTTTGCAGGCTACTACATGGGAGCCCCTTAAATCCCCTCCTTCCCACTTGGGCTATAGTTTGTGCTTTCACTCTGGGTACAAACAAGATAGCAGAGCCTCCGTCTCTACAAGGTTGTTACATTTTCAGTTTATATAGTTAAAATAAGAATTAAAGTGGCAAATTTATTAATGAGAGTAGTAGAAGACATTCTTAGAAAGTTCTTTCAAGTATGAAATGACAAACAACTCTGTTTATGTATAAATACATTAAAAAGCTTATGCAGTGTACAGAAATAAACCTTCCCTGGACTGCCTTGTCGTCAGGGAGATCTCTTCGTTTTCATGTTCCAGGCAGCTGCTCTTTTGCCGGGTAACCTTGGGAAAGTCTTTCCTGCAGTTCAGTGCAATGAAAATGGCACATTCTCCTCCAGGACATCACTCAGTCACTGGTCGACCCAGCGTAAATGGTCTAGCTTTAGCTGAGTATGTTATTTACAGAGGAGAACAGGTAATTCAGTTTTATTGTTCATCTTCAGAAATTATTTAGAGTCCTACATTAACCTCTTCTTACTGATCTCTTAAATTGACAAGGCACATTGCCTTAAGAACTGGGTTGTGGTTTTTTTTAACTTTTATTTGGAAATAATTTTAAGTTTATGGAAAAATAACAAAAATAATAGAGAATTCCCATATATACTTCACCCAGGTTTTCCCAATGTTAACATTTTATTGTTCTCCCTTGTGTGTGTGAATACAGATTTTTTTCCCCCAACTGCTGGAGAGGAAGTTGTAGGCTTGCTGTGTAACCTTAAATGTTTCAGGGTGTATGTCCCAAAAACAAGGACATTCTCTTTTTAAATTATTAACATTGGGAAAATAACATTGATAGAATATTATCTTACAGACTTGATTCAGATTTTTCAATTATAGTGGATCCTTTTTCTGTTTTTTAGCTTCTGTAAAATATAATTAATCAGAATCCTGTATTTAGTAGTTAACGCGTGTGTGGCAAAGAAGTGTACCGTCCCTCTTGCTCTTAGTGACACAGATCCAGTCAGAAGCATCTCTAGAGCAGTGTTCTGAACTGAGGATATGTAGCAGGATGGCCTCAGTTATTAAAAAGAAACACATGGTTAGTGTTCATCCTAGACCTACTGATTTGGCACCTAAGGGGGATTGGAATCAAGGTAAGGATGTTTTAAGAAAATACCCTTGGATGATTCTGATTCACACTCTAATTTAGAACCTCTTCTCTAAAGATTAGGAATCCTTATGGTAAAATCACCTAAACAAAAAATGTGTTTACCAATATTTAATCTTTCTCTTCCAGGCTTATCCTGAGTATTTAATTACTTACCAGATCATGAGGCCTGAAGGTATGGTTGATGGATAAGTAGTTGTTTTAGGAAGCGAAATCCACTGAACCTAAAATCACCTAAGCAGCTGGTGGCCTCTTAAGTTTTACTCCTTTGCTGAGAAATACCATCTTGTCCACAAGCCTGAGGCAAAAGGATAAAAATGTGAAAGAAGTTTAACATTCTGACTTGATAAAGCTTTAATAATGTACAGTGTTTTCTAAATATTTCCTGTTTTTCAGCACTTTAACAGATGCCATTCCAGGTTAAACTGGGTTTGTCTGTACTAAATTATAAACCAAGTTAACTTGAATCTTTTCTATGTTATGCATTGATTCTAACAGAAACTGTAATCCCCTCAACAGAACTCATTTTACTAATACAGTACTGTGTTCTTTAAAACACAGCATTTACACTGAATACGATTTCATTTGTAAAACTGTAAATAAGAGCTTTTGTACTAGCCCAATATTTATTTACATTGCTTTGTAATATAAATCTGTTTTAGAACTGCAGCGGTCTACACATTTTTTTCATACGCACTGCACATCTGTACTTCATCTTGCATCATCGTGATTGAGTGAACTTTACATTTGACTCCACAGGCCATGTTGAGCTACTAGCGAAGACTTTGTCAATTGGGAAAGATTGGTTTATCAGACTTAATTTCCTGATGGAAGCATTTATCTCTCATTAGAAATCTTTCCCATTGAAGAACTTATTTCATGAATGCTCTGGGGATTTAATTTGTGATAACTTTGTATGTATAAGACACATTCCAAAGAGCTCTATGAACGTCCTGATTATTAAAGACACTTCTTTACTGGCTTCAAACTCTGGGTTTCACATTGGAAAATTTTCTCATTTCATTTTGTGAAAATTAGAGCAAGTGCTTCTGTGTTTTAGGAGCTAAATCCTGCCACTGAGCAATTACGGTATTCTTTTCGTGGAGTGTGAATAGGAAGTTACGTTTCAGGATAATCCTGGAAGGGTAATCCTGAATAATTTTCTAATCTGTTCTAATTACCCTTAATCTAAAGGGGCAAAAAAAAAAAGCAGATGGGAGTGGGTCATTTTTTTGTCCTAAGTATTTTATTCTTCTTCTTCCTTGGCCTCATGGTTACAGCAAGTCTGTACACCATAGGTAAGCTGAACCCAGAACCATGAAATAAATGTAGGTGTCCCAGTTCTCTCCAGGTCACCTGAATGGGCAGGTGCTGTGACACGGTGCCTCCTGGTCCTGGGCAGCCTCATCATGACATCCACAGATGCTTGGAAATATGCTTTGTGTGTGCACTACATGGTGACAGGCTTGTTGGGCAGCTGTGGAGGGGAATGCTGTCCCATAAAATGCCATTCCTGTTTTCTAGTAGAAAACTGTCTTTTCCATGAAACAGGCTAAAGCTTCTTGGCACAGAGACATGAGTTACAGCTTGGCAGTCTGTTGACTCTAGCTGCCTCAGGAGGCAAGGCAGGTTTTTACTGACTTAAGTCTCTTTTAAGTGAGAATGTTCCCCTTCACTGTCTGTACCAGTTCACTTTCGGTATATATTTTATTCCATCTATAAATTATCTGGCTCTTTGCAGTAAGTTGTACACAAAGTGCTAGCAAGTTATGTTTCTCGCCCTAAGTAAGAGTTAATCAGAGTAAATGCATATCTGGAGTTGTTTCTATGATGTAAATTGTGATCATTATTTAAGAGGTCAATTTCTGACCTTGAAGTGCTTTTATACAGCTCTCTAATAATTGCAGTTATGATCCTAAAGTAATTTCTTAGAACACAAATGGAGTATGCCAAATTTTATATAATTTTTCAGATACTGGAAGCTTCCAGATTTTATAATTAGAAGATAATGGGATGAGTTAATGGGGTTTATATTTACACACCTTATCTCTCAACGTTGAGCCCACACCACTCCCCCATAAGTGAATCTGGAACTGCTTATCACGTAGTCGTCCGAGGTCTCTGAGTTTATGATACTGCAGCCTGTGTTGTCATCTAATCCATTGCTTAATTACTGTGTTGTTTTCCTATGAATGATTACATTGTGGTTAATATGTTAGCATGGCAATATTTTCAGATAGCTTTTGTTTGTTGGCAATTGGGGGGGTGGTTGGGGGTGGTTGGGAGGATTTTTTTGGAGTTTTTGCATGAAATATCTTACTTTATAATGATGGAATTGCTTTTTCTTTTGTCTTGTGATTTTGTTTTTTTTGAAGTGAGATTTAACTTTTTGTGTGAGTAGTACTATTATATCCATCTTGGGTGTCTTACTTGTACTGTATCACATTCCATACCTTCATTTAATTCTTAATAAAGTGTTCATTTGTTTTTCTGGGTAGCATGGTAATTACTGGAATAGTATAAATGTGTTGAATGGCCTTTGAGAAAATGGATTAAGATTACAATAAACCACAATTGCAGGAAAACAATGTAGTTCTGAGTTTAACAGTGATAGAGTGCAGTTTAAAGTTTGAAATTTTGAATGTTGTGACCATAACTTAGATGCTTTAAAATGGAAGTAGCTATAAGATGCTTTCAGACATTTAATTGCTCCAGTACAAGTTTTGGCAAACCTCAAAGCTTATTCCTGGGAAATCTGTCTTCTTCTAAAGAGGAATGTATTTTTTGTTTTCTATCATTTTTTTAAGTAAGCTCTTGACCCATTGTGGGGCTTGAACTCATAACCCCGAGATCAAGAGTTGCATGCTCTACCGACTGAGCCAGCCAGGCACTCCGGAAAAAAAAAAAAATCTTTATAGGTTTTAAAATCCTAAAGTTAGTGGTATTTATTCGTCTTAAAGTATAATGATGTCTCTATTTTAGATTTCAGTATAAGTGTTTTTGTGTATGTGATCAATTCTCTGCTTTCCGTGATAGGAAAATCATGGTGCAGATAAGCCATGAGTCATTTTGCTTGAAAGATTTTTCAGCGACTTCATCTTACTGCTTCAGTTAGGATAATATTAAAGTGTTTGCTTGCTAGTTCCTAAGCATCCCAGTGTCTGCTATGATCCAGTTGTCTGCTGGGTGGTGAGGAAAGAAAACATGTACATAAATTTCCATAAGCTTCTGTAATTAGTTTTCCTGACTGGCCTTTTACTTACTGTCCTGCCCTGTTAGAGAACTAGAGTGACAGAGGAAGCAAGTAATAGTAGCCAGTCTTCACCAGGAAAATGGTCAGATTTTTATAAAGTTAGACCATAATGTGGCCTTTTCATTATCTACTCAGTCTACACCTCCCACCCTGCCACCTCCTTTTCATGCATACTCCTTAGGTAGACTGTGACCTAAAATACTTAATTATACCCTTTTTTTTCAATTTTTTATTTAAATTTTAGTTAACATATAGTACTGGTTTCATTTACACCCTTTTAGAGGGTTCTTGCTCCCCACAGAGAAGCCACCATTGTCAGAAGTCTCTTTCAGAAAAAAAATAAAGATAATTTTTTTTAAAGTATCTTTTTTCTTCCTCATCCACCCACAGCTGTCCTCCCCAGAGCCCCACGTGGTCTGCCGGTGGAGCGGCGTCACAGAGAAGCTCCCGCAGGGGGTTGGTCTGCACGTCATTTGGTACGTGGAGAGATGAGAACAAAATTGAGAGGAAATTTTTATAGCAATTTGACATTGCTACAATGTTTTTAATTTAACAAAAATATTGGTCTGCAACAAATTGGAAGTTAAGAGGAAGAAAAAACTGGCCCCTCACAGATCATTTGAAATAGGAAAAATATCTGTTTTGTTAACCCCATACTTACCCCACTTAGCACATCCCGGCACATAATAGTTCCTCAGTAAATTTTTGTTGCGTGAATAAATTAATAGTGATTAAGTGATTGGGCTCTAGGGTCAGATAGATCTAGATTTGAATTTTACCCTGTCCCCCGCCAACTGTGCAGCCTTAAATTACATAACCTTTATAGTACTCGTCTCGTAGGGTTGAGAGAACTGAATGATGTTCTGTATGTGCCACTAAGTTCTGTAGTAACCAAGATTACTGAGAATGCTTTAGGACTAGTGGTTGAGTGTTCTCAGTTGTCATGGAGACATAGAACATAGAATTTTAAAGCAGCAAGAATTATTAGCCACTGATCCCTTCAGTGTTCAAATGAAATCTTTTAAAAGCTCAAAATGTAAAGTATATAAATCTTTAGATGCCCAAGAATCTCAGTTTGAAAATTACTGATAAAAGCACATAGACCTTCTGGCAACCTGGTTGGGGAACCCATAGCCCAAGCCGCATCATTCCTCCAGTACAGAAAAAACAAATGGACTCATGATGAAAAATCAAACGCTGTGCACTGTGAGCACAAGTCAGCAGACATAATCTTGGAGGATTAGCACCTCCCCAAACTTGAAACAGAATAACTGGAATAAAAATGGTTACGATAATTGGAGCAAGGGAAGAAAGCATAAAAACCATTAGAAAAAACACCATGAAAAAGGCAAAATAGATACGACAAGCTAAGTCTTTTGGAACTAAAAAGTATAATTAGTGAAATTAAGAACACAGTGGACAGATTAAGCCACAGATTGGGCATATCTGGAGGGAATTTGTGAACTAGAGGATAAATAAGGAAAATACCTGCATTGTAACAGAGGAAGAAATGGGAAATAGAAGAGGGCTAATAGGGAGTATAGAAGATCCAGCTTACAGAAGGGAGGGAAGACATTTGAAGATTTTTCCACAATTTATTAAGGACGTGAAATTGAAAAAAATATCTAGGAGGGTGAATGAAAACAAGTCTACATCTAGACAGGTAGTAGAATTGCAAAAGACGAGAAAAATCTAAAAGCAACCAAAGAGAAAAGACATCACCTGCAAAGGAGTAATTAACAGCAGGCTTTCCGATGGCAGCAATATAGGCCAGGAGCCAGTAAAATAACTAAGTGCTGAGAAAAAAGAAATTTATGTTGGCTATCAATTCTACATGTAGATAAATTAGTATTTAAAAGGGAGGATGGGGGACGCCTGGGTGGCTCAAGTCAGTTAAGCGACTGCCTTCAGCTCCCGTCATAATCCCAGGGTCCTGGGATTGAGCTGCACATTGGGCTCCTTGCTCAACAGGGAGTCTGCTTCTCCCTCTCCTTCTGCCTTGTATTCTCCCGGCTTGTATTCTCTAAATAAATAATAAAATCTTTTAAAAAATAAAAAGGGAGGGTGAGAAAAACATTTTCAGATTTTGCTGAAAGAACATAAGATTGTTCTTTAGGAAAGAAAGCAATTGAGTCCAGAAGGAAAGAGTTAGATGCAAACAGGGTGAACGAAGAAATTGGTAAACAGAAATACTCATGTAAAAACAGAAGAAATGTTTTATTAACTGGTAGGGAATAATCTTCAAGACATAACATGAAAAAGATACAAAAAGAAAAAAAAAAAAGAGGTTGACCAATACCTATGATTTGCTACTATTCTATAAAAGGGAAAAATACAATGTGCATTTGCTTCTTTATGCATAAAATACCTCCAGGATACACATGAAACTATTGGGAGGACATCTGAGGTGCCAGGGGGACAGAGGCGTTGAAGACTTTTCACTGTATATCCCTTTTTTTTTTTAAGATTTGATTTGAGAAAGACAGCAAGCACGAGGCGAGGAGGGGCAGAGAGAGAGGGAGAAGCAGGCTTTCCATTGAGCAGGGAGCCGGATAGAGGGCTCAATCCCAGGACCCTGAGATCACGTATGACCTGAGCCGAAGGCAAATGCTTAATCGACTGAGCCACCCAGGTGCCCCTTCGCTGTATATCCTTTCATTTCTTTCGAATTGTGTATCAAGGCTATTTTATCTATTTAAATGAAACACTGTAGTAAGTGTTTTATCTATTTAAATGAAACACTGTAGTAAGTGTTGTCTATGAAAATAGAAGTAAAAAATAGATTTGATGTTTTAAAGACAAGGTGGAATGTACTACTTGACAATAATATGGAAGATGGGAGAAACTTTAAAATGTTGATGAACTTCAGAGTTTGTTAAGTGTGCATAGTAAGTTTTTAAGGATAATCACTGAAAGAGTGGAAATAGAATTGAAAAGGTGAAAAAGGGTTAAAAAAGTGAACACTCCCACAGAAATGGAAATAACAGACAACTCCTGCACTTTTTTCCCATAAAAAAACCTTGGGTAAGTGGAAAATACCTGTAAAGGGCTAAGAACAGGCTAGACACTCCTGGGGGGGGGGGGGGGGAGCAGAGGTTAAGAATCGAATTAATGCTCTAGCAACTAAGTGTAATATTGGTGCAGGAATAAACTCATTTAACCAATTGAACAGAGTATATGTGGAATTTCTACGTACACTAGAGATACAGATAATGTGGAAAGGAGGACCTTTTCAACAATTACTATGGAACAACTGGTTATCCACATGAAAAAATCTATTTGGGTGTGCATACACAAAAATTGTAAGTGTATTTCATGTAGTACTTATATATGAAAAGCAAAGCATATTAAATGTTTAGGAGAAACTATGGAAGACTTTCTGCTTTGGAGAGACGAGAGAACTTTTAACAGAGCTTTAAAGAATGCTAGCCCTAAAAGAAAAGACGGATAAATTTAACCATATTAAAACTAAGAACATCTGTTCATCTAATAGCCCCTGTAAAGAAAGTAAAGACAAGTCACAAAGTGGGAGAAAATATCTGCAACACATATAAAGGGCAAAGGACTCAGACTATATTAAAAACTGCATATAATAAATAATATGTATTCAGAGCAATTTTATATATAAGCCAAAAGCCAGCCTCCTGCATATGGGGGGAACATGAACCACGTGAGGGCTGCCCGTTATCACCACATGGTGCTGTTCCAGAGGACCTAGCTGATACTGGTGGTCAAGAGAGGGAAAACGTTAAAAATGGTGAGACAGTAAAACTGTTTACTCACAGTTGATATCTGACAAATGCAAGAAAACTGAAAAACTGTTACAGTAAGAAAATTCAGTGAGTAGGTACAAAATAAGCAGAAAGTAGCAGACTTCCTATTTACGCCTAAGCAGCAGTTGTTAAGATGATATGGAAAGATCCCATTTATAATAAAATACATGTAATACCTAAAAAATACGGAATGCTAGAGACAGTAAGACAGCACAAATAGAATAATACCATGCGTGCTATTCTTAGATTCAACGGGATAAAGATACTGTTTCTCCCTACATTAATATATAAATTTGCCATGACCTAATAACATATTGAGCCTTTTTTTTTTAATGGAAATACAGTTGACACAGAATGTTAACATTAGTTTCAGGTGTACAACAGTGATTCCCCAAGTCTGCTTACGCTGTGCTCACCACATGAGTAGCTCCCATTCGTCACCATACAACACTGTATGATTGACTACGTTCCCGGTACTGCACCTTTTATCCTGGTGACCTACTCGTTCTGTCGCTGGAGCCCATGTCTCCCACTCCCCTTCTTCACCCATTTTGCCCATTCCCCCCACCTCCTCCAGCAACCACCAGTTTGTCCTCTATTTATGGATCTGTTTCTGCTTTTTGTTTGTTCATTCGCTTGTTTTTTTAGATTCCCTGTATAAGTGAAATCATACAGTATTTGTCTTTGTCTACATGTCAGCCTTTTTGATGAATGGAAAACCAAACCGATTCTAAAGCTACCATGGAAAAATGAATATATAAGGACTCATTAAAAATTACCTGAGGGGCGCCTGAGTGGCTCAGTGGGTTGAGCGTCTGATTCCTGAGTTTGGCTCAGGTCATGATTTCAGGGTCCTGAGACTGAGCCTCTCATCGGGCTCCGCGTGGAATCTGTTTCCTTCTTTCTCTCTCTGCTCCCCCCCCCCCAGATAAATAAAATCTTTTTTTTTTTAAACTAAGAAAAAAGTACTGAAGGACTACTAGCCATATCATGTACTAAAAATATTTTTAAACTATTACTAAAACAGTAATCCTGACACATGAAGCTCATCAGTGCAACGGAAGAGGGAGCCCAGAAGTGGTTTCACATCCACAGTAGGTGATAAAGGTAACATATTATGAAATTGTGGGAAACATAATGGTCTTGCAACAACTGAGCGTTCATCTGGGGAAAATAAAGTTGGACCCAAGCCTTATTCCTTACATCAGAATATTTCAGGTGGGTCAAATGTGTAATGATAGAAAATGAAAAGACAAAATTATAAGAAGAAAGGCAGAACAATCTTACTCATCTAGGCAGAGCGAAGATCTTTCTGATGTAACACAAAACCCAGAAGCTACGAATGAAAGGATCGATAAATCCAACCTCAGAAAAATGTTACGTCTGCAAACAAAAAGGTAAACGACAGACTGACGAATATTTGCAACACAAACAGCAGACAAGGAATTCTCTTTAACATAAAAAGCTCCTGGAAAATCAAGAAGCAAAAAACAAACAAAAAAAACAACCCAAAAGAAAATGAATATACAGAAAAGGAAATTAAAATGGCATTTAAAGAGGAGCAATGCAACTTACCTTACACTGCGATACTATTTTCCACCTCTATTAGCAAAGATCAAAGAGTGGTATTCAAAATATTTAACACCCTGGCACTGGTCAGGCAGAACAGACTCTGAAGACTCCTTCTCTGCCTGGTGCCAATCCTTTAGTTGGTGGATTGCGGAAGGGGGTGGGGGAACTAGAGTCTCAGAAACCCGAGTGGAGCACTCGGGCTTGGGGCAGCAGCTTGTTGCCAGTGGGTATGGAAGTGTGCTGATCCGTACCTACCAGTACAACCCCATTGGTGCAGTAGAGCTGCCTGTCACACCTGGTGGAGGAGAGTACCTCTCTTGCATTGTTGAGAAACAGCCTCGAAAAGGAAAACAGTAATGTTTGCCCAGATTTTAAATGGGTCCTTTGAGTGAAAGGACCCGTGATAAGAAAATACATCACAGCCTCATTTGGAAAGACAAAGTTATAAGTAGCACATCTGTCTATCAATAGGGAACTGGTTACATACATTGTAGCACATTCATACCCCAGAAAGTCTGGAGTCACGAAAAGAATGAGCCAGTCCTGTGTGTACTGATGAAGACAGATTATTGGAGAAGGGAGTGGGGAGTGAGGCAAGATTCAGAAGTGTGTATAAGTTACCACTGTAAAAAAAAATAGAGGGGAAACATCAACATATAGGCTTGTTTGCTCATAGGCTGTCTCTGGGGGCGGAGGGCCGTGGGGGGGGAGAATATATGGCAAATATATGGTAACAGTAATCTGAGGAGGAGATCTGGCTGGCAGGAGACCTACAGATGGAAATGAAAGCTAAGTTTCCATTCTGTATTCATTGTACTTGTCATGTATTTTTTTTTAAGTTTTTTTTTTTTTCTTTATTTGAGAGAGGGAAAGTGCATGGGGGTAGGGGCAGAGGGAGAGGGAGAAGCAGGCTCCCCAGTGAGCAGGGAGCACAACATGGGGCTCCATCCCAAGACCCTGAGATCATGACCTGAGCCAAAGGCAGACGCTTAACCGGCTGAGCCATTCAGGTGCCCCTATGTGGACTCATTTAAAAAAATAATTTGTTTAGGGGCCCTTGGCTGGCTCAATTGGTAGAGCATGAGGTTCTTGATCTCGGGGTTCTAAGTTCGAGCCCCACGTTGGGTGCAGAGATTACTTAAAAAATTTTAAAAACAAAATATATATATTTTTGTTTTAAGATGAGATTAGTTAGGTAATAGCTAAGGGTTCTTTTAAGCTCTTAAGTCTGCAAAAGGGTAACCAAAACTGAACTGAGAAGTTCCCCAGACCTGCTGTATCCTCAGTCTTCCTCTTCCTGGTTCATGGCCTCTCCAGTCTTCCAGTTGTTCAAAATAGAAACCTTGGAGTCATTATCTTCTTTTCCTCATGGCCCACATTCACCCTTGTCCACCACCGCCTCCCACTCTCAGGTCCCATAGTCTTTTTTTTTTTTTTTTTAATTAAACTCTAATCTACTTTCAACTCAGGAACCAGAATAATCCTGTTGAAGCATAAGTCAGACTGTCTTGCCTCTTGCTCAGAATTCTGCAGTGACTCCCCACTTCACTTAAAAAGATGAAGTCCTTCAAATGCACAGTTGGACATGCATGACCTGCCTGTGCCACCCCCGTGTCACCACCTCCCACTCTACCCCCGGTCACTTTGAAAGGACATTTTAAAGTTTGCAAGAAGACCTACATAGGGAAACATAAATGAAAACCCCCTTGAGCAAAGTTTAGGCGCCCGAAGTACTTTAAGGAAGGGGCCCACTTAGGCAAACGCTAACCACAGCTTCTCGCTTCTGTACACGCCTGCTGCCGGCTTGCTAAAGATAAATCGAGTCCCGGGGTGGAGGGGCGCCTAATTGTATCCCACCCAGAGCTATCACTCTCCCCGGCAAGCTGCCATCCTACCCTCCACCCAGAGTGACACCCAGAGTGACACCCAGAGTGACCCTCCGAAAAGACCACCACCCTGTACCATCTGAAGCCCTCTGATAGTTCCCCGCGCCAAGCGACTTGACCTAAATTTCCTATTGGACAGTTTGTACTAGCCAACCGGACTCAGTCCCCCCCATAAAAACCTTACCCATTCCTGGCTCGGGGCTCTTCTCCACTGCCCCTGCGTGGGTTATGAGATGAGCCCCAGCGCGCTGGTCCTTCAATAAAGCCTCGTGTGATTGCATCAAGAGCTGTCTCTCTCGACCTCTTGGGGTTGAGTCGCCGCATCCTTTAAGGTAGGGTAACGACACCTTGTTCCCTCCTTACAACTTCAGCCTCTGAGCAGGCAGCCAGGCCTCCCTCCATCATCCCCATGACTTACTCCCCCACTTCCTTATTGTTCAAATGTCACCTTCTCGGGGAAAGCCTTCCACAGCCACCTTGTTTTAAATTTCATTGTCTCCTCCCTCTTCCCAGCTTACTCCAATCCTCCCTAACCTGCTCTGTTTTTCCTGTTAAACTAAACAGGTTCTAAATTCATTGTAGTGTATTGATTATATTTATTGCCCATCTCCCCCCACTGAAAGATAAACTTCACAAGGATGGATTACAGTGATGTCGCCCGCTGCCAAGAACAGTGCCTGGCACATGGATGATACTCAGTAAATACCTGGTGAGTGAGTGAGTGGGCTTATATGTTCTTCACTCAGTTCTTCTAAAGTCTACTTAACCATTATATGGAGAGAGTAACAGCTAATAGTGGCATTAGCAGTAGTAGCAATCGTAATGACAGTTGTTTATCTAACTCACTGCCAGCAAGGATGTACTGTGAATACTCATTGTTATTTTTAAAGTTCACCACTGGTAACAATAATAGCAGGAATCCCAGACACCATGTATTAAATCCTTACACCATGAGCCAGATAATCCCACACTGGTTATCTTTCAGATCAGGGAACTAGAGCCAAGAGTTCAACTTGCCCATGGGCAAGGCTGATAAATCTTTTCAGATTCCCTTTTTTCTGTGTTCCTCAACCTTGTAAGTGCTCTTGGCAAGCTGTAGTCTTTTTCTCGAGACTCTGTGGGAATGCCATTTGCTGCCTGAACCGCACAGAGATGCAGGATGGGTCAGTCTCTTGAGTTTTCTGGTACTTTCAGTCTCAGATCATGGGTCATGATTGCTGTGTTTCTCTCCTGGAAGCAGCACTTCTCCCCACGTCAGTCAGCTTGCAGATTTGGGCAGAGAACCAGTCCAACGTGCCTTCAGTGCCTCGCCTCTTCAAACAGATGCTAGGGACGATGTTTTTACTTAGGATCCCTAATCAACGGAATTTTAAACTGACCAATTGGAAGAACAGATGGATCCTGGATGAAGCTGTAATCCCGAGGTTGAAACTGATTTCTGTTGGCAGTTTCAACCCTATTTGTCAGGAGGGAAGAGTGGGAACTCTGGGGGAGTATTCTGTCCCAGAAAGAAAAGAACGTTTTCTGTTCTGACCACTGAATAAAGGGAGAATGAATCCAGGCAGAAATGACCTGGCTGAAGTTTAATAGATTTTAATATAAAAAGGCTAGCAGATTCCAGTGGAAGGGAATATAGTCAATTTGTATTTATAGACAGGGATTAAATAAACTAATCCGACAGGAGTCTTTCGAGGCAATTGTTTGGAAGCAAGATAGATCCATCTGCGTGCAAAGAATCGTGAATGAATGGGGATCCATGGCTCAGTGGGCAGGCGGAGCCCAGAGGAGACCACCAGTCCGGATAATCAGACATTCACATTTCCCACCGTTTTGTTCTATTGTATCCAAATGTGAGAAGCTGCTTTCCAGTTCCCCACATACAAAGCTCTTTATTGGACTTTATTGAGGCATGATCCCCACTGCTTTACTGAAGCTGCCAGCCTCAGAAGGAGTTTTGCTTGATGGCGTCTGGCAGCTTGGCTTTGCCCCCAAGTAGATTTATGAGCTGTGAAAGATGGTCAAATTAACACCCTAAGCATTCCTGATAGGATTAGAGGGTCGGAGACATGCCTGCATTTGCATACCGCCCCGATACAGGGCACATCTTTGTGCCTTCCCAGCCCTTCTGGGTGGGGTGCGGGGAGGGCGCACGTAGGAGGTGACACCATGCTCCCCTCTCGCAGCTGGCAACACAAAGGGTCACCAGGAGACTCCAGATGATGTTATTTGGCATTTAACATCTAATAGCAGCATCCCCCAATCAAAAGGACTGAACTGAAGTGGTAAATGCATCCCCTTTCAGGGGTAGCTACCCGTCCAGGACTCCCCAGGGAGAGAAAGATCATCTCTTCTCTAGGGTGGGATTGACTCTTCCAACTGCCCAGACAAGCCCTGAGGGTTGGCCTAAAAAACACCATTTACATAATACCAATTACCGATTTTTCTGATGGTAACAGTAAAGCATATTCATTGTAGAAAATTTGGAAAAAGCTAAAAAATGCAGCAAAGTGAAAAATCACCCAGTATCCCATTTCTTAGAAATAGCTAACTGCTACACTTCGGTTATATTTATTTACAATCTGTTTTCTATGCATATCGGCAAGTAATTGGTTGTTTTTGTTTTAACAAAGCCAGATCTTATTGTTTAACAATCTTTTCTTTCAATATTATATCTGAAGCATTTTCCCACGTTCTTAAATATCTCTTTAAGAGAAAAGCTTATTTTTAATGACTGCATAGTGTTCCATCATAAAGAATAAAATGTCTCAAAGGGGCGCCTGGGTGGTTCAGTCAAGGGGTGCCAGGGTGGCTTAGTTGGTTAAGCGCCTGCCTTCGGCTCAGGTCATGATCCCAGGGTCCTGGGACGGAGCCCCACAGTGGACTCCCTCCTTAGCGGGGGGGGGGGGGGGGGGCTGCATCTCCCCCTCCCTCTGTTCCCCTGCTCTCGCTCTCTCTTTCAAATGGCTAAATAAAATCTTTTTTTAAAAAAGGGCTATAGGAAATTATATTAGGCTAAAGGATACTCTAAGTCTATAATAATTAAAATATGGGCTATTATTGCAAGAAGAGACTGGAAATTATTGAAACAATAAAAAATGGTATTTCAAATCAATGGGAGAAGAATTATATAATGGTTCTAATACAAGTGATTAGGGGAAAATTTAAATTAGGTTAAATGCTTATTTCACATCATATTCTAAAATAAATTCCAAGTGGGGCGCCTGGCTGGCTCAGTCAGAAGAGCATGTGACTCAACCTCTGGGTTGTGAGTTCTAGCCCCACATGGGATATAGAGATTACTTAAAAATATAAAATCTTACAGGGCGCCTGGGTGGCTCGGTCGGTTAAACATCTGGCTTGATTTTGGCTCAAGTCACGATCTCACGGTCACGGGATGGAGCCCCAGTGGCAGGCTCTGCGCTCAGCGAAGACTCTGCTTGAGAGTCTCTCTCCTTCCACTCATTCTCTCTCTCAAATAAATAAATCTTTTAAAAAATTAAATAAATAAATAAATAAAATCTTTTAAAACCTTTTTTAAAAAGATTCTCTCCCTTCCCTCTACCCCCCCCCAAAGAAAATAAATAAAATAAAATCTTGGGGCACCTGGTTGGCTCAGTTGGTGGAGTGTGCAACTCCATCTCGGGATTGTGAATTCGAGCCCCACGTTGGGTGTAGAGATTACTTAAAAAATAAAATCCAAATGAATAAAAATTAAAAAATTTTTTTAAATAAAAATAAATCCCAAGTAGATTAAAAGTCAAATATTCTTTTTATAAAGATTTAATTTATTTATTTGACAAAGAGCACAAGCAAGGGGAGCGGCAGGCAGAGGGAGAAGCAGGCTCCCCACTAAGAAGGAACCCAACAAGGGGCTCGATGCCAGGGCCCCAGGATCATAACAAGAACCGAAGGCAGATGCGTAACCAGCTAAGCCACCCAGGCGTCCCTCAAATGGCAAATTTTTTTAAAGAATAATATTCTGAGTGAAGGTGCTAAAAATGGGTACCCTGGTACTGCAGGTGGGAGTGTAAATTGGCAGAACCCCTCTGGCCATCAATCTGTTATGTACAACACCACACAGTAGATGATATTTGTTACTGTTTCTTTTAATATCTAAAAAGGAGGGCTGGGAAGCTCTTTGAGGACTTCCAGACTGTACAGCAGTTGAAACCTCTAATGCCATTCTATTTTGTAATACTGCCTTATGCATTTCCAGGTTGGTGAGTGGGTGGAGAGTATGAAAAGGTCTGATGGTGGCCTGGGAGATCCCAGGTCGTACTGACCATAGGCCAGAGAGGACCATTTCACTTTGTTGAGGTGATCATGGGCCATAGGTCGTAGCTAAGACTGAGTTCTATGCCAGTCTGGGCCCTGCATGGGGAGACCACCAGGGCCTCGATGCACTTGATACAGGCAGAAGCCCACGTATCCAGCAAGCTGTTTGATTTTGAAGTTCAGCATAACGCTGTGCCCATTGTAGGAAGGAATTAGCAGTATAAGTTGGGGGAAAGAGAATGAGAGAGGTACAACCTTCATTGTCATTGGAAGAGAAGTTCGAGGCCTTCCACAGGCTCACAGGAATAAGAAGGCATGTTAGCTGGCACGCGGACCCCTGCAAGGAAGATACAGGTTTAATGCTTGATATGTGACTCCATGAGGATTGTTCTTCTAATTTTATGGCTGTGGGAGTACCTTTTGGAGTTGAATCCCCTGCTGTATTAGACCATGTCTCCTGGGTTTACATGCGGTAAGCTGTTAGTAACTGTTAAGTCAGGTGTGTGGAGGATATGGCCTGTGTATTCGTGTAGAGATTAAGGAATTAGCCAACCCTCAAGTGAGTAATTTAACAGAGCGTTACAGCCTTCGTCTATTGGTAGGTCTACAGTGAGGAAAGGCTTCCCATATAATAACTCAAAGGGACTTAGCCCTATTGGTTGTTTTGGGCAGTTCTCACTCTGAGAAGCTCTACTGGCTTTTTTTTTTTTTTTTTTTAAATCCCTGTTCCTGAGCTACTCGGATTTCTTGGTGTGAATAGACCAGGGGCATATCTTTAATTGGTATTAGGACTGGTATGAGCCTCAGTATTTGCAGACGTTGTGCGGCTTGCTTGGCGGCCTGGTCCGCCAAGTTATTTCTGTTAGATTCTGTAGACACGTCCTTCGATGTCCCCGAGGGGAACCACAGCCACCTCTGCAGGGTCGTGTACAGCCTCTAAAAGGGCTATTGTTGCAGGTCCGTATTTGATGGAACAGTCATGACCTGTTAATAACCCTCTCTCTTTCCAAGTTGTCCCATTCGAGTGTAGGACTAGGAAAGCACATTTAGAGTCAGTATAGATATTAACCCCAAGGCCTTCTGCCAGTTGTAAAGGTGAGTACTATTAGCTCCGCTTTCTGGACAGACGTATTTGCTGGGAGGCCTTCGGCCTCAAGATCTGGGTTAGACTGACTAAAGCACACCCTGCTTTTCTTATCCCCTTTTCCATGAAACCACTGCCATCAGTCAACCAGTTGTCATCTGCATTATCAAAAGGAGAGTCTTTTAAGTCTGATCTGCTAGCGTAAGCAAGATCAATAACTTCTAGACAGTTATGTTCTCTAGAAGTACGATGGTCAGGTCCAGGCATAGGGGCAGCTGGGTTTAAAGTCTGACAGGTCTTAAAGACCACGTAAGGTGTGTCCAAGAGCACAGCCTGGTATTTAGTCAGTCAGCCCCACGCCCACCCGCCTTCATCCATTGGTGGCCTTTAGTTTCTAAAACACTTTCAACCTGACATGAAGTCATCAGTCAGGGACTGCCCATAGAAAGTTCCAGAGGCTTCCTCTAGCAGGAGGACTGTTGCAGCCACTGCTCAAAGACAAGCCGGCCACCCTTGTGCTACCTTGTTAAGTGGCTTTGAGAAATGGCTGGTCTTGTTTCATTTCCTAATTTCTAGAACTCCCAAAGCGTGGCCCTGTTTCTCGGCTACATATAAAGTGAAAGGTTTTTCTAAATTTGGTAGAGCCAAGGCTGGGGCTGGTTAGCTCTTAATGTTTGAAGGCCATCTGCTGGGCTTTAGTCCAGAGTAAAGGCTCTTCATCAGGGCCCTTCATCGAATCATAGCATGGCTTGGCTAAGAGCCCAAATCCAGGAACCCCCGGGCGGCAGAAGCCTGCCCCGCCTAGAGAAGTGTGGAACTGCTTCTTTGTCGTTGGGGCTCAAGATCCGATACCGCTTTTTGTTCTGTCAGCAGATAGAGTACAGTGACCTGGTGTTATTAGCTCATATCCTAAGTATTGTACTTTCTGTTTGGATATTTGTGCCTTGTTAGGGGAGGTGCCAAGAAATCAAGGTTATAGAATTACTGTCAGACAGTTCCTTGGTGGGACTCCAGATTAAAATATCATCCACATACTGAATTATAGTCCCTTGAAGCAAGGATCTATCAGGCCTTTACTAAGTGCAGTCGCAAATAGCTGAGGACTGTCTCTAAATCCCTGGGGCAAGACTGTCCAGGTTAACTGAGCAGCCTGGGGACTTGAAGGTGAGGTCCATTCAACAGCAAAGAGTGGCTGCATCTCCCCACTTAGACGGATGCTAAAGAAGGGGTCTTCTAAATCAAGTACTGGAAACCAGTTAGCATCACCTGGGGAGAAGAGTGTACGGATTGGGCACGATGGGATGAACAGACACCACGGCCTCATTTATAGCTCTTAAATCTTGTACCATGCGACATTCTCCATTCGGCTTTTTTACTGGTAGAATTGGAGTGTTATAAGGAGATTAAGAAGGCCTTAAAATACCATGTTTAAGAAATTTATCAAAACGCAGTTGTGTCCCAGGTTTTGCCGCAGGTTTTAAAGGGTATTGGGTTTATGAGGTATAGTAGTTGGGTCCTTTAAAAGCCCATCCTGGGACATCACAAGCCCAGACCAGTGGATTTACTCCCTTCCAGATATTAGAAGGGGTATCAGGGTCAGGTTTTGGTTCTCCAAGTGCTAAAAAGAACAGGCTGTCCTTTCCTTTAGTAAAGAGCAAACCTGCTCCCTAGTTCATACATCAAGTCCCTCCAAGTAATGGAGTGGGACAAGCCGGAAGGACCAGAAAAACATGAGCAACCAACTGACTTTTGTATTTACAAGTTAAAGGCATTGTGTGATGGCACATTCTAGTCTCCCATTCTATGTCAACAGTTTTATGGTCAGAAAGACAAGTAGCACCAGGAGTGCTGAACAAGGCGGAGTAAGTGGTTCCTGTATCAGTGAGAAAATAATGAACTTACCTTCCCCATCCAGGGTACCGCGGGGCTCAGTCACTTTGCCCTCGAAGGGAGCGGACCAGCCTCAGGGCCCCTCATGCCAATCCTCCGGTTCCCGCTCTCAGGCCGGGAAGTGGTGCCTGACCTCCTCTCTCTCTGGAGACAAGGACAGTCTCTCTTCCAGGGTCCTTCTTGTCAACAAGTAGGACGTGACCCCAGAGGAGAGCCTTTGTCGGGACGTTTTCTGCTCCATCTGAAACATGGGGTCTTACCTGCCTTCTCATCCGCAGTCAGCCGTTGCCCCTGCTTGGTCCGGTGTGGTGGGTCCACAGTAGGGGCAGCCAACACTCTAGCCTGTACCTTACCCTGTAACTAAGCCCTTCCCTCCTTTTCCCGGCTGAATAGCGTGCCTCTATTATTAAAAACTCCTGCAGCCACTTCAGGAAGCATTGGGTGGGCGTTTGAGGGCCTAAAGCCATTTTAACTAACTCTCTGCCCATGTCAGTTGCCAACTGACTCATAGAATGCGTGTTGAAAATAGTTCTCCCGGGCTGGCTCGGTCGGAGGAGCGTGGGCCTCTTGATCTCGGGGTCGTGAGTTCGAGCTCCACGTTGGCTGTAGAGGTTACTTAAGTAAATAAATTTTTAAAATAAATCAAATAAAATGGTTATTCCCTCAGGGGTAGAAGGGTCCAGGTTTGTATATTTAGAGATAGCCTCTCTGCCGGGACCCTGAAATGGGGCAGGACTTTCATCAGCTCTTTGAGTGACTTCCCACATTTTGTCAGTTTACAGGTTTCATAAATCCTTTTTTCATTTCTTCCATCAGACCAATGATCCATCATAGGATTTCTTCCCTGACTAGCCTCCTGATAGTGCCAGTGATTCGGTAATTGGGACAGCACTGCCCCCTACTGGATAACGTTCCCCACCGATCGTGGCCAGTTCGGCGAACTCTTGAGCCCCGCCCCCCCCAGATCCAGCTCTTTTCCTCAAGGGTGCTGCAACGAGTTAGTACACACACACACACACACACACACACACACACACACACCTGGAAAGGTCAAATCAAACATAATGGATACTTGTTGAAAAACCTCAACAAATTGAAAAGAGTTTCCGGGAATATCGTCCTAACTTTTTATTTGAGCCAAGTCTGCCATGGAGAACAGGACACGGACTCTGACAGCACCCATTTCTCCTTTAGCAACCTCCCTTCCAGGATCAAATCCTCACTGAGGGCGTATCCCAGGAAGACAAGGAGTCCTGCTCCTAGTGTGTCCTGCCAGGCTGCACGCAGAAGACTCTGGGGGCTTGTAAAGAGGAGAAGTGTCAGAATCAGTGTCCCCTTTATCTGGAGAAGAGGCCCGTGGTTCCTCCAGTAAGCTCAGTTCACTAGGGGCAGGAGCAGTGAGAGGGTCAGCGTCCCCTTCATTGGGGCTGGCCCGTGATTCTTCTGGCGATCAGGGTTTTTAGGGGGAGGAAGAGGCCTGCGTAGACGGTCATCATCCAGCGTATCAGGAGCGGGCTTCTTAGCCTGGTTAGAGCCAAACACATTCTGCAAGAGGCTCTTAGGTCACGGTCCTGATTTAGGGCCACGAAGGCCTAGACACAGGGTGCCGCAGTCCATTTGCCCTGTTTCCTACAGAAGGGCAGGATAGATTGTATTGAAGTTTAGTGTCCCATTAATGGGCCATTTTTTTCTTGTCTCATCAGGAGAACTGAAGCCATGATGCATTACAGAGGATCAGTTTTTTCTTTCTTAAATCTTGCAATCCGGATTGTTGCCATTCGGTTAAAAGGCATCCCCAGGGAGAGTCCTTTGGTAACTGAAGAAGAAGATCCCATGCTCCGAGAAAAGTAGGGAAGGTCCATTACTAAGAAAATCCCACCCCAACCCCAACTCCCAGGTGGCATCCCACGCAGGATATGTCAGAGGTTCCTGGTATCAAAGCAACCTGTGGCATCCCTTGAACAAAACCGCTATGATCACTGCCCTACCCTATGCCAGCATTCCACCACGTCCCCATTGCGTCCTAGGCTATAAGTGGGTGCCGGTGAATGACCAAAGAAGAACCCACTGTTGTAACTCATGGAGAACACTAGAAAAACTCTACAAGGGGAAACTGGAAATTACCCAATATTGTAAGTTAAGTAGTCAGTAGGGGTCATTGGTGAAAAACAGTAAAGATAGAAATCCATCATGGTCTAAGCAGCATTCCAACACATGTGGTCTTTTCAGCCTACTTTCCTAGAAAATGGTCCCCAGTTGGTTTTAATTCAGTCGGGTGGAGGTCTCTTGGCCAGAAGTGGCTAGCCCAGAGATGTGGAGGCGATCACATTAGACCAATGAAGAGGAAAGCTTACAGGGAGTCAAGATTGGCAGCTGTCCTCGTGACTTAGGTGGCTGCCTGTGCCCCAGAAAGACAATTTGTGTAAGAATAGGGATAAAGAGGGGGCATCAAGTTTCCGGTCTCATTACGTTTCAGGCCAGGGTACTAGCTTCCAGGCGAAAGGCAGGTTTTTATTCCTCCCTGGAGAGTAGCCAGAGGCTAGAGGATTGCAGCCAGCCCCACTGACAGGAAAGTGTTCCAGTAAGACCGTATTCCTTGTAAAGCCCCTGGAATGAAAGTAAAAGAAGAGAAGGAGTACTCACCATATTTGCACCGAGCCTCAGAGTCCAGTTAAGAAGACTCAGGCCCCACAATCGGATGCCAAAATGATGTGATGTGGGCCAGGAGCAAATGGTGGAGAAAGAATTCTTGGGAGGTTTTCAGTGCAAAAATGTTCCTGTATTATATTATAGGAGGACAGGACCCATGGGCAGAAAGAGCTGCACTTGTGTCTGTGAGAAGTGACTGGTTAAATACCTTTTAGTTAGCGGGGGGCTAAGGATAGCCTAAGTCTTTAAGGAATTGGAAGGGAAGCTTTCGGGACCGTGAGGGCCCAGCTGCTGCTAAGATAAGGTTACTGACTCTTGCCTAGTCAACAGCAGACTTGAGAGCCTTCGGATGTGTATCAGTGGGCCATAGGTTTGAAAGATGATTGCTAACATGTATCTTGGGGAGTGTTCACGGCTTTCTGGGAAAGCGACACTAACAAGAGCAAAGCTGTAGTGGGAAAGCAATAAAGTCCTTGAGAGCTGCAGCAGCCTCAAGAGCTCTGCCTGGAGACTGTGAGCTGCTGCCAAGCCTGCCCTTTGCTGCTTTTTCTCCCGTCTTCACCACCGAGCGGGTCCATCCTGTCTCACAGATAAGCCATGATCACCCTGTGACATGTCAGAATGTTGTATGCCTGCCATTAGATCTTTTTAAAGCATGTATTTGGGTTTCTTGTCTTTTATTTTCGGGATTAAATTGTTGTTTGTGGTATGACATGGGTTTTCAGAGCCATACCCTAGTTCCTAGCCTTGTGTCTACAGAAAATAAATTCAGATTTTATTATTCAAATAAGGACTATCATCTAGGGGTCATTTAGATTGTATTATTAAGTAGGAGGCTGTGTAAATACATTGTACTGGAGAGGGGTTCCCCATGCTGCCTGTGGGTAAAATCACCTGGAAAGTTTTAAAAATACTGCTGTTTGGGCCTCGCCTCCAGAGATTCTGATTCAGTTGGTCAAGATGGACTTAGAGTATTGGTTTGTTGTTGTTGTTGTTGTTTTAATCCCAAAATATCAGAGGCGCCTGGCTGGCTCAGTCGGAAAAGCATGGGACTCCTGATCTCAGAGCCGTGAGTTTGAGCCCTGTGTTGAGAGCAGGGATTACATACATACATAAATACATACATCCCAGAAAGTTCTAATGTGCAGCCAGAGTTGAGAGATGCAGTATTTGATGCCTTTCCAATGGGGCTGCTGGCTCCATGTACACAGGGACCACTTCAGTCTTATTCGTGACTATCTGCCCAGCATCCCGCCCAATGCCGCGGACATTTGTATTAAATGAATGTGATGATGCTCTTGGAAGCTCATTGATTTACAGCCTGAATGGCAGCTTGTTTAGACCCAGCACTGGCTTTGGGCAGGGGTGGAGGGTCGTGGGGGGGGGCTGTAGGCTCTAAGAACTAGTTTGAGCAAAGTTTGGAGGTAACTGAAGGGAACAGGTGAGGATAAGCACACGATGGCTGACCAGGGTATGCGGGGGCTTTTAGCAAAGGCTGGGGACAGGCTCAGCTGGCCTTGAGTGTGACAAGACCAATTGAGTGTGAAAGGCTGAATTTACTTACTCCTTGAAGAAACCTGGGATTTCAACTGTATGAGAAAAGTGAGATGTGGGGCAGTTAAGAGCTTGCAGCAGGGACAGGGGTTGGCCAAGCCCAGGGAGCTGCTGTCAGAGCTGTAGAGGCTTGAGCAGTGATCAGAGAAGACGGGCGAAAATTGAGTAAGGGGGATGGGTGGGGGAAGAAGGATTAAAAAGCTGATCTAGAACAGTTCCAGAACTAGAAAGCCAGAGGGAAGAGATGCGTCTTTGGGTATTCAGCAAGTGCCTATCTGAAAGGATGAAGGGAGGCCCAAGTCCTGCTTCATTAAAGTAGTGTTGTGTTGTGTTGTGTTGTGTTGCACAGTGTTGTGTTTCTGGCCCTGAAACAAAATCTTAATGGCAGTGCTTAGTGTAAAGGAGGGGGAAGCCAAAGTGTAATTTTTATATATTCGCTTGTTTGACATATTATTTCATTTTGAATAGGTATTATATTTACCATGACTCAAAATTATTAAAGGACAAAAAGATATTCAATAAAGCCTCTCTCCTATCCTCATTCCCCAGTCAACCACATTTGAGAAATGCTATTATGGTTCTAGTGTACCCTACCAGAGAATTTAAGACATACACAGACAAAAGAATGTATATCTATGAATATGTTTTCACCCCCTTTTAAAATTCATATTATACACACTCTTCTGCTTTTTCCTGTTTTCACTCAATGACTATCTTGTGGATCTTTCCACATTAGTATAGAGAGAACATCTGCAGCTTCTTTACAAATGCATGACATTCCCTTTTGTGGATGTGGCACAATCCATATCACCAGTCTTGTATTGCTAGACAGTGACAATGTTTCAAATATTTGTCATTACAAAAAGGAAGGAAGGAAGGAAGGAAGGAAGGAAGGAAGGAAGGAAGGAAGGAAGGGGAGAGAGAGAAAGAAAGGAAGAGAAAGAGAGAGAGAAAGCAAGCAAGCAAGAAAAAAGAATGGGGAGGGTGCTTGGGTGGCTCAGTTGGTTAAGCCTCCAACTCTTGATTTTGGTTCAGGTCATGATCTCAGGGTCCTGGGATGGAGCCCTGCATCCAGCTCCATGCTCAGCAGAGAGTCTGCTTGAGATTCTCTCTCCCTCTCCCTCTACCCCTCCTCCTGTCTCACCCCTGTGCTCTTGCTCTCTCTTTCTCTCTCTCTGTCTCTAAAATAGTCCGAAAGAAAGAAAGAAAGAAAGAAAGAAAGAAAGAAAGAAAGAAAGAAAGAAAGAAAGAAAGAAGGAAAGAAAGAAAGCTTCAGAACAGCTACATGGTCACAGTTGCCTGTGTGAGTGTATCTGTGGGATCAATTCCCAGAAGTGGGATTGCTGATCAAGGGGTCGGAGGGAGTGATGGGGGAGACCAAAGTGCAATTTTAAAAAATAAAATGCATACAGTGCAAAATTCAAAAGGTATAAGAGTGTAGAGTGAAAAGCAAGCCTCCCTCCCACACCATCCCCTGCCACTCAGTTCCCTTCATGGAAACAGACAGAATTATTCATTTCCTGTGTATTTCCCCAGAGATTATGTGCATAATCAAATATATATTGGTTTCTTCTTTCTTTTATTCTTTTTTTTTAACCCAAAGAGTAGTACACAAGACACCTTGCTTTTTTCCCCCCCTCTACACTAAAGCTCCAAGATATTTCCATGTTGGTGTATTATCGCCTCTGTGCAAAGGGGGATTTTCTAGCCATACTCGGTGTGATGCAATCAGACACGTTCCTTTTCACTGTGTTTCTCATCCAGCTAGAAAGTAATTTAGCTCAAGCCTGAGATTCTGATAGAGTTGGAAAAACTCTTAGAGGTTACATCTGTTTTTTAAGATGTGTGTGATGGGGGGGGGTATTATTTGAATATCCCTGTTTGCATTTCCATCTCTGAACCATTATGTGGGAGGAAGAAGGATGCAGTAGGGAAAACCTGAAATGAAGCCTCACAAATGCTCTGTAGTGTCTGACTTGCCCGGTCCTGGGGACTCCTGGAATCTGTCACTTCAAGCTCCTGCAAGTCTCCTACCCCATTCAGCCTTCACCCGCGTTACGCATTGGTGCCCAGCACAAGATTTTGTTAGAAGCAAGGCTTTGTGTCTGATGCACCCCCTTGGATTTCAGAAGAGGGTAGTGAGGCCAAGAGAGGTTGTGCCGCTTACTCAAGGCCACCCAGCTGGTATGAGCAGCACCAGAACTTGGGTCTCCCAAGCCATGCCTACACCCTTCTGTCCTCGCGCCGGGACCCTCACCCCTTCTCAGGACGGACTGCGTCCTCAGTGGGCAGCAGGGCGTTTCACCAGCTCTTCCAAGACGGCACGTGCGCGTGCGATCACGCACCGCCTGAGCCAACGGACATTCTGGGCTTCCGGCAGCACCGCTAGCGGAGCACCAGGGACGGAGGCGGGAGGCCGACGTCCGATCTCTCCTGCCGCACACGAGCCTCGTCAGGGCACGGCCGAAGAATCGCCGGATCCCAGAGCTCACAGAAGAACCAGGAATCAAAATGAAACCCTCCCGGGTCCAGTCCAGGTGAATCGCGTGGTGGTTACCAATGTCGGTGTCCTATCGGAAGCACCCGGGCGCTCTGCAGGCGAAAGCGTCTCCCAGGTGCTGCCACAGGGGTCGCTTTTGGCAGATCCGAGTGGGGTCCAGAGATCTGTATGTTTCCCAGGCTCCCTGAGTGGTTCAAATAGCGCCAATGCTCAGCCCAGATTTGAAGAAAAACCAGGGACTAGAAAGAGCACGTTAGAATCAGACGCGGGTTCGGGGCAGCTCTTTCCCTCAAGACGCCGGCTCCGAGCCTCAGTTTCTCACAGTGTTAAATGTAGGGAAAGATCATGCCTCACAGGGTGGTTGTGAGGTTCAGACGAGGTAATGTCTGTGAAAATATTTGGCAAATTATAGGCCGCATATAAATGTGAGGAGGGGTTACCCCACCGTGCCCCAAAGGAAGATATTTGGAAGAGCCTGATTTATTTTCAGAGCTCCGCAGCAGCTCCCAGTTATCCTTGGGAAGTCGGCTTCAAAATCCACGCTTATTTTCCCACTGAACATCCTCTCCGTCAGTGGGCTTTGCTTGTGACTCAGTTTAGGTCAGCTTCCCCTAGCAGGGCTTTGCGGATTGGATGGTTTCAGAGGCTCAGACTCCTTCTGGCATCAGGTATGGGACGATGAACAGTCCTCTCCCCCCAGACCCGTTCCCGACCCTGCCCCTCGGTGTACCCTGGATTTAGGAGCGCCTTTGTGGCTTGAATCTAGGTCACAGAATTGCCCTTGGTAATCCCGCGGGGTCACGGTTGCACCCGGTGGGCCAGGGGAGGACTGCTGAAAGGGCATTAGCACCTTAGTTGCCTCCCCGCTTTCCCACGGAGAGCTGCCAAGGTGCCTAGTTCATCAGAGCCGGGTGAGGTTGGGTCCCTGGGGCTCTCCTTCAGGGCTGTGATGTTGATTCACCAGTTGTCCAGTGAGGCCTTCAGTGGGTCTCTTAGAATGTCAGATAATAGCACCCCCTCCTCCCAAAAAAGGAGTTCCTACTCTGTGGTCTCTGATCTAATGAAAATGCAGCCTGCCTCAGCCTGGATTAAAAGACATTTTCTTTTCTCTCTCCCTTTTAAAGTGCCGTAGGCTTGGATCCACCATTTAAAACAAGAGATAAATTGCAAACAGCCATTTCCTGCCGAGGTAGAATAGAATCTCAGGGAATGTGAGCTAAGAGAGAGCTGCGGGCAAATCCTTCTCCTCCCAAGAGCAGCAGGCATGGAAAGTGGCCCTAGATTCCCACCCGCACACCTGACCTCAACTGACCAGAAGGACTGTTCCTTCCTGGGGTCTGCTCCTTAGGCTGGCTGTTCTTGACCTTTCATGACTAATGTACTCATCATTTTGGCAGGCTTTGTGATTTTTTTTAATAGAAAAAGGGAAGCCATTTGAAGATAGGAACAATAGTTCATCAGCTGTTGTCTATGAATGGGCAATTACAGCACACAGCTGAAGATGAGGCAGGAAAATCAAGAGAAAAGCGCATTTTTTCCAGTTGCCAAAATGCTGCATTGTACCTTCTCTTTAGGTGAGGACCTGCCAGTGCAAGATTTACACCCGAATTAGTCCGCAGCGAGTATGAAAGGGCATTTTTTAGGAAGACGTGGGTTTTTGTTGTTGTTTTGTTTGTTTATTTTAAAAGATCGATTTATTTATTTGAGAGAGAGAGAGTAGGGGGAGGGGCGGAAGGAGAGGGAGGGAGAGAGTCTCAAGCGGACTTCCCGGTGAGCTCCCCGGTGAGCTCGGAGCCCGATGAGGGGCTCGATCCCACAGCCCTGAGATCATGACCTGAGCTGAAACCAAGAGTTGGGACGCTCAACCAACTGAGCCACCCAGGCGCCCCAAGACCTGGTTTTCTTCTACATCTAGATTTTGATTAGCTTTTGCTAATCAGTAAACATTTCCTGAATGCTTTTTTTTTTTTTTTAAAGATTTTATTTATTTGACAGGGATAGAGACAGCCAGCGAGAGAGGGAACACAAGCAGGGGGAGTGGGAGAGGAAGAAGCAGGCTCATAGCAGAAGAGCCTGATGTGGGGCTCGATCCAAGGTCGCCGGGATCACGCCCTGAGTCGAAGGCAGACGCTTAACCGTCTGCTTAACCGCTGTGCCACCCAGGCGCCTCTTCCTGAATGCTATTTAGAGACAAGGCAGTACAAAGGAGGAGGAGGGAGCAAAAACAATTACTAGCTCTTACTAAGTGCCTTCCAGCAAATGTTTTCCTGCAGAAAACTTAAATCTATCAGCTTCCCTCCCTTTGCCCTAGTAATTGCCCAAACTTTGCTGTATGTTGGAATTACCCGGGAACTTAAGGGGAAAAAATTGACATCACATTCTCACCCCCATTTTTATTTAATAGGGGTGTGACATAAGCCACCAGGATTTTTATAAGTTCCCCAGGTGAGTCTAATGTCCACAGAGTTAGGGAACCACTGGCTTAACTCCTATCTCTTCCTCCAGGAACACTTCCCTGATTTTCTCCCTCTCCTATCATCACAAACATTCATGACCCTGACCCTGTGCGGTGGCCCTCCCGTGGGCTCCTGCGGAACCTGCTACTTAGCCTTTCATAATACTGGTCACTTTACTCAACACTCGTCCCTGGGAATGCTGGGAGATTCTTGAGGCAGGACCAGTGTGAAACCCCACAGCTGGGCACATCCTGGGCTCTCCAAATTCTAGTTGAAGGAGTGAATTAATTTTCTGTGTGTGTGTGAGAATTAATTTTCTATTTGGACATGCCATTTTACTCATTGTGACCATGCCAATTTACTTTCTCTGGTCATAGATAATAAATGTAATTGTATATTGCCCACTTAATCACACTTTCTCCAATTTTCATGGTCATTGGATCATGTAATAAAAATGAAGTATTTACAGTATTTTATTTTTAAGATATTTCATAAATTGAGGAAATACTGCCAGCTCAAGCTATCAAATAAAAGATCCAAAAATGTGGTTTTTCACAAGAGAAGGTTAAATGATTAGACTTGGTTCAGGAACGTTACATGTGAAAAAATATTTTTGAATTTAGGTTTCTGTAGACTTGAAACTTGGTTTTTCTCTTTCATTTAAAAAAAAAAGTTGATATGATACGCTTTACAAAATGAGGCAAAGGCAAATCAGTAAAAATGTCCATTTTGCTGAGTCCATATGGATTTAATGGAAGGGCGCGCGAACATACACACACACACACACACACACACACACACACTCATGAAGTTGAACCACGCTTTGTTTCCAAAATCAGACAAAGACACAGATCTGCAAACACAGGCCCCCTTAACATCGCGGAAGGGGTCAGATTACGCGGCGGGCCGGCGGGGGCCCTCAGACCCCGCGTAATTGTCTCCACGTTCCCGGCCCAGCATCGCCCCCGTCTGCGACGCCCGCAGACTCCGTAATGGCCCGCTTTGTACCCCCGCCGCGCCGCGTGAATGGCGGCGGAGGTAACGTGACGGAGCCGCGCGGGGTCGCCCCGGGAGGGGCGCGGGCCTGGCCAGTGGGAAGGTCGGACGCAGAGCAGCGACATCACCCCACCGGCGTCAGGCCATCGCCTCCATTCAGCGGCGGAATGCGGGCGGGCGGGGGGCGCGGGCCCCTCGGCCTGCCGTTAACCCTGTGCGCGCCCCGGGCCCCGGGCCAGTGTCCTCGTCCCACGTGGGCGCGCGGCTCTTCCGCTGGCGTCTTTCTGGGTTTAATCTCGCCGTTTAATCACTGTGCTCACGTCCCCCACAACCATAGATTCTCGCTGCAATTCAAATGACTTGGAAAGCGTTTTAAGGTCACTGGGGGCCCGGGAAGCCAGGGCAATGTTGGTGGCTTCTCTTTACTGGAAGTCCCGGCACAAGCGCCCCGAAGGGGAGAAGGGGAGCCGGCGGCCGGGCAGAGGCTCTTAAAACCTATGTCTCCCCCACACTTTGCACCTGGGAGCACTGAGGCAGAAGCCCTGTCTCTTTTCTTCTCCTCTCTGTAACTTCAGTATATTCCTAAGTAAAGGCGTGGTCAGTTTCCAGTTAGTTTTTCCTCAAACTTTTTATTTAGGAAATATTCAAACTTACAGAAAAGCTGACAGTGGAGTGCCATAATATAAATGAACATTCCTCTATCCATCTAGATTGACCACTTGATAGCATTTTGCCTTATTAGCTTTATCACCCATCTGCATGGAGAGATTTCTTTCTCCTGCATCTTTTGAAAGTAAAATGCTGATCTCGTGACATTTTGCCCTGATATAATTTGCATGCAGCAACTAGGAATAAGGACAGTCTCCTTCATAACCACAATTATCACACTTAAGAAAATTAACCCTAATTAAATAATATCACTTAAAATATAAGCCACATTTAAAATTTCTCAATTAAAAAAAAACCCTTTTAATTAAGTTTTTAAACTTTTAATTTAAAATCCAGAATCTAGGGACGCCTGGGTGGCTCAGTGGGTTGGTGTCTGCCCTTGGCTCAGGTCATGATCCCAGGATGCTGGGATCGAGCCCTGCATGGGGCACGCTGCTCAGCAGAGAGCCTGCTTCTCCCTCTCTCTCTGCCTGCCGCTGCCCCTGCTTGTGCACTGTCTGACAAATAAATACAATCTTTAAAAAATACTAAAAATAAAAAAACAAAAACAAGGAGCGGTTGGGTGGCTCGGTTGGTTGAGCATCAGATTCTTGATTTCTGCTCAGGTCAGGATCTCAGGGTTGCACGATGGAGTCCCATTTCCAGCTGGAAAGTCTGCTTGTGGAAAGCTGGAAAGAACGCTGGTGGAGTCTGCTTGTCCTTCTCTCTCTGCTCCTCTCCCTGCTCTCACTCTCTCTCAAATAAAATAAATAAAAAAATTTTTAAATAAGTACAAATTCTAAAATAAGTAAATAAATAAAAACAAAACAACAACAACAGACAAATAAACCAAGCTTTTGACAGAAATCCTTTGCTGCTAAGCTTCTGGTACAAATCTTGGGTTTCATATGCAGACCAGTGGGCCTTTCTGCCCCAGGGTCTCACCCAGAGCTTATGCAATAAAACTCCCTTTCACAGACCCTCTTCTCCAGAGCCAAGTGTCCCCCTGGTGGCTCTCAGTCTTTCCATTTTCTCTTACTGCTCCTTTGGGTCCTAATGATTTACTTGCTGCTTTACAACGATTCTGATTAAGCCCAAATTAAACCATTCTGTTTTCTCTTTTTACACTGACATTTAAAAACATTTTTGAACTTCCCCAAAGTCCTATCACTCTTGTCCCATGTGTGGACCTCGGAATTCTTTTCCTGCAGTCCTATTGCCTTTCTCTCCTGGCTTAGATACCATGAATGCGTGTTGAGTGCTTCCTATATGGCAGACAGTATATTAAGTGCTTTGCATATACCTCACTTAATCCTCAGAGAGTCTTAGAAAGTTGGCGCCATTAATGTTACCTCCATTGTCTTAACATTTTTTATTTTTTTTAATGAAATGTTATTTATTTATTTGAGAGAGAGAGAGAGCACAAGCAGGGGGAGAGGCAGAGGGAGAGGAAGAAGCAGACTCCCTGCTGAGCTGAAAGCCAGACACAGGGCTGGATCCCAGGACACGGAGATCATGACCTGAGCTGAAGGTAGACACTTAACCGTCTTAGCCACCCAGGCGCTCCAACATTTTTTTTTTAAAGTAAGCTCTATGCCCAACTTGGAGCTTGAATTCACCACCCCAAGACCAAAAGTCTCATGCTCTAATGACTGAGCCAGCCAGGTGCCCCAATGTTACCTCCATTTTATTTATTTATTTTTTTGTTACCTCCATTTAATTAATTAATTAATTTATTTATTTATTTATTTTTCAAGTAGGCTCCATGCCCAGCGTGGAGCCCAATGTGGGGCCTGAACTCACAACCCCGAGATCAAGACCTGAGTTGAGATCAAGAGTCAGATGCTTAACCGACTGAGTCACCAAGGTACCCTTATTACCTCCATTTTAAAGATGAAGATATTAAGTCTTAAGATCAGTAATTTGTCTAGTGGGTGTAATATGGTCCTCACACCAAGTAACAGTTCCCTTTTTAAGGTCTCCCTCCAACATTGCAGGGCCTGGGGCGAGAGGTCCAGTGGAGGGAAGTTCACGTATATGTCTGAATATTAAATAATCTAGATATTAAATAATCATAACAAAATCTTAAAATATATTGTATCCTCTCTTCACTCTACCTTTAAATAACAAAATTTTTAAATTGCACATGTGAAAACTATGATTTTATATGAATGAAAGTTGGCAAAATGCCTAAGACAATGAGATTTAATGATTAGGGTGCGTGTCGGGTGTTCTGTTGATAGAGCAGTGAATGTAGGATGAGTAATAGCAAAATATAATTCACAAGTTATTGCATATTTTTGTCTTCATATCAGCAAAATTGCTAATTATGTTGTTGGGATTATAACAGCATAATTTGTGGTCTATTGCCAGAAATGCCGAATTAGAGAATAATTTTTGAGTCGGTATAGTTCTTAGATGGTTTTTATTCAATTCAATTTTGAGATACTTCATTCTGCTGAGGCAGTAGCAACTGGATTTGTCAATAAATTTCTTTAATTCAGAAATGAACCCTAAGTTTTACATATTATATTCAAGAATTGTATTGGAATTGCATATGATAAATTGACATTGCAGAAAATATTAAATAATTTAATTTCATCATATAAATTGCTATCACTTTTACTGCAATGTTTCATTTCTTTCTTTCTTTTTAAAGATTTTTCTTTTTATAAAAATTTATTTGACAGAGAGAGAGCATACGAGCACAAGCAGGGGGAGCATGAGAGGGAGAAGCAGGCTCCCCGCTGAGCAAGGAGCCTGATGCAGGGCTCCTTCCCAGGACCCCGGGATCATGATCTGAGCCGAAGGCAGGCACTTAACCAATTGGGGCATCAGCATCCCCAATGTTTCATTTCTTAAAACAATATCTAGAACCATACAATATTTTTTTAAGTTTTTTTGAAATAAAAAAAAACCTTTTTTTTTTTTAGTAATCTTTATACCCAACATGGGACTCAAACTCACAACCCAGAGATCAAGAGTCGCATGCTCTTCTTCTTTTTAATTTTTATTTATTTATTTTTTTTTACAAAATTTTATCAGAGAGAGAATGAGAGAGCGAAGAAGAGAGAGTGCAAGAGGAGGGGGGAGGGAAGGGACAGAGGGAGAGGGAGAGAATCTTAAGGAGGCTCCACTGAGCCTGGAGCCTGACTCGGGCTCAATCTCACGACCCGGAGATCATGACCTGAGCTGAAATCCAGAGTCAGACGTTCAATGACTGTGCCACCCAGGTGCTCCTTCTATCCTTTTTTAAAGATTTTTTTTTTCTTTTAAGTAATCTCTACATCCAGTGTGGGGCTCTAACCCACAACCTCTGGTTCTGGCATTCAATGTCCATTTCTCATTGCCAATATAAAGCACTGCTATCAAGCTTTTATGCATGTTATGTCCAGACCCACATATATACAAATTAAAGTATTATATGAATCACTTACCTTTGAAAACATTTTTTAGCTGGTGTATGTATTGTGAATACTGCACTTTTTCATGAGTACTTCTGGAATTATGAATTTGAAGACAGAGGAGAAGCAAGAAAATTGTGTCTCAGCGGTACTGGGAAATATATAATACCATCATCATAAGCAAGAATTTACTGCATTCCTGCTATCTGAGAGGAAACACTCAACAAGTTCATGTATCTCTTCTTATGCGTCCTCGGGGAAGGACCCGGCACAATTTACTGGGGCTGGGACCCCCGTCTATCTTAGCAACACCACACAGTATAAGGTGCCTTTGATTCCCACCAGCTGTTATACCTGGGAGGTTAATAGGGAGCAGTTGTAGGGGCGCCTGGGTGGCACAGTGGTTGAGCGTCTGCCTTCGGCTCAGGGCGTGATCCAGGCGTTGTGGGATCGAGCCCCACATCAGGTTCTTCCACTATGAGCCTGCTTCTTCCTCTCCCACACCCCTGCTTGTGTTCCCTCTCTCGCTGGCTGTCTCTATCTCTGTCAAATAAATAAATAAAATCTTTAAAAAAAAAAAAATAGGGAGCAGTTGTTGCCCGACCAGGTACAGGGTTCAGACTTGGCAACAGGCACCCCCGCCCCACCCGCATGAGCCCACAAGCTCACAGACCGCAGCAAGTCTCCTCCCACCCTTCGATCTGAGCTCTCCCTTTCAATAGTCAGCAAGTATGGAAGTCTATGAATTTCCATTCAGAACTAATGGCAAACATGGAGATAAACAAATGATAAACAAAGGAAATTTTGTGTCATCGATATTAAATTTTGTAAAACTGCAAAATAACACACCGGTCATGCCTAAATGGTTTTCCAAATTATTTTCAAAATTCAAAGAAGATACTTTAGACTCTAAACAATAGTTGTGCTGGTTCTAATGGCAAATGGAACTGCGTGGCTATTAAAAGAGACCACCTCTTCGGCTATTTTATTTTATTTCATTTTATTTTTTAAAGATTTTATTTATTTATTTATTTATTTATTTGATAGAGAGAGAGAGTGAGCGCACAATCAGGGGGAGCCAGAGAGGGAGAAGCAGACTCCCCGCTGTGGGGCTTGATCCTAGGACCCTGGGATTATGGCCTGAGCTGAAGGCAGATGCTTAACCGACTGAGCCCCCCAGGTGCCCCATCTTCTGCTATTTTAAACAAATTTACCACTAAGCAGTTGTCAAACTTTGAGGCTGCTAGGGACTTAATTAAGGCTGCAGCCGAATGCCGCTACAGGCCCCTCCCTGCCCCTCCCCTCTTACGTCCTACCAACCCAGCCGATTATCCCGCTGCAAAGAACCCTGGCTCTCCAGGCTTTACTCGGCCCCCAGCCTTCCTCAGGTGGCCTACTTGCTTTTAGGCACACATGTACGCACACATGCTTGCACTGAGGTCCCCCTTCATTCTGGTGACTCACCCGAAGTTTTTATAACACTGTAGTTGCCAGCCATTCAGTTACTCAGAGTGGTTTCACCCTCCAGATTTTCCCAAGGGTTTATGTTGCAGACTTTACAGGGCTTTGCGGGAACATCCAAACCCATCTAAGGAACTGGTTGCATACCCACAGGTTGAGGCTGCTGGTGTGAGCGGAGGAATTATAGATAGGAGTGTCCTAAATATCTTTCCTCTAGGCACTGCTGCTGGTAGGTTTTCAAAATACTCCCATCCTGAGTGTGTGGGTGCACGTGTGCGTGCTATTGTGTTCAATATTGTTTTGCTTTGCCTTTTTTTTTTTTTTTTTTTTTTTTAATTGAGAGCATTCCGGAGCCTTGGGGCTAGGGGTGGAAGGGATGAGAAGAGAGAAGGGTAAGTAAGTCCTGTAAATGCTGGTAAATATTTCATCCTGGGGCACTGTGAAGGAATGCTTATTCATGGTTGAACATAAACTGTGACCTCTCCCCCTCCTGGGGATCCCACACTGGCCATCTTCCCTTCACCCCTCTCCCCACGTCTTCAAATCAATGCAAAAGGGCCCTATCCCTGTCTCGATTTGGAGAAGAATCCTTCTCATTGTGATCATTGTGCGTGGGAACAAAAGAACTTATGGATCAAAGGTTTAGGGTCTTCAGCACCGCCGCCGTCACATGACCACCCAGCTCAAAGGAGGCAACTGTCAACAGAAGCGCTGGTCGGAAGCTTCTGGCCTTTCCCGGAGAGTCCCTGTGGTTACCTAGAAACAGTCCCCTCTCGTCATTTACATTGTTTTGCACTGTGCTGCCAACATCCTTGGGGAGATTCCGTATTTAGCCATTTCAAGTTGTGTGCTTCATGAAGGCGTCCTTTTCTTTCTCTTTCGGTCTCTCTGAAGCATACAGTCCTGCATCCTTCCAGCCCCCAAATTAATTTTGGGTTTCCTTGAGAACTTTACAATCAGTGGCCTCACGTTCCAAAATCCTGTTGGTGGTTTTATTCTCATCATTTTTACATGAGTTAATATTTTACGTGATGTAAATGTAAATATTTACAGGTCTTTCTTTTCTGGCCTCGGAAGTGTTTCTGATTTCCTCATATGGCTCTTGCAAAAGTCCCGAGTTAGTTCTTAGGACTTTTACCTTGCGTTGCTATTATTAACGGCCCTTTCTATGATCTTTTCTAACTGCTGTTGTCTGTATGTGATGACCACCCAATAATATTGCTGAAATGGCCTTCATGCCTTAAAGGAGAGAGGAGGGCTTTGCTCTGCTTTTAAGCCTGCTTTTAAAAATTGAAACAGGGAAGAGTTTGAATGTGGTGAGCTAGAGGTCACAGGAGGGACACCCTTGGGTTAAGTGCATCAAAGCCCTGCAGCTGTAAGCAGAGGGCCCTGCGGAGTAAGGAGAGTGGAGCTGGGAGGTCAGCTGCAGTCCCCAAGCCTCCAAGGCCACAAACATTCTTGTCTCTTTTCAAGTCATCCTCATCGAAGGAGGTCTCACATACCCCCTTGCTCCCACATCGGGGATGGGAGCGCTGGAGGGCGTTCCCATCAGATACTTCTCTCTTCTGCGGCTGCACGTTTCTCGCATATTTCTTTTCACGCTGTTCTTAGCTAAGGTGGAGGGTTGCTGGTCACCCTTTCGTGTCAGTGCCCTTTAAGGCTGCAGGTTCCCCGTAGAGGCTGGCACTGGCGCACTGAAGGAAAGGGGGCGCTAGGGATGCACTTACTGCATGTTTGCAAGGTGCCAGGGACTGTGCTTTCCATGTGCGGCTCACTTAATCCCCTCAACAACCCTATGGGAAATTACTAGTATCTTCCTCCCAATTCTACATGGGAGAAAACTGAGGCTCAGAGAGATGAATACACTGTCCAAGGTCACACAGCTGGTTAGCGGGAACCCCAAGACTTGAACCCATGCATATTGGTCTCTGTCACCTAATATCCTTTCGTGGTAGTGGAAGAAAAAAGACGGAAAATGTACCTCAATCAAACGGGAATCGTTTCTTTTATTAAACTGGTGTGAGAGCCGTCGTGAGCCGTGTCGTTAGCTGACCGTGTCCAGCAGCAGCGCCTTCAGAAACTACCGCAGTGTCTACACCCGGAGCATGTCCTTCCCAGGCCACTCCCAGCCAATGGCTGTGCCTGCAGGAGAGCTGGACCCAGGCCATTTCTGTCACTGTGGGACTCCTCCAGTTTCTGTCCTGGGGCTCCGCATGGGCCTGGCTGCGGTCTCCTCAGAGCGGCAAGAGCCAAGGCTCTTCCTATCCAATCCTCTTTCCTACCACTCTCCCTGCGTAGGACTCAGAAGTTCTCCCCGACAGGAGGCTCAAACTCACAACCCCCGAGGTCAAAAGTAGTACGTTCTACCAACTGAGACAGCCAGGCACCCCTGTAATGTCGCCTTTCTCCTTTTTCTTTGTGTTGGAGTTAGCTTTGTTGGGTATTCACCTAGCCCCTTGTGGTAGGCAAAATCATGGCCCCCAAAGATGTCCATGTCTTAATCCCCAGAACTTGTGAGTTGTGTTCGATAACTATCGGGAATTAAGGTTGCAGACAGAATTGAGGTTGCTAATCAACCGGCCTTGAGATGAGGAGACTCTCCCCACCTATTTGGGCAGGCCCAACACAGTCACAAGGGTCCTTTTATGTAAGAGAGGGAGGCTGGACAGTGAGAGAGCAGGAGATGTGGTAATGAAAGCAGAGGTCAGAGTGAGGTGATTGCTGACTTTGAAGATGGAAGGCAGCCATGAGCCAAGGCAGGTGGGCAGCCTCCAGAAACTGGAAAAGCCAAGGAAATGGATTCTCCATTGTTTCTTTTTTCTCAGGTGGCCTGACTGCCTGCTGTTTCTAGCTTGGCCTTTGTTTCAAGGAATCTTGTTTTGGCCTTGAACTTTGTCCTGTTGAAGTTTACCCCTAGAATTTTCTTTCAGTCATCAGAATGCAGAAAATTAAGACGGATTTTTCAGGTGACAGTCTGCTCAGGCAATGAGATATGGTCGAAAGTTGGCATTTTATGGGCCCAATTATATTCCTGTACATACTTGCTTTCTGGATGGAAACAGCAGGGCAGACCGACAGCATGCTAAGTACATTGTGCCTGGCATTTCCCATGAGTGCCGGGCAGACTTACCGCCAAATTGGACCAGTCTCTAAATACCTCCTTCTCGTTAAATAAAATTGAGAGAGGAAAAAAAAAAATAAGGAAAACTCTATCCATAGGAAAAGGGAATATGTTAGTGTATAATAACAAAGGACTGATTTTTTTTTTAAAGATTTTATTTATTTATTCGACAGAGATAGAGACAGCCAGCGAGAGAGGGAACACAAGCAGGGGGAGTGGGAGAGGAAGAAGTAGTCTCATAGCGGAAGAGCCTGATGTGGGGCTCGATCCTATAACGCCGGGATCACACCCTGAGCCGAAGGCAGACGCTTAACCACTGTGCCACCCAGGCGCCCCAGGACTGATTTTTTTTGTGGCAATTGAGGAGAGCAGAGAGGTTCGTTACTATATATAATGGGTTGAATTTTGTCCCCCACAAAATTCAGTTAAAGTCCTAATCCCCAGTGCCTCAGAATGTGACCGTATTTGGAAATAGAATCATAGCAGATGCAATTAATTAAGATGAGGTCCTATTACAGGGAAATGGGCTCCTTATCTGGTGTCCTTATCTGGTAAGGTCTGGTATCTTCATAAAAAGGGGACATTTGGAGACAGACACTTCCAGGGAAAATGCCATGTGAAGAAGGCAGGAATCTAAAAGCAAAGGAATGTCAAATATTACCAACAAAATGACCAGAAGCTAGGAGAGAGAGATGGGACAGATTACGCCTCGTGGTCTTCAGAAGGAACCAAACTTGCTAATACCTTAATCTGGACTTCCAGCCTCCAGAGTTCTGAGACGATACATTTCTACTGTTTGAGCCGCGCAGTTTGTGGTCCTCTGTACGGCAGCCCTAGCAAACTAAGACAATTACCATTTAAAGAAGTGTTAAGTAGACGTAGTGAAGAGAAGGGCCATATGCACCCCAATGTTCATAGCAGCAATGTCCACAATAGCTAAATTGTGGAAGGAGCCGAGATGCCCTTCAACAGATGACTGGATTAAGAAGTTGTGGTCCATATATACAATGGAATATTACTTAGCTATCAGAAAGAATGACTTCTCAACATTTGCTGCAACATGGACGGCACTGGAGGAGATAATGCTAAGTGAAATAAGTCAAGCAGAGATAGACAACTATCATATGATTTCTCTCATCTATGGAACATAAGAACTAGGAAGATCGGTAGGGGAAGAAAGGGATAAAGAAAGGGGGGTAATCAGAAGGGGGAATGAAACATGAGAGACTATGGACTATGAGAAACAAACTGAGGACTTCAGAGGGGAGGGGGGTGGGGGAATGGGATAGTCCGGTGATCGGTAGTAAGGGGGGCACGTATTGCATGGTGCACTGGGTATTATACGCAACTAATGAATCATCGAGCCTTACATCGGAAACCGGGGATGTACTGTATGGTGACTAACATAATATAATAAAAAATCATTAAAAAAAAAATAAAATAAATAATCTGAGGTAAAAAAAAAAAAAGAAGTGTTAAGTGTAGAACGAAACTTTACGGAAGTACTCAGGGGATTTCAACTTTGTGATCATTTCCCATGCGGCTAAAGAGATTGAGTTTTTGTTTGTTTATTTAAATAACAAGTTTTTTTAAAAGATTTTCTTTTTAATAATCTCTATACCCAAGGTGGGGCTCGAACCCACAAACTGAAGATCAAGGGTTATACACTGCACTGACTGAGCCAGCCAGATGCCCCAAGAGATTGTTTTGTTCATCAAGAGGGAAGTGGTTACTGTGGAAAACCGTATGGAGATTCTTCAAAAAATTAAAAATAGAAATACTATACAATCCAGTAATTCTGTTGTTGGATATTTACCCAAAGAAAACAAGAACACTAATTTAAGAAGATATATTCACCCCTATGTGTATTGCAGCATTATTTACAAGAGCCAAGATATGGAAGCCAAGATATCTATCGCCAAGTGGATAAAAAAGATGGGATGTATATATACAATGAAATATTACTCGGCCATAAAAAGAATGAGATCTTGACATTTATGACAACATGGATGGACCTAGAGAGTATTATGCTAAGTGAAATAAGTCAGAGAAAGACAAACACCGTATGATTTCATTTATATGTAGAATCTAAAAAACAAAACAAAAGAACAAAGCAGAAACAGACCCATAAATTCAGAGAACAAAATGGGTGAAGGAGCATGGGAGACAAGGCTCCCAGTTACAGAATGAATAAGTCACAGGAATAAACAGTACAGCACAGGGAATGTAGTCAGTGGTATTGTAATAGTGTTGTATGGTGACACAGGGTAGCTCCCCTTGTGGTGAGCACAGCAAAACAGAGTTGTTGAATCATTATGTTGTACACTTGAACCTAATGTAATGCTAGTGGCAACTGTACTCCAATAAAAAAGGGGGGAATATTAAGTAGGAGTATACTTATTTTATATTCATACTTTGTGCTATGTACCAATGAGAAAGCCTGAGGTATAATTATATTCACATGTGCTAATTTAGAAACATCTTGAAAATATATTATGTGATAAGTAAATTGTAGCATACAACATATAGCATGATTCCATTTATCTAAGAAAAAAACCAGCATATTTGTAAATATATATACACACTGGTACTGAACAAGGTCTGAAATTTTACATACATCCTAGGATAAGAACCTCAGACCACTTCTCAGTCGTCTAAGTATCTATCACATCCAGAGGAGAAAAACAAAACCCTAGTTTTATATATTGATATATTATACCAGTCAGCGGTCACTTGCCATGAAGAGGAAAGGGAGGAGAGAGAGAGAAGCTGAATAGAGATCTTCACATTTTACTCTTTATACATCTTTATTTTATTTTTTAAATTATTATTTTTTGGGGGTGCCTGGGTAGCACGGTCGTTAAGCATCTGCCTTCGGCTCAGGGCGTGATCCTGGCATTCTGGGATCGAGCCTCACATCAGGCTCCTTGCTAGGAGCTTGCTTCTTCCTCTCGCACTCCCCCTGCTTGTGTTCCCTCTCTCGCTGGCTGTCACTCTCTCGGTCAAATAAATAAATAAAATCTTTAAAAAAAATTATTATTTTTTAAGTAGGCTCCATGCCCAATGGGGGGCTTGAACTCAATATCCTGAGATCAGGAGTTGCACGCTCCACCGACTGAGCCAGCCAGGCACCCCTATACATTTATATTTTAGAAAATTTCAATGAAAATGTCTTTTTCAGAATTTCATTGGTACGACGTTATGGAAGACAATCTGTCAACATCTTTTGAAATCCTAAGGGCGGGGCGCCTGGGTGGCTCAGTTGGTTGAGCATCCAACTCTTGGTTTAGGCTCAGGTGGTGATCGCTAGCTCATGCCCACCTCTGCACTCCGCGCTCCTTGCGGAGTCCTCTTGGGACGCGTTCTTCCCCTCCCCATGCTCACATGCTTTCTCTTTCTAAATCAATCAGTCAGTCTTTAAAAAAAATGAAGCCAAAAGGGCACATGTCCTCCTGTCCTTTAAGCCATGTATAAGAATTTACCTTGCAGGGGCACCTGGGTGGCACAGCGGTTAAGCGTCTGCCTTCGGCTCAGGGCGTGATCCCGGCATTATGGGATCGAGCCCCACATCAGGCTCCTCCGCTATGAGCCTGCTTCTTCCTCTCCCACTCCCCCTGCTTGTGTTCCCTCTCTCGCTGGCTGTCTCTATCTCTGTCGAATAAACAAATAAAATCTTAAAAAAAAAAAAAAGAATTTACCTTGCAGATACACTTGCACACTTGCACATGTGCACAATAAAATAATTTCAAAGTTATTTTTATGTATTTATCTTAGTTATCTATTGCTGCATAACAAACAAGCACCGACTTAGCAGCTTAAATAACACACATTCATTATCTCATGCTCTATGGGCCAGAGACAGCTCAGCTGGATCTTCTGCTTCGGAATCTTTCATGAGGCTGCAATCAAAGCATCAGCCTGGGCTGGAGTCTCATCTGAGGCTCAGCTGGGGCAGGATCTGCTTCCAAATTCAGAGTGGTTAGAAGGGATTAGTTTCTTGCAGATGTCAGACTGAGGGCTTCGGCTCCTTGCCAGATGTCAGCTAGAGTCTGTTTTCAGTTCCTTGCCATGTGGGCTTTCCCATAGGGTTGCTTACTTCATCAAATTCAGCAAAAGAGAGAATCAATAGAGTCTGTGAGCAAGAAAGAAGTTGCAATATTATGTGATGTAGTTATGGAAGTGACATTTCATGTCCTTTTTTGCATTCTATTGAGGTTGGAAGCAAGCCACAGGTTCTGGCTATCCTCAAGGAGAAGGGATTACACAGGAGTATGAATCCTAGGAGGTAGGATAAATATAAGTAATTATATATACATATATACTCATATATACAGTCTGCCACAGTACAGAACTCATAGAGTTGATAAAATAACATAAATATTTATTCTATTTGAAGGATTTGGATTTAACTTTGATTTCTTTTAGATAGATTTTGTTTTGTTTGTTGTTTGAGGTCATAAGTGTTTAGGTTGCAAGGACCAAGAACTTATTATTTTATTTTATTTTATTTTTAAGATTTTTTTATTTATTCAACAGAGATAGAGACAGCCAGCGAGAGAGGGAACACAAGCAGGGGGAGTGGGAGAGGAAGAAGCAGGCTCACAGCGGAGGAGCCTGATGTGGGGCTCGATCCCATAACGCCGGGATCACGCCCTGAGCCCAAGGCAGACGCTTAACCGTTGTGCCACCCAGGCGCCCCAATAACTTATTGTTTTAATGTAATATGCAACTGTATGTTCCAAATGGAGGACCAAAATGTTCAGGATAAAACTACCCCACCTTGTTAAGAAGAAATGAAAACTGAACTTCAAGCTTGGGAGTAAGTAGTTGTCACACGGGATCCTTGCATTCTGTCAAGAAGTTTTCACTAACAATCATTAACTGGTAATCTGACTCTCCCCACCTTCCCCTCCCTGATTTTATATATATTTAATATTATAACATACACACACACACACACACATATATATTTGTTATTTGTTTTGTTTAACAGTATACATTTGATACTGTTGGATATCAGTTTATGGAGAGATCTTTCGTTTTTTAAGTGGCCACATAGTATTGTAATAAGTTGAACCATATAAAATTGTCACTTTTTGAGGTTAAAATGGTCAAATAGTAGTTTCATATGTGTTCCGTGAAAGGGAAGTATATGCAAAATGAGCTCCAAAGGCTGAAGGACCGTAAGAGGGAAGAAAAAGGCCAAGAAGTCCAGCTTGACAAGAAATGGCTTATTAAGGGAACTTACAGACAGAAGCATGTCTTGGGCTCTGCAAAACCGGTAGATCTCCTCCACTCCACCTCCCTTAACAGCTACTCTTTTTAGCCCTGGAGGCTGGGAGTAAGTGTTGGGGGAACTGGGGGCGGGGGGGGGGGGGGGGGGGGGGGGCGCAGATGCTGAAGAATAGGTGTGTGTCATAGTCATATCTCCAGGGCAGATCAAGGAGCTTATGCCCCTAGGGTGTGCTTAAGGGTACGGTTATACAAAAGGAAAGAATGTGGGAAGGGGCCTGTGCTCAAGGAGGTTTCAAGTCACAGCATAGTCATCATGGTGGATTTGTCCAAGATGGCCTTAGTTTGGTTCACACAATATAGTTCAATCTAACATGAACGAATTGCAATTTACTTAATCAATTTCCCATTGATTGAAGTTGTTTCTAATTTTTTGCCAACATAAACAATGTTGCTATTAATAACTTTCTATGGGGGCGCCTGGGTGGCTCAGTCGTTAAGCATCTGCCTTCGGCTCAGGGCGTGATTCCGGAGTCCTGAGATCAAGCCCCACATCAGGCTCCTCCACTGGGAGCCTACTTCTTCCTCTCCCACTCCCCCTGCTTGTGTTCCCTCTCTCATTGGCTATTTCTCTCTCTGTCAAATAAATAAATAAAATCTTAAAAAAAAAACCTTTGTATGTCTTTCTATGTGTCCTTGTACTGATAAGTCTTAAGGATAAAAATAGAGAACTCCCAGGTTAAAGGGTATGGATATTTTAAATTTTGCTAAAATAAACTGCCAACTTGTCTTCCATTGAGGTTATGCCAATTTATACTCCCACCAATGTTACCTGAGCGTTCTTGTTTTCTGGAGACTTCTGCAGCATAGTATACATTTTTTCCTTACACCATATTGAGACACAAACATTTTTAGGACTTGCCCAGAATTAGATCTAGAAGCAGAGCTGGGAGTTGGCTCAAGAATTTTAGATTTACATCATTTCTTTTCATCATTTATTTTAGGGTTTCACTCATTTCCCACACCTGTTTTTTGTGACATCAAAGTTTACCTCAAGCTAACACCTTCTAGGTGGGCTTCCCAGATAACCAGACCTACATTCACCTTTCATCTTTCTAATATCTTACATGAAGAAGTCTAATTTCTTTGGTTGTTGTTCTCATTGATTTCTAAGGGTTTCACGGTGTAATCCTAAATCCCTGCTTGCTGAAGGCTAGTACTCTGTCAGGGTATCCCCACCCTGCTTCCTCAGCCCCAAACAAAGTCCAGGGCATCTGACACAGTATCAACAATTATTTGTTTATTGTTTAATTAAGGCATTTCTAAATGTATCATTCTATGAGGGAAAAAAAAGATGTCATAATATTTATTGGGTACCTGTTACATGCCAAGTATCGCGTGGTGCTGGGCAGTATCCAGTATGTCACATAATTTATTCTTCATGGTAACCCTAGAAATAGGTAACCCTTCTTCAACAAGTGAAGAGAAAGAAACGTGAAGAGATGAAGCAATCTTCTCAAAGCAACCCAGAGTAAGAGGTGGCAGAACTAGTATTCAAACCAGTCATCCCTGACTCCAACAGCAGTGCTTGCCCACATCACGGGGGCTGCCTCCTAGGGCCAGGACTAGGAGGTAAGTGGGACTGGTGAGGCTTTTTGCCTAGGGTGCAAAATATAATGGAGTTCCAACAAACTCAGTAGTCAAGATAAATAATATATTTTTTAAAGATTTTATTTATTCATTTGTCGGAGTGAGAGAGAGAGCACAAGCAGGGGAAGCAGCAGGCAGAGGGAGAAGCAGGCTCCCGGCTGAGCAAGGAGCCTGACCTGGGACTTGATCCCAGGACCCTGGGATCATGACCCGAACTGAAGACAGCCACTTAACTGACTGAGCCACCCAGGTGTCCCAAGATAAATAATATTTTAATGTAATATTTTTTAAAAAATCAAAATTAATGCAAAACAATCCCTGATACACAAAACATCAAATTTTTCAATAAAGACACTATCATTCTTCACTGATTTTCCTTTTGCCTCAGGCTCCAATATAGCTTCCCATAGTACTGTTGCTGATCCTGTCTTTGGTTAAAATCCTTAATAAGTGGGGTGCCTGGCTGGCTCAGTTGGTAGAGCATGTGACTCTTAATCTCGGGGTCCCAAGTTCAAGCCCCACATTGGGTGTGGAGCCTACTTAAGATTAATAATAATAGTAATAATAATAAAGAAATAAAAGATTTTTCAAACTGGGAGGGGCACCTGGGTGGTACAGTCAGTTAAGCAGTTAAGCATTGGACTCTTAATTTCAGCTCAGGTCATGATCTCAGGGTCATGGGATCGAGCCCCACATCAGGCTCAGCACGGAGTCGGCTTGTCCCTCTTCTTTTGCTCCTCTCCCCACCCCCCCCCAGCTCATTGAAAGAAAGAAAGAAAGAAAGAAAGAAAGAAAGAAAGAAAGAAAGAAAGAGAAAGAAGGAAAAGAGTGGCACCTGGGTGGCTCAGTTGGTTAAGCATCTGGCTTTGGCTTGGGTCATAATCTCGGGGTACTGGGATGGAGCTCCAAGTCCTGCTCCCTGCTCAGCAGGGAGTCTGCTTCTCCCTCTGCCCCTCCCCCTGCTCACACACTCTCTCTCTCAAATAAATGAAATCTTTAAAAAAATAAAAATAGAGAGAAGCACACTGGGAATAGAGTACATGGGTGTAATTCCACTTTTCACTGCTATCTCTGTGCTAAATAATTTGGGACGTACAAGAGAGTAAGATGGTTCAACACTTTTAATAACTTCTCTGTCTCCAATAGACTGAGTGACAGATGTCTTGATACTTCTGATGCCCACACTGATCCCAGCTCGGACAGTAAACTCGGGGGTGTCTTTCCCTTCACATTTTTTAAAAGATTTTATTTTTAAGGAAACTCTACACCCCACGTGGGGCCCTAACTCAAGACCCTGAGATCAAGAGCCACATACTCCACCAACTGAGCCAACCAGGTGCCCCCTCCCCCTTTGGATGGCACTTGGCAGGGGGAGTTGTGGGGTAGAGAATACCCAAGTTTTCCCTGTCCATCCTCCACATTATTTTAGACGTTTAGATCCTGTCTTCTCCCACCTACAGATTTGTCCTTCTGGCCCAACCTTCCAAATCTTTCTAGATGCTCCAGATACACCCTTCTCTATTTCCCTGGCTATTTCAGTCATCTGTCTCTGGAGCTATTCCAACTCCATAACCTTTCTTGGGGTATAACATATGGTACTGTACACAGAGTAGCTGTGGATTTTCACATGCTATTATCACTATGCAAAAACAATGTATAGGATTCTGGAGTGCTAGTAATGTGCCATAGGGACCTCAGATTTAACCTGGCCTAACTCCCCTCAATGTACATATTGGACACATTGGGACTTAGTCAAAGTCACTCCAGAAGCTGATGGCGGGATCTGTCCATTTCCCCTTCACTGCAAAGAATATCAGTCCGTATTCTGTTCTTGAGATGAAGTCCTGATCTAGTTCTTAAAGAGTAAAGGAGCAAAAGCAGTAGCAATTTGCACTGTGTACTTGGGCCTAGAGTTTGGCCTTTCCTTCTTTCATAGAGGTGAATTCATCAGACTATCAAAGGGCACACAAGAAGGATTGGCATTTGTCTTGTATGTATCATTCTAGCTATGGTTTTAGGTGGTAGTGTTTCATTTCCAATACCCTTCTTTGATGACACCCAAATTTTGCCAAACTTTTTAGAGAAAGTGTACATTGGTCCCTATCTTAAGGGAGTGGTCTGTAGCTACTCCAAACTTCCTTTCGCTGGCCAAGATGAGTTTTAACTAATGGTCAGTGTTACTCAGTATGTGACCTCAGAAACCTGGCCCAGAACGATGTGCAATCTGAATATTTTGCCAGTTGTATGAATATAAGAATGTACAGAATAGGTAAGAGATAGTTAACATTTCCTAGAGGCTGGTCAAAGAGGAAAGAGTTCAGGAGATGTTTACTCTCTGTAAAATTGTTGCATTTACCACTATTTTGAAGGGGAAGGTGTGAGAAGAATAGATGGTCCGCAAAAAGGGAAAAGCCTTGTATCTGTCAGTGGCTTAAATGTCTTATGGGCTCAGGCCTGTAATATAAATGAATGAAGTTTACCGTAGATTTGTAGGAGCAGCGGAGAACTCTAGAAAACCTGCCAAATCTAAAGGGGGCAGCCAATATTCAGTGTCGGCCAGTTGTCGCCACATGGGAAGGGAGGTCCCAATGTTTGTCGATCTAATTTTTCAAGAGAATTCAAAAATCTGAAATGTTATATGAAATTATTTAATTTTTAAATGCTGGCAACAAATCCAAATTGGGAGGGAAGAAGAAGAGGAAACATGAGAGAAACGCATGCAGGCCCAGCAGAGCAATGATACAACCCAGGGTTTGCCAGTTTGTCACTGTTGCTTTATGCAGACTCCTTTCTTTTCCTAACAATTCAGGAAATGTTTGGGAACTTACTTCAAGAACTATATCATATGCGGTCAGAATTTCCATTGCCCTGCCAGTTCTTTGAATCAATTCATACAGTTTTGATTGAGCACCTAACATGTGCAAAGTTATCATTACATCTTACTTAAAATGAAATATGTTAACAATTAATTCCATGAAACAGAGATATAACTTCCATAGTGGTCCAAATGACTCTGAGATACATACTTAATTTCAGCTATTTATAAAAAATACGATCAAATATAAAGAGAATTATTTTTAGAAACCTACAGGAGCACTACAATCCACCTCTGAATTGAAAATGTTAATGGGAAAGTTTCAGAACATAAGGCATCCCTGTGTTTAAAAGTAACACTTCTTAAAAGAATCCAAGGGCAACCATCCTGAAAATCTTCTCATTGGAGGCAATTTTGACCTCTGAATGGCTTCTATCCCAACAGAGGTCATCTATGACACCAAGCAGTACCCAAGTTCATACTAATTCCAAAAGGAAAAAAAAAAAGTTGGGAATCTTGTCATCTGATTGGGTGAGAAGTCACTAAACAATTCAACCCGGCTCAGGTTACCAATTGCTGGTGACTACATTTTATTTTATTTTTTAAAGATTTTACTTATTTATTCATTCGACAGAGAGAGACAGCCAGCGAGAGACGGAGCACAAGCAAGGGGAGTGGGAGAGGAAGAAGCAGGCTCATAGCGGAAGAGCCTGACGTGGGACTCGATCCCGTGATGCCGGGATCACGCCCTGAGCCGAAGGCAGACGATTAACCGCTGTGCTACCCAGGCGCCCCTGGTGACTACCTTTTAATATAAACGTGTTAAACAATATACATTGTATCCTGCTTCCCACAGGAGATTTACATCGCTTTCGTCACTTTTTCCCCCCTTATTTTTTTTTCCAGTCTTCCTCTGTACTCGCCTCTCTCCCAGTCTACAGTTTTTGTACATTTAAGGTATGCCTACTTCTGTTTCCACTATTTCTTCTGCTCTTCATCAGGGTCGGACTTTTCAAAAATTAAAACTTCTCTGCTGTCTCAGAGATTCTCCAGACCCCTTACACTCCCGTCCCAAGGCCCACGCCCTCCCACCCCCCAGCCCCATTCTAGAACCTGGACTCCTCCCCCACGCTCCATCCCTTATCTCTTGGCCTAAAATGCCCTTAACGTCTCCTCTCCGGCTGCGTACCTCCCCCCCACCCCCACGTTCCTTCCCCGGCGGGCAGCCTCAGCCGTTCCAGAAATTGACGAAGAAGTTGCAAAGGGAGTGCCACTTCTCAGCACAGTAGGTCTCCGTGAGCTTCGCGTTCTCGTCCAACCCGTCGGGATCCGGCCCGGTCCCTAGGGGTCGCTCCTCTTCTGGGTCCGAGGCCGCCTTCCTCTTGCCCGCTTTGGTCTTCTCAGAGGGCTTCCCTCTGGGAGACTTGCTCGCGGGAAGTCGGGCCCCTCCGGCGGGGGCGGGAGCGGGCTCCCGGAGCCGCCCCCGGCTCCTGGCCGGGGGCTCGGGATACCGGGGGAAGCCGGCCGCAGTGGGGCGCACGGGTGAGGACCCCTGGGGCACCAGGCGCAGCTCGGCGCCGTGGCCCTTCTTGCCTGCGCACAGGCGAGCCTTGAGCGGAGCGGGGTCCTGGCACGGCCGCCGCTTCTTGCGCAGCCCGCCCAGCACCTGCTTCCAGTAGTGCGCGCTGCGGGCGGCGTAGGCGGCGCAGCGCTCCGGCTCCCCGAGGTAGGCGCACCGCTGGAGCGCCCCGGCCGGGTCCTGGCAGCGCAGCGCCAGCTCGCTCCCCGCTGCGGGCCCTGGGGCGCGCAGCATGAGCTGCCAGCTGCACGCGTGCCGTTCGGGGCTGACGAAGCGCCCGGACGAGCCGCCCGCGGGACCCGAGGCCGGCTTTGCCGCGCTGCCTGCCGCGCCCTTGTCTCTCCGGGCGGCCACGAGGAGGCAGCCACCCAGCAGCAGCAGGAGCAGCAGCGAGAGCGACGCTCGCAGCCTCAGAGGACTCATGGTCCGCGGGTCTGCGCTCAGGTCGGGTCTTCGGGACGCCTGGGCGCTTCAGTGGCAGCTGGGCCAGGAGAGCGGCATCCCTCGGACCTGGGGACAGAGGCAGAGACTGCTGCTGCAAAGGCGTCTACGAATCCCCCTTCCCGTGCCGTCTACGGTTCCCATACGCTGGTTTCCAGGGGGTAGCAGCAGCCTGAGAGAGACCCTCTGAGAAAATCGCTTACTGTCCAAATAATCCTTTTATATCTTTTTGAAACCCAGTGCAAAGACAAAAACAAAGCGATTCCTGAAAATTGCCACCTCCATCCCCTCCTTTTTTCACCCTCCAGTATACTATCTACAAAATCATTTCAGATCATTCGTGGGAAACATGCATTTTTACTGCACTTTGAACTTACCGAGTTCTAGGAGAGGTGGTGGAGTCTTATTGGGGTAGAAGGAATGACTGCATGAGAGATTAGTCCGTTTTCGCTGGCTCCCAGTGAATGAACGTGTTATGAATGGGACAGGAGGGGCCTTCCCCACTCTCTGCCCCTCCCAGACTTCTCTCACCCTGGGAGATTTCCCACCGCCACCACCACCACCACCACCACACACACACACACACACACACACACACACACACACACAAACACCCCAAATGTAGGAGAGAAGTGAATCACGCATATTTTAACAGGTCATTCTTTTCTTTCTGTTTATGTATTAATCATTCCAACATGAAGTTAAACAGAAAGATCTAAGTTTTTAAGAGTTAAACAAAAATTTCATGTTAGAAACAAAACAACTGTTTTGTTTTCTAAACCAGGCACTGCACTCTCTTCATATCATTCTGAGTTCTGTGTTCTCAGCCTGCGCTTTGGTAGTCTTCCTAATCCTAATCATGTAATCTTAATCCTAGTAACTGTTAACTACAAACAGAAATAGGCCCTCGTGTATTAATATACCATAGTGTCCTGCAGTTCACCCAGGGGTGGGTATTTGGGTTTGGGATTATTTTAGGTGTTATAAATCAATTACAAACTGCTTGCAAAGATCAGAAGTTAAAAAATAATTTGTTTGGATTAAAGTTACAAGATAATATTGCCAATTCAAATGGTGTAATCTTTAAGAGTTACTGTGTTCTTGAATCTTGAGAATTTTATATTTAAGCAAAGCTTAAAATATTCCATCATCTTTTAAAAAAATGTTCTCAGTAACAAATGTTTTCCTTTCACTTCAAGAGTTTTTATACTACTTTACAATTGTTTTTTTTAAAGATTTTATTTACTTATTTGACAGAGAGAGAGAGGCAGCCAGTGAGAGAGGGAACACAAGCAGGGGGAGTGGGAGAGGAAGAAGCAGGCTCCCAGCGGAGAAGCCTGATGTGGGACTCGATCCTAGGACCCTGGGATCAGGCCCTGGGCTGAAGGCAGACGCTTAACGACCGAGCCACCCAGGCACCCCACTACTTTACAATTGTTTTATACACGTGAGTACTTTCCTAAAATAATTACCCAAGATGTCAAGAAGTCTCATTATATTTCCTAATGTTTTGTTGCAGACTGTATTTTCTGTTACTGGACTCATTTTTGACATTGTATTTGAACAGTTATAACTTGATTAGTACTATGTAAACCAAAATATTTCAGAATTAAAAGGATGTATTTAAATATATGTTAGCATATATTAAATATATAGCAGTGTATATTGACCTAAGAAAGGAAATTTTTACTTCTCCGGTGAGATTAGGAAGATTAAATGACTTACAGATGTCACACATCATTTAGTGATAAAGCCACATGCCACCTGACTCAGTGACCAATAATCTTTACATTTCAAGGGTGCCTGAGTGGCTCAGTCGGTTAAGCGTCTCCCTTTGGCTCAGGTCATGATCTCAGGGTCCTGGGATAGAGCCCTGCATCGGGCTCCCTGCTTAGCAGGGTGTCTGCCTCTCCCTCTCTCCGCTCATGCTTGCTCTCTCTCTCTGTCTCTCTCAAATAGATAAATAACATCTTTAAAAACATAATCTTTACATTTCAGCTTTGTATTATACTATCGCTTTCAAAGTTAGTTATGTTTTTGTTACATCAATCTGATTTGTAATGAAAAGTACCTATGAAGTTAACAAATATTTGTGTAAGTTTCATAAACAAGAGTAGCTTACTAATGTACTTCAAAGATGGAAACCTTCTGTTTCCCAGAAAACTGTATTTGTAGGAGTGAAGCACCTATGAGGATAGAGGCTTTTGTCTGTTGTGCTGTCTTGACTTCCTGTTATCAGCCACAGAGCTGAATTGGAAGAGTTTTTCGGCTAAAGAGTGACATCTTGTGACATTGCGCCCTAATTACAATGAAAAAGTTCATTATCTGGAAAGTCATAATCACTAGGAGAGATATTCCAGAGACCGAGCTTTCTGTCGGAAACATTGTTCCCCAAAGAAAAGGGACACACAGATGTGCTTTGCCATGTCAGAAAGAGGTATGTCTTACCACAAGTTACATTTTATTTTAAGACTTTACTTATTTATTTTGAGAGAGAGCTTGTGAGCACAATCCGGAGGAGGGGGGCAGAGGCAGAGGGAGAGGGAGAGAGAGAATACCACGCAGACTCCACGCTGAGCACAGAGCCCAACGCGGGCTCAGGCTCACCACCCTGAGATCATGACCTGAGCTGAAATCAAGAGTCCAGCTCTCAACCCACTGAGCCACCAAGGCGCTCCCCACAAGTTACTTTTTATAAACTGTGGTAAGACACACGTATCACCAAATTGCCATTTTAACCATTCTTGAGAGTACAGTTCAGTGGCATAAGCACATTCACACTGTTGTGCAGCCATCACCACCATCCAGCTCCAGAACATTTTTTATCTTCCAAATGTACCCATTAAACAGTAACTCCTCGTGTCTTCCTTCCTCCACCTCCTGGTAACATCATTCAACATTCTATTTCTATGAATTTGACTAGTCTAGAAGTGCACCTCATAGAAGTGCATTCATGCAGTTTTTACCCTTTTATGACTGGCTTATTTCACTCAGCATGTCTTCAAGGTTATTGCATGTTGTAGTGTTTGTCAGAATTTTCTTCCTATTTAAGGGTGAGTAATATTCCACTGTATGTATTCACCATATTTTGTTTATCTATTAACCTCTCAACGGGCTTTTGAGTGGCTTCCACCTTTTGGCTCTTCTGAATATTGCTGCTCTGAATATGGCTGTACAAATACCCGTTTGAGTTCCTGCTTTCAATTCTTTTGAGTATTTACCCAGAGTGGAATTAGTGGGTCATATGGTAATTTTATTTTTAACTTTTTTTATTTTTTTTTATTTTTTATTTTTTTTTAAAGATTTTATTTATTTATGTGACAGAGAGACAGCCAGCGAGAGAGGGAACACAGCAGGGGGAGTGGGAGAGGAAGAAGCAGGCTCATAACGGAGGAGCCTGATGTGGGACTCGATCCCGGTACGCCGGGATCACTCCCTGAGCCGAAGGCAGACGCTTTAACGACTGCGCTACCCAGGCGCCCCTATTTTTAACTTTTTTTAAATAAAGATTTTATTTATTTGAGATAGAGAGAGAGAGAGAGCACACATGAGAGAGCAAGAGGGAGAGAGGGAGAGAGAGAGAGAGAGCAAGCACGGGGGTGGAAGGGCAGAGGGAGAGGGAGAAGCAGACTCCCTGCTGAGCAAGGAGCCTAATGCTGAGGGGCTCCACCCCAGGACCCTGAGATCATGACCTGAGCCGAAGGCAGACGCTTAACTGACTGAGCCACCCAGGAATCCCTAGTTTTAACTTTTTGAGGAACCTCCATACTGTTTCCCATAATGGCTACACTATTTTACATTCCTGCCAACAGTGCACAAATATTCCAATTTCTCCAAATCCTTGCCAATGCTTGTTATTGTTTGTTTGCTTGCTTGCTTGGTGGTGTTTTTATAATAACCATCCTAATGGGTGTGAAGTGGTATCTCATTGTGGTTTTCATTGGCATTTCTCTAATGATTAGTGATACTGAGCATGTTTTTCATCTGCTTATTGGCCATTTGTATCTCTTCTTTGTATCTCTTCAGCAACTATGTCTGTTGAAGTTCTTTGCCTATTTTTCAATCAGGTTGTCTTGTTGTTGTTGAGTTACAGGAGTTCTTTATATATTCTAGGTATTAACCTCTTTTTAAAAAAAATGTTTTTAAGATTTTATTTTTAAGTAATCTCTACACCCAACATGGGGTTCGAACTCACAACCCTAAGAACAAGAGTTGCATGCTCCACCAGCTGAGCCAGGGAGGCGCCCCTAAATATTAACCTCTTATGAATATATGATTTGCAATATTTTCTCCCATTCTGTAGGTTGTCTTTCACGCTGTTGATAGTGTCCTTTGATGTACAAGAGTTTTAAATTTTGATGTAGTCTAAGGGAAGACATTTTATTTTATTTTATTTTTCAACAGGAGATGTAATTCCTTTATTTTGAATCTTAAATAAGATTTTGAATCTTTTTTTAACATAATTTTTTAAATTTTTTTAAAATAATTTTTATTTTGTTATATTAGTCACCGTATAGTACATCCCCAGTTTTTGAAGGGAAGACATTTTAAAAAATATCATGATGTGAGATGTGTAAGAAAACATGAAATAAATATTTTAATATTGATTTTAAAAAATCTTTTTAGGGGTGCCTGGGTGGCTCAGTCGTTAGGCGTCTGCCTTCGGCTCAGGGCGTGATCCTGGGGTCCTGGGATCGAGCACCACATCAGGCTCCCTGCTCTGCTGGGAGCCTACTTCTTCCTCTCCCGCTCCCCCTGCTTGTGTTCCCTCTCTCACTGGCTGTCTCTCTCTCTGTCAGATAAATAAATAAAATCTTTAAAAAAAAAATCTTTTTAATGCATCAGTGATCCAACGGGCCTGTTTGGATTCATACCATATGCTACCTAATAGTTTAGAATGGGGTGAATTTCTTGATAATTTCAGTGATTAACTTCTTAGTCCTGCCCTGTGAATAATACGAAGGAAATACATTACCATAAGGAACTATGTAGCACCTCCTTCCCTTCTTCTCCTAGGGAAAGTTGGCTGCAGCACCTGACCCAACAAATTCCTACAGTGAATAGGCCTCCAGCCTCTTGGTCTTTCTCCCTTTCTTTCTTTCTTCTTTCTTTTTTCCCTTTCTTCCTTCTTTCTCTCTTTCTTTCCTTCCTTCCTTTCTTCCTTTCATTTCTACACCCAGTGTGGAGCTTGAACTCACAACCCTGTGATCAAGAGTTGTGTCTTATTTCTACACCTAGTGTGGAGCTTGAACTCACAACCCCGCAATCAAGAGTTGTGTCTTATTTCTACACCTAGTGTGGAGCTTGAACTCACAACCCCGCGATCAAGAGTTGTGTGCTCTCCTGACTGCGCCACCCAGGTGCCCTAGGTTTCTTACGACTACATAATTCTTTCTACATGTAAAATCAGCTTTGCATAGTTCAATATTCAAATTTTCCTTGTTTCATCAGTATTTGCCTAATCTTGCAAATTATAATGTAAGCTTTTTAGACAAAGATAATTTTTTTAGTTCTTTTGTACCTAATACAATGCTCAAGGCAAAAAGTTGATTGCTTGAACTCTCACACATGGCTGGTAGGAGCATAAAGTGGTACAATCACTTTAGAAAACTGTTTGACGTTTTCTTATAAAGTTACATACTCTGTGATCCAGCCATCCTTCTTCTAGGAATTTACCCAATGTAAATAAAAACATATGACCACAAAAAGACAGGTAAAAGAATATTTATAGCACTTTAATCATTGTAATAGCCCCAAAGTGGAAACAATCCATCAACAAGTAAGTGGATAAACAAATTGTAATAAAAATCTGTTTATTACTTAGCAATAAAAAGGAACGAACCGCTGCAGCATGCGACAGTGTGAATTAATCTCAAAACCATAGTGTTGATCAAATGAAGCCAGACACAAAAGAGCCCATATTGTATGATTGCAACTATATGAAGTTCTAGAGCAAATGAAACTAATCAATGGTGGAAAAAAATTAGAATACAGATGCCTCTGGGGGATGAATGATGGCTTGTGTTAGCCAAGAAGGGATAAAAAGGAGCTTCCTAGGGGTTATGTATTTCTATATATTATATATCTATATTCTATATATTTTATTTTGGTAAAGGTTTAGGTTATACCTGAGATTTATGTATTTTATTGCATGTCAGTTTTACCTAAAAAAGAAGCCAAATCTGTAAGTAATGAGTCAACCTAAGTTAATGATATCAGTGTTGAGTGTTTAGGGATAAAGTGTATTGATGTTTGCAACTTGTTTTAAATGTATAAAAAATTGGATGGTATGAATAGAGGGAAATAAGTAGTAGATAGTTATGTTATAAAGCTAATATAGTAAAATATTAATTGTAGAATCTAGGTCGTAGGTGTATGGGCATTCACTGCATAGTTTTTCAACTTTTTTATATTTTTGAAATATTTTACAATAAATGTAAAAACAGAAAATAACAAAAACAATTTTAAAGATTATATTCCTACAATTAGGAATTAACAGATATTAATATCTTGTTATATTTGTGTTCCACAATTTTTTTTAAGGAAAAAAAGGTCACATAACTCTTCCATTTTCATTACCCCTTTCAAATCCCATTTCCTCCTGCCCCACTCCCAGCCAGGATAACCTGTATTTTATCATAAGTTTGGGGTGTATTCTTTCAATACACTTGTAATAATTTTATATTTGTTTATGCACATATATGTAAAGTTCATGTCAAGCATACTCATTGCACGGACACTTGGCTGGCTAGTCTGTAGAGCGTGCAAACTCTTGATCTTGGGGTTTTAAGTCAAGCCCCACAGTGGGTGTGGAGATTGCTTAAAAATAAAATCTTAAAAAAAAAGTATGCTCACTGCAGCTTCATTTATAATAATGCAAAATCGGAAAAACCTAAGTATCCGTCAGTAAAGAAGTGAATAAATTACGGATCTTCATATAATGGACTAGATCTTGGAAACATAATGTTAATTAATTAATTAAAAATGAGCTTATAAATGATACTTTTTGTTCTTTATGGATACACATTATATGTAGCAAAATGATAAAAACATGGACAAGAAGTATATACACAAACTTTGTAAGCTATATCTGGGAAGGTAGGGAGGAGAATGGGATTATGGCATTTTGCACCATATACATTAAGGAAAATTTGAAATAAACAAGAAGAACTTTAGTCAAACTCCCCTTCCTCCTCCAGCTTTATTGGGTAGTTTAAAATTACATTCCTGTTTTCTAGGATTTCTGTTGCTTTTTTCCATCTGACTTTTTAAAACTGGAACACAGTTGTCTAAGTGATATAGTATACAAAAATAACAGCTTGATTTCTCCGAAAATGCATTTCTCTGCAATTCCCGAGTAACTCCAAATTATGCTCACTCTGAGCATAAGTGTTTACTCTGGGTTTTAGATTTAGTCTTTGAAAAAAATGTGTTCTAAACCTTTGCCATCACCTCATGTATATCCAGCCTCAATGCTGTGATGAAGTTGTTCCTGTTTAGGCCTTTCTCTTGATTTTTCTCACACAGCCGTTAACACACATTTGTCTTTTTATTTTGTTTACTCCCTCTCAGCTGTATGTTCTGTGTAGGGCCTGATACGGATGTTACTTGATATTATTTAATAGCTACTGAGGTCAGACAATCCAAGGCCATCATTATGCTAAAATTAAAGTTATTTATGGAAACTCATAGATACTTCCAGAATTGGTTTTACTTCCTACATGGGAACATATCCAAGAAGCCCAGAACAGGCTTACTGGTCTGACTCAACTCTTCCCATTCATCAATCCCTATTCACCAGGGGGCGGAAAGGGTTTCTTTAACAAAGCATCATACATAACACCTCTAGCAAACTAAGCATACCCTTTTTATTTTTTGTAGTTAAATGCATAAAGTTTATTTTTTCCCATTTTCTCCTTTAACATGGCAAGTAAAACTCACTGGCCTGGGAGTAGACTCTGCCAACCTTTGGCCAGTGAAGAGGATTCAGAGAAAATAATACAACCATCAGTCAGAAAAAGGAGGGGCAAGAAAAGAAAATAATTAAGCTGTGGCTTCAATCATGCATTCCTGTGCGAGGTGCCCTGACTGGCCACAGTGCTAACAGCTGACTTGTTCTGCTGCAGTTGATGGCTACGTGACCAGTTTCCCACATGTATAGCGCTTCGGTTTGGAGTAGTCTTTTTGTATGTGTCCAAATTGTCCACAAGAATAGCACTTCTGGGGCGCCTGGGTGGCACAGCGGTTAAGCGTCTGCCTTCGGCTCAGGGCGTGATCCCGGTGTTATGGGATCGAGCCCCACATCAGGCTCCTCCGTTATGCGCTTGCTTCTTCCCCTCCCACTCCCCCTGCTTGTGTTCCCTCTCTCGCTGGCTGTCTGTCTCTGTCAAATAAATAAATAAAATCTTAAAAAAAAAAAAAAAAGAGAATAGCACTTCTGCTCATCCTCATGGTCGCAGTCATGAGCCAGATGGCCTGGTTTGCCACAGTTGTGGCAGCACTGCTCTCTCTCTCTGTCTCTCTCAGGCTTCTGGTCATGTGGCCACCTCTACTGCAGTTAGAGCAGGCATCCTCTTAAAGATCACAATCGTCCGCAAGATAACCAGACTCACCACAGTGATAACAGGTGTCTGGAAGAGATAAGGAACCAAACTGGAAACCTCTACTGAGGTTTCCACCTCTGCCACGGCTTCTCGTTCCATGACCATGGCCTCCACTAGTAGGGCATTCCTGAGCCTCATAGCCAGATCGCCCACTCTTGAAACCCTCATTGCTGCTCATGGCTACAGTTAGATCTTCAGTTTCTGAGCAGGCCCACAGCGGGGGACGCTCGGACACAGGCCCAGGGAAGGCCCGCCATTGGTTTTTTTAAACCACTTTTCTGGTGGTAAAAAATAACAGCTAATATTTATTTAGCACTTAGTATTTTTAAGTGTATCATGTATTGCTCATTTAATCCTTACCATAACTTTACAGAGTACAGGTTTGTAATCCATTATTTACAATTCTGAAACTGAAAAGGGTCTAAAAACCATATTTAAAAAAATTCATTTGGGAGCAAAACCTGACCTGGACTGGTTTACAGTCTTTGATTTATTCCTCTCAGTATGGCTGGCTATTCATACATTTTGCTGCAGGGCTATAAATGTATTTGGTTATAGGGTGCTGCCCTAGAAGCTGTTGGGGTGTGACATAATACAAGATATATGCATTGGATTACTAAATCCAATCAAAACATAAAAGCTAAATCTAAATCTAAAAAAACTCTAAATTCGAAAACCACCTGGCAGGGATTTCAAATATGTGTCATGGACCAGTATGATGACCATCGCCATTTAACAGATGAGACATAGAAGTCAAGTCACTTACTCAAGTTCACATAGTTAACAAAAAGAAAAATCAATGTAGTTAATAATATTTTTGCGGGCTTGTTGTGGAAGTCACTTGGTTAAATGCATTTTATTCATTATGTCATTTAATACTAACACTGTAGGAGGTCCTATTATTATCCCCATTTCACAGATGAAGGAACTGAAGCTTAGAAAGGTTGTACAACTCTTCTGGACACACAGCTATTAAGTGTGGTGAGGACGGATTTGAAAACAAGACAGTCTGACATCAATATATTTTATTATTACACTATCCCCTACAAACCTATGATACTAGCCGTTTCCTCTTCTAAATATCATTTCAAACTATATACCTACTTACCTTTGGATATTAAAGAGTAAGATTTTTAATATGTATATAAGATCATTTTATTCACATGTTAAAATTCTCCTATGACTTTCTACTGCATCTAGAGTAAAATCCAAATTCCTTACAATGGCTCCTTTCTATCTCCTAGATCGTCTCCCCACACAGCAGACTTCCCTTAGGCTTTTACACTAGGTATATCCTCTACCCAGATCTTCACACAGCTGGCTCCCTCCTGTCATTCAGGCCTCAGGTTAAGTGCCTCCTTGGTTTTTCCCTAATTACCCAGTCTAGAGTCTCTAATCACCCTATTTATCCCATCATTCTACTTTACATGGAACATGAACATGACATTTTCTTCTTTATCTGTTGACTCTTTTTCCTTCCATTAGGATGTAAGTTCAACCCTGTCTGTTTTGGTTTCTTTTGAAGCTCCAGTCTCTAGTAGAGTTCAGCAAGGGGTAGGTACTTAATTTTGGCTGAATAAATGAATGTAGTACGCGATCAGTTAAGTAGTACCTGCTTTTTAGTTTCAGTGGTGGGAAATATATTGAGAAGGTGGGTGTGAGAAGACTGTGAAATGTGAAGATACTTGAACATCAGCTTAATTAGATTTTGTCTAACAGTACAAACAGTGCCTAGCGAAGTGTCTGACACAGAGCAGGTGCCAAATATTTGTTGAATGAATGAACAACAGTAAATATTAGTAGCTTGGATCATGGGCAAATTACTGAGCTTAGTTTCCTCACCTCTAAATTAAAGATTAATGGGGTGCCTGGCTGGCTCAGTTGGTAGGGTATGTGATTCTTGATCTCGGGGTGTGAGTTTGAGCCCCATCTTGGGTGTAGAGATTACTTAAAAATAAAATCTCAAAAAAAGTAAATTGAAGGTTAAAACTTACTTTACAGGGTCAGCCTAGGAATTATAGATGATGCCAAATGCCTACCACATAGCAGGCATTAAGTTCATTTCTTTTCCCTTACATTTACATACTACTTTATGGTTTACAAAGCTCTTGCAAGCTTTCCTAGATACATGACCTCATTGTATTTCCATAACCTTCCATAGGACTTCTCACTAGCTTCATTTTATAGATGAAAAGACGACTCAGGGGTTGAGACATAGACTCTTCAGGTAATGAGAAGCCAGTGGACAAATTTTATATGCAGAGTGACATGATAAAAGCAGTGGTTGTGTGTGTGTGTCTGCTTAAAAATTTTTCTTTATTTGTCAGAGAGAGAGCACAAGCAGGGGGAGCGGCAGAGGGAGAGGGAGAAGCAGGCTCACTGCTGAGCATGGAGCCCCACGTGGGGCTCAATCCCAGGTCCCTGGAATCATGGCCCGAGGGGAAGGCAGTCTCTTAACCGACTGAGCCACCCAGGCGCTCCAAAAGCAGTGTTTTTTGATTTTGATCTGTTAGTGGCCTCTAAGATGGACTTGACTAAAGAAGCTGGAGAAAGAATCCTTTAGCCACTATCATAAAAATCAAGTTTAAGGTGGTAAGGACTTGCACTAAGTGACAGAAGAATGTTTAAAAGCCTAATGAATTAAGTTACCCGATAGCCAGATAAGCCAAAAAAGGGGGGGGGGGGACTGGGAATTTTTACGTGGGGTTGAGAAAATCATGGTATCTACAACATAAACAACTGAGAAAACAAACTCGGTTTGGCAAAATGGTTGGCAGAAGACCTTCCCTACGATAGCTACGCAGAACATCTGGCGAATATGGCAAACACTGGAGCCGTGTCCTAAGTGCCACTGTAAATCTTTCTTGCTTTCCCTCTGGCATCGCCACCTTGAGTAGAGCACCTAAGGTCTTCAGGATCCTGTTTTGTCTACAGTCTGGTTGGATGAGGATCAGGGCAGGAAGGAATTAGAAACCAAGTTTTTGAAAAGGTTCCAGAACCTTGGCTAAATCGCCCATTCTCCTTCTCTAGGAAAAAAGGGTACCCTTATTTATCCTTCCTGCCTGGTTAACGACACACAGACACAAACATTTCCTTTCAGGCGCACGCAGCCGAACAGAAACTACTCGTACGCCTTCGCCTCACTTGCGCAGCGGAGGCCCTGGCGGTGAGCTGACGTCACTTCCGGCGCGCTGACGCTCAGTCCAGCGTGCCGACGCCTGCGTCAGCAAAGAGCGGGGCTGGGGGCCCCCGGTTTGAAGTCGTGCGGGTCGGAGGACTGCCGCCTCCGCCGCCGCCTCAGACCCCTGCTCCCCGGCCGCGACGGGGACGAATTCGGGCAGGCGGCGGGGCAGATGCTCAAGGGCCCACGGCGGGACGCCCCGCGCCGCACCGGCCGCTCCCCTCTGACCGCGGCCTGGGCCTTCGCCGCTCTGCTCTCTGGAAACTAGCGCCTCAGCGGTGCGGCGCGTAGCTCGCGGGGAGCCCCGAACCGCCGGCGCCCGGCCATGGCGGTCTCCAGGTGGGTCTCGCTCCTGAAGAGAGGACGGGAAGGTGGCCCAGGCTAGTCACGGTCTCCTCTCGGTGCCCTCACTCCTAGAAAGGAGCGGTTCCCATTGTCACCGGGCTCGGGCTCCTTCTTCCAAAGACTTCGGAGTTCGCTTCTGGGTCTGTGAGGGTTTGGGCTCGAGTTACTCATCGTGAAACGGTTCAGAAATGTCTTTTTCTTGTGCCCTGTGCCACGTTAGAACTAGTTTTGCTCTTTCCTCACCATGCTTCTCTTCTCTGGTTTCTCTTCCCCCTTTCAGTTCTAGAGCCTGTTACCTCTCTTAGCGTTCCTGAGGCTGATTCCTAACCTCCATTTCATGGGAAAACTTGGTAGTAACTGTCGAGGTCTGGGAGATTTGAATTACTATTATTCAAGTAAGCTTCTAATTGTCTTAGAAATTATTTATGGCTTTAGGAATATGTTCTTTCCTGAGGACATTTTTCTTAGAGTATAATTCTTTTGTTTAGCAGTAAACATTCAGTCAGCATTGTAATCTTTGGCAAGTTATTGTATTAGCACCGTCTTTCTTAACTAAGGCGTGAAAGATATCACAAATCTTAAATTGTTTTAAAATGTTGCCTATCAACAGGAACGTCTAGGGAAACTATAGAAAAGCCAACAAGACGTGTAGCTATGGGAGGAAAGTCCTTTCCTCCAATATGATAAGAATGGTGGGAGAACTTTTTGTTAGAGGTTTGATTTTGGAAATGTAGGGAGGGGATAGTCCCACTGATAGCAATCAGGAATCACCAAGTTCACTAGCGTTGATGAGGTAAGTTTTCATGAGAACTGGGTCTTTCTATCACATAGACTAAAGGAAGCAATGAGAGTTCAGAAAACAAATAGTTTTCATTCATTTTTCACAATTAATTGAACACACTTGACACAGTAGGTGCTCAAGCTGTGTCTGTTTGCAAGCCAAAAGGCTAACCCATCCCTCACAGACTCCCTAGATAACTGATGAAATAGTGTGTGGGAGAAGTCTATGGGAGTTGGTTTAAGGGGGTTGCTAGGTACCTGTAGTATGGAGCATCTAATTTTATTTCATACGTTAATTGAATTCAGTCAGTGTGAGGAAAGTCTTATTTTGTGATATATAAAATTGAGAGAATAAAGTGGTAATTTAACTTTTTGTGAATATTGAAAGGTGTATCTTCTCATTTGTTACCTCCTATATAAATATATATATATGTTATAAATACATTGATACTGCAACTTAATATGAGATTTGTTCATTAGGTGATACAATGTTTAAGAGAATGAGTAGCTCCTGGGGTGCCTGGAAAGCTCAGTTGGTGGAGCATGCGGCTCTTGATCTAGGGGTCGTGAGTTCAAGCCCCACATTGGGTGGAGAGTTTACTTAATAAAAAAAATTAAAAAAAAAAGATCAGCTCTTGAAATTTCTCTTAGAGCAGATTGTTTTCACAGTATTGGATATGGTTTTATAGAGACAAAATGAAAGTGTTTAAAGAGAAACTAATCTGCTGCCCTATGCTAATCTGTTTTCAGAAGTTTAGGGTATGTAAATTTCTGAATGAATGAGTGGGGTTTGAAAGCCACTGCCTTTTGTTCTTGACATTGGATTTCAAAGAGCAGGGTTCTTTTTTATGTAGATTCTTTGCCAAAATCCTGTTAAATTATTTTTTTAAAAAGCCTGTCATAGTTTTATTTAAAAACTACTCCTGTGTATATTTTGCTAATATGATGGTTCAAGAAAGACATTTTTGAGGCACCTTCTGTGTTTTGGGGATACTGTCAGTTCTTGTTTTTTTTTATTAGAAAGATTCACTTTGAATAGCAAACTTGAATTTCAAGCCGGTCTTCTCCATACACTAAGCATGTTTCTTTACTAGTGGAATTTACTTTCTTGTTGGTGTATGCTTGTAGAATACAGACTCAATTGAATATTTATATTTTATGTGGAATAGGTTGAAGATAGCTCAAGAGATACAAATCATATTTGCCAGAATCAAATCTAAAATATTCTTTTGCCCTGGAATATTTTTAGGACCTTGTAAATATTTCCAATAGAAGGGAAATGGTTAGTTTGTACCATCATTCCCTCAATTCCCAGGTTCAGGAATCTGGGAATAATAAATGATTTTTCCCTCTCTCCTCCCCCCCCCCCCCCCCCCCATCCAGCCAGTTACCAAATCCAATCCTGTTAGTCTATTTTTTCTCATCTTTCTCCGGCCAGTCTTCTTTCTTACCATACCAGTTACCACAGTCTTGTTCCATACCACCATCATCTCTGATCCAGGACACCTGCAAAAGCAGCCATTTGCTCTTCCTGCCTCCCATGGCATCTCTAATTTATTCTTCACTTCAGCCATATTTTGCTAATATGCAAATTTTAATGTCATTTTTCCCTTAAAACCTTTAGGTGTTTTCTTTTGTCTTAGCATAAAGTCCAAATTCCTTAACAGACTTACCTTACTAGGTTCTTTGTGAACTAGTTCCTGCTTCACCTTTTTAGCTTCACTTTGTGTCAGGTTCCCTGCATAACTCTCTCCCTTTCATTTTGATTCTGTATTCTCACCTCCTATTCTTTATGTCTGGAACATTTCTTTCTTGCCCTCCCACCTCCCTCCCCAAATCTGGCTAACCTTAGTTTTTAGTACAACCTTAGTTTTGGAGTCTAAGCTCATACGTCACTTTTGGAAGCTTTCTCTGGTTTTACTTCATCTGAGTTATTTGCGCCAATATGTACTTCCATCACTCATTGTATATTTTATAATTGTTTAATTGTTCTCCCTGCTTGGATTTACATACACTCTGGAGATAAGGGAACATGTCTGATCTTTCTCTTTCCAGGAGAGTGCTTGGCTCCTAGTAGGTGCTCTACACACTTTCTTTTTTTAAAGATTTTTTTTTTTAATTTATTTATTCGACAGAGATAGAGACAGCCAGCGAGAGAGGGAACACAAGCAGGGGGAGTGGGAGAGGAAGAAGCAGGCTCATAGCGGAAGAGCTGATGTGGGGCTCGATCCCACAACGCCGGGATCACGCCCTGAGCCGAACGCTTAACCGCTGTGCCACCCAGGCGCCCCTACGCATTTTTTTTTTAAACAAACGAGTGACTTTGTTTCTTGTTTTAATAGCTGTCAGGATTTTATCCTAGTTTATGTATGTAGTAGAACATTTCCAGTGTTTTTCAGTGAGTCCTTATAGTTCAGCTATAGTTTTTCCCTAAGAAGACAAACTTTAACTATACCTTTGATATTTGCCAGGATTAGAATTTTAAAAACATAATGTTATCAGAACTATTTTTTAAAAGTGTATAGCATATTGAATTCTGTGATAGTGTGGCCTTTTATAATGCAAATTGGATATAATACAACTTTGCACTCTGTGTGATCAATTTTTTCGGACCTTGCATATAAAGGTCTAGTTTTACCATACTTTGAATTATAAGAATGTGGCAAAATTATCAAATACATGGTCAACTCTTGATTTGTGGGAGAGTTAAATCTTGTAAACAAACTTTGAAACTCTCTAAAATTCCAAATATAGTTATAGCATTTGAAGTTTTCAGTAAAATGCAGTGAAGTATTACTGGAAAATGTGTGGACTCATTTAGACCCTTAATAAGAGACAAGTATACAAATGTAGGAGTAGAGAACAATGTTGCTGTTAAGATGTGAATGCTGGAAGGTCAGCGAAGCTCATTCAACTAGCCACTTGCTCCCGCAAACCCAACCTCAGCAAAAACACTAATATATATTACAGCTTTCAGTGTTGCTTGCAAACTATTGAAGTAATAACTGTTAAATCTTTGAATACTGCTCTTTTGCTTTGTGAGCCTTTCTCCAGTATCATTTATCACTTGGTTGGGGTTGGGCCATCAACAGTAAAGACAGCCTTAGAAGCATTGTTAAGATATGTTTATTACAGAAGATGGTGAATTTGTGACAGCGTTGAGTACCGTGGCTTTTTACAGGTTTTTGTGTTGTTTTTTTTTAAGGTTGTTTTTCATACCTTTGCTATAATTGGCTGAGGTGACTATTGTACATTGACTAGCTAATAGGAACGTACTTTTCCCTTGATCATATAAATTAAAAAAAATACAACTTAGAGAATTTTTCCTTAGTGACCTAAGCTATAAAGATCATGTCTAAAATGTCTAGACAGTAGTTTTGATTTGACTGCATTATTAGAAACGGTTTCTCAGGTCTGTGACATTTTTGCATTTGAAAATAATGCAGAGTTCAGAAAGGTTTCTGGAAAGGGGAACACACCCTCTTATGGAAGAAACAAATTGCTACATTTGATCAGAACTTTGCTCAGTTTTGTTAATTCTCTCTGTATTGCTGATACTTCAGAGAAACATTGTTTCAGTAGTCCTGTTCTACCAAATACAAGGAAGTTTCTTAATGTGGGGGAAGTTCCAGTGGATCCTTCCTACTGACAGGGAAAATGCTAAAATGATCTTGATGATCTCTAAGACAGCACAGGTTTCTTGTGTTTGTTAGGCCATTACTGCTCATTTCAATCCATTATAGGAATGACAGAACTATTGTAAATAATAATATGTCAAATATTTCATACTTTAAAAAAGGGACAAAAAAGCTAGGAAAGGTAGAAGAGATATATAGCTTTTATATTTCAGTCTGTATGGTAAATTCCTCCCCGTTTCTTTGGTTTATTCCTCAGAGTACTTATATAAAGCGTTTTGTTGTTTTTAAATTGTGATAAAATACACATAACAAAATTCATCATTTTAACCATTTTAAAGTGCACAATTTTGTGTGAACTTTTAAAATAACAGATATTTCTTCTGAAGAACCTAGGTTTTCTTTTTAAGATAAAGTCATGCAAAAGGCTGTAGCTTGATGGGTGGATCAAGTGTAGAGGTTAGAAAAAAATGTCCTAAAGGAAATAACTGTTTGGTTGTACTATTTCAGCATTCATTTAATGAGTATTTGTAGAATGCTTTCTATGTTCTAGGCACTAGAGAAACAGCAGAGAACAAAAATAGATTCCCCGTTTAAGAAAAAAAATTTAAAAGATTTTATTTATTTGTTTCAGAAAGTGTGAGCACAGGCATGGTGGGGGGAGGGAGGAGCAGACTTCCTGCTGAGCAGGGCATCCAATGCTGGGCTTGATACCAGGGTCCTGGGATCATGACCTAAACTGAAGGCAGACACTTAACCGATTTAGCCATCCAGGTGCCCCTAGAGTCCCTATTGTAAGGAATTATGTTCTAGTGTGGTAGTGAGGGAATGCAGTTTATTGTAGCATGCACCTGGCCTTGCACCTGGCTTTGCTGTGGTTTCACATCTTCATATTGATCTCAGTGTACTGTGTGGTGTCCTAAAGTGATCTTCCTTGTTTAAAGAATATAACATTAGCATGGTTTCAAATTACCCACAATATGAACTAGAAGGTATACATTTAAAAACATTGGTCTAGAGAATTTCTTGGAAATTTTTTCTTTTGACCATAACTTTCTTGTTTAATGATAATATGTGAGACTTAATACAGTGTTTGTATTAGACATTTACTTTCTTTTCCTATTCCCTAAGTCACACAGACAAGTAAAAAAGTTCAAATAGTTTCTGTTTTAAATTTTACTGTACTTTTGTTAAATGTAAAAAAATGCATAACAAAATGGACAAACTTGACTGATAGTTAAGGTTACAAAGCTTTCCTTGTGAGGTATTCTGCTAGTTGACCTTATACTATTTTTCAAAGAGATTAAGTTTAAATTTATTCTGAGAATATTGAGGTCGGAAATAGACTGAAGAAGTTATATTTATACTTTTTTTTTTTTAAGGTAATCTCTGCCCCCCAACATGGGGCTTAGCTCATGATGCTGAGATCAAGAGTTGCATGTTCTGAGCCAGCCAGGCATGCCGTATCTTCTTTTTTTTTTTTCTTCAAATGGTTTAGGAGTGGCAGTGCAACATATATTTGTTTATTAATGATGAAATAGTAACTTAGGACATAGCTCAAAATACCTGTAATTTCTTTCTGTATCCTTTTATATCTTTACTTCACGAATTATCATAATGCAAACAGCTGAAGAGATGAGGGGTTAGATTGCAGCTGCCAGCATAATCTCTGCAAACTTCCATATATTCTTTTGTTTTTCTCGTCATTTAGAGCAATTGCCTGAAGTCACAGGTTGGTAAACAAAACATGAATCATGTCTTGTATAAAATTCTGTTTGAATTAAAATCCAAATTGAAAATGGGCCAGATTTCTTACCAGTAAATTCTTAACCAGTAGGTATTGTCAAGTATAATTGCCTTATATTTTATTTAAATTATTCTTCCAGTCTTTGGTACCTTTCATACAGCTTGACATCTATTACCTCATTCTCCTCCATCTGTCTATCCTTCAAAGAATGAAGAATGGCATTTTTTTCCTACTAGCTGTTCTGCAAGAGAAGTTTTAGCCAAAAGAAGTATTGTGGTAAGTACTGTGTTTCCTCAATTAGCCCTTCTTTTAACTTCCTTTCTCTTCTGACCACCTAGCTTCTGTCACACCCCTCCCTCACCAAGGGCCCTACCTGCCCTCCCAACACAATACTGACCCTGTCTCATGCCCTTTCCCCTCCCCCACCAGTTCACTGTACCAGCCTTTTCCGTTGTGTCCTGGCCCTGATGCTTACCCTGCTTGCCTCATAGCTGGCTACCGTGGGGTAACAGGTCAGACTGCCCTCTTGTCAGATCCTGGTCTGCTCATACCTTTGTTCTTCCCCTTGTGTGGTGTTTATTCTGCTGTTCTGGATAGAGGAAGGGAGAACTCCAAAAAACCAAAGAAGTATTCTTGTATCCCCATTCCTCTATTCAGGGAGGCAAGTTTGGCTACCACCAAGGTGGAAGATGGTGAGGATAAATAGGCCTGGATTAGGTGAGAGAGTGAACTGATCTGCTACCCCCAGGACAGTTGGCTGCTGGAGGAGCAGAGGTTACATGACACTGCATTGGGACAAAAGGCTTTGCATAAGGAGAGGCATGAGGAACTGTGTGGCTGTGAGACAGGATCAGCATTAGGTTAGAGAGGAGTCAAGGTCTTTGGCCTGGAGTGTGGTTCTAATGAAGCTGGGTAGCAGGGGACTAAAGGAAAGTTTAGGAAGGGTGGAGATTTTTGAAGGAATACAGTGCCTACTTCATGGTCTCTTTCTCAGCTTGCTCTTTGGAAACAGGTATAACTGCCTTGATGTTCAGAATGCTGAAATACTGCTGAGCTGATCTTATCACTTACTGAAACATTACCTTAAGCATCAGTTCTGGTTGTTTTTGTTTTTGTTTTTATTAAGATTTATTTATTTATTAGAGAGAGCTTGTTGGGGGGGAGGGGCAGAGGGAGAGAGGGAATTGCAAGCAGACTCCCTGCTGAGTGTGAAGCATGATGCAGGGCCTGGCCTCATGACCCTGAGATCATGACCTGAGATGGACACTTAACTGACTGAGCCACCCAGGTCCCCCAGTTCTGTTATTTTTATAACTTGTTTTTACATAATACAGCTATTACAGATTAGGGTGTTTTTCAAAGGAAACAAAAAAATTCTAATATAGCTCACTTTTTTTTTTTTTTAGCACACACTTTCTTTGCTTAAAAATGATGCTTAAACTTGGCCCCAAGAAACTTGCACTTTCCTTTATAATTTTAATTATAGTAAATAGCAACTAAAGAATTATTTGAATACTGAGCAAAGACATGGCTGAGACATGATGCAAAGTATTGTGGCAGACAAACAGAATCATTGAAGGAGGGGAAGCCTCATGAACATAAGGCATCATGTGACAAATTAGTGTAAGAGATGCAACAAAACAGCTTAACAAATACCAAAATGGTTATTCAAGGTGAGAATTCATGTAGATTTCAGAAGAGGACTTCATCTCTATGATACAGCAGTCTGAGATGGTTTCAAGAGGGTAAAGGACTTTAAATCTTGATGGATGGGATTTAGCTGAAGAATTGAGCCAAGAAAAGACATTCTAAGTGGAGAGAATGGTACAGAAGAAATTGTGAAAATCAAAAAGGTCCTTGTTTGGGAGGTACTTTTTTGTTTTTGATTACCATCTGATAGGTAATGATGAGCCATTGACAGCTTTAGAATAAGGTAATAATTAGATCAAAAGATGCTTTAGGAAGTAAATCTGGCAATAAGATCATGTTACTTTGGAGTTATGTGCCCCAGGCAGTTGAAAGTTTGGCTCCCAGATGGACTAGAGTTGGGGATGATTTGTACTGTGTTATAGTTTAAACAAATAATGTAGTTTCCTGAGATGAGGAGCCAAGGATTGGATATGGGAGAATGTGCACATTAAGAGTTAGGGATTCCAGAGAAAGAATTGAGAATTCAGAGAACAGGGTAATATAATGTGAAAACTTAGGAAGAAAAGTATCTTAAAAATGGGGTACTTGCTGATATCAGATTTCGTAGAAGAGTCAAGAAAATTGGACATAACCAAAAAAATTGGATTTGGAGTTTACAAGTTCATTGGTGACCATCAGGTGTGCCATTCAGTTGAAGAGAACAGAAACTTGACTGATAAGGATTAAATTGTGTATAGTGAGGAAATAAAGAAGTGATTTTAAACACTTATTCATGATGCTTGGCAGTAAAAAAGAAAAAGTGTGCTAGAAGATGAAGGTCAAGTAGTTTAATTCCTCTTTAGAGACAGAGCTCTGCATATTTGAAGGTAGAAGGGAATGGATTAATAAGGCAGTGATTTGAGGTATTAGAAAAAGGATAATTGAATGAGGATAGAAGGTGATGATATCAGGGAAACAGTGGGACAATATCTAAGCCTTGAAGAAGAGTAAGGATAGTCTTTCCATTTGAAATAGAGAGGATGAGTGTAAAGAGCAATCTTTAGAGGTAGTGAGGAGAGAACTTGAGATAATTTGTGTTCCAAAGCCTAGAGATCTACTCAGTGAAGTAAGTAGTCCATTCTTTTTTAAGGAATAAGGAATGGTAATTGGGGCTTGAGGTAAGTGGAAATGATTGGGGAGAATTTTGGAAACTGTCCATTTTCTTTTAACTTTTACACACATATTTATAAACAGGTTAGTATTGTCACTTCCTTATGCTGTTTATTTTGCAGCCAGTTTTGCTTTTGCTCAAAAGAGCAGAATCTGGGACTCCTGGGTGGCTCAGTCGGTTAAGTATCTGCCTTCCCCTCAGGTCATGATTGGGATTGAGTTCTGTGTCAGGCTCCTTGCTTGACGAGGAGCCTGCTTCTCCCTCTGCCTGCTGCTCCCCCTGCTTGTGCGTGGGTGCGCGCGTGTTCTCTCTCTCTCTCTCTCTCTCACACACACAAATAAATAAAATCTTTAAAAAAATGCAGAATCTCTGTTACAGAAAAAAAAATTATGTAGTAGTTGAAATCTTTCCAGAGGTGCAGTCTAAGGAACTTGGCATCAAATAAGTCAAAGATACGACAAATGTTATGTTACATAAGAAAAAAAAAGTGAAAAAAGAAGAAAACTCACAATGATGCAAAACTAAAATATGCCTAAATTATCTAGTTTTACCCTCCAAAGTAAGAGGTTAAGTGAAGTTAAGTAAACTTCCCTAAGTCCTCCAACATGTGACGGAAGTAGGACCTTTAAAAGTCTCCTAACTTCCAGTCTAGTTTGTTTTTCATTTTGCCCCAGTTTTCTATAGAAAAGTCCTAAACCTATGTGAACTGTATACATATAAGAGAGTCCAATAGTGTGAGGTGGGCTTTTTTTGTTTTTTGTTTTTTGTTTTTTGTTTTTTTTTAAAGAGCAGGAGAGGGAGAGAGATCAGGAGGGGGAGAGGGAGAGAGAGAATTCCAAGCAGGCTCCACGCCCAGCATGGAGCCAGACGCAGGGCTGGATCTCACAACCTGAGATCATGACCTGAGCCAAAATCAACCACCCAGATGCCCCAAGAGCCTGATATTGTTATGAAGAATACATGCAACAGATCCACTTAACAGTAGCATAAATTTAACCTAAGACTAACCTATTCTTTGTAATAAAACTGATTTAATTTTTGGTAATTTTGCTGCCATATAATTGGAAAAAAAATTTTTTTAAAGATTTTATTTATTTTAGAGAGAGTACTACAAGCAGAGGGGAGAGGGAGAGGGAGAGGGAGACTCACTGCTGAGTAGGGAGCCAGACATGGGCTCCATCCCAGGATCCTGAGATCGTGACCTGAGCTGAAGGCAGATGCTTAACCAACTGAGCCAACCAGGTGCCCCGGAATATATATATATATATTTTTAAAGTAAGCTCCATGTCCACTGTGGGGCTTGAACTCATGACCATGAGATCAAGAGTCGCCTCACTACCAACTGAGCCAGCCAGACACCCCTAACTAATAATATAGTATATTTAAAATGAATTTTTGTCTTGATAATTATAGAAAGTTGTTCATAGATGTTTGAAATTTCTTTTTTTTAAGCCTTTTTTTACATTTTATTTTTTGAAGGTTTTATTTATTTGTCAGCGAGAGATACCACAAGCAGGGGGAGTGGCAGGCAGAGGGAGAAGCAGGCTCCCCACTGAGCAAGGAGCCCGATGCGGGACTCGATCCTCGGACCCTCGGATCATGACTTGAGCTGAAGACAGACACTTAACTGACTGAGCCACCAAGGCATCCCAGATGTTTGAAATTTCTTTTTGCAAATTTCATGGACAAAATCATATGGTCATGGCAATGTGCAGATGTTTGTTGTGGAGGTTCAGAGATGGTTCTCATGAACTTTAACATCACAACTCTATTTAAAAATGAAAGTAATTCAAGGGGCATTCTGAGAGTTATATATGTGATGGGTGAGGGAAATCATTTTATGGGGAAGGGATTTGTGTCTGACTTAGTCTTAGAACTTTCAAATAACACCAGCTGTCAAAAAATTTTTTTCTCCCTTCTCTTCCACAATCTCTGAGTCACTGTTCACCAAATCCTGTAGCAAAACCTGATGAATGAATGGGTAAAGGCAAGTATTTAGATAGCCTTGAATTAATAAGGAGAAATATTGTGTTAGCAGGTGGGATGTGTCTATGTATAGTGTATATATAAAGTAAATTAATTTTTGCATGTCTTATAAAAATTAATTTCTTTATAATCACTCTGTATGCCATTCAGTATATTGGAAGCAGAAACTGTGTTGTATTACTCTGCTTTATGCCACTGGCTTTTTTATTACCTCACATATTTTTCTTGAAATTTGTCCTTCCTACATACCCTTAACTATAAATTTGAACCTTACCTCTTAGTGTTTTGTTCTGAAGCAGTTAAAAACTTTTCATAGTACAGTTAATGTTCCTGAACAAGAAAGATCTATTTTAGTTCTGTTTCTTACTACTTACAATGATTTTGTGCTTATTAGTGACTAGAAGTTTGATAAATACTACCATAAAAAAGAAAAGAACAATCCTGCCCATTTCATCTGCCTCTTAAAGGTTTATCTTTTCTTATAAAAGACTTTTAGAGCTTTGTTGTGTAATTTTTTTTAGCTCTTTGTGGTAGAAAAATAATCCCAGAAGTAAAATATGAGCTTCATTGGTACCTTTCTATTCCTCATTAGATAAAATTTGAAAATGTGTTCACTAAATCTCCTCTCGTATAGGATTGGGCAGTCAGTATAACTTTGCCCCTTGTCATCTTCCATCTTTTTAAAAAATGTTTTTACAGATTTATTTATTTTAGAGAGCGTGCGAGTGCACGTGTGCAAGTGGTGGGGAGGGGCAGGAGGAGAGGAGAAGCACACTCCCCACTTAGTGTGGAACCCGACTCTGGCTCCATCTCACCACCCTGAGATCATGACCTGAGCCGAAACCAAGAGTTGGATGCTCAATTGACTGAGCCACCCAGGCGCCCTATCCTCCATCTTTTTAAGTACCCATTTATTCCGTATATGAAGTATGAAGCTGCCTTCTTTTCATTACCTTCATTTACTTTGCTTTTTTGAGCCTGATTAGGAGTGTGATAGGAAAGCTAGACCTGGGGCGTGTGGGTGGCTCAGTCCTTAAGAGACTGCCTTCTGCTTGGGTCATTATCCTAGGGTCCTGGGATCGAGCCCTGCGTCAGGTTCTCTGCTCAGCGGGACGCCTGCTTCTCCTTCTCCCACTCTCCCTGCTTGTGTTCCCTCTGTTGCTGTCTCTCTGTCAAATAACTAAATAAAATCTTAAAAAAGAAAAAAAGGAAAGCTAGACCTATATTATGATACGTGGTTAGTTGGTGGTAGTTACTTGTGACTTTGCCTTTCTAAAACCTTAGGATTTTCTTGTATTCCAAAATGACAGTAACACAGGGTTCCACTTCTTCTTACCTATTATGGCATTATGATACTATTCCAAGCTTTATTCATTGGATAAATGGCAGAATTGCAATTTGAACTGTGGTGTCGTGGCTCTAGAATTGTTGCCATTATGCTATATGCCTTTGGAAACATTTTCCTCAGAGATCTTATTTATTGCCACATTTGTCACTTCTGTACAAATGACTTTAGTCTCAACTCTTCCTGAACTTCACATCTCTATTCCAGCTATCCTTTTTGGTCTCTCCTAGCTATCCTGTCCCCACCACTAGTAAACTTGTCATCTTTTCCCATAATATTTTCTCCACCAGGTCTTCCCATTTTTTAAAATGACATCTTCATTTTCTAACATTCAGAGTCTGAGAGTCCTTTAATTTTCTTGACATTTCATTATTGCACCATGTGTGTTAATCCTCTGCAGCCTCTTTCCCAACTTCTTTTATTTTTTTAATTAAAAAAAATTTTTTTAAAAAAAGATTTTATTTATTTATTTGAGGGAGAAAGAACACAAGCAGGGGGAGGGGCAGAGGGGGAAGCAGACTCCCCGATGAACACGGAGCCTGATGTCAGGCTCTATCCCAGTACCCCGAGATCATGACCTGAGCCAAAGGCAGCTGCTTAACTGACTGAGCCACCCAGGCACCCCTCTCCCAACTTCTTTCTAGACTTCTCGCCGTGATGGCAGTTTAGGTCTGCACTTTTAGTCTAAAACTTTCTAAAAGTTTTCTTCCATTACACTTCTTGCTTCACACTGCTGCCAGATTAATCTTCCTAAAATAGAGCTCCCGTTCCATTGCTTTCTTGAACCAAGACTTTCATGGTTGACCTTTAAGGTCCATCTCATACACCATTTATTTTATGAAGCCTTTTCAGTATTACACAGTTAGGGATATAGTATTTGCTCCCTCTGTTCCCACTCTTCAGAGCACTTTGTATTTCTTTGCTGACACGTGTGTTATTGTACCCTGTATTCTAATTATTTGTGTACTTGCCTTCCTACTTACCCTACCCCCAGTTGCAAGTTCCTTGAGAGTAGAGATTCTCCTGCAGCCCTAGAATAGGTCTTCATTCATAAGTGCTCAATACATTTATTGACTTAAACTTACACCTATGAGGAAACACATTTCAAAATAATCATTATATTTTTGTTATTTTAGGCTTGACCGTCTTTTTATCTTACTGGATACTGGCACTACTCCAGTTACAAGAAAAGCTGCTGCACAGCAACTTGGAGAAGTGGTAAAGCTTCATCCCCATGAACTAAATAATCTTTTATCTAAAGTAAGAACTTTTTTCTTTTAGTATAACGCAATTATAGAAATTTGTCTGTGGATAGGAATATAACAATAGAAATTGTCTTATTTTAGTGGCAATTTGTGGTCTTCAAATTCCATTAAATATCTTACTATTTCTCCAGATATTTTTTTTAATTTGGTCTTTCTTTTTTGTCACAAGATTTAAAATATTTCGGGGTTTTTTTACATCAGGTTTAATTGTCTAAGGGATTTGACAATATACAACCTTTTGCCTGTGGCACAAATTTGAATCTGACCCAATTTGGTAATGCACTAAGTTGTTAATCTAGTTTGTTAGTGGTCTGACTTGTTCTTAACGGCTAGTAATTATATCATAGTTGGCAGTCTTCAAATGGATTGAGTACTCATGGGAAATGATTGAAATATATGAAAAGCTAGTTATTACCTTTTAAGTTATCACCTGTTTTGAAAGTGGAGGCTTTCTGCTTTGGTGAATCAGTGTTTTCATAATATTAGCCCCTATTCTTTCCCTAAGCAATGGCTGTATTTTTACTGAACTCTGAGCTTGTAGAAGTGTGCCTGATGATGGTAAGCAACACATTCCATGTGTTTAATAATTCTCTGGCACGCAGGGGCACCTGGGTGGCTCAGTCAGTTGAACGTCCAACTCTTGGTTTCAGCTCAGGTTGTGGTCTCGTGGGTCATGGGATTAAGCACTGTGTGGGTTCTGCCCTCAGTGGGGAGTCTGCTTGAAGACTCTCTCCCTTTGCTCCTACCCCCAACCCTCCCTCTTCCCCTGCATGCATGTGTTCTCTTTTTCTCTTTCTCTAAATAAATAAATCTTAAAAAAAATTTTTTTTCTGGCATACGAAGTAAAAACTGGAGTGCTTTGTGTGTTGGGGGGCTTAGGTGGAAAGGAGGGTAGGAACAAAGGATAGGGTTGGGGAGCAATATGGAAATCCCAAGATCCCTCTCTTCCTTCCCTCCCTCCCCCCTTCCCTCCTTCCTTCCTTCCTTTCTCCCTTTCTCTCCCTTCCTCCCTCTCTCTCCCTTCCTTCCCTCCTTCCTTCCCTCCCTCCTTTCCTTCCTCCCTTCCCTTCTTTCCTCCCTTCCTTTCAAGATTTTATCTTATTTGAGAGAGAGCATATGAGCAGGGGGTAAGAGGGAGAAGCAGACTCTTCACCAAGCAGGCGGGGAGCCCGATGTGGGGCTCGATGCCAGGACCCCAGGATCACAGCCTGAGCCAAAGGCAGATGCTTAACTGACTGAGCCACCCAGGCACGCCTTACCGCCTCCTTTCATTCTCATTTGTCCCTTCTTGATTCATATGAGTAGGAGTTTTACTTGTGAATATACAAATCTGTACGATATGGTTCCCACCATGAGGGCTGACAGTAACTGTCTTTTCCAGTATATTTACCACCTAGATATTATCAGGACTTTCTAACCCAATATGTAGATGAAGAGACAGTGATTTGATATCCACAGGCTCCATGTTCTCAGAATGGAGAAGGATGCATATTAGACACTATTATACTCATGTGTAAGGTAGGGGCATAGAGAGGCATACCCATTTCTTCTCACACCAGGGGAAAAGATGGGGGACTGAATGAGCTGAAACTGGAAACAGTGAGCAGAACTAATTTGTGCTGAACTGAGAAGAGGTTTCCAGTCTTCTCAGTTCTGGTCATCTTAATGTAGATCCTGGCATATTGGCTGTCATCAAATAATTCCAAAAGAGGCAAAGTTTGTCTTTTGTACCTTCTCACCTCTTATCCTCTTTTCTATCTCCTCAGTGTTTTCCTGTTGCCTTTTGGTTTTGTTTTTTTTAAACTGCTTATTGTACAATTCAGTTGTTTTATTTTACTTTTTTAAAGATTTTTTTTAGGATTTTTTTTTTTTTAAGATTTTTTTTTTTTTTCCAACTAATCTCTATACCCAGTGTAGGGCTTGAACTTTATAATCCCAGGACTAAGAGTTGCATGCTCCACCCACTCTGCCAGCCAGGTGCCCCTCGTGATTTTAGATATGTGCAATCATCACCACAATCTAATTTTTTTTTTTAAAGATTTTATTTATTTATTTATTTGACAGAGATAGAGACAGCCAGCGAGAGGGAGCACAAGCAGGGGGAGTGGGAGAGGAAGAAGCAGGCTCATAGCGGAGGAGCCTGATGTGGGGCTCGATCCCACAACGCCGGGATCACGCCCTGAGCCGAAGGCAGACGCCCAACCGCTGTGCCACCCAGGCGCCCCACCACAATCTAATTTTAAAACATTTTTATTTCCCCAAAAAGAAACCTCATGCCAATTAGCAGTCACTCTCCATCACTGTCCCTCCCATACGTAGTCCTAGGCAACCCTTAATCTACTTTCTGCCTGTAGATTTGCCTGTTCTGAAAATTTTATATAAATGTGACTGGTTTCCTTCACTTAAAATAGTATTTTTAAGGTTCTTTCATATCGAAGCTTGTTTCATTACTTAAGTCCTTTTTATTGCCAAATAATATTCCATTGTATAGCTGGAATGTGAGTATATTACGTGGATATACCACATCTGTTTATCCGTTGATGGACATTTGGGTTGTTCCACTTTTTGGCCTTTGATGAGTAATGCTGCTATGAAAATTCATGTACCAGTTTTTGTGTGGGGTGTATGTTGTCATTTCTCTTGGGTTTATACCTGTGGATAGAATTGCTGGATCATATAGTTAACTATGTTTAACTTTATGAGGAACTGCCAGACTATTTTCAAAACTGGCTCCATTGTTTTACATCCCTAGCAGTAGTGTATGAGAGAGCTGATTTTTTTTTTTTTTTTACATCCTTGCCAATGCTTGTTATTAACTGACTTTGATTATTTCCATACTAGTGAGTGTGAAGTGATATGTCAGTGTAGTTTTGACTTGCATTTTTCTGGTGACTAGTGATGTTGAACATCTTTTTATGTGTTTATTGACCCTTGGTGTATCTGTTTTGGAGCACTGTCTCTTCAGATCCTTTGCCCATTTCTTCTTTTTTTTGGGGGGGGGAGGGACAGAGGGAGAGGAAAGGAGCATTTTCAGTAGGCCCCATGCCCAATGTGGAGCCCAGTGTGGGCTTGATCACACAACCCTGAAATCATGACCTGAACTGAAATCAAGAGTTGGATGGACACTTAACCCACTGAGTCACCCAGGCGCCTCTAGATCCTTTGCCCATTTTTAAGTGGGATATTTGTTCTTTTAATATTGAGTTGTAAGAGTTCTCTATATATTTTGGATACAAGCTCCTTACGAGGTATTTCATTTGCAGATATGTTCTTCCAGTCTGTGGTTGTCTTTTCACTTTCCTGATGGTATCCTTTGAAGTATAAAAGCTGTTAATTTTGATTTAGTCAGTTATTAATTTTGATTTTCATATTCCTTGTGCTTTTGGGGATCATATCTAAGAAATCTTGCCTGATCCAAGGTCACAAAGATTTACCCCTGTGTTTTCTTCTAAGAATTGTATAGCTTTAGATCTTACTTTTAGACTTATGGCTCGTTTTGAGGCTGTGTATGTGTGTGTGTGTTATTAGGTAGGGGTTCACAATCATTATTTTGTTGCCCTGGCACCATTTGTGGAAAAAACCATTTTTTCCCCATTGAATTGTCTTGGCGCTCTTGTTGAAAATCAGTTGATGGGGGGAAAAAGATGGTGGAGAAGTAGAGGACCCCTTCTTCAGCTGGTCCCCTGAATCGAGGTGGATGTCTGTCAGACCATCCTGAACACCCACGAAATCAGCCTGAGACACAGGAAGATACATCTGGATCTCTACAAATGAACGTCTCCAGCGCTGCGTATTGAGGTATAAAGCAGGGAGCCGTGAATCTGTGCACAGATACCGGAAGATAAACGGAAGAGGGAGGGAGTCGCTGTCCTCGGGCGCCGGGAAGCAGTAGCCACCTGCGCTGGGGAGTGGGCCAGACTCGTGGACTGGTACCTACGAGAAAGCAGACTGAGACCGTGAGCCCGGGAACGCGCGTGTGACCAGACTGAAAACCGGAGCTCTGGAGCGCACACTCGAACTAGACTGAACCCAGGAGCTCGGGAGCGTGCATGCAACCAGACGGAAAACTGGCGCTCCAGAGCGCGCGCAAACGACACTGAAACAGAGAGCTCAGAACCGCATGTGGGAACCGGGGGCGGCTGGCAGTGTTAGAAGCACAAAGGACAGAGACGTGCCAGCCCTGGAAGCAAGGGCTGGGAGAGTGGCTGTGGGGCGCACATCCCGGGATGCTGTGGGGTTTTTAGCAGCACCGACGGAAACAGAGTTAGAGTGGCCAGGATAGCTCAGTGGAGAGCGGACTGCGATCTCTCTGTTCTGAGACAAAGGCTAGGATACGGCCACTGCTGCTCTGACTCTCAGAAGAGGCACAAAAAACTGCCAGGGAAAGCCACCAGAGAACAAAAGCCTGGAAATAACGGTTCACATTGTGCCCATCCCCATCCCCCCTTGCAGGGGACAGGGCAACTCTACCCAAATAGGGTTGCCTGAGTATCAGCGTGGCAGGCCCCTCCCTCCCCCAGAAGGCAGGCTGAAAAATCAAGAAGCCCACATCCCTAAGGTCCCTATAAAACAAGTGCACACTGCCTGGGTCCTGGTCAATAATTTGGGCTCTGTGCATCCCCACAACCTCTCCTCATTAGAATGACGAGGAGGAGAAACCCTCAGCAAAGAAAGGAGACTGAGACTGTGGCCTCTGCCACGGAACTGATGAATATGGATATAACCAAATTATCAGAAATGGAGTTCAGAGTAACAATGGTCAAGATGATGTGTAGGCTTGAAAAAAATATTAACGAAAATGTTAAGGAGAATATAGAATCTTTAAAGGCAGAAATGAGAGTGAATCTGGCAGGAATTAAAAATGCTATGAATCAAATGCAGTCTAAACTGAATGCTCTGACGGCCAGGGTAAATGAGGCAGAAGAATGCGTTAGTGAATTGGAAGATGGGATGGTAGAAGAGAAAGTTAAAACGGAAACTTGGCTCGAAAAAATCCAATCTCAAGAATGTAGATTACAGGAGATTACTGACTCAATGAAACGTTCCAGTGTCAGAATCATCGGCATCCCCGAGGGGGTGGAGAAAGAGAGAGGTCTAGAAGAGATATTTGAACAAATTGTAGCTGAGAACTTCCCTAATCTGGCAAAGGAAACAAGCATTCGTGTCCAAGAGGCAGAGAGGACCCCTCCCAAGATCAATGAGAACAGGCCTATACCACGTCACGTCATAGTGCAATTCGCAAATATTAGATCCAAGGATACAGTATTGAAAGCGGCCACGGGGAAAAAAATCCTATGTACAGAGGGAAAAATATCAGAATAACGTCAGACCTATCTACAGAGACCTGGCAAGTCAGGAAAAGTTGGCAAGGCATATTCAGAGCACTAAGTGAGAAGAACATGCAGCCAAGGATCCTTTATTCAGCAAGGCTGTCATTCAGAATTGATGGAGAGATAAGGACCTTCCAAGATCGGCAGAAACTGAAGGAATTCATAACCACTAAACCAGCCCTACGTGAGATATTAAGGGGGGTTCTATAAAAGTAAAAAGACCCCAAGAGTGACACAGAACAGAAGTTTACAATCTTTAGAAGCAAAGACTTCACAGGCAACATGACATCATTAAAATCCTATCTCTCAATAATTACTCTCAATGTGAATGGCCTAAATGCTCCCATAAAGTGCCACAGGGTTGCAGATTGGATAAAAAGACATGACCCATCCATTTGCTGTCTACAAGAGACTCATTTTGAACCTAAAGATACATCCAGACTGAAAGTGAAGGGATGGAAAACCACTTTTCATGTCAGTGGACTTCAAAAGAAAGCTGGGGTAGCAATTCTCATATCAGACAGGTTAGATTTTAAACTGAAGACTGTAGTTAGAGTTACAGAAGGACACTATATTATTCTTAAAGGATGTATCCAACAAGTGGATATGACAATTATAAATATCTATGCCCCCAACAGGGGAGCAGCTAGATACACAAGCCAACTCTTAACCAGAATAAAGAGACATATGTTAATAATAATACGTTATAGTATTATTATTACAGATAATAATACGTTAATAGTAGGGAACCTCAACACTCCGCTCTCAGCAATAGACAGATCACCTAAGCAGAAAATCAACAAAGAAACAAGAGCTTTGAATGACATAATGGACCAGATGGACCTCATAGATATATACAGAGCACTCTACCCCAGAACAACAGAATACTCATTCTTTTCAAATGCATATGAAACTTTCTCCAGAATAGACCATATACTGGGTCACAAAACAGGTCTCAACTGATACCAAAAGACTGAGATTATTCCCTGCATATTCTCAGACCACAATGCTTTGAAACTGGAACTCAATCACAAGGAAAAATTTGGAAGAAACTCAAACACTTGGAAACTAAGAACCATCCTGCTCAAGAATGATTGGGTAAACCAGCTAATTAAGGAGATCAAACAATTTTTGGAGACCAACGAAAATGAAAACACATTGGTCCAAAACCTATGGGATGCTGCAAAGGCAGTCAGTCCTAAGGGGAGAATACAGAGCTATCCAAGCCTCAGTCAAAAGAATAGAAAAATCTAAAATGCACCTTTTATATTCTCGCCTTAAGAAGCTGGAGCTGGAACAGAAGAACAGGCCTAACCCACGTACGAGAGGGCAGATGATCAAGATTAGAGCAGAGATCAATGAATTAGAAACCAGGAGCACAGTAGAGCAGATCAACAGAACTAGAAGCTGGTTTTTTGAAAGAATAAATAAGATCGATAAGCCACTGGCCAGACATATTCAAAAGATTAGAGAAAGGACCCAAATTAATAAAATTATGAATGAAAGGGGAGAGATCACGACCAACACCAAGGAAATAGGAAGGATCATTAGAAACTTTTATCAACGGCTTTATGCCAATAAATTAAACAACCTGGAAGAAATGGATGCCTTCATGGAAACCTATAAACTACCAAGACTGAAACAGGAATAAATTGATTATTTAAACAGACCGATTAATTATGAAGAGATTGAAGCAGTGATCAGAAACCTCCCCAAAAACAAGAGTCCAGGACCTGACGGAGTCCCCGGGGAATTCTACCAAGCATTCAAAGAAGAAATAATACCTATTCTCCTGAAGCTGTTTCAAAAAATAGAAAGAGAAGGCAAACTACCAAACTCATTCTATGAGGCCAGTATTACCTTGATCCCCAAACCAGGCAAAGACCCCATAAAAAAGAATTACAGACCGATATCCCTGATGAATATGGACGCCAAAATTCTCAACAAGATCCTAGCTAATAGGATCCAACAGTACATTAAAAGGATTATCCATCATGACCAAGTGGGATTCATCTCTGGGATGCAAGGGTGGTTCAACATTCGCAAATCAATCAGTGTTATAGAACACATTAATAAGATGAGAGACAAGAACCATATGATCCTCTCAATTGATGCAGAAAAAGCATTTGAAAAAATACAGCATCCTTTCCTTGTTAAAACCCTTCAGAGTGTAGGGATAGAGGGTACATTCCTCAATTTCATAAAAACCATCTATGAAAAGCCTACAACAAATATCATTCTCAATGGGGAAAAGCTGGAAGCCTTTCCCTTAAGATCAGGAACACGACAAGGATGCCCACTCTCGCCATTATTATTCAACGTAGTACTAGAAGTCCTTGCAACAGCAATCAGACAACAAAAAGGGATAAAAGGTATCCAAATCGGCAAAGAAGAAGTCAAACTGTCTCTCTTTGCGGATGACATAATTCTCTATATGGAAAACCCAAAAGACTCCACCCCCAAATTACTAGAAGTTATAGAACAATTCAGTAATGTGGCGGGATACAAAAATCAATGCTCAGAAATCAGTTGCATTTCTATACACGAACACTGAGACTGAAGAAAGAGAAATTAGGGAACCGATTCCATTTACAATTGCACCAAAAATCATACGTTATCTCGGAATTAACTTAACCAGAGAGGTAAAGGATCTATACTCTAGAAACTACAGAACACTGATGAAAGACATTGAAGAAGACAAAAAAAGATGGAAAAGCATTCCATGCTCATGGATCGGAGGAATAAACATAGTTAAAATGTCTGTGCTACCCAGAGCAATCTATACTTTCAGTGCCATCCCGATCAAAATACCAGTGACATTTTTCAAAGAACTGGAACAAACAGCCCTTAAATTTGTGTGGAACCAGAAAAAGCCCTGAATTGCCAAGGAATTGTTGAAAGGAAAAACAAAGCTGGGGGCATCACGTTGCCGGATTTCAAGCTATACTACAAAGCTGTGATCACCAAGACAGCATGGTACTGGCACAAAAACAGACACATAGACCAATGGAACAGAATACAGACTCAATTAATCTTTGACAAAGCAGGAAAAAACATCCAGTGGAATAAACACAGTCTTTTCAATAAATGGTGCTGGAAAAATTGAACAGCTATATACAAAAGAATGAAACTTGACCACTCTCTCACACCATACACAAAGATAAACTCCAAATGGATGAAAGACCTCTATGTGAGACAGGAATCCATCAAAGTCATAGAGGAGAACATAGGCTGCAACCTCTTTGACATCGGTCACAGCAACTTTTTTCATGACACATCTCCAAAGGCAAGAGAAAAAAGAAAAGAATGAACTTTTGGCACTTCATCAAGATAAAAAGCTTCTGCACAGCCAAGGAAACAGTCAAAAAAACTAAGAGGCAGCCCACGGAATGGGAGAATATATTTGCAAATGATGCTACAGATAAAAGACTGGTATCCAAGATCTACAAAGAACTTCTCAAACTCAATACGCGAGAAACAAATAAATCATAAAATGGGCAGAAGATATGAACAGACACTTTTCCAGTGATGACATACAAATGGCTAACAGACACATGAAGAAATGTTCAACATCATTAGCCATCAGGGAAATTCAAATCAAAACCACATTGAAATACCACCTTATGCCAGTTAGAATGGCAAAAATTGACAACCTAGGAAAGAACAAATGTTGGAGAGGATGTGGAGAAAGGGGATCCCTCTTACACTGTTGGTGGGAATGCAAGTTGGTATAGCCACTTTGGAAAACAGTGTGGAGGTCCCTTAAAAATTTAAAAATAGAGCTACCCTATGACCCAGCAATTGCATTACTGGGTATTTACCCCAAAGATACAGACATAGTGAAGAGAAGGGCCATATGCACCCCAATGTTCATAGCAGCATTGTCCACAATAGCTAAATCGCGGAAGGAGCCAAGATGCCCATCAACAGATGAATGGATAAAGAAGATATGGTCCATATATACAGTGGAATATTACTCAGCCATCATAAAGAATGATTACCCAACATCTGCAGCAACATGGACGGGACTGGAGGAGATAATGCTAAGTGAAATTTGTCAAGCAGAGAAAGACAATTATCATATGGTTTCACTCATTTATGAAATATAAGAAATAGCAGGAAGATCGGTAGTAGAAGGAAGGGAAGAATGAAGGGGGGGGGTAAACAGAACGGGGAATGAACCATGAGAGACTGTGGACTCTGGGAAACAAACTGAGGGCTTCAGAGTGAAGGGGGGTAGGGGACTGGGATAGGCCGGTGATGGGTATGAAGGAGGGCACATATTGCATGGTGCACTGGGTGTTATATGCAAACAGTGAATTGTGGAACACTACATCAAAAACTAAGGATGTACTGTATGGTGGCTAACATTTTCTGAGTAAAAAAACAAAAAAATCAGTTGACCATAGACAGTTTTATTTCTAGACTCTCAATTCTAATCCATTGATTTATGTATCCTTTTGCCAGTACCACAGTGTCTTGATTACTGTTCACGTGTAGTAAGTTTTGAAATCAAGAAGTGTGAGTGTACCAACTTTGTTATTCGTTTTCAAGATTGTTTTGGTGATTCTGGGTCCCTTGCATTTCTATATAAATTTTAGGATCAACTTGCCCATTTCTGCAAAACAAGTCAGTTGGGATTTTGATAGGAATTTTGTTGAATCAGTAGATCAATTGAGGGAGTATTACTCTCTTAATAGTATTAAATCTTTAGATCCACAAACATGAGGTGAGGTGTCTTTCTGTTTATTTAGATCTTATTTTAGTTCTTTCAGTGGTATTTTTGAATTTTTCTTTAGTTTTCAGTATATGAGTCTTGTACTTTAAGTTTACATTTAAGTATTTTATACTTTTTGGTGCTAGTATAAATGGGATTTTAAAAATTTTATTTTCAAATTGTTTATTGAAAGTATTTAGCAAAACAGTTGATTTTTGTCTGTTGATCTTACATCTTCCAATCCTGCTGAACTCATTTGGTCTTTCTGCTAATTTTTACAACTTAACCCGTTGTATTAAGTAATAGGACTAAATGAATATACATTCTGCTTTTTACTATATTAAAAGGTAGGTTATTTTTTAAATGTACTTAATTATTTTTTAACTAAAAGTTTCCTGTTTTTTAAGGCATGGTGATATTTCCTGTGAATGATAGAATCTTGTAAATGATATTAATAATTCCAAGGTGTTTTATATAAATTTTTATATAAAGTCTGATGGCTGCTAAATTATAAATTAATAACAAGTAAATTTATATTTCTCTGTTCTGGTTACTTTGAACAAATAATATTTTTGGTATAATTATTTTATCTTATAATTTTTTAAGGTATTGATATATTTGAGGAGTACAAATTGGGATACCCGGATTGCAGCAGGACAAGCTGTTGAAGCTATAGTGAAAAATGTACCTGAGTGGAATCCAATACCAAGAACCAAACAAGGTGCTGTTGAGTGATAAAAGTATTTTGCAGTAAAAATCTACCTATAGAATTAACTATACATTTTATATTTTAATAATTTTGATTTTAATTTAAAGACTTAATTTTCAGGTGCAGCTTTGTCAGGGCAAGTGACAATGAATAAAGTGATTTTCACCATTTTTTTTTTTTAAGATTTTGAGAGACAGAGCGCACAAGGGGTGGGGAGGGGCAGAGGGAGAGGGAGAAGCAGACTCCCTGCTGAGCATGGAGCCTGATGTGGGGCTCAATCCCAGGAACCTGAGATCATGATCCAAGCTGAAGGTAGACAGCCGACTGAGCCACCCAGGCTCCTCTTCAGTGATGCTTTTAAAAAACTACTAGATAAACTGTGTTTTCATATATATATTTTTAAATTATTAACTGTACAGTATGCTTGATTTAAAGACATTGCTTCCCTCAAGAATTTACATCCTAAGAAAAAGAAACTAAATCAATGCAGCATAAATATTTGAAGCAGTGTTTTTTCTTGTTGCTGTGAGAATAGTGTAATTATTTTCTAAATTTAAGCACAATTATGTATGGATATTTGGAGGGGGGAATCTTTAGTTTCTAATGTGTCCTTTAGATGTCTTGTAGTGGAAATTATTTTTCTGATTGCCTGCAACAATATTTAAAAATGAACATTTGCTTCAAAAAATTTGTTAAGATATACATTTTAGTTAAGTGGAAAAAAATTTTTTTTTATCTCATTTATTTGTCAGAGAGAGAAAGAGAGAGGAAGGGAGGGAGCACAAGTAAGGGGAGCATTAGGCAGAGGGAAAAGCAGGCTCCCCGCTGAGCAGGGAGCCTGACGTGGGGCTCAATCCAAAGCCCTGGGATCATGACCTGAGTGGAAGGCAGACGCTTAACCAACTGAGCCACCCAGGCATCCCTTAAGTGAAAATTTGATGTGATTCAACCTGATTTCATTTTCAAGTCACTTTGATAACATCACTATTATCATACATTTTAGCTTGTCTAAAATTTTTGCTTTACTTATCTGGCACCTTTTATGTTGAGGAACTATTAATTTGTCCTCTCTCATCAAGTGAAATATATAACCAGAAGGAGTTGTAACTTGTTTTAGAAAGGAGCTTTTTCTTTTTTAGCTTATTTTCCCTGCTTATTTTGGTATATACAGACATATTAAAACTCAGATTCTTTTTACGAAACGGTTACACCAGCACTAAAATTTATGGTAAGATTGCTTGTCATCACTGGAAAACTTAAAATATAATTATACTTTCGTTTAATAAATGAATTATGTGCAAGTACTAGCTAAACAAACTATTAAGTCAATGAACGATTATAATATATTTAAAAATTTATAATGGCATAACCTTTTTTGGGGAGGAATATAAAACATTTTACGTTACTTTTAGGCCTCAGATGGATATATAATTTTAGCAGTTTACCAGGAGATTATAATTTGCACATATTATGAGGAGTCCTATTGAATGAATATTTGCTTTGTGTCATAAATATTCCTTAGAGGGATGAATTATGCTTGTTAGCTTATATATGAATATATTCTCTGAATATGTTTGTTTTCCAGATTAGCACTATGGTGAACTCAGGCTGTTACCTGGGTTACCTGAGTTGCTTTGTGTCATAGATATTCCATAGATACAGGGATGAATGGTGCTTATTAGCTTATATATGAATATATTCCTCTGAATATGTTTGTTTTCCATATTAGCACTATGATGAACTCAGGCTGTTACCTTGGTAGTATTTTCAAACAGTTAAACAGTAACTGGAGACAATATAGTTGTTTTCGCAAAAAAAGATTCTATTTATTTGTCAGAGAGAGAGAGAGAGAGTGTGTGCCTATAAGCAGGTGGAGCAGCGGGCAGAGGGAGAAGCAGGCTCCCCATTGAGCAAGGAGCCCGATGTGGGACTCGATTCTAGGACCCTGAAACTGACGCACCGAGGCGTCCTGATACATACGATATTTAACATACATATTTCAATATGGGATGCATTTCTTCATATAATAATGTGCTTTTGCAGTGAAAAGCAGCTATAAGTACACTCACTGATATTCTGATAGTTTGTACAAGGGGAGTCACCAACTAAATAGTTTATTCATAAGTAAGACTTGATCATAAATAAATCCACAATAGCTTTTTTTACTTCCTCTGCCTTTTACTTTTCTAAAAATGTTACACAACCACCCCAAGTAATGCTGTTCTCTTTCATTCTACACTTTGGCTTTATGATCGAATTAAATATTTTTCAACCTCATTTAGAATCTACTTCAGAAAGTGCTATGGAAGATTCACCTACTACAGATCGATTGAATTTTGACAGATTTGATATATGTAGATTGTTACAGCATGGGGCATCACTTTTGGGATCTGCTGGTGCAGAATTTGAAGTACAAGATGAAAAATCAGGTATGTAGTAGTCCTGTAGAAGAAAGTCTGAAATGTTTGTGTTCAGACTAATTTATCACTTGGTATGCTACATATCAGTCTTGCAGAATCTTAATAGATGTTACAAAATGTAAATTGACTGAAGTTGCAGTTGGGGAAGGGGAGGCTTTGTGGGTGGAGAAGATAACTGAAAGTATTTGGTCTGAAACTATACCATATGAATATTTTCCTCCTTTTAAGTGAATATGTACCATGTCTATACTTGTTAATAGATACATATTAGTATTTCAGCAGGTATTTTATTATGTAATAGAGAAATTATAAAGTATACCCCAAGAGCCTTGGTTGAATAGATTTTAAAAGCCAGGATTAGTACAGTTTGTGATCCTGTTTTCATAATTCTGGACATTTGAGAGGCTTTATGACAGTTTTCTTTTTATCATATGTTTTAAAAATTTAAATAATTGGATATCATGCTGAAACACTAAAGCAAACACTAAAAATGAAAAATTAAATCTTGGATAGGAAATCGTCCCATTGTCTTTAAACTTACAGAATCCATCTGGATATAAAATCTTTTGGCCATTCAAGATTGATGCCTTGAGTGGAAAAAACCTTGATGTTTTTAATGGATTTCTGTAAGTAAGTTGCTCTTTGACTAAAACCAAAACAGAACAGTTTTTGTTGCTAATAAAATTAATCATTACTCAAAGCATATCTATCTAGTTAAGTTAATGAAATGATCACTTTTTCATTTTAAAGTCAAATACCCATTTACTCTTGCTTAATATGGTTTCTGTTGAAAGATCTCTGGTTAACCTCAGAACAACATAGGTCGTTGAAATGTGCAGGTCTACTTATATGCAAATTTTTTCGATAAACACAGTATGGTATTGTAAATGTGTTTTCCTTACGATTTTCTTAATGTTTTCTCTAGCTTAGTTTATTGTAAGAATATTGTATACAGTACATGTACAAATACATGTTAATCGACTGTTTATGTTATTGGTAAAGCTTTTGATCAACAGGAGGCTACTGGTAAAGTTTTGAGGGGGGGTCAAAGTTATACACAGATTTTCAACTGCTTGGGGGGGTTGATGTCCCTAATTCCCATGTTTTACAAGGATCAATTGTAGTTTAATTATTTTTGGAGAGAATTAAGAGGAGAATTTGGTTAAGTTCTAGAAAAACATAGTTTTTCTAATAAGGGGGGTAGAAGTCATTTAAAAAACTTTCTGATTTGAAAAAGTTCTCTCTAAACAGTAAGTTTACTAATTTTACTATTGTACTCTTGTCAGAGATCATTAGACCTTACCCAGGAGTAAAAGTCAGTGTCACCAACCATTGTCACTTAAAAAAATATGTGTATTTTTGGGTCTTAGCCTCAAGATTCAGATTTAATAGATCTGTGGAGAGTTCTAGGACATTGTATTTATTTTGTTTTTATTTTAATTTTTTCTTTTTTTTTTTAAAAGATTTTATTTATTTATTCGACAGAGATAGAGACAGCTAGCAAGAGAGGGAACACAAGCGGGGGAGTGGGAGAGGAAGAAGCAGGCTCATAGCGGAAGAGCCTGATGTGGGGCTCGATCCCATAACGCCGGAATCATGCCCTGAGCCGAAGGCAGACGCTTAACCGCTGTGCCACCCAGGCGCCCCTTTATTTTAATTTTTTCATTTTTTATTTAAATTCAATTTAGTTAACATATAGTGTATTATTAGTTTCAGGGGTAGAATTTAGTGATTCATCAGTTACATATAACACCCAGTGCTCATTATATCAAGTGCACTCCTTAATGCCCATCACCCAGTTAACCCATCCCCCCACCCATCTCCCTTCCAGCAACCCTCAGTTTGTTTCCTATAGTTAAGAGTCTCTTGTGATTTGCCTCCCTCCCTGTTTTTATCTTATTTTTCCTTTCCTTCCCCTGTGTTCATCTGTTTTGTTTCTTAAATTCCACATACGAGTGAAATCATATGGTATTTGTCTTTCTCTGACTGACTTATATCACTTAGCATAATACCGTCTAGTTCCATCCATGTCATTGCAAATGGCAAGATTTCATTCTCTTTGATGGCTGAGTAATATTGCATTGCAGACGTAGCACATCTTTATCCATCCATCTGTTGATGGACATCTGGGCTCTTTCCATATTATTTTATTATTAACATATAATGTATTATTTGTTTCGGGGGTACAGGTCTGTGATTCATCAGTCTTAAATAATACACAGTACTCACCACAACACATACCCTCCCCTAATATCCATCACCCAGCCACCCCATCCCCCCACCCCCCTCCCCTCCAGCAACCCTCAGTTTGTTTCCTGAGATTAAGAGTCTCTTATGGTTTGTCTGCCTCTCTGGTTTCGTCTTGTTTGATTTTTTTCCTCTCTTCCCCTATGATCCTCTGCCTTGCTTCTTAAATTCCACCAAGCAGTGAGATCCTATGATAATTATCTTTCTCTGATTGACTTATTTTGCTTAGTATAATGCCCTCTAGTTCCATCACGTTGTTGCAAATGGCAAGATTTCAATTTTTGATGGCTGCATAATATTCCATTATATATATGCATAATATTCCATTATATATACACACACGCACACCACATCTTCTTTATCCATTCATCTGTTGATGGACATCTGGGCTCTTTCCATAGTTTGGCTATTGTGGACATAGCTGCTATAAACTGTGGGGTGCAGGTGCCCCTTTGGATCACTACATTTGTATCTTTGGGGTAAATACCCAGTATAGTGCAGTTGCTGGGTCGTAGGGTAGCTCTATTTTCAACTTTTTGAGGAGCCTTCATACTGTTTTCCAGACTGGCTGCACCAGCTTTCATTCCCACCAACAGTGTAGGAGGGTTCCCCTTTCTCTGCATCTTGACCAACATCTCTTGTTTCCTGACTTGTTAATTTTAGGCATTCTGACTGCTGTGAGGTAGTATCTCGTTATGGTTTTGATTTGTATTTCCCTGATGCTAAGTGATGTGGAGCATATTTTCTTATGTCTGTTGGCCGTTTGTATGTGTTTGGAGAAATGTCTGTTCATGTCTTCTGCCCATTTCTTGACTGGATTTTTTGGTTTTTTTGGGTGTTGGCGTATGGTAAGTTCTTTATAGATCTTGGATACTAGACCTTTACCTGACATGTCATTCGTGAATGTCTTCTCCCGTTCTGTAGGTTGCATTTTAGTTTTGTTGACTGTTTCCTTTGCTGGGCAGAACCTTTTTATCCTGACGAAGTCCCAGTAGTGCATTTTTACTTTTGCTTTTGGAGATGTCTAGCAAGAAGTGGCTGCAGCTGAGGTTGAAGAGATTGCTGCCTGTGTTCTCCTCTAGGATTTTGATGAATTCCTGTCTCACATGGAGGTCTTTCATCCATTTTGCGTCTGTTTTTGTGTATGGTGTAAGGAAATGGTCCATTTTCATTCTTCTGCTGTGGCTTTCCAGTTTTCCCCAGCACCATTTGTTGAAGAGACTGTCTTTTTTCCATTGGGTATCTTTCTTGCTTTGTCGAACATTAGTTGACCATAGAGTTGAGAGTCCATTTCTGGGTTCTCTGTTCTGTTCCATTGAGCTATGTGTCTGTTTCTGTGCCAGTACCATACTGTCTTGATGATTATAACATTGTAATACAGCTTGAAGTCTAGGACTTTGTATTTAAAATAAAAAATAATCTTTGGGTGACTGATGTATAACCAGGATTGGGAACCCCAATTTTGAGCAACTCATATTTTAATGCTCTTAAGTCTCAGTATGCTGATTAGTGCTCATTTAAAATTCTCTAATTAGATTTTCTTTACATGTCTGTCTATCTGTGTGTGTTTCCTCATAATGAGGGACACATACATGATTAGTATAGGTGCTAGTCTGATTTTCCTTTGCAGTTGTATAGGTTATTTTCCCCTATAGGACTTTCCCTGGAATGAGAGGACTGATTTTGGGTTCTGTGTATGTGTCATGGAGTTGTGATCTGGCAGTTTTCAGTTTTGGATGCCTAGTGTTTTTCCCTCCAGGTTAGAGCAGTCTTAATTTTTTTTTAAAATAGCTTTATTGAGATATAATTCACATACCATACAATTCACCCTTTTTTAAAGTGTACAGTTCATTGGTGTTTAATACATTCACAGATATATGCAGTCAATTTTAGAGTATTTTCCTTATCTCAATAAGAAACCCTATATCCTTTAGCTGTGAACCTCCTATGCCCTACTTCTTCTGTTCCCTTCCAGGCCCTAAGCATCTTTCTGTCTCTGCCTATTCTGGACAGTTCCCACATCTAATATGTGATCTTTTGTGGTTGGCTTCTTAGTGGTGTGTTTCCAAGGTTTATCCACCCTGTAGTATATATCAATACTTCTTTTGTTTCCCTAAATAGTTTTTATTACTGGATGTATCAGTTTTTTTAATTGTGGTAGAGTGTATATAACATAAAATTTACATCTTAACTATTTTTTAAGTGTACAGTTTGGTAATATTAAGTACATTTACATTGTTGTGAGCCAATCTGCAGGACTCTTTTCATGTTGCAAAACTGAAACTTTATCCACAAAGGATATATTTCAAGCCTGAAAGTGTAGGTAGTAGTACCAAACCATATATATACTGTTTTTTCCTGTACATACAGAGCCATGATAAAGTTTATAAGCTAGGGACAGTAAGAAATTGACAATAATAATGAATAATAAAATAGAACTATTTTAACAATATACTTTAATAAAAATTATGTAAATCTCTCTCGAAATATCTTATTGTAATGTACTGACCCTTCTTGTGATGTGAGATAATAAAATGCTAGGTGATGAGATGAAGTAAGGTGAATGACATAGGCATTGTGATGTTGCGTTAGGCTACTGTTGACCTTCTGACAATATGTCGAAAGCAGAATCATCTGCCTCTGGACTACTGTTGACTGTGGGTAACTGAGACCATATCACGTGAAACCATGGATGAATGGGGATTACTGTACCCATTAAACAATTCCCATTCCTCCCTCCCTCTAGCCCCTGGCAACCACCATTCTACTTTCTGTCTTTTTGAATTTGACTACTACTCTAGGTACTTGTTATAACAGTATTTGTCATAACAGTATTTGTCCTTTTGTGATTGGCTTGTTTCACTTATTGTAATCTCCTCAGCGTTCATCTATGGCATAGTATGTGTCAGAATTTCCTTCTTTTTTTTAAGGCTGAATAATATTCCAATGTGTGTTTATACCACATTTTGTTTATTCATCCATCAGTAGATACTTGGGTTGCTTCTGGTTTTTGGTTATTGTAAATAATGCTGCTATGAACATGGGTATACAAATATCTGTTTGAATTTTTGCCTTTAATTCTTTGGTTATATACCCAGAAGAGGAAATACTGGATCACATTGTATTTCTATTTTTAATTTTTTTAGGAACTGCCATACTGTTTTCCATAGTGGGTATACCATTTTACATTCACACCAGCAGTGCACAAGGTTTCCGGTTTCTCCACATCCTTGCTGTGTTGGGGGGCCCGTAGGTGGTGTATTAAATTAAGAACATGCAGATTATGACCTGCTGAATGAGAATGCATAAACTACCCATGGAGTTGACATGTAGGTCCTCAGCTTCGAGTTCCCATTTTGGGGAAGTGAAAACCCCAGGTTGTTTTGATTGAAGGCATGATTTCAGTTCACTCACACAAAGGAAATAAAGTCACACTGGGCGTGGAGCCTACTTAAAAAATAAATAAATAAAATTGGTTTATTTCCATAGGAATGGATCTCATTTTACATATATGTGATCATTAACAGTAGGGCAATGGGGGAATCTCAATGAAAAGTCCTAGAGTGTTTTGTTAGGTAGAACACTATTTTTTAATCATAGTTACGACTCACAGAGATTGTGAGTATGGTTTTATTGTAATTTTAATAGCTAAAATTTTTAATCAAGTTTGGTCTTCATTTATTAGAAAACTTCTTACCTGATTTGGAGGAAATGTATTTCTTTTCTGTTTAAAGGTGAAGTGGATCCTAAGGAGAGGATAGCACGCCAACGGAAACTATTACAGAAGAAACTTGGTCTTAATATGGGAGAAGCCATTGGAATGAGTACTGAAGAACTCTTCAATGATGAAGATTTGGATTATACCCCGACTTCAGCAGCCCTTGTAAACAAACAACCTGTAGGTAAAATCTTTGGTTGTTTGATTGCAAGTAATAATACGAAGGTTTTGCCTCATTTTACCATGTAATTGCAATTTAAAAAATGCTGTTCTTAATTCTGCTCATTGCCGCTTGTGCCACCATAATTAGTGTCTTCTTAAATGGATTTCTAACAACAGATTCTTAAGAGACCGTAGTTCAACCTATGTTGTAGATTCTGAATTGACTGTTGGATAAAAGCTGTGGGAGACCTTTTAGGAGTCACTGCTGTTGAGGGATCTTAGTTGCTTTTTCCTTCTGTTCTTTAGTGAGAAAAAAATAGTAAATGCTTGAGAGAGTGGAAGATAGTAAGGGCTAGCTAGTATGATGCTCCTAAAAATCTTTAGAGCTATGACTTACTCTTTTATTTGAGAAGATAACCGACATGATAACAAGAACACTTTCAAACAGTACAAAAAGGTATACAATATGAAGTAAAAGAAGTTTTCAATAATTGATGGACGCCTATGTTCCCATACCCCACAGGCAACCCTTTATAAATTACTTGTACATATATACACGAGTATTTGTGTCCTTTTAAGCCATATTTACCTTTTCCCATTTCATATAGCTGAATATATCAGTATATACAGATTGATTATATATTTTTTTGATAGCTTCATGCTCTTTTGTTGTATTGGCTGTATTTCTCCGTTTTCTCTACCAATTCCTGTTGGATGCCTATGTGCTGCTACTGCCTTTTTTTTTTTTTTTTTTTAATGTCCCAACTATTTAAGCTCCAGTAAAAACTGTGGCTCTCTGCTCAGAAAAATTCACATGCAGGTGAAATATTACCATTCAAGGGATTTAGTATTCTTTCCTCTTGTCCCGGCGGTATCTTTTACGGCTTCCTGGTCCTTGTTAAGAATTCCTGCTTTGTAGTCTTGAAACACTTATGTTCTCTTTCTTTTGGCCTTTTCCTTTGCCTTTATACTAGTTGTTCTCTGAAGTATCAGAATTTGCAAACTATTATTTAGGGTTAAGGGAGTATGTGTTAATGAAAAACTTTTGCAGACAAGAAAATAATTGGCAAATTCCAGAGGAAAAAAGGAAGAGTATAAAGAGGCAGGAGATATAATGACACCAGGAAGGAACAGAAAGAAATGGGGTACGAAGGGAAGCATAAGGTGTAAATAAAAAGTAAAGAAGAAAATAGAATAAAGGAAGATAAAAATGTAGTAATGTGATCACAGTGTGGTAATTGTGTATGATATAAGAAAAAAGATGGGCCAGGTATATTAGAGAAAATGGGCTATAGACAGAATAGTTGTACATGGGATGTGCAACAGCCAGTTTGAGGTTTGCAGGATCCAAGTTGGGTTGGCCTTATATGTCATGGACCTGTGGTAGGAGTTGCTTAATGTTACTTATTGTCTTAGGTTCATCACTGCATGTATTTATGCCAGTCCATATGAGTGACCCTGATTGGTTGTCAAAGTGTGAATATCAGTTGAATCTTAAATCACTTGAGAGCAGAAAGGATTTTTAGGCTTGAGTTCAAAGCATTTCTACCTCACAGCCTTTATGATGTCATGAATGGAAAAGACAGCAAAAATAGTAGACAGGGCCCCGGGTGACGCAGTCAGTTGAGTGTCTGATTCTTGGTTTCTGCTCAAGTCATGATCTCAGGATCGTGAGATTGAGCCTGAAATTGGGCTCCGAGCTCAGCAAGCAGTCTGCAGAGTTTCTCTCTCCCTCTCCTGCTCCTTCCTGTGCACATGCATGCACGCACACACGTTCTGTCTCTTAAGTAAATATGTAAATCTTTTAAAAAACCCCAAAAAACATAAAAGCAAAAAACAGTAGACAGTGATTGCTTAAGAGGGGAGGAGCAATATGGGCTAAGTTAACTATAGAATGCTGGATCACTTATGGCTGTAATTTTTAGTATTTTCAGCAGATGATTATTAGTTTCTTTTTTTTTTTTTTTTAAAGATTTTATTTATTTATTTGACAGAGATAGAGACAGCCAGCGAGAGAGGGAACACAAGCAGGGGGAGTGGGAGAGGAAGAAGCAGGCTTATAGCGAAGGAGCCTGATGTGGGACTCGATCCCATAACGCCGGGATCACGCCCTGAGCCGAAGGCAGACACTTAACCGCTGTGCCACCCAGGCGCCCCGATTATTAGTTTCTTTTATTGATGTTCTCTATTATAACTTTTGGGTGGTATTATGGTTATTTATTATTTTTGTTTTGTTTTTATTTTAAATCCGGTATAGTTAACATACAGTGTTACATTAGTTTTGGGTGTACAGTATATTGATTCAACAGTTCTGTACGTTACTCAGAGCTCATCAAGATCAAGATAAGTGTACTTTTAATCTCCTTCACCTATTTTACCCATACTTCCATCCCCCTCCCCTTTGGTAACCATCAGTTTGTTCTCTATGATTAAGAGTCTGTTTTTTGGTTTGTCTCTTTTTTTTTTCTTTGTTCGTTTGTTTGTTCTTTAAATTCCACATATGAGTGAAATCATACAGTATTTGTCTTTCTCTGACTTATTTTGCTTAGCATTAACCTCTCTAGATCCGTCCATGTTATTGCAAATGGAAAGATTTCATTTTATATTCAACTGTATCTATATACTGCATCTCCTTTATTACTGTGGTTATTTTGTGGGTTATGATCATATATTTGTGCCACATCTGTGACAATAAAAGTTAAAACACAAGCATCTTTCGGGAATTGGAAGAATAGGGAAAAAGGAAGAAGAGAGTGAAATTATGGTAGAGCCATACAACAGAATAGCATGATACTGTCAAAATGTGGTCAATATGGATATAGTGAAATTTATATATAGACATAATCCTCTTCTGAGGCTAAGACTATGGGTATTTATTTTAACTTCAGAAGTTAAAACAGTATTCTTTTATTCTTTTAGACTCTCCAGGCAGCTGAATTGATTGACTCAGAATTTCGAGCAGGAATGAGCAATAGACAAAAGAACAAAGCTAAAAGAATGGCCAAGTTATTTGCAAAACAGAGATCCAGGGATGCAGTGGAAACTAATGAGAAGAGGTAGTAATCTTTTTTTGCTTATTCATTTAAAATAATGCTGCTTTGTAGCTTAAATCTGTGTCTGCTTGATTTTTAAAAACATTTGCTGACATTGTCTTTGGCTGTGGAATATCATTTGGATTGTCTTGCTCAATTGTCAGAGATTATTTACTATTACTAGGGACTAGGACGGCTTCCCCGGAATAATTTACATATGCAGATTTTTTCCGTACTAGTTTCGACCTTTGGATGGAGGCTGAAGATCTTCCAAGGGAAGTGCATTCTAGGTAGAGAGAACAAGTGTAAATGCCTTAATCATAGACTATTCAAGAAACAGAAAGGCAATGTGTCTAGGATGAGTAGACAGAAGTGAGGGTAGACAGTGAGGTCAGAGAGATGATCTAAGGGCCACAAGTTAAGAATGAGTATAGAATTGTCCCAGTGTTACGTCTTCTGCCTTCCAGCCTGGGGTCTAGTAGGTAATAATGCAGGTTTGTTTACCTAATCTTGTTGTAGGAAAAACTCTGGACAAAATCACTGTCCTCATTTTCTTAATGAAATAATAAAAGTGGTATTTTGTGTATGGTTTGAAACAGCATTTCTTAGAGTTATTCAAAACAACCTTCTTCAGAAACACTTTGAGGGATGTATTAAAATACAGATTTTCATGCCACACTTTGCTGTGTTGAATTAGGATCTTTAGTGGTGGTCTAGAAGTATTTGAGTAAAGGATAAATTAAACGCATGAGAACTTAAAAGTTTTTTTTGCGGGCGACAGAACCTTTTGTTTTTTTCCATTCATATAAAGCTAAAAAAGTAAGTGTCCACGGCATTTATTTAAAGACTAGGCACAAAGGTGGAATAAATAATGAACATCTACTTGGTATAAATTTTTACTTGTTAGGTTGTTTTTTTGGTGGGTTTTTTTATTATGAAAATTTCTATTAGGCTTTCTTAAACTACAGGGTTTTTTAAGCGAACAACTTACTAGGATGATATGTAGTAATCTAATCAGTTTCTTTTGGCTTTAGTCATATAAGCATGTTTACCCAAATATTTGAATATTGAAATAATCAACCGTATTTTTCACAGTTTATGATTCATTCATTCCACAAATATTTGCTGACTACCTTCTAAGTGCTAGGTACTGTTTTAGGCCCTCAGGATGCAGTGGAATAAAAAAAAAGATAAGAATTCTGCCTTCATGGAGCTTATATTCTAGAGGGAAAAATAAGTGAGGAAGAGGGGCACCTGGCTGAGTCAGTCAGTAGAGCATGCAACTCTCCATCTCAGGGTTGTAAGTTCAAGTCCCACGGTAGGTGTAGAGATTACTTAAAAATAGAATCTTTCTTTTTTTTAAAGATTTTATTTATTTATTTGAGAGAGAGAGAGAGCATGAGGGGTGGGAAGGGGAGGCAGAGTGAGAGGGAGAAGCAGGCTCCCCGCTGAGCAGGGAGCGCGATGGGGGGGTACCTGAGCCAAAGGCAGATGCTTAACCGAATGAGCCACCCGGGTGCCCCCAAAATAAAATTTTTTTAAAAAAGAAGATAAATAAGTAAATATAGTGTATATATATTTATATATCATGTTAATGATAAGGGTTAGGAAAGACAAAGATAAAACAAGGAACACGTGAAATGTTTTGTGTGGAGTTTGAAATTTTAGATAGGATGGTCAGGGAGGGATTCACAGAAGTGACTTTTCATTAAAGATCAGAAAGAAGTGAGGATGCTAGTCCTATGAATATTTGGAAAAGACATTCCAAGTAGAGGAAACAACAGGGCAAATGCCTGGATGGAGAAACATGCCTAACAAATTCAAGGACAGTACGGTGACCAACCAGTGTGGTTAGATTGGAGAGAATTAGGGGAGGAATAATTGGGAGTGAATTAGGGGAATAATAATTAAGAATGATATTAAGGAGGGTCAGATTTCTTTCATCACCTTTAGAAGAAATGGTTGGCCAAATAAATCATTAAGATGGAGGGATATTTCTAGAGAATAATGCTGTATATACCTTAACTGTGATAATTGTCCTTTCTTTTAATACTGAATAGTTTTATTTGCCTTCTCTTTTGTAATGTTTTACTATTAGGCTAGCCTTAATATTTTTGTTTTAGTCCTAAAATAACATTCCTCAGATTTTCTGGACACATTTTTCATTGGTCAATTATCTCTATGTTTTTCAAGAGCTAGTAGGATTATAGTATGTTACTCAATATATTAGTTTCCTCCAGGGTCCAAAAGCCTAGTAAAGTTATGCTGGGCCAGATTTAGGTTGTTAGACCAAGACAGTTTAAAATAAAAAGGAGAAGAGCAGGTTGTTGAGAGTAAGTAAAAAAGACTTGTTAGATTTGAGATTCAGTTTGAAAGCAAGAATCCATGGACCTATTTTACATTCATCAGTGAGGGTAGGAGAATATATTTTACTCAAAATGTTTTAAGTGGTTAATCTTACTTGATACATGAAATTTTAAGCAAACCGTATAAGTAGCATATGGCAAAACGTTTGTTCAAATGATGGATTCTCTTACATTTATTGTGGTTCACATTATTCCTTATTCACTTTTTTAAATGGTGCCTTTTATTTTTCAGCAATGATAGCACTGATGGGGAACCAGAAGAAAAGAGACGAAAAATAACAAATGTTGTTATTAATCAGTCTGCAAATGATTCCAAAGTCTTAATTGATAATATTCCAGACAGTTCTTCCTTAATTGAAGAGGTATTATTGAAATGCCCTAAGGTGTCTTTTGAAATTGTTTATAATTTTTTCATACTAATGTGTCAGTAGAGAATATTTAATAATCCATTGAGACAAATTTTAAGTATCTTTACTTCATTAGTAAAAATTTTAATTATTTAAAATTTTAAAGCCTATTATTACTTGATCTGCACTTTATTAAATTACTTAAATTGTTAGCATAAAACAGACCTTTTGAATTAGTAGTAATTCTGTTTTTCTTATTCAGACAAACGAATGGCCTTTAGAAAGCTTTTGCGAAGAACTTTGCAATGACCTTTTTAATCCCTCCTGGGAGGTAAGATTTCTTCATTCCACTTTTCTCAGCTTTACCTCTTTTTTTTTTTTTTTTTTTTTCCTTTTACTAATGAAGGGAGTCATGTCAAGCACAGTCTGTTTTGTTAGGGTCCCTATTCTTCCCTGTGTACCTCTCAGAAACACTGACCTGGCACTTCATATCAATCACCTTCTAAGTAGAAAACTTGAGACTGATTTTTACCTTTCATATGCATTTTGGTAATATTTCTTTAGTGAGCTGTTCCTTTCTTTTCATTTTTTTGCTATAGTATAAGGACTTGTATATCTCTCCCAAATAGTAAAAACTTCCTTTTTAAGTGGACAGTTTTGGTTAGGAGCAGTAGTTTCCAAACCAGCTTTTTAGTCTCAGAAATATTTCTTCAAAGAAAATCTTGATCAGATCCCAATATGTAAAAGAGATGAAAGTGAAGTTCCTCTGGTTGAAGTTGAGGGTTGGTGGTCTCAAAGCATTCTTTCCTACCTTGGTTGGTTTCTGGGTAATTTAAAAAGCACTGCTTTGGAATACCTTGTAGCATTTCTGCTCCTTGATATACTTCTGTTTAAAGTTATTCAAGTCTTAAATTGGGTCTTGAATAAGTGGGTGCAGTGTCAGTGGCCCATTTCCTCCCTTCCATATGACGCTTCAGAAGGCCACGGGGTGACAGTGAAGCATTAGTCATGAGAGTTGAATAATTTTCCTTTCACATTTACCCTGGTAGCTTTGGAACTTAGTTTTAATGTGTATGTTTCTAAAATATTGATGTTGGACTTAAAACAGCATTCTTTCTTCTCTGGCTGAGGATAATGCTGAATGCAGATAAAGGGTAGGGAAGTGATAGCCAAATAGATTAATATCTCAGAAGGATTTTAGAGTAATTGTTTTCTTAGCTTCATTTTAGAAAAATTTGACATAACCAAATAGTGAAATTAATATATGTAATTTTTCTTGGATAGCAGAAGAAAAATATATTCTTTTGAAGTGTCACTTTAGTTTCTTCTGATTTCGTAAAAATTTAATATCCCTTTTTCATATTGAAGAAAAGTTAAACTCATTTTCTTAAGCATTTAGCCTCTGACATTTGCTTCTTGTTGTTTTTAGGTTCGACATGGTGCAGGCACTGGACTTAGGGAAATCCTTAAAGCTCATGGAAAAAGTGGTGGTAAAATGGGAGATAGCACTTTAGAAGAGGTAAATGTAATGAAGGACCAGTTACTACCAAATTTCAGTAATTGGCTTTTTTTCCCCAAGACAGGGAAGTTAGAGTTTGGGCCATGACATAGGTATAATAGATAAATAATAAGAAATATGGAAAGGTGAATATGAGGGAAAAAGTAGAAAGTTTAGAAAGAAGTCTGTTTATAAACAGAGAAAGATTGAGTTCATGGGAAAGATATATTCAGAAACACTGAGTGGAGGAATATGTAGAAGCAAGAGTATTTGAGCAGGATATAATGGATTAGAAAATAGAGGAATAAGAAGATAGTTTGGAGGTCATTAAGCAATATGATTGGTGTAGCATGAGACACTGGCAATAGGATAGATAATAGATACGTGACAGATATGATTGAAATCAGAGCAACTTTGAGTAGTTTCTTAATTTCTCTTGGAGTGCAAGTAACATAATAGAATTCTTGAATTTTAAAGATTTTGGTATAGTATATTTGAACCTAATTAATCAACAGACATGATGTGGTTAATAGTAAAGGTAGTAATTGGGAGTATGCTATATTTTGTTTATTGTTCCTATAGCTAAAATAGTCTGTCCCAATATTTTAGTTTTGATTTTGGACCTAATGTTTCCTCAATCCCTAATATGAAGTATGATCTTGATTTGTTAATTAAAAAATGATTGTTTTAACAGATGATTCAGCAGCATCAAGAGTGGTTGGAAGACTTAGTTATTAGACTCCTTTGTGTTTTTGCATTAGACAGATTTGGAGACTTTGTTTCTGATGAAGTAAGTATCACCTAAAGGAGGCTTTGCCCAATCAAATTTCAAATTCAACAGAATAGATTTTCTGTAAATATGAGTTTTCTTCCTTTCTCATTCGTAGGTTGTGGCACCAGTTCGTGAAACTTGTGCTCAGACATTAGGTGTGGTGTTAAAACACATGAATGAAACAGGAGTTCATAAGACTGTGGATGTGCTGCTTAAGTTACTTACACAAGAACAATGGGAAGTTAGGCATGGTGGTCTGCTGGGAATAAAGTATGCTTTGGCAGTTCGTCAGGTAAACACTTCAGTTTTTGAAGCATGTATGGGATAGTTTTTTTCCTCTCTTAGTTTATTTTCATTAATCATATGAAATGGCTCTAGATTCTTAGTATTACAGATAAGCCAGTATTTCAAGATTTGCCTTCTTGAGGTAATGTCATAGAGCTAGATAGAGCTAATAAGAGTTTAAGTACAAATCAAAAGATGGTTTGTTAGGTTTGAAAACCTGTTTCTGTTTCATAGCAAGACCAATTCCCAGGGAGATTGCTAGTGTGTGATCCTAGGAATAGCCCTGTGGGCTAGCTCTTTTGGGGAAATTGAAAGAAGATTAGATTGGAGTTAGGAGAAGCAGGAAGGGATGGCTTTTCCTGCCTTTTTCTCGCATACCCCTTTTGGTTGTCATTGGTGTAGAATAAGAAATAGAAGTTGAGGTTCCAGCACCAGTGGATGTGTGTGTGTGTGTGTGTGTGTGTGTGTGTGTGTGTGTTCACATAGGGAGTGCACAGTCTTACCCTGAAAACATGTTTTGATGTTTTAAGCCCCACTGAATAATAAGGTACTTGATACTGTTGTAGTCTTTTTCAAATGGGATTAGTTACATATAGGCTTCTGTTATTGTTATTTTTCTTTTTTGTTTATATGATTCCTTTTTTTTTTTTTCTTTTTTGAAGAAAAGCAAGCAAGCACGAGTGGTGGGGGAAGACAGAAGGAGAAGCAGACTCCCTGCTGAGCAGGGATCCTGATGCAGGGCTCAATCCCGGGACCCTGAGATCATGACCTGAGCCAAAGGCAGATGCTTAACTGACTGAGCCAACCAGTCTCCCCTATGTGATTCCTTTTTAATAAAGATTGGGATTTATGGGGCATCTGGCTGGCTCAGAAGAGTGTGTGACTTGTGATCTCAGGATTGTGAGTTCGAGCCCCACACTGGGTGTAGAGATTACTTAAATTAACTTTAAAATGATTAGGATTTATGCTTTCATATGGTAAATTTAATAAAAAATGTTTAAGCACAATAATTAAATTACAGAAAATTAATCTATTTTGATGTACTGTTTTACAGGACGTAATTAATACTTTATTGCCTAAAGTTTTAACTAGAATAATTGAAGGACTTCAGGACCTGGATGATGATGTCAGAGCTGTTGCTGCAGCATCATTAGTACCTGTGGTAGAAAGCCTTGTGTATCTTCAGACACAGAAGGTAAATTTGATATTTTTGCATTTTCTTCTATAGAGCTTGTTTACATTCAGGGTTTAAAGTATTAGGAAAAACATTAAGTACTTTTTTCTTCTTCATCCTCCTTTTTTATTTTATTTTTTTTAAGATTTTATTTTTAAGTAATCTCTACACCCAACGTGGGGCTCAAACTTACAGCCCTGAGATTGAGAGTTGCATGCTCTACCCAACTAAGCCAGCCAGGCACCCCATCCTCCATTTTTCTTATGACAGATAGTGCTCTGTTGTGTGCAATTTCAATTATATATTATCTGTGGAGGAGTGAATTTTGTCTACTAATCTACTTCCCTTTCATATACAGAATATTCATAGGGAACTTCTTGGGGAAGAAAGCAACCATTTCTTCTTTATTTCACTCCTGGTTTTTAGACGTATGGGATTTTTTGTTTTGATTTTGGTTTTGACTTTAGGTTTATTTAATCTGATCTCATTTTTTGAATGGCCTCTTTTAAGATATGACTTTGTTTTGTATTATCAAAACCAGAACATGTATATTTGGAAGTACAGCAAGCAGTATTTACTTAAAATCTCAAAAACTAAATTTGTGTTTTTATGACGATTAGTATTGTTTTAAATATGTTAATGTTAGTTTACGCAGCTGGTCATGTCTTGTGTGTGTATACTATATTGTTTTCAGAGTTTGTTTTTTTACATAAAATAGAGTATTGGCATAAAGTGGAGTATTGGCTGTCTTAATTCCTGAATTCTCCCTCCCATTATGAGCCTGGTTAGAAACGAAAGTCCCAAAGTAGAGTTGAGTGGCATTTAAAGAGGGGTAGAGAATTACTAAAGGCAAATAATGTCTCTTCAATTTTGCTCAAAACTGGTACTGTCCAAGGACGTGGAGATTGTATATATTTTTGAATCAGTAGTGGCTACAATCTGGTATGGCTTGTGCATATTTTGTGTAAAATAAATAACTGTTTTCTTAATAACTGATCTTATAGGTACCCTTCATTATAAATACATTATGGGATGCTCTTCTGGAACTAGATGATCTTACAGCTTCAACAAATAGTATTATGACTCTTCTTTCATCCTTACTAACTTATCCTCAGGTCCAACAATGCAGGTAATTATTTGTAGTTAGTGGAGTAAAGTAAGAAGTGTTTACATACATTTCCAGATAATGAAACCTAAAAATACAGTAGTCTAGCATCTTTAAGAACAGCACTGTAAGTTGGGGATGCCAGAGACTACTGTTTTCAAGCAGCCTTTTCTTCTTTAATCTCTGACCACCAGCACATTTGGGGCAGGAACTTAAAAAGGTCATATTCTTTACCCTTGGGCTACTTTGGTTGTATAATTTTTCATCTTATTCATCCTATGATAGTTAACTTCAGAAATAGAATCATTGCATATTATCTTCATCTCTAGCCCCAGAATATAGAATTTCAGCTTTGTTTAGAGACATTTAGCTAATAGAATTATCATTGAATATCAGCATTACATTTTCCAAAATTTGCTCCTCTGTGAACTTTTTCTTGTAATGTTCTTTCCAGCTCTTGCTCTTGACTTCACTAATTACTCAGCAGGAAGGGAATACATAATAATGTAATGTCCAAAGGTAGAGATTGAGTGAAGCCAAAACGCAAACCAAAAATTTTAAGTGTCACTTGTTTTCCTGCCCTGATAAGTGAAATAAAGTTCAGCTAATTAATGTTTTCCCTACCTTTTAGACTGCCACTGAATAATACTGTTTCTATTAATAGTATCTTTGGAGATACCGAAGAAAAATTCATAATGCAGCTTTAAATACCACAGATGAGAAAATTAAGTACTGTTCATTCTTAGGCTAGTTGAGGATGTTTAGTGAATACTCATATGAGTATGATGATAAATGATTTCTGGCTCTGTGATTCTATTTCCAATGAAAATCATAGATGCATTAAAAATATGTACAGAATGTTTCAAAGTGTTAAATTTAGGCCAGTGAGACAGCCTACAAGTTGGAGTAGCAAAATAAGTGCCTGTAAAAGCAAACAAAGAGAAAAGGTAGTAGTGCATGCACGGGATTTCCTCATTTTCAGGTACTTTCAATTAGTAGTGAAAGCTGTAGGGACTAAATGAGTTCATCTATGTGAAAGCCCTTTTCAAGCTGCAAAATGCAAGAGTTTTTAATTACCCTAAATCAGAGGTTGGCAAACTTTTTCTGTGAAAGCCCAGATGGTGGTAGTTTTGGTTTTGTGGGCCATATCATCGTTAAAACCACTCAACTATGCCGTTGTAGTGCGAAAGCAGCCATAGACAGTACATAAAGGAATGGACATGGCCGTGTTCCAGTGAAATTTTATTTAAAAAAACGAGGTGGAGTAGGTTTGGACCATGAGCCTTTGTTAACAGCTGCCCTAAATAAAGGAATTAGGACTTTAAAAAAAAAGTCATTGAGTAGATAATGTCAGGAAAGTTAGATGATGTAAGAAAATGAAGGTAGTAATGAAAATTCTGTTAATTCAATGTAAAATAATACAGTTTTTAATTTTTTTCAAAGTTGTCTTATTAGAAAATTTGCTTCATATATTATATTTGGCAGATACTTTCCAGCCTATGTAAGCAATGCAGCATGTCATTTGGGAGCATGAACAGTTATACTATTAACAAGACCTTGTTACAATGCTTTTACATAGATCAGCTCTGTTTTAGGTCTTTGTGTGCATGTGTGTAAGTTAGAATTTTATAAGTAAATTTACTAAATGTGTAAGTAAATGTAAGAAGTGATGTTCATATAAACCTGCAAGTAATGAAAATAGTGTTAAAAGATAGGCCCCCTGAGGGAAACCACAAAAGAACAGATAGTTACACCCTCCATGTTCTTTTTTATTCATGCCTTTTTCTACAGAGTTACATATTTCAAATGCTATCTATAAATCATTTCCTAATCCAAGGTAATTTTTATAAATGACTCATGGTTGTGACAGGAATTTTGTGGTCCATGTTGTTAGCATAGATGTGGCTTTGCTTGTTTTTCCACTTAAATTCTAATCTGTGAGAAGAAAGATAAATGAGTTTTCTTAACTTAGTAATGCTACATCAGGATAACAAATTTCAAAGTTAGTACCATACCACCTCTTGTTCATTTGATATGCAGCAGAGGTGACCCCAAAGGGGAATATAAATTATGTGCATCTAAGGATTACCCATTGGGGTTAGCCATGGGAAAGAATTTTGTGTAGCCTGATTATCAGTTAAGATACGTGTCCCATTTTGCTGTGTAAGAACAGTTTGAAAATAAGGGCAGTTATATTAGAGAGTTCTTATTTGAAAAAGGTAATTCATGGCATTAGTGCCATAGAACTTAATGTTTTTTTCTGACTACATTTGCTCTGGCTATTCTGGTGCTATAATAACAGTTCTGAAAAAGGATGTTAAATGAATGTTCATATGAAAACTGTATTGTGTTTTTAGAATTTATTCATCAAGAAAGATACTAGGTCCACAAGGATGTATTTAGATAATATATCAAGAGAGTTTCAAATGAGAATGAGTAAGATTAATCTCTTTTCTTTATTAGTATTCAGCAGTCACTCACAGTTTTAGTTCCACGTGTCTGGCCTTTTTTGCATCATACTATATCATCAGTTCGAAGAGCAGCATTGGAAACTCTGTTTACGTTATTATCAACACAGGACCAGGTAAGAACTAATAACTATGTATAGTGATCTTGAAATTATATAAAATAATTTTATAAAATAAATCTGACCATCAGGTTATCCATGCTACATATTCAAAGATCAGGAGAATTCTGGGCGTAATAGAAGTCGTATGGTGACCAATGTAGACACATAAGAATATAATCACCATGAGGGCAGAAATATTTTAATATTTTGTTCTAGGTCATATTCCCAGTTCTTGGAATAGTGCTTAACACGTAAGAGCCTTCAACAAATATTTGTTGAGTAGAGGATTGAATAGTCTGTCAGAGACCTGTTATTCAGTTTTTGCTTGCTTTGTGTGCTTGACAGCTGGATGGTTGGCAGAGCTCATGCGAGGTTAGGAGGCTACATTTGTAGCTACAGTATGACTCCTAAAGACTGATGATGAAATTGCTAGGTACTTGCCTCCTCTTAAGAATTACTTAATCTTTTTTTTTTTCCTTAAAGATTTTATTTTTTTACTTGAGAAAAAGAAAGGGCTCACATGCACAAGCAGGGGGTGGGATCAGAGGGAGAGGGAAGAGCAGACTCCCTGCTGTGCAGAAAGCCCAATGTGGGACTCGATCCCAGGATCCTGGGATCATGACCTGAGCTGAAGGCAGGCACTTAACCACTGAGCCACCCAGGCACCCAAGAATTACTTAATCTTAAGACCATGGTATTTCCAAGGATAGTGTACTTCAGGAGTCATACATGGAAGTGCCTAGAAAGATCATTCAGATGATAGCACTGTGTGAATGGAGTCTGTGCTGACTTGAGGGGTCTTTGCCGTGCCTATAAAAGGCTTCACATTCTATTTTAAAAATAACTATAGGTCAAACAAAATACTAGAATTTGGGGAGATAACATAAAGAATCCATTCTGACATGCTATTATTTGTGGGTACAACAGTTTGAGCCAGTCATCTTTACAAAGCAGTGGTTGGTTGGTTGGTTATTTAATTTTTAGACCATAGGTTATAGTATAGAACTGTGTTCACTAATCATGCATTTCTGTATAAATTAGGAATATTAAGAAAGGGGGGGATATTCCACGTAGACTTGCTTTAATCTGCAACATGGTATTGTGTTGTACTTCTTTGACTCAGTATGTGTTAACTTTTGTTTTGCCTTATTTTTTTTTAATTTTATCTAATCAGAATCTTCTGAGAAAAAACTGTTAGGTTTGTTTTATGTTTCTCAGTTGATCAGGCATGACAAAAATGGCATGAGTTGTTCTGAATTTTCACTTCATTTCTGTTTTGTGGTTTTGTCTAAATGTTTTTTTTTTTTTTAAAGATTTTATTTATTTGACAGAGATAGAGACAGCCAGCGAGAGAGGGAACACAAGCAGGGGGAGTGGGAGAGGAAGAAGCAGGCTCATAGCGAAGGAGCCTGATGCGAGGCTCGATCCCATAACGCTGGGATCACGCCCTGAGCCGAAGGCAGACGCTTAACCGCTGTGCCACCCAGGCGCCCCTGTCTAAATGTTTTGATGGAAGTATTCTTAAATTTACTTTCGTTAGCCCTCTTGAAGTTGGCAGATTTCTTCACTTCATGTTGTTCTTTATTATTTTTCTAATAGACTTTAAAGAGCAGTTTTAAGTTTACCAAAAAATTGAGCAAAAAGTACATAGTTCTTATATGCCCCTACACACACACACACACACACACACACACACACGCATATGCACAAGTTTTCCCCATAGTTAACATCTTGCATTAGTGTAGTACATTTGTTATACTTGATGAAATAGTATCGATCCATTAAAAAAATTTTTTGGGGGGGTGGTGCGCAGAAAGGGAGAGAATCTTAAGCAGGCTCCACACGGGGTGTGGAGCCTGATGTGGGGCTTGATCTCACAACCCTGAGATCATGACCTGAGCTGAAATCAAGATAGGATACTTAACCAACTGAGCCATCTCAGTGCCCCAGTATAGATCAATTATCACTAAAGTCCATAGTTTATATTAGGATTCACTCTTTGTATTGTAGATTTTATGGGTTTTGACAAATGCCCAGGGATATGTATCCACCATTACAGTATCATACAAAATAGTTTAATTGCCCTAAAAAAATTCCTACGCTCCATCTATGGATCCCTCTTTTCCTCCTTCCAAATTCTTAACAATCACTTCTCCTTTTTTGATCTCCATAGTTTTGCCTTTTCCAGAATGTCAAATAGTTAGAATCATATACTGTATAGCCTTTTGAGATTGGCTTGTTTCATTTAGCCATGTGAAATTAAGGTTTCTTCATGTCTTTCTGTGGTCTGATAGCTCATTTCTTTATATCACTGAATGATATTTCACTGTATGGATGTACCACATTTCATTTACTCACCTATTGAAGGATATCTTGGTTACTTCCTATTTTGGGCAATTATGAATAAAGTTTTTTTTTAAGATTTTATTTATATGAGAGGGAGAGAAAGTGTGCATGCACAAGCGGGGGAAGGGGCAGAGGGAGAGGGTGAGAAGCAGACTCCTCTCTGAGTGGGGAGCCTGATGGCAGGGCTTGATCGCAGGACCTGGAGATCGTGACATGAGCTGAAGTCAGACACTTAACCAATTAAGTCACCCAGGCGTCCATGAATAAAGTTTTAAACATTCATGTGCAGGTTTTTGTATGGGCACAAGTTTTCAGTGCACTTAGGTAAACACCAAAGAGCACAAGGAATAGGTTTAATTTTGTAAGAAAGTGTCTTCCAGAATTGCCATACCATTTTGCATTTCCATCAGCAGTGAATGAGAGTTCTTAGTGCTCCACATCTTCACCAGCTTTGGATTTTGTCAGTGTTATAGATTTTAGCCTTTCTAATAAGCGTGTAGTGGTATCTTATTGTTTAAATTTGTAGTTCCCCAATGATATATGACGTTGAGCACCTTTTCATATGCTTATTTGCCATCCATCTCTCTTCTTCAGTGAAGTGTCTATTCAGGTCTTTTCTTTTTTTAAAAATTGAGTTGTTTTATTACTCTTGAATTTTAAGATTTTTTTGTGTATTTTTTTTTTAAGTTTTATTTATTTAATCTCTGTACTCAACATGGGGTTTGAACTCATGACCCTAAGATCAGGAGTTGCATGCTCTTCCGACTGAACCAGCCAGGTGCCCCTCTTTGCGTGTTTTGTATATGAGTCCCGCATTGTTCTTTTAAGCCTTTCTGATCTTTATAAGGTAATTAAATCACCTGCAGGCTCTTTTTAACTTATTTTTGTGGTTTTTAATTATTTAGTAACTTATTTACTAAAGTTACTTATTTTAGTTATGTATAGTATTGGGGAAAAAGCATTATATATAAATGAATTTTTAAAATAAACATATTTTCTAGCCCAAAATAGTTAACATTAAAATGATTGACACACCTGATAATTATCTTAAACTATATTGAACATAAGGTAATATTTTTCGATGAATCAGCCCACCAATATTATTTGTTGGTTATTAGTATTTATATGGTGTTTATTACAGTATAGTGTGAGAATGTTGTGATATACAAGAGCCACTGCTGTTGGTGATTAAACTGTTCTTTTTCAATTGCTCTTTCCTACTTTTTTCCTCTCATCTGTCAACTGAGACTTCTCATTCTTGTTGGTCTTATAGTGTGGTGTTTCCTCTTATATTTCAAAATTTTTCACAGTTTAGATAAGATCCCACGATTGTTCCAAATCCTCTTCCATATTTTTTAGCCCCTAAATGAGTGTTGATACTGGCTATTAAAATTACATGGTTTTGAAAACATCTCTGTGTTTGGTGGTGTTGCTTTTCTTATCCAGGACTTATTATTTTTGTCTTTTGAATTTGCCTTTACTAGCTTGTAAATGAAAACTTTGGCCTTACATATATAAAGAATTGATGATGATAACTCTTGGTCATATACCAAAATTTGTAGCATGTCAGCCACCACTTACTTATGCATAAGTCTCCAATATTTGTTAAATAAATTTGTGTAAAATTCTCTGCAGGGTGTTCTGAGAAATTTTTTAAAAATCCAACATTGTTCTTATTCTTGCCTTGCAAAAGTTTACAGTGTAATCATGACAAGACTCTTCCATGATAAGTTTAATAACCCCTGCAAAGAGTTAAATAATGGAAGAGCAGAATATGATAGGTGTCAGAAAGCAGCATTGAGGGCTAGACTAAGTCCTGAAAGACCAGGAGGATTTGGGTGATAGGGTTAAAAAACTAATCTTGTCCCTATTTAATATCTAATATCTTCAGTATGTACTTTTACAAACATATACCATTTTTCTGAGTAATAGGTCAATTTTAAATTAGGCAAGCATACGGAATATGTTTTGGAACAAAAGAGCTTTTCCAGTCTACTCCCTTTATACATTTAAACTTATCCCGCTTTTGTATTTTTCTTCGTTATTCTGGTATGTGCATGATCCTTTATTTTTTGAGTTTTAATGTTTATTGTGTTTTCAATATCCTTTTGTGTTATCTATGCCTTCTAAGTTCTTTTTTTCTTCTTGAAAATTTTTCAGTGGTATCACTAATGAAATTTCCAGTTTCTGTCTAGCTTCTACCTTCAGATTGTCTCTTTACTGAAAGTCACACTGTCAGCGAAACTTAATGTGGATGCATATAGAATATTTTGTGCTTTGTCACTGCCCTGAGCCTTGCTTAACTGACTGAGCCACCCAGGTGTCCCGAAGCCAAACCCTTTTAGGAAACTTTTCTCGGGGTTTCTGGGTGGCTCAGTTGGTTAAGCGTCTGCCTTAAGCTCAGGTCATGATCTCAGGGTCCTGGGATTGAGTCCTGCATCGGGCTGTCTGCTCAGTGGAGAGCCTGCTTCTACCTCTCGCTCTGCCTCTCCCCTCCAGTTGTTCTCTCTCTCAAATAAATAAATAAAATCTTTAAAAAAAAAAACCAGCTTTCCTCAAGACCACCACCTATTCCCATTTTTTAATTTTGGGAACTTTTAAAAATACACAAAAGAGCAAGGAATTATAAAACAAGATTTATATATCCACCATCCAGTTATAATTCTGTTTTATTTGCTTCAAGATTTTGTAACCAAAATATTAACTGTAAGTTATAATCCCCTTAGAACTTCACCTGTTTTCTAGTTTACCCACGTTCTTCCTTCTCTATGTTTATAAAAAATAGTATCCTGCTTTCCTTAGTAGTTTGCTCCTTATAGTTTGGAATCAGGTTTTGCATGTTTAGTATCTACACAGTAATATTTGTAAAAGGGGAGAATTTGAGTTAAGGATAATTTGGGGGACTATAGCCTCAGTTACTTGCAAACTGGTTAGTAATTTGTTATTGCCTGGTACATTAGAATTAAATGCCTGTCTCTTGGTCTTCTGTTATTTGGCTCTTATCAATCCTTTCCCCTGCTATTTCCTGGTATATAACCTGGAGTCAAGAAAAATTGTCAAGTCCACCTCTGTATCCCAACTGTAACCATGTTATATTTATTTGATGAGAATTTTTTTGTTTACTCTAACAGTGTTCTATTTGATGAATTTTTAAAAAAAATCCAGTATAGTTAGCATACAGTATTATATCATTTTTAGGTATACAATATAGTGTCTCAACAGTTCTGTACATTACTCGGTGCTCATCAAGATAAGTGTACTCAGTCTGCTTCACCTGTTTTATCCATCTCCCATCTGGTAACCATCAGTTTGTTCTCTATGGTCGAGTCTGTCGTTTTTGTTGTTGTTCATTTGTTTTCTTTCTTAAATTCCACATGAGTGAAATCATATAGTATTTGTCTTTCTCTGACTTATTTCACTTAGCATTCTATCTCTAGATCCATCCACGTTGTTGCAAATGGCAAGATTTCATTCTTTTTTATGACTGAGTAATGTGTGTGTGTGTGTGTGTGTGTGTGTGCACGTATGTATGCACCCCACGTTTCCACGTTTTCACATTTCCTTTATCCATTTATTGATGGACACTGGGCTGCTTCCATATTTTGACTGCTGTAAATATTGCTGAATAAACTTAGAGATGCATGTGTCTTTTTGAATTAATGTTTTCATATTCTTTGGGTAAATACCCAGTACAGCAATTACTGGGTCATTTGGTAGTTCTATATTTAACTTTTTGAGAAAACTCTATATACTGTTTTCCACAGTGGCTGCACCAGTTTGCATTCCCACCGATGGTGCACAGGGATTCCTTTTTCTCCATATCCTCACCAACAGCTGTTGTTTCTTGTGTTGTTGATTTTAGCCATTCTGACAGGTATGAGGTGATATTTCATTGTAGTTTTGATTTGCATTTCCCTGGTGATGAGTAATGTTGAGCATCTTTTCATGTGTGTGTTGGCCCATCTGTATGTCTTCTTTGGAGAAATGTCTGTTCATGTCTTCTGTGCAGTGTTTAATTGGATTATTTGGGGTTTTTTGGCATTGAGTTTCTAAGTTCTTTAGATATTTTGGATACTAACCCTTTATTGAATATGTCATTTGCAAATATCTCCTCCCATTCAGTAGATTGCCTTTTAGTTTTCTTGATTGTTTCCTTTGCTCTGCAGAAGCTCTTTATTTTGTAGTCCCAATAGTTTATTTTTGCTTTTGTTTCCTTGCCTGAGGAGACTTATCTAAAAAATGTTCCTACAGCCAGTGTCAGGGAAATTACTGCCTGTGCTCTCTTCTAGGATTTTTATGGTTTCAGGTTCACATTTAAGTCCTTAATCCATTTTGAGTTTTAATTTTTGTGTATGGTGTTAGAAGGTGGTCCAGTTTCTTTCTTTTGCATGTAGTGGTCTAGTTTTCCCAACATTATTTGTTGAAGAGACTCTTTTTCCCAGTGCATATTGTTACCTCCTTTATTAAAATTTATTGACCATATAGTCATGGGTTTATTTCTGGCTCTCTATTTTATTTCATTGATCTGTGTCTTGTGTGCCACTACCATACTATTTTGATTACTATAGCTTTGTAGTATAACTTGAAATCTGGAAATGTGATACCTCCAGTTTTGTTCTTCTTTTTCAAAATAACTTTGGCTGTTCAGGGTCTTTTGTGGTTCTATACAAATTTTAGGAATCTTTGTCATAGGTCTGTGAAAAATGCTTCGGTATTTTTGATAGGGGTTGCATTAAATCTGTACACTGCTTTGGATGGTATGGACATTTTAACAATATTTGTACTTCCAGTCCGTGAGTGTGGATGTCTTTCTGTTTGTTTGTGTCATCTTCAGTTTCTTTCATCAATGTTTTCATTTTTCAGGGTACAGGTCTTTCACTTCCTTGATTAATTGTATTCTTAGGTATTTTATTATTTTTGGTGCAATTGTAAATGGGATTGTTTTCTTAATTTCTCTTTCTGTTGCTTCACTATTGCTGTATAGAAATGCTGCAGATTTCTGTATATTGATTTTGTATCCTTTGACCTTACTGAATTCATTTGTCAGTTCTAGTAGGCTTTTGGTGGAGTCCTTAGAGTTATCTCCATATAATACCATGTTATCTGCAAATAGTAAAAGCTTTACTTCTTCTTTACCTATTTGGATGCTTTTTGATTCCTTTGTTGAGAGTATATGGCACGTGGCTCATCACCTGCCCCCTACAATTCCCTCCCCTACATATAACCACTGTCCTTCCAAAATATTATCTCCCTTTCTTCCTCTGTCTTTCCTTTACTTCAGGGAACAGGTGCCACAAAACAATTCCAACTTCTACAACTCACTGTGATTTTTTCTTTATCTAAAGTCATTAATAAGCGAACACTTAATGGTTATTATTACTCTTATGATCTCAGCAACATTATTTGCTTTCTGAGACAGTATCAGAATAAACCATGTCTGATGGTTCTGTTATTGTATTCTTCGCTACAGCATTTCCTGATGGTTACTCATGTTTTTAAAAAAATTTTAAAAGATATTTATACATCTATTAGAGCATGCACATGAATGGGAGCAGGGGCAGAGTGAGAAGCAGACTCCCCGCTGAGCAGGGAGCCCGACGTGGGGCTCAATCCCAGGACCTTAAGATCATGACCTGAGCTGACAGCATGTCTTGACTGACTGAGCCATCTAGGCACCGCTCCCTGATGGTTACTATTGATTGCTTCATTGCTACCTGAAAACTGTCTTGTAATATAAGTTTACAATCTCTTATTTGCAGTTTTGAAATCCAAAGAGTTTTTTGTAAGGTGGATAAACTTATAAAGCTACTCATTATTGGAAAAACTTGCTCATTCTGAAGAGAGACTGTTCATAAGTCTTTATCCTACTAAATGTGCCCATTCACAAATTTTGCTTCAGAATATTAACATGCTTTATTTGGGTGCTACCTCAGACCCTGTTGGGGATATTATGTAGCATGCAGCATGTACAACCTCATTATTCTAAAATTAGAAAAATTCTGAATTTCAAAACACATTTGGCCCCAGAGAATTTGGATGAGAGATGATAGGCCTAGGTGATAAAAATCTGTTCTCACTTTAACTTGTCTTACTTTTTCTGATCTGCTTTCTGTCACTGTTGTTTCTTTAGTGGTGTAATGAAAAGATCGCTTAACTAATAAAGAATCTGGGCTCTAACCTAATATGTTAAATTTATGACCTTGGTCAAGTTTACTTAACCCTTCTGGCGATAATCTCCACCCAGTCTTTCTCAGAATTATATGGGCTAAGTAAGATAATGTACATGAAATTCTTTAAAATGTTAATGCTATACAAATAATAGTACAGATAGTAAGAACAATAATTAACACTTCCATTTATGGGAATTCTTTCCTAACAGTTTGGAACTCTCATTTATATACTGAGGTGTAAGAATGATATTTAATTATAGTAATAATCCAAGTTATTATTGAGGGCTTACTTTATGCTGTGAACCCTGGTAAACATGTAACATGGGTGGCTACCACCATTCCTGTGTTGCAGAAGAGGGAACTGATGACCAAAAATTAAACTTCCCCAAGTTCGTGCACCTACACAACTCATAGTAAGTGATTTGGCTCAGATTCAGGTCCAATTCTGGTTGACTTTCCGTTTTAAATTTTACATGGAGACAAAATGGATTAAGCGTCTATTGAATTACTTTCTCATTTTTGTGTATGAAGTCATCTTAAGTACAAAGTGAAAAAAATGAACTCATCTTTAAATTACTAGTAGTTCTATTCTGGTTTCATTTTCTAACTTCTCAACCCTTTCCTCTCAATAACTACAATGTTGGGGCTAAATCTGGCTGTAGCTCAGTGCATCAATAACCCTTAAAGTCTGATGCCTTTATTTCCTTGAAAGTATTCTGATTATCTTCAGTAATTTTTTTGTTTTGTTTTGCTTTATGAAACCAGAAGATTTTATAACAAAAATGTCCTTAATCTTAAAATTTATCCCATCATGAGTATGTATGCAGGCATGTACATTTCTAAAATATCCTTAAATAAAATGACAGTTAATACAGTTATTTATGAAATCTTATTACCATTAGACTTCTCTGTGATATACCATAGCATCTGTGATGTTAACATGTGAAAGTATTGGCAAGCCTGGCTTCTTAGGGAGCATGAAATGAGAACTTTTAAGCAAAACCAAACTAGTTTCATTTGGTAAGGACATAAAATCAAGGCGTAACTTTTTTTGTTAAACTGGCAGTTTGGCAATCAAAGTGAAGGAATTTACCATTTGATTTTCCTTTCTGTATTGTCTCTTTAGCCTGTGACTGTGTTTATACATATAAGAATATATCTATGAGTCTGTATGTCTATCAGTGAACTACTTTACTGGACTATCTAGAGTAACTAGCATGGTTACCAGTAAGTGTTACAGGTAGAACTTGACTCCTCAATCTAGAAGAATATGTTGGACATTACTCTTTTGTTCTGCTGACTGGGTCAACTTTTCCATTCCACTTGCATCACAGCCCCTTTATGGGTCATTCCAAAATTTCAGTTACATGCAGCATTGAGTTGTTTGAAAGGCAAGCTTTAGCATGAAACTTATATTTAGCATAAAGATATATATGAGATTGAGTTGGAATCTAAGGATCTAGGATGTAAAAATTTTCATATTCATATGTAGAGAGGGAAAGAAAGACCAAAAAAATTACATTTAACTAAGATTGGCATTAGAGAACATTAGCATCATTAGGTATTGGCCAGATTTTACAAAGGTATTAAAAGGCAAGAGCAAAGGTTAAATATTTAGCTGACTTTCAGTTAGTATTGATTGGACAAATGACTAGAACAGGGCATTATAAATTATGAAAATAGAGTTTGGTTCGTGTGTGTGTGTGTGTGTGTGTGTGTGTGTGTGTGTGTGTGTGTATGTTTTGGCACTGGGCCAAAATGGGATTTCAGACCAAATTAATGAAAGAACTGGGTGTGATTCATCACTTTGTTGTAGCTTCTTTCCAAATCTCCTCCCCTGCAAACCAAAATCATTCGATATGGAGATAAGAAGCGATGATGAATTTGCCTACAGGCAGGAATTAGGTGTTCATGGGAGTGATGCTCAGACTGCTGCTTTTTTCCACATCTAACCATTTTGTGGAAGATAAAAGAAGGGGTGTAGCAAAAGGGTACTGATAAGAGCTTACCCTGTCAATTTTGCAAATTAGGGATTTATTACCAACTACAACTGTGAGAAATTTCACATATTACTAACTACTCTCTGTGACATGGGACCATTTCCTATAAGAAATATGAATTTATTCAACAAATATTTTAGTGCCTACTCTGTGCTTGCAATTCTTTAGATACTGATCAGTAAGAGACAAGGTCTCTGCCCTTCTGTAGAGCTTAAAACAGGAAACTAAACAAGAAAGGAGAAACACAGACAACTAGACAAGCTCTAATAACATAATGAGGTAAGTATTTGGTAGGGGAAGTAGACGATGCTGTTGGATCCTAGCTAGGGAAATTAGGAAGGTCAGGGAAGGTACCCTGCCTGCTAAAAGTGAAGATTAAGCTGAAGGATGAGTAGACTTTAAGCAGGTTAGGAACAGCATGTGAAGCTCTGGAAGCAAGAGAGAGCATAATGGCACTAAAGAGGAAGCGAAAGGAAATTGGCTGGAGGGTAGAGTGTGAGGAAGTATAGATGGCTAGAAGTTTCACCTTGATTGTCTGGTACAGTGAACGGTCTGGTAGTCCTATTTCCATTTGTTATCAATTCTCTTTACTCTGCATTCCAGAAAGGCAGAACACAGCAAGGAACATCAATCTTAATAAAGCAACTGGGGAGAAAGTACCCCGTCAGTGTCACACTCCATAACCATTAGTCATTTTCCTCAGTAATTCCCACAAATCCCCCCCCCCCCGCCGTCTGATACTCACTACAAAAATATTGGGGACTATGTTTAGTACTAACATGAAGTGCCAATAATTACTCTGTTATTTAACACAGACCAAAATTTTTTTTCAAAAGCCCTTGTAATGCTTGAATTCACTTATAACTTGAGTAATAGTGTTCCTGATTATTGTTAACTTAAACTTGGTGAAGTAAACAGACTGTGGTAGGAGTTTTTCTTTATTTTAGTTACACTGTGCTAGACTAATGCTAAATGGTCATCAATACTTTGTAGATATTCCCTAAGATTAGGGGGGCTATTTTTGATAAGTAGAGTCCTAGTTAGTAGCATACTAAAAGTCTGTTAACTACTTTTTTAAAAAGTTCTGGAGAGAGGAATTCGAAGGAGGATAATCTCTAAAGGACTGAAAAATAATAATGCAGTCTTCACTGTACCGTGTTTTCCCCACCAATCTAATTAAATAAACCTATAAATACAAAGCAACAGCATTAGATTTCCTGCCTAAATCATTGACTCCTGGAAGACAGGTGCAAAATTAGTGAAAATAAGTGATCCAACTTTCAGATCTGCAAGAGACAGATTGGCCCTGGATGGGCCAGATTATACCTTATGATTTTTTTAAAAGATAATACTAATGGTGAACTAAAGCCCTATTACTTTTTGCAACCACGTGGAAAAGGAGATGCTTGCACAGTTGTTCAGGTGAAGTGAATTTGGCCTTCAGCTGTTTTCCCAGCTTTATCTTGTATTTTCTACTAAGCAGACTTTATGCAATACTACTAGAGAATCTGCATTTTAATAATACTAGTTCTTATGATATTTAATTTCTCTAAACCATTGGAATAACAAATATGATACTTTTGCTCCAAAATCTTGTTAAAATTTATCACCCAGTCGAACCTTTTTGATAAAGCCATACCATCTTTTCATGGTAACACTTGTATTATTTGACTTGTAGCTCTTCAAATAAGCTAACACGTAAGAATTTTGTGTTATAGATTTGATGCTGTTTTTGTTTTCAGAACTCTTCATCTTGGCTTATACCTATCCTGCCTGATATGCTGCGACACATTTTTCAGTTTTGTGTTTTAGAAAGCAGCCAGGAAATTCTGGATCTCATTCACAAGGTACACATTGAATATATCTGTACTCTTTTCCTTGGTAACATCGTAGATTTTTAAAATTTTTCATAATTGCTGTACATAATTGTTGGTCAAAGATTTTAAGAAATTGGAAATCAAGACATTTGAAAAGTGTAGAGATCTATGAGAAAAGGAAATAGGCTTCTTATGGAGTATAATAGTTAAGTCTACTAGGCAAGTGTTTAAAGCCTTTCTGATAGCCTAAACAGAAAATAAAATGAATAAAAGACTGTTTTTCTCTATCACTTATTTTGCTGTTTATCCCTATGGTTATTGATTCTGCAAAGTATCTTTTGGGATTCATTGGTAATATATAAAGTCTGATTGTTGCGGTTTAGATTTATACTTTCTTCCTTTAGCAAGATTGGTCATATGTGTTAGAATCTTTAAAGAAGAGCCATTTGATATATTTAATAATGTTTATGAAGGGAAATGGTACTGTTGTAATTCAGTCTTGAATTATTGCCTCTGAGGCAGCTGAAGTGGTATTATTTCTATTTGTTTTTAGTTACGTTTAATGTTAGGCATCAAGAATGGTACCTTATTGAGTAAGATTATGAATCAAGACTTAAACTGTTCTTAATTTATGCTAGGATATTACTACCTCTAACTTTAGCAGAAGATATCTGTCAGGAGCTATTATATCTTGAAGTGTGTGTGCATGTGGTTTTTTTTTTTTAAGGTTTTATTTATTAATTAGAGCACGAGTGGGGTGGGAGGGGCAGAAGGAGAGAGAGAAGCAGATTCCCCGCTGAGCAGGGAGCCCGATGTGGGGCTCAATCCCAGGACCCCGAGATCATGACCTGAGCCGAAGGCAGACGCTTAGCCAGCTGAGCCACCCGGGTGCCCCTGAAGTGTGTGTGTTGAATATAGGGCTGCATTAGTATCAAGCTTATGATATATGCAAAAGATTTCAATAACTGAAATTTTGACAACTTTTATTGTTATGAATATCTCACATTTTAAGTGATTTTCACAGAATATTGAAGGAAATTCTGTTCCTCTCTTTAAAACTTTTTCTATTTTTTAGTACACAAACCTATCAAGCAATATTTAAAAATAAGCCTTTATATTGACTTTTAAAATTCATCTGTGCTATTTCCTACTTTTTTTTTTTTTTCCCAATTCAGTATCTCTAAAAATGAGTATTAGGTTTTATTAGCTCTCACTGCGAAAATTTCACTTTTCATGTTTCTCTTTCACTGTGTAGGTTTGGATGGAACTGTTGAGCAAAGCTTCAGTTCAATATGTGGTAGCAGCTGCTTGTCCATGGATGGGTGCTTGGCTTTGCTTAATGATGCAGCCTTCTCATTTACCTATTGATTTAAATATGTTGCTAGAAGTAAAAGCTAGAGCCAAGGTAAGTGTAGAGGGACAAAATGTATTTGTATGTTCAGCTCTAATTATTAATACAGTAACCATGCAAGAAATTTGTATTGCTTTAATTGTGATTTAATTAATTTACTGTATGGAGAAATTATTACTTTATGAGGACCTTTACAAATGCATAATAATTTTTATCCATTTAAATTTTGTGAGAAGAATGTATTTTACTGGGAGAACAAATCAGAGTATTTTTGTGTATAAAGGAGAATTGCCTATTAAATTTTAATGATTAATTTTTACTTGTTTTTTTCCCCTCTTTCCCTCTAGGAAAAAACAGGTGGTAAGGTACGCCAAGGCCAAAGCCAAACGAAAGAAGTCCTTCAGGAATACATTGCAGGTGCAGACACCATCATGGAAGACCCCTCCACTAGGGATTTTGTGGTTATGCGGGCCAGAATCATGGCAGCCAAGTGAGTATGCAAAAATTCAGAAGCTTTTTAACCAAAATATTCTTCTAATGTGTTTGTCAGTACTTCCTCCAGCATACTAGTTACAGAGTAAGAAAAGGTGTAAGAAAAATATTTTTCACTTTCTTGAAGTTTTAAATAAGATGTCTGTCTTCTTATGAAGTTAAAATAGGAGTTATGTCTGTTGGGAAAAGTTGTAGCTTCAAGAAGGGAAACTTTAATTTCTGTAGTAACTTCTTTTTTCTCATTTGTAGATTGTTAGGAGCGCTTTGTTGCTGTATTTGTGATCCAGGTGTAAATGTGGTAACCCAGGAAATTAAACCAGCTGAATCCCTTGGCCAGTTACTACTCTTCCATTTGAACTCCAAATCTGCCTTACAGAGAATTAGCGTTGCTTTGGTAATCTGTGAATGGGCTGCTTTGCAAAAGGTAAGATTTTGCCCAGAAAGTAATGAAGACAAAATAAGTAAACCAATTTCCGTTAGCTGTTAGGATTATTTTCATTATATTTTACAAACAGAAAAAAAATTTCCCTGTTTAAAAACCCAACAGTTACAGAAAAGTATTCAAAATTATATAATGTGAAACATTATTTCTCTTCCATTTGCTTTTAACCTTAGACTTTTTTCTTATGACCCCTAGTCTGGTACCTGAGACTACGAGCTATGACCGTGCTTAATGTTTGCTCTTGATACTACAGTCTGTTAAGAAATGCCCCTCCTAAAAACACGTGTATGTATGGAAGCAGTCCAGACACTGTTGGTCATTCGTTCCTTTATATCTGAGATGTTCCTGAAAGCTACAAAAGATAAGAGGCTTTGAGTAATAGAGATCCATTTGTATGAGTAGTAGCAAGGGCAGAATTTTGGGTCACAGGAAGAATAAAACCTCCACATTTAAATGAAAATCTTCATGTTTTCAAATAAGCCATTCCTTGCAGCCCCTTTAACCTTTAACTTCCAATAAGATGTGTGATATTGTGTAAGACTGACTGCTGTAAATCAGAGAAACTTCCTGCTGGCTTTGTTTATTCCATTAACTGGAATTCTGGAAATTTAACTGTCTGCACTTGCTGTGAGAGTTTCTTGTTACTGCCTCTTAGCAGTTTGTCAAAGCTATAAGCTATGTCTAAAAGTAATTGAGCCATGCTCTGTTGCAACTGAGACCCCAGCTTTGCCTCTGGAAAGAAGCAAGGCTCATCTGTTTTTAGGCAGGACTCGGTGTGCTGGAGAGGCAGTGATGCTGTGTTTTTGTGCCTCTCAGACTCAGCAGCAAGTGTTGACAGTTCGGTTTCTGGACCCTCACAGAGCTTCTCTGGACTTACTCTGTGAAGCCCAGGCTGATCACCCAGATCCCACAGAACCCCTCATGGCTCACCACTGAGGCCATTCCCCCTCTGGTTGGGGCAGGCAACAACCAGAGAGAGTGGGAAGGGTTAGTTAAATTTGGGGGCAGGTAAGTAGCTTTTAAATTATATATCCATTTCTACAGTATGGCATGTGAAGCTATGGGTTCAACTGTTAAGAAGTCTAATAAAATAATGAGTTTTCAAATAACATTTTTAGTGCATGCTAAGTGTTCTTTTCTGACTGATTTCTTTTTACAGTTACATATTTTTAAGTCTGTGCTATATGTATGTAAACTTAGTATAAATTCTGAGTGAAGTAAGAGTAATTAGGTGCAAAATTTAATCGAATTGTAATAGTTCCATGTGCATGTTCTGAAGTCATTTATATTAAAATTTTAGAGTAGTTTGGGTGCGATACCTTTTCTCTGTGCAACTAACGATGTTGTTCTGGGAGGTAACAGAACATAGATTCAAAATGAATAGGAATTTAGAACTTTATAGTTTGCAAGTGAAGATGTATGTATCTCTAGAATTATGTTTATATATTTGCCCTGAGTATTTTTTGTCTGTTATATTTTAGGAATGTAAAGCTGTTACCCTAGCTGTGCAGCCACGTTTACTTGATATCCTTTCAGAACATTTGTATTATGATGAAATTGCCGTTCCATTCACGCGAATGCAGAATGAGTGTAAACAGCTTATTTCATCATTAGCTGATGCACATATTGAACTTGGTAATAGAGTAAACAACAGTGTTTTTACAATAGATCAAGCTAATGACCTGGTGAGTAAAGAAGTGACTTTCTTTTTTTTTTTTTTTAAGGGTTTTTTTTTTTTTTTTAAGATTTTATTTATTAGACAGAGAGAGAGTGCGTGTGTACAAGCAGGGGGAGCAGCAGGCAGAGGGAGAAGCAGACTCCCCCTGGAGCAGGGAGCCTGACTCGGTGCTCGATCCCAGGACTCTGGGATCATGACCTGAGCCGAAGGCAGATGCTTAACTGACTGAGCCACCCAGGAGCCCCAAGAAGTGACTTTTTTAATTTTAGACTGAGCATGAAATAAAGATTAGAAATTTGTCATGTGATGTTTACCACAATAACACTAATTTGTTGAATCTGTCCATGGCCTGATAGCCTGCCACCCATACCCTATAGAAAAGTCATTGTATTGACTTTTTTTGAACTTAGAGAATGGGGAAGGAATTTTCTTTAAATCTCAGATTCTAACAAACCAGTGTACCTTTATCAGAGAAAGCTGTTCCATTTTTTGGTCCTTTCTCAGTTTTGCTTAAAACTGGCAGAGTAGAGGGGCACCTAAGTGGCTCAGTTGGTTAAGGGTCTGACTCTTGGTTTCGGCTCAGGTCATGATCTCGGGGTCCTGAGGTCACCCCTGTATGAGGCTCTGCACTCAGCGTGTGATCTGCTTGAGATTCTTTCCCTCTCCCTCTGTCCCACCCTCTGCCTGTGCAAGGGCTCTCTCTCTCAAATAAATAAAAACCTTAAAAAAAAAAAAAAGTGAAACTGTCAGAGTATAGAAAAAACTGCTTCTATATAAGTTCCTGAGTGTTTCTCATCCCCTCTCTCAACTTACAATGAAAATATTCAAACATAAAGAAAAGGTAAGAAGAGAATTATACAGTGAGTATTCATATACTCACCACCTAGATTGCATAGTTAACATTTTACTAAATTTCCTTTATCACGTATATATGCAGCTATCTACTTATCCAGCCATCAGTCCATCTTATTTTTTTGATGCATTTCTAAGTAAGTTGCAGATATCAGTACACTTCAGGATGTATATATCTTTAACTAAAATTCAGTATTTGTTTTTTGCTCTATTGTGAGGTAAAATTTATTTACTATAAAGTACACAAATCTTAAACTATTTGATGAATTTTAACAGATGTATATACCTATGAAACTCAAACCCATCAAGTTATAGATATATCATCACCACTTTGCAGTCAATCCCTGCCTATCCCTGCCCACAAGTAACCATTGTTCTGATTTTTCCTCCACCATAGATTACTTTTGCCAATTCTTAAATTTCATATAATTGGAATCATACACTCTGTGCTGTTTGGTATAAGGTTTTTTTTCAGCATGGTATTTTTAAAATGCATCCATGTTGTTATGTGTATCAATGACTCATTGTTTTTTATTGATTAGTTTTATTCCATTGTATAAATACACCACAGATAAGCTCTTCTATTGATGAACATTTGAGCTGTTCCAAGTTTTTGGCTATTATGAACAGAGCTGCTATAAACATACTTATACAAGTCTTTTTGTAGACCTATATTTTTATTTCTCTTGGATAAATATGTATGAGTAGAATTGCTGGGTCATAGGGAAGGTGTTTATTTAGTTTTATAAAAAACTGCAGACCATTTCCCAAAGTGGCTATACCATTTTACCTTCTAACTGACAATATGTGTGAGTTCTAGTTATTCGGCATCATCACCAGCATTTGGTGTGGTTTTACTTTGTGTTTCCTTGATGATTAATATGTTCAGACACTTTTATGTCTTACCATTTGTAGATCTTCCTTTCTGAAATGTCTGTTCAGATTTTTTGTAATTTTTAATTAGGTTGTCTTTTTATTATTGAGTTATAGGAATTTTTTTTTTTTAAAGATTTATTTATTTGAGAGAGAGAGAGAGAGAGAGAACGTGAGCCAGGAAGGGCAGAGGGAGAGGGAGAGAGAATCTGAACAGACTCCATGCTGAGCATGGAGCCCAACACTGGGCTTGATCTCACAACCCTGAGATTATGACCTGAGCCAAAACCAAGAGTTGGACGCTTAACCAACTGAGCCACCCAAGCGCTCCTGGGAATTTTTTTTTTAATGTATCTTAGAATACCAGTCCTTTGTAAGATAGATGCTTTCTGAATATTTTCTCCCAGTATGTGGCTTGCCTTTTCATTTTCTTAATTGTCTTTAGATAAGCAGATATTTTTAATTTTGATGAAGTCTAATTTATCAGTTGTTTTCTTTTATGGTTATTGTGTTCTTTGACCTAAAGTACCTTTTCTCCAAGTTGTGAAGGTATTCACCTACATTTTTCTTCTAAAGCTTTGCGGTTTTAGCTTTTGTATTTAGAGTTGTCATCCATATTGAATTAATGTTTATAGTGCAAAGTACAAATTGAATTGTTTTTCATAAAGATAACCATTTTTTCTAGCATCATTTATTGAAAAGATTTTCCATTCCCCATTAGGTTGCTTTGGCACCTTTGTCAAACATTTGTTGAAGTGTAAGTGTAGATCTATATCTGTACTCTAGTCAATCTATTTGTCTCTGATGCCATCACCAATATCTTGATGACTGTAGCTTTGTACTTAGTAGGTTCTTGAATTTAGGTGTGAATGAGTTCTTCCTTTTTTGAGTTACAGGATCAGAAGCTCAGTCACTTCACTTGTGTTGGTTCCTGTGAAAGAGTAGTCTTCATTTCTTACCCCTTTTCTAATTAGAAAATTAAATAGTTGAAATTTTTTTGTTCTTACCTGTGAGAAAAAGTTAAAATTGCTTTTTTTTGAGTTGTTGATAAAGTTGTTTTCAGATTGTTGCTGTTCTATAATTTATCCATTTCCCCTCTTCCCCTTCTTCTTTTTTTTTTTTTTTTTTTTTTGCCTTGCAGTGAAATCTCAAATTTCAGTCTGTCTTCCCTACACACTGAGGGAATTTTATTTTTTTATTTTATTTTTCTTACGATGAAAACTTTTAAGGTTTACTGTCTTAGCAACTTGCAAATATGCAGTGTAATATTATTGAGTATGGCCATCATGCTGTACATTACGTTTCCGTAACTTATTTATTTTATAACTAGAAGTTTGTACCTCTTGATCTCCTTCACCCATTTTGCCATCCTCCTCCAAACCTCCCTCCCCTCTGGGCAGCTACCAGTCTACTTTTTGTATCTATTACCTTTGTTTGTTCATGTGTTTTTTAGATTGCACATGTAAGTGAAATCATAAGGTATTTGTCTTTCTCTGATGTATTTCACTTAGCAGAATGCCCTTAAGGCCTATCCATGTTGTCACAGATGGAAAATTTCATTCTCTTTTATGGCTAAGTAGTATTCCATTGTGGATATATACTGCATCTTCTTTATCCATTCATCCATCCATGAACACTTAGATTGTTTCTGTATCTTGCTATTGTGAATGATGCTGTAGTGAACAGAAGGGTGCATATATCTTTTCAAGTTAGTGTTTTCATTTGCTTCAGATAAATATCTGGAAGTGGCTCTGCTGGATAATATGGTAGTACTATTTTTAATTTTTTGAGGAACCTCCATACTGTTTTCCATAGTAGCTGCACCAATTTACATTCCCACTAACAGTGCACAAGGGTTCCCTTTTTCCACATCCTTGCCAACACTTGTTATTTCTTGTCTTCTTGATAAGCCATTCCAGTAGGTGTGAAATGTTATCTCATCGTGGTTTTATTTGCATTTCCCTGATAATGATGCGTGTGGTATTGAGCATCTTTTCATGTACCTATTGGCCATCTGTATGTCTTCTCTGGAAAAATATCTATTCAGATCATCTGCCCCCCGCTGTTTTAAGATTATTTGTCAGAGAGAGAGAGAGTAGAAGGATGGGGAGCGGCAGGCAGAGAGAGAAGCAGGCTCCCCACTGAGTAGGGAGCCCATGTGGAACTTGATCCCAGGATTCTGGGTTCATGACCTGAGCCGAAGGCAGATGCTTAACTGACTCATCCACCCAGGTGTCCCCATCGGCCCATTTTTAAATCAGATTGTTTTTGTTTTGTTATTGAGTTACATGAGTTCTTTATATATTTTACATATTAATTCCTTATCAAATATATGATTTGCAAATATCTTTTCCCATTCAGTAGGTTGCCTTTTCATTTTGTTGGTGGTTTTCTTCCTGTGCAGAAGCTTTTTAGTTTTTTTTTAATTTATTTTTTAAAGATTTTATTTATCTGAGAGAGAGAGAGAAAGAGGGAGCAGAGGGAGGGGTAGAGGGAGGGGGTGAAGCAGACTTTCTGATACGCAGGGAGCCCGACATGGGGCTCAATCCCAGGACTCCAGGATCATGACTCAAGCCAAAGGCAGACAATTAACTGACTGAGCCACCCTGGCACGCCTCCCCCCGCCCCTTTTAAAGATTTTATTTATTTATTTGAGACAGAGCAAGAAAGCGTGCACAGGTGCATGAGTGGGGGGAGAGGGAGAAGCAGACTCCCTGCTGAGGCTGCGGAGGCTCCATCGGCTCCATCCCAGGACCCCAGGATCATGACCTGGGCCAAAGGCAGACATTTAACTGACTGAACCACCCAGGCACCTCTGCTTTTTCGTTTTGATATAGTCCCACTTGGTTTTTGGTGGTTTTTGTGTGTGGCTTTTTGTTTGTTTTTTGTTTTTTTGTTTTGTATTTTTGCTTTTGTATGGAAACGTTTTCTTTTTAAAGCTATCAGGGGCACCTGGGTTTCTCAGTCGGTTAAGTGTCCAACTCTTGATTTCAGCTAAGGTCATGATCTCAGGGTTGTGGGATCCAGCCCGACTTTGGACTCTCTGCTCAGCACGGAGTCTGCTTCTCCCTCTCCCTCTGCCCCTCCCCCTATTCGTGCACAGGAGCTCTCTGTCTCATTAAAATAAATAAATGAAATCTTTAAATAAAAGTAAAGCTATCAAATGACCCCTTCTTCAAGCTTTTCTTATTCAAACCTCTTACTCTTACTCTTCAGTGAAACTGTTCTGTTTCATCAACTTAATTAGTCCAATGGTCTTGACCGAGCACATCAGAATATCAGGAAGAAAGTATTGAGGGAAAGGCTATTTAATTTAAAGTTTTTATTTTATGCCCGCATACAAGAGTAAATACTGTGAGATTCCATTTATATGATGTTCTACAAAGGCAAAATTAACCCATAGAGATAGAAATTGGAAAACTGGTTAGTTCTTAAGCAGGTGGGGGGAGGCATTGACTAAAAAGGGGCAGAAGTTTCTGGGGAATGAAAATGTTCTGTATTTTGATGGGACTGGTAGTTACATGGGTGTATCAACAAATTTTACACTTTTGTTCTCCTTAAATTATGTGCAGATCATTCTTTGTAAATTATATCTGACCTAAAAGTACTGGCAAATAAAAATACTAGTCTTGGCTCACTTAAAAAAGTTTTTATTTTAATTGCAGTTAACATATCGTGTTATATTAGTTTCAGATTTACAATATAGTGATTCATCAATTCTGTACATCACCCGGTGTTCATCATGACAAGTGCACTCCTTAGTCCCCATCACCTATTTCACCACCTCCCTACCCAGGAAGGGCAATTTAATTTTATTTATTTATTTATTTATTTATTTCCCCAGGAAAAGCGATTTTAAAAGATTGGTCTTAGTCTTGGCTAAGAGTCACTACTTTATTAATCTTTCCCTTGACTCCCTATTTTTCTCTTAACTGCCAATAAAAGCATTTCCCTAAGATCTTTCTTTGTCACCATTCTCACAATTTAGTTCTTATCCTTGTGCTATGCTATCTTCTCTTGATCTCTTTAAGTTCTTCTATTAGGGATTTTTAGTTAGATAGCTCACTGTCACTTTAGCTTAACACAACCAAAACTGGAATTTTCTTTAACAATAAATTGCCTTTTTCAATTTGCCTTTTACAGTTGTAAATCTTGCTACCATTTCCTTTCAGAAAGCCTCATATGTTTATCTTTTCTCTGTTTTCATTGCCACAACCTGGTCAGGGGCCTTAGTACTTTATGACTAGGTGCTGACTCATCTCTAAAGCTCTAGGCAGTCTCTGGTCCATTTCATCTCACATGTTGTGCCAGACTTGTGAAGTCCTTTAGTTCCGCTCTAAAGGCATCCCTCCCCTGCCCAAAAACATTATTTTTGTTTTCCTTAATTATAGTTTTTTTCTTTCTTTCTTTTCACACCTTCTCTAAATTCCTCATCTCTTTTTCTTTTCATTATTTCTCAAACTTCCTCCCCTTCAGCGTAGTTGGCTTTTTTCTTGCAGAAGTGTACCATGGTCACTCACTTCCTGTGCCTCATTCTCACTTCTGAGTCTGAGCTCCTGTTTCTTTTGTCAGGAATTCCCTGCCCTCAACCCTCTGTGTTTATCCCAGGTTCATCTTTTAACATTCCTCCATCTGTACCCTATACTCAAGCCATGATCATCTGTTCTCAGTTCCCTGGACAGTGACTTATTTTCCACTCACCACCTCACTCTATTTGCCAAGATGTCTCACAACTCCAGACTTAACCCATTCTTTAAGAACCCATCACAAGGGACACCCGGGTGGCTCAGTTGGTTAAGCATCCAACTCTTGCTTTCAGCTCAGGTTGTGCGTGATATTAGAGTCGTGAGATGGAGCCCCACGCCCAGTTCCGTGCTGGGCACAGAGTTTGCTTGAGCTACTTTCCCTCTCCCTCTGCCCCCTTTCCCTGCTTGTGCATACCTCTCTTTCCCACTCTCTCTCTCAAATAAAATCTTTAAGAAAATTAAAAATAAAAATCACAAGTGTTAACCTAGTCTGGCAAGCCTCCACTAATCTTATCCTCTGAGAAGAATTAAGCAACCCATTGTGTCCCACGGTAACTTGCACTTACCTAGATTATATGTTACATTGTCTTGTTTACTTATGTATCTTTCTCCCATATTAGTCTCTACATTTTTTGAGTGTATGAAGCCATTGGGTCTTACTCATCTTTTAGTATTCATCAACAGATACTTGTTGAGTGAGTGAATGAATTAATGAATTTGGGGTGATTGGAAAACTTTTCCTTAGCTTAGAATAATTGAAAATTCACAGAAGCATAGTATATTTAGGACAGTGTTCTCAGACTTTTAGCAGTGAAATCCCGTTTCCGATAAATCTTATGCAGAACTCGAAATGGAAAGTATAAGCTGGTATGTGAATGTGTTTCTTTGTGCTGAGTAAATGGACAAGGTCAAGCAGATATAACTCAATTTAAAGAGTTTCATATTTTATAATGATAAAAGGAGATCTTAATTGTGTGCCTGTTTTGTTTTTTCATAATAGTAGGCCAGTATTATCAGTCTTGTCCATAATAGAATTATTTGTAAGGCTGAAAAATTAGGTTCTCCATTTAAAAAAAAAAAGTTCTTCAGCGTTACAGGCTTCTCTAATATTCATCAGAGTGAATCTATTTATACAGCCTCTATATGATTACAGTTACCTGTCAAACAAGAAGCCGTCACACAATCTTTAGATGGTAATTAAAAAAACATGCTCACAGAAACAAAAACTTGTACATAAATCTTCATAGAATCATTATTCAATATAGTAGCTAAAGGGTGGAAGTGTTCTTCAACTAATGAATGGATGAATACAGTGTGGTATATAGCCATATAGTGTGGGATATTATTTGGCAAGAAAAGGAAAAAAAGTACCACATTCAGGATGCCTGGGTAGCTCAGTTGGTTAAGCATCTGTCTTCACCTCAGGTTATGATTCCAGGGTCCTGGGATCAAGTCCCACATCAGGCTCCTTGCTCAGCAGGGAGCCTTCTTCTCCCTGTGCCTGCCTGCTTGTCCTCTTTCTGTCCCGCTCTCTATCTGACAAATAAGTAAATAACATCTTAAGAAAAAACTATTAAAAAAAAAGAACCATATTCATTACTACAGCACTGATGAACCTTGAAAGCATTATGCTAAATGAAAGAAACCAGTCACAAGAGATTACATGTATTAGTACATTCATATGAAATGTCCAGAATAGGCAAATCTATAAAGATAGAAAATATGTAAGTGGTTGCATACAGCTGGAAAGAAATGAGGAATGATTGCTAATTGGTACGAATTTTATATTGGGGATGATGGAAATGTTCTAAAATTGTGATGGTTGTACAACTCTGTGAATAGAATAAAAATCATTGAATTATATACTTTAAATGGATGTATTATATGGGAATTATATCTCAAAATTGTTAAAGATGTATTGAGCAGTCATTTAATGTGGCTTGTAAAATAGTCTGATGTCATAGGGTTACAGCTTTAGGCAGCTCTTGGTAAGTAAAATATTCATGACTATTGCACAGTTTCTTTCCCTTTTTTATGCCCCCCCCCCCACTTCCGGGCATTTTTACGAGAAGGGAGGTTAAAGAAAGAATGAAAATAATCCAGTTAGCAACACTTAGCCACTTAACAATGGCTGTCCGAAAAGCTTTTAAATTGAGAATATTTTCCCTGAAAGGAAGTTTGTGAGATTTGGTATTCCTTAATTAAGTTAGTTTATATTTGCTGATAGGTTTCTCATTTCACCAAACTACTGTGTCGGCATTCCGTGTAATTTTCTCTTAAACTTACTGGATATGTTTAAAGGATAGGTAATTTTGTTCATCTTAGAAGACTGTGTGTGTGTGTGTGTAGTTGACACACCAGTGTTAGTTTCGGGTATGTGACATAACAGGCAATGTAGTCAGTGGTATTGTGATGGTGTTGCATGAAGACTGTCTTAAAGAATACAGTGCTAATGATTAAAGTTCAAAGTTGGGAGATTTTAGACGTTTATTTCGTGTACTGAATACTAAAATAATACTAGATATTGTGAAACTCAAAATTGAAACAAAGCTTGCTGTTGCCCTTTAGTTTACAGACTACTTGGGATTGATGTCCTTAATGATTTTTTATTTCTCTTTTTTAATAGGTCACTACTGTTTTTAATGAAGTCACATCATCTTTCGATTTAAATCCTCAAGTGTTACAGCAGTTAGATAGTAAACGACAGCAGGTCCACATGACAGTTACAGAGACCAACCAGGAGTGGCAAGTGCTGCAGTTGAGAGTGCATACTTTTGCTGCATGTGCAGTTGTGAGTTTGCAGCAGCTTCCAGAGAAATTAAATCCTATCATAAAGCCTTTAATGGAGACAATTAAAAAAGAAGAGAATACACTAGTGCAAAACTATGCAGCTCAGTGCATAGCAAAGCTGCTTCAGCAGTGCACAACAAGGACGCCCTGCCCCAATTCAAAAATTATTAAAAACCTCTGTAGTTCACTTTGTGTGGACCCATATCTGACTCCTTGTGTCACATGTCCAGTACCAACACAAAGTGGCCAGGACAATTCTAAAGGTACATATCTAAACCTACATTTGGGGTAGAGAATTAACCATTTAAATTTGTTTTCATTTACTGTAGGTATCATTTAAGCATAGATCCAGTTTGTGTGTGAGCTTTTTCCCATTTTGCATATTGGTAATCAAATAACAACTGTCTAAACTCAGACTATTCATAAGGGACCTGAAAGACCTGATATTTCATATAAGATGACTGAAATCTATGAAACCGTTGTTAACCCTTGCCCTCTCTTTCCAGACCATCATTACAAGGTTTTACTGTTTATGGGGCTAGAAAACTTAATGTATCAAATGTTGAATAAAAATTCTTCCTATAAAACTCTGGTTTCTCTAATTTAGTGCATGTCTTATAAGTGAACTCTAATTACCTTCAGCAAATAATGCATAGCCATTCTGATTTCATCTGGAAAATAAGAATTGCTCTCTGCAGGCTAGTATCAAGGACTGATGTTTCTTTACATGCCTTAGTCCTATATGTTTAATTTTTTGTTTGTTTATAAGATTTTGGAAAAGCGAATTATTCAAATTGTAATAGATTTACAACTTTGGTGCAGTGTAGGTCTTAAAAAAACGTGAACAAAGGAGGAAAGTGACATTTTGAATATCCTCATCTTAAAACTGTAATATATCATATCATATCATATCATATCATATCATATCATGTATCATATATCTCCCTCCCTTCCCTACCGCCAACCCCTAGTGTTATTTGAGCCAGTAATATTTTACAGTGGTCGATAATTCTGAATTTATGGTGACTGTGGACATTTCTTTTAGAACGTGCTTGCAGTGTTTTTTATTGTTTTTTTTTTATGCCTAGAAGCATTCATTTTTTAAAAATTAATACACTTTAACTTCAGTCAAAATCATTCTTGCATGTTATAGTTCTTGTTAACATGATTCTACAATTTTATAATAAGTATGGTCCTATGCAAATATCAAAATATTTAATGTTGTAAATGATTGACTATTTTGTTACCATTTCATTGGCTAAAGAAAATGTCATTAGCTTATAAAAATTGAGACTGAAAAACATAGTTTTAAAAATATGTCATATCTCTTTTGGAGCAGGAAGTATTTGGGCGCACCTATATTATTCTTAAAAAGTTATTTAACTTTTTTCCTTTTAGGATCCAACTCCGAAAAAGATGGTATGCACCATACGGTCACCAAACACAGAGGTATAATTACACTCTACAGGCATCAGAAAGCTGCTTTTGCTATCACAAGTAGGCGAGGTCCTACCCCCAAAGCAGTAAAAGCTCAAATAGCAGATCTTCCTGCAGGAAGTAGTGGAAATATCCTTGTTGAACTTGATGAGGTAAATAGTTGTTTTGGGTTTTTCTGACTACTCTGAATTTTAAACAAATACCTTATAGATTGAGAGCTAAATTGTCATATGAGCCTCCATTATTATATTTTTATATTTTTAAGTGATAGAACTGGAGTTAATCTTCTGTAGTTACCCCCCAACATGATCCAGAAAAACTGCAAACTTCTTCAAATTTCTGTTGGTACTAGTTTATAGGTGTTAAATAATTATCACCTGCTTGGCTTTTAGTCAGCCTGGAATTTATTAAATGTGTGGTATGAGGTAGGGATCTAAATTTATTTTTCCATATGAACAGTTAGTTATCCACTGTTGAATCCTTTCCTCCCTGACTTAAAATGGCATCTCTGTTATATGTCATGCTTCATATATGTGAGTATCTATTTGGGCTTTCTTTTCTGTTTCAGTGGTCTACTTGTCTACAGTACAGTCTTCTTTAAGGACAATTAAAAAGTGTTTTTTGAAATGTTTATAGTCATAGTATTAACGGTGGAATGATGCTCTAGGAAGCTCTTTTGGTTAGCATGACATAGAAACTTACCTGAGTTCAGCAATAAATTATCAATGCTAAAAGACATGTGTCTAATATATTTCTGTAAAATATGAATATTTTAAGTTTCTTTTAAATAAAAATCACTTTCTTACCTGTATTTCTTTTAAAATATGCTATGAATGAATTTTTTTCTCTGATCCTATTCTTCCCATAATAATTTTAATAAAAACTTTACTGTGATTTTGGAATTTATATCTATGTTTTACATAGTTCTTCCTTAAAAAATAATTGTAAAAATCTATGCATCTTTCTGGAGGGACAGTTTTTTTGTATTACAATGAAATTATTGACAAGAGGTTATTAATCTTGTGATTAGATTAAACAGATGCTTTTATTGTATCCTTTAAGTGAATATAAATATAAGGACAGATTGTTTTATCTCCTTATCTTCTCCCTGGCTGGTAAGTTTCTTTGGGGCAGGGAGAGGGGAAAAAACCATCACTTAGAACTACCTCTAGAAACTGCATATTCTTCTTTTCCTTACTTTTCAGCTCCAAAGAAGTATTTTACTTTGGATGGAAGAATCTAATTTGGGGTTTTATGCCCATGTAAATTTAATTATTAAAAGACATTTATAGTGATAAATATGTTTATAGTTGGTTAATGGTAACACCATGAATTCTTAAATGGTGACTTTTAAATTCTGTCAATAAAATTTCAAATCCATTATACTTTTTTTTTTTTTAACTCTCTTATTAACTAACATTTCATTTTAGGCCCAGAAGCCTTACCTGGTACAGCGAAGAGGAGCTGAATTTGCTTTGACGACTATAGTGAAGCATTTTGGTAGTGAAATGGCAGTGAAGTTGCCACACCTCTGGGACGCTATGGTTGGTCCACTGAGGAATACAATTGACATAAATAATTTTGGTGTGTACATATTTTTCTGAGTTGGACTTTGAAAAATTATTTGCAAGGTGATACACACTTAAATCAATATATTTTAATAGATGGAAAGTCCCTCTTGGAAAAGGGAGATGGTCCTGCCCAAGAATTGGTGAATTCTCTGCAAGTTTTTGAAACAGCAGCAGCCTCAATGGATTCTGAGCTTCATCCCTTGGTAACTAACTAATGCAAGTGTAGTTTTCTTCTAATAAAACAAGTGATTTTATTAAAAAGTCTTAAGGCTTAAAATGTATAACTTTGGTGTCATCCCTAGTAATTGCATTTTCTTTTATGTGGTATAACTAGAGTCCTTTATTGACAGCACATTTCTTGTGGGCTTTGTGGCAGAGTTGGGTGCATGAATGTTAGAAAACTCACTTTGAGAGTTTTGAATATGGAGCAGTGGGGACAGGGCTCTAATGACACAGAAGCCAGGTGTAAACGGAAAGAAAGTTACAGCCCTGTTAATTTATGTCATATTTAGTAATACAGCTCCAAGAAAGGAAGAGCACAGGTAATAACACTTCTTCCTAAGATAAGTGTAAAGGTAGAGGAAGTTACCTGCCTGAGATGAAGCTAGTCAGTGGCAAAGAAAGAACACTGGTTTGTGTTTTTTGACTATTAAAATAAATATTTCTTTTAAAAAAAATTGTGACCGAGGGAGGAGAAAAATAGACTAGAGAGTTTAATATCTGGTTTTTCCATAGAAGGAAGCAGTATTCTTTCCATATAACTCTGCAATTTATAGTGCTGTTATGTGTGCTAGCTCCAATTCCCTATTCATATCTAACAGAAAAGGGTGAATCTAGAAGAAAAAGAAGAGCAACCCTTTTCTGTTTATATATAGTAATGAAGTTACATCTTTTTACTTGTTAAATTTTGCTGATTTATCATTAGAGAAGGGCAGAATCCATCTGTGTGCTCTCACCCTTCTGTGATCAGCTTAACATTCATCTGAGCTGTAAGGTCAGCATGGACCTGACTCTCGTTAAGATTTATCCTGGTACTCCATGCAGTAGGCATTTATTAATGAGATATATCATGTTCTTGTGATCATAATGCCTATGGTAAGCCAGGAAGTGAAAGTGGGAAATAGCTACCAAAGGATGGTGCCTAGAGCAAGATCAGGATCACTCAACCCAGTGAATAGAAAGTATATATCTAGGGGTACCAGGCTGGCTCAGTTAGAAGAGCATGTGACTCTTGATCTTGGGGTCATGAGTTCAAGCCCCACATTGGGTGTAGAGCTTACTTGAAAAACAAAACAAAACATATGTACCTAAACCTAAGCCAGAGCTACCAAATTGGGAGGGGACTGGTGGTGTGTCATTTCTCCAACCTCAGGAGAATCTTACAGGTACCTTTTGATGTGCACCCTGATGCCTTAAGAGAAAAGGAACAGAGGAGAAGTTATGCACCTTTAATTTTAAAAAGAGTTTCAGTACCTTAGGTTGGATTTAGATTAATTTTTTATTGAGGATGTTTGGCAATAATGGTTGGGGTAATTGGAGATATTCTTGGATTTAGTTATTTAGAATATCAAGATCCTCTGAGTATGGGCTATAATAGTTCTATTTTAAACAGTAGATCCCCTAATGAATATTCTGATTGTCTTAAACTTTTTCTTTTAGTTGGTACAGCATTTGCCTCATCTTTATACGTGCCTTCAGTATCCCAGCACTGCAGTGAGGCACATGGCTGCTCGTTGTGTAGGCGTCATGAGCAAAATAGCTACCATGGAAACAATGAATATTTTTTTGGAGAAGGTTCTTCCATGGCTGGGAGCAATTGATGACAATATCAAACAAGAGGGTGCAATTGAAGCACTTGCATGTATCCTTTTTTATTTTTACAAACTTTAGAAATTATGTTCATTTTATTTAAGGATGACTAAAATAAAATTCATTAATTCATTTAAATATTCATACATAACCTGTCTTATTCCAAAAAGAAAACTACTTTGTTATATCTTATTTTGAAGTATCTTTATATTACATTATAAATACATTAAAATGTATTTACATTTTATTTTGAAAATTTTTACATGGAGAGTTTGAAGAACTCTAATTTTAAGAGATCTTTTTTAATAGGCAAAAATAATTTTAGGTACTTTATGAAATGTATTTCTGGTAACTGATCTATTGGTTTATAATCAGTGTTGTATTAGTACTAATCAGACACTATGTAGTTTGTATTTTATAAACATACTGTACTTTCAAAGTTCATTATGTGGGTGGAAAATGACTAACTGTACTAAATAACTAGAAATATACAGGCAAGCTTTTTGCTATGGGTACAGCATCCATTGACATTCTTTAACTTGAAGTATCTGAAAGATATTTCTAAGAGTAAGAAATATGGATGGAGATCAAATCAGTAGAAACTCTGGTTCAGAAATGCTGAGGATTGCAGGAGGACTGAACTTACTGGGCCCGGCTGTGTCCAGTTGATGATTGTCCAGATCCTGGTTGGATATTTGGAATTAACCTTTGAGTGACATTGAATTCTCCCTTGCTTGCAGTGTAACTCATTTTATTTTGGTACTGGAATTCTAGCAACTTGTAAGAATTTCTCTGTGAGAAAAACCTGATTAAAACTTCCTCCAGCCTCTTTTAGGTGAAAAACCCAATTTTATAGTCTTAAGAGAAAGTTACATAGTATTTACAAAGGAGGAACAGTTTACAAATGCTGTTATAATTGAATCATAGATCTCAAGGGACAGTCTATTCCCTCATGATATAGATGAGAAAATGGAGAACCATTTTAGAAGTTAAAATCTTGATATATCAGTTTGTGAAAACATTTACCTCAGAACAGTTTGGAAATTTCCTTAATAACTTACTCAGGTGTAATGGAACAACTGGATGTTGGTATTGTTCCCTATATTGTCCTTTTAGTTGTGCCTGTGTTGGGAAGAATGAGTGATCAGACAGACAGCGTAAGATTCATGGCTACACAGTGCTTTGCAACACTAATTAGACTCATGCCACTTGAGGTAAGTTGAAATACTTGGTTTACAGACTTAATGTTTTCTATAACTTCATCTGTAATAATTGTAATTCTTTTAAAACAATGTCAGGTTAAAAAAAAATCGTGAATATGTTTATTTTTCCAAGCACTAGGAATCTTATACTTTAATGGATGGAGATATATATATATATATATATGTTTTTAACATAGGGTTTTAAGTAAAACTATCATTCCTAAAAGAATGATCATTTATTGATGCTATTCTAGAAACAGAATTACTGTTCCTAAGTATCCCTGGTAACATCTAGGTAAAGAATCTGTGCCAATGTTTACATGAAAGGTAAATGTGAGAGATGGTAAAAGAAAGTGTAAAAAGCAAATGAAGTGTCTGTGGGAGTGTGGAGAAAGCAGACTAGAAGGTTGGTTGGAGAATTTTGGAGTATATTCATGGGCCAGAAATAAAATATGTGGCCAGTACAGGAAATAAAAGTGGCTTGAAGCAAGGGAAGGACCAGGACCCTGCCACCAAACTGCTTAAAATATTTCGATGGGATTTTTATAATTCAGGAAATAAGTAAATACACAGTTGATCCATGTTTTAGTATCAGTACTTCTCTTTTTTGGCCAAATAGTATTCCATTGTGTGAATGTACCACATTTTGTTTATCCACTCACCAGTTGATGGACTTTTGGATTATTACCACCTTTTGACTATCACAAGTAATGCTATGATGAACATGCACTTACAAGTCTTTGTGTGGATATATGTTTTTATTTCTTTTGAGCAGATATCTAGAAATGGAATTACTGGGTCATATGATGTTGAACTTTTTGAGAAATTGCCAAACTGTTTTCCAAAGTAACCGTACCATTTTAGATTCCTACCGCAAACTATGAGCATAAGTTGGATAGCTTCTATAAAAAACAGTTCAGCTATGCCTGCTGAAGTTGAAGATTCCCATCACAATAACTCAGCAAATTCATCCTAGATATATAGCCTACAGAAATTCATACACATGTACCAAGACATATCTTCAAGAATATTTATCATAGCATTATTCGTAGTAGTCTAAGACCACTCAAATATTCATCACTGGTGGAGTAAATATGTTAACTGGATGATAATGGTGATGATGATACTACAAAAAATGAACAAAGTAGAAACACAGCAATATTAATTTTTAACATAAGATTTATTTTTTATGAAGTTCAAAAATAGTTAAAAGTACATGGGATGCTGGGGCGCCTGGGTGGCTTAGTCATTAAACGTCTGCCTTCGGCTCAGGGCGTGATCCTGGCATTCTGGGATTGAGTCCCACATCAGGCTTCTCCACTGGGAGCCTGCTTCTTCCTCTCCCACTCCCCCTGCTTGTGTTCCCTCTCTCGCTGGCTGTCTCTCTCTCTGTCAAATAAATAAATAAAATCTTAAAAAAAAAAAAGTACATGGGATGCAAACTTAGGTGATCAAGGCATAAAGAAAAGTAAGAAAGAGGTTGCCGTGAAAGTCAGTGAAGTGATTACCTCTAGGGGAAAGGAGAGTGGGTTGTCACTGAGAAGGAGCATATGGGATCTTCTAGGATTGTGGCAGAGCTATTTTTTTTTTTTTTTTGATCTGGTAATGGTTATAAAGTTGTTTTATAAAACTGTGCATTTATTTATATATTTCTCTACATGGTTTATTCCACAATAAAAAGTAATAAAATAACTACCATGACAAAAAAAAGAAATACTAGACTATGGGTGCCTGGGTGGCTCAGTGGGTTAAGTGTCTGCCTTTGGCTCAGGTCATGATCCCAGAGTCCCGGGATCGAGCCACTCCATCAGGCTCCCTGCTCAGCAGGGAGTCTGCTTCTCCCTCTGCCCTTTACCCCACTTGTGTTCTCTCTCTCTCTCTCAAATGAATAAATAAATCTTAAAAAAAAAATACTAGACTACTGTATTGAAAGACACAAGTCATTTCCAGAATAGTTTCCATCCTCTGCTTCCTGGGTCTTATTAGTATTTTTAAATTCTTGGTCCTTGCATCATCTTATTTGTAAACTGAATTTGTTCTCTTTGGCTCTTTTCTGCTTTGGAATCAGTAAGTGATAGGAAACCATCATGTATTCTTTGAGGAAAAGAGTAGATGCTAAAAACAGTGTTTTAGGGAAACTAACAACTGAAAGCTGTTAGGAAAATCAGTTTAGTAGCTATTTATGGATTAGAATGGAAGTACCCCAAAACAGAGCCCAATCCACTATGAGGTGATAAAGTCTTTTTTAGATTTTATTTTTAAGTAATCTCAATGCCCAGTGTGGGGCTTGAACTTAAAACCCCAAGATCAGGAGTCACATGTTCCTCCAACTGAGCTGGCCAGTTGCTAGAATCTTTTTTTTTTTTTTTAAGGGGAGACTGACAATATTTGATAAACAGATTGTCAAAGTAAAGAGACTTTGACCTTTACAGATTGAGAAAAGATTGGTAAAATTCTCTTTAATGTCAAAAATACAAGAATGTGCTCTGTATTTTACTTTTGGCCATGATAGAAACACAGGGACCAGGGCACCTGACGGGCTCAGTTGGTAGAGCATGCAACTCTTGATCTCAGGGTTGTAAGTTCAAGTCCTACATTGGGTGTACAGTTACTTAAAAATAAGATCTTCAAAAGAAAAAAGAACAACCAGATATATCTTCCCATCTTAACTAGAAGACGAAACAAAATGAATCAGGTAGTGGTTTTCAGATATTAAACAACAAGCAACATAGGATAGTGATTCATGAGAGAAGAGAAACAAATGAATTGTCCTAGCTTGCTGCCTGGAGTGAGTTTCCAGGCCATAGGATAGGGAAGTGAAACTTAAACAGAGCCTCACAGTCTCACCAAGTTGAATGGTCAAGAGTTCAGAGTGTAGATAGGACAAAATGGCTAGAATTTGCAAGGCAGAGTACCCAAGAAGTACTAGCGGCATGGAGAAGAAACTTCAGAAGTCACACCAGGGCTGAGTATCTGGGCATATTTATATTTGAGACTAGAAGAAAAGGATGATTAAAGGCATAGGTGGAGCTCACAAAGGGCCAGGAATAGTTTGTGTTTCCACCAAACTGAATCAGAAGACCTTCCACCATTTAGAGCATTAATTATAGTCCTTAGAAGTCTATTGCCTGTGTAGTGGGATCAATTAGCCCTTAGCAAAATGTTTATTTGGACCTACCTTAAGGAAGCTTTAAAATAAGCCTTAAAGGGGGGATTAAAATGATTTCAAATAACTTCAGCTGCATCCTAGAAAATAACTCTAAAATAGTAAAACCAAAAAATCCAGCACCCAACCACGTAAATGATGTTTAGCACCCATCAAAAAATGACCAGGTATGAAAATATATCCAATAACATCAAAAAAGTCAGTCAATAGAAACAGACCCTGAAATGACCCAGATAATAGAAATAGTAGGCAAGGACAGTAAAATATACCCCATATGTTCAAGAAAGTAGAGAAAAGCATGAATGTAATGAGCAAAATGGAAGATAAAAGAACAAATTGAACTTCTTGAGATGAAAAAATACAATTATAAGTAAAAACACTGGATGGAATTAATAGCAGATTAGATACTACAAAAGAAAAATTACTGAGTTTGAAGATGTAGCAGTAGAAACAATATCATGCAAGTATATTCCTGTTCCACTCTGTCTTGATTTCCTCTGTTACATCTTCACAGAAAGAACATGTACTTTTCTGAAATATACACTGAGGAGGATTCAGGGAATATCAACCTTGATTTTGACAAAAGCTCTAATTCCCTGCACTATTAGTAACTGTTACTGATTTTATAGGAATTGGAATGAGGAAGATATTCATAGGAAAGGTTCCTGGCACTGAGTAAAATTTATGACTCTTGGGCTTAGGGTTTCGTTGGTAGGAAATGGACCTCGTTATATGGCCTTATAGCTGGTTGTCACCTACTAAAAATTCCATGAAGACAGATGTTTGAAAATTTTGTTATTTCTTTGTAAAGCATTGTGCAGAAAGGGCTCATTTTGATGATTATCATTATGCTATTAGATGTGCTAAAGTGTTAGTTTCTATCTTACTAGATACAGTTGTTAATTCCAAAACCTTTTGAAAATATAACGGGTAGTTATTTTTAAGACTCAGTGTACACATCTCATTCCTCCAATACTATTTCTCATGTTATATGGAATATGTATTTTAATTGACTTTAATTAAAATTCTGTTTCCAGAATTTTACATTTCTTTCTCTACCACCACCCCCCCTACCGAATTTGACATTTCTTAACTTTAGAGACACCACAGGGCAGTAGTTTTCAAACTTTTTGGTCTGAGGATCTCATTACATTCTTAAAAACTAAAGACCCCAAAGACCTTTTATCATATTTTCTATAATGGAAATTAAAACTGAGAAATGTAAAAAAAGATTTATTAATTCATTTAATAAACCCATCAGATGTTACCATCAGTAACATTTTTAAATGGAAAATAACTTTTTTTCTAAATTGAAAATACATTCGTGAGAAGAGTGATATTGTTTGACATGTTTGCATATCTCTTTTATGCCTGGCCCAATAGTAGATAGCATGATTTTTTTTTTAATTAACATATAATGTATTGTTTCAAGGTTACAGGTCTGTGATTCATCAGTCTTACACAGTATTTGCAGCGCTCACCATAGCACACACCCTCCCCAGTGTCCATCACCCAGCCACCCCATCCCTCCCACCCCCCTCCACTCCAGAAACCCTCAGTTTGTTTCTTGAGATTAAGAGTCTCTTATGGTTTGTCTCCTTCTCTGGTTTCATCTTGTTTGATTTTTTCCTCTCTTCCCCTATGATCCTCTGCCGTGTTTCTCAAATTCCACATATTAGTGAGATCATATGATAATTATCTTTCTCTAATTGACTTATTTTCACTTAGTATAATACCCTCTAGTTCCATCCACATAGTTGCAGATGGCAAGATTTCTTTTTTTTTTTTTTTGATGGTTGCAAAATATTTCATTGTATATATACATACACCATACTTTCTTTATCCATTCATCTGTCGTTAGACATCTATACTCTTTCCATGGTTTGGCTATTGTGGACACTGCTGCTATAAACATTGGGGTCGTGTGCCCCTTCAGATTACTACATTTGTATCTTTGGGGTAAATACCCAGTATAGTGCAATTGCTGGGTTGTAGGGTAGCTCTGTTTTCAACTTTTTGAGGAACCTCCATACTCTTTTCCAGAGTGGTTATACCAGCTTGCATTCCCACCAACAGTGTAAGAGGGTACCCCTTTCTCCACATCCTCACCAACATCTCTTGTTTCCGTCTTAATTTTAGCCATTCTGACTGGTGTGAGATAGTGTCTCATTGTGATTTTGATTTGTATTTCTCTGATGCTGAGTGATGTTGAACACTTTTTCATGTGTTTGTTGGCCATTTGGATGTCTTCTTTGCAGAAATGTCTGTCCATGTCTTCTGCTCATTCCTTGATTGGATTATTTGTTTCTTGGGTGTTGAGTTTGATAAGTTCTTCATAGATTTTGGATACTAGCCCTTTATCTGATGTCTTGCAAATATCTTCTCCCATTCTGTTGGCTGTCTTCTGGTTTTGTTGACTGTTTCCTTTGCTGCACAGAACCTTTTTATCTTGATGAAGTCCCAGTAGTTCATTTTTGCCTTTGCTTCCCTTGCCTTTGGCGATGTGTCTAGGAAGAAGGTGCTGCAGCTGAGGTCGAAGAGATTGCTGTCTGAGTTCTCCTCTAGGATTTTGATGAATTCCTGTCTCACATTGAGGTCTTTCATCCATTTTGAGTCTATTTTTGTGTATGGTGTAAGGAAATGGTCCATTTTCATTCTTCCGCATGTGGCTGTCCAGTTTTCCCCAGTTATCTTTTTTCCATTGGATATTCTCTCCTGCTTTGTCGAAGATTAGTTGACCATAGAGTTGAGGGTCCATTTCTGGGCTCTCTATTCTGTTCCGTTGATCTATGTGTCTGTCTTTGTATCAGTACCATACTGTCTTGATGATTACAGCTTTGTAATAGAGTTTGAAGTCTGGAATTATGATGCCTCCAGCTTTGGTTTTCTTTTCCAACATTCCTTTGGCTATTCGGGGTCTTTTCTGTTTCCATACAAATTTTAGGATTCTTTGTTCCATTTCTGTGAAAAAAGTTGATGGTGTTTTGATAGGGATTGCATTAAATGTGTAGATTGCTCTAGGTAGCATAGACATTTTCACAATATTTGTTCTTCGAATCTATGAGCATGGAACGTTTTTCCATTTCTTTGTGTTTTCCTCAATTCCTTTCATGAATATCCTGTAGTTTTCTGAGTACGGATTCTTTGCCTCTTTGGCTAGATTTATTTCTAGGTATCATGGTTTGGGGTACAATTGTAAATGGGACCAACTCCTTAATTTCTCTTTCTTCTGTCTTGGTGGTGGTGTATAGAAATGCAACTGATTTCTGTACATTGATTTTATATCCTGCCACTTACTGAATTCCTGTATGAGTTCTAGTAGTTTTGGGGTGGAGTCTTTTGGGTTTTCCACATAAAATAGCATATCACCTGCAAAGAGTGAGAGTTTAACTTCTTTGCCAGTCTGGATGCCTTTTATTTCTTTTTGTTGTCTGATTGCTGAGGCTAGGACTAATAGTACTGTGTGGAACAGCAGCAGTGATATTGGACATCCCTGCCATGTTCCTTACCGTAGGAAAAAAGCTCTCAGTTTTTCCCCAATTGAGAATGATATTCGCTGTGGGTTTTTCATAGATGGCTTTTATGATATTGAGGTATGTACCCTCTATCCCTACACTGTGAAGAGTTTTAATCAAGAAAGGATGCAATACTTTGTCAAATGCTTTTTCTGCATCAATTGAGAGGATCATATGGTCTTGTTCTTTCTTTTATTAATGTAGTGTATCACATTGATCAATTTGCAGATTTTGAACCCACCTTGCAGCCCAAGAATAAATCCCACTTGGTCGTGGTGAATAATCCTTTTAATGTACTGCTGGATCCTATTAGCTAGTATTTTGGTGAGAATTTCTGCATCCATGTTCATCAGGGATATTGGTCTGTAATTCTCCTTTTTCGTTGGAGTCTTTGTTTGGTTTGGGGATCAAGATAATGCTGGCCTCATAAAATGAGTTTGGAAGTTTTCCTTCCATTTCTATTTTTTGGAACAGTTTCAGAAGAGTAGATATTAATTCTTCTTTAATGTTTGGTAAAATTCCCCTGGGAAGCTACCTGGCCCTGGGCTCTTGTTTGTTGGGAGATTTTTGATTACTGCTTCAATTTCCTTGCTGGTTGTAGGTTTGTTCAGGTTTTCTATTTCTTTCTGGTTCAGTTTTGGTAGTTTATACGTCTCTAGGAATGCATCCACTTCTTCCAGATTGTCTGATTTGTTGGCATATAGTTGCTTATAATATGTTCTTATAGTTGTTTGTATTTCTTTGGTGTTGGTTGTGATCTCTCTTCTTTCATTCATGATTATATTTATTTGGGTCCTTTCTCTTTTCTTTTTGGTAAGTCTGGCTGGGGGTTTATCAATCTTACTAATTCTTTCAAAAAACCAGCTCCTGCTAGTTTCATTGATCTGTTCTGTTCTTTTTGGTTTCTATTTCATTGATTTCTGCTCTGATCTTTATTATTTCTCTTTTCCTGCTGGGTTTAGGGTGTATTTGCTGTTCTTTCTCCATCTCCTTTAGGTGTAAGGTTAGGTTGTGTATTTGAGAGCTTTCTTATTTCTTGAGAAAGGCTTGTATTGCTATATACTTTCTTCTCAGGACCACCTTTGTTGCCTCCCAAAGATTTTGAACAGTTGTGTTTTCATTTTGTTTCCATGAATTTTTTAAATTCTTCTTTAATTTTCTGGTTGACCCATTCATTCTTTTGTAGGATGCTCTTTCACCTCCATGTATTTGAGTTCTCCCCAACTTTTCTCTTGTGATTAAGTTCAAATTTCAAAGCATTGTGGTCCAGAAATATTCAGGGAATGATCCTAGTCTTTTGGTACTGGTTGAGACCTGATTTGTGACCCAGGATGTGATCTATTCTCAAGAATGTTCCATGTGCGCTAGAGAAGAATGTGTATTCTGTTGCTTTGGGATGGAATGTTCTGAATATATCTGTGAAGTCCTTCTGGTCCAGTGCATCATTTAAAACCCTTATTTCCTTGTTGATCTTTTGCTTAGATGATCTGTCCATTTCAGCAAGGGGGGTGTTAAAGTCCCTTACTGTTATTGTATTATTGTCAGTATGTTTTTTTTTTTTAATTTTGTTATTAATTAGCTTATATAATTGGCTGACCCCATGTTAGATCTTCTTGTTGGATAGACCCTTTAAGTATGATATAATGTCCTTCCTCATCTCTTATTATATAGTCTTTGGTTTAAAATGATTTATCTTATATAAGGATTGCCACCCCAGCTTTCTTTTGATGTCCATTAGCATGGTAAATGGTTTTCCACCCCCTACTTTAAATCCGGAGGTGTCTTTGGGTCTAAAATGAGTCTCCTGCAGACAGCATAGCAATGGATCTTGTTTTTTAAACCAATCTGATACCCTGTGTCTTTTGATTGGGGCATTTAGCCCATTTATATTCAGGATAACTATTGAAAGATATGAATTTAGTGCCATTGTATTGCCTGTAAGGTGACTGTTACTGTATATTGTTTCTGTTCCTTTCTGGTCTATGGTACTTTTATGGTCACTCTTTGCTTAGAGAACCCGAGAACCCCTTTCAATATTTCTTGCAGGGCTGGTTTGGTGATCACAGATTCTTTTAGTTTTTGTTTGTCAGGAAGCTTTTTATCTCTCCTTCTATTTTCAATGATAGCCTAGCTGGATATAGTATTCTTGGCTGCATATTTTTTTGTTTGTTTGTTTAGTACCCTAGATAACTTGATTCTTGTATTTGCTTGGGCGTTCACTCTGTTGTAAAATGTTTCTTGGGTTGAGGTATATGAAGAAAGTCAAGCCTCAGAGGTAGGTAGTTGGAAAAGTAAGCAGTATTTTGACAACCTTTTCAAATAATTGTAGATATTCTTTTATCTGATAGCATACCAAAACTCAAAAGGAGCATACCAAAACTCAAAAGCTTATTAAATTTATATGCAGTGTGGAATCTAAAATCCAATCGATGAATGTAAAATCTTTCTGCATTAAAATTTATTGGTTTATCTTTTATCCACACATGTTTTTTAACATAAGTCTTGGTCATTTGGAAAATATTGGTTCACTGGGTAATCTAAATCTTTTATGGTGTATTGCGTCATAAAATAGCAAAAAATCACGGGGCACCTGGGTAGCACAGTCATTAAGCTTCTGCCTTCGGCTCAGGGCATGATCCTGGTGTTCCGGGATCGAGTCCCACATCGGGCTCCTCAGCTAGGAGTCTGCTTCTTCCTCTCCCACTCCCCTGCTGTGTTCCCTCTCTTGCTGGCTGTCTCTCTGTCACATAAATAAATAAAATCTTTAAAAAAAAAAAAAAAAGCAAAAAATCAGATTCATAGTATCACCAACAGAAATTCTTTTCAAGTATTGGGAAGCTTATACTTATGTTCAAGCTCACAATGCTATTTCTTTTGGAAGATTGAATTTTACGACTGACAACAAGTTATGTCAGTTGTTTTCCTTGAAGTGACAGATTTATTTTGAGAAAATGTTGGCCATGTCGCCAAGTCAAAATAACTATAGTTTGTCCGTCCATCCAAGTAAAATGTTGTTCTATGAAAAATGGCTCATTCAGATCACAATTTAAACAGTCTCACAAGTGGTTTTCCTTAGCATATTGTATTTTGATAAGCAGGAAAAGTGCTTTATGTGAATTTCACATTTTGTTGCACAGAATGTTAAAAAGATGTGCATTCAAGGGTTGAAGTCTAATAAAATCATTTTTACTGCTTTAAGGGCATTCTTAGGTGAAACTGGCTTAAAAAAATGCTGGTGCATGGCTGTAACACAGTGACTACTGGTACATTTAATGCTGTTGCCTCAGTTCTTTCTGAGACATAAGCAGTTTTGCCCATCATTATCTTTGCAGCATCAGTGTAAATGTCAACACAGTGAAAAAAGCAGTGTCTTTCCTTTATTTAATATGAAATAGTTTTTTTTTTTTTAAAGATTTTTTATTTATTCGACAGAGATAGAGACAGCCAGCGAGAGAGGGAACACAAGCAGGGGGAGTGGGAGAGGAAGAAGCAGGCTCATAGCGGAGGAGCCTGATGTGGGGCTCGATCCCACAACGCCAGGATCACGCCCTGAGCTGAAGGCAGACGCTCAACCGCTGTGCCACCCAGGCGCCCCAATATGAAATAGTTTTGACCTCAGTGATCTTTGAAAAAGTCTTAGGGATTCTGAGGGGTCTGCAGAGTACATTTTGAGAATCAGTACCCTGGGGCATCATAACACTAAAATTGAGAAGCGTCAATAACGGCATTGTATTTAAAATAGTTTACGGCTTGTGTCTGCCTCTTTATCAAGTAATGCCTGGTGTAGGGAAAAAAGTTGCAACAGTGTTCTTTAAAATACCTCAAATGTGTTTATTTAGTAGTCCTTTAGTACTTTTATTTTTATTTTTTTAAAGATCTTATTTATTAGAGAGAGACAGCCAGTGAGAGAGGAAGAACACAAGCAGGGGGAGTGGGAGAGGAAGAAGCAGGCTCCTAGCAGAGGAGCCTGATGCGGGGCTCGATCCCAGGACTCTGGGACCACGCCCTGAGCCACAGGCAGATGCTTAATGACTGAGCCACCCAGGTGCCCCCCCCCATAGCACTTTTAATACCTGTCAAATTTAAACTCTATTGTCCAGTCTCTAAAATTATTTATTATTGGAGCATACTTCCTCTGCTCCCGCCTCCCTGCTGGTGTGCTCACTCACGCATTCTTCCTCTCAAAATCTTTTAAAAATATATTACTTATTACTATTACTTATTTTAATTTATTACAGTTTTTGAATTATTCTCCATATTTGCATTTTGATAAGATTTGAAATTATTCATAATCTGAGTATGAAAAAATTAACTGTGGTAAATAGTTTTAATACCCTTTAAAAAAATCGCTTCAGGCAGGCATTCCAGACCCTCCAAATATGTCAGAAGAACTAATCCAATTGAAAGCCAAGGAGCGACACTTTTTGGAGCAATTATTAGATGGGAAAAAATTAGAAAATTACAAAATACCCGTACCAATCAATGCTGAACTCAGAAAATATCAGCAGGTAAAGTTTTATGCTTATCTTATAAATAGTGATTATTCCTTTGAATGTACCTTGAAGAGTTTTTAAAATTGACTTAATGAAAGCTTGTGTTTAGTGTCTTGTACCCATTTGTTTCTCTTTTGTCTATAAAAATAAAGATTTTTGGTCTGTGCATACATGTTTTACAAGAAAAAATTTTTTATGATCTGTTCACATTTATAATTTTCCTCTTTCTCCCAACCTTTCAGGATGGTGTGAACTGGTTGGCATTTCTTAATAAGTATAAGCTTCATGGAATTCTGTGTGATGACATGGGTTTAGGAAAAACTTTACAGTCCATCTGCATTCTAGCAGGAGATCATTGTCATAGGTAATTTAAACTATTATTTTTTAAAAAGAGTTTTCAGATGCTATAAAATGCAAACGAGCTATTAATTCATTGTGTTTTATTGTTGTAAAGGGCCCAAGAATATGCAAGATCAAAATTGGCAGAATGTATGCCACTTCCTTCCTTGGTTGTTTGTCCGCCAACATTAACAGGTCACTGGGTGGATGAAGTAGGTAAATTTTGCTCCAAAGAATATCTCAATCCATTGCACTATACTGGACCTCCTACTGAAAGAATAAGGTAAGAACTATACAACAAAAAATGTTTAATCTTTTGTTTTAAGAACTTTAGGATAAAATTTATTAAAAATGAATTCTAGTTTTTTTTGGTTGTCAGAAACTTTAACTTATTTAATAAGAAAGATGAATATACATTATAAAGATATAATCAGTAAGACTCATCAAAGTTTAAGGACTTCAGCCATTGTTAACAGTCAGTTGGGTTTTCTAAGTATCTGACCTAGGAATCAAGCCATTCTCTGTGCCCTTCTTGGGAGCCTTGTGATCATAGCATATCTATCTCTTAGAGCTCCCTCATCTCCGAAATGCTTTTGCTTCACAGTAGCTCCTCTGGCTGCCCTGATACCATAGCATTGCTAGAGTTCTATTAGCTTTACTCTTTCTCTCTTTCACTAGTACATCCTTTATGTTCCTAAATACAAATTTTGAAGAGCAGAATTTCATTGGTTTCAGGTCATCTTTTAAAGCATGGAGAGTCATAGGTTGCTGATTAGTTCATAGATTTGCTGCTCCTCTGTATCTGTAATAGCTAACATATGTTGAGCATTTATTAGCCAGGCATTATTCTTAGTAGTTTCACATTTATGTAAAATTGTGTATTATGTATTTGCACAATCACCATATGAGGTATGGTTATTATTTTTGTTCCCAGTTTGCAAATAAAAGCCTAAGACATGGGGCCTGGGTCTGAGGTCATAAAGCTAATTAAATGGGCAGAGTGAGGATTTGAACACAGGCAAGTCAACAGCTTGCATTTTTAAAAGACTTTACTGTAGTGTCTGTCAGAATTTATTCATTTAAAAGTACAGAAACTCAAACTAGCTGAAGCAAACAGGAAACTCATTAATTCACTAAATTGAGAATTTCAAGGGTGAATTCTTGCTTCAGGTACATCTAGATTGCTCTCATTTGCTCTTCCTCCCCATATATAGCTTGTTTTATTGGTCTCTGCAGTTGGTGGATAAGATGACCATAGATAGGGGCACCTGGGTGGCTCAGTAGGTTGAGCATCTGACTCTTGATCTCAGCTCAGGTCTTGATCTTCAGGTTGTGAGTTCAAGCCCCGTGTTGGGCTCCATGGGAGTATACTTTAAAAATTAAAAAAAAAAAAAAAAAAAAAAAAAGATGACCATAGACACTCTTAGCTCCACATTCTCCTAACTTGGCAGCTGTTGTAAATAGAGATCTTCCCTCTCCCATCATGATTATATATGGAGATAATGCTAAGTGAAATAAGTCAAGCAGAGAAAGACAATTATCATATGGTTTCACTCATTTATGGAACATAAGAAGTAGGAAGATCGGTAGGAGAAGAAAGGGATAAAGAAAGGGGGGGTAATCAGAAGGGGGAATGAAGCATGAGAGATTATGGACTCTGGGAAACAAACTGAGGGCCTCAGAGGGGAGGGGGGTGGGGGAATGGGATAGGCTGGTGATGGGTAGTAAGGAGGGCATGTATTGCATGGTGCACTGGGTGTTATATGCAACTAATGAATCATGGAACTTTACATAAAAAACCAGGGATGTACTGTATGGTGACTAACATAATAAAAATATTATTATTATTATTATAAATAATAAATAAAAATAAAATAAAAATTAAAAAAAAAAAAAGACCACAGACAGTCTTAGACCCACATTCTCCTAACTTGGCAGCTGTAGTAAATAGAGATCTTCCCTCTCCCATCATGATTATATCAATACTAGAAATGACTGACTGGCCTTGTTTGGGTCATGCTCCCAAACTAGTCTTTGTGGTCTGGGGATAAAATATCGTGAATAGCTCACCCTGATTCAGTGCATCTGTTCGGTGATTAGGGCACATGTGACTTCCCCTCACCCCCCAGGACAACATGAAGTTTAGAAGGAATAGGGCCTTTAAGGAAGAGGTGTTAGCAAATAAAGTTAAAGTGTCCCCCCACCACAGTGTGAATCAGGTGCCCATCTCTTTTCTAGTCAGACTGAATTAGGCTAACAAGGCCAAGTCAAAAGAAGAATGGTCTTCAAGTGGCAGGGTCATGGATGTAGAGTAAGCAGAAAGGAATGTTGGACTTAGTAGGCACATTGAAAACACCTTGTAAGATGGTAGCAGTCGCATCCCCTTTGAAATTATATTACAAACTTTGCAGGTTCCTTGCTTCCTAATCTTATTTCTTTTTAAATACAGGTTACAGCATCAAGTAAAAAGGCACAATCTGATAGTGGCTTCATATGATGTTGTGAGAAATGACATAGATTTCTTTAGGTAAGAATTAAAATTTTTTTCTTTAGAAAAACTTAGTGTCAGATTTGAAGGAGAGTTAGTTAGTATTTTCCTGCCTGAAAGACTCTTCAGATAGTTCTTGCCATATACTAAAAGATGCTAAATTTTTTTGCTTATTCTCCCTTAGGAATATTAAATTTAACTACTGTATTCTTGATGAAGGCCATGTCATCAAAAATGGAAAAACAAAATTGTCAAAAGCAGTAAAACAACTGACTGCTAATTATAGGATTATTCTTTCCGGAACACCAATCCAGGTAATTATTTACTGTTCTCTCTCTATTTATTTGCCATGTGGAAGGAAGGCTGGACATTTGGTAAAGAAGTATTTTTCTTTACTTTTCTTTTCTTTCTTTCTTTTTTTTTTTTTTTGTCTATAGGAATGATAATTTCCAGTAATTGTGTTTTATAATTGTTCATTTGGTATGTAACAGTACCTGAGCAAACTGGGTTTTAAAAGCAATATGAAGGGATACCTGGGTGGTGCAGTTGGGTAAGTGACCGATTCCTGGTTTCAGCTCGGGTCATGATCTCAGGGTCATGAAATTGAGCCCGCGCTCAGGGTGGAGCCCACTTGAGATTCTCTCTCCCTCTGCCCCTCCCCACCATGCTTGTGCTCTCTCTCTCTCTCTCTGTCTCTCAAATAAATAAATCTCTTTTTTTAAGATTTTATTTATTTGAGAGAGAGCACAAGCAGGGGGAGGGGCAGAGGAAGAGGGAGAAGCAGACACCCCACTGAGCTGGGAGCCCAATGTTGGGCTCGATCCCAGGACCCCAAGATTATGACCTGAGCTGAAGGCAGACGCTTAACTGACTGAGCCACCCAGGCGCCCCTAAAATAAATAAATCTTAAAAAAAAATAAAAAGCAATGTGAAGAGCACTGGGTGATGTATGGAATTGTTGAATCACTCTATTGTACACCTGAAACTAATATAACACTGTATGTTAACTATACTGGGATTAAAATAATAAAATGTGATTTTAGGCTATGTAAATAGAAGTCTTGTGTCCAAAGTATGGGAGACTAATCAGACTTCATTCCACACTGGCCATTCTCCTTCTGTGGATTTACACTACAATCTGATTTAACATTGAAAAGCTAGAGCTGATTCAGAGGGAATCATCATATAGTAGAGGTATGGATACCTGGGGTTAGGAGGGAATTGGAAGAGATTATAGAAGCTTGTTTTGGAAGAGGACAGACATGGGTAACTTTATAGAAATCTGATACTTCTGAGAGATTCTTTTATCTTCTGGAGGAATTGGTTGCAAATGTTCACACCTAGCTTGGATAGCCAACTCTAATGGGAAGATACCCTTCATCATTCTCCAGAGAGTAGAAGGGTGAACACCAAGTGACATCTAAGACTCCCTCTGATTCTAAAAAACATTGACAGTTCTTTATTTACATCTTTGTTACTTTTCTTTTAAATTTATTTTTGGTGATGGAGTGATTATTGTGTTAGGGTTTTGTTCATTAAGTGAACGCTTTTTGTTCACAATATTACTTTCATAACAAGTTTGGTTTTTTTGTTTGCTTAAAGGCCCTCTTTCTTTCTTCCTTCCCCACCTGAACATTTTAGCTCTGAAGCTATGAGGGTTTCTGCACTGAAGACCCATGGTAGCCCAGAGTTAGGAGGCAGAGCCTAAGTGGGATTAGAAGTGTCCATATGGGAGGGCAGCCTACCATGGTGAACCAGAGCCTCAGCAGGATGAAGAGGGTTTCTGGAACGAGATAAGGGGGTGGGATGGTACCTTAGGATCCACACATACTGGGAATGCATCTAAAATGAAAAAGTGCTGATTTCTTTTTTTTTTCTTTCTTCCTTTTTTTTAAAATGAAACTTCGGCCATAGAATTGGAAAGAACCTATGCCTGTTCGTCATGACCCTTGAATAATGGATAGACTTGACCTATAACGAAACTCTTCTAGGTTTTCCTTAAGAAATAGTGATGTTGGCCAAGTTCTTTAAATCTTGCTGTTAATTTTAGTGTCGAAGATACAAGATTCAGAAACATACTCATCTTTCTGCTCCTCTGTTTATTACTTGATAGATGCTACCAGTAGGATTTAAACACTATGGACCAAGGCTTATTCTGGTAGAAGAGACTTGAAAATTCCACCCAATAGGATAGAATATTTTCTCCAAGGATACTGATGTGAATTTTACACATTAAAATACAGACTTACACAATATATGTAAAATATGTGTGTGTGTGTGTGTGTGTGTGTGTGTATATATATACATACACATACACATATATATATATATATGTGGTTGATTACCCCTGATGTATGTCATCATAATGGACTTTCATTAATATCCATTTTTCAAGTGTAAGGAAATAATCCCAGTACAAAAGATAACTGATGTTCCTTTCTTATATTCAGAATAACGTTTTGGAGCTGTGGTCATTATTCGATTTCCTCATGCCAGGATTTTTGGGGACTGAACGCCAGTTTGCTGCTCGATATGGTAAACCTATATTAGCAAGTAGGGATGCTCGAAGCTCTAGTCGAGAACAAGAAGCAGGTATGAAAAATATATAATTCTATACCATGCAAGTGACTATAACTTATTCCTAACTTTTTTGAAGCCATTTTCTTTTACTGTTAACAGGTGTTCTTGCAATGGATGCACTGCACCGCCAAGTCCTGCCTTTTCTTTTGAGAAGAATGAAAGAAGATGTTTTGCAGGATCTTCCACCCAAAATTATTCAAGACTACTACTGTACTCTTAGTCCTCTTCAGGTTAGAAATCTGGTGATTGTGGTTGTTGGTGGTATGTTTATTAGAATGCTTTGAAAAAGCCATACAACTATTGAATAAAGGGGATTAGACTTCGGCTTTATCACTGAAATCTAGCTTCTACTTTCATAGACTTTAGGAATATTCTGTTCCAAACAGGTAGAGATAGGATCTGCATGAACCCATTTGGACATGTGGATATACATTTGAATATATGCATTTTTGGTTATGGCATTAAAATAAAAACCAGTATCATAGTTGCTTTCTTACATGTTGAATTAATCCAAAAAATTGCAAGGTTAAACTGATTAAAAAATGAGCCAGTGTTTATAAGGGCAAAAATCTGCCTGTAATGTCGTATCTTCACAATGACATTATAGGTATTGTCAATCCCCATTTTTGCAAATAAGGAAAGGGAAGCTCAGAAAATTTAAGTAACTTGCTCAAGGTTACACAGCTAATAAATATCAGGGCTGAGTTTCAAACCTGGGAAGTGGGACTGCATCCCTTTAAAAGTACCGTTGTATTGCCAGTATTTTTTAAGGCTTTTGTACAGTTCTGATTTTGTACAGAGACCATTATCAAAGGAATTTATTTTATTTATTTTTTTCCAAAGGAACTTACTGTATGCCTTTCCCTGTGTAGTATTTTGTGAGGGGAAACTATCCCTTGTCTTAGTAAGACATGGCCAAAATCAGAATTTTCTGTTTTAACTTTAGGTTCTAGGTTAGTTTGAATCCATCCATTTCAGTATTATGAGTTGATTTAGTATGGTAAAATGAGTAAAAGATACACAGACACACCCAGAAACTTACTCTTTCTTCTCTTATCTGTACAACTTGAGTTTAGAGCTTAGCAGGACACTAATCTAGATGCTGAGGTCTCTGTGATCCTTTATATTATCTACCTCATCTCTCTGGGTCTCCATTCCTCATTTGTAAAAACTGGATTAGGATTTCTGGAAAGGAATATTTTAGGAACAATGAGATGAAGACTTTTTGAAGTACAATAGAGAAGAGGTGCCATATGAAAAAAATCCATGGTAGGGGCACCTGGCTGGCTCATTCGGTAGAGCATGCAACTCTTGATCGCGGGGTTGTGAGTTTGAACCCCACGTTGAGTACAGAGATTACTTTAAAAAAAAAATCCATGGTATGATGGTGGTATAAAACACATTTAAGTAGCCTGGAGGAGAGAAGCTGGGAGGGAAGTGACATTTGGCTTTATTTTGCATTTATGGGTTTTTATACTGACTTCTGTTTTTTAGCACTCTAGATTTTCTTCCCTTTCATAGTGTTTTAGCATGTACAAGGCAGGAACCCAGACCCCAAGGAAATGCTTCAACGTTCATGAGTTCTCCTTTTAGGTAGCAATAGTATTCTTTTTACCTTTTTTTTTTAGTTTTATTTCAGAAGTAATCTCTGCACCCTACCTGAGGCTCGAACTCATAGTCCTGAGATCAAGAGTCACATGCTCAACTAACTGAGCCAGCCAGGCACCCCAGCAATAGTATTCTTTTAAAAGTTGGTCTTTGGAATGTACTTATAGGGTACCACATAACTTCACTTAGAGAAGATTTTCTCACTTGTAAAAGTTCAGGTTCTCTTTTATTGGTAATGTATTTATCTTCCTCAACAGAGTAGAAAAATTGAGCCTAGGACTGTTTGACTAGTTTTTAATATTTTAGCAGCCAAGCTTAATGTGTTATACTTGTTCTAAATGTAATTTTAAAGGAATTTACCAAGATGCAGTGGATAATTTGTGATCAGAAGGAAAGCATAGGTATCATACTTTCTTTAATGAGGGTTGGTTTAAATTACTGCTCTTATTGGCATTTGCTAGCTATGCTTTGAATAATTGAAAATATACTTACTGCTTTGGGGGGGGCAATTTTACAGGTTCAGCTCTATGAGGATTTTGCTAAGTCTCGCGCCAAGTGTGATGTTGATGAAACAGTTTCTTCAGCTGCACTTTCTGAAGAAACTGAAAAACCAAAGCTTAAAGCTACAGGCCATGTATTCCAGGTATAGATTATAGTCTTCTTTTTAATTCTTGAAGAATCATGTTCTTCAGTGCAGCAATTTTTACATGGAATACTGAAGTGTATGGGTTTATTTAAATTTTTTCAATATCGCATATACATTGTTGAAAATAAAAGTAATATATTTTCATATTTATAATTAATATTAAAATTATACAAAATGCAGTATATTTTTGTATATTACATGAAGAGTTTTAGAGAATCTTTTGCTTTTACATTAAAAAAATATTGGAATGCCTGCTATAAGGCAGTAATTTCTGTAAGGTCAGGGTTTAATTAAAGCAGTGGAAAAAACAAACTGCTTCCTTTGTAACATTGAAAAAGGAGTAAAAAAGTAAAATATGTATTATATAAGAGAAAATAAAGCAGAGTATGGGGTTACACAGTATAGGAGTTGTTTTTCATAAAAACCACAGGATCAGGAATGGCTTCGTTGAGATGACGACATATGAGCAGAGATCTGGAGGATTGAGGCATGCAGATATGTGGGGGGGGGGGGAGTGATTCCAGGTAAGGATACCAACAGTACAGACGTCTTGAGACATGTATGCCTCATGTGCTCAAGGGAATAGCAAATGAAAAAGAGAACGTGTCAACTTGGTCTTTCTGTCCCTTTTGAAATATTCCACCATAGAAAATCTTCCCAAACCCCTTTTTCACCAGTAAATTAAATACTGTAACATTTTTAAAGATAGAAGAGGAGGGGAAAGGTAGTTGTGAAGGCTCATACCTCTACCACATATTTTTTTTTTAAGATTTTATTTATTTGACAGAGACAGCCAGCGAGAGAGGGAACACAAGCAGGGGGAGTGGGAGAGGAAGAAGCAGGCTCCTAGCAGAGGAGCCTGATGTGGGGCTCAATCCCAGAACGCTGGGATCACGCCCTGAGCCGAAGGCAGACGCTTAACCTGCACCACCCAGGCACCCCACTCTACCACAGTTTTTTTTTTTTTTTTTTTAAAGATTTTATTTATTTATTCGACAGAGATAGAGACAGCCAGCGAGAGAGGGAACACAAGCAGGGGGAGTGGGAGAGGAAGAAGCAGGCTTATAGCAGAGGAGCCCGACGTGGGGCTCGATCCCGTAACACTGGGATCACGCCCTGAGCCGAAGGCAGACGCTTAACCGCTGTGCCACCCAGGTGCCCCTCTACCACAGTTTCTATCATAGTGTCCCGGAGTCTCTTGAGCCTTGTCAGTGGAGCTTTCTAATACAAATCTCAAGACCCAAATCATAAGCCAAGTAAAAGGCAAGAGAAAGAATGTAGCTTAATTAAAGAAGGACCGTATAGGGTTCTGATTCTTAAACACAACCACTTGAAATAACTACCTTGTTCCACCTTCCCCTCTCCCTGACTTGCTGAATTAGAATACTGTGTAGGGGAGAGATTTGCAGATTTATAAGGTCCTTGAGAAATTTTTATACCCACTGAAGTTTGAAAAAACCTTAGGAAATCTTTAGGAAATGTTGCCTTATTCCAGAAGCATCTGTAAGCATTATCAGGCACTTTGAATGGGAAAGAGGTCTTAATGCCATGAGAAGCTCATTGTCTAGTGATGGAGACATAAACTGTACAGTTTATACAAGCTATAAATACTCTCATATACTGCACAAGAAGCACAGATGAAGGCATCCCAGATGAGATATTTGAACTGGTTCTTGAAGAATGAGTAGTAGCAAGAAGAGGAAAAATGGCATTCTGTGGATGGAGTAGGATAGGAAAAGATACTGAGACATGGACATTTGTGGCATGTATGGACTTGTATATACTTCTTTTCCCCCTTGAAGGCATTACAGTACTTACGTAAACTGTGCAACCATCCAGCATTAGTCTTAACACCTCAACATCCAGAGTTCAAGAGTACTACTGAAAAACTGGCAGTTCAGAATTCTTCTCTTCATGATATTCAGCATGCCCCTAAACTCTCAGCTTTGAAACAGGTATGTAGGTCTCATGAGTGTTAGATGTGTGTTATACGTTCTTGATCTGTAACACTGGGTAAATTTGCTTTTCCAAAAGATTACTGATGTGTTTACCATTTATTTTTTAATTTGGTTTTTTCCATTTTTGGTATAGCTTTTTAAAAAACTGTGGTAAATATATATAGTATAAGATATGCCATTTTAACAATGTGTAAGTGTACAATTCTGTGTCATTAATTACATTCACAATGTTGGGCAGCTATCACCACTATTTCCAAAATTTTTCCATCACCTAAACAGAAACTGTACACCTTAAGCAGTAACAACTTCCTATTCTCCTTTCCTCCAAACCCTGGTACCCTCTAGTCTACTTGATATTGTAAGTTCTAAATAGATCACGTAAGTGGAATCATCCAATATTTGTGCTTTTGTGACTAGCTTATTTCTCTTGGTTTTCAAGGTTCATTTGTGTTTGTAGCATGTATCAGTACTTCATTTTTATGGCCGAATAATATTCCATTATTATTATGTATATACCACATTTTGTTTATCTAGCCATGTGTTGAGGGACACTTGGGTTGTTTCTACCTTTTGGCTGTTGTAATACTGCAGTGAACATAGGCTAATAAGTATCTGTTTAAACAGCCCCTCTTTTCAGTTCTTTTGGATGTAAACCTAGGAGTGGAATTGCTGGATCTTATAGAAATTCTATGTTTAACTTTTTCAGGGACTGTCAGACTTCTCCACAGTGGTTGTACGATTTACATTTCCGTCAGCAATATGCCATTGGTTTCAGTTTCTCCACATCCTAGCCAACTTTTTTTTTTTTTTAATAAATATTGTAGCCATCCTAGTAGGTATAAAGTGCTATCTCATTTTTGAAAATGCCTTCTAAGTTCTTGGATCATTTTTAAATTGGATGGTCTGTCCTTTGGTTGAGTTTTAAAAGTTCTTTTATATTCTAGATATTAAGCCTTTACCAGATACATGATTTTGCAAATATTTTCTCCCATTAGTATAGATTATCCTTTCACTTTTTTCAATAATGTCTTCCCTGGTTTCTGATGAGAAATCCAATGTTGACCTTATTGAGGATTCCTTTTACATGATGAATTCACTTTTCTCTTGCTGTTTTCAGGACTCTATTTGAATGGTTTGATTGTAATGTGTGTCAGTATGGTCCTCTGAGGTTTATTCGGAGCTGCCTACTCTGCCATTTTGCTCTCTTGGTATATAGCTTTCAGAAATAATGTTTTGAAAATTCTAAGATTTCAAAAGGTTAAACTTTTTAAAAGAACCAATTTCAAGCACCAAAATGTTGAGCAAATACATTTAGTTCTAACTCGTCTTAAAAATTAAGCGCTTACTATAAAATCTGGACTTTAGTAATTGTGTTTGCTCTCTGTAGTTATTCTGGCCTAAATTTCATTGAGAATGAACTAATGAAAGAAGATTTTAGATTTCATGTGGGTTAATATAGAAAATGTTACATAATGACATATGAAATCTAGGCATGTATCCTTATATCACTAAATGTAAAAGAATGGATTTTTACCATAAAATGGAAGAATGACTTACTGCCTTTAGATTGTTTATATATAGAATAGTTTTATTTGACCAAATTTTGTATATAAAATGTTCACAATTTTCTTAACATAGCTGATTTTTTTTTAAGATTTTATTCATTTATTAGAGAGAGAGCACTAGTGGGGAGGAGGGAAAAGAGAGGGAGAAGCAGACTGCCCCCAATGTGGAACTCGATCCCAGAACCCTGGGATCATGACCTGAGCCGAAGGCAGATGCTTAACTGATTGAGCCATCTAGGTGCCCACATAGTGGATACATTAGGTAAAGCCGTAAGATAAACTTAGTCAAGGAATCAGCTAATTAGATTTCCAAAAAATGTTTAATTTCATCCACTTTAATTATATGCTTTAGTTTATCCTTTTGCACATTATTTTTTTCCCCCTGCAGTTAGTACTTAAACTGATGTCTCATTTTAGAATGCTTCTTGTTATTCTGAAGTGTCTGGAATTAAAATGCTTAGGAACTCTGCAGCTTAGGCCCAGATTGTTTCCGGCCATACTTATGGAGTACTTTTCTAGAACCCGTCTTTTCCATTTTCCCAGGTCTTTTCAGCCATTCAGTCAAAGGTTCTGTCTTAGGGGAGAAAGAACTAGCTTGCTTTCATCTAAAATATGTCTGTTCTCTGAATTAGGGGAGAAGTCTTATTTGCTTTTTAAAAAATCTGGCACTAGAAATATAAACATGTTTATCAGCAAGTAATAGTGCCAGAATTATCTAATATTGCCAGAATTTTAAAATCTCAGAATACTGGATTGGTGAACTGAAACTGTAGGTAAAATTTAATTAAGCAAAGTCAGTTTTAAACTAAGGTACAGATTCTGTCAGACTTGGCAAACATTTCATGTAGTGTAAAGTTGAGTTTGATTTGATGGCAGGTTCACTATAAACTTGTTGTATGACTTAGTTACTGGTAAATAAAGCTCATATGATCTTGGGCGGGATTAATAATAATGTAATGGCCAAAATGAGAGCATCGTAGTTTCACTGTCTTTTTATATCTGTCACACCAGATTTTGAGTATCATTTATAGTTCTGAGCACTCTAAGTGGAAGATCAAAAGAATCTGGAAACCATCGTATATGAGGGCAAGATAAAATTACTCTCTAGGGAGGCAGCTGGCCTCTCAGACACCCATATCAGGTGGTCTTGGTAACCATTTTCTAGACTCTAGTAATCAATTTTTCAAGGCTGCAAACTAGATTTTGCCAGAATACTTGGAGTTCATCAGTCTCTCAGGGCAAACTCAGGTTATAAGACATTATTGGGAAAATGAGAAAGCCAGTTCTGCCAGACAAGAATATTTATGTCAGATGAGTTCATATACATCCAGTAGGATAGCTACACTGGAAGAAGATATTACGAAGATTGTATGGTAAGTGTGGACTTGGGAGAAGTTTTAGGTGGATGTTCTTAATATGACTCGTTATCTGGAAGGTTTGATATTGTTGCCTAAGGGATTAAGATAATTGAATGTGCGTGACACACATTCTGATAACTTCTCACTCTCTAGAATTCCTTTTATATAAAGAAGCCATGTAGAATGTTCCACTGATATCACAGTCTTTATACGTAGTACCACCCAGTTATACTCTCCTAAAACACCCCAGATTTTTAAGAACAAAGATAGGAATCTGATTGCAGATTTAGGGGTAAGGGATAGAGATAATTACATTTATCAGATTTCTTTAGTCTACCTGGAGGAGTTCCTTGGTAGTATACCCTATGTGTACTCTATATCAAGGAGGGGGGAAAGATTAGGGCAATCTAATTAAAATTTATAATTAAAATTTATAATTTAAGGGCTACTAAGGTAGAAGAGAAAGAACATCTGTTCTTCCCCCAGCATCAAATATGACAACCTACCAGGTGGGCTCATTAGAGACTCAGTGCCCAAAGTTTTTATTGGGTCTGATCATGTAGATTCCAAAATTCTAGACTCCCAGAAAGCAAGCCAGTCTCAGTATAATCATATTGTTTGCACAACAGTTCAAGCATAGTAGGCTACCCTTATCAGGTAGGAAACAATGGAAAGACTCAAAACGCAAGTTGCAAGATCTGTTTTAGCTAAGGACAGACCTTGCAAGTTGGACTTTCTAAGAAAAGCATTTCAGGTCTGTTATGTTAGCTTTTTTCTGCACAATACTCTAAGAGTTTTACATTGAATTTGGAGTTTACCTGGGTGGCCTTTTGGTTATCTTGCCCATCTGAGCTTTTGGTTTTCTAAGTAACTTTCAGGAGTAGAAAAGAGAAAGCCTCTTGCATTAAGATCTTACATTTTGGACAGAATTCACTATCTTATGGTCCTAGGAATGAAGATTAATACTGGGTACTTTAGTTTCCCAAAAAGATATCTACATGATTCTCTTGGATTTTGTTCACTTGTTCATTTATTGTACCTGTTGTGTGCCAGGCACTAAACCATGATGTAGCTGGAACTACAAAAGATCTACAGCAGCATAGTTCTTGCTGTTAAAGATACTGGTCGCTAGCTATAGTAGTAAGCTCAGGAATCCAGGAGATCTCACTAGATGCTTTTGGTTCTCTTTTTTGTAATTTTGATTTCTGCCAGATTGAGCTGCTCCATTATGTTTTCTTCATACTGTTCTTTCTTTTCTTTTTTTTTAATTAAGTAGGCTCCACAGCCAATGTGGGGCTTGAACTCAGGACCCGGAGATCAAGAGTCACATGCTCTACTGACTGAGCCAGCCAGGCATCCCCAGTCTGTTCTTTTATAACTTTTCATGAACCATCTTGCCAGAGATTTTCATTTCCTCTCTTTCAGATTTTATTTATCAGAGAGAGTGAGTGAGAGCACAAGCAAGGGGAGTGGCAGGCAGAGGGAGAAGCAGACTCCCCGCTGAGCAGGGAGCCCGATGTGGGACTTGATCCCAAGACCCTGGGATCATGACCTGAGCCAAAGGCACTCAACTGACTGAGCCATCCAGGCGCCCCATGGAGATCTTCATTTTTAATAAACATTTATTGAGACTCTAGTGAGCCTTGGGTAACTCAGGAAAGGGGAGAAGGGCCTATTCGAGAACCTCCTGAAGAGGTGTTCAGGAAATTCTAAGCCTGAACACCGCAAAAACTAGTTCCAGAGGGTGCAGGTTAACAGGTTACAGCCCAGAGTGCTGATCTGCTTCCCAGGTGACAGATAAGCTTAACCTTTCCTTACCACAGGAGAAGTATTTGTCACAGCGAAATGGGTTGCCTACTTTATTGAATACCTGTGTAACAGTTGATTCTTTCTTAAAGTTGCTGTTGGACTGTGGTTTGGGAAATGGCAGCACTTCAGAGAGTGGCACAGAGTCCGTTGTGGCCCAGCACAGGATACTGATCTTCTGTCAGCTTAAAAGCATGCTTGATATAGTGGAACATGATCTTCTCAAACCTCACTTACCCTCTGTCACTTACCTGAGATTAGATGGCAGCATACCTCCTGGTCAGAGGCATTCCATTGTTTCACGGTAAGTGGCTTCTAAAAGTCTTAGAAAGCAAGCTATAGTCAGTTATTACTTAAATAGACGTTTGCCTTATGAAACTTTCTTTGACTTAATATCTACACATGGGTTGAATTATACAATAACAAAACACAACTAAACCCATTTTAAAATACAGAACTCCAGAAATACAATTGAATAGTTCTAGTTAGAGAAAAAGCATGACAATACTAGGAAAGCGCTCTGAAGGGCATGGAAGAAATTAAAGGCATCAACAAAAGATAGAGACAACGACTTTCTCCCTTACCTTTTTTGGGGGTTAGGGTAGGAGGAAGCAAACAAGTGGCTTAGCTACTTGATCTCTAACATCTCTGTGTCTCTGCTGAGAACAAGTTGGAAGCCGGCCCAGGTAGGAAGCAGAATTGGTGAGTGCAGTGTTAAAGTGTGGTCTGCATTCTCTACTTTAGAAACCTCAGGGGTTGGGTTTTTAAATGGAAATTCCTAGGTTTTGTCCCAGACCTGCTGACTTTAAGAGTGAGGTGTTTGTTTGTTTTACAAGCATCTCTAAGAGATTGTTAGGCATAGTAGTATTAGAGACCCACAAAGGGGCTTTGGAGGCAGACAAACCCAGGTTTGACTCCTGACTCTAGACATTGTTCTGTTGGGCCTATTTATCAAAAATGATAATATCTATAAGGACAATGATGATATCCTTATGGAGCTATCGTAACAACGTAATGCACATAAAGTACAAAAGCCCATCGTTAGATTCATAGTGAGAATGGAATAAATGGTAGTTTGGTAATAATGTTAGTTTTTCTTTTTCCTAGAAGTTATTAGATGTCAGAACTTTTATCCGTATCTTCTAGGATTAGCACAATAGTAGCAACCCCCTCATCCTCTAGTTTTCCTGACTGATCTACCCTTTCGCCCAAATCTTCTGTCTCTACATGTTAAAGGTTCATAGTTGGGTTTTGTCTTAATTAGTGTTTAATTACATTTTTTTCAAGTTAGTTTTTATCTGGCATCCTAAAATACAACCCAGTTGACTTGTTTTTTGTGAAATTTCTAGAATACATTCTTTATATTACTGAATATATATGTACATTAAAAGAAGATCGTTTCATCTCAAGTGGTCACAGAAATGTCCACATATTTTTTTTTAAAGTAAGCTCTGTGCCCAGTGTGGGGCTTGAACTTACAACCCTGAGATCAAGAGTCATATGCTCTACTGACTGAACCAGCCAGGCACCCCCATATCACATTTTTTTTTTAAGATTATTTGAGAGAGCAAGCAAGCATGCAAGTGGGAGGAGGGGCAGAGGGAAAGAGACGAGAATCTCAAGCAGACTCCTCCTGAGCGTGGAGCTCAGTGTGGGGCTTGAGATCATGACCTGAGCCAAAACCAAGAGTTGGACACTTAACCTACTGAGCCACCTAGGCACCTCCCACATATCATAGATTTTTAAAGTAGTGTTCTCATTTGTGCTCTTTAAACAGTCAAGTTTATTACAGAAACCTTAGAAATGTACTAATTTTATTTTCTAATATCTATACTTTTAGGTTTAATAATGATCCATCCATAGATGTTCTTTTACTTACAACTCATGTTGGCGGCCTGGGGCTTAACTTAACAGGCGCTGACACAGTAGTATTTGTGGAACACGACTGGAATCCTATGCGTGATCTACAAGCCATGGACCGGGCCCATCGCATTGGGCAGGTAAAAAGTCATCACTCACAGGTGTTATCTTGTACCCTGGGAAAAATACTCACCCAAAAAAGCCAGGAAGTCATGGTTTAAGTTCCTTTTCTGATGCTAAGTGTTGTAACCTTAGGAAGTCATCCAATCTGTGGCACCACTTCTTCATGCATTAAATAAGGTACTTGGGCTAAGGAAACCTTGGACACTGTCCCTTCCTAATACTTAATTCTCTGCAAAATAAAATTTGAAGTTCATGAAGCCAGAGAAGGAAAATCCAATCCTAACTAGATAGTAGTTAAGTACTTGGTTCAAGTATGGAAGCCCCCTGCCTTGGTGAACCTCAAAGCTTATCAGTTTCTTTGTACTACAGTTGTTTAACTTCTTTTTGTCATTCAGAAACGTGTGGTTAACGTGTACCGATTGATAACGAGAGGAACGTTGGAAGAGAAAATAATGGGTTTGCAGAAATTCAAGATGAACATAGCAAATACTGTTATTAGCCAAGAGAATTCTAGTCTGCAGAGTATGGGGACAGATCAACTTCTTGATCTGTTTACTCTTGATAAGGTAAAGAACTTACACAATTTGCTGTATCTTTAATGTGTTCACAGACTTCCTGGGACTGCTTGGTGAAAGTATTAAAGCAGCAAAAGGCATTCACTTTAACTAGGCAACCCTTTGAGGGAATTTTTGATGTCCAGATAAAACTCTTGTTTTGACTTTCTGATTGCTGTCTTTAGTGTCTTGCCTCAAGGTTTCTTAGCCCTTTCCTGCTAAATGACAGCTATCACTGAAGTCAGCTAGACCTGGGTCTGTGTTTCTTGCCCTGCCTATTAACTCGTAACCTGTGGCAAATTAACTTGTCTGCTCAGAAACTTCTGTGCCCTTAGGAGGATAAAAATGCTGGTATCACTACATGGTTGTGAAGATAAAATTAAATAGTATATGTAAGCACTTAGAAAAGGTACTTAATATAGAGTCTCAATAAATAGCCATTATTGTTATTTTGGATGATGGAGCTAATACATTAGATAACAGTCCATAATCAAAAGATGCAACAGCTTAGAAATATGGGTATAATAATGTAAAACCAATAGTGTTGGATTTAAAGTCCTGCATAGGTTCAGAAAATCCACTGCACACTCAGTATAAATTATGGTGAGAAATGACCTTACATAATTAAACTAGCTCTAAGAATTGTAATGTCCAAATATGAGAGAAAGTAGTTCCATTGTACTCTGTGTTAAACCCACATTTAGAATATTATGTCTGGTGCTGGGTGCTGCATTTTAAACGGTAATTAATAAGTAAATACTCAAGAGATGGCCCAGGTAGAGGAAGGTTGTTCAGTCATGTCATGTAAGTAAGGTTGAATAAGATACATGTAATCTACAAAAAAGAAGGCTCAAAGAAACCTGGATTGCTATTTTCAAATAGCTTTTATTCTGTCTGAAAGAATATTCCTATGGGTGACTTTTAGCAAGCAGAACTGTGCGATGTTCCAAGGAAGCAAAAGCTATTGCCATAAAGGACTTTTTTGTGATAATTGGCAAAATTTTAATATGGACTGTATAGCAGTATTAAGTTTCCTTAATTTGATCATTATATGTTGATTATGTAAGAGAACATCCTTGTTCTTAAGAATATAGGATGATTCCTGTCTAGGGATAAAAAGGCATAATATCTACAACTTAACTCTCAAATGGTTTGGGAGAAAAGCTGATAATTTATTCATCTAATATATATACAATTAACAATGAGTATGAGTTCTTTGTACTTATAATTCTTCCTAAATAAAAAGCTTAAAATGATAAAACTGTTAGGACTGTGGGAAAATAGGTTATCTTATGAGATCACAAACCTGCACATCACTTGAAGTGTTTAACTCTGTTGAATGAGTGCAATGTTATTTCTGAAGTTCATCATCTTTCATTTTATCTTTCTGCCAATTTTTCTTAAGGATGGCAAAGCAGAAAAAGCTGACACCTCTACTTCCGGAAAAGCAAGTATGAAATCAATTCTTGAAAACCTGAGTGATCTTTGGGATCAAGAGCAATATGATTCAGAATACAGCCTGGAAAATTTTATGCATTCTCTCAAGTAACCATCAAATATTGTAAATGCAATTGCTGCTAGTTCAGTTATATTTCTGCTGATATTCAGCAAATTTCAAAGTTTATGGTGAACTTTTAGCTCAATGTGTAAATAGATCTGAAGAATATTCAGCATAACGCTGGTTCTTGTTTCACTGGGGGGAACAAGTTATTCTCAAATATTTGCACTGTATTAAATTTAAATGTTAATGTGAAATGGTTTAAATTTTACATGCTGAATAGCTGCAGAGCAGAGGAACCAAACCAGGTTTACATGTGCTACCATGAGGTGTTCTTACTGGGAACGAGCCTCCTATCTTTACATAGTCACTTTGTACAGGATAATATCCATGAGTACTTTAATGTTCATGTACATTTTTTCTTTTAAATAGAACTTGTTTTTATAAATGATTAAAAATAGGGCTTTTTTTGTATAAAAGCCTTAATGAGCCATAATTTTAAGAATAATGACTATGATATTGGTCACTCTTAGAACATGAAAATCTTAGACAATGAATTGAACCTGGCCCTTGGTGGAAACCTTTATATATTTAATGCAGATGCATAGTGTTTTTCAAATCTTTAACATCATTTTGTCAACTTTTAAAATATATCAACTATTCTAAATACAGGTAATGGTCTATTTAAGGCTATCATAACATCCTATTAATAGGGTGTTTTTTTAATTTATCTAATGGCTAGGATATAGCCAGATTCAGAGAACATATGTACTCAATAGGTTTCAATCATATATATATATGATTCATATATATATAATATATTTTTTGTAACTATGAACATATACAGTTTTCCAGAAGTAGATTTTACACTGTTTAGAATTCCAAAACCTATGGTGAAAAGACTGTTTATTGTAGTAATGCATGACCGAAGCATAAAAGGGAGAAATAATTCCTTTATATACACAAACATACATAAATACACATATCTATATGCACAGACATACCTATCCTGCATCCTACAAGGTGCTTGGTATTGGCACTAAAATCATGTAGTTATACTGGGCAGCAATAATAATTGGGCATGAAGCTGATTAGTGTTAGAAAAGTGAGCTCAATGGTGAGGGTGGGTATATGTATATAGATATGCATGTATGTGTATGTATATAATTTTATAAATTTCACACATAAATTAATACATGCCTATGTGCATAGATATGTATGGGATATATTTGTATATACGTGTACAGGTAATAAACATCCCCAAGGTTTGTGGCTGGCCATACATATAGGCATCGGTTTAAAAACCATCAGACCTCAGCTGTAAAACAACTTTTTTGTTTAAAATCATTAAAGTTATACTGTTCTGCAGCATTTAGACATGGACATTTGTCACATTTCAGTAGCTTTGACAACCATACTGTAACATTAAACCTAGCATTCCACAGAGAATAAAAAAACAAGATTGAAACTGTAAAATATATGCAACTGTGTGTTATTTGTAGGAAATACCACTAGAAAAAGCAAAATTATTAGTTCAGTTATCAAGGTTCTAAAAAAGCTCATGTTTTTTTCTTACTAAATGGTTATTTCTTCACTGTTTAGTATTTATATTCAGATTATAGAAGACAAAAGGAAATTCTTATCTAGAACATCCATCGTAATAGCACTGGGTAGCTGAACCAGTATACCTGAGTTAAATATTTGCCATTTACATAAGCCGCCTATTTTAACATAGCTCATAATAACCCATGTTTTCTAAGAATATGTAGGCAACAATGTATAATTAAAGAAATAGGAAGGAGCAAAAGAATTCACACCATAAAAGTTAAAGGTCTTTTTCCAATTTGAAAGGTCAGGTATTTAGATAGTTTAAGTTTTGAGAGCGTAAAATATTTCTAGTAGCACGCATAGACACCAAAGTGATTGCCCCTCAATGGAAAAAGATGGGTTGGAGGTCAGAGGAAGAATTAGTGTGACTGTAACATTTAAAAAACAAAAACAGGGGCGCCTGCGTGGCGCAGTCGTTAAGCGTCTGCCTTTGGCTCAGGGCGTGATCTCAGCGTTCTGGGATCAAGCCCCACGTCAGGCTGCTCCGCTGGGAGCCTACTTCTTCCTCTCCCAATTCCCCTGCTTCTGTTCCCTCTCTCGCTGGCTGTCTCTGTCATGTCAAATAAATAAATAAAATATTTAAAAAAAAACCAAACACAAACAAAAACCCTCTTTTGAATTGTATAAAATTAAAATCACACATTGCAGCTTTCCAAATTAAACAGGTAAGAACTAAGTGTTCTCAGTTAATTGACCCATTTAAAGTCACAGTAGTCTAGCTTAGGACTGTTGGATACATAGGGAAAACTGAACTGACTGGTACATGATATTAATTTTGTGGATGTGATAAGGATAGGGTAGTTAACTTTTTAAAAAAAGTGTGCATGTGGGAAACAAAATAAGCATAAGAATGTTAATATTTTAAGATGAGTAATGGGTCCATTGTACTAGTTCCCTTGTTTTGTGTTTATTATGGAAAATTTCAAAAAGTTAAAAATAATCTGTCATCAGTAATATTTACAGGAAAATCTTACATTATTAGCACTAAAGAAATACTAAAATTTGAGGTTCTGGGTATAATTTTGTTACATGTATATATCCACAAACATTTCCCAAAAAACTATTCTAGTCTTTCAGCAAGAGCTTATTATAATGGTAACATGGGTAAGTCTCTGATGTTGGGACCAATTGAACCAGTGCAGTATAGCCTTATTCCTTCTGGGTGGTTATATAAGCTTATTCAAAAGTAAATACTTTTAATAACACTTTATGAACTATACAAAATAGAGGCAAAAGTGGGGTAACTAAGTAATTAATAGAAGTTATAGAAGAGCAGCTAGTGTGGCATTGCACATCTGTTAGAAATACTTAATCCCAATACAATCTTATACCTCTTGATTAAAGGTAGATCTCAGTTTCTCAGAATATATACTGGCATTGGTGGAATCTAAAGTGAAATTGATTGCAGAAACATCTGTTACCAAGTGCCAGATACTCATTGTGAATCTATAAAGCAAAAACATAGAGTTTTGCCACTTAATAGAAATGTTTGCTAGGCACACAAATCAGTGTCAGTCGTCATTTCTAAAATGACAAAAATTGCCTCCTACTTTAAGACAGAATTCCTGCCAGTGTGTGGTAGATTCCCTCAAACCAGTGAAGTTCCGTTGAAGAATGTAGGGGCTGAGATCTTATAACCTGTGTAGGGACAAGAGACTTGGGTTCAGGTTTTAGCAGAAAATGGAACTATAACTTAATTCCCTTTATAAAGCATCATAGAGCTCATGTATTCAAATGGGACTCCCACAAATTGTCCATCAGCCCAGAAACACAGTCTGTGAGAAATCAGAGTCCTAGACTTGTACCACAGGTAAGCTTAAGGTCTGGGTTTATGCTAAGTGTATACTGTAGAAACCACAAATCAAGAAAATAACAATTCTGGGACCCCAGCAGAAGCAAATATAAAATTGCCATTTAGGGACAGTTTCAGATTAGGGTCCCATTGGACTACCATAGGGGGAAAGATTCTAAGATTAAGCTTACACAGACATTCTATAGGAGGGAGTGAACTACCAGGAAGAAAAGTCAGGAGCTGCAAACAGAATTAGTTCTTTACAGTTGTTGAGATTCTTCTATTTGCAGTTAAGTAATATGATTAAGATAATTAAATATAAAAAAGGCAAATTTCATGAAAGATCCATAAATGAGTACTATAATTGAAAATTTGATAGTTATCAAGGCAGATTTGACACAACAGGAGAGACTTTGAACTGGGAGATTGATCTTACAAAATCACCTACAATGGGATATGGAGATAAATTAATAGAAACTATGAAAGAGCAGGCAAAAATCCTGGGAGATGGGATGAAAGCATCTAATATACACTAAACAGGAAGTCCAGAAGGAAAGGGAGATTATGGGACAAGAGACAGGAAGTCACCTTTGACCTACATCTATTTCTTGCACATCCCTGCATCTAGTCCAGCAGCAAGTTGTACCATCTCTAGCTCTAAGATAAATTCCAAATCTGTTCATCTTTCTCCATTACTACTCCTATAATTTCCATCATCTTAACTCTCTTGAACTACTGTTTTCTAGCTGGTCTTCCCTGCTTGCCAGATCCTCCAGTAGCTTCCTCTAACACTCACACTGAATGTAAACTCCTTATCACAGTCTACAGGCCCCTGCCTCTGATTTCCTCTAAATCATATCCCACCATATTTACCCCAGTCAAATCAGTCCTCCTGCCTGTACCTCAACATAAATCTAAATGTATTTCCATCTTGGTTTGGTTCTTGCACAGCAGTGGTGTAATGGGAAGATACAGAAGACTAAAAACGGAGGAAATCTGGGAGAGAAGAAGGGTTAGGAAATCAAGAATTGTCTTTTGGTCATTAAATTTGAGATTTGTTATATATCAAAGGTAGAAATGATGTGAGTAGAGTCTAGGTTATAGTAGGTTATAGGAATCTAGAGCTCAAAAGAAAGATCAAGACTAGAAACAAATTTGGAAGATAATATTTGAAGGCATGAAACTGAATAAGATGGGGGTTTATATAATGAAATACAGCAGTGAAAAATCAATGTGTAGGAAAACATGGAATAGGCAGAAATGAAACACTGGGGAAATACAAATCACCTATATAGTTATCTCGCATTTGAAAAATAGAAAATTAAATGGCAGTCATCTGCACATCATTTATTTGTCATTTTCTACTCTGTGCCAAACACAATGGGAGAAGCTCAAAGACCAGTGAAGAGGGAGGATACCAAGGTCAACAGCTGGTACAGTTACATTAATTTCAGAAAAACTACCCTTCAAGGCAAAATGGTACTATTTGTAATAAAAGAATTATCTCATGATGAGATTCAGTTAACCTGTTATAACTCCAACTTGATACACACCTCAAGATCCATGATGCAGAAATAAACAAAACTGAAAAGGAAATGTACAAGGTCACAGAGATTTTAACACACCTCCTTCAGCAGAACAAGCAGACCAGGAAAAAAAAAATGCAACAGGATATAGATAATTGTAATATAATTAACGAACGTGAGTTAATTGATTCGAGAGAGAGAGAGAGAGATACCCAACAACTCCAGAATACAGTCTTGGGAATATTTGCCAAACTGACCATCTCTGAACCATAATGCAAGTCCTGGCAAATTTCAAGAAATCATATGTTGTGTCTACTTCCTCCAAGAGAGTGTAGTATTGGCATAAAGATAGATCAAAGATATACTTGAGGTCCTACCCAGTGCAGTAAGGCCATAAAAGGAAGGCATACAGATTAGAAAGTAAAACTTTATACTTAAAATGATAGTATAGATTGTATTAAATTCCAGAGAATCTACAAAAAAAACCCCCCAAAAAAAAACAAAAACAAAAAAACCCACCTACTTAGAAGTAAAGGAGTTTAGCAAGTTCACAGGATACAAGGTCAATATACAAAAAGTTGTATGTCTATATACTAGCAATAAAATATTGGAATTTGAAAATTTTAAACTTTATATAGTAGCACCAAATCCCATGAAATAGGTATAACTATTACAAAATCTGTTTTTTTAAAATCTGAAAACTACAAAATGCTGATGAAAGAAATCAAGAAGACCTTAAAAAATGTAATGGATTGAAAACTCAATATTGTTAAGATTTCAGTTCTTCTCTCCAGACTGATCTGTAGACGCAAAGCAATTCCAATCAAAATTCCAGCAGGATATTTTGTAGAAGTCAATAAACAGATTCTAAAATTTATATGGAAAGGCAAAAGAACCAGAGTAATAAAAAAACAACTATGAAAAGCAACAGTTGGAAGACTCACCCAGTTAGATTTTAAAATTATAAACTGGTAGTAATCAAGAGTGTAGTATTGGCATTAAAGATAGATCAATGGAACAGAATTGATTGCCCACAAATATACTCACACTTTAGTCAGTTGATTTTCTACAAATGTGCTAAGGCAAGACAATAGAGGAAGGATACTCTTTTCTAAACATGGGTATTCCTATGCTTAAATAAAACCCAACAACTCCAGACATACCTTATACCTCATGCAAAGTTTAATTCAGAATTAATCATGGACATACATGATAAAACTAACTTCTAGGAGGAAACAATTTCTGTGTTTGCATTGGGCAAAAGATTTCTTAGGATACCAAAAACAGTCATAGAGAAAAAATTATACATCATAGTTTTTTAAACAATAAGAATTTCCACTATTTGAAAGATACTTTAGAAAGAATGAAGAGCTAGGAAGAAAATATTTCCAAATTACATCTGATAAAAGACTTCTATCTTGAATATATCAAGAATATATAATGAAATCCCCAAACTCAGCAAGTGAACAACTCGTTTGTTGTTGTTTAGGTAATCTCTATGTCCAACACGGGGCTCAAACAACCCCAAGATCAAGAGTTGCATGCTCTGCTGACTGAGCCAGCCAGGCACCTCCCCCCCCCAAACAACCCAGTTTAAAAAGATTTGAATAGACACATCAAAGAACATGTCTGGAAAGCAAATAAGCACATGAAAAGATGCACAACATCTTTTCCAATAGTGTAGTGGCATGTCACCTAGGAGAATAGTTCAAAAATTTTATAAACTGTTAAAGATGCAGAGCAACTGAAACTCCCATACACTCAGATAAAGTTTCACACTAAAGGCCCATTGACCATTCATGCCCAACTTTCAACAAAAAATTACAAAACATGCTAAGGCAAGAAAGATATGATATGAAGTGACAAAGCAAGCAATACTACCAGACTCCTATGGCAATGATTTTGGAATTAACAGAAATTAAAAATAACTATGATTAACATGCCATGGGCTTTAATGGAACATGCAAACAACATGCAAGAATAGATGAATAATAACCAAGAGACTGAAACCTGAGACAGAATTAAAAGTAAATGCTAAAAATCAAAGCACTGTACCAGAAATGAAAATATCTTTGGCCTCATCAGCAGACTTGTCACTGAGGCAAGTGAACTTGAAGATATGTCAATAGAAACTTAACTGAAATGCAAAGAGAGGGGAAAAAAGAATGAAAAATACCCAAGAACCAAAGGACAATTACAAAAGGTGTACCATATGTGTAATGGACTATCGAAACCGAAAGCAAAAGAAATATTTTAAGTAATAATGACTGAGAGGATTTTAAAATTAATGTCAGGAAGCTCAGAACAGCAAGCAGAATAAATACCCAAATCGACACCTAGGCATATTATATTTAAACTGCAGAAAGCCAGAGACAGGGGCGCCTGGGTGGCACAGCGGTTGAGCGTCTGCCTTCAGCTCAGGGCGTGATCCCGGCGTTCTGGGATCGAGCCCCACATCAGGATCCTCTGCTATGAGCCTGTTTCTTCCTCTCTCACTCCCCCTGCTTGTGTTCCCTCTCTCGCTGGCTGTCTCTATCTCTGTCAAATAAATAAATAAAATCTTAAAAAAAAAAAAAGAAAGCCAAAGACAAAAAATTTTGAAAGAAGCTGGAGGAGGAAAACTCCTTAGCTATAAAGGAACAATGATAAAAATTTATCAGACTTTTCTTCACAAATCATGCAAACAAAGAGTGGAATGAAATCTTTAAAGTGGTGAAAGTAAAAACACCACCAACCTACAGTTCTGTGTCAAGCAAAATTATCCTTTAAAAATGGAGAAATAAAGACTTTCTCAGACACAAACTGAGGGAATTTGTCACCAGTAGACCTGCCTTGCATGGAGTGTTGAAAGAAATTCTTCAGGAAGAAAGAAAATACATGGTACAAGTCAGAAACTCTGATCCACGTGAAGGGAAAATGAAAAGGAATAAATGAAGGTAAAATAACACCTTTAACTTTTTTTGTGCATAATTGATCTAACAGAAAACTGTTCAAAATAATAATAATACAAAAACTAACTCAAAGGGATGTATGCTCCCCTATGTTTATTGCAGCATTATTTACACTAGCCAAACTACTGGTAAGTAGCCCAAGTGTCCATCAATAGTAATGGATAAAGAAGATGTTGTATGTATACACAATGGAATACTACTCAGTCATAAAAAGAATGAAATCTTGCCATTTGCAATGATGTGGATGGAGCTAAAGACTATAATGCTAAGTGAAATAAGTCAGAGAAAGACAAATACCATATGATTTCACTCATGGGTGGAATTTAAGAAATAACTAAAGGGGGGACAAAAACGAGAGAGACAAACCAACAAACTCTATAGAGAGTCTTTTAACTATAGAGAACAAACTGATGGTTGGGGGGGTGAAATGGGTGACAGGGATTAAGGAGAACACTTGTCATGGTGAGCACTGGTGACGTATGGAATTGTTGAATCACTACATTGTACACCTGAAATTCACATAACACACTGTATGTTAACTATACTGGAATTACAATTTAGTAATAAAAAACAGCAGCAATGTACTTGGTGATTATACATAAGTGACATGAATGACAACCATGTTATAAAGAACAAGAGGAAGGAATTGGAAATGCTCTCTTATGAGGTATCCGCACTACCCATGAAGCACAGTATAGTGTTATGTAAAAGTGGACTTAGAGTAGTGCCAATGTAAACTGCCAACCCTAGGGCCACCAGTAAAAATTTTGTAAAATAAGGAAAATTGACATTCTATGAGAGAATCTTAAAATTTGCTCAAAAGAATCCAGAGAAGGCAGAAAAAGTTTGGGAGTCTTTAGAAGAAACAAAAAATGAGAACAATGGGTAAAAAAACAGCTACAATATGGTAGATTTTAATCCAATGACATCAGTAATCATTTCAAGTGTAAATGACCTGGGGAAAGATGGTGGAGGAGTAGGGGGCCCCTTTTTCATCTGGTCCCCTGAATCGAGCTGGATATCTACCAGACCATCCTGAACACCCACGAAATCAGCCTGAGATGTAGGAAGATACATCTGGATCTCTACAAACGAACATCTCCGGCGCTGGGTATAGAGGTACGAAGCGGGGAGCCGAGAGTCCTCGCACAGATATAGGAAGATAAACGGAAGGGAGAAGGGAGCCGCCGCGCTCAGGCACCGGGAAGCAGTAGCCTCCTGCACTGGGGAGCAGGCCGGACTCGCGGACTGCAGATCAGTAGCCGCGGGGAAACCAGACTGAAACCGGAGTGTGGGAACTCGGGGCGGCTGGTGGTTCTAGAAACACAAAGGGCAGAAACGTGCCAGCCCTGGGAGCGAGGACTGGGAGAGTGGCTGTGGGGCGCACAACCCAGGATGCTGTGGGTTTTTAGCAGCACCGACAGTCAATGTGGCCTGGAGAGCTCAGTGAAGAGCAGACTGTGATCTCTCTGTTCTGAGACAGAGGTTTGGATACAGTCACTGCTGCTCTGACTCTCAGAAGACAACGGAAAGCTGCCAGAGAACAAAAAGCCCTGAAAAACCCGTTCTCACTGTGCCTCCTCCCCCCGCCCAGGACAGGGCAACTCTGACCAAACAGGGTTGCCTGAGTATCAGCAAGGCAGGCCCCTCCCCCGTAAGGCAGGCTGGAAGAACAAGAAGCCCACATCCCTAAGGTCCCTATAAAACAAATGCATCTTGCTTGGGTCCTGGTCAATAATTTGGGCTCTGTACATTCCCACAACCTCTCCTCATCAGAATGACAAGGAGGAGGAACCCCCAAAGGAAAGAAACAGAAACTGAAGCCTCTGCCACAGAACTGATGGGTATGGATATAACCAAATTGTCAGAAATGGAGTTCAGAGTAACAATGGTCAAGGTGATGTATAGGCTTGAGAAAAATATTAACGAAAATATAGAATCTCTAAGGGCTGAAATGAGAATGAATCTGGCAGAAATTAAGAATTCTATGAATCACATGCAGTCTAAACTGGATGCTCTGACTGCCAGGGTAAATGAGGCAGAAGAATGAATTAGTGAGTTAGAGGATAAGATGATAGAAAAGAAGGAAAGAGAAGAAACATGGGAAAAGAAGCTCCATTTTCAAGAAAAAAGGCTACAGGAGATTACTGACTCAATGAAACATTCCAATGTCAGAATCATCTGCATCCCTGAGGGGGTGGAGAAAGAGAGAGATCTAGAAGAGATATTTGAACAAATTGTAGCTGAGAACTTCCCTAATCTGGCAAAGGAAACAAGCATTCATGTCCAGGAGGCAGAGAGGACCCCTCCCAAGATCAATGAGAACAGACCAATACCACGACATATAATAGTACAATTCGCAAATCTTAGATCCAAGGAAACAATCTTGAAAGCTGCGAGGGGGAAGAGATTCCTCACGTACAGAGGGAGGAACATCAGAATAACGTCAGACCTATCCACAGAGACTTGGCAAGCCAGAAAAGGCTGGCAAGACATATTCAGAGCACTAAGTGAGAAGAACATGCAGCCAAGGATCCTTTATCCAGCAAGGCTGTCATTCAGAATGGATGGGAAGACAAGGAGCTTCCAAGACTGGCAGAAACTGAAAGAATATGTGACCACCAAGCCAGCCCTACAAGAAATATTAAGGGGGGGGGTTCTATAAAATAAAAAGACCCCAAGAGTGATACAGAACAGAAATTTACAGAGACAACCTATAGAAACAAGGACTTCACAGGCAACATGACAACATTAAAATCATCTCTCTCAGTAATCACTCTTAATGTGAATGGCCTAAATGCTCCCATAAATGCCACAGGGTTGCAGAATGGATAAAAAGACATGACCCATCCATTTGCTGTCTACAAGAGACTCATTTTGAACCTAAAGATACATCAAGACGTATCGAAAGTGAAGGGATGGAGAACCATTTTTCATGCCAACGGACCTCAAAAGAAAGCTGGAGTAGCAATTCTCATATCAGACAAATTAGATTTTAAGCTAAAGACTGTAGTTAGAGAAGGACACTGTATTATTCTTAGATCCTCTTGTTGGATACAGCCTTTAATAATTATAAATTTCTATGCCCCCAACAGGGAAGCAGCCAGATACATAAGCCAACTCTTAATCAGAATAGAGACATATAGATAATAATACGTTAATAGTAGGGGACCTCAATACTCCACTCTCAGCAATAGACATTATCTAAGCAGAAAATCAACAAAGAAACAAGAGCTTTGAATGACATACTGGACCAGATGGACCTCATAGATATATACAGAAAACTACACCCTAGAACAACAGAATACTCAATCTTATCTAATGCACATGGAACTTTCTCCAGAATAGACCATATACTGGGTCACAAAACAGGTCTCAACCGATACCAAAAGACTGAGATTATTCCCTGCCTGTTCTCAGACCACAATGCTTTGAAACTGGAACTCAATCACAAGGAAAAATTTGGAAGAAACTCAAACACTTGGAAACTAAAAACCATCCTGTTTAAGAATGATTGTGTAAACCAGGAAATTAAAGAAGAACTTAAGCAATTTATGGAGACCAATGAGAATGAAAACACATCAGTCCAAAACCTATGGGACACTGCAAAGGCAGTCCTAAGGGGGCAATACATAGCCGTCCAAGCCTCACTTAAAAGAAAGAAAAATCTAAAATGCAGCCCTTATACTCTCACCTTAAACAGCTGGAGATGGCACAGAAGAACAGGCCTAAGCCATGCACGAAAAGACGATTAAGATTAGAGCAGAGATCAATGAATTAGAAACCACAAATACAGTAGAGCAGATCAACAAAACTAGAAGCTGGTTCTTTGAAAGAATTAATAAGATCGATAAGCCACTGACCAGACTTATTCAAAAGAGTAGAGAAAGGACCCAAATTAATAAAATTATGAATGGAAGGGGAGAGATCACAACTAACACCAAGGACATGGAAACAATCATTAGAGACTATTATCAACAAGTATATGCCAATAAATCAAGCAACCTGGAAGAAACGGATGCCTTCCCGGAAATCTATAAACTACCAAGGCTGATACAGGAACTACAGCACCTGGGTGGCGCAGTCGTTAAGCGTCTGCCTTCGGCTCAGGGTGTGATCCCGGCGTTCTGGGATCAAGCCCCACATCAGGCTCCTCCACTAGGAGCCTGCTTCTTCCTCTCTCACTCCCCCTGCTTGTGTTCCCTCTCTCACTGGCTGTCTCTCTCTAATAAATAAATAAATCTTTAAAAAAAAAAAAAAAGACTGAAACAGGAAGAAATTTATTATCTAAATAGAGCAATTAACTGTGAAGAGATTGAAGCAGTGATCAAAAACCTCCCAAAAAACAAGAGTCCAGGCCTGATGGATTCCCCAGGGAATTCTACCAAACATTCAAAGAAGAAATAATACCTATTCTCCTGAAGCTGTTTCAAAAAAATAGAAACAGAAGGAAAACTACCAAACTCATTCTATGAGGCCAGTATTACCTTGATCCCCAAACCAGGCAAAGACTCCATCCAAAAAAAGGAGAATTACAGACCGATATCCCTGATGAATATGGATGCCAAAATTCTCAATGAGATCCTAGCTAATAGGATCCAACAGTACATTAAAAGGATTATCCATCACGACCAAGTGGGATTCATCCCTGGGATGCAAGGGTGGTTCAACATTCACAAATCGATCAGTGGGATAGAACACATTAATAAGATGAGAGACAAGAACCATATGATCCTCTCAATTGATGCAGAAAAATCATTTGACAAAATACAGCATCCTTTCCTGGTTAAAACCCTTCAGAGTGTAGGGATAGAGGGTACATTCCTCAATTTCATAAAAACCATCTATGAAAAGCCTACAACAAATATCATTCTCAATGGGGAAAAGCTGAGAGCCTTTCCCTTAAGATCAGGAACATGACAAGGATGCCCACTCTCACCACTATTGTTCAATATAGTACTAGAAGTCCTTGCAACAGCAATCAGACAACAAAAAAGAATAAAAGGTATTCAAATTGGCAAAGAAGAAGACAAACTCTCTCTCTTCACAGATGACATGATACCTTATATGGAAAACCCAAAAGACTCCACCCGCAAACTACTGGAACTCATACAATTCAGTAATGTGGCAGGATACAAAAATCAATGCTCAGAAAACAGCTGCATTTCTATACACGAACAATGAGACTGAAGAAAGAAATTAGGGAATCAATTCCATTTACAATAGCACCAAAAAACATAAGATATCTCAGAATAAACTTAACCAGAGAGGTAAAGGATCTATACTCTAGAAACTATAGAACACTGATGAAAGACATTGAAGAAGACACAAAAAGATGGAAAAACATTCAATGCTCATGGACTGGAAGAATAAACATAGTTAAAATGTCTATGTTACCCAGAGCAATCTACACTTTCAACGCCATCCCGATCGAAATACCAATGACATTTTTCCAACTGCTGGAACAAACAATCCTAAAATTTGTGTACCAGAAAATACCCCGAATCACCAAGGAAATGTTTAAAAAGAAAAACAAAGCTGGGGGCATCACATTGCCTGATTTCAAGTTATACTACAAAGCTGTGATCACCAAGACAGCATGGTACTGGCACAAAAACAGACACATAGACCAATGGAACAGAATACAGACTCCAGAAATGGACCCTCAACTCTATGTCAACTAATCTTTGACAAAGCAGGAAAAAACATCCAGTGGAAAAAAGACAGTCTCTTCAATAAATAGTGTCTGGAAAATTGGACAGCTATATACAGAAGAATGGAACTTGACCACTCTCTCACACCATACACAAAGATAAACTCCAAATGGATGGAAGACCTCGATGTGAGACAGGAATCCATCAAAGTCATAGAGAAGAACATAGGCTGTAACCTCTTCAACATTGGCCACAGCAACTTCTTTCACGACACATCTCCAAAGGCAAGGGAAACAAAAGCAAAAATGAACTTTTGGGACTTCATCAAGATAAAAGCTTCTGCACAGCAAACGAAACAGTCAACAAAACAAAGAGGCAACCCATAGAATGGGAGATTATATTTGCAAATGACACTACAGATAAAAGGCTGGTATCCAAGATCTATAAAGAACTTCTCAAATTCAATACCCAAGAAACAAATAATCAAATCAAAAAATGGGCAGAAGATATGAACACTTTTCCAGTGATGACATACAGATGGCTAACAGACACATGAAAAAATGTTCAACATCATTAGCCATCAGGGAAATTCAAATCAAAACCACATTGATATACCACCTTACGCCAGTTAGAATGGCAAAAATTGACAAGGCAAGAAACAACAAATGTTGGAGAGGATGTGGAGAAAGGGGAACCCTCTTACATGTTGGTGGGAATACAAGTTGGTACAGCCACATTGGAAAACCGTGTGGAGGTCCCTCAAAAATTTAAAAATAGAGCTACCCTATGATCCAGCAATTACACTACTGGGTATTTACCCAAAGATACAGACGTAGTGAAGAGCAAGGCCATATGCACCCCAACGTTCATAGCAGCATTGTCCACAATAGCCAAACTGTGGAGGGAACCGAGATGCCCTTCAACAGATGAATGGATAAAGAAGATGTGGTCCATATATACAATGGAATATTACTCAGCCATCAGAAAGAATGATTACCCAACATTTGCATCAACATGGAAGGACTGGAGGAGATTATGCTAAGTGAAATAAGACAAGCAGAGAAAGACAATTATCATATGGTTTCATTCATTTGTGGAACATAAGGAATAGCAGGGAGACAGGTAGGAGAAGGAAGGGAAAAATGAAGGGGGGGTAAACAGAAGGGGAAATGAACCACGAGAGACTATGGGCTCTAGGAAACAAACTGAGGGTTTTAGAGGGGAGGGGGTGGGGGGATGGGCTAGCCTGGTGATGAGTATTAAGGAGGACACGTATTACATGGAACACTGGGTGTTATACGCAAACAATGAATCATGGAACACTACATCAAAAACTAATGATGTACTGTATGGTGACTAACATATCATAATTTTAAAAAAAAAGTGTAAATGACCTAAATACACCAAGGCAGAGACTGAGAGAGTTGAGTTGAAAAATAAGACCCAACTACACATTATCTACAAGAAAGCCACCTTAAATATAAAGACATAGATTAAAAGTAAAGGGATGGAATCACTTTACACTAACTAGGATGGCTACTACCAAAAAAACAGGGGTGCCGGGGTGGTTCAGTCAAAATGTCTGCCTTCAGCTCAGGTCATGATCCCAGGGTCCTAGGATTGAGCCCCATGTCTGATTCTCTGCTCTGCTGGGAGTGTGCTTCTCCCTCTCTGTCCCTCCCCCTGCTGTGCTCACTCTAATAAATCTTAAAAAATAAATAACAAGGATTCAGAGGAATGTGAAGAAATAGGAACCCTTGTGCACTGCTGGTAGGAAGTAAAATGGTACCACCACTATGGAAAACAGTATGGTGGTCCCTCAGAAATTAGAAATAAAATTGCCATATGATCAAGCAGTTCTACTTCTGAGTATCCAATACAATTGAAAGCAGGATCTTGAAGAGATATTTGCCACACCTATTTTCATAGCAGCATTATTCACAATACCCAAGAGGTAGGAGCAACCAAAGTGTATCAATGGAGAAACAAAATGTGGTTCAGACCAACAATGAAATATTACCTTTAAAAAGGAAGGAAATTCTGACATATGTTATAACATGAATGAACCTTGAGGATATTATGCTAAATGAAATAAGCTAGTCATAAATGGAATCACAAAGTGTATTTGTCTTTTTAAATGAAGTAGCTAGAGTAGTTGGAGTAAGCAAATTCTTAGAAACAGAAAGAATGATAGTTGCCAGGGCTTGAGGAGGAGGAAGTGGGGAGCTGTTGCTTAACGGGCATAGAGTTTCAGTTTTGCAGGATTAAAAACGTTCTATAGAGATCCATCGCACAACAACATACTTAACACTGTTGAACTGTATACTTAGAAATGGTTAAGATGGTAAATTTTGTGTTATGTGGGTTTTTTTTAAGAGTTAAAAATTAAAACATTTTTAAAGTAGAGATGAAGGGGCGCCTGGGTGGCTCAGTCTGTCGAGCGTCCAATTCTTGGTTTCAGCTCAGGTCATGATCTCATGGGCCATGAGATTGAGCCCCACATTGGGGTTCCATGCTCAAGGGGGAGTCTGCTTGAAGAGTCTCTCCCTCTGCCTCTCCCCTCACTTGCACTCTCTCTCTAAAGTAAATAAATCAATCTTTAAAAGAAAAAAAAAAAGAGATGAAGCTATCCCATGCTAACATAAATCAAAAGAAAGCTGCAGGGTAGTGAGGGGTGGGGCTGGAGTCTGGATACAGGGGTGGGAAGGCTGGACTCCTGGGTCTAAGGGAGGAGGAGGCTGGGAGATAGGACTCCTGGGCTGAATAAGGACCAAATTTGGAGTTCACGCTCTGGTTTAGATGGTATAAGACCTGGGGATGTGGGGTCTTGGCAGGGTTGGAGATTAGGAAGCATCTTTCAACTGACAGGATTGTAAAATTTTTTTTCAAAGATACAGAATGAAACTTCTAGGGTGCCTGGGTGGCTCAGATGGTTAAGCGTCTGCCTTCAGCTCAGGTCATGATCTCAGGGTCTTGGGATCGAGTCCCATGTCGGGCTCCCTGCTCAGCAGGGAGTCTGCTTCTCCCTCTCCCTTTGCCTCTCCCCACCACTTGTGCTCTCTGTCAAACGAATAAATAAAATCTTAAAAAAAATGAAACTTCTCTACTCCAAAGCCACTCACCAGAATCACTGCTGTCAACAACAACAACAAAAGCTGCAGTAGTTGTACTAATTTTAGACAAAGCAGACTTCACAACGAAGAAAATTATCAGGGACAAAAAGGGGCATTACATAATGATAAAAGGATCATTCTCCAAGAAGAATTAACAGTTCTTAAGATGTATGTGCCTAACAACAGAGCACCCAAATATGTGAGGCAAAAACTGGTGGAACTGCACGGAAAAATAGACAAATCCACTCTCATACTTGCAGGCATCAATAGAGCTCGACTGGTAATCGACAGATCCAGCAGGCAAAGAGTCAGAAAGGACATAGAGGTGGGGCACCCGGCTGGGTCGGTCAGTAGAGCGTGTGATTCTTGATCGCAGAGTTTCCCATGTTGGGTGTAGAGATTACTTAAAAATAAAATCTTAAAAAAGAAAGAAAGGATATAGAACAGAACAATACCCAACAGCAGAATATACATATTTCTCAAACTGCCATGGAACACTAACCAAGACAGGCTGCATTCTGGGCCATAACACACTCCTCAATAAACGCAAAAGAAAAAAATCATTCAAAGTGTGCTCTCAGACTACAGTGAGATTAAACTGGAAATTAGCATAAAAATGCTGGAAAATCCCAAAATATTTGGAGATTGACAACACATTGATTGAGAGGGAGGGGAGGGGCAGAGGAAGAGGGAGAAAGAATCCCAAGCAGGCTCCACACCCAGCACGGACCCTGATGTGGGGCCTGATCCCACAAGCCCGAGATCATGACCTGAGCCAAAATCAAGAGTCAGATGCTCAACTGACTGAGCCACCCAGGTGCTCTCAGATGTTTGTTTGTTTGGTTGGTTGTTTATTTATTTACTTATGTAATTTCTACACCCAATATGGGACTCAAATTCATGACCCGGAGATCAAGGGTCACATGCTCTACTTGACTAAGCCAGAAAGGCGCCCCTGAATAACACATTTTTAAATAACATGGGTCAAAGGAGAAATCTCAAAAAAAAAAATTAAAATAATATTTTTAATTAAATGAAAATAAAACATCAGTTTGTGGGATGCAATGAAAGAAGCACATAGAGGGGAAATTTCTAGCATTGAATGTGCACATTACAAATGAAGAAAGATTTCAAATCAAAATCTAAGCTTCCACTTCAGTAAACTATAGAAAGAAGAGTAATATTAAAAAGAAGAAAGAAAGAAAGAAAGAAAGAAAGAAAGATAAACCTAATGCAGAAAAATAAAAATTCAAGTAAAAAAATCAGTGACACTGAAAACAGGAAAGTGATAGAGGGGGAAAAAAATTCAATGAAACCAAGAATGTTGGTTCTTTGAAAAGATCAATACAATTGATAAACCCTTGTCTAGCTAGAAAAAAAAAGAAAACATTACTAATATTAGAACTGAAGGAGAGGCAGTAGAGGCCACTACTACTGAGCCCATGGACATTAAAAGAATAAAGGATTGTAAACAACTCTATTCCCACAGATTTGATAACTTACACGAAACAGATCAATTCTTTGAAAAGTATAGTCCACCAAAACTCACACAAGGAGAAACAGATACTCTGAATAGGCACATATATAAAGAAATTGAATCAATCCTTAATAACTTTCCAAAACAGAAAGCACCAGACCCAGATAGTTTCACTGATGAATTCTACCAAACACTGAAGGAAAAAATAATACTGATTCTCTACAAATGTCTTTTAGAAAATAAAAGCAGAATGAACACATCTCAACCAATTCTATAAGCAGAGTATTATGCTCCTAACAGACCAGATAAAGATATTACAAGAAAGGAGGAGCACCTGGGTGGCTCAGTAAGTTAAGCATCCAACTCTTGATTTTGGCTTAGGTCATGATCTCAGGGTCATGAGATCAAGCCCCAAGATAGAGCCCCTCATGGAGCTCAGCACAGAGTCTGCTTGTCCCTCTCTCTCTGCTCCTCCCCCACACCCCCCTTGTCTCTCTCTCTCTCAAATAAATAAAATCTTTAAAAAAATTAAAATAAAAAAATAAAAACAAAAAAGTTATTACAAGAAAGGAAAACTACAGATCAATATCTCTCATGAACACAGATGCAAAAATCCTCAAAATATTGGCAAATTGAACCCAACAATGTATACATAGATTATACACTATGACCACGTGGGATATATTGGAGCCATAGGAGGCTGATTCAGCATTCAAAAATCAATATAATCCCTTACGTCAACAGGCTAAAGAAGAAAAATTGTATGACCAAAAATGTAGAAAAAGCATTTGACAAAACACAACACCCATTCACTATAAAAACTAGCAAACTAGGAATAGAGGGGAACTTCAACTTGATAAAGAACAACGACCAAACAGCTACAGCTAACATCATACTAGATGTTTTCCCCTTGAAACTGGAAACGAGGCAAGGGTAGCTCTGCTCTCACCACTCATTCCTATTCGGTATTATACTGGAAGTCTAGCTACTACGATAAGAAAGGGACATAAAAGACCTATGGATTAGGAAGGAAGACAAACTGTCTTCATTCGCAGATGACATAGGGTTGTCTGTAGACAATCCCAAAGAATCAACACACAAAAAACGCTACTGGAAGTGATTATAGCAAGGTTGTGGGATATAGGGCTAAAAAGTTCATCATTTTTGGATATACCAGCGTTAGCATCCCCAAAATGAAAAGCTTAGGTATAAATCTAAAAAGTAGATGTAGGAGCGGGTGGCTCAGTCGGTGGAGTGCCTGCCTGCGGCTCAGGTCATGATCTCAGGGCTGTGAGATGGACCCCCACGCTGGGCTCCGTGCTCAGCGCAGAGTCGGCTTGGGATGGCTTCTCTCCCCCCGCCCCTCCCCCGCTCGCACACGTGTGTGCACATACACGCACTTCTCTCTCTAAAATAAATAAGTCTTTAAAAAAAAAAATAGGCACGTGATAAAAAAAAAGTCTAATTAGAAAACGGGCAAAAGACACTGGAGAGGATACGGAGATGACGTATGTGCATGTGCCCATGAGGAGATGTTCAACGTTATTAGCTGTTAGGGAAAATGCCAATTAAAACGACAATGGGCTATTACTGCACACCAAACAAAATGGCTGAACTAAAAAGTAGTGACAAAACCAAATGCTGGAGAAGGTATAGACTAACTGGATCACTATACATTTTGGTCGATACGTAAAAAGGCACACCCACTCTAGAAAACAATTTGGTAGTTTCCTTAAAAACTAAACATGAGGGGTGCCTAATGGTGGCTCAGTTGGTGAAGCGTCTGCCTTCATCTCGGGTCATGATCTCAGGGTCCTGGGATCGAGCCCTGCATGGGGCTCCCTGCTCAGTGGGGAGCCTGCTTCTCTTCTCACTCTCCCCCTGCATGCTCTCTCTCGCTCTCAAATAAATAAAATCTTTAAAAAAAGAAAAAAGATATGAAAGATCCTTTCTTTAAAAAAAATTAAAACAAACAAACAAACAAACAAACAACTAAACATGAAACTACCATGTTACCTTGCAACCGTACTCCTGGGTTATCCCAGAGAAACTGAAAACAGGTTCACACAAAAACCTGTACACGAACGTTCGTAACAGCTTCATTTGTAATTGCTCCAAGCTAGACACCATCCAGATGTTCTTCAACAAGTAAATGGTTAAGCGAGTTAGGGTACATTCACACCATGGAACATTACTTGGCCGTCAAAAGGAACCAACTATTGATACAACAACCAGGACGAGTCTGTGGAGAATTATGCGGACAGAAAAAAGCCCATCAGGTTATATATTGTAGGTTTCCATTTATATACCATTCTTGAAATGAGAAAGTCCTATAGCTAGAGAACCAGGTTAGTCATCACCAGGGATGAAGGGGAGTGGGAATGGTAGAAAAGTAGGTGAAACCTGAGTGTTATTCTTCATGGTGATGGAAGTGTTCTTTGTATCAATGTCAAGATTCTGGTTGTGATATTTAATATCGTCTTGCAAAATGTTAGGGGGAAACTGGGTGAAGAATACATGGGATCCCTGCCATTTCTTACAACAGTATCTGAAGCTACAGGTATTTCAAAATTAAGTTTTTAGGTGAAAAAAAAATCAGACTATTTGGTAGTAGAGCCAACAGATGTTGGATGTTATTAAACGAGACTTGTGAAGCCAGCAGGCACATGCCCTGTGAAAGTAACTGGCTTTCAATGTTTCATACTCAACCATGAAGTGCAAAGATTAATGGATGGGTGTTTTTTTTCATATACTTCTCTATCTCTCCCCATAAATTGACTAATTAAAACAAAATCAACCCCTCCCAGATGTTGGTAGACTTAAGGAAGGGCAGAAAAGAGGCTGGAGATGGGAAGGAGGGAAATTGGGAGCAGGGAAATTGGGGTTTGGGGGATTGGGAAAGTAGGCCAGTCCAGAGGGGAAACTGGTAGCAATGACCAATGGAATCACATCTAGTTCTTCAGGAGTATGAAAAATGGATTATAGGGAGGTTGCCTGCAAAGAATTCCATGTTGTCCACGCATCAGCTTTTACCTGGAGAAATGGAGCCATTTTCTAAAAACATTGCATCGAACAGAAAAGGGCACCGATTACCGCGTATAGCTCGGGGAATTCTCAAAACTGAACACACCCGAGTATTCAACGCAGGTCAAGAAAGTCACCTGCACCCCTTCACGCCCCTTTCAGTACGTACTCCATTAGTGTCCATCCTAATGTGGCGGGGCCGGGGGAGAGCTCCCAGTTCTGGGCTACGCGAGCAGCGCTACGATCACTTCTGTACATGTCTTTGGGGGAACAGGCTACATATTTCTGTTGGGCATATGAATGAAAAACACGAGTCATACGATATATACACATTTAGCTCTTGTAAAACCCCTTTCTAGAATGACTGCACCCCCTCCCATTCCACCGGGATTTATCTAGAGCCTCTCTAATGTTTGGTATTTTCATTTTTATTCATTTTTGTGGGTATGGATTGGAATTGTGTTTTGTTTTTTAAAAGATCTATTCATTTTACAGATGGTGGGGGGAAGGCGGAGGGAGAGGGAAAGAGTCTTAAGCAGGCTCCCTGCTGAGCACGGAGCCTGACACGGGGCCTCGATCTCAGGACCTGAGCCGAAACCAAGAGTCAGATGCTTAACCCACTCCCAGGCGCCCCCCTGGCGTTTTGGTTTTAATGAGGAGTAATGAAATTGAGCAAGAGGGCTCTGTCTTTGAAAGGGGAGCCCAAGCACCCAGACAGGTCCTCATAGGAACCAGAGCCAGAGAGTCCTTCCCTTCACAAAATCTCATTGGTCTAGGCCTGCACTGACGGTGACAAGCTGGAATGTTTCCAATTCACCGAACAGTTCAGCTCAAACCATCTTCTTCATTAGAGGTGTAAGTGACATACTCTATTAGTTTCAGGTGTGCAACAGTGATTCAACGTTTGTCTGTGTTGTGACATGGTCACCACAGTGAGTCTCCTTACCTGCTGTCACCCAAGAAGTCAAGACATTATTACCGACCATATTCCCCATGCTGTCCATGGCTTCCTCACGACTTATTTCACAGCTGCAAGTTTGTACTTTTATTCCCCTTCACCCGTTTTTGTGCCCCCCCTTCCCCTCTTCTGTCTGGTAACCACCAATCAGTTCTGAGTCTGGGTTTTGCTCCGTTTTTTAGATTCCACATATAAGTGACATTACAGCGCAAACCACCTTAGCCAAAGATCTGACCAGTAACAACAAGGAAGAAAATGACACGACCTGGGCTGCCCCTTGCGGGGCCAGAAGGAAACGCCGCGGTGAGCGCGCTCACGGGCACGGCCGCCGCCCCTTTCCCGGGACCCCAACGAGGTGCAAACTCAGAATCTCACTCGGTCCCCAACACTATACACCGACCCAGATGGAGGTTGCCGGTGACAGCTGCATTCCAGCCGTATATCCGCGGGGACCCCCTCGGGCCCCCAGAGTTGAAGAGGATTTTAAACGGAAGGCCTCTGCGATTCCGGAGGCCCAAAGGCAGCTTTGCCGAGCCTCCTTCGTGTGGCTCCTGGCGGCGAGTCCCGAGAGCGAGGCCACAGGCAGGGGCCTCCGGGGAGGTCTTCACGGGCCGGGAGGAAGACGCACCTGCACACACCCACCTCATCACCGACTTTCTCATTTCTCCTCCCGGAAACCCACCGTCTTTCCTAAAGACACCGTCTGAAGCCCTGTTCTCCCCCTCGCGTTCTCGCATTACGCTGGGTTCCAAAGCCCACCCGCGTTCGCACGGTGAATCGCCTCCTGCATTGGCTACTGTCACCCACGTGCGTAAGAGGAAACTCCATCTCCTCTCTCGTAATCTGTCTGTTGTCAGCTCATTCGAAGGCGCTTAATCACGACCCAAAACGGTCGAGGCAAGGATTTTCGTGTCAACCGCCCTGGGAAGAGCAGTAGGACCCATCACCCGGACTCCCGTCGCCCCATTTCCCCGAACATTAACCTAGGTAGCACAGCCGTTCAGGATTTGGGGACGGCCCCAGGGACCCACGTCTGTGACAAGGGTCTGGGGAGAAGCCACCCTAGTCCAATTTTCAAGCGGAGTGCTCCTCCGCGTTTGCGGGTGAGGAGTGCCCCAGCCTGGGGGGCAGTCCGCTCTGTCCACACATGTGCTCGGCGGGGCTCCCGTCTAGCCAGGAGCACCCGCAAAAAAAGGAGCTCCCGACGCCCGCCCCTGGAAGGAAGGGGCCCCTGCTCACAAAGGCGCCATTCACTGCCCCACTTCCCCTCCGCGCCAGGAGCTGGGGCAGCAGAACGGTTTTTTTTGCCAGGGGATAAATGTGGGGCCTAAGTCAGCCCAGCATTCTGAAAGTAGGGTTCCATTTGTGGCTTAGTGTAGGAGGATATATTTTTAGAAAATCAAAAGTAAAAGGGACCTGAAACTTAATATTCCTCCGCCCATCTTGGAGGGAGCTGCGGGAGGGATCCAAATGTGAAGTGCCGCCGGACGGCTGGGCTCCGACTCCGGCCTCCCGCGTCGGCGCCAGGCTCCGGGGCACCCTGCCGGCCGCGCACGCGGAGCCCGGCAACCCGAGCCCCCCCACCCCCACCCCCGGGCTCAAGGAGCGCGGCGCACCCGCGGGGTCAGCTTACCTGCCGGGCTGGGCGAGGGGCAAACCGGGCCTCCTCGGGGGAGGGGTGGCCGTGGGCCCCGGATCTGGGGGCCGGCTGCAGGAGCGGGTGCGGTGCGGAAGCTCTAGGTGGGGGAAGGCCTGCGGGAGCCCGCGACGACAGAGCGTGTGCGCAACCGGGCGCCCCTAGGCCGCGGCCCGAGCGGGGACCGAGGGAGCCTGCGGACGCCCCCCAGCGGCCCCCACCCCTTCCCGGAGCCGAGCACCGCGCGCGGCTCTGTCCGCCCCGGTCACGGTGGGGCGGCGGGCGGGCCCCGAGCCGCGGCTGGGCTCCCCGAGGGCCCGAGCGCTGCGCGGCCGCGGGTCCCGGCCACCCCGGGCGCCCACGCACGGCCCTGGGACTTGGCGGACAGCTGGGGGAGCTTAAAAACACCGGCGCCAGACCCTACCCCAAACCAGCGAAACCAACCTCGGGGGGTGGGCCTCCCGCACCTGCAGTTTGTAAAAGCTCTCCAGGGGATTTCTTTGTGCAGCGACCTGTGATCCATTTTCTAAAAGGATTAAACTTAGTGCCTATTACAGAGCTTCTAGAGCGTCCAAAGTCGATACGGGATTTTACCCATTTTCTGAAATGATCAGAGAAGAGTCTAGGGTAAAAAGTCAAACGAAAGGGGCGTACTTAACGTTTTCATGGACTTTCCTGGTTTTGATTTTGAAAATTGGTTTCAAGTGCTGGCATAAAAACCTAACTGGCCCTTTAAAAACCTTGTATTGAATACACGTGCATGGTGTCAACAAATACCTTCCTTTTTCGAGTACACTTGTGCTTTATACTTGTTTTGTCTTTTTAAAGATTTTATTTATGTATTTGAGAGCGAGAGGCAGAGATAGTGAGAGAGGAGAGGGAGAAGCAGGCTCCCCGCTGAGCAGGGAGCCCCATGTAGGGCTGGATCCCAGGACCCTGAGGTCATGACCTGAGCCAAAGGCAGACACTTAACCGACTGAGCCACCCAGGGGCCCCTATACTCGTGTTAAAAAAAAAAAAAAAAAAAGTGTTGTGTCAGAGAAAAGGTGAATTTTGCTGTACTTAACCTGCAGTCGTTTGTCCCCCCCCCCCAAAGGCAAGCGAATTTGAATGCGCAAATATTCCCAGATGCAATCCACATACTCCAAGCTATTCCTTAGCAAATGCAAAGGATGACAAGTGTCAGTACTTCATACAACTATATTTAATAAGTTGTTATTACAGAAAAAAATGAAGTCCAAACTACAAAGTTTAAGCAGTTGTAAGCAATAGCTGCATTGAGCTCCATGTGTAGTCACAGTACTGCAGTTCCATACAAGCAATATTAGTCCAAGCCCCAAAGGCAGAAGCCGAGTAAGGGTTACTAGCAAAACAATCTAAGAGAACAGGTAATAAAAGATACAATACATTTAAAATTAGTTGTTAGTTGAAAAACAAATACAGAGATCCTAGCTGTGAACACTCTAAAAGTTATGTCCATTATTTTGACAGCAAAAATACAAATACCTAATACTTTATACCCCAACAGAACTATATCCAGAAAAGAAAGAGAGCAGAAGTTATCCTGTATTAGCACCCGAGTTTTCTACTTGTTGCCATTTACTACCATACAAATTTAAACATCCCCAAATCACATATCCACTTCTTGACCCATTTTGGGGTATAAAGTCAACAGCATTAATTATAAAATACTCTGTGGTAAAATGGAACACTATTGCAGCTGAGATAGAGAAGTTTGGTTATTATTTAAAAAAAAAAAAACAGAAAATGTTAGCCGACATACCATACAAACTGGTGAAAAAGCAACAATCCATACAAATAAGCCAGTTTTAACAAAAAGATACTTTTTTTTTCACTAATCTGTGACTAATCTTTCACTCAAACCTGCAAGTAGAGATGTCACAATACTCAAATATTTAGGTAGGAGCTTTACCCAGTTAAATGCCATTTTGTTGCTAATATAATAGATAAAATGAAAACTAGCAGTTACTTGCTAATTGCATAAATGCAGTACACTCTGCATTAGCCCATGCCTCACTAACAAGCTATAAAACACAAGAAATAGGCAGAAATCTAAGCATAATCTTTATACCACTAAGCAAGAATTTTCCAATTTCTTTTCTTCTGTTCCTAATCACTTATTTGTAGTTAATGTAAAATTCCAGCCAGTAGTACCCAATTTGAGTTAAAATTTTACATCACGACTTGATCTAATCTATATATTATTTACAAAACTGAATACATAGAGCATACCCAGGAGCCAACTCTGGACACACGTTTCTCCAAGTTATTGATAACCTCACCTCCATGGCAACGGAGCTGGAAGGGGGCCATCAAGGACTAGTAGAAACACACCATCTATCTAGAGCAAGTCATCGAATGTTCTGTTTACGCAACACCAGTTTTGCAGTCGTAGGTACTTTGTTTTCGTTTTAGGTGCCATCACAGGGACACACTGCCCTAACAGCACAGCTTCAAGGTGAGGTGGGTGTTGGAAAAGAAGCAGGAGGGTGGACAGATCATGCTTGGAGTGGCCAGATGTTGCCACAAAGAGGGACAAACAAGGGGCACCATAACAGGGGAGGGGGTGGTGGTGGAGGAAGATGAAGTCGGAGACTGTCCATATACAGTGGTGACGTCCGAGTGTGCGTCCTCAGCACGCCACCCACGCCGGACGGGAGGGAAGTCAGGAGAGACACCGAGATCCAAGTCTAACTACAGAGAAGCCGGTGTCACCCGGCAGCGCCCCTCTGCTCTCCGACGTCACCACTGTAAATGCATGGGGAAGATTTGGCCTGGGCGAAAGGCACCGTCTCACACATGGACAGCAGTTGGTGGCAGATTCTCTCTCTCTCTCTCTCTCTCTCTCTCACACACACACACGTACGCACGCACACGCACACAGGACATAATGAAGAGTTAGAGGGGAAAAACAATGAATCATTCTGTTGACCTAGCCGGGTTTTCAACCTGGTGGTATTTCGGTGGGGGTGACTCCATTATCAGGGCCCCAGATCTGGCTGCACCTGGTGTTGTATAAATCCACTGTGACATCCCTAGAGAACTGTACTGTGACATCCCTAGTCTTACACTAAACCACTGTAATAAAGGAAAAGGCTTGTCAAAATCTCACATGTTCTGCTCATTCTGTCATTTTATTACCCAATTATCCATTACATTTTCCAATCACTTTACATAACCAACCATGTTCATCGTTGTCACACTATTGTAAACCACATCAGCAAGTTAATACATAAAGCTTTGCATTTCAAAAAACTAGACACTTTAGTAACAATATTACAAAGGTTTTAGCTTCAAAAATAACTGAAAATGAAAAAAATAAACTTTTAAAGAATTAGCATCATAAAATTAATTTATTCCAAGTAAAAATACAAAATAATATTATGACATTGACCAGATATGAAAGTCCCTCCCAGAAACAACTCTATTAATGATTGAGAAAGCACTCCTTAAAGAAAATACGAAATAAAATGAAAAATATGTAAATATGTTTAATTTTTTTCTTAGCAAAAAATCTTTCTAAAAATAACAATGAAAATTTGTCTCAGTACAAAGGCTACATTACTATTGAAAAAATACCAGCATGAAGAAAAGGTACATATTTGACAGTAGAAAAATGATTTCAGTGAATCACAATGTCTAAAGTTTGCAATGAAAATAAATCTGCAATAAAGATTTATGCCTTTTTTCTTTTCTTTTTTTTTCTATTTTTTATACAAACAGTACAAACAGTATTGCACATAACAACAAATAGTCGAGGTTAGGTTATAGCCTTCAAAAAATCGACTAGTTCAAGTGTCACATCAAGGAAAGGCCACAACAGGACCTGTGATACCCAGGGGCTTCCCAGTCAAGTTGCAGGTCAGAACACCTCTTGTGTTTTAAAAAATAATTTTTTTTTGAAGGACCCTCTCTTTTAATATAACATTAACAACTTGGGGGCACATTTATTTACAAAACAAAAGGGAACATGTTATAATTTAATAAACTAAAAAAGTTCTCTTTAAAAAAATACAAACAGAAGAACTCTTTCACAATCCTGGTCAGTCGTGCACAATCAACGCTTGATTATAAATATACAAATGAAGGGAAAGTAGTTTCCACCATCTATCCACAACTTTCAGCACCAAAGGGAGTTTATTCTTTGTAACCTATTCTTCGTGACAATGGTTTTCACCTCCACATCAGCTTCCCGCTGTAAAAGCTTCCAGCTTTATTTTTTTTTTTTTTAAATCTCAGTGTTGTTTTAGTACATGAAAGAGGGGTGCTTCTTCAAAAAGTTTTGCTTCTTTCACATAATTAGGTAGATTTCTGTAGGTTAGATATGATCTTTAATATTATAGTTATAAAGCTCTAACTTCTTCATTTTCAAAAAACACAAATAAGCATGAAAAAAATAAAGTTACCCATCTGTTAAATCATTTTTTCTTGCAGAATTAAATTAATATATATTTTTCTGAATAAACTTACTTAGAAAATATCATTTTCTTTCCTATATTTCAAAATTGAGGTATTGCAAAAGATCATGTCAGTCAGAAAGCATGCCTTTTTCCTTAAAAACAAACAAACAAAAAAATCTTCAGCCAACTTTTGAAAACTGTCTAGAATACAAAAAGTAGTAGTGCATAACAAAATTTCTTGTACAGATGAAAAAAACCACAAACATAGAAAAAAAAAAAACCAAACAAACAGAAAACCACAGCTGGGCTGGAAAAAAGCAATTATTACCAAAAAGCCCAGAGGTAACCTCAAAAGGGGAGAATTCTAATAAGCATTTTTAATCCAGTAAAAAACTATTTTGTTTTTTCCTTTTTGAAAACAAACTATAGTTTGAGAGCTGGTAATTGCAACTAAACACTGGAGAAACAAAACAAAACCAAACCAAGCAGTCTTAACTTAAGAGACAGGACAAGGACATCACAGCACATAAAACAGCGACTTAAATCTATTCTGCAGTGTCATATCCAGTCAGATTGTCCCCAGAATTCCAAAACATAGGAAGAAGATTAAAAAAAAAAAAAGATTTACATAGTCTCACAATCACTGTGTGTGTCTATAGATTACTATCTGCAGCCCAGGAGTGAATGCTAAAAAAATGTCCATGGTGGTTCTAGCAGGTCTCAGTTCTGTTCAAGCTTTACAGGATAAATCCAGGGAATTAAGTAGTTCACTTTCTCACTCGGACAACCAGCCCTGCCCAGGCCATCTTGTTTTGGACAGACATTTCTTTAGCATCACCGCCCCGCATCCTTCTTAAAATGTGCCTAGTTTGTCAATCTGACAACTTATCTCTATATACTGTATATATTCCTAGTGTTTGTAAGCTAAGATGAGCTCTTTGGTTTTCTGGACAAGGTCTGAAGCTATGTAAAATGGTGCAAGCACTAGGAGAGTGTAACTAAGAGCTCATGTGTTAGTTAATAATATACCAGTTATGAACCGTCAAGTTCGTTAATGTCTGACACAGAGGCTTTAAACAGTTAAGTTTGATCACAGTTAGACATAATCACTTTACTATATAAAATAAATTGCACAATATATAACAGAGCACCGCAAAGTACTTCATCTACCATCCACAAATTTGCTTTAAGAATATCCTACACCTAGGTTTTATATTGGTTGTAATATAGGTCATTCTGTTATGGGCTCTTCCTAATTTCAGAAGCATTCCATTTATTGAGGCATGCCTTCCTCCCGTCAATTACCAATTCTTTGAGTGAAAAAAACTCTTTTAAAAAAAATCCGTATTTTATAGCTTATATAGATTCTTAATTTGTGCATTGTGGGAAGGTTTTATACTAGACATTGGATATAAAATTTATTGCATGCAGCAACCTGATTAAGTAAACATGCAGTCAGAAATAGTGACCTTCCGTTGAAGCTTTCTGTAGTCTATTCTGATCTCCTTTCGGCAGCTGATTCTATCCCTAAATCACAAACGTGTGTTGTTGGGTTTCTTTAAATTGATACCTTAGCCTGAAGAGAGTATTATGGTATTAATAATACCATCTTAATAGCAGCAAAAGCTATTGCAGCATAAATTTACATAACACTAAAAGATCTAACCAAAATCCTCAGCAAAACAAAAATCAAACATGAAGGAAAAATAAAGATTCAGCTTATGAGGTATCCTTACATGTCAAATAGAAAACTAAAGGCCTGTTTTCATTAAGGGTTACCCTTATTCTAAATGACCCCAACTAATGATTGCTGAACTGTTGTGAAGTTTTTGCTACATCTGCCACCTACTCACGAGTATTACCTTTGGTAAGTCTTCTCCTAGGGGCAACTCTCTAAGTTTCTGAAAATAAGTGCATGCTCCAGTTCAAAAACAATCGGAACAACAACAACAACAACAACAACACAACAACAACAAACAGACAAAATCACAGACATCAACCTGATGGCCGCTGATGAGAATGGCAGTCTACGAGTGACAAATCAGGTGTAAGAAATTAAGGTACCAAGCAGACAAAGGTGTGAATCAAAGTGCAAATCAGTACCGTTATACACTCTGCAATTTTGCATTATACTGGACACTGAGTTCAGTAATATGACTGTAAATAATAGTAATAATAAAAAGACCCATTTCTTCTTTAAAAATCGAGAACGAATGCACAGATTTCCAGAACACTGTAAGCCCTGAGGCAGTGCCCTCTCTTTTTCCCTCCTCGTTATCTACTCCAGTACTTGTGGCTGGGTCTGCCCTGGGCTCAGCTCCAGCGGAACGGGACGTGCCGAGGGCGGTCGCCTCCCTCCTTCACCAGCGGTTTGTGGAACTCCCGCCCGGCGCGGGAATGTATGCTCGCCCAGCAGTATTCGCAGTAATACTGCAGACAGGTGACGTTGGCACAGAAGAACGGGGCAAACTTCCCACCACAGCGCGTGCCCTGGCACTCATCACACATCTGATCATCCAGCACATATGGCTTCACTTCCACCTGCACCCAAAGAGGAAAGACAGGAAAACATGTTTAGCAAAGCTCCGTCCCACTTCTTCCTGTGAGGGTTTACAGTACGGCTTACGGATGGGCGTCGGGCAGACGAAGGCGAGAGTCAAAGTGCAAACCAAGGCTTTGGAATCGCTCCATTCACAGATGTATGATCACAGGCAAATTCTTAACCTTCACTCGTGTGTCTGTGAAGTGTGTGTAATTTATACACAGATGTGCACACATATCTGCATATCTGTAAAATGGGTACAACAATGTCCGCCTCCAAGGGCGCTGGTGAGGCTTAAGAGAGGCAGTGCGTGTAAACGCCCCTGAGTGGAATCCGGAAGGCCAGGCAGCACCTGGCCATGCGGGGCGAGAGAGTGCGGGGCAGGGAGAGGAACCAGCTGGGACAAAGGCCACAGCAGGCAAAGGTAGGGCATGTAGTTGGGGAACAGTGTGGTGCGAGCCAGGCGGAAGGGGATGAGTCACGCTGGCTGGCCAGACGGGCCGAGATGTGATACCACAGCGAGGCTCTGGGCCTCTGTGTTTCAGTGACAAGGCTTCCAAAAGTCTATCAACTAAGCGCCGTGTCCAGAGGACTAAATGGGAAAGCCGAGGGGACTAGTGAAATGCTAAGCTACTATAATCATTGAGACTTTCTTATTTTTTGGACTTTATTGCCTTAATCTCCCCCCATAACTGGAAGCTTCACTAGAGGAGAGCTTTTCTTCACAGCCCTTCAGGAGGCATTTCATAACTGAAATGAAGCAATGCTGTGTATGTGGAAACCAAAAGCAAGGAAGAATAGAGTTACCAGAGTTTTCCTCATGTCCCCTTCCTAGAACCTCAGAAAAGGGACATCGTTCATATTTTCATCTCGAATGTTAGAAATTAGCAAGAAGGTGGCAAGTCTGTGATAGGGCCCCTTCCCACGCAGCCCTCCAGAGCCATTCTGGGGGAAAGTGACCACTGTGGCTATAGAGATGAGGACCCAGGGCTTTCTGACAGGGGCTAACTGCCTGGCCATTCAAGCTGCCTCTGGGTGCAGCCGGGAGGGTCTAGCAGGGCACGAGGCAGGGTACAGGAGAGGGGCAGCAGGGCGGACAGCCCCCCCGCAAGGGGGCCTACCTAGGATCAGACACTCTACTTTCCTGGTGCCCCCCCCCCCTTTGGAAGGCCCCTCTGCTGGCCTCCTCCGAGTTCTGTCTCTAGCCACGACTCCAGTCCACAGGACTGTCAGCCAGCCCGCCTGAGAAGACCTGTATCGGTTCTTTACCCAGGGGAAAAGGGCTCTGGTTCCCTTCCCCCAATTTCCCCCTCCTCAACCTGACAAGTTAGTAAATGGGCTTCAAAAAAGTCTCAACTCACACTCTACCTGGCCCCCACCTTTACTTATACTTTCTTCTCACCTTCAATGCTCAGCCCACTCAATTTTATGTACCCAATGAGGCCAGGTCTTTCTTTTCTTTTTAACATAAAATTAACAATTTTAAAGTGACCATTCAGTGCCATTTAATACATTCACAGCGCTCGACAACCACCACCTCTATCTGGTCCCCAAACAGTTTCATCCCCCAAGACCCGGTACCTACTCAGCAGTGATCCCTCTCCAACCCCCGTCAACGGCCAGCCCACCTTCTGTCCCTAGGGATTTAGCTACTCTATAGGAACGGCATCACATAGTACGGTGACCTTCTGTGTCTGATTTCTTTCACTTATCGTCATCATACAGTGTTCAATCCGTGCTGTATCTTGCAGCAGGATTTCATTCCTTTTTAAGACTGAATAATATTCCAGTGTGTGTGTGTGTGTGTGTGTGAGAGAGAGAGAGAGAGAGAGACAGACAGACAGACAGATACACACACACACACACATTCTGTCTATCCATTTGCTCATTGAGGGACACTGGGTGGTTTCCACCTTTTGGCTATTGTGAATGGTGCTATGAACATGTATATACATATATTTGCTTGAAAACCGGTTTTCAATTCTTTTGAGGATATACCTAGAAGAAGAACTGCTGGGCATATAGCAATTCTGTGTTTAACTCTTTGAGGGACTGCCAAATCATTTTCCATAGAGGCTGTACCATTTTACACTCCCACCAGCAAAGTCACAGGGTTCCAGTTTCTCTACTCATTAACACTTGTTTTCTATTCTGTGACTCACCATCCTAGTAGGTGTGAAGAGGTATTTCACTGTGGCTTGATTTTCATTTCTTTACTAACTAATGACACTGAGCATTTTTCATGTGCTTGCTGGTGTAGATCTCTGGAAAAAGGTCTATTTAATATGAATGTATTAAGTGGTCTGGATTGTTCACTTTAAAATGGCTAATTTTTTATGACTTTAACCTCAATTAAAAAATTAATTTAAACTCTTAAAAATACTAGAGGGGGAAAAACCCACATAACTAACTATATTCTATTATATTATCATTTTTATCCCTAAACATAAGTAACCTTTAAAAAAATCACCAAAAGGTCTCTCTGTGCTACACTTGAATCTCCTTCATTGCTCTTTTCTTATCTGTATTATAAATGGCTATTACCATTCTTGAAGTGAACAATCCCCTGCCCATTTTTAAATTGTATTGTCTTTTTGTTGTTGAGTTGTGAGAGCTCTTTACATATGTTAGATACTAGACACTTTCATCAGACATATGATTTGCAAATATTTTCTAAATTGTTTTACTTTGTTGACAAGGTCCTTTGATGCACAAAAGTTTAACTTTGATGAAGTCCAATTTATCTATTTTTTCTTTTGTTGCTCCTCCTTTTGGTGTCATGTCTAAGAATCCACTGCCAAATCCAAGGTCATAAAGATTTACCTGTTTTCTTCTAAGAGTTTCATGGTTTTAGCTCCTGTATTTAGGTTGATTTTTAATTAATGTTGTATATAGTGTGAGGCAGGGGTCCAACTTCATTCATTCATTAGTTTGAATGTGGATATCCAGTTACCCCAGCACCATTTGTTGAAGAGAACTGCTCTTTACCCATTGAATGGCAACCTCGTCAAATATGAACGACAGGCCTAGCCTTCCTTAACTATTTCAGTCCCCAAGGGGTCTATTCCTTCCTCCTTTGAGCTTATTACTCCATATTGCTCCTCTGGCATTTCCTGTCTATAGTAGTTCCTTGGTCAGCATCTCTCCTGAGTTTCAAGCAATTTGATGACAAAGTCCTGGAGCAAGACAGGAAAGCGGGTGGTCCAGAGGTGGTCTTCAGAGACTGTGGACTCCTGGGGGAATGGAGCTATTGGCTTATGAGAGTGTATCAACTTGGCCTGATCTCCTTGCATCTGAAAGCCAAGAAGGAGTCCAAATGGTGGAATGAACCCCCTCTGTCCTGAAGCTAGAGGACTACTGGTAGACACAGGACATTCAGGGAACTGCTTTTCCACCTCCAGTCCATGAGCTGAAGACCACATTGCTTCTACCACCACGCAGATCCCTATACTCAGGGTGCTCCAGAAACCAGATCTGCGCCTCAATAAGCCTAGATCAGAGTCTGAACAAACAGAATTCACATTCAGCAAAAGAAAGCTGCTGGAGAAGAAAGACAATAGCCATTTATAATACATACAAATATAAAAAGAGCACGTAAGGAGATTTAAGTCTAGCACAAAGGAGACAGTCTGGTAATATATATTTTAAAAAGGTTACTTTTGTTCAGGTATAAACAAGGTATTGTGGTTATATGAATTTTTCTTTCCTCTGTTTCTTTTAAGAGCTTCGATTATTTTTTTTTAAGATTTTATTTATTTATTTGAGAGAGAGAGCGAAGGAGCAGGGGGAAGGGGAGGGACAGAGGGAGAAGTAGACTTCCAGCTGAACAGACAGCCTGACACAGGGCTCAATCCCTGGGATCATGACCTGAGCTGAAGGCAGACACTCAACTGATTGAGCCACCCAGGCGCCCCTGAAATCAATTTTTCTTAATTGAGGTTAAAGTCATAAAAAATTAACCATTTTATTTTATTAACTTTTTTTAAAGATTTGAGAGAGAGAGAGAGAAGAGAGAGAGGGGAGGGACAGAGGGAGAGGAAGAGAAATCTTCAAGCAGACTCCCTGCCAAGCACAGAGCCAGCCGTGAGGCTCGATCATGACCTGAGCCAAAATCAAGAGTCAGACGTCTAGGGGCGCCTGGGTGGCTCGGTCGTTAAGCATCTGCCTTCAGCTCAGGACGTGATCCCAGGGTCCTGGGATCGAGCCCCGCATTGGGCTCCCTCCTCTGCTGGGAGCCTGTTTCTTCCTCTCCACTCCCCCTGCTTGTGTTCCCTCTCTCGCTGGCTGTCTCTCTGTCAAGTAAATAAATAAAATCTTAAAAAAAAAAAAAAAAAAAGAGACGTCTAACCATCGGAGCCACCCAGGCTCCTGTGAGGGTTTCTTAAAGGCACTCCCAAACCATTTGTAATTTTTGCTGTACCTTAATGCTATCTACTATTACATGATGTTTTACTTGACTATCCAGATTCTGTTTTTCCCAATACACAGACATGTAGCTATTAAAATAAAAATGAGGGTTTCTCTGTTACCAATAAACTGTAACACATGGAGACACCAACCCATTGGGATCATATTACTGATCGACACTTCCATTATTAAAGTCCAAATATTACAATGCTATGCAAAGCCAGTCATATCATGAAATAGACCTTCTGCTTTAAAGGGATCTGCAGGTACAGGAGATGAAAACTTCCTACAGAGGGACACTGGAGTCACACAACACACCTAAAGGAGATGGCCACGCCCAAGGATGCTGACAAATACGTGGAACTTCTTGATGAACCATGATACCCATTAAGGATAAGAAGGGCTGAATGAGGATAAGCAGCTATAAGCTGGATAAAGGGAATAATATATTTAGAATGATATAAACAAAGAGAAAGCCATACCTGAACGAACTGTTCTCAATGCTGACACTGTTTTGTATCTAATAAGCTACAGAAAATATTTCTTTCTGCAGTTTTTTTGATATCAGTCAACAAAATGACCTCCCAATAAAATAAAGCAATGACCGAACAGCTCTTGGGGGCAGCGGGGAGAATATAAACTATTCACAGATCCAGAATTCCCTCTCCTTGGGCCTGAAAGGTTGTAGAAAAGAGAAGAGGGGCATTAGTCAAGGTAAAAGCTCAGTTTGAGTGATGTTCTAAATGTCCTATTAAGGACAACTAAAGAATGGTCCCTGCTGTAGTCTGCCCCATGGTGACAGGAACCACCAAATTAAGTCTGCCAGATACCCAGCCACCCCAAGGCAGGTAAGGCACGCTCACAGGGGGCTGGAAGTTGAGTAGAAGCAAAGATTTTAGATAATGGGGTCAGAGCGGACAAATTGGAGAAAGAGGCCAAGAGGTATAATTTAATAGGGATAGATGAAAAGGCTTGCTCAGAAGTCAGGTAGGCCATTTTTTATCATCGGGAATAACATACTCCCTGGAAAAACCATTTTATTTGGTGTACTAAAGCTTTAAAACATGATGTGCTCCTAATCTCCCTGGCATGTGTCACAGAGTACATCTACCCATGCCTAAAAATCACAGTAACCTCATTAACATTCCCACCGAACATGGTGTCTTTACAGTTGCTAACGCAGGTCCTCTACCAGCAGGCAATACAAAGATTGTATTGACATAAATTTTTAGTGTTTCAACAGACCATGAGCTGGAATCCTGCTGTTTAGAAAACAGATGACAGATGCCTAGGAAATTAAAGCAGTGATGTGAAAATGGCTTTTCCTTAGCAACAAAGTTATCCACAACCTTCCAGATATAGCAAATTCACAGTTATTAATTTTAGAAGCAATCTGGGGTAGATTTAAAGAAATAAATGGTTTGAATTTTCTTTTTACCTTTCAAAGGATGGGACTTACTATTTTTCATATTCTCAAGTGTGAGGGGAAGGAAGGTTTTAAAATCGTCCTTGTGCCTTTCCCACAATTCCGAGTGTGCTTATGAGTGCTTATGTTGCCACCTTTGCCATATGTTTCTGGAGTGCGGAGAGATCTGTGAGTGCTCTGTTTCATGAAACAAAGAAGGGCCAGCTGACAGTATCCCGTGCAATCCATAGATTCACCCCCTAGTCTGGTCTTGTTCAGCGCTGCTTGGGAATGGGTCTGGGGGTGAGGACGTGTTCTAGTAGCAGAAGAGTGTATCACGTGGAGAACATAGGGTAAGAAAATTCATTAAAGATCTGTGAAATGCATAACTGCCAAGGCATCACCACCCTCCCAGAACGCAGAAGTGCAGAGCGCCCTGGCTCTATCCATTCACCGGCTATGTCATGGTCTTCAGGCCTCAGTTTCTCCTACCCCATGAGAGCTGTGCACCAGCTCTTCCAAGTGAGAATCAGCACTCACCAACAAACTGCTAATTGACTAATACTATCGGACTTCTGGGGTTAAAGAACTTGAATGTCCTACTGAGATAACTACTTAGAAAAATGGGGGTGATACTTTCCCCATTAGTATTCTCACAAGCAGCCTCATTGCTCAAATATAAGCAGGAAAGAACAACATTTAATCATTCTAAAGAGTCTTCAAATTAAAAATTATCCCAATTCCAAGAGAGAAGACATAAAAAGAGATAACAGGACAGGAGCGATCAAGGTTCAAGACTAGGAAGGAGAGACAAGACAAAAAGGTTCCATGCTCTTCGGAGAAGAGGGATAGCTTTCTTTAGATGACCCAAACTCCATTTAAAAACTATTTCTAGTCAAAGGCTCTGAGATACCCAGAGCTTCAAAACAAGCCCAGGAAGGATTAGTTCAGATGACATATGAACTCACTTCTGGGTGCTGCTTCCTCTCAAAGGGTCAAATCAAACATAGCTCTAGCTACAGCTGGGAAGTTTTCAAGCCAGATCCGGCAGGGGCCAAAGGCAGCGGCAGAATAAAGGCTGGGCTGTCGGAGCCGCAGGCTAAGGCTGAGGCAGAACTAGTCCGAGAAGGAGCCATGAGGACCTGCCCATCTTTTGCTATTGAGTCATCGTATATATTCCAGCTGTGGCTGAGGACAACGTGTAGTATCATCGGCATTTCTGTTCGTATGGTTACTGGGTCGTATTAATCTTCATGCAGGCTAAAAATATAAAGCCTTTGATAGTCTGTAGCTAAAATTCAGGCCCCACATGTTTCCAGGTAAGAGAGAAAAAAAGATTAAATATGTGAAGTACTTGAAGTACTTGCAAAGGAAGGTGCAATGGATAACATCTCATTAAATCAAAAATGGGTTATTTTAAAGTATGCTATTCAAAGCAAATATTATGCGCTATGGCTTCACTATCACAATGTTCCTTAAATAAAAGTATCAGAAAGCCCCAAATTAGCTAACCGAAAGGCAGTCTCTCTGGTCCTCTACGTTCAGCTAAAACAAAATAGTCAAGGGAACGTTATTTGTCAAAGGCATATTGATTTCAAAACCACTGATTTCCCTTCTAATATAGATAGAGACTGTTATGTCAGAGAGAGACACTAGATAATCTCAAGTAATCAAAAGACAAAGGACTATAAATACTACAGGGAATTATCAAACACAGCTTCAACGTCCCACCACCAGCTCTGGCCAAGCAGTAGTTCTTCCCCTGCCTCACCCCAAATCTCTGTAGACAGAAAATATATGCCCAGCAACCCCATTTCTGGCTATTTAGTCAAAAGAATTGAAATCAGGCCCACGTTCCCTGCAGCATTATTCACAATAGTCAAGATGTGGAAGCAACCTAAGTGTCCACAGATCAATTAATGGATAAAGAAAATGTGTTATATCAACATACAATGTTTATAGCAGCACCATCAACAATAGCCAGACTATGGAAAGAGCCCAAATGTCCATCCACTGAAGAATGGATAAAGAAGATATGGCAGATACACACAACGGAACATTATTCAGCCATGAAAAAGAATGAAATCTTGGGGTGCCTGGATGGCTCAGCCATTAAGCGTCTGCCTTCGGCTCAGGTCAGATCCCAGGGTCCTGGGATCGAGGTCCACATTGGGCTCCCTGCTCAGCAGGAAGCCTGCTTCTCCCTCTCACACTCCCCTTGCTTGTGTTCCCTCTCTCGCTGTCTCTCTCTGTCAAATAAATAAATAAAATCTTAAAAAAAAAAAATGAAATCTTGCCATTTGTAGTGACGTGGATGGAACTAGAGGGTATTACACAAAGTGAAATAAGTCAGTCAGAGAAAGACAAATACCATATGACTTGACTCATATGCGAAATTTAAGAAACAAAACAGAGGAACATATGGGAAGGGGGAAAAGAAAAAAAGGAGGGAGGGAAACAAGCTGTAAGAGACTCTAAACAATAGGGAACAAACCGAGGGTTGCTGGAAGGGAGGAGGAAGGGGATGGGCTTAACTGGTGATGGGGATTAAGGAGGGCACTTGTGATGAGCAACGGGTATTGTATGTAAGTGATGAATCACTAAATTCTACTCCTGAAACCAATATTACACTACATGTTACCTACAATTTAAATAAAAATTTGAAACAACAACAAAACTCCAAACCACCACTACATACATATTAAACTTCTGAATTTGAGCGTGAAGAAGCAGCTGAAAACATAGTATTTTCTCAACTGGCTTTCCTAGAACATTATTTCCAAGAGATGATAAACTTCAGAAGAGTTCCGTGATCAAAAAATTTATGAAAAACTGCATATTGTTTCCTTCTTGGGTCTTCACAATGAAGACTGGTATATAAAAGATTCTAAGAAGTCTTAGAATAAACCTGTCTATTTAACTTTCTTCAAGAAAGCATTTCCAAACTCATCTGACTCAGAAAAAGACTTAAAAAAAATAAAATAGATATTAAAATCAAAAGGGACTCATGTTTTACAGAAAACAATTTAGGAAATGGTGGTTTAGAGGAACTAATTTTAGGGACAGATTGCAAGGCAGGCCGGACCTGCCTACTGAGAGCTCCTTCTGTTCAAAAACTGAGATAACCAACCAACGTACCCCTGTCCTGCCTGACATATTTAACCCCTTTTATCTTGTGAAATTCTAATTAGATTGTCTAATGAGTATCTTACAGAAGAGTTCAAATATTAGTCATGGTTTCATGTAAATCAATGTATTCTCAGTACCCCTGTATACTGACAGAGTGCTTTAAGTTTCTAAAATTGCTTTCATTAACACACACATACACACACCCAGACACCCACACCCCTATGTATTCTTCCGTCAAGTTATACAGTAAGTGGTTTAGTGAGGACCAAACTCCAGATTGGCTGATTACAGCCTATTATCCTTTCTAGTAGTAAAAAGGTCTCTGTTGGCTGAGTTGGCAGACTTTAACCAACGTCTGCTGCATGATGCATTTCAAGTTATAAACATCTAACTTACAAATTTCTAGGAAGGGGCACCTGGGTGGCTCAGTCGGTTAAGTGGCCGACTCTTGATTTCAGCTCAGGTCATGATCTCAGGGTCATGGGATTGAGCCTCCCCATTGGGCTCCATGCTCAGCTTGGAGTTTGTTTGAGAGTCTCCCTCTCTCCTTCTGCCCCTCTCCCATGCTCTCTCTCCAAAATAAATAAAAAAAACTTTTAAAAAATTGCTAGGAGACAATATGACCAAGTTGTGGTAAACAATAGCTGTGTGTGGGGGGAACCCCTCAGATTTTTATAAAGAAATTGTTCATATCAATCAAATATGCTTTTGTTAGACTAAAGGAGATTTAACTGATTCAATCTTTATGAATTTTCTTAGGACCACACAGAGTAGACAAAAGGGTAGAAAATGGCCATGTAAAGAGATTACCTTTTTTCTAATGATCTCATTTTTCACACTACAAAAATCTTTCATATGTGAGTGACCTAGCCTTGAGTTATAAAGAAAACGGAATTTAGCAGGGCTTTCACGTCCTAAGTGTTCATTTGGCATCACTTCTAAAAATACCATTAAAACAGACAGAATGAGTACAGGTGCCCTCTTTTGCCCTTAGTGTACTTAAATACTTTAAACTGTTTCAGTTTTTCACAGAAACACTATTCACGGATTATAAGCAAAATTTAATCCTAACCTTCTATTCAACTTCAGGTTCAAAATCTTTTCATTATCAGAGAAAAGATACTGGTAAAAATACTTCTTTCTGGACAGGACTTCTTTCTTTCTTCAGCCGTTTACATGGAAAATGCATTTAGGTGTTTACATCTATAAAAGGGACTTAGGAGTCTCTGTGTGTGTCTTGACTAACACCCAACCCGCGTGTCGGCAGATTAGCAGCTGTGTTAATTGTGTGTGTGTGTGTGTGTGAACTTCAACTATTTCATTCTCTATATTAAAGATCCTTAGCAGAACTAAGTAGGTGCTTTAAAGGAAAAAAAAAAGAGAGTCAACAAATTGGCCTTGGATGCATGATTAGGCAACTGCCCAATTTAAATACTGGGCTCGGCAATAATACAAATCAGTATCTACACAGCCAAATCACCTTCCAAAGCGCTCCTTCATCTGTCATCGTTTATCAGCACCACAAACTGTAAGACAGACTGGGCTTCTTACGACTACTGGAAAATGAAATCAATAACATCAATAAAATCAAGCCTCTAAAAGGTGGTAAATTGTCCAAGGTCACACCATTCCTGGGGGAAGAGCTAGGAGTGTTGACTCAGATCTCACAATTCCCAAGCCAGAACAGAACACTTTTTCGCTATCACCATAGCTCTCTGTGTAGCCAGGACACGGGTGGGCATGGGGTGTACCCCCTCTAAGATACTGATGGCCATGCCCCAGAAATGCCACACCCTATTAGTGTTCTAGGGAACCTGTTACCCAGGAGAACATATCACATGTCTCCTGCGTGCCAAGGCAGAAGATAAATGAGGCGGGGCGCCTGGGTGGCACAGTCGTTAAGCGGCTGCCTTCAGCTCAGGGCGTGATCCCGGCATTATGGGATCGAGCCCCACATCGGGCTCTTCCGCTGGGAGCCTGCTTCTTCCTCTCCCACTCCCCCTGCTTGTGTTCCCTCTCTCGCTGGCTGTCTCTATCTCTGACAAATAAATAAATAAAATCTTTAAAAAAAAAAAAAAAAGAAGATAAATGAGGCAACTCACTCATTTATTCATCTAAACACAAATAATTAATGTGTGTCCACTACGTGTCAAGAATTAAGTGTTCAGTAGCTTACATGAAAGACACCAAGAACTGCTGTGCTGGGCATCACACAACCTTAATATTGTCAACACAGGGACAAATTACCAATTGGCTGATAACTGGTGAATATTTGCCATTAACATATGCCTTATGTAACCTTTAAAGTATTTATTTCAAGATGCTAATAATGTTTCCTTGGAAGTAAAAACAAGCATAAGTTGTAGGTATCATTTAAAACATTTTTTAATTTTTTTATTTTCCCCACCACTTGTGTCATTTATAATAATTATGTTTCATAACAAGGGTCATTATAGCACTTAAAATGCCAAACATTTCAATCAAATGCTATAATCCAGTGGAGCTGCACTGGTTCGCACTCACTTGTAAAAGGTTTCATATGAAGACAACATAAAAGTGAAAATCCAAAGCAAAGCAACTGCAAAAAGACACAGAAAATTTTCCAGCTCATTTGGCTAATGTTAAAAATGACCTACAGACATATCAGAAACGCTTGATAACAAACCCCAGATGTGCTCTGCTCTCTGTAGAATATGTTCACCTGGGAAGTTATATGAACTACTGAAACATATATAAAACCCACAAAGGACCTGTAATCTAACTCAGACATCCCAAATATAAGGTCTGTGGAAAAAGGACTTCATGAAAGAAGTGGGTTGAAGAGACATTGGACCCTGGGTGAGCCCAAGGTTCTGGGAGGGAGTCCCATGAGCAAAGGCAGCTCTGCCCTGAATTGACAGGTTTCTTGACAGTCTCCAAACCTCTCCTAGAGTCTCACTTGTTGCAAAATAAAGGAGGTTGGACCACGTCATGTCTAAAGTTAGTAAGTCCAGCTTTAATGTCAAAGAACATTTTTTGACATTCTAAATTTATTACATAAATGAGTGTTTTTTTTTTTAAAGATTTACTTATTTGAGAGAGAGCAAGAAAGAGCATGCATGTGTGTGCGAGCAAGGGAGCAGGGGGAGGGGCAGAGGGAGATGATCTCAAGCAGACTCCCGCTGAGCATGGAACCCGATGTGGAGCTCATTCCCATGACCCTGAGATCATGACCTGAGCCAAAATCAGGAGTTGGAAGCTTAACCGATTGAGCCACCCAGGTGCCCCACACAAGTGAGTGTTCTTCTTTTTTAGATTTTATCTATTTATTTGACAGAGAGAGGGACAGCACAAGCAGGGGAGCAGCAGGCAGAGGGAGAGGGAGAAGCAGGCCCCCCACGCTGAGCAGGGAGCCCCATGCAGGGCTTGAACCCAGGACCCTGGGATCATGACCCGAGCCAAAGGCAGACGCTTAACCGACTGAGCCACCCAGGTACCCCCACAAGTGAGTGTTCTTAATGAAGTAGAAAAGGAAAGCTGTGCAAAGTGCCCTTTGGTGGGCAGCTGGTTATGCCAAAGGTTGCTATCTAAGGGCTTCCCATCTGAGCTACCTCTCAGTCGACACTCATTTATTCATCTAAAAACAAATAATTAATGTGTCCACTATGTGTCAAGTATTAAGTATACAGTAGCTAACATGAAAGACAGTCACTGCCCTCATGGATTGTATAGTCTAACAGAGTAGATGGACATTAAATGAAGCAATATTTCATTACAGAGGTATTTAAGGCCACAAAGGAATGGTAGATGCTTTATGACAATGATCTGTAACAGACATGTAAGCTCCGCTGAAGAAAGGATTCCTAAAAATATTATAATTACGCTGAGACCTAAAGGAAAAGTAGGTATTAGGCAGGCAGAAGAAACAGTATGTACAACGACCCTGAAAAAGAGAGAAAAAGGCCAGTTGTGACTGGCTCAAGATGAGGAAGAGAGAGCTCAGGCAAAAGAAGTGTGTAGTGCATGAAGGGTCATGTAGGCAGGATTAATGAAGGATTCTGACCTTTATCCTAATGGCAGTAGGACATAACCAAAAGGTTTAAAGGAGGACATTATGATTTTAAAAAGTCACTCAAGGGGCGCCTGGGTGGCTCGGCGGTTAAGCGTCTGCCTTCGGCTCAGGGCGTGATCCCGCGTTATGGGATCGAGCCCCACATCAGGCTCCTCTGCTATGAGCCTGCTTCTTCCTCTCCCGCTCCCCCTGCTTGTGTTCCCTCTCTCGCTGGCTGTCTCTATCTCTGTCAAATAAATAAATAAAATCTTAAAAAAATAAAATAAATAAAAAAAATAAAAAGTCACTCAAGTTTTTATGTAAAGAATGTACTGGAATTGGCTAAGCTGAACTGGGGAGACCAGTGAGGAGCCTCCTCTAGATATCCAGGTGATAGATGAGAGTGACTTACTCCAGGATACTTGAGAGCCTTCCATGCTCGCTTCTGGTCCTTGTTCTCCCACACATCAGCCTGATCTACTCTATACAGTTACTGAGCACCACCCATGTGCCAAGCACCCCATTCAGACCTCTGGGCACATTGGCAGAATCAAGATCCTGGCAGCTCTGTCAGGAAGTACCATCAGAAGCCCCTTCCACCTCTGTGAGTCCTCCCATCGCTAGCCAGACCACCGCAAGAAGTCTGTGGTGTGGCTTTATCAGCCAACTCCGGCAACACACATATTCTTGGGGGACTCTAATTACAGTTATAGCGTCAGAAGCTTGTCCCTGCAGCCTGGGCTACCTTGTTCCTGTGACTTCAAAGAGTACAGGTTAAGTAAGGAGGATCCCCTCCCTCTAATAACTAAGTAGGATAAGTGCAGTGCCCCCACTCCGTCCCCCCCTGGGGGTTACTGTTCCGTTGGTCCTCCTACCGCAGGCTTGAAGGCCGTACATTACAATACCTCTTCCTATGTTCTAAATTCTACTGTGGTGATGGCTGCACAACTATGTAAATATGCTAAAAACTGTTGACCTGTACACTTAAATTGGTGATTTGTATGGTATGTGAATTATATCTAAATAATGCTGTTACCAAAACAAAAAATAAAGATGCCATCTCTTCCTTAAAGAAGATGGCAGTAATGATGAGTGAAAGGACAGCAGAGATATGAAAGTCCCGAAGCTATAGGACTGACACTTCCCACAGATGTTGCATATTGACATATTTTATTTTATATTCATAGGCAACCCAAAAAGTCTCTAAGTCTATGAGAAGAAATCGAATCTATAAAGGTTGTATTTTCTCTGTAGACCACTCTGCCGGGTGATGGGTATTAAGGAGGGCACACGTGGTGATGAGCACTGGGTATTATTTGCAACTAATGAATTACTGAACACTACATCAAAAACTAATGATGTGTACTATACGGTGGCTAACTGAACATGGACCACTCCATCTAAACACTCAGCCAAGGAGCAGCAATAACAACAACAATAATAAATACATAAACATTTAAATTCTCAAAAGAGATGTGTTTTTCGAGAAAAGCTGGTTCCATACAAAAGAGGTAAAAGAAATACACCAAATTCTTCTTCATGTACCTCCCACAGTTTACCTAGGAAAGGTGCAACCTGAGAGCACACACCTCTAAGAGTCCTAGAACTTCCGGGTTCCTGGCATTGCTGCTCTGCAGGTGGCCCTCTTCTACTCTCCATATGGGGCTGCAAATAGCAAGGAAGTGCCCCATAAATTGCTATCTGATTGCACTGTATCTGCATTCATAATGATGCAGACAACAAAGGAAGTTCCTTTGACCAGAAGGGTAACAAAGGTTGATGCTGTTTAAAACAGTCAAGGTCTTGGTTTAAAGGCAACTGTAGGCTAACATAAGAAGGAAGGAGAGTAGGACTGTAGCATCTTGGAATTTGCAATAGTAAGGGAAAGGGATTATGGGTACAGGAAGATATCTGCTCCTGACTTTTAGGACAAGTTCCAAAACCTTAGCTATGAGACTATTGCTAAAAACCTAGAGGGTTATTCAGGAAAGAAGGTTGTGCCTAATAGAAATTCTCTGTAGACAATCAAGAACAGAGTGCCCAAGAAACAGAGCATTACCTAAGGAAATACTGATGTGATTATATATAATTGGGGATCTCTGGAAAGCTCAAACTTAAGCTTTAGGAGAAAGATAAACAAAATTAAAACTAGGGATGAATTTTAAAAAGCATCTAAGAAGGGTGCAGTTAACATGCCAGAGTCAAAATGCCAGAGTCAAAAAAAATGCCAGAGTCAAAAAAAAATAAGGTATTGCTGGCTACATTCAAATTAAGAAGAAAACAAGAGGACAGAGTAACAATTTGGGGGAAGGGAATGTAATGTTCACAGAAGAACAGTGAAAAAGGAACCTATTTCAGGATGGAAGCTGGCTTTTATCTCTTGTAATGAAGAAAGTGGTCTCCATATTGGGCAGGGAAAACAAAGAGCACGAAGATGGAGCTGGGAGGCAGAGGAGAGGAGGGACTGTGCCACTTGTAATGATTTCTAATTCTCTCCCTTAGACGATTCTCACCTCAGGGCATTGCAGAATGGACAGGTCCCTTCCAGACACCATTATTGCTTTATATATATATAAGATATAATATATAATTGCTTATATACATATGTATCTACATATGTGTAGTTGTATATATTGCTTCCTCTTCCAGGTTTCCCACAGGGCTATTCCTCCTGCCTTCATTACACATGGAAGCTCAGCATGCAAGTGGCCTACCCAAAGTCACAAAGCCCACAGGGAACAGGACCAGCTGTAGACCCAGCCGTGTGACCAGTGCTCTTTTCACTAACCATCTGTCTGTTCACTACATCTTCAGCGAACAACTGATAAAATTCAAGCTACATAATATTAACGACGTCAGTATTAAGTGCATTTGTAGCAAGACAAATACTGTGAACCATCAAGTGCTAGTTACTAAACATCTATCCAAAGGTCGTATAGCTCTGGCTGTTCAATCCTCAAATCGCATTTACTCTTCAGACCATCCCCGGGAGGGAGTTATAGATGAGGACCCAAGGCTCCCGGCATTAACTGACTTGGGGTCACCGTGGACTCACGCAGCAGAGATTTAAAAGCACTGAAATCTATTCTAGCTCTAAACTCCATATTCTTTCCACTGCACCTGGCTGCTACTCTACATGTTTATCAAGGACTACTCTACAAGGTGGAACGACAGCTGACCCAAATGCAGTAGGCAGAAAATAGTCAATGACTTTCTCGAGTCCTCAGAAGTTTGATGTTCCAAATACATTTTCATAAGTGTGGCCTATGATCATGCTCACAAAAGCAAAGCCACCTTTCTCTTTTTTACCTAGGTCTAACTCTTGTGGGAAGAAATACTGAGGACCTGAGTATAGCAGGGGAAGGAGTAGGGGTGGGCAACAAAACAAATAGCATCTGAATTTCCTGTGATTTTAAAAGGTGCTCAAAAATCGCCATATTCCCTGGGGCAAGTGTACTTCCCTCCATTAAGGAATAGGCCAGGAGGTTGTTAGCCTGGGGGCAAAGGGAAGATAGAAGCATGGGGAAATGGAGCCTTCTCTATCTCCCTAGTACCACCTCCTGTCCAGTCACTACTTCTGGCTTCAGAAAGCACAAAGATGAGAATCTAAGGCTCTTCAGGTTAAGTTTATGACCTGGGATCACCAGTGGTAAGTGCCATCGCAGTCTAAATGTTTGGTGTCTAAAATCCGGTGTTTCAGACTCACAAAAGCACAGGGACAAGAAAGTCCACTGGCACCAGCAGCAGTAAAGAAACTCCTCTAAGTATAACTATTTGTCAGTTCAACAAAGGTTTATCGAGCACCTTCTACGGTATACATCAAGCAATGGGTAAGCACTGGGAAGGAAGCAGAGAAGGAGACAGACCCCGTGCCTATCTCTGTGGAGCTTACAGTCTGTAGGGGGATTACTGCTACAAAAGGGGAAGCTCGATGCTCTGGGTGCTTGAAAGCTAGGAATGGAGCTGAGTCTTTATCACACCTCTGAGTCTCCCCTAATTCAGAGAGTGTTTCAAAATTCTGAAAAAAGAATTATTTTGTTTATTTTAATTAAAAAACAAACAAACCACCACTACTTACTTATAAGGAGCCCGGTAATGTAGCAACTGTTTATTTTAGGCACTGGCTTTTGAAACTTGATCAGATATATGTCTTAATAAAAACATAACTTGCTGAATATTTAAGAATTCACCACCAACTGAAACTTTCACCTTCTAAGAAACTTAAGTCGCTACACAAAATTAGTCAAAGTCGACCATAGAGAGTATAGGTGAAACTTCAAAATAGAACGTATTTGGGGTGCCTGGCCGGTAAGCGTCCGACTCTTGGTTTTGGCTCAGGTCGCAATCTCAGGGTCCTGAGACTGAGCCCTGTGTCAGGCTGTGCGCTCAGTGTGGAGTCTGCTTAAGACTCTCTCTCTCTCCCTCACTCTCTCTCTCAAATAACTAAATCTTAAAAAAAAAAAAAGAACATATTTCCTACTTTATTTATTCCTGTCCAATGTATGCCCCAAGAATATCCTTTGCTGGAAGTGTTAACAGCCACTGTACAATTGCAAAGGGAGGTAGGTGTTCAATACCTGATCTATTCTCCTACTTGCTCTATTAATCCATTAATATAGTCTCAGATTATCTCTTCCTACCACCTTCTATTTCCCCAAACTTCCAAAGAGTGGCAGAGCTGGGATTTTAGGGATTTAGACCTATGTCTGTCCACAAAATCAACAGAGTGCACCAATTCCCTACAACTCTGTCATGTGTCCCCTCTTTAGATTAGAGGCAGCAAATCAGAATGCCTCTGGTGGCCAGGCAGGCAACACCATGGAGCAGAAGAGGGCAGGTAATGTATATGCATGTGTGTGTGTGTGTGTGTGTGTGTTTAAAGAATGGGACGAAAGGGAACTGGAGGACTACAGGGAATTGGAGGGAACTGAAACAGACAGCAGTTATTTGGCTCCAATGATTGCTATCATGTGCGATCTTGCAATTTTAAGAGAAATCAGAATTTCAAAATTTTATGTATACTCCTGAACATTAACATTAAATGTGAGTCCAAACTTACTTGTTTTAAGAGCACCACATGGGTCAAACAGGTCACCAGCTTGCAACCTTTGTTAATACGCTGTTGGCATCATCTTTTAAACAGCACCAGTTGGGTATGCTAAATTCTGCAGGGTTATTTTCATAAGTGTAACATCACCCTGGGGATGGGTGAGGCAGAAGGTTCATTAACGCCTGAAATACCGTGGGTACTCTCTTTTTCAGGCAGTCTAGAGGGACTCCGGGACTGATAGCATGTAAGGTAGAGCTGCTCACTTATGATCACGAGGTGCTTTTCTCCTTGGGGGCCCAGAAAATAAACTTCATTTCTTTCCCATAGCAATCATACCCCGAGTGGTTGCTCACCCGTTTGTCAATGTCGTTGTGTTGGAGCTGCACAAAGCGAGCGCTGATGGCTGCAATGTAACTCTGCTGATTGGAGAACGCCACACGGCCAGCACCTTTGGGGTACTTCAGCTCTGGGTCCGTATCGATGCCAGCATAGCAGACGCCACCGTACAAACGGTCCATGATCATTGCCAATTCAACTGCAAGAAAATAAACACAATTCGGTATAAATGTTTAGAAGGTACTTTTGCCCAGGGGAAGAAAGAACTATTTAAAGATCATGCAGTATAATTAAGAAAAGGAAAACCCATGTTAGGTATCATGAAGAGTGTCCACATCAGTCTTACAACTCAAGTAGGGGAGCTCCTCATATTTAAAAATAAAATGAAAAAAAAATTAGAATTTACACAGTACACACACAAATTTACATAATCGGAACTTTAGCAACAGTATAAAAGGATCTATCAGCAATCTTCCTGTTCTAATTTCTAACTGTTTAGTCCACTGGAGTGGGCCCTGGGTAGGCAAAGCATTTCAAACAATGCCCTAACAAGTTAATTATAAATAGCCCTATTTACTGACCTCTAAGACAAAAAGCAATTACTACAGTCACACTGCTATATTAAGATTAAGCTATAGAAAGAATTAACTGCTCATTTTAACTAGAGGCAATATATTTATAACCTTAAGATAAATCTCTACAATGAAAAATATGTATTTTTTAGTATATTCTATCCCAACTGAGAAATCTCCACACTAGCCTCTCACACTGAATTCTAAATAATAATACTAGTAATGATAATAGCAGCAATGAACATTTATTGAGCACTTACAATGTACCAGGAAACACTAAGCTGCTATGAAGGCAGTAAAAACATACCCATCCTGTACTCTGCTATAAATCCAGAGGTCTGGTCTGCACTCTTTGCCACATTTCTTCTACATAGACCTTTATATTGGTATATTTACAAAACACCTATACAGAAGGCATTTGGAAATTGGAACATTCCAAAGGTCTGATATCCTAGAATTACCCTCACCATAAAGGTGTCAAGGAGAGACAGGGAGCAGTTACTTACCTGGATCCAAATTGCCTGAAGGTAATTGTTTACTTGATACTGGATGTCACTTCCTCCACGTATGACCATTTCTTTCAGGCTACTCATATGACTTAAGTCCAGAAGACTTAGCCCTACCCCTGGGGAATGACCAAAGAACCCATTTCCCTCAAACACCTACATATGGTATTTAGAAAGGAGAAGAGGGTAGGTGGATGATGACCTGGGTCACAGCCAGTGTGCAAAGACCGTCACATCACACAACAGATCTCCGTGGGAATTAGTATTTGGGGAGAAGGAAAGCAGCACAAGCCAGTGGGGTAGAGGAGGAATTTTGTAGCAGATACAAGAGTTGAAGGGTTGAATGGTGTAAGAACCCCACCAGATTTCTACAAACAGAAGGAAAGCCAAATAGTACTGGTTCCTGCAGCAGGAAGCTGCAGAGCCGGTAAGAAAAGCTGTGTTGCTATGACAGAAAGGATGTCTTTCTACTTAACTTCTCCAAAATTTCTCTCCATACCAGATGGCCTAATATTGGTGACTATTTCCTAAGCGCCTGTTTTTAAGAGGAAGAATGATCTGCAACCAACAGATTCTGGAATGTTCAGAAGGTAAGAAAATAAGCTGGCAATAACTGAGCCCTACAATAGGTACTACTGAAGACAGAACAGCAGAAAGCTATCCCAATAATCCCATCATGATCAGAATTTCTGAGTCATATTAACCAAAGGACATTGCTGATTACAGCCCAAGTGGACTCTGATTGCAGTCTTGGGGCAGGATCCAGGAATCACATTCATTCAGATTATGCAATAAGAGTCACGCACATACCCTGAATATCAGAGTTCAGTGAGTCCTCATACTTCAGCCCAACAACTTCCGATGGCTTGAGGACTTCCTCCCATGGCTAATAGTATTCCAGTAGCAGAGACCAAACACATTGAAGGTAGAAATAATTAAATGTAGTCATTAATGAATTTCCCTTATTAGTCAATGGACTTACTAAAATAAGCAACCTCAGGAACTGGAAATTAAACACCAATTTTCCAAAGACCAAGCTTCTCATGGACTGGAATAAGACAGTAAACACTCCACCAGCCTGGTGAACAGCCAGGGGAAGAATGCTGGCAAGGGGCTGAATGGCACTTGTCTTCCACACCTAGAAAGGACTCAGGATTGCATCTGATTTAGAAAGAAGGTATATCACCTGCAAGCTTGAAGCTCCAGTTAAGGAGGAGAGTTAACCACAAAGTTACTAAAACCCCAGGTTCTTCTACAGCATAGTGGTCTCCAAAGGAATTTTAGGGATCCTTGGATGTCAGAGAAGGTGCCTTCCATAGAACAAACCCTCTATTACTTCATGGATCTGGCTATTAGAAAATCATCTTCACATGCCAAAGATTAGGTCATGACTGATGTTGCTGGCAGTTAAGTACTTTTGATAGGAAGCAAACCCTCACTCATTTATGCTTTTATGAAAGCAAATTATAAATAAATCATTTCCACTTACAACCTTATATACAGTCATTTTCTTGGCCACCAAAAAGTCTGCAGACATTTGAGCTAATGAAATCTCACTCGTGTGAAGAGCAATTTGTTGAGAAGCTAGAGGAAACCAAGGTGACTAAAGAGTTGTTTTGGGAAAGAGTATGAAGATTTCCCATCTCTCTTTCTACCCTAATCCATGTTTTAACTACAGAAGGTCTAATACTGTGATCACCCTTGAAGAAAAGTAAGTAATAGTCAAACAACTGCTGTTTATATTTGGTCCTTTATTCAATCAGCAAATCTTCACTAAAAGCACACTTCCTGCAGGCTAGCCTCACGCTGGGCTCTAACACAAGAGTGGTGTTATTTAAGTACTAAACAGAGTTTCTAATTATTGAGAAAAGTAGCCATGTTTGGTAAAAACAGCATTGAAAAAAAAGAGAGAGAGACTAATTTAATTCATCCACAACATAGGTGACTAACAGAAACACAGGATAAGCCTTCCTTAAGTCCTAAAAATTTCTAATCTGAAACACTTTTGTATATAGAACATAAAACTTCACCTACAGATGTCAAAATGTACAACTAGTTTTAGAGACTAGGTTTTAAAGGATTCTTTAAAGTGAATATCACCAGTTAATACAGGAAAGTCCCACATAGATTCCCTTCCTCTGATGTGGGTGAAACTGAGCCATGAGGAGGGCTACCCACTTTGACTACTTGGGAGAAGGAGAGAAAAACAGAAGAAAGGCAGTAAGGATCTGGCAGAAGTAAACTAAAACCTTCATGGACTTATGTATATCTTGTGATCTCAACCCTCCTCATGAAATGTGAGCCTTTGATCAAGGATGTGTCTTATTCAGAAAACGTAGTCAAACTACCTTTACTAAGCCTCTGACAGTGAATCCTCAGTCTAAACTATCCTCTGTAGAAGATGGGGACAGTGCAGCTCCCAGGAGCAGGGCATACAGGTGGAGGCTGGAATTCAGACAGTTGGAAGTGACAGCAGGCATAGCCAGAGGCCATGTGGAGGTCAGGAGTTTTCGGACCACTTTGTATTTTTTCCTTCCTATCCAGACAGTGTTCACAGGATCTGTCTGGTCACCACAGGGGTGGAAACGAGCAGGTCTGGTAGCCAATGGCATTTTGTACTTTGGGTGAGATGCTCTGTGCTCCTAAGACAACTCAAGTCTTCTCATGAATGGGAACAGCAACACTACTATGACTCTAATCTACATATTGGCTCTTGTGATGAGCTTCCCTGTGCCACAGCTGGAGAGGGAAACAAGACTACTGCAGTTCTGTGTAGCATATAGAAATCTATAAATTCCTCTGGGTTGCGGGGACTATGCCTCTGAAATTGAATCCAAACCCCAATTATGGTTCCTTGGATTTGCTTCTGAATCTTCACAGAGATCTGAAAGGGACTTTAGCTCACCAGAGAGAAAATCATGATGACTACACTGGGTAGTTCCTATCATTTAACTGTATTTCAAAGGCAGCCATAGGTAGTGTCTAAATTTGAGACACTATGAGAACCAAATGGGGTAGAGCAGGAATGAGAACTCCCAAGGGAAATATCAACACATTCATCTTTCCAGATTCCAAATTGTGAATCTAGAAGCCACATTTTCTTCCCTTTGGAAATAAGAACAAAGCAGACGGGAAAGTATAAGGCACCTCAGGAGGACGAAGAGGTCTGGACTTCGGAAAGAAAGCACAATTCAACTAGAAGCTGGACTGTCTAGGTTTTCCACAATTGCCAAATTGGTTCACAAGGCAGTTCACACACCTTAAGTAGAGGAAATGTGCTCATAAACTTCCATTCTGCACCAAATATTGGGAAGTTAAGAATATTTTCAAACAAGTGGTATGAACAACAAACTAAGCCAGAGAGGTTAAGTGTTTAACTTGATTAAATCAGATTGGTACCAAGTTGACTGTTAATACTGTTACTGAGACAACATCTCAGATCTCAGCTTGATAAAGAAGCTTCCTTCTGTGCAAAGAATATCCATACTTGAAGTCTGGAAATCGGAGTTTCAATCTTGGCATTTTTACTTATTGTGGCCTTGGCCAATCACCCCCTTTGAACTCTGCTTCCTTATCACTAAAATGAAAAGACTACCACTTACAATCTCATAAGGTTATCATGACGATTAAACATACATGAGAGCTCTAAACACACGGCTCAGCACAGAGTGGTGCTCAAATGTTTAGTTTTGCCCAGGGGGTGTTTTTCTCTCTACTCATAAATCTTTGCTTAATATTAACTTGGCTTGGTTTCTGCTCCATAAGCACCAATTCGTCCCAGACTTACTTTGGCTTTATGCTAAAGTTACTCAACCTGCCAATGATATGGCAAAGTTTGATATCAGTTGTGGGTGAGTGTTAGCTTTTCAGGGTGAGAGAGAACACAAGCATGTACTAGCATTAAAAAATCCTTAACCCTAAAAGCAATCCAGTTAATCAAGTCAGTGTGCCAAATCTGGAGTTTATCTGGGACAACTCATACTGAACTTGGGACTTGGTGAAGAGAAAACTTCTACTACTGAGAAATCTGGTATGATTTCTGCCTGCTACCATTTATAGAACAACAACAACAAAAGGATATGGTTACGATCCTCCTATTTCCTAAGTCACAAATCAGGATGTGATCACTAATACTTATGAACTACCAGAATGTTTGTACAGAATATCTGAAATATTATTTTTTAAATATTTTATTTATTTGAGAGAGAGAGAATGAGAGAGAGAGAGAGCATGAGAGGGGGAGGGTCAGAGGGAGAAGCAGACTCCCGGCTGAGCAGGGAGACCAACGCAGGACTCAAACCTGGAACTCCAGGATCATGACCTGAGCCCAAGGCAGTCACTTAACCAACTGGGCCACCTGGGCGCCCCAGAATGTCTGAAATAAATGCTCTAAGAAAAATTCAGGATGTTCTCTAAATGTACACCGTATGTCACTGAATATTTACCTCAAAAGTTTTTTTTTATTGTTTTGTGTTCCTCCCAGAAAAGCCATCCTCATAATAGTCAGTGGGGGGGAAAAGGCAGAGAAGGAAATTTCAGGATCTATCACAGAATATTAGTAGGGGAAAAACAGACGGGAAAGAATTATCAGAGCAATAGGAAAGGCAGGAGATCCAAAGATGACAAGCAAATGTAGGCTCCAGGGACTCAGATGAGCTATCTCTCAGAACTGATCTGTTCTGCAGGACCTGGCTGATAAACTGTCAGAAGGAAGTCATGAAGTAGAACAGCTCACGTGTCCCTAATTAAAGAGGAAGTCTGAGGCTTTTCCAAGCATGATTAAAGCTGGAAGTGGATGGAACCCAAAGCTTGATCACTGAGGCAGTCCTCAGATTAGATATCTAAGCCTCTTGGGGTCAGAGTCTAAGCTGGGGTCAGAACACTCATGTTTATAACCTGGGGGAGCATACAGGGATCAGACGCTTCATTCTCCACCTTTTCCCGGTGGCCTCTTTATAATCCCCAAGCCTGGCATTCATTTCCTCTCAGAGCAAAGAGATACATTCTAGAGAGGTCCTAATCCCCCAGGGAAATACAACAGGGCTATTTCTGTATTGAGATTCAGGAAGACATGCTGTTCACATTACTTGAATAAAGAGTGGCGACATGCTGTTGTACCTGCAGGTGGTGGCAAGTAGAGAACCAGACAGACTACCCCTTTTCTGGTACTGACTCTCTGAAGAATATGTAAACTTTAGCCACATGATGGCATGGTGAGTCTACCTAGAGTATTTCCTAGGATGGTGGTGGGAAGAGGTGGGGAGTGGAAGGAGAACAAGACCCGAGAAACACCGAGAGACTCAAGGCGAACCATCCTTGACTTGCCACTGTCACTGACCAGCAATGGAAGGGATGGACAAGAGACAACAGGAATGTGTATTATTTAACCTAGAGCAACCAATAATCAGGCAATCTAACTTTGGGTAAACATCTAGATTTTCCATTGATATTTTCCCATTTTCTGGTTAATTTTTTTAGGCCTATGATTTTTTTTCCCCAACCTGAATTTTAAAAAGGAAGGCTTGTCAAAAAGACTGGAAGCACCAACTTAAATTCAGCCAGGGCAATACTGCTTAAAACAGGTTGCCTTGTTTCTTTAGAAGGGTTTGTGTGTTTCTGTTTGGTAGAATAATTTATTAGTGATAATACTCCCTGTCTACAATGGGAAGATATCAAAAAGAAAAAGCCTCACAAGATTCAAAGGAATAATTCTTGAGTGATAACATTTTAGTCACTGTAACATGTTAAAGGACAGTTTTTGGCCTACAGTGAGGTGAAAATCAATCTGGACACCTAAAAATCTCACCTGTTGAGCACTATTGAACCATGTCTAGTCCAGGATCACGCTATATACAGTATCTGAAAGACTTTTCAGAATTCCATAACCACAATACCCTCTAGAAGTAATAAAAAATGCCCTGAAGTATTTAAAAACCAAATCTGAGAATCACTGTGTTGAAGAATATAATTTAGTATCCAAGTACTTCTGAGTTAGCATTCTATTAATACATTTCTTGTCTTCTTTGCTTCTGAAATCTCTGACTCTGTAGATGATGACCTGTTTAACACGACAGTGGGATGTTCATTCAGTTTGGCATGGACATGAACTTGCTCTGGGCCAGTAACACGGGGATGCTCAATAAATGTTTATTGTTCAAGTGAACTGCATTGTATTCGATTCAAGACTACCTAGAAGAGTCAAAATGAATTCCTTTAAAAAACAGTCTTCTATTCCAAGGCACACACCAGTCCACAAAGCTCAGTGTGTTGCAAAGAAACCCAATTCTATGCACATGGATAAAAGCTGCAGATGTTAATTCTTTTTGTTTAGATTACATGGATTCCAACCTGAAGGGCTTGTATAGAGTAAAATGCTAAGATGCCAACATGGATTGTTTAGCTATCTAGAAACTAGCTACACTTACAGGAGGTGTGGATGGGGGAACATTTTCACTAGACCAAGTGAATGTAGATTACTATCCACTCACATGTAAAACAAAACCATTTTAAAACAAAAAGCTTTAGCTTAGCTTTAAAAAAAAGAGAGAGAACATCGAGACTTATAAAAGGTATACTCTCTAGATAGGGAATGCAAAATCCCATTTCTGACTAGACAACTAAATATAATTCTTGTCTAATCCTAGGACTTGCAGCATCTTGTGAATAATAGTAAAAAGGGTGAATAATAATAAGTAAAAAGGGAATTTAGTTTGTAAACTTTTGTGTCTGTGACTTAAAAACAGACATAAAAAGTTAAAGCCAGTTCTGTTATTTTTATAACTGTGGGACTTTTTCTTTCAGAATTCTTTTTTTCAGATCCCCATCTAGAAAAAAAGGAGAGGGACTAGAATACGAAAACCACTTTGTGCTTGTAGTTCGCTGCAAAAAAAGAATAACTAGAATGCTAGCAATGAATGTTCATTCTTTTAGAATACATATGCGATTAAGACTATCAAAGGGGATTCTTCTCCCTCATCCCAAACATACCACCAGTTAGAAAAAGACAGGAATATTCCATGCCCCCACCCACACTTTTTTTTTTTTTTAAAGCACAAGCAGTTTAGAAACAAAGGGCTACATTTGCCCTCATCTCATAATGCTGTTCACGTTTGGGTTAGGCCTTCCTAGACTCTATTCTCTGACAGAGGATAAAAGGGAGGCATCTCTGCTGCTTGGCTTTCTTCCTCTCGGCACAGTTTTCTTAGAGTGAGAACAAGACCTAATGATGTTTGATTTTCTGAAAAACTGTAAAATTACAAACTTCATAATTACAATTAATGTGTTTTAAAGTCCTTTCAAAACGGAATTATGAATATATCTTTAGATGGGCCTACAGTTATCTTTTAGGAGTATACTGAAGTTGAGATTTGAATAAATACATTAGAAATGTGGATGAATATTCAGAACTAAGAAGTCATCAAAGTAGAGACAAATAGCTGTAATTCTTTTTTATAATTCTTTTATAATTTTTTTTCACTACTTGATTTCAATGGTCTCTGCTTTTTCTTTTCTTTTTAAGGTAAAACTAAGTCTGCTTGCTTACAAATAGCAGAGAGAACATTGCACTTTTCCAACTACAGGGCAAAAGTAACCTTATTTTTCATCTTACTTTTGAAAATAAACTCAATTATTTTAAGCACTTTAAAAACTTCGTTCTTATAAATAATTCTATTGTATTCTACTGGTAGAACACCGAACCGCAACTGATCAGATTTATCTTTGGATTTAAATATTGAAGTCATCGGCTCAGCATCACATCAAATGCCCCAGTCAATTATGATTCTGCCCAATCTCAGCCCACAATTATTTCATCATTGGAAAGGAACTTAAAAAAGAAAAAAAAACAGGGAAGCTTTTAAAAAGTCGTAATAAAGATGCTCAAATACATTAGTCATTTTTCAAAGTGCCATATAACAGGAATCTGTTTCACTTGGGAAGAGTTCAGTTTGATTCCCAGCGACACAATTCCTAGCAGTGGTTTGGCTTGTCACTGAGGGGTACACAGCTGCGCTGGACAGATTTCTGATGGGGTGACTTCTTTTTCTGTCACACATAACAATGCTGACTAGCACGAGAATGCACACTGCCAAATGTATTGTTATTATTTTTAAAACGTGTGGTTGAGAGCACTAAATGGAATTCACCCTTTCAAAATAACAGTTAAATGAAATTGACTTTTGTACCATAAGAAAATAAAGCATTTGGGGAGAAAATGTTTAATCCTGAAAGAGCTCAGTGAAACTTCTTTTTGGAGACTGTGTAAAGCTGAGCAGAAATCTAGAAAATATTGAAGACTAACTACATTGGGGATTTTGTTGTTGGTGGTTTTGTTTGTTGCGGTGTTACTATTTCCACTCACCAGCTCGAAGGGGTCGTGGAACTCCCCCAACAAAGATAGTTTTTCTGGGGTCCAAAGGCTGAGAACCATCCATTACAAAGTCACTGTCACTTAGGTTCCATGGTCGAATTTGCACCTGAAAAAAAGTCGTTTACTTGGTCCTTACTTCATTTCCATCAACCCCAAATGAGAATAAGGTGACTAAAGACAAACCCACTGATTTGTGCATTTTACAACATACATAACCCAAACAGAATCCCAGTTATTAATTTATGTTATCTGCATTAGGTGCCTTTCAACAGAACTTGGGGAATCTACTTACAGGTACTCTACTCAACACTCTAAAAGCCATATACCATGAAACCTTCAGAAACCACCTGTGGTTTTGAAAAAAGGAAGTTTTTTAGAGACAGACTTGGGGTTTTGAATCAGATCCACTTTACCACATGATAGACTGTTTATAACATGTTACAGTTCAGCAATTAGCTTTTTAAGAGCTCACTTGAAGAAAGGGAACAGGAACATTAGGAATATTTTCTAAAAATTATCTATACGTCTGGCTTTAAAAATTTTTATCAACCCCTAAAATTGAAACATTTATCTTTCAGAAATATGGTTTAACACAGATCGACACTCATCAGGTTAGCATGGAATTACCAGCAATATCAAATACTGAAGCACATAGTGTTATCTATTTTTGATTTATCTGATTTTCCTAAACAAGTTTGGTTAAACAAAGGTGAGCCTAGAAATTGAAGTTACTTTTCAAAGAGTAGAAAAAGAAATCTTTATGGACATACTTCTTTCTATTTGGTAATATCTCTTCACTGGTACTCTGACTTCCTACCTACAAAAAATAAGGTATTTCATCAGAATCGTAACCTTTAAACATATTCCTTTCAATCCATAACTCAATCATCAAAGAATAGCTTAAAACAAAACCACAAAAAACCCCTCCCATACCAAAAGGGGAGCGTCAGTACTGCCTGAGAATTGACCAGTCACTCAGCCAGCCAGGTGCTCTAGGAAATGAGCTAGGTGTAGAAGCAGAGAAACCAGCCTCTATCTTTAGGGAACACGCTTCTCCTTTCCCAGTCTCACCAATAGGACAGGAAACAAAACAGATGAATTTTCATTTCCTTAGTATCAACACAATTCTTCATTTTCCCCATTGCCCAACTGTCAACACTTAATGCAAAAAAAACTCATAAGATTTTTTATGTGACTTGACTTATATCTAGAAGTACTCTCATTTGAAAGGTAGTAAATCTGTCAATTACAGTTTCAAAGCACCTTAAATCAACTCTAGGACTGGCCAGTCCACACATTCCTTATGATTGCTACAAAGTTCACCATCCCCCACATAACTTTTTGCCATTTATAACACTGTTGCCTTCACCAGTTAGTGAGAAGCGGTAAAATCTCCATTTCTTCCCTAGACCCTAAAAACATAGACCTGTTTGCAATTCTGCTAACATTTAGGCATCTGCTCCACCTTTATCATGTGAAAAAAAAAAAAAAATCCTTGCTCTTTCCTTGAAACATTTGGTCTGTTTGACTAAATTACTGTTCCCTTGACATTTACCACAAAGGCAGATTCATGAATACCATAAAGCACCACTTCTAAATCCCTTCATGAGGGCCCACTACTAATTTTTAATTAAAAACATAATTTCTTCATACTGTAAGAACAAAGATTTTAATGTCACCAATAACAAAAAAGTAGGACATATCTTTTTCTACACAGAGCCCTCTCTTCTTCCAGTCTCATCCACGATAATTTAAGGCAGCTTCAGGACCTGGTAAGGCAATTCCAATCACTTAAGGATAACTGAATTTAATTGCAGGTCACTTTGTTTCACAAATGAAAACTAGTCCCCCTTGTAGTATCCATGGTGTTCCAGTTTCATTTCAATGGAAGTACAGAAAATGCAGCCTTCTATAATAGCTGTAGGTTACTGCTGCTCAAAAGAACTCTGCAAAAGATCTCAAACCTTCCCGCTGAGAGCTTTCATTACTGCCTCTTCTCCCGCCCACCCTCGCTTCATTACATCACACGCAACCCATTCCCTAAGCCTATTGGTGTATTATAGATTAGGTAAAAATACAGGAAGAAGACTCAAGAGACTGTAATGATTAAACCCTATTCACAGAACCTGCATTTCCCAGCTGCCACCAGAAAATAGCTCCTCAGAGCTCCCACCACTATAGAATCAGAGAAATGTCAACATAGGCCAACATCAGCACATTCTACACGCTAAGCAAAAAGTAATATTGTGGTACTGTTTGCACCGGGAAGTTACATTCACACTCTGGTTTCTCTCTGAAATATAAGCCCATTCTCACATAAGGCATGTTCTCCATCTGCTAAGTTTATTCTCAGCCCTCGGGGCCTGATATCCATATTTTATCTTTCTGACTTACTCTTTGAATATATTTTCTGGTCCTCATTTATATATATAGATATTTTTCTACTTTTTAAATACCATGCTTTCTAAGCTGACTCAAATATACTGTAGGAAGGGGTGGAATTCAAATAAAAGAACTGCTTTTTTATTATCTTCATTTCTTTAATAATTATTTTTGAGAACGGATGAAATTAGAGCTCTGTTCTAATTCAATATAAACTTCCCCCAGCAAAACAACCTTTACATATATAGGGATCACTGTGTATATGTGTGAAACAACTCTTTCAGTATGTTGTCAAATAGGCTATACTCTGGGCAGTAAGAGCCTTGACATCCTGAGGGTTGGAAGTTTAGGGACTTCATCAGACATGGTGAAAATTCTCTTAAATGAGCCTGACAGTGATTCCAACACTCCTTCCTGGAGAAACCTGACTACATTTGCTTAAAAAGGTCACTCTAGAAAGAGGCACGGCCCATAGCCCTTCAGCCACGCCATGTCCTCATAGCAGGGGTCACGTAAAACCAAAAGTCCTTAGGGATGGACAGGTAGCATAAATTTACCAGCCAGCAGGACAACAGTTGTTAGGCAGGCAATGACACACTGGAGTAAAACATTCCTTTTAAAGGAAGCAGACACTTGTCAGCTCCAGCAAGTAGTTACCATTTGTGAATGTGTTGTCAGATTTTTCCATTTTTCAAGAGTAACTAGAATTCAGATTTTTATGTGAAACTTCAAGATTTTAAAATATTGAGAAAGAATTCAAACGTTAAAGCCACTGTACAGCTAAACCAAACTAAGTGCAAACCAGATCTATCCTGTGGGCCCCAGACTTGTGATCTCTGACTAGAAAGGTTTACTTACCCCACAGCTCCCAATGGAATGTTGTCTTCCATAAGCACTCATGAGAGAAAAAACAAAAAATGGTTTTTCCTTAGTTTCTTTTTTAAGCGTATGTTCCTATGGAAGCTCTGGTGAGGATCATGAAACCTAGTCTTTGGCTGAATTATTTGCCTCTTAATTCTTAAGAACTAGTGATATGAATTATTGTCTGAATTAATAATCTTCTTTGCATAATTGCTTATCTCCAAAGGCAAATCTTTTTAAGGATAAAGGCAAAAACCAAACGTAAAGGTGGTGCTATTAATATATCAATTTATGCCATATAGTGACTCTAATAACCTTCAAGAAACCTAAAAGAATTAATCATATCAACAGTTAGTACAGAAAGCGCTCATTTTCCTTTTCAAGGTTTCCTAATGTGTGTTCTGTGAACAGCAGGTCCGTAGGGTTGTTCTGCCAGACAAGCAGTGTTTAGGAAAAGTTACAGGAGATCTCTTCCTTCTTGGAGTTTCATGGTACCTATTGGTGTGTATTAATCAAAGGCTCTAAGAAGTTCTACAGGAAAGAAGTCTGTTCAAATGTTGTTTAATCCAGCATTTCCAAATTTTTTTTCATAACACCTATTAATATCCATACTTTGGATAATACTGCCCTATTATATCTTACTCTTAGTTTGTATCAAAATATGGCATAACAAGGGGCACCTGGGTGGCACAGCGGTTAAGCATCTGCCTTCGGCTCAGGGCGTGATCCCGGCGTTATGGGATCGAGCCCCACATCAGGCTCCTCCACTATGAGCCTGCTTCTTCCTCTCCCACTCCCCCTGCTTGTGTTCCCTCTCTCACTGGCTGTCTCTATCTCTGTCGGATAAATAAATAAAATCTTTAAAAAAATATATGGCATAACAAGGTTGAACCAACTAAACAAAATGTAGAAACTTCACTCCGATCACGGCTTTTTCTCACTTATTTCCTGATATTGCTCTAAAAGGGTTGTTCTTGTAGAAATTAACGTTAAGTGGTTAAGAGTATAGTAAATATAAATTATAGCTGTTCAAAGAATTGAAAGCTTTCTGACTAAACTGCACAAAAGAGATGTTCAACTACTTTGATATCAATAAAGTATAAAGTATTAAATTACAGTTCTGTGTAAAAACTGAAGCTTCCTATTTAAAACTAAAAATCATTAATAGGTATAAGATCAGGCCAAGTGCTAGGAAAGAGAGTTTAAGAAATAGAGTATGGGTCACTTTTTTTGACCAGAAGCTATAAGATCATTTTCTAAAAAATAAATTTCGTTGAAAATTTGCAAAAGCCTCTAAGTAAAAATTCAATACAAAATGCATTTTTATTGTATCTTTAATAACTAGATAAGAGAAAACACATAGCTTTAGTAAGAACAGTTTTTTAACATAAACCTTAGGGCTTTAAGTCTCCACACATGACCAAGCCACCCTATGGCTCTAGAATTCTCTGTTTAGACCACTATTTAGAATTTAGACATTTACCTACCAATAAATAATAGTATCTTGAGCTCATTTTGAACATTTCACCTATATTTCATCCTTGTCTGATCATCTCTTTAGGTTACAAACATCCAACACAGAAACATCCTACTACATAGTGCCTTCCCTTTCATCTAGTCATCTCAGTACAGCGCCACAGAGCAACCAAACTGTTCAGAGTCAACAGTGCAATCTGGTGGCCAGCTCAGGAAACTACCTGATCAAAACCCCCTTCCTGGCTGTTTTCTTTCCCATGAATTTCCCATAAAGCACGTGGCCTAGTCTCCCTACCCTCCATTTCCTCTTTGTTTTCTCAATACCCTTCAAACTCCTACTCAGGAGAAGGTCTCCATTTTTCTCCCCTAGTCGTACACAATCCTTTCAATCTACATGAATCACAAAAGCAACACTGCAGAACTGTCAGGACTGCTCTCTCTAGCAAGCAGCACCATCGCGGCTCTTCTGACGGCCAGGATGAGTCAGCTAAACTAGGTCCGCTGACTTACAGCTGCAACAGCTCGGCTGTACTGGTAATGAACTCAGGCCCACCCCAGCTGTCAGCAATTCTATTTTAAGCATCACAGACCTCACAGAATGACTGGAGTGCCCCACAGTATCACAAATAAACTAGTTTGTGGTTTGTGAGGCATCTTTATCTCTTCCATGCTATAATGGGTTGTTTTATTATTATTAACCACCAAAACTAACAACCACAACAGCAATAATTGTGGTTTGGATTCTCCAATGTACATTCATATTTGGTATCTCATTTCAACCTAATTTCTTTTTTTTAAAATTAATTAATTTTTAAAAGATTTTATTTATTTATTTGTCAGAGAGAGAAAGAGCACAAGCAGAGGGAGTGCAGGCAGTGAGAGAAGCAGGCTCCCTACTGAGCAAGCAGCCATCGGATGTGGGACTCCATCCCAGGATCCTGGGATTATGACCTGAGCTGAAGGCGGATGTTTAACCGACTGAGCCACCCAGGCGTCCCTCAACATAATTTCTACCATACAGCACCCTAACAAAAAGGTCAGCCAATTTCCAGGAGTTTAGATGCTACTTATTATTCTCAAGTGCTGCTCTCTACCTATTGGAGAGGAGGAGACACCCTCCCTGTATCTTCTGAGGGAAGTGGCCAGAGAGCAGCTTAATAGCTCATTGGTTTCATTGCTCTTGATAAGAGTTTTCTACCCTGGGCTGCTCTGGGGCCTCCAGTCAGAATTCCACTGGGCCTCTAAGCAAAAAACTAACTCTCAGACTCAAACTATTCCTCCCATTCCTTAGATAGAAATAGATTACAGGCCCCAGAGAGCTTCATCAAAAATAGGCAGGATTCTTCCTGGACAGGGAGCCAAAAGTAACCCTGGGAAATTCTCTCATGTCCTCCCAGAATGCTCCAGGTCCACCATCAGGGTCAGGAAATGGTCTGGGTACAAAAAGGAAACCCCTGCCATCTGTACCAAGCTGCACAACCTGTCTGACGTACGGAAACCACAGGCTTTCAGCGCTTTCAGCGCTTCAGCTACTTTTGAACAATTCAAATAGCACTCTGCATACTGTTTTTCATAAGGGCACCCAGTAGAAAAACAGAACACGCATAAACTGTGCCCTGAAAAGGGTGATGTATACCCTTGTTCTGTGCTTGACTTAGTAAAGCAATTATCAATTAAATACAATGATTAATACCCATACTTCTAACTGGAAGATTCAAGGGAATACCTTCTCTCTAAAGGCTTTCCTGACTCCCTCAGGTACATGTGACCACTCTGCCTTTGAGCCCCCACCCATGGCCACTCCCTAGAAAACTTATCTCATAGCACCTTTGACTCCTTACTTCACTTAGCATTTACATGTCTATTTCCTTCCACTGGGCTCTAGGGTACTCTAAGGCTGAGACCATATATCTGAGTGGGGTCCCAACTGCCTGGCAAAGTGCCCAACAGAGTGAGCTCTCTGTGCTCCTTGGTGTTCTGGTGAATTAACAAAAGTTTTCTTGAAGGGCAGATGCTGATGCCACAAGATGTCCAGCTGCTGCCTTTCTAAAGCTCCCAGATCACCCTCCTCACTCCACTGAAAGCCACCTGACAGGGATATGGAAATACAGTGTGTCTGATCACCAGTGGGTGCCCCAAAGCTTGGCCTAATCAGTGCAAATTTCTGATACTCCCCTCCCCCCACCGTGACCTACTCAGTGATCAGAATTACCTAGTGCTCATCATCGCTGCTGATACTCTTAACATCATTTAGAAAACATAAGCATGACAGATGATTTCCTTTTGAAAGAATGAAGAAACTAGCACTTTTGAAGACATACACTACACCACTGTGCTAGGCATTTTAACGCACTGTCACACTTAAACTCACCATAACTGTTACGCTGTAAACATTATCCCTACTTTAGAGATAAGGAAACTAAGGCTAAGAAGACTGAAGTCAAGTCAGAACTGAAACTCAGGTTTACCTGACCCAGAGTCTATATAGATACTCTTTCCAATGCAATGATGTCCTGTGCCTGCAACACTCCTTGTCCTCCAGGCTACTGGCCACCAGCCATGATTCCTGAGAGTTACCTGAACAAGTCAAAATGCATTTTGATTTGTGAATGATTAATTTCTCTCTTCTTTCTAAATTCATTCTGCTCCTTTCCAATTAAGAAATGACTGATAGATTCTTCTTAAACCTACTAACAAAATTAGCAGTTAGAAAAGCTGAAGAAAATGATTTAGCAATGAACTGGCATTATGTTCAGCTATTTTAACTTTCAGATTCATAGCCTCAAGCAATTGTGCTCTTGCAGCCAGACAATTTTGTCCAATGTCTACAGAAATGTGTATTTTCAGCTCCATGGTACTAGGACAAGGATGTTGTTACTGGCATGCAAATCACTAAAACTCTTGAGAGTAATGTACATATAAAAGTTCAAGTTACCTAAGGTTTTCCTGGGAAGAAGCCTATTCTTTGAATGAGCTTCATGGAATACTAATTCCACCAAAATTTTCACAAGTATAATCCCCAAACAGGTATATCAAATGCTGGATTAAAAAATACTACACAAATTTATTTACTAGAAGACTTCTCAGAACCTTAATATATCAATTTTTCCCAAATGTTCTTGGCTATGGAACCTATAATAGAAGGAGGAAATGGATAGAAAATGCATGAAGTTCTCAACAAATGACACCTATTATTGTTATGAGCAAATCTTTTGTCAAGGATGCTCTCAAGAGATCAGTGTCTGATGGGACAGGTGTTCTTCAGAATACAGTTTGAAAAACACTAAATATGGTCCCTTAGGGGATGGTATTAGCTATTTTGTCCACTAGAAACTATTTTAGTATATCAGAACTGCAGCATCTTTTAGACCTTCCTAGAAAAGAAAAATAGGTCCAAAGACTCAAACACTAAGAAACTCTGGACTAAATGCAAATTCAGAGACTGGGGAGAGGAGAATGATTTATTATGAATAAAGGGCATTTCTCTCATTTTAGAGGAGAAATTCCTTCTTTGGAGAAATTCCTATGATAGAAGATGCCCAAACCACGAATTTAGACCAAAAGGAACAAATAAATAAATAAAGAAGATTAGAAATGCTGAAGATTTCCAAGGAGGGATATGACAAATCCAATTTGACTGAGCCAAGATAAAATTATAGTTATTGTCTTAGGAGGTAGTAGGTGGAGAATGAAAGAGTTTAAGTAAATAAACCACAAACTCAAGGGCTGAAGCCATCAGTCAAGGAGCCCTGTAACTTAGCCCCTACTTATTTTCCCAATTTAATTTCCCTCTGCTCCCTTTCATACATTTGTGCTCCATCTAACCAACCTAAATGTTCTCCACTCATTCTGCACACTTTCTCATTTCTGTGTTTATACCGTTGCCTTTCTCTGCAATGTCCATTTCCCACACTTCCACAGCTCCACCTCTCCTCTGGCTAATCTCCAAACCCTTTTCAACTTTCAAGGCCTGGTTCCAATGACACTTCATCCAAGAGGCTTTCTTTCATCACTCCAGGTATATATAAACTCTCCAAAGCACTAAATCTTATCTTCATTGTATTTGTTATTTTTCCTAATTTGACAAATATTTGGAAAACTTTTATGTGCCAGGCTCTATAGGTTTGTGTGTTTATATACTTGTTTTATCTACCCATTATACTATTAACTTTCTGAACACAGGATTTTATGTCTAATTCATAGTAACCAGCTCTAATGTCTTGCCCATAGCTGGCACTCAAACATGATTTAAAGGAAGGAAGGCACATTATTTTGAAAAGATGGCTGTATGTGGGCTGGAGATAGCTATAATAGTAGGTGTGAGTCACTATAGATGGTGTAGTGATCAGAGAAGGCTTCAGGAGAGAGATGGCATTTGAGAGGGATCTTAAAATAAGTGTAGCAATTAGAAATTGAGACAGGAACAGAAATATTGCAGTTGACTGGAATACAGGGTTCAGAAGGAAAGCAGAAAAAAGAAAGATTGAAAAAAATCTTGAAGTCAGACTGGGAAGGTCTTCAGTCCCAGGCAAAAGGATCTGGACTGTCTTTGTACCTAAAGAGAGACTAAAAGTGCTAGAGATTCTGCTGATATATAAACGGGAGTAGGAAAGACCAGAATTACAGACAGATTGGACAGAATTAAAAATTAAAGAACTGAACCAGCCTCCAACTGGTTTCCAGCTTCCTTGCTCCCAACATTTTTTTCAGTTTTTGTTTTTCAAATTTTGAGTGGATGACCATGTTACCTGAGAAATAACCAAACTTCAGTTTTAAATATACGGTTGACCTTTGAACGACACAGATTTGAAATGCACAAGTCCACTTACATGCAGATTTTTTTCGATAAATGCAGGATAGTACACTTTCTTTTCCTTATGATTTTCTTAGTAACATTCTCTTTTCTCTAGCTTACTTTGTTGTAAGAATATGATATACAGTACGTAAAACATACAATATGTTTAATCAAGTGTATATGTTATCGTTAAGTCTTGTGGTCAATAGTACAATATTGGTAGTTAAGTTTCTAGGGAGTCAAAAGTTATATGTGGATTTTTCAACTACATGGGGGTCAGTGACCCTATTACCGCTACCCCACTCCATTGTTCAAGAGTCACCTGCATAGCAAAATCAATCTGTCATATTTCAGGATATTTATAAATTGTGATTATGCTATAAATTATAAGGAGGAGGAAGCAGGAAACTTCTAGGATACTTTTTTCAAGGTGTCTATTATTTCACATCTCTGGCCAAAGTGTTTTAGAAGGTTAAGAACCATAAACATCTCCTTCCATACCTGATCTTCAAGGTTACTGTTTTTCAGCCCCTATCTCTGTTAGGAAACTCTGGCAAGTTTCCTGCTCTATCAATTTGCTGTTTTGAACCTTCAGGTTCAGTCTTTTTATACGTTCAAAAAGTGGAGTCACTTTGACAAGAGAGACCACTGTCACAATGTCTGTCCACTTCACTGGAAGCCTGGACAAGAACACAGCTATCCTTTGGGATGCCTAGAACATCTGAACAATGGAACTTCTCTTGCTGGAGGAGGGAAAAAAAATCACACATCTAGAAGCTTTGCAATAACTCCTGCCCTTGCCAATTTGTTTACCCTTCTTTGGGACCAAGAAGTCAATTGAACAAGCTATAAATACAGTCCTCTGCCATCTTTCAGGATCAGACCTATACATAGGGTAGGCTGCGTGGTCATAAATGAAATGTAATCACCGACCAAAAATATCTCCCTAATACTATCTGAAATCCAATGATTAGGGATTTGTTTGAGTTAAAAAACAAATATGATCTTAGAAAGGTGAGAGGGGACCTTGCTATCAGGCTCTGTATTAGGAAAACAATCTGATTAACCTAATCCACACAAAAGGAATGTGGGTTTGATTGGGAGGAAGGGATAAGGGAGAAGGTCAAAGGATAGAAAATCTGTGAGACCATTCTGGAACACTGTATATTTCCAAGGAGAAATCCAGGGAGGATCAGAGAGAACTAAACAATAGAACGAGGGCACTAGGATCCTGAAAGGTAGCCAAGCCAAGAAGTAGAAAAAGCAAGAAAGAGCCATAGCTCAGAAGGTTTGGTGAATGAGTTCCAAAGGTTGACTTTGCCTTGAGTTATCGCCAAGGTCCTCATGTACTCCCAATAGTTCAGCCCAGCTCTCACTTTCTGTGGGAGCATCCAAAATGAGGTGGAATGTACTGAAACTTGGGTGGGGAAGTGTGGCCAAATGAGGTTGGGAGTGATAGATGTGGAGCTGAAGCCAAGAAAGAGAAGCTTTCAAAAATGGAACCAAAAGAGCTGGAACCCAAAATGGGATCCAGTTCATTAGAATTACAGGTATTTGGGGACTTTTCTGTTTCCCATCCTAAGTTTTATTCAAATTGTTTATGCTGAAAATTCTGAGTATGCCTGGGTTAAAGAAATACGTGATCAGCAGCCACCATTCAGAATTCACCAAGCTCCAATAAGACCGCTTCACTTGAGTTCAGAAAATGAAAACTGCAATAAGGCAGAAATTTGTAGAAACACAAACAGTGAAAGTTAGTTTTCCCATCAACATTTCCAAAACAGATAATTACACTAATTATTTTCAAAAGTCCTTCAAGTCCAGGGTAATACATGTATTTGGAGGGAAAACAATCAACATACCACAGCCATCTGCAACCACCACTGCTCATTCCCTTTTCATGAGATGTCCAGTCCTGGTGAAGGCTTGCCCTGACAAGCCATAATATCCTCCTTCTCTCACAAAGCCAGTAACGTGACCCTTCCAAGGTACACAAGCCCATTTGCTCATCTCCATTCTCCTCCCCTCAATTCAGCAGCTTCTTAGTCTACTCTGGGCACAACTATCTCCATGTGGACCTCTACCCCTCTGCCTTCTTTATGTGTAAATATATTTCAAATCCTCTCCTACAGCGACAGAGGCTCTCTGGAGGTTGACCATTTACCTTTCAGATATCCGACCCTGCCAAATTGGGATCAGTCTTTCCCAAATCACTATCCCAAAGAGATTTAGAGACGTTACTTCAGCGTTCTCATTATTTACTCCGATGAAACACAGCATACTCCCATTCTAGACACAAAGCACAGCCTCTCCACACCATTTAAATTAAGATCAAAGTTAACAAAGGTTCCCTACTCTTTTTCCTGACCTGTACAACTACCTTATCCAAGTCTGCTATAAAAATTTGGTAATGACCCCAGAATTTGAAAAATACAGTGGCACTGTCACACTTGCTAAAATCCTTGCTTCTTCTGCATCCATCATTCTATGACTCAATATCCCCATTCTTTAGTAACTCCTTCTACTTTCCATGCTGCAGTCTTCCCCTTATAGGTGGACAAGTCCTAGCATCATTGTTTTGCAACCAACTGTAAACCCTGTTCTAGCTGTCACCATTCTTCTCAGCAGACCTTACCATGTAGATAAGCTCTAAACTTGCTCTCCTAACTACAGCATTATTTGGCACTAATAGCATCATCCAGTTATATTTGTACAAGTTCCAAATGCTTTCGCATTCATTTTCCTCTTACCTGAGCTGCTCAACATCCCAGAGAGAAACCATATCCCTGCCATTTTATAGATAAGGAAACCAAGATTCTACAAGTATTAGGTGACTTATTCTGAGCGAAGCAGATAATTTAAATGAGCTGGAGTCAGGACTTCTACTTCTGACCCCAACTCTTCCCCCATGCGCATTTCTGAGAATAAACCTAACTGCCAAGCAAGCCCCACATGTCTGGTGTAAGTCTGATAGGACATGCTGCAGGCCCCATGAGAGATATCTGCATTGGTCCCTTGGTCTATATCACTATTTTTACCCTATTTCCCATTCCTAGCACTAAGTCTTGATACACAAACTCACCCCCTCCCAATTTTCCTCCATCCTACTTCTACCATGTTAACCAATTTCTTTTGTTGTTGTTGTTCTGTATACAGTATTGCCCCTTCTCCACTGATCACCCTTCTGTCAGGAGAAAAGAAACAGTCTTCTTCTCTTACCCAACGACTTACTCACACCCTTTGGCTCAGAAACCACAAACTGTTAACACAAACTCCATATAAGTGTACATTTATTTATGGTTTTGGTTTCATGTTCTCTGTCCTTGCCTTCTCCTGCCCTTCGAAGCTATCCATTTGAGAGTGTAAGCTCCTGGCCCAGAAGGCTCTAGTTAGTCGATTGTGGGTACCATCCAGCACAATGCCTTGCATTCATAGGAGCATAAACATTGCCGATTATGATCTTTATAAAAAAAAAAAATTATTCTGTCCTTGATCTGAAATAATGACAGAAACCAGTTGCCAAAACCACTAAGTGCATTGTTTACTTCAATTCAGAGTTACTAAATAGGAATTAGCTTAAAAGAGCTGTAAAGTGAAAGACAAGGACACATTTGTTTACACGCAGTCCCAAAGGTATAAAATGAAATACTGAGTAATTTGTTATTAGTTCCTCATCCACAACAGTCCAGCTCTACTGCATAGCAAGGTCACCCCGGGTAAGACGATCCTAGTTACCAGCATTCCCATTACAAAAAGGAGGTGATCAGCTATTTCAAATGCATATGTGCTCTAGAAAAGCACCAGCTGGCTGCATACCACTTACCGGTTTGTCCTTGATGGTGGGGCTTGACACGCACAGGTACAGCTTCCCATCTTCTTCTAGGCAGGCATCTATCAACGCTTGCACTGAGCTTTCCTCCTGGAACAGCAGAAAGGCATAGCCTTGGGAGAACAAAAACAAAAGGATAGAGAGAGAAATCAGTACATTAAACTCAAAGTACCAAATAAAAATTTACATGTTGTTTCACTTTGGCAAATTCTTACTAAAATCCAAGAACTTGAAATGGGACACAGGGACGTAATAGTCACTGAGACCTTCATATGCCAAGCATTGAGTTAGGTACTTGTGGACATTATCTTGCTTAATTCTCGTAATTACTCAGGGGAGCAAGTTCAGAACTCCTCTATGGAATTTCCATGAAATACAAGCATACCTCATTTTATTGTCCTTCACTTTTTGTGTTTTGCAGATACTGCATTTTTTTTTTACAAATTGAAAGCCTGTGGCAACCCTACATCAAGTAAATCTATTGGAGCCATTTTTTCAACAGCATTTGCTTACTTTGTGTCACCGTGTCACATTTTGGCAATTCTCACAATATTTCAAAATTTTTCACCATTATTATTATATTTGTCATGGCGATCTGTGATCGGGGACCTTTGAGATTACTACCATGATTGTTCTGGGGAGCCATGAACCGGTCCCACATGGGAAAGCGAACTTAACAGATATTGTGTCTGTTCTGACTGCTCCACTGACCAGCCATTCCACTGTCTCTCTCCCTCTCTGTGGGCCTATTTCCTGAGACACAACAATATTGAAAATAGGCCAATTAATAACCCTACAATGGCCTCTAAGTGTTCAAGTAAAAGGAAGAGTCTCACATCACTCACTTTAAATCAACAGCTAGAAATGATTAAGCATAGCGTAGAAGACATGTTGAAAGCTGAGAGAGGCTGAAGGCTAGGCCTCTTGGGCCAGTTAGTCAAGTTGCAAATGCAAAAGAAAAGTTCTTGAAGGAAATTAAAAGTGCTGCTCCAGTGAACACATGAATGATAAGAAAGCAAAACAGCTTTATGGCTGATATGAAAAAAGTTCTAGTGGTCTAGATAAAGCAAACCGGCACAACATTCCCTTCAACCAAAGCCTAATCCAGAGCAAGGCCTTAACTCTCTGCAATTCTGTGAAGGCTGAGAGAGGTGAGGAAGCTGAAGAAGAAAAGTTGGAAGCTTATTTCAAGCAGAGAAAGACAATTATCATATGGTTTCTCTCATCTATGGAACATAAGAACTAGGAAGATCGGTAGGAGAAGAAAGGGATAAAGAAAGGGGGGGTAATCAGAAGGGGGAATGAAGCATGACAGACTATGGACTCTGAGAAACAAACTGAGGGCTTCAGAGGGGAGGGGGGTAGGGGAATGGGATAGACTGGTGATGGGTGGTGGGGAGGGCACGTATTGCATGGTGCACCGGGTGTTATACGCAACTAATGAATCATCGAACTTTACATCAAAAACCAGGGATGTACTGTATGGTGACTAACATAATATAATAAAAAAAATTAAAAAAAAAAAAAGAAAAGTTGGAAGCTAGCAGAGGTTGATTCATGAAGTTTAAAGAGAGCAGCCATTTCTATGACATAAAAGTGCAAGGTAAAGCAGCAAGCGCAGATGTAGAAGATGCAGCAGATTATCCAGAAGCTCTCGCTAAGGTAATTAATGAAGGTGCCTGCAGTAAACAGCAGCTTTTCCAACGTAGATGAAACAGCCTTTTATTGGTAGAAGATGCCATCTAGGACTTTTACAGCTAAAGAGAAGTCAATGCTAACCTTCAAAGCTTCCAAGGACAGGCTCACTCTCTTATTAGGCATTAATACAGCTGGTGACTTTATGCTGAAGCCAAAGCTCACTGACTGTTCTGGAAATCCTGCAGCCCTTAAGAATTATGATAGATTTACTTTGCCTGTGCTCTATAAATGGAACAATAAAGCCTGGATGACAGCACATCTGTGTACAAGATAGTTTATTGAATATTTTAGGCCCACTGTTGATATACTGCTCAGAAAAATAGATACCTTTCAAAATATTACTGCTCTTTGACAACATACTAGGTCACGCGAGAGCACCGATGGAGATGTACAATGAAATGAATGTTGTCTTCATGCCTGCTAACACAATGTCTGTTCTGCAGCCCATGGATCAAGGAGTCATTTCAACTTTCAAGTTTTATTATTATTTTTTTTAGAGTTTATTTACTTATTTTAGTAGCAATCTCACACCCCAAGATCAAGAGTCACATGCGCCTCCAACTGAAATAGCCAGGCACCTCCCAGTCTTACTATTTAAGAAATACATTTCATAAGACTATAGCTGCCAGAGACTCCTCTGATGGATCTGGGCAAAGTAAATTGAAAACCTTTTGGAAAAGATCTACTGTTTTAGATGTCATTAAGAACAATTATGATCACAGGAAGAGGTCAAAATATCACCATGACAGGAGTTTGGAAGAAGTTGATTCCAACTTAAGGATGGCTTTGAGGGGTTCAAGACTTAAGTGGAGGAAGTAACTGCAGATGTGGCAGAAATAGCAAGAGAATTTGAATAAGCATACGTAAGGTGAAGATGTAACTGAATGGCTGTAATCTCAGCCAGTTTTAATGATAAAACTTTAACAGATGAGGAGTTGTTTCTCGTGGATGAGCGAAGAAAGTGGTTTCTTGAGATGCAATCTCTTCCCAGTGAAGATGATATGAAGATTGTTGAAATGATAACAAAAGATTTAGAATATTACATAAACTTAGCTGATAAAGCAGAGGCAGTCTGAAAGGAATGACCCCAATTTTGAAAGAAGTTCTACCGTAGGTAAAATGCCATCAAACAGCATTGTATGCTACAGAGAAATCACTTGTGAAAGAAGTCAATCGATGTGGCAAAGTTAATTGTTGTCTTATTTTAAGAAATCTCCACATCCATCCCAACTTTTAACAATCCCCATACCCTGATCTGTCAGCACTCATAAACGATAAGATTCTCCACGAACAAAAAGATTACAACTCACCAAAAGCTTAGATATATTTTAGCAATAAAGTAATTTTTAATTAAGGTATGTAGAGTTTTTTTAGATATAATGCTACTGCACACTTAATAGACTACAATACTGTGTAAACACAACTTTTATATGCACTGGGAAACTAAAAAATTTGATTCACTTTGTTGAAATATTTGCTTTATTGGGGTGGTCTAGAACTGACCCCACAATATCTCCACGGTATGACTGTAGATCTGATCATCAAGAGAGTAGGCAGAATCATCACTAGCCTGACCTACAACCACTAGCCAAAAAACTAGCATCATCTGCCCCCCAACTTCCATCAAGCTTTAGGTTTGACACATGCTACAACATGGATGCACCTTGAAAATATTATGCTAAGTGAAGAAACCAGGCACAAATATCGTATGATTCCATTTATATAAAATACCCAGAATAAGCAAATCTATGGAGACAAAAAATAGATTAGTGGTTGCCTAGGGTTAAGAACTGGAGGGAATAGGTACAGGGTTTCTTTTGAAGATGATGAGTATTTTCTAAGATTGATTGTGGTGATGATAGTGGCATAACTCAATGGACATACTGAAAACCACTGAATTTTACACTTGAAACAGGTAAACTGTATGGTATGTGAATTATATCCCAACAAAAGCTGTCCAAAAAAAAAAAAAAAAAAGCCCAATAACAGTCTAATGTTTTTACATGTTACTTCTGATGATGTTGCTTGCTTTCTCCAAGGATATTCCCCTATCTCACGGAAGAGTATACAACTGATAAACATGGATACCAGCTGCAGAATTTCCATAGAGACAGCCAGCTTTGCTCACTTAGATTCAGTAAGATTTATTGAGCAACTGTTACAAGTGGGACACAATCTATGGATTATGAGAAAACTGAGATGGAGGAGAGTACACTCCTACTGTTAAGAGACTTACGTAGTAGAAGAAACAGACATTTAGACAATTAACTATTTGCTACAAAACTGAAGGAGATATATGGGGACAAAAAGTGCCTTGGTTGCCCAGAGGAGCAAGGACTCTGACTTGAGAGAATCAGCAGACTTCAAACAGGTCAACAGATGTTCAAGGGACCAATTCTGGCATCTGCTGCCAAACCGGCATTCAAGTATGGCAGCTGCGCAAAGGCCCATCATGAGCTAGTCTATGTTTGACTAGTCAACTATTCAACCCCTCTGCAACCCCTCTAGCTTTGCTCAGTCTCTCAGCTGTCACCCCAGTCCTGCTACTGACCTCAAAAAAAGCCCATCACCAATATGGTTCTACCCTGGTGCACTGCATACCAGAAAGGTGTAAATGGTGGAGAAGAATAAGAACCTCAATATTCAGACGATTCCCACACATCAAACAAAGATGTTAATCAACTGGCCTAGAAGCAAAGCTCTTGGAGTCCTGGGCAGCACATAATGACAGTAGCAACAGATAATGAATAATGGGTACTTTTTTTTTAAATCCTTTTTCTCAACTCCTTGTCTACTATACACAACATCCAAGCAAATAAGAGCAAAGAAAGGTTAACCACTACATCCAAACACACAGCAGGAAAAAGATCAACCATTACCTGACACACCAAGAGTGGCCAATTCAACAGGAAGACGTCAATGCACAGGGGAACACCAAGCCCACAGGAGTGGGTATATAGATACGACAGGGAGGCTGCTGACATGGGGGATCCAGAGCTGTTTTCTGGGCTCTGCTCCTAGGCTAGATGGGTCAGAAGATTCAGCAGGTGGCTAGGCAAGAAAAATACAACCTAACTGCAAAATCAGAAAAAATATCATTTCTTCATATCCCTTCTCTACTGGAAACAGTATCAAACAATCACCAAGCCCCAAGGAATCTATTAAAAATTCAGTGTTTTCATTTAATGTGAGAACATTAATTCCACTTGCCAAAGTGAATATTAAAGATGAGTGAGTTAAAAAATGCCAATCACAAAGAGGAGGTCTCAGCATGTCCTCTCAAACTTCCTGTCTCACCACGTTAAACCCTGGTACAGATGGCCCACAAAGGTCCTAAGAGGCACTCTGGATATCTTGTTCTTGGAGAGGACCCCATCTGTGTACATTATGCACAGGCCCATCAAAAAGGCCTGGGGAGGGGCATCTGGGTGGCTCAGTCAGCTGAGCGTCCAACTCTTGATCTTGGCTTGAGTCTTGATCTCAGGGTCATGAGTTCAGGCCCCGTGATGGGCTTCAAGCTGGCCATGGAGCCTACTTTAAAAAAAAAAAAAAAAGGCCTGGGAATGAGGCATGCTCACTGAGCTGGGGCTTTCTCCAGCTCCTTGCCATCAGAAGGCCACCAAGCTGACTACATTTTTCTGGCACATTGCTGCCCACACTCTGGAATCTTCCACATCAATTCCTGCACTGAGCTCAACTTGTGCATCAGAAGAGAGGGAGAGCATCTCCCCATAGCAGCTGAGTAGCTACCACAAAAGCCTGGAGATCTTCAATCAGGCCTCTCTCACAGCCATGAATGTTAACATTAGCAGTAGACAGAGTAAAAACAATGGGGAGTCAGAAGTAAAAGCTTGCTACAAATACTATTATCAAGAAAAATATCTACAGGGGCGCCTGGGTGGCACAGCGGTTAAGCGTCTGCCTTCGGCTCAGGGCGTGATCCCGGCGTTATGGGATTGAGCCCCACATCAGGCTCCTCCGCTGTGAGCCTGCTTCTTCCTCTCCCACTCCCCCTGCTTGTGTTCCCTCTCTTGCTGGCTGTCTCTATCTCTGTTGAATAAATAAATAAAATCTTTAAAAAAAAAAAATCTACAAACAACTTCTTCTCCTTTCCCAAGAATGGCTCATAATACTTTACCAATTTTTTCAGGATAACTCTTTTACAACAAATAATCTTTTATAATAAATAATCTCTACTCCCTGATCAGCAAGCTGCCACTCACCGTAATGACAATATTCTCCTAGCGTTATAGATAAGGGGTGTTGACTCCAGTTCAACAATTTCCTTCAACCCCACTTCATACCTCAGGCCTTCCAACCAAAACAAAATTCACCAGAGACACCCAAAATCACTAATGAACACAACTTTATTGTACCTTCACCTACTAAAAACACCTTCTGACACCTCAAGGTCAACTAAACCCAGATGACAACAGAAATCAGAGTACTTAAAAACAAATCAGGAAGGAAGAATCCTTCAAACATGTCTCCCTTTTGATCTTCGGAAATTTAAGACCAAAGTAAACAAAGTAGAAAAAGATTCCTTCTAGAATAACAAGGTCAATGTGAAATGAAAATTAAACCAATTATTTACTAAAAGGCAAATTCCACATGGTACTATAAAAAGAGTTCTGAACTAGGAGTCAGAGGTCTAGAATCAGATTCAAGTTCTCACATTTACTAGCTGTGTGTAATAATAGCTAACATTTAGTGAGCATCTATCTACTATGTACCAGGCACCATTCTAAGTGCATTCATTCATCATCACACACACCCTGTGAAGTAGGGATTACTTTTAGTTGTTTCACAGTTAAAGAAATTGCACAGAATGATTAAGCAACTTGCTCAAGGTAACCTAACAAGTGGTGGAACCATGAATTTGAATATTAACTTAAAGTTTCTGAGTCTTGGCTTTTTTCTCTGTAAAATGAAAAAAGAAAGTATTTGTCCTGATTAACTTACAGAGCTGTAGGTTTTGAAATGAACATATGTAAAGGTACTTTGTAAACTAGGTATTGTGCAAGTGTCAATTTTTCTTTCTGCATTTTCAGTTATTTGTGTGATATGTAAAATTGAGTTTTGCATACAGTCTCATAAAATTTGGAGTTCAAATTAATGATGTACACTTTCTACTGTGCATTTTCAAGTGTTTGGTGAATAAAGGGCAGTAATCTAGATACTAAAGATAAACCTTAAAGTTATTTGAATAATAGGCTGAGTATTACTGTAAACAAATAATAAAGTGACTGAATATTTTGCTTCCATATATAATTAGCCATTTCCACCAGGAGAGAGAATTATCCCATGTGATATTATTTGCTGATTCTAATACATTCTTTAAAAAAAAAGCCTGTTATTGGGGTACCTGGGTGGTTCAGTCAGTTGAATATCTGACTCTTGATTTCAGCTAAGGGTATGATCTCAGGGTGGTGGCATCGAGCCCGGTGTTGGGCTCCATGCTTAGCGGGGAGTCTGCTTAAGACTCTACCCCTCCCCCTACATGTGCATGGGCTTTCTCTCTCTCTCAAATAAGTAAATAAATCTTAAAAAAAAAAACAAATAAAAGCCTATTATACTTACAAATAGATCTCCTCAAACTGTCACTATGATGGCAGGTTCTTCTATTAGTTTGAAAGGTATATAAAAAAGCTTGACAAAAAATTTATAAGGTTCTCCCTTGCCGTCTAAGCCAGTAAGAAACAACAGGATCATAAAACTCAAGTTTCAGAAATGGTACTTTGTTTCCCACATACCTGAGGAGGGTGAGGGGGTTTCAGAGATGTGGTGAGCTGTGGGAGGCCCTCAACTCAGAGCCAGTCTGTGGGTGGAACTATGGGCTCTGGGGGAAGTAACAGGAACTCTTAACACTATCACCATCATGACTCTGGGTTGGGCAGAATGGATGACAGGAAACTGTTTGCTTTCCCACTGGTGCCAAATAGGTTGGGAGAGGAAGGGGAAAACAGTGAGGGACTTTTAGACAAGCCTGGACTGACCACACTTCTCTGGGGTAAAGAGGAACAGGAAGGTATGGGCTTAGGGGACTTAATTGGGATAATTCCATTTTTATTTGGCCAGGTTTTTACAGGGTAAATTTAATTAATAGATTTTTTTTTCTTAATACCAAAGAACACATTAAGTACAACAATCTCCAAAATGTTCTTGGCTACCTATAAAAACAACGCTTCCTGAGCTCTTAAATACATAATTTTTGATGTTAGAATTTTTTCATACTTGATCCCTAGTACAAACAACCATCACCACCAACTTCACCACCACAAACACCAGTTACAAAGTGCTTACAGTGTACCACTTTGCTGATGATAAACACTTTACATCTGCAAGCTCTTTTCGTCCTCACAGTAATTCTATGAGGTAAATACAGTTGTTATTCTTATTCTACAGATGAGCACACCGAAACTCCAAGGGTTTAAGGGACACCTCAGATTAAAAACCAGGTCAGTTTACAGAGCCCTCATTCTTTATCCATTCACTTATACTGTCTTGCCTAAAAATGATGAGGCAAAAATTTCATTATCATTAGCAAATGAGGATTGGCCTGTTTATTATTTATGGTTACTTTTGTGACAGTGATCATTTCCCAGTGTTTTAAGTAGCAGAGAGTGGTCACCTGTGCTTTAATGCTACAATTTAAGGCCTATGCAGATATATTTGCTCTAAAGCACACAGTACTATATTAAGAAGAATTGAAATGATGAATTTCAAAATCATCAGGAGAAGTTTGGATTTAGTTTTATTTAGGTCAATCGAATTGTCATATTTAGTAAAGATGCTTATTGGCTTTCAATGTATTTCTAAGTTATGTAGTTATGTATTTATTTATTTATTTTAAAGACTTTATTTATTTATTTATTTATTTATTTATTTATTTATTTATTTATTTGAGAGAGAGAGTGAGCAGGAGGGAAAGTGACAGAGAATCTGAAACAGACATGGGGCTCAATCCCATGACCGAAAGATCATGACCTAAGCCTAAACCAAGAGTCAGACGCTCAACCGACTGAACCACCTAGGTGCCCCATAAATTATGTATTTAGGATAAAGGTACTTGAGGGCGTGAAAAAGCATATATCTCACTAAATTAAGATTTTAAAAAAATGAATATCATCATTACAGTAATAATTGACTTAAGCAAGAATCATCAATGGATTCTAAAACCATCTGGTAAATTTGGGAAGGGGATACCAGATATTTAACATACTCTTAAAGTATCACTTCACAGATTAATCAGCATTTGCAAAGGGAGAGAGAGGCACTTTTCAAATGGAGGAACCTGGCAGACAATACCTTAACCAAATGATCAAACTTAACATCACCAACAAAGGGGCAAACTGACTTAATGTGCCTTCTGCACTACGTCCTTCTTAATGCAGCATCTCATCTACATACTATTCCTGCTGACGGTTTTTTACTTGAATCTCATTATGAGGAAAAAATCAGATAATTCCAAATTAAGCAATATTCTATAAAACATCTGACATGGACCTGTGAATGATACAAAAGATAAAAAGCCTAGGAAACTGTCTAAATTAAAGGACAGATATGAGATATGACCATAGAGAGATCTGAAAACTAAATGTAAGACTACATCTGGATGTTAAGGCTATATGTTTGGATCTTGGATATTAAAAAAAAAAAAAAAACAGCTCTAAAGGACATTACTGGAACAATCCGGATATTTCTTGTTCATAGGAGACATTCAGAAGCACTTAGGAGTGAGGGGTCTTGATGTCTACAACTTACTCTCAAATGATAATCACACACACAAACACACACACAGAGAAAAAAAAGAAAAAACAAATATGGCAAAATGCTGACAACTGGTAAATCTAGAAAAAGGTTAAATAGGTGTTTGTTGCATTTATTCTTACAGCTTTTTTTAGGTTTGAATTTTTTGTTCAAATTTTTGTTTAAATACTCGTCAACATGTAGTGTAATATTGGTTTCAGGAGTAGAATTTAGTGATCCATCACTTACATATAACACCCAGTGCTCATCACAACAAGTGTGCTCCTTAATGCCCATCACCCATTATGCCCATCCCCTCACCCTCCTCCCCTCCATCAACCCTCAGTTTGTTCTCTATCATTTAAGTGTCTTTTATGGTTTGCTTCCCTCTCTCTCTTTTTTTTCCTTCCAATATGTTCATCTGCTTTGTTTCTTAAATTCCACAGATGAGTGAAATCATGTGGCATTTGCCTTTGTCTGACTGACTTATTTTGCTTAGCGTAATATCCTCTAGCTCCACCCATGTTGCCGCAAATGGCAAGAGTTCATTCTTTTTGATGGCTGAGTAATATTCCATTGTGTATATCTGCCACATCTTTATCCATTAATCAGTCGATGGACATTTGGGCTCTTTCCATAGTTTGGCTATTGTTGATAATGCTGCTATAAACATCGGGGTGCATGTACCCCTTCAAATCTGTATTTTTATATCCTTTGGGTTAATACCTAACAGTGCAATTGCTGGGTCATAGGGTAGTTCTATTTTTAACTTTTTGAAGAACCTCCATGCTGTTTCTCAGAGTGTCTGTATCAGCTTGCATTCCTACCAACAGTGTAAGAGGGTTCTCCTTTCTCTGCATCCTCGCCAACATCTGTTGTTTCCTGTGTTGTTAATTTTAGACATTCTGACAGGTGTGAGGTGGTATCTCATCATGACTTTGATTTGTATTTCTGTAGGTTTTTAATTTCTGAAAATAAAAATTTGTGAGGAAAAAAAAAATAAAAACCACAAGGTCTTTTTGGGGAAGAGAGTAATGTATTCTCCCATTCTCTCAAGAGCTGTTTGGTATTTTTAAAGACCCAACAGTTCTTAAAATCAACTAATGCTCTTGGTGATTTATATGTTTCAAGTATCAACTACAACGGGAAAACAATTTCGGCTTGTAGGGCTGTGCCCCAAACCACTACTACATTCATAAAACAGTAGTTGATCAAGGGATAGCCAGTTTCTGATTAAGTGAGATCAGCCGCAGAAGGAAAAAAATCCATGGTCAGGAATCACAGAGAGAGATCTCTCCTTGCACAGAATCCAGGCTCCCTGATTTCCTCTGACCTTCCTAGACAGACCTGAAGGGCGCCCCCCCCCCCCAGCCAGAGCTGCCTGAATTCAGACACATTTTGGCACAGAAGGCTGTTCTAAACATTCTCACTAACCTTGGCTCTCAGGTCAGAAGACTTACTTGGTTTGCCTCAGGAGTCTTTGTCTTTAGATTCAATTCAATAGAACCAAAAATACTTATGAGGGACAAGGTATGAAGCTAGGCAATGAAGCTACAAAGATGAAGAAGCCAAGTCCTAGAAAAATCCAACCTACAAATAAATGACTAAGGGATACCATGAAAAGTGTTGTGTTAGGGGTGTGTCCTACAGAACACAGGTGAGATACTAATGGAGCAGAGGTGCCCAAACTCTGGGAAAGCCAGAGAACAAAGGCCATATATGAGCTGGATGAAAATTAGTCTTCCAGGAAGTAAGGGCATTCCAAGTTCAGAAAAGAGTGCAGGCCAAGGCATAGAAGGTCAAAGGTTTGGCTCATTTGGAAAACAGAGACTAGAGTTCATTAGTTAAGAGTATAGGATTAGGGGCAGTGGGCAGGAAGAGCTGGAACACCTCATCAATTCCCTGCCTGCTGCCTGGAGAACACTGTAGGTCTCTGAACTGGATTCCCTATTCATTTTCCCTCTTGGATGAAAACATGCGACTTCCAAAACTTACTGAACACTTACTATGTGCTCTAGGCACTGCAGAGGAATACCAACATAAGAAAGACTTTGTTCTTAAGGAATTTTTAAGCTAGTTCAAGAAAGTCATGAAGAATAAGTACATAAAGACCTGTAATCTAGGAACAACACAGTAAGGATCCCAAGAAGTATTTTTTTGAAGTGTTTGTAAAAGTTGGACTTCATAGAAAGAAGACAGATCTTTCAGTGAGGAAGACACGGATAGAGAAATCAGGGAAGTCTTTCTGTAGGTGGTAGCAGAGCTCAATGGCATGACATAGGTGAAAAAAATGGAGGACATTCCAAGCGAAGGAATTAGCCTAAGATAAGACATAGAGATGGCTCTGCAGATACTGCCCAAATCCATGGATTCCTGAACGTTTCCTGTGGATTCAGAACTAAACATATTTCTTTGACTATATTTCCTACGTAAGGCTGAGGCTCAAACATTTTGGTCTAGCCTGTTTTGTGTTTTTATTGCACTAGTAACTGTTTCTTTGTGGACTTCTGGCTTGACAGACAGGGGCAGAGGAAAGTGGGAATGGACAAGAAAACAAGTCTGATGGGCAGAACCACCTCAGAGCTAAAAATTGGCAATCTACTTTCCGTGTTCTTAGTAAAGTCCTGCAGTCCAGGGCAGTGACCTGGGGCATTTGGGCTTAAAACCTGCTCTGTTTATGTAACCTCACATTTCCTACATAAAGAGGTCCTTGTGAAGTCAGCCAGTCTGTCATTTCTAGTCACAGTCAGTTCTAACAAGCACCTGACCATGAAAACTGACACCAGACTGGGGGTGTGGGAGGAAACTGGTCAAACTAGCTGGGCAGTTTTACTATTACTGAGCATTACATTTTCATGGGTGGGGGGGGGACGACACTAATATTACTTAACATCTATTAAGCCTAAGTACTGTGTTGGTATGAATGTGCCCTGTTTCCAAATCCATTTAGTAACCCAATGAGTAGTATTAACTCAGATGAGTAAACTGAGGGTCAGAGATTAAATAATTTGCTCAGTGTCACCCAGTTAGTAACTGCTGCCCATGTCTGAGTCCATAAATACCCAGCTCTTGCCCCACTGCTTGTCACTCTCCTCATTTAGCACCAGACAACTTTTAACCTAACAGACACTTCTCTACAGATGAAGCTTTGGTCCAAACCTGCTTGCACAGTGTTTGAATTTGGACAATCTAATTTCTCCTCCTTCTTGCACTTTAATACTCCTCTGATGAGTTCCTGATGCTGCTGACAACAGGTTTTCTCTGTGCCACCACTTCCCCTGCGCAAGACTAAAGCCATGATTAAAGCTCTCCATTCTATTTTAAAAGACAACCCAAGTCTTTGTTCTCAGCTTTCAAAATTGTTCACCAGATACTCTCAGTTTCCCATTCCAAACCTTTTCAACTGACATATCCTCTCCGGGTCTCACTTGCTCATCCAATTCCTGTCAGCAAGTCCTGTCCCAATCTACACCCTCTGCGAAAACATTCACCCTGCCTCGGCCTGTCAAATTTGCACCTTCCATTTCACTTCCTGAGAGCTACTCTCTTCCAAAGAACGTTCTCCTCAGGGGTGGTTCTGACCTCTCTATACTAGTATAAACAAGCATCTCCCCCGTTCCTAGCACTTCTGTGTGGACATAGCATGACAGGTACTGCTATGACAGACTACAGGGTGTCTGTTATGTATGCGGCCGCTCAGGCTCCGTCTTGTCGCCTGTACATTCCTCTGCCTACTCCTTTCTATACCGCCCCTCAAACCATAAATGCTCGGAAATCAAAGACTCACTCTTTCAGTTCACCTTTGGTACAATGCAGAAGAGATAGATGTTTAATAAAACAGCTTAAACTGAGGTTGTCCTAAGCTTTGAAAAGCAGTAATAGGTCGAAAAAGGACAAAACAAAACAAAAAGCCCACTCCTGCCACCCTGCAGTACAGTTTCCATATTTTTATAAGAAAATCCTTCTGGAGGATGAAAACTTTGATCAATTAAAATACAGAATTCACTAAAGAGTATGAGTATTATAAGGCAGGGCCTGCTTTTTAAAAAAGGGCAAAGTATTACTCAAAAGCTTGCAAACTGCAAAAGGTTAAGTACAGGCTAAAACCCTTTAGTTTCCCAACTTGGATCAGTTTATGTAACTCAGAGAGCAGAAAAACTTGGAATCTGGGCCTAAAACAACAGACTTATTTCCATTCAAGTTATACTACAAGGGAAAAAAATGTGAAGTTTGAAAACCTTCCTTTCCAAAGCCAGATTTAGATAAACTGAAGGAAAAAGAAATAGATGCCATGAATCCAGCCTATGCAACTTCACAATGACCTACTTTTGTCCATTTAAACTAGAGTCTTCTTTCCTGTTCTTCAAACAGTATCTCTGTTGCAGGCTGCCTCAAAGTTAATCTGAAACCCATGTGGCCTGGCTTGAGCCAGGTTCATAAACTACGCTGCTATTGTATACCCTCCCACAACTGCATGACCCTGGTTCCGAGAACCAGTAGTCAAGCCAGCCTGGCCAGCGCAGAAGGAATACATGATCACCAGAACAGCCACTCACAACTGCACACTTTACTCGAGGTGGCTGGGAATCACCAGATGGAAAGGCACGAGTTATTCTTGCATAAATCTGCATGCCTGTTACCACTCCTGTTCACCCAGCTGTGCATCTGAATCCTGTGCCCCTGGACTTGCCGGAACTGAAACTGGCTGCCCATGTGGGCTGAGGCAGCCTCCTCCACTCTGCGGCCTGCATCGCCAACTTCTGAACATGGTTTCAGACCCATGTGGTCAATCTCCTGCCCAACATCTGCAGCTGGCTGCTCTCCTTACCTTTGTCCCAGAAGCCTCTGCCAACAGTGGTACTGCAGTTGTAGTGACTGCCCAGGAGATGCCAGTTCTTTTCCCTGGCCCCCGCCCCACCACAAGACGTGGGACTATTGGCAGTATCAAGAGCAGCTGCTTAGTACAGAACGAGGGGTAGAAGGCTCAGGGTGGACAGAGATTTTTTTGTAGCTCTAGTGATAGCAACTTTGGACATAGGCTAGTCTTCCAGGAGGGAGGTTATGATAAACATACCTATCATCATAAAAGCTTGTCATGCCCGCCTTATCCTCCTACTAGTCACATTCACAGCCCCACATTCAAGGAAGCAGAACTAAGCTGTTTCTTTACTAAGCAGTCAAGGGTTCTAGGCCACTGTCTTTAGGACGGCCTATGTCACAGCTAGGTGTTAAAAAATGAACTGGGCCAATCAGATTCCCTCTTTCTGGAATTCAAGTAGAAATATGAAAACAATTTTCCCACTGGAAGCACAGTCAGAGACGAGCACACATGCAGAGAAGAGCTGAGTCACGATAATGGTGAAATATAAAAATGGAGAATTCATAGCTCCCACTGTTTGAATCCCTGCAGCCTGCCACCCCCTAGCAAGATACCTCCATGATATCTGGTTCTACCACAGCTCCTACTTTGGGGCTCTCCTTGTCGCTTATAACCACATCCCCAATTTGAGGTAGTACAAGAGAACCTCTGATCCTTGTACTCAAAGAACTCAATTACAAAGCAGAGCACTCATGTCCGGAAATGGTGTGGCATCACCCAAGAGGCAGACCCCCACGGTTACACTACATGGGATGTAATCCCATGCTCATAGCTATAGCTAAAGGACAGCTCAGACCCACAGCCTGAGCCTAAACCAGCTCTTGGAAATAGCCCCGTTATGTGAGCGTGACGGAGAGAACAGAAGCATTCAGGAAAAAGCCAAGGACCACTTTCATTTTTAAAAAGCTGTGAAAGCGTTCCACAGGTCACACAACTTAAGTTGCAAATTTTTATATAAAATCCAGTCTTGTAAGTAACAGCATAATTTATCAGATTTTATAGTTTAAACCAATATTCCTTTCCCACAAATGATACACACCAGTCAAACAAATAAAAACGACTTTTTTTATAATTCACCAGATAAAATAGTATAATCTCTTGGGGCGCCTGGGTGGCACAGTGGTTGAGCGTCTGCCTTCGGCTCAGGGCGTGATCCCGGCGATCTGGGATTGAGCCCCACATCAGGCTCCTCCCCTATGAGCCTGCTTCTTCCTCTCCCACTCCCCCTGTTTGTGTTCCCTCTCTCACCGGCTGTCTCTATCTCTGTCAAATAAATAAATAAAATCTTTAAAAAAAAATAGTATAATCTCTTGGTCAGCCAGTTCCAAGACGGTCTGATAAAAGCTATGTGTTCTTTAGAAAAAGACACTTTACCTCTTCGAATCTCAGTTTAAAATAATGATTATGGTAAAATGAGCCGATCTTTATGGAACTTCCCAGCTTTAAAATATGATAGACTTCTACTCTCTGAGCAAGTAGTGAACTCATCATTTGCAAAGATAAAATTCATTCATTTAACAAATATCTGAGGGCCAGCCACTGGTACTGAGCACAGAGGAGTGAACAAAACATAAAAACACCCTACTCTCATAAAACTTACATTCCGATCCAGAAAACAGAGAGAAATGTCAGTTTTTCAGGTCATGATAAGCACTTTGAAGAAAAATAAAATGAGACTAAAAAAGAAATAAAATGAGGGTAAGAGGGACAAAGAGCAAGAGGATGGAGGGACTGCTATTTTAGATAAGGAAATCAGGAAAGATCCCTCTGTTAAGGTGACATTTGAGTAGAGATCTGCCTAAGGGAAGAGATGAGCAGTCCATTCAGAAATCTGGGAAAAGTTGGTTTCAGACAAAAGGAAGTACGAAAGCCCTGAAGGGCCTGAGTGGACCTCCAGGAATAGCAAGGAAGTCAGTGTGGCCAGAATGGGTAAAGGAGAGAATGATAGGAGATGAAGTCAAAGAACACCAAGATTCAACAGATGTGACCCAAGTGGAAAGGTTTAAATGCTTCAAGTAGAAGATTCATACCAATGTGGTTTCTGGCTTCTGCCGGGGTCCATTACATTCCAAGCCCACAGGCAAAAGGTAAGTCTACACTGCAACGTACCATCTATCTAACTTGGAACAAAGCAAAAATGGTGCTGCAGATGTCTAAATTAGCATAAACTTCATAAAGAAAATTGCTTTGGGAAGCCATGTGACATCAAATCTGGAGTCATTAAGATTTTCATTTCTTTTAACTCTAGTTAAGCTTCTGCCAATTTATCCTAAAGAGAATCCTATGAAAGAAAAAACCACATACAAGTATATATTAACAGGAAGGAATATTATTTATAATAGCCTAAATAACCAGCAAGCAAGTAATTAAAGTGTAACAACAGGTTGGCAGACTCTTGAAAAATATGAAAATTATGTAGTAACGTGGCAGAGAAGAAGGATAGAAAACTGTATTTCTGCTATAATTACACCCCCCACAAAAAAGGATATATATGAATAGAGACTGGAAAGAAACAAAAAATGATGATGGTTGGTTCTGCTGGGGAGGCAGGATTATTCTTATTTATAACACTCGTTCAGTGCAAACTAGATTTCTTTGTTCTGGTTTTCCTACTTCATTACAACACTAACACCTAGAATTAAGATAACAATAGAAATTCCTATGATCATGTAGTTGACAAGAGGGCCACACTCATTTCTATTCCATAGCAGTCTTTTTTTTTTAACATTTTACTTATTTTTTAATTAAAAAAATGTTTTTCTTGAGTAATCTCCACACCAAACGTGGGGCTTGAACTCACACACTGTTGTTGATGAAGTCACACACTCTACTGGCTGAGCCAGCCAGATGCCCCTCCCTGGAGATCTTCTCAGTGACTCTACAATATCTGATGGTGCTGATGTACTTTCTTGAAGCTTCTTTCCTTAGCCTCTGAGGCCACAAATATACTCCCAGTCCTTCACTCACCCACATCTCTACTGACATGTTTTTTATTTTCTTTTAGTTCCTAACAACATTTACTTATTATTTATCATTTTCTTCTCCCTCTTCTCTGTAAAGATGACTCTCAAGAGATGTGTGTCTCTAGCCCCAGTCTCTTTTCCCAAACTACCTCACCACAATCTCATTGCCTATTAGTAATTTCCTCTCAGATCACATGTGAAGACACACCGAACTCTATATGTCTTTAATCAAATTGTCACATCATCAAACTGGTTTTCTCTCAATTAACTGCCCTACATTCAGCAAAATCACGACTCTCCCATTCAGTGGAAGTAATTTAAGTACAACCCTACCATCAAAGTTTACCACTATCACGACCTACTCTCATTCAGAACCACTGGTCTCTTACTGCCACTGTTCTGGTAACATCTCAACGCTAATATCTTAGGTCTTTGCGGTCCTTATTACTGCTTATAAACTGGATTACAGAAAATTCCTAGTTTTTCTGATGCTGGCTAAAACACCAAAATCAAACAAAAAAACTCAACCACCTCTCCCTTGCTTTAAAAAAAAAAAAGGCTTCAATGATATCTAGGTACTATGAAAGTATTCTATATACATTTTCCTCATAACAATTCTATATACATTTAATCCTCATAACAAACCAGAATTAGACACTATTATTATTTCCATTTTGTAGATTAAAAAAAAAATAGAGATTTAGGAAAATAACCAGCCCAGGGATACAGATATGGTAAGTAGTGGAACAGGAATCCAACCCAGACAGCTTGCTCCAGAGCCTTTATTCTTGATCACTGATAACTCAGCCTAAACCCTAGGCTTGGCAGTCGGGCTACCACATAATCTTGCCTGAATTAAGCGTGCTGCCTATCTCTGGGCCATCCTTATTCCTAAATGAGAATAGTAGAATGCAATATTTAAGAGCCTTGGGCTCTGAGGCCAGCCTATTTAGGCTCAAATCCCAGCTCTAGCATTTAACACATGACCACGGACAAACTGCCCTCCTCTTCTTCTTCTTTTTTTTTTTTTTTAGATTTTATTTATTTATTTGACAGAGACAGCCAGCGAGAGAGGGAACACAGGCAGGGGGAATGGGAGAGGAAGAAGCAGGCTCCCAGCAGAGGAGCCTGATGTGGGGCTTGATCCCAGGACTCCAGGATCATGCCCTGAGCTGAAGGCAAGACGCTTAACAACTGAGCCACCCAGGCGCCCCAAACTGCCCTCTTCTAAATCTGTTTCTTCTTCTATATAAAACGGAAATACTAAGGGTATCTACCTTGTGCAGTTGGGAAGATTAAATATGATTTAGAAAACAGTAACCCAATGCCTGGCTGATGGCAAGCCCTCAGTAAAGGTTAGCCATCCTAATTATCATAATTCCAGACCCCTGCAATTTCTGCCTATTCTTTTCCTGCCTAGCTTTGAAGATCAAGGTCTTGCATAGCCTGCAGCAATCTGTTCCTCTTCTGGCTGCGTAGAATATTTTTTGCTCATTTGTCATTAAGCATAAGTTGATCTGTATTTTAATAAAAATAACAGTATCATTCATAATATCTACTGTATGCAGGGACTGCTTTAATCACCCCACATGAACTTATGTACTCATTTTAATCCTCATCGTGACCTTCTGAAGTAGGTACTATCATGATCCCTCTTTTGCAGATGATGAAACTAAGGCACAGAAAGGTTAAACAGCAAGCTTAAGGTCATACAATAGATGGAGGAGCCTAGCAAGTCTAGTCCCAGAATCCATGCTCTTTACCATTACTTAGTATTTCACATCTGTTGTTTCCATGTCTCCTCCAGGAAACTGCAACCTTCTCAAAAACAAGAATGGTATCTTCTCTAGATCCCCCATAAGGCCAAATATGGACTCCTTCACAGATTGACAAGCAACAAACATTTGATGGATTGATATTCCCAATGCTGCATAATCACTTGCATCAGGACCTAACCCCTCTGTTTGCATTTATTCTGTTCTCTCGCCATCCCCTTTCAAGAACTATCTTTAAATTACCTGCACCCAAGCTATTATAAACGTAAGTGACATTGACACTATTCCATATAAGTGTGGGATTGGGTTCATGCCCTAAGACTTGGAAGAACCTCTCTTTACAGACCTCACAATTTCAACTCTGCTATTCCAGAACTAAAAAGTATGCAAACACAATCTTGAAAACTTTTCCTCAATAGCTTGGCTAGAGTTGGATTTCTTTTCATATCAAGAACTAAATGCAGAAAACACAAAACAAGACTTTGCTTCAATTTTATCAATAGCTATTTGAAAGTATTTTAAACTGATATTTCTATTAGACCAACTCCATTCTTCCTTCACCCCAAAGACAAAAACACCACACAAATGCCTCCACGTCCACTCTCTCTGGGGGATGAAATCAACTTAAGGAAGAAAAATAAATCCTACTGTTTCAAGGCTCATTCTTTTGCATCATTTTCTCCTAACATTCCAACCACACTTCATTTATTCAAAGGCACTAACACCCTTTCATACTCAGTCGTTCCCATATGGTACTCCTCCACTCAGAACCTGCTTCACTAACTATCTAGCTAACTCCTCAATTTTCAGGTCTGCCTAACTGTCATCTTCTCAGAGAAGCTTTCTCCATATTCCTCCTCTAAATTGATGCCCCCTTTTTAGAGTCACTGCACTCTCTACTTACCCTTTACAGAACTATCACAGTTTGTAATTGTGTTTATCTTTTGACTAGTTGACTAATTTCTTATTTTCCCCACAGGACTATAAGGACACATTCTGACTTCTATGCCTTCCTCCACTTTTCATGTTCTCAGTGTTGCTCTGGAGAACAAGCAGCAATTACCTGCTTGTGGCCTACAGACAAACTGATCCACAGGACTTTGCATAACCTCAAATGGCTGATCAAATACCTCAGTGGTCTTTGTGCGGGAGAGAGCCCCAGACTTCATTACCTCCCATTGTGTTGGCCCAACAGCACTTGAAGGGACAACTGAAGTGTCTGGTCACTGTTTCTCTACATGGATTTTAAACTCTCCATAGTCCATTGAAATGGTCATGGTTTTTACAAGCCTTACCCTATATCTGTAGAGGTAAACCTGCCAGATGAATGAATGTGTATTTCATTAGGCATATACTTTCTGAGAAACAGGCCAAAGGGCTCAATAGTGGATGGTTCCTTTCTACTTACATATAAACCATAAAGGACAGCCAAACAAACTGTACCTAATGGCCAACCTAAGGTAACCTAAAGAAAGGTACACTCAGCATGAAGGGCATTAGCAAGAAGGCATGGACCCGAATTAAAACCTAAGGAATTTAAGGAAAAGTAAAAATAGCACAAGGGGGGCATTATTAAGAACAGTTGGGGTGAACTCCTTAGATGTCCCCAACATTCAAAGCAATGGGCATGGATTCTCAAAGTTACTTCAATCTTGGAGTAACCCCGAATCTCTTTAGGTCCTCCCAAAACAGGTCAACCTTCAGACTTTAGCTGAAAGCCAAAACACAAAAGGAACCAACAGTATAATAATTATTTCTCTTCCTAACCCCTAATCACAGGGAAGGCTATCTCTTCTGCAAGGATCCAAGCCTGTGGACCAGAACTGGGACATCTAGATTCTCCTCTTGGCCTTGCTGTCACTGGCCCATCTCAACACTTAACCTCAGGTGCAAAATAAAGGCACCAGATATAATAATGTTCTACAGCTCTATATTATTATGCTGGTATATAGGAATGGCACCAAAAACCATGGAGTTTTTAGTTTTACAAACTAACATTTGTACTGCTCATACCAACACAAATGTTTTCTCTCCAACTCTAAGCAACAAATTTAAGTAGGATATTGTAAACGTGACATATATACAGAAGAGGCAGACCAAAAAAATGGTGATACACAAACCATTAGACATAAGTTATGACTGAGAGAAGTGAAAATATTTATCTTTGAAAAGAGAAGACTTAAAGAGAAACTAGTAGTCTTCTAAGTACCAAGAGACAGATGTCACAATGCTAATTTATTCTATTTTACTTTATAGGACACAATTGATCAGTAGGGTAAAGATCGCAGGGAAGCATTTGACTTAATTGAAAAGCAAACTTAAGAATTAGCTAGGTCTAGCAAATATATAGACTTCCTCTAAAATAAACTGCCTCCTTTGTCACTGGGTGTCTCAGAAGCTACTGAGGAGATCCAAAGACTATTTTAAAGCAGGGGACAACGAACTTTCTGCAAAGGAATTTGAGGGCCACATATAGTCTCTGCTACATATTCTTCCTGCATGTGTATTTTTACAACCTTTAAAAATATAAAAACCATCCTTAGCTTATAGGCCATATAAAAACAGGTAGTTTGCGGATTCCTGTTCTAGAGAAGTGCTTTCCAATAGAAAGATGAGTCACATATGTAACTTAAAATTTTCACTAACAAAAAACACCAAAAAAAAAAAAAAACCCACACAAAAATTTTCTAATATCTACATTGTAAAGGCAAAAAGAAACAGGTGAAGTTCATTTTAATATATTTTATTTAATCCAATATATCAAAAAATTATCATTCTAACATGAATACAAAATTACTGATGAGATATTTTACTTTTTTCTAAAACTAAGTCTTCAAAATCCAGTGTCTATTTTACCCTTACAGCATATCTCAATTCAAATTAGTTACCTTTCAAGTGCTCATTAGCTACACGTGGCTAGTAGCTATCACACTGGACAGAGTAGTTCCAGAGAAACTTGTGCACTCCACTGAGAAACAGAAGTGATAACCTTCCAATCAACACTTTTCTTTTTTTTCTTACACTTATTTCTAATGATTCAAATTGATGAGAAAAAATTTATTAGTCAATAAATGACTACTGAGATGACTGGCATGCTACTTGGAAAAAGAGAACTGGATCTCTTCTTGTGCCTTACTCCAATATGAAGTCCAGAGAAAGATGAGAAGTCAATCTAAGAAAGTAAAATACATTTAAAGGCCAGTAAAGAGAAAAGAATGCAAAAAAGGGGGGGGGGAAGAGGATGTTATTTTAACCCTCAGATTGGCAAAGATTGAAAAACAGTCATTTCTTCAGACTTAATAAAACTGCTTTACAAATCAGATACTATTGGTGGGAACATAAATGTATATGACCTTTCTTAAGGGCAGCTTTGCTATCTGTATAAATATGTACCTCACTTCTGGAAATTCACCCTAAGAGGTAATGATAAAGAGCAAAAAGATGAAGGCACAAGGATATTCACTGAAGCATGATCCATAAGAAGAAAAAGCTGGAAGCAACTTACGTGTCCATCAAAAGGACAGATTAAATAAAATAAGGTCATTGAAATTATGTGGGTCTCTTACAGAAAGATGTTTACATTGTGGAGGGGGAAATGCAGGTTACTGAACAGCATGTACAGTGTGATCCCACTTATGCAAAATGCAAAATTTCATATAAATGTTCATATTCATAAAGAGACATCAGAAGGAAACTTAATAAAATGTTTACAGTGGTTATGTCTGATATAGGTTTGGGATAATTTTCTTTGGACACAACTATATATGTTTATCTTCATTTTTTTATGATGATCACCTGACACGTTTTATCCCAGAGTTGTTTTTATAACCTTCTCAGTATGATTTTTTTTAACCAGAACCCTTAGAAATATCTTTTATACATGTATTTTACAGAGTGTGCTACATGCACCACAGTGTACTGAAGACATTGTTTCACTGAGATAACATGTCTTGATGCTCATGTGCAACTCGTACTCTTAGGAGTATCTTTTTATACATGTGACTTTCCAGAGCATATTACCTACAGCACAGGGTGGTGAACTCACTCGCTCACTGAAATAACCCTACTCTGATTCAAGGAATTATTAGCACTCTTAGAAACACGTTTTAAACATGTGGCTTTACAGAGTGTCAAACATGTAGTACGAAGTGGTAAACACGTTCCTTCAGTGGAATAATCAACATGGTGATTTTTATCTTTTCTGATTAATACAAAACTTATTTTTTAACTTTAAAAATTCTTGGAGAAAATTAAAAAGGAAATGTTAAAAGTAAACAAACAGCCTCTATTTAGTGAGTAACTTCTTTTCATAGGTTGTAGAGGGAGTGGGGAGAAATACAGGTGGCAAAGAAACCTAATAAACCAGACATAAAAGGAAGCCACCTGCCTTTCCCAAGTTAAGCTATAATTTCATTCCTGTAAGAAAGCACAGGAAGGGTCAGTATTTTGGCTCCATCGTCTTGTGGTGACTAATGTTATGTAATAATACATATAAAAAAAACCAATTCTTTAGAGATGAAAGACATCCTTGAAACATATCTACAGAACACAACACATGAAGAAAACTTCCTTTTTAACCCAAAACACTCTTCTATATAATTCTAGGAACTCACCCAGAGTTAACATCACTAGAAAAGTTCCCTGAATTCTGCAGAAATGACAAACTATGAACAAAATAATATATTTTCATGTCTTTGTAATGACCAAAAAGCCTACACCCCAAACATAAGGGATGAGGTCACGTGAGGAGTTCTTTGCTAGTTTGCCTCCACCCCTCAACAAGCTAAGTCACTTAAAATACAGACATGAATAAAGGTAATTTCATACAATGTCACTTTTTAGCCACCAGGTTTTCCAAGTTTGGGGTTTATAAGATCTATAAAATCACAGGACTACAGAACACAAATAAAATTTGACTCTAAATGATCTTTTCCTCTCCCATCACTGACATTCTTCAAACCCCTAGATTTTTTTCTCTCAAATAATGAAAATTTAGCACAAGGCTCATTTACAACAGACTCACAGGATCTCACTGTCAGTACAATAGATGCCCTGAAATAATCAATGTGCTCCTCGGGGAATAGTCTCCAAATGAAAACAGTAAGACACAAAAAGATGATCAACATTAAAATATTTTCTTAGGGGAAAAAAGCGAATTGCTATTTCTAGAATTAAAAGGCTGTCTTTTATTGAACTGTCATGCTAGCTCTCCAACAGGCAGGCAGTGGAGACATTTTAAGTGCATTACCTTTAGGAGGAAAATAGGACTTGCTTTCAGCTTTGTGAGGCCAGTCTACAACGAGAGGTCCAAACCTGCGAAAGCTGGCAGTGATCTCATCTACAAAGTAAAGAAGTAATCTCAGCAAGAGAAAAAAAAATATTGCAAGCGGAATAGCATAAAGCGTATCTTTTTATTTAAAAAATATTTTGAGAACTATTTCTAAAGCATTTTTACAGAAGTCAGACCTACTAAGTGAAATACAATTGTTTGCTGGGTACGTTTGGTTATTCACTTTCAACCATGCAGAATGTGTTTCTAACTATAATTCACTGCTCTTCACTGCCAACAAATTTGATATAAAGAATTTGGAAGGAAAAAATCTGACATAACCAAGGTGACCTCTCTGTCAAGAAAAAAAAAATTCTAAAAATAGAAATGTTCTCTGTTCTGAGAAAAAAGGCAGAAGTACACAAAATGTTTAAAGTGTGCTTTCACTTATGTAAGATAATCTCTAAAATATCTAAGATCATTAATATTAGGTTATGATTATTAGTAATCTAAGATTATTATCTATAAGATTATTTTACAAATGGATACAATTTTTTTGGTAAGAAATAGGGGCAATAAGTAGGTAATTCTATTTGATGATAAAAGTTAATAAACCAATGATCTCTTTCCCTCATACTTACCTACTACACATCCTATAAAGAAAATGTTTCCAAAGTTATAGGCTCAATAAATTTACCTTTTCCTTCTGACTCCTGACTCAAAGCAGAAGGTTATAACTTAGTCCAACTCAGATTTAAGTTGCTACTCTCTTAGCCATGATCTAAACTATGTCGTAAAAAAAAAATCCAATTGATAGAGGAGATTAACACTAGTATGAGAATAGTTTGGAGGAAAATGAGTCTCCAGCTCTGTACAACTTTAAAGCAATAAGTCTTAAATAAAAATATTTTTACACTATTCCTTTCTCATCATGAAAAAGAAAATCATGATAAATTAGAGAAATGTCACAACTAGAACAATGTTGATGAAGCAATTGTTTTAACAATATTTTTACAGCAGATCCAAAGCCTACTAACTAGGACTAGAGTTGTTTTTCTCCTTTAACTGTCGCAATTTTATTTCATTCATCTGTTCAACAAATATTTATTGACAACCTACTATGTGCTCATTGGCTTCGGGCATTAGTGAAAACTCACTTTTGGATTGATAGTATCTTAAGAACATTATTAAGAAAAATTCTAATTAGTCTTTATTCTTTTAAAGGCAAGGGGGGCTTTTCACTAATAGATATCTATATTAAAATATGAGATGGGATAGTGTGATGAACATGGGCAAAAGCGCTGGAATAAGACTAATTTTGAATGCCAGCTGCACCATTAGCCACATAACCTGGGACAAACTGTCTCGCTCTGATCCTCAGTTTCCTCATCTATAAAATGGAGTTGGTAGGATATGTCTTAAGGGATAGCTGTAAGGATTAAATGAGATAATGTAATGTGAAGCTCTTAGCATAATTATGGGCTTATAAAGAATTTCATAAATATTAACTTTCATTATTATTTTACAGCTTACCCCCAAATTAATGACTGGGAAACAGGAAGTTGTTGGGAGACTGCCCTGTATGAACACATCTGAAGAGCAGACCTGAAATGCACCATCTATTACTTCCCCATCTATGGAATATTTTCCTCCTCCAAACACTAAAATAGGAATGTCCCAAAGGTGCTTGGAGAGGAGAGGCAGGGTCAAATCACACAAAGAACAAACCTGGCCTTTATAAAGTCATTAATGAATGCATCATACCTTCATCAATATCAGGAGGAAGGCCTCCAACAAACACCTTCCTAGAGTAACGTTCTACTCGTTCTCCGTTTTGACAGCGAGTGGGAGAACTTAAGCCAGATGACAAGGATTGATCGCCGTGACTGTCGTCCAGGAAGGCATCTTCAAAGGGAAAGAGAGAAGACCGACCTGAAACAAATGTGGAAGTTTCTACAGTTAAAATTATTTTCTTGGACAACAAATGCTTTTTTAGGAGCCAAAGCGTAGAGTGAATCATCCAAAAAAATGTATCCTGAACTGTGATTTTTACAATAGGACAAGCAACTGTAGATTGCAGAGCCTAGACAATACCATCATTTTTGTGTAAAGGTATGCATAGCACAGAAATACCTGGACTAATAGGAGAAAGCATCAAAAATTACAGCTGTTTTCACTGCTAAAAATCACCACCTTTTACTCATAGAGTCCCTATCACTGCTACTAAAAGTATTCAGCAGCTATTTTTCCTTTCCCCAGACATTTCTTAAAATAAATGGAAAAGTAATCTTTATTCACAGATTTTTATTTGCTCAAAGGTTCAGGCTGGCTGGCCCTAACCACGGAAGGAATATTAAACTGATGACAAAGGCTGATAGCCTCTCTGATAGCAGGGCTAAAGATGATCAAGTTTTCCCTGCCACTCTGAACTAATCCAATTTGGGAATAAACATTTGCAGTAATACCAGGTGAAACAAGTAAATGAAAAGACATAAATTAAGATGTGGGAGTATGTAGATGTGGTTACGACATTTTTACCCTACTAATCTAGGCAGTATTTTATATCCCTCAAAAAGTTATTTACATTGTTAATTTCTATAGCCAAATAGAGTTTATACAGCAAAGGCATCTACCCATTCCACAAGACTGTAAGAAAGATGCCAGCAGTTAGAGTCTGTTAATAAACGTAACATAATAATTCCATCCGGCATTACAAAATAAAATCTAAGTTTAAAAACAAATATATTTCCTGTTTGAGTCAGTGAGTTCCTGGTAAAACTTTCCATTAGGTTACACTCTAAAAATGAACTGTCTTGAACATCCTAACTTTTGAAAAAAGAAGAATTCCCCTCTAAAATAAATTCATATACTCTTCAAAAAAAGAACAGTGTCTTCCGCATTTAGTCTATCCTGTCTATCTTTCCCTGAAACCTAGTTTCTGCGTCACTATAGCCAACTCTCAAACAGAATATAAATAGCCTTATAAAAATACTGAACATTTATTTCTTTTACAAAAAAAATGGCTATTAATATAACTATTTATTTTATGAACAACCCAGGTGGTACAAGAAAGGCCCTATTTTGATGTTGGGAGTTAATAAATAAAAGGACCTAAGAATTTTTTGTTCAGCTCTTCCCAGATTAGCTACAAAGAAACAGAATAAAATTTGTCACCTCATGCCACCTAGCTTTCTTAGCCTGGGGGGAACAAACAATAGGCAGTAAATTCTCATCCCTTGATGTCTGTTTTGATCACTGGGGGTAAAAGAAATAGATTTGCAGCAACTATAGGCAAAATGACCTTTCCAAAGACACCCAGAGAAGTACTCACACAACTGTCAGGTTTGCTTTTCACGGAGTCCACACTCAGTGAGTTCTATGCTTGCTCTGTGACAGGCACACACCCAAATCAGCATTGCCCGCCGAAAACACCTATCCCCACCTCTTACCCTCAACACTAGCAACGTGAGATGCTCAGAAAACAAAGGCTGTTGGGGGCAGGGAGTGGGGAGACAACAAAATAATACTGGAAAATACTGCACACCTTATGCCCTTCCCAGACATTCGCAATCCACATTAGAATACAAAAGGCTGGGAAAAGTCATGCAGTAAAATAAATTGATCCAGCATTACCTGGATTTAAGATAAAGGAAATGTTAACATATATAACTCAGGGGAAAACACTTGAAGAAATATTTATCCATATTCTAGAATCACCAAACTAATATGAGTTATTTGAAAGTTCTTGACAAAGAAATCAAGTCTGGTAAGAGATAGGCAAGTGCATAAGTATAAAAAAGAGAAATAAGTACTAAGTGAAGACCGTACCAAGAGCTCAATTTACTGCCCTATGGGAGATGGGGCGGGCAGAGACCTTTAGAGTGATTTCATAGGAAGGCAACCTTGAGCAGAATCTTGTGGGGCTGGGAGTTTCTAAGATAAAGAACAAGAATCCACAGAGAAAGAACTTTCAAAACAGCTTAGACTTTTCCCTCCAAACCAGGTCCTCTAGCATTCCCTGCAATCTCAATAGAAATGACTATTATCCACACCCAATTCAATCCAAAAATCTAGGAGTCCTCCTTGACATCTCCCTTTCTTTCTTACTCCACATCTAATCTCTAACTCCTATCAATTCGAGCTATGAAGTAACTCTTCAATCCATTCACTTCTCCCATCTTCGGTCCTAACACCCTAGGGTCCCAATCGTCATCATCTCTGCCCTGAACTAATGGGTTCCAACAAGTCTATATGACAGCCTATTTAGTCTACTGGTTTCTATCTTGAACCCCACAATGCTTTCTCCACACAACAGCCCAAGTCATCATTTTCAAATATTAATCTGACCACATAGCCACACTCCTCACCTTCATTCTTAAAACCCCTCGATAACGTCCCACTGTTTCTGGATCAAGTACAAAAACATCACGGTAAACTCTAAGCCCTCTGCCATCTCCTACATCATAGTTGCTGCCTCTCTCCTTCTGTCTGGTTCACTAACCTCCTATCATTCAGACCTCCTCTGAATTTCCTAATTCCTCCTTGCCTTGGCACTAAGGACAAGGTGTTACCCCCTTCCCCCAAATAAATAGTCTCTTCCCAACTCCCCAGTTTTCTAGTTAATTCCCACTAATCCTTCAGGTCTCAGTTGAAAAGTCATTTCCTCAAGTGGAACTTTCCTGAACTTCTAGATCAGGTTAGGTTCCCGTTTCTATCCACTCATAGCACGTCTCCTAACACTTTTCCCAATTACCATTATACTATCATGTGGGTTTTAATTTGGTATCTCATTCCCCAGCCCCATTAAATTGTAAGCTCTATTAGGACAGGGACCAATTTAATCTTGTTCACCACTGTATCTTCATGTCCTAATGAGGGCACATAAAAGGTATTCAATAAATATTAAAAGTGAGGCAGCATCCAGAAAAGGATAACAGTACATGCAAAGACATGCGGCTGCAAGTATATGCTGGCACCCACGTGTGAGAATGGCAAGAGATGGAACCACATCCTAGGAAATTGAGGCCTTTTCTATTGCTTCTATTTGCTCAAACATATTCCATACTCTATACTACAAAAGCAATAAGAAATTTCCCCATTTCCCAAGTTTAATATTTCCTTCTAATACTAGTTTAAAAAAAAAAAAAAAACTTCACTCACTTCCTGGAGACTGATACTCCTATCTAATTCATCTTCCATCCTGTCAGAATGACTTTTCTGAGATGCCTATGACCATGTGATTCCCTCCACCCCACACCCTACAAAAGCTACCATGACCTTCACCAGCAATTTGTACCCAGGGAAAGAGGGGATGGGGTGAGAGTCTGAAGAAATCTGGGACCGTCCAAATGAGAAACAAGGAAATTTTGAACAAGAGCTGTGAAGAAGGAGAAGTAGTAGATATTCAAGACATTTCGGAACAAAGAGAACTGCCTTTGTGCATGGCCGACATAACCACAGCTTCCCAGAATATTTTGGCAAAGAAAAGAAAAGCAAGAGTTAAATGTAAAAATTGGGACTGTTTTAAAAATTGTTTATGGGTACTTAAGAAACTTGCCAAGGTTTTAAAACCAAACCTCTGATTATTAATATTTAGAGTACCATGGACTTTAGTGATAAAGTTGCCCTTGGAAATGAAACTGTGAACAATCCAAACATATATGACATTTCTCTGTGGATAAGAACGAAGACTATAGGTCTCAGAGTCCAATCCCCAGATCTACTTAATCTGAATGCATGGCGTTCAAATTTGAAAGTCTGCACTTTTAACAAAGTTCCCCAGTGATCCCTATGCTCAAGTTTAAAAGCAACTAAAATGGAGGTTAACTGTCTGTAGAGCAGGCATCCACTGAAAGTGATATTGTGTGAGGTGTATGGAGTGTTGGGAAACATCCAAGTTCAGTCAAGTTAAAGAAAGTATATCCTCAGAACAGAATGTAAAATCTATAATCTAGTCAACCGTACTGTAATATGACTGCCTAAGTGCTGATGGACAAAAAGTTAGTCTGTAGGAAGCATTTAAAAGACAGAATTGTAGACCAAAAGAAGTTAGGAGGGTTTTATCATACGGGTAAGACTACTCCTCTGTGGAGAGAATGGTTCGTTTGATGTTTCCATAGCCTGAAAACCATCTATTTCCCCATGCTCTAATTATAAGCTCCTGAAGGACTGTTCTATTAATTAATTTAGTACCTTGCTACTGGGAAGAGGTACCACTGTGACTCCTAAACTAGTAGACAAATCAGCCACTAAAATTGTCTTCTGTTACATTCATCTCTGTAAGTTAAAACATTGGTATTCTGGTTTGTCCAGGGTTCCTCATGAGGTTAGTATTCGTGCATTCATTTGGTTGGCATAAATCCATTCCCCCCAAGACAAACCATCCCTGGGAAGACTGGTAAAGTTTTAGTTCTCACATATGTGTTACTAGAAACTGAAACTAAGAGGCTACACCCAAATTGTGTCCCATGAGAGGCCCTACTTTACAAGCTAGCATCTCTCTGACACACTACTTTTCTTTAATAACAACATCACCCAAGACCAAAACGTTTTAAGTAAGCCATGTTACTTCCCCAAAATTATATTCTTATGTACCTAGCATATTAGTCTGCTTTAGAATCTGATACTTCCTTGTATAATATTCTTATTGAGTATTTCAAGAGAAGGAGAATACTTCCCAACAGCTGCCATTTGGCCATTTGGCTTTCCCTTCCACCAATGGTCTGGTTTATGATATTTATTTTCAATTAATAACCAGAATGTAATTGAACAAATAATCTCTGAATGTAGAGGTAACTTAAAACTATGTTGAATGCTCTGGAAGAGGTAGGAGCCTTATAGGAAAAGTACAAAATAAGAAACCCACAAAGCACTAGTTAAGCAGGAAGGCTTGTCCAAAACTCTTGCTTACTTAGGAGGCTCCCTTTCCTGCAGCTTATGATGGGGAAACAAAAGCCACTGGCCATGATGGGTTGCCAAAGCAGCCCAGGCCTCACCTCTAAGCTCCCACCAAAGCCTCTGTGGTCAATCCAGCAGCTCCAGCATACTTCTAGCCCAGTAATTCCATTCCAAGCCTGACCATTTTCATCTTAGTTTTTGTAAGTAGCTCAGAAATTAGTCACTTCAGGAGTTTTGCTTTTTTTTTTTTTTTTTAAATGGATTATGAGGCATGACTCCCCTAAGGAAAAAAAAAATTGCCTGACAGTCAGGTTCCAGCTTTACTCTGTAACCTTGGACAAAACATTTCACACATCTGAGTCTCATTTACGTAATGAGAGATTTGAACTAGACGAATGGTTTTCAAGTCTCTGGGAGCAGAATTCCTCTTATTACACAAAAATCTTTCATAAAACTTTAATATACAAATATTAAAGTGCATCTTACTTGGCATTATTATGTAGGTATCTCTTAGGCATCACAAACTTAATGTGTTTTTAAATGAACTCTTGACATCCACCTTGAACATATTCTCTCCCAGTCCCATTTCAATACGTGGCATCGCAATTCACCCAATTGCTCAAGCTAGAAGCTGAACATCATTTTTGAGTCTTCCTTATTTACTTCCCACATTCAATCCTTCAGTTTAATGCCATTAAAAAAGGTTCATTCTACCCTCTAGAAGATATTTTCCATTTGTTCATTTCTTTCCAATTCTATTGCCATCACTCTATTTTAAAACACCATCATCTCTTGCCTGGATTACTACTACCTTCTTTCTGAACTAGACAACCCACTTCTCTTCTCACTTCCCTTTAAACAGTAGGAGCCACAGTGTTCTTTTAAAAACATATATCTGATCATTTGACCCTGCTTTAAAACATTCATAGATTTCCTCTTGTACTTGGACCACACTCAAAATCCTTACCGGGAGCTAAAGCACAGCAAGATCATATTTCCTTCCTTCCTCCAGCTTCATCTTAATATACCCTCCTCTTTCTCCTATCAAGCTCAGTCATTCTGGTCTCTACTTCCTCAAATACACAAAGCCCTTTCAGGCCTCACCTACCCCCCCCACACTTTTTAAATAAAAGCTTTATGAAGATATAATTCACCTATCATACAATTCATCCATTTAACCCATTAGCAGCCACTCCCCATTTTCCTTGAACTCTCTCAGGCCTAGGCAAACACTAGTCTATTTTCTGTGTCAACAGAAAGGACATTTCATAAAAGTGGAATAATATAATACGCAATCTTTTGTAATTGCCTTCTTTCACTTAGTATAATGTTTTCAAAGTTTATCAATGTTGTCACATCTATCAGTATTTTGCCTCAAGCCCCTTAAAATAGCTGTCTTATAATGTCTGGAATTTCCTTTAAGACATTCTAAGGGGGGAAAAAGAGGGAACATATGAAACAAGATTGGCAAAAATGAAGCTAACTGATGGGTAGATAGTTCAATAAACTATTCTATTTTTGTGTATGTTTGAAAATTTCCACAATAAAAATTTTTCTTTAAAGATACTTGTCTTGCCATCCTTTGGGTTTCAGTTTAAATAATATCTTTTCAGAGAAAACCATCCCAGGTTAGAGGGAACCTCACATTTTTCTTGCCTACTACTTTTCACAATTATTGAGTATGGAAATGTTTCACTTATTGTCTCTCTCCTACTAGAATAAACACTCTATAGGGAGACAGAACACATCTAGAGTCTGGCACAGCATCTGATCTGATAGTAAGCACACAAACTCTTAATGAATGAAATCAGGGAGGACAGCCTAGAACTCCTCCATCATTGTTTAAGACACTCCCAGACCAACTTCCTGCAAAAAGGAAAAACTGTTATTTTATTCCCCTACCATTTTCTGTGCTCAAATTTCCATATTACTATAAGGAGTAACATTTCAGATATTATAACCATGAACAGTTGGAAATTTCTTCAGCTGTCCATGTTTCACCGAGGGACCAACCATTCCTTGAGAGAAGAAAGCTCATGTAACTGGGTTTGAATTAGCAGAATGGCATGTTTGTACCATGGTCTCACTGATATGGGTGATCTCCCCTCCCTTGGGAAGGCTTTTGGCACAAAGACCCAACTTCAATTTGGCACAGAAGTTTGTTTCATTGGATTTTTTGAACCTTTGTTATTAACTAAGCTTAATACCTCATATCATGTCAACAGACTTTTATGGATTAAATATACACAGAAGTATATTTTACAAGTGTAACTCCAATTCAACAGTAACTCCAATAGTAAAGTAACCGATCATTCTTTGTATTTGCTTATTTACATTGTTTAAAAAGATCTTTTATATTTTCCTTGCTGCTTTTTAAGCAATTCCGTTAAACATCAAGAGCACTGGCACAGCTAAATATGCCTACTTATGAATAGAAGTCTCCGAGAGACCTTAAGAGCTCATATGAAATGAAAAATAAAACATATATTTTAATCAGGTGTGAAATATGTAGGCGAAGTTCTTGTATGACACTACCTTTTAGACTAGTTTCTAACAGGGTCTGCAGTTATACAGGAAGGCACATATCAAAGCTTGTGAAAGTCAAAATACTCCAGAAAGAAAATGTTAAAATTATTTGGAGTCATTTCTATTCCATAAGGGAATACGGGAAGAGAAATTAACATTTCTCTAAAGGAACACATCTTTAAAATAAAAGTGGGTATAATAGGAAATATACTTGGATATTTAAAAACTTTATATACAATCACTCATTTTCAAGTTCTATTCTTACACATCTAATTCTGCTTCCCTACTATGGTTTCAACTACACTACTAAAAGTGCTTGGTTTGCCAAGGTCTACCCTTCAATACTTGTACCCCCAGCTAAGCCTTCAGCTGATGTCCAGGTTCTCTCCTGTTTTTGTCACTTGATCATGAAACCCTCTTTCGAAAGCCTGATATATCTCTGTCTAGGAGTCTTCCCTTTTGTTTCAAAAACTATTCATCAGGGCAACACAGACCATTTCATTGCAAATTTCTCCTCTCCAGCTGGCCCCCAATGCATATACTCAGGGACATACGCTCCAAGTATCTGGTCATGCCAATCTCACCTTGAAGTTTTCTTTTAAGTTGAATCATACACCTGGAGAGGCCTCCTTCCCACTCCTCTTCCATTATCCAAATAGTTCCTGAAATTCTACCTGTTCCAGGAAGCTTTGCCAGGTTTATCAGGAGAGGTGAAAGATTCCACTGGCCTAATACTTACTGACAGATCTCAAAACTGTCATGGGTAAGTTCCTTTGCTTTCTATTCCTAAAATATTTACCAACATGTATATGTAATGTATATGTAATGAGAATATGAGTTACAGGTAATTCTTAATAATAATGTAACATACATCAGCAAGTTCAGTTTTTTAATTTTTTATTTAAATTCCAGCCAAGTTGATGTTTCATGCTTTTTTGGGAAAGTCTAAGCTCTGTTTGGAGGAAAGAAGTCGAGCAATAATATAATCCCTGATTACACAAATAAATGAGCATGAGGAAATCTGCCAGCTCACCAAATTTATACTATGTAGCAGTGGCCCAGATCAGTATGCTTTAGGAAATGAGAGTAGGTATGAGGTATTCCTGCCCCATTTCACATGCTATGTCACCACATTTAAGGAAGATGACTTCTTTTTCAGCTTTGGGAATAGAAGACTAAATAAAATGGGAGAAAATTTTTCTATTTGTTCTTTTCTCATTACAAAAAGTCAGCCTTCCGTCTTTTAATGTTCTCGCTGTCTGTCTCTCTCTCTCCCTCTCTCTCTCTCTCACACACACACACCCTCTCATTATTATCTTCTTCATCTACAATTATCGAACTGCAGACTTACAGACAGCAGGGACCAAGTCATTCTAGGCCGTGTTTAGCTTAACACTTGATGCAAAGATGACCATGTTTGTGAAAACAATTAAGTCAAGCTTTACAAATAGATATGGGGAAGGTAACATCGAAACAGGAAGAGTAATTTTTTCAGGCACTCAGAAATTATAGGTGATCTTAATATTCTTGATGTCTGGTACTTAATATACTATGATTTGTAAAAATAAAATAATTTTAAAAAATATGATGCCAAACTCTGGTCTGCATAGATGTAGGATGTTACTTCAAAAACAATCCTCATCAATAAACATTTAATAAGTGCTAATTGTATGTAGGTCACAGTGTTAGGCACAAGATACAGCTGTCTTCAAAGAACTTATCTCCAGTTGAAGAATCAGAGCATACAGAAAAAACAAGAGAAAAGTAAGGCAGTAGAAGCAGAGGAAAACACTGCCTGCAAGGCCACTGGGCAAGGCTTCATGGGAGAGATAAAGCTTAAATTTGGCTTAAATGCATGAACTAAGGATAGGCCTTAGATAAGTAAATGAAAGGAAGGGAGGACAGTACATTCAACAGCCAGACTGTGGGAAAAGTACAGAGACTAGTAGGGGAAGGTGAGATGGGGAAAATGAAGATGATGAGGCTGGTAAAACAGGGAGAGCCAGATGATGGGGAGGAGGACAACATGGTCTAAGTGGTGTTTCAGAAAGAAAGAAACAATAGAAGTGAAAAACAATAGAAATGAAAAGGGAAGGATGAGGCCCAACACACTAGGGAAAAAATTTCAACAAGATGTGGTAACTAATCAGTGTGTAAGAAGGGGAGAGGCTAGTCCCTGCTATCTACCTTCCAGACGATGTCTATTTTCTGTGTAAAATTGTCCTTTCCTTACTCCTTCCCAAGAGTGATCAATTTTCTAGCAACATGAAAAATTATATGTATAGTACAAAATGGTTTCCAGTAATATTATTGTCTATACTTTCAATTTAAAAACAATAAGGTTAAAAATATTAAATGGCATTTATTTCCATAGCTAAAAAATAATAAACTACACAAATGTTTTTCTTCACCATGATTTGAAAACAAAACTGACTATATGATTCCACTATGAAAGACGTTTTGAGTAGTAACTCGAATACATATTAGGTTCTGCCAATTTTCATCCCCTCAACAAATATTTACTGTGGAATAAATAATAAAATACTATGAATTTGGGGCACCTGGGTGGCTCAGTTGGTTAAGTGTCCAACCCTTGGTTTTGGCTCAGGTCATGGTCACAGGATTGTCAGATCGAGCCCCACGTCAGGCTCTGCGCTCAGCACAGCGTCTGCTTATCCCTCTCTCCTTTCCCCTCTCCCCCTTCCCCCACTCTCTCTCAAATAAATATAAATAAAAATAGAATCTTAAAAAAAAAGAAATGAAAGTGAGTCCTTTCAAAGCAACTTACATTTGTGGAATGCTTTTAGTGTACATGAATAGGTTTTCCTCTCCCGTTTTTTACACTATAACTTCACTAACGCTCAAAGTTGGACAAGATTGGTTTTATTACCTCATAATTTACAGATGATGATACCAGACAGAAGTAATAAGGCAGTGATGACAACCTAGGTCTTTGACCCTAAGTCTCATACTCCGTTGAAACACTACATTAGGCTTAGCTTACTTACTTCATAAAGCTATTTGAATGAATTACAGATATGGAAATGCTTTAGAAAGGTAACAGCATTACACAAATAAAAGCAACATTATTTTGTTTGGGTGTGATCAGGAGAGGATGCAAGTTTTATGGGGCTTAGAGCCTATATAAGTTGGGGATCCACTTCAAGAAAAAGAACACAAAGATAAGGTTAAGAACTTGGAGGGGATCCCCTTGAAAGTGAGGGTCCCTGAAACTTAGGCTTCTTTATCTTCAAGGTAAATCTGCCTCTGGATATAACACAGAAGAATTCACCAGTCAACCTACTAAAACCAAGAATTGCCCTCTAAAACCTAACTTTTGCCTTCTAAGTAGTATGAAAAGAACACTGCAAATAAAGGACAAAAACATATGTATGCTTGGCCTTTATTCTCTCAAGATTATTCATAATAAACCATGTAACAAAAATTTCCAGGTAGAAATAGTCTTGGCTATGTCTACATTAGGATTAAAAGAACAAACTACCAACTAACAACAAAAAATAACTATAACGAAGTGATGAGAATTATTTTGCTAAAATAAGCTAGAACATCATACCATACAATAATTATTGTTTTACACACACACGGTATAAACACGCACACACTCATATTTACTCACAATTTGGCAAGCAAAAGATCTCATTAAAAAAAAATTTACCTCGTCTCCGCCCATAGCTCCTGGCTGCATGTAAACACAGAAGAAAACCATGGGTATCTGTATCAAAATGGTGAATTTAGAAGTAAAAAAATATTCATATAAACCTTTTCTAAGTATTTTCAGTATTAATTAATCTGGAGATACTGTTCAACCTGACGGCAGAGATATTATATTAAAAAAAAAAAACCTTTATGAAGCACAAGTTAAAACACACTCACAAAGAGAAATTCACCTGGATATGGCAGCCACTGGAAAAGATACAATGGGTGCTTAAGTTACACAGTTTTATAAGGATTTATACTGTGGTCCATTATCTATATCAGATATAGATAAATAGAGTTCTTCAAAAAATTTTTTTCTGATTTATAAATCTTCATTTGTGCTATAAATTACCATCAGACATCACTTTAAAGAAAATTCATTCATTCTAAGTTAAAAACTGTAGCATGTGGTGGTCATTCTAAATTTCCTCACACACACGCACACACACACACCTACACACACACACACACACACACACACACACACCCTTATAAATAGAGTCCCCTGAAAACCACATAGAAATTCTACACACAATTAACTCTGGTTTTACAGAATATGTTTGTGTGAAAATTTCAGTGAAGCTTCTCATGATCTCCCCATTTACTTTCCATGCAGTAGCACAGATAGGGAGAAAACAACATCTTTTCACCTGAGATGTGAATTGAAAAAGTAGAAAGGGATTAAGGTACTAGGTACATCCAGGTCAGGTTGAAAAAGAGAATGCTTTGAAGATTTTCTTCCCTTTCAAAACTCAAGGCCCACAGAACACATTATTACAACATTTAATAGAGCTAGACTGGTATCATACATAAATTGCTAGGAGATCCTGTCATCTAAAATAACTTTCAAAGTAGAAAGTTTTTCAAATTTGAAAACTCGAGGTCTATCAAATAAATGAGAACTTTAATTCATTTTTTAAGGCATGACATGTTATAATATTAGCTTAACACAAATCAAAACAAAAAACAAAGATAATTTGTGGTGACATATACAGTATAAGGTAGTAAGAAAACTATTTCTCTCCTAGAAAAAGAATTCAGACTTTTTCAGCTAGAAAGTTGAAATACCAGGTGGCCAATCTCATCTTCTGCCAGTTCCCTCTTTTCTTCAGACATCATACCCTCACCTACACACATTTGGCCTCTTCACTTTCCCATGACATAAATAGTAAAAAGGATTTTCCAGTTCAAGCCCTACTTTCTCCCTAACTCCTTCCACCACTATAACTCTCAACTTAAAAACACACAATCTTGGGGCACCTGGGTGGCTCAGTCAGTTAAGCATCTGCCTTCAGCTCAGGTCATGATCCCAGGGTAATAGGATCGAGCCCCACATTGGGCTCCCTGCTCAGCTGAGAGCCTGCGTCTCCCTCTCCCTCTGCCTGCCACTCTCCCTGCTGTGTTCTTTCTCTGTGTCAAATAAATAAAATCTTTAAAAAATTTAAAAATTAAAAAACACAATCTCTTCTGAATTTACATAGCAGTACCGCTTACATCAGTTACAAAAGGAACATATTACCAAAAAAAAAAAAATTAAGGAACTTTAATACTTTTCATTATGTAGAACATGGAATTCATCTCCCCACAGAATGTATAATAAATGGTAGTTAGTTTCCTAGTTTGGCCCCCAAAAAGCCTACTTCATTTATAATAACATGGGTGAGTTAATACTAATAGACAACACTTAAAAAGAGATTAAGTATGGGGGCATTTGGGTGGCTCAGTCAGCAGAGCATTCAATTCTTGATTTCAGCTCACGTCATAATCTTGGGGTTGTGGGGTCGAGCCCCATGTTGGGCTCTACTCTCAGCACTGGGTTTGCTTGAATTCTCTCCCTCTGCCCCTACCCCTGCTTGAGCTTTCTCCCCTCTCTGTCTCTCGTGCGCTCTCTCTCTCAAATAAATAAATAAAATCCTTTAAAAAAGAGAGAGATTAAGTATGTTTTGATATCATACCATTATTTCTTTGTCCCTTCCCCCATTCCCATGCCCAATGATGTCATACTGCCCAACACCCCCCACTGCAAACCTTTATTTAGAGAGGAAATAAAACATTCTGTATTTCAAAATTACTCATTTCTCTCCCAAACAACAAATTCCCATTCTTTCATTATATCTGATTTCTGGCCAGATGCTCAATGAAAAAGAATCTGATTACAATACTAAGGTACAAATGACTCATCAGACCTTAACACCCCTAAAAGATAAATGAGAATGCTGTTCACTCGAGTCTTCAACTGCCAAATTTTCAGGTAATAGAGAACATGAAGTGAATAGATCCAGTCCTGGGGTGAGGTGGAGCATCCTGAGTTGGGGAGTGGGTAAGACTTGCAAAAGACATACTTGGGAGTTTTAGTCAAAGCTTCCTTAAATAATTCATGATTTTTATGGATTTTTTTTTCTTTTTCCATTTCTAATCACAAACAGTAAACTGGCTCACATTGGCCTGGTGACGGATATGGGGGCAAGACAACATATGGGATAGGTAGCCAATTTAAAGTGGTGATGTGAGATGCTTCAGTGTGCTTTCATCATTCATTGTGGAATTTAATTATGTGCTACCCTGGTTCTAATTTCAGTATTTTATCTATGATCCCTATGGTGGTTATTATTATAGCAGCTACCACTTAATGAGTACTTGCTATGTACCAGAATAGTTCAAATGCTTTACATGTATTAATGCCATTTAATACAACTGATAACTTTATGACATAAGAATTCTTATTAGCCTCTTCTTATAGATGAAGAAAATGGGACACAGAATTAAGTAACTTGCCTAAAATCTTACAGCAAGGAAGTGGAGGACTTGGAATATGAATCTAAGCACTCCAGCTCCAGAGTTCACACTTGCAACCACCTCACAGTACTATTAAATTCCTAGAGGGCAAGGTCAATATCTTGTATTGCTTTTAATATCCTCTCATGCACTTGGTAGAATGCTCTGTACCAAGCTGGTATTCAACAAATACAGGTTTGTTAGCTGAGTGTGTAATCTAGGGAAGGAGTAACACATGCCTTGATGGCCTTTGGAATATATGCCACCTCTGTTGGTGATTAAAAATTTGCTCATATGAAGGCCACTTGCAAATAGACTAATTAGAGTCAACCTCTTCCCTAAGGGAAAGATAATGAAATGAACATCACGGAGAGAAATTTGGGAGCACAAAAATAGTGCTTTCCCTTGAGAACAAATATGACTTTTAAACAAGAATATCAGACACATAAACTTACATGGATTGACACAAAACGATCCCACATAAAAAAAGGGGGAGTAAATATGACTAATACCATCTGCATAATACGTCTTATGCTAGTACAGTTTTATACCAGATGTAAGACGGTATGATATACTTTCAAAGTCTTAAATAGTTTCTCCAATAACTTTGTTATTTGTCAACCATCATCATCATTACAGATAAAATTCTTTTTACCATTTCATATGTATTACTTTTAGAACTCATAAAAAGTTACATTTAATTTTTAGAAGTCATGGTAATGGTTACCCTTGGCTAGGGGTATTAACCAGAAGGCAGACTAAGCGGGAGTTCTGGGGTGTTGCTAATGTTTTGGTCTTGATCTAGGTACTGGTTATATGGGTGTGTTCAACTTGTAATAATACATTAACTTATATATTTATAATTTGTGCATTATTTGGTACGTATGTTATAGTTCAATAAAAAACAAAACACAAACATTTTAGATTGTTTCACTAAGATAAAAGGTTATAAGACTAATGTAGAAAATCCATAATGCTAACATTTTTATAGTCTTTAAATCTTAAATCTGCATAATTTAAAATTGAAAACATTAAAGATTTTTCATCCATCACAATAAATATGAAAAGGTACATGTATTTTACAATGGGATATGCCAGAGTTATTCTAAAAATAAGCTTATGTGATCAGTGACTAGTACGTTGTGAATGATACTTTCATGTAAATGTTATGGTTTATTAGGCATATGAGGCAACAAAATAAAATGGATCATCTGTTACTCTTTATGACTTGGCCTGCACTGAGTCTTAAATGGCTGCATTCATCCATATGATTCCCCAAGAGCGTGTTATGATCTGATTTTAAAATCTAAACTAATTCTTCAGCCACATGGATTCACCCAAATATGCTGAAGTTTCTCTAAGCAGAGTAACAACATAAACAGATTCCACCACAGAGGCTCAAAAATGAGAGAGAGAGAGAGAGAGAGAGGGAGAGAGAGAGAGGAGAGAGAGGGAAAGGGAAGCAGGACAGAGAAAGATCTCTATTCTATTGTGTATCAAAGTAGCATGCACCATTTCAGGAACTTAAGCAGAGTCCCTGGGATCCTGTACTGATGTAAAACAAATGAACAAGATATAAAGACCTTAGTACAACATTTTACTAACTAGCCTGGAAATATCTGTCAAGACGGTTAGAAGTCAACTCTAGGAACAAATTGTTAATTACTTTCCTTGTAATAAAATCAGTTTCTTAAAAACCCCTTGTAAACTTGGGGCACCTGGCTGGCACAGTCAATTAAGTGTCTGACTCTTGATTTCAGCTCAGGTCATGATCTTAGGGTTGTAGGATCAAGTCCCACATTGGGCTCCACACGGGATGTGGAGCCTGCTTAAGATTATCTCTCCCTCTGCCCTTCCCCTCACCTCTCTCTCTCTTAAAAAAACAAAAAACAAAAAAACCCTTGTAAACTTATGTTTTGAATATCATTTCAGTATACAAAATTAAATTCTATTGAAACATCTAATGGTCCCTTTCAGCTTCCATCTAAGTCATACAAAAAATAAAAAAATCCCACCCAAGGGGCGCCTGAGTGACTCAGTCAGTTAAGCGTCTGACTCTTGGTTTCAGCTCAGGTCAGATCTCAGGGTCGTGAGATCAAGCCCTGAGTTGGGCTCTGCACTCAGCACAGAGTCCACTTGAGATGCTCTCTCTCTCTCCCTCCACCCCTCCCTCTGCTTGTGCTCTCTCTCTCTGAAAGAAAGGGAAGGAGGGAGGGATCTTTTAAAAAATTCCACCTAAGATGGGGTAAGATCTTAAAATTTGTACAAAAATACCCCCTTCTTTCCCTAATTAGATAATTCCCAAAGAGCAGGAGTGATGGAGTTTGTCCCATAAATGCTCCTCCTCTTTGTCTTTATAATGGCAGGGAAGACACTTTTAGCCCAATGAGTCCCAAATCTAGCAAATTATAATTGAAAAGTGATCAATTTTTCCACAAACAATATGAACTTAGGTAAAAATTATGCTTGAAAGGACGGGATACATTTTCCACTGTTATATTCACATAAAGTATTTGGATGTTTTAAAATCTCTTCTTCCTACCCTTCTCACTTTGACTCATCCATTTTTCTCAGAAAAATCTTTCTATTCAATTTGCAAGCCTAAAAAGTAACACAAACAGCTATCATAATATACATTTTCAGATGGGTAAACTGAGGGCCAGAAAGGATGACTGGCTCCAGGTTGTTCAGCTACACAGAACTGGGACTGAATCCAGGTCCACACTGGTTCTAAGGCATTTATTCTTTCTTTAAGTTGAGGTATTATTTACATTCAATAAAACTCATCCCCTGTAAATGTACAGTTTGACCAATTTTGGTAATCATATATAGTCATGTCACCACTGTGTTACATCATACAGAACAATTGATCTTCCTACTTAATCTGCTTTTTTAAGAAAAGATTTATTTATTTTATTTTAGAGGGAGAGAGAATCTCAAGCAGACTCTACACTGAGCACAGAGCCAACGTGGGGCTCCATCTCACAAACTCAAGATCACGTCCTGAGCCAGAACCAAGAGTCAGTCACTTAATCAACCCTGCCACCCAGGTGCCCCTTAATCTGCTTTCTGTACTATAGTTTTGTTTGCCCCTTCCACAACTTCATATTAATAGAATCAATGTGTTTGACTTCCTTTAATGTTTTTGAGATTTATCCATGTTGTTACATATGTGCATGTTTTGTTTCTCATTACTAATATTCCATAGTATGGAAATACCACAATTTATCTACTCATCAGTTGTTATAGGCTAAAATGTGTGCCCCCAAAACACATAGGCTGAAGCATCCCCAGTGTGATTTAGTTGAAGACAGGGTCTTTAAAGAGGTAATTAAGGTTAAATGAAGTCATAAGGGTAGAGCTCTAATCCAATACAACTGGTGTCCTTATAAGAAAAGGAGATACCAAGAATGCTCAGAACACAGAAAAGGCCATGGAAGGTCACAGCAAGAAGACAGCCATCCGCCAGTCAAGGAGAGAGCCCTCAAGAGAAGCCAACCCTGCCAGCACCTTAATCTTGGACTTCCAGCCTCCAGACTGTGAGAAAATAAATTTCTGTTGTTTAAACCATCCAGCCTATGCTATTTTGTTACGACAGCCCTAGTAAAGAAATACATCAGTCCATGGACATTTGAAAAGCCCTTACTCTTAACTTAGCAAGACTGAAGAGCCAGTATTTCAAACCTATAAAGTCCGTGAAAGTACTTAAAAATTCCCTTTAGAATTTCTACAACTTCATCATCCTTTAAGTGTTTGCTTTTAGCAGCATAATCCAAGTTTAATAAAAAGGAACTTTTCACTCCAATTTTTTTTGTTTTATTTCATTTTTACTACCATAGCACTAATGTTTTCTATTAATCACTACACTGCTATTTTATGAATTAAAATCAGTATTTTTAATAGACATTTTTGTGGATTGGTCAGAAAAATCTAATTGTCATTAATAACATATGAAATTGTATCCTGCATCCTAAACAACTGAACTTTTGCAATATTCTGCTTCACTGCTTACAAAATCTTATAGGAAACCTATAGATTTTAATCAATCTCACAAACAAAACAGGAATTCCTTCTTTAACCAACACAAAGGTGTTCTACCTGGTTCAGCTAGAATACCTTAAAATCAAGAGTTAAGATAAAAGACTAAGGAGACTCACACTTCAGCCTCTTCCAGTCATTTTTTTTTTTAAAGCAGAACTCTCTCTCCTTCAAAAGCTGAACCCCAACAGATGTGAAATAACTGTTCCCCAAAGCATTACAAGGACCCAGAGCCCAACCTGTCATGTATCCTTCCCCCACAGTGGCTTTTAAAGTACCTCCTTGGATGCTGGGGTTCCAGAGAACATGATTAGAAAACTAAAGAGCTATACTCTATGGTAGGACCATTCTTACGAGGTAGAAAGTTCTTTCTAACATGTGCCTCTCTACTATCCTTAACCACAGACCCCAGCCTAATCCCACTTTTATTTGAAGGTCATTGCTTAATCTCTTTTTGGTTTTCTCTTTTCTATAAAGAAAATATAGTTAGCTACTCTTCATAAGAAATGGTTTTCCTTAACCCATATCATCCTGAACATTCTCCTTTGGATAAACCTAATTTTCCAGTAAGACAACACTTGTCTTTCCCAAGCTTCTCATGGGAACATCCAAGGCCCTTCACCATCTGACCCCTAACCACCTTTCAGATCCTCATACCTATTATTCTACACATCAAACCCATATATTCCAGTCGCACCAATTCAACCCACTCTTCCCATACTATCAATATAATATAAACACTTATCTGGTCAGCATAAGAATCTGGATATCCATGTCTTAACATCTATTCTTCTCTGACCCTAAGAAACCCTTAACCCCATTAGTCCACTTCCACGCACTATTATTTTTCCCATCTCATTCAAAATATAAGTTCAAGGCTTCTCTATATCATCTTGCTGTATCCACACATACTCAGTATTAAGTTAGTTTCCAAAGTACATTTACCATATAGGTTACTTAAAGAATCTCAATATGTGATATGTTATCAAAGTAATCACTTTAGAACTTCTAAGCCCATTTCCTAAATTCCTCATGAAAGCAGAAAAAAAATCAATCAAAATCTGTATGTCTAACAAGATCTCTCTGGAAGTAAACCTAAAGAATCTCTGCATTATACTGCTCTCCCTACTTGTAGAGGGTGGGCATCCACAGCTACTCACATCAGGTGATGTCTATGCACCTTCACATCTGTAGCCTAATAGCATTCCACTGAGAGTAACTACCACCTTACTTTCAGTAGAATGTTATTAAATCATGGAATAACTGTCCCCCCCACCAAAAAAGGGAAGAAATCAAGAAAAGTCCTGAGAATTCTCATCACATGCCAGAGTATTTTGTATTTTACACAGATCAACCTGTCCAGATCAGGTCAGGCCTACTATAGAAGTATGCACCCAAATATCTGGCATATGTTCTCAAGAAACCATCTTCTCTGAACCACTATGTCAAAATCTGATGAGGTCTCTTCAAACTTTATATAACAACTCAATTTCTAGACTGTTCAGGACAAACAATACTTGCTAATCCTACATTTTTGAACTCCAAAATAATGTAGGGAATTATACAGAGAGAAGAAAGTATGAATAAATGGGTGCTAGTGTGCTCAGGAGTCTAAAAAGAACCAAAGGCCCAGCCCCTTGGTCACCATTCCTTTGTCCTCCCTGTCAACAAGGCTCTTATCATGTGAGAAGGAGGGTTCCTTCATGGAAGAAAATTATGGAAAAGAAATGACTTGAGAATTTGGGAAGAGCTCCAGCAACATGGAATGCTGCTCATTAGCCTCACCCTTGCCCTGACCGCCCCAAAACAGCTTCCTTTTCTGACCTGGACTTGGGAAAACCTCAGGGAATGATAAAGGCAGAGCATGCTTCGAGAGGGAAGGAAGAATAGAAGGGAATGCATAGCATAGTCCTTATGCTACTTGATTCCTTCATGCTCAGATAAAGACAGACGTTGGCAAGGAGGAGTGGCACTGGATCTCCCAAGAGGTAATTTCTAATTGTTCTTTTCCATCCACCCCTTGCCCACCACTCACAGCCAAGTTTCAAATAAATTAAATTACAGTTCAAATAAATTAAATTACAGTCTCTGGTACAGTGTCACAGGAATTTTCTATTTTTATTCCCATTTTGACCATACAGCTGGGATTAAGAATTACTGTTAACTCTTAAATTCCATATGAGTGAAATCATATGGTATCTTTCTCTGACTTGTTTTGCTTATAGCATTATACCCTCTAGTTCTATCCATGTCACTGCAAATGGTAAGATTTCACTCTTTTTGATGGCTGAGTAATATTCCATTGTGTATATAAATCTATGTATGTATGTATATACATACATACATATATATCACACATCTTCTTTATCCATTCATTTGTTGATGGATATCTGGGCTCTCTCCAAATTTTGGCTATTGTGGACATTGCTGCTATAAACATCAGGGTGCATGTGCCCCTTCAAATATCACTATGTTTGTATCCTTTAGATAAATACCCAGTAGTAAAACAGATGAACATAGGGGAAGGGAAAAATAAAATAAGATGAAAATTGAGAGGGAGGAAAACCGTAAGAGACTCTTAACTCTAGGAAACAAACAGAGGGCTGCTGGAGGGGAGGTGAGTGGGGGAATGGGATAACTGGGTGATGGGCATTAAGGAGGGTACTTGATGTAATGAGCACTGGGTGTTTTATGCAACTGATGAATCACTAAATTCTACCTCTGAAACTAATTTAAAAAGAAAAAGAATTACTGCTAACTCAAAAAGGGAAAAAGGGGGACGAGGAGGAAAAGAGGGAAGAAGCAGAGCCTAGCATTTGTTAGGTGTGTATTTCTTGCCAGGTCTGGTAACAGAAGCATTGCACACTTGTCCTTACTGTTTGTAAAGAAGGGGTTAATAACTCCATTTAAAATAAAAAAACACAGGTAACTTGTCTAAGGTCACAGAGAAAATAAGTGATAGATCTAGGATTTACTTTCAGATCTGTTCGGCCACCCAAAACTTCATTATTACCACTTATTTTAGGGGGGAAAACCCCTTTAGTTAGATAACAAAGGTATAAGTATGCAGAGGATAACAGAAAAGGCAGAGTTTCACCTACTTAACTTTACCTAGGGATCACCTGTATACCAAGTTTTTGTTCAAGTCTCAGACTCCCTGTCTGCACATACTAAAGGCCTGAGTGGAAGGGTGGTTAAAATTCCTGCCACTGACAAGGGAGACTATGTTCTAGAAAGTAAAACTGGTCACTTTTGGAAATGCACTAATTCTCCACAATCAATAAAGTATTATTTAACTAATGTTACAAAAGAAGCTAAATGAAACGTAAGTATCTTTTTGGGAAAATCCAAGAGTAGAAGTCACACTAGATTAAGGGGCTGGCTGGCAGAATAATCTTTATGTATAAGCCATAGATGACTATTCGTTGGCTGTAGGACACCAGCAAGTTCCTTTACCTTTTTCAGAAAATGAAGATACTGCTATGTTTTAAATAAGGCTGCAATAAATGAAATGAATGGCCATGATTCTCAACTTTTCTATCAAAGTGCCCCCAAAGCAGAGGGAAACAGATCACAGAGCATTCTTAAAACTTATTAAAATCTTAGGATCCTCGGGGCGCCTGGGTAGCGCAGTCGTTAGGTGTCTGCCTTTGGCTCAGGGCGTGATCCTGGCGTTCTGGGATCGAGCCCCGCATCAGGCTCCCTGCTCTGCTGGCAGCCTGCTTCTTCCTCTCCCACTCCCCCTGCTTGTGTTCCCTCTCTCGCTGGCTGTCTATCTCTGTCAAATAAATAAATAAATAAAAATCTTAAAAAAAAAATCTTAGGATCCTCTTTGAAATAGTCAGCTTTCTCTTAAAAACTGCATAGCAATTTCATATATTACTCTATCACATAACCCATGTTTTGTTTGGATAAGAGAAGAATCTTGGGTAAAACTGGTGTTCAGGAAAGTGGATTTTGACCATGTCCTGTCAACCCATTATATGCATTACAAAAGCACAGAGGTCTAAGAAAGCACTTCATAAACTGTTCATTGCTAGATCCATATATATCATTACCATTTTCCAAAAGAAGAGTTAAAACAAATCTTTATAAAGGAACTAAGGTAGCCTGGATATTCTCTCAGGCTGTTACACTGTGCTTTTCACAGTTTCTCTGAGCTATTTTTCCATGTCTTTTGGTCTCCAATATTGAGTACCTACTGAATAGGTTTGGCACTGCACTTGAAGCCAGTGAAGACCTGTGAATAAAAGCTAGTCTCAGCTCTCTTGAAACATACATATTAAAGACCAACATTAAATAGTTAATTATAAGTGTGGTGAGTGCCATAAATGGGAAGTCCAGGTTCTACAGCCTACACAAGAGGAGAAAGCAAACAGGGAGGGGAGGGAAAAGTAGGTAACTTTTCAGTTTCCTGTATCTTTTATTATTGGATTGGAAGCACCTAATTACTAGCACTTTGGACATAGTCACACACGTAAGGAACTTCTTCCAAAATCCAATTAATAAGTCAAGAATATTTCAGACTACACTTATTTACAATGTTCAATGTCCGACTATGTAGACCAGGTTTATTGCTCTATTTTTCAGGAAAAGAGGCTTTATTAAGCATTCAGAGCATAAACAAGGTGACAAGGAACATTATTAGCAAAACAATTTTCCCTAAGACAATGAATTTGTGTGTTTGTGCTAAACTAGTATAAAAATAATACAACCATTCTTAACAATTAAGTATTTAAAGGAAAGGTTATCATCCTCAACCTGGAGGCAAAAGGTTCTACTCCTGCCTCCCTTGTCACCCTACCCAATTCACACAGTCTCTGGAACCTCAGCTTCCACATCTGTAAATGAGAAGGTCAAAACAGAACAAAACAGCAATGCCCTTGGGTTCCCTACCACATTCACATACAGCATACACTTAATATAGTTTGAAACTTGAGTACTTAAAAGTTATAGAACATCACATATCTCTATAATTACTGTTTTTCATTTTTAAATTAGCCATCTTTTACAATATATTCATACCACAGCTGTATACTAATTTTACTCCTAAATCTGTTCATATGGAAGCAACAGCAGATCTTGTCTCTAAATGTTCAAAATACTCAGAGATGACGTCTTTAATATGAGAATCTCAAAATAATTCCTTCACTATCTCATTACTCTGCTAAAAAATTATTTACTTATATCCACTCATGGTGAGCAGAAACACAATGCACTCTTCAAATTTTGGAAAATTCCATTTGGAATTCTAGCAAACCTGGCTCTCTTCCCGTTTTGGCATAAAAGCATCATGTGTTCAGCTCCCTCTCTGCCACTTCCTCTCAGCTGAGCCTTTCCCCAAGGAGCTCACTCCCAGCACAGAAAGAAAGGGTGGAGGAAGAGGAAGCCCTGCAACCACACAGGAGTCTCTGCCCAACTTGAAAGTTCAGAAAAAAACCCTTTCATGTTTCCTCTTTTGATTCAACAAATGCTCTAGCAGCCCACAGTTCAAACAGAAATATAAGCAAAATCTTCCAAAATATTTTCAAGAGGAAAAAAGTGGAAGACAGCATAAACTAAAGCTCCAAGTTTCCTAGTGCATCGGCTATGTATAAGTTGTTTAACAATCACTGACCTCAGTTTCTCAAGCAGGTGAATGTCTTTGTGGCTTTTTTAAGATATTAAAAGTTTAAGTCTTCACCTCTTGTAACTTAGAATAGACTCTAGTTACAAACCGAAAGATATCAGAAAATAAATGCCAAGAAAACTTTTAATTTAAATAAAATTGAAACACTGTTACATTACAAAACTGTTGTCTAAAAAAAAAATCATTCTCTGGCATATCTTCTCTGAATGAGACTATGCCCCTTACTTTCCAAATGTAGCAGTAGTGATACCTTATTTGTACATGTACCTAATCTTCTCTAAATCTCACAAAACAATGAGCTAGAGTATCCTAACTGTCCTCTTACAGGTTCTTAAACAAGGAGAGACTTAGGAGATTCAGAGACTTGTTCAGCTAGTTGCCATCCTGATCACATGACTCCTCCAAGATCTAAGCCCTTACATCTGTCATCTGAAGAAAGGGAGACAATATTACTTCAAAATATCCTTGAAGCTGTCATATTTTTACCACTCTATATCAGTTTACATTTTCTAGAATTTTATATTAACGGAATCATCTAGTACATACTCTGTCCAGCTTTTCAACTCAGCATAATTGAGTCATTCGTGTTGTTACATGTATCAATAGTTTACTTCCTTTTACTGCTGAAAGTATTCCATTGTATCAATGTACCACAATTTGTTTACCCATTCTCCAGTTGAGAAACATTTGGATTATTTGTAATTTTGGCAATCATGAATAATGCTGCTTTGAACATGTGCATAAAATCTTTACATGGAGATACATTTTCATTTTTACTCTAAAGTACAGTCCTAGGAGTAGAACTAACTGCTGCATCATATGGTAGATGTATGTTTAACTTTGTGTGTGTGTATGTTTAACTTTTTAAGAAACTGCCAAAATGTTGTCCAAAATGACTATACCATTTTACATTACAAACATTACAGTATGGCACCTCTAAAGGTGCTAAACTTCACTAGAGATGGAGCAACTCTAAGGCCCCAAAGGTGCATGTCCCAAAGTCAGGGGATAGAGGCAGAAGGCATTTCATACAGAAAAAAAGATTCATTAAAAAAGAAGTGGCATTGTTCCCTGGTACAGTCATTGTAGTTTATGAGCAACTTGTAGGTGTGCTGCGTTAAACCACCTCAGGAAAACATCTATTTAAAAACAACCAATATAATATAGACTCGTGTTTGGGAAGTCACATGCAAGGAAAAAAAAAATCTTTAAAAGGCAGCAATAAAGCTGATGCAAGCAATCACAACAGCAGCTCACCAGAGCATTATTTCCTAGTCAGACACTATGCTAAGCTTCATAAGATTTATATACGCCTACTTCAGTGGTCACTATCTCCATTTTTCCAGGGAAGAAACCAGAGGCAGAGGAGTTAAGAATGTGGCACTAAGGTCATATGGCTCGTAAGGCACGGAAGGAGAACAGCCTGGCTCTAGACAATGCTTTTCATGGCTTTGCTAATTTACTGCTTCATCCTCAGGTTTTACACGCCTTCCAGCCTGCTTGGAGGATGCCTTCTTGAAGCTGAATGATCCTACCCCTTCAGCAACACTTCCAATTTCATACTCATCAGCAACTTTCTGATATTCAACTGGTTTTCCAAGCCTAATCTCTACGTGGAAAAAGAAGAGCTGACTGGTCAAGAAACATAAAGTGGATACACCTGGCAGTGATTATCTCTTAGAGTAAATTATCAGACCAGGCATTCTGGCTTTGAACATTAATTTGACCATAAATTTGGTTCACTTGACTAATCATGGAGGTAACTAATATTCTTTTCAGAGGATCATCATAACAGGGGAAAAATCATCAAAGTCAGGTATCAATGCTACACAAGCCCACAACTGCTAAGCTCAACTCTATACCTAAGAGTTTAACAAAACGAAACCAAAACCAAAAGCTACTGCTGGTGTTAGAAAAAATCTGGCTGATAGAACTACTACATATATAGCTGGATGCATTCTCAGTACCCTTCTTCCTCCTCCAGCAGGAAAAATAAAAATACATTATGCAAATTTCTAGTGTTTTTGCTGTAAATGTGAAGAGACGAAAGGACAGAATTTTTACAAAGTTAAGAAAAAATATATTATCAGTTTAAATGGAAGGGACTTACTGCTTCAAAACTAATTTTATTTTGGAAATACCAGACAAGTGGCAGGTCTTACTGATGGATCAGAATTTCCTCCCCCAATCTTCCCTTCCATACTCTATAATGCTTGAGGACCTAATAATTTGGGGGAAAGCTAAAATTTAGATATGTCTCTTGGTTTCCTCCCCGAAGGCTGGCTTGCTAATTCTTACTAGATTCATAGTCTTGAACAGGAAAAATCAGTAGATTCTTTGGTTTCACACAAATCTTGCTAGTTCTTCCATACCCTACATGTCTATAGAGTTACTATTTTCTAAAGTTAGTATCCTATCCTCCACTCCCACTTTCTGTCTTGTAGATGACTTCAGTGGCAGTGATCCTCAGAGGAAAGTGTAACTGGAAGACATGCTTGAAGAACACCAAAACATGGGAAACTGGCCCGTTCAAAGCTGGGAAGTAGTACTGAGAAGTAAGAATGCTCACCATAGACCTTTGTCATTCCCCTCAAGTCAGGAGAGGTTAGAATATGGTGTCTTCAGAAGAGATTGCGGTTTGGTAAGGCCAAGGAAATAAAATAAGGATGGACGTTTTTTGAAGACACAATGAATGGCAGCATTATGTGCAGAATTAGGAAGCATGGATTTTGTAAAGCAAAAAAAAAAAAAGGGAAAAAATTAAGCAAAAAAGGGTAACAAAGAAGGAATTTCTTTTTTAAAAATTTAAACTTGATTCAATTCTCTTTAATTTTCTTAGCCAGTCCCTTCTTGTCTGAAAATACAATTCAACCCAGTCCCTTTCAGTAAGCACCAAAAAAGTTTCAGTGATTTCAATTATGTCTATATGAAGGCTGAGGGGAAGGAAGGACAGACAAGTCACAAGACAATAACTGTTGGGCCGACAAATGGTAGGTATAAAAGGAAAGACAATACATAGATGTGCTTGTCCATGTGTCACATATATAAGGCACTGGTTGAGTAGGCTCAACCGCACAAAAGGGAAGCAAAGCTTTATCACAGCAAGTCTGTCAAAATCTGTAGGTCTCACAAGTTATCTACCAAGGAGGATATTTTGTTTATTCTCATCATTTCAAGTTGGAGTCAACTTTGAAAGAGAACTGACAGTAATGCAAATGTCAAATTCTGGTTGTTTTTATGGTTTACTTTGAGGAGCCTACAGGGCAGTACTCAGAGTCATCTGAAGATAGATATACTCTCATATCTGCCATAATGTAGCAAATATCTGTAACTCATCAACATTTGATATAGATATTGGCAAAATGCCCCTTTTGGTACTTTAAGAAAACATTACATGAGGCTCAGTCGGTAGGGCATGTGACTCTTGATCTCAGGGTCTTGAGTTCAAGCCCCAGGTTGGGTAGGCATAGAGCTTACTTAAAAAAAAAATAGTAAAAATAGAAAGTAAAAATAAGAAAATAAAAAAATATTACAGACTCACGGAATCTTCATTCTCAAAACAATCATTAAAGATGACCTAATTCAGTCCCCTTCTCTTACAGATAAGGAAACTTAGAGGCTCAAAGGGGGATTTAAGCATCATGCACAAACTGGAAAGAACATAAACAAAATCTTATTTAAAAGCAGATAATTAAAGAGAATCAAATCAAAGAGAATCAAACCCTTTTAAAAAGAAAAGTGTCTTTTAGCTTCATTTTATACACAAAACAATGGTAAATTATATCCTCTCCTTCTTGCGGAAGAGGACTCACACCACAGCAAATCCGGTCTTTTCTAAAATACACACTCATTCCTTCAGGCAGACATTCTACCATACTGTTTTTTCCATTTACATTCAACTCTAGATCCATCACCTCACTCAGGTGTTTCCACAAAGTTTCACAAAATTGCTGAGGTTCAGCAAGTTAAGCATGTTTATTAATCCTCATCCCAATGCACCTGCTTCTAAGGAAAAAAAAAATAGAGGTACCATAATCTAAAGGTAAAGTGACCTTTCTTTTAGAAATTAGAAAATAGAGGTGGATAGTCTGAAATTTTTACAGTTTCCAAGACACTCCAAAAGAGGGGATACTCGCTATTTAGAACAAAATGCGCATGCAGTGGATTAGGACCTGTGTCATCGAGTACTGCCCGTGGTTCTCAGCAGTGGCCGCTGCGAGGTAGGCTACATGTCAGAACCAAAAGAAATGTAGAATACGTATTTTAGAGATAACGTAGGTAAAATCTCCCCTAAGGAACTCCAATGGTAGGAAGGAAAGGGGTAATATTGTACACAGCTCTAGATTTACCAGTATGTCTCCTATGTGCATCCACAGTCAGCTTGTATATCTCGGAGGATAACAGGGAACAATTTGATATCACTCATTTAACAGAGGAAAAAAAACCTAAGTCCTGAGAGATTCAATGGCTTTTATGTTCCTTCTGACAACTGACAATTTCTATTTAGAGACTGTTTTGCAAAGCTATTCAGTCCACAGACACTAGGAAGAAGAACTGATGCCAGCCAGACATTTCTTCCAGTATTAACTAATACAATGACTTTTTGGTTAATTAGGTTTTGATGCTCCAGAACTCAACCCAACAATTATACTGACAAAACCATTTCTAACCTGCAAAGCTGCTGGCCACCTATCCCACACAAATTCCACTAATGGGAGACCCCTGATGTCCAGTTTGAAGCACCTGCTGGCTATCCACCAAAATGAGAAAAGCCTGAGTTATGAATAAATAAATCGATCTATCCATTCACATTCTCTACCCTACTCCTCCTCTCTCCCTTCACCTGCCTCCTTTCTTCCTTTCCTCCTTCCTTCCCCCACCCCAATGGTATGCAGCAGGGGTCCGCAAACTTCTCTTTTAAGGGCCAGACAGTAAATAGTTCAGACTTTTTGGGCTATGCCACTGTGGCACAAAAATAGCTAGAAATAATCCCTAAATGAATGAGTGTGGCTGTGTTTCAACAAAACTATAAAACCAGGCAATGGGCCAGATTTGGCTCAAAGGGCTGTAGTTTGTGAACCCCTGGCATAGAGTAGCAGTTCTCAACTTTCGGCCTGCATTAGAATTTCCTATAGAATTTGTTAATACCCAGATTTCTCAACCCCATCCTTAAAGTTTCTGATGCAGCAGGTCTGTTATGGGGCCTGAGATTTTGCATTTTTACTAAGTTCCCAAGTAATGCTGATGCTGCTGGTCCAGGGACCACACTTCAAGAACCACAGGGAGAGAATAATGGTCTATCCTGCACTAAGTGGGAGGCTGAAATGTAATGAACAATTAAGAAAGTGGAAATTATATGCTGTAACCTTTACTGCTAATTTTATAGAATATTTCATATGAAGACTTACTGTTAAGTGCCATAATATTATCTGTTCCTGGATGATGGAAATTTATTCCCATGCGTCCTAAAAAATAAAATAATTTTATTTTAAGCACAAAGAAAAGAATGCTTAATATAATTTCAAATACACTGTAAAAGATAAACATTACAAAAAGCTAAAACAGATTAATCTATAACAATGCCATAATCTATAACAAGGCCATAGCAGTTACGACAGTTTTTAAATCAAGTCATAAAACATACGAATGAAAAAAATCTTAAAAACAAGCCAAAATCTCAATAACAACAAATAAATAAAACAAAATGAAAAAGAAGCTTCCATTACAATACACTGAAATTTTAAAGCATTTCTCGCATTCCGATTTAAACATGCCAACTGGATTAAGCATTTTATTTAAACAATCATTCATACTGCCCTTCAAATTCAAGCCGCAAAAAATGAATTCAGAGAAGTATATAAACTTGAAGCTTATATAGAGGGAATAGAAGATAAATGTTTCACAGTGGCTCAAAAACGCAACATAATTATCAGAATGGCAGCAAGAAGAAAGATGGTAAAATTTATACAACAGGTATAGTGGGGAACAACGACCGGCCTAAAAATCTAGGGTTCTTAAGCTTTCCTTACCTCTAACTAGTTATATGACCTTGGGCATAATGCTTATCTCCAGACCTTCATCCTTATAGTAACGGATTTCAAACATTTGCCCACACTGACTGGCTGCCTATTTTGGTACACCTCTGAGCTAAGAATCATTTTTACATTGTTGAAGGGTTGTAAAAATAAAAACTAAAAAACAAAGAATAATAGTGACAGAGACCATATGAACCACAGGCTTAAAATATTTCCTCTCTGGACCTTTACAGACTAAAGTTTGCCAACCTCTGGTCTATAACATGGTAAGTCTGAATCAGATGTTTTAACAAATAGCCTCCAGGGTTAAGAGAGTGTAAGATGTAGACAGCTGGTATGTGTTTCATGAATTATTTGGGAAAAGGAGGTGGATATATTAAAAGAATAATGGAACAGAGAGTCTTATGTGGAAAAAAAATGTATTTAAGTTTTCTAGACCAAGCTCTTCAACAATTGATGGATTCTAAGGAGATTATTCTAATTTTACTGTGAAGCATTATAGGACTTTCAGTAAAAATTATTTTTAGCTTTCATTATTTTAAACTTATTAGGAGGAAGATGTTACATACATCTATCTCTAATTTTATGGAAACTATTTTGCTAGCATTTATATTACAGTAATATCATTTTTAGAATGTATTTTAATGTTTTCTAGAGAAAAATCATATTAGTAAAGAACCATTTTTTAAATAATAGAATTGCTTGTTTTATTTTTTGTTGATTTCATAGATCTTTTCATATTTACTAGAAGTTAATTGTGAGGAGTTTCAGAAACTACCCATTGTTTAAAGACACATTTAACAGTATCTATATATGTAATTACTCTGGTGTCTTATGTTCTTCCAGCTCCTAAGTCATTTTAGAGTTTCTAAAAATTATAGTCTACTCCATATGCAATGAGTGCTACCTCCTACCACCACCTTGATCAGAACCTATAATAGGAAAATCTGTCATGAGAATAAGTCTTGCGGATCAGTAGGGAAAATTTACATTCTGGTTTTAGTTAGCTATATCAATATTCTATTATTTTCAGATAATCAAGACCTTATTTGTATTCATTACCACCAAATACTAACATCCATAAGAACTAGATGTGATTTACTCATTATATTCTGAGATACCCAAATTTAACAGTAAATAGACAGTCACTGGAAAGTATGCCTAAAAACCCAACAAGAGATCAAAATCACTGCCCAGGAGAACCCAAGGAAATGGCATATAGAGATGGTCTCTTCAATCTCTGACCAAGGAATATTCAGACGTGGGTGTGGTTCCTAAAAAGCCAGGGTGTTCCCTAAAATCATAAAGCGTTATCAAGAAAACTAAGCAAGGCTTGGGGCACCTGCATGGCTCAGTGGGTTGGGCATCCAACTCTTGATTTCAACTCAGGTCATGATGTCAGGGTCATGATCACAGGGTCCTGAGATCAAGTCCCGCATCTGGTTCTGTGCTCAGCATGGAGCTTGCTTGGAATTCTCTCTCTCCCTCTTCCTCTGTCCCTCCCGCCCCCTCTAAAACAAAAACAAAAACCAAGCAAGCCCAAATTTAGTTCATCCTCATTAAACTTCTTTTATTTCCCATGCTACAATCATTTATGTTAAAGAATTATGGGATTTTAAATTGGCTACATCAAATAACAGTTTTTATATGTTTCTGGAACCACTGCTATTCCCACATTTAAAGGGTAGCCCTCTCTGCATTCGTCCAGAAGCTGGGTCCTTTTTGGGCTCTTTCCAGGAGGTCTTAGGACTTTACAGCTTGAAAAGATGACTGAAAGGAAGCTCAGTAGTTTTCCGATTATCATCCCCTAGCCCACACTGATGACTTCCAATTCAATCTTTCTAAAGATGCAGAAAAAAAAAAAAAAAAAAAAAGAGCCTTAGGCAATGTTTTGTAGATGAAGGCATCAGAATTCGCTGAAAAGCAGAAAACTTTTTGCCTTTCCTGGTATCCTTCCTGATTCTGTTGGTCTCTCTAACGTCAGTGGATCTCTTGATCAACATCATCCACAAAAGATTTTATAAGAAACTGTGTCACGCCAGACCCATCAGAACCAATTATTTAAATACAATCTGTTTCCCAACTAAATGCAAATTCTTTCTATTAAACCACTTATGGTTTCTTTAAGCTACTTTCTTTACCTCTTCAAAAATTGTTTAGATTACAAAATGCAATATATTTTCATAGGAGAAAAATTGGATGATACAAAAAAATGCAAACAATAAGATCACCAATTAAATACTAGCTCTATTAACACTTTGGTTTATAGTCTTCCAGTTTAAGGAGTGTTTATCTGTAAAGATTCTTTTCTAAAAGTAGAATTATATGTTTTTTTCTTAATATATTTTGCATCTTAAATTTTATTGTTATGAGATTTTGAAGGAGAAAATATATAACAGCAAAAGAAAAACTGATTCTAAATTCAGATGAGGCCATTTCTTTTTTCTTCCTTTTGTCCAACAAATACTGCTGTTTAATCAGCTGTGAAAATAGAATCAAGTGTGTGACATCTGGTGATTTTTGTTAATGCAGTCTGGTGCTGCCAGCGTGACATTTTGTCACCTGTCTATGGTCTGCTATTTTTAAATTGTTCTTGTCAGCCAGCTATCTTTTAAGTATAGTGTAAAATATAAGGTTTCAAAAACTGAAAGGCATACTTGGTTTTACAGAGTTAAATGATGCTGTGGAAATCTGAGACTGTCCTATTTTCCCCACTGTACAGGGCCTGATAAATGGAGGTGAGGGGTTGGAGGGAGAGGTTAGAGAATAGGGTTACATATGTTTATCCGGACTGTGAAAATCACAATCTCATAAGCTCAAGTCACATTCATATTTAAAAGGCTAGTTATAAAAAATGACCTCTACTGTTATTCAAAGTTTCAGAGTCCAACCAACCCATATTATTACATGTCCAAAATAAAAACTGGAATTTTTATGAATTCATAATTAATTACGAAAGTCACCTCTTCACTTCTGCAATATGTTATGAGATAGGGAACAACCGCTATATCTTCCTCTAATCATTCCTATTTGCTCTAAAAAGTCAAGCCCTTCAGAGACCTTCACATAATAGAATGTAAGTGCTGTATTCTAGAAAAGGTTATAAGAAAAATGCATATTCTGCTGGGTTGTACTTTCCACCAATTTTCTCTATAAAATTGAAGATACATTCCTTCAGAAAAAGTATCCACAAGATAAATAACATATTATGTAAGAATACAATAAAATGGTGTTTTAAAGTCCTTTTAAGGAAAAATGATAAAATTTTGGCACTAAAGTATTCTAAATATGTTCCAAAGAACAAAGAAGCAAAAGCTATGAGCTTAGACCTGAGGTCAAATTCTAGTTTCTTTTCATACCAGTAATGGATAATTTTGGGCATGCTATCAATTTCTTTGTTCCTATGTTTCCTCATTACAGGCTCTACTCTAAAATAGTTAAATCATTCTTTTAAAACTCTCAGATAGTGGTGCTTGGGTGGCTCAGTGGGTTAAGCACCTAACTCTTGATTTTGGCTCCAGTCATGATCTCAGGGTCCCGGGATGGCAGGTGTGTCCGGCTCCGTGCTCAGCAGGAGGTTTGCTTGAAGATTCTCTCTCCCTCTCCCTTTGTCCCTCCCCCTGCTTGTGCTCTCTCTAAAATGAACAAATAAATCTTTAAAAAATAAATAAGTAAAACTCTCAGGTGATTACACTGCTATATAGAAAGGACCACTGAGTAAATTAATGGGAGATTCTTATTTAAAAAAAAAATCACTCAACTTGTATTTACTACCCCCTCTTGTATAGAAACAGAACAATCACTTTTTGCTAACTCAGAACCTGTGCCCCAAACAATTTGTAGACTCTGCTAACTTTTATACAAGACAAACTGCTATGGGCCAAAGGTAGGTAGCACAAAAATAGAACTCAAGCAACAATATAAGTAAGGAGACAGCATATTTTTCTGGAACAAACTAAATGTAATGAAGATGCACTTTTTCTGAAACAAGGGAACCTCGACATATCACAAAAGGGGCCAATTTTGTGAAAGGCTATACAATACTAAATTTAAATTATGATGAATAAAGAAAAATGCTTCCATAACACCAAAAGGGTGGCACTTATTTCTTCCAAGTTTCTGTCAGTTTAAATGTTTTAAAGCACTATTATCAGAAGATAGTTATTTTTTCCCAGATTCAGTATACATTTGAAAAGCAAACCCTTCAATATCAGTTCTCAACTGACACCTGGTCTTTTCATTTTTCAAATTTCAGTTCCACGAATAGTGAGGAAAGAGAAAATTCAAATATATAGAAATGTTTCATCAGGTACAACCCCCAAGTAGTCAGCCAGGTCTACTCTTCTGTTGTAAGAGGGAGACTACATGGATGACAGAAAGGGGACTCTTTGCCAAGATATCTTCTATAAAGTGCTACCCCAACCAGGGGATGGACCTTGCTTTACAATGTCACCTACACTGCCCAACACTCTGCTTGGTATTTCCCTATTATCCCTCCTCTTATCACTTTGTACTCTTTGAATGTTAATCCTAAGGGAGGCTATGATTAATCAGACCTAATGACCCTGGATTTTCATAGGGGTTCCCCAGTGGCTAGGTAAACTTTCATCATTAGTAGCAAGCTGGGGAACACCTATAAGAAGGGTACAGAGAGGAATCTTTCCTATCTTCACAGCAAACAATTTTTTTTAAAGATTTTATTTATTTATTTGAGAGAGAGAGAGAGAGAGAACATGAGTAGGGAGGAGGGGCAGAGGGAGAGGGAGAAGAGGACTCCCCGCTGAGCAGGGAGCCCGATACAGGGCTTGAACCCAGGACCCTGAGATCATGACCTGAGCTGAAGGCAGACACTTAATCGACTGAGCCACCCAGGTGCTCGCTTTTTCCCTATGTTTAATCCTACCTCTCCCAATGCCAGAAATCCCTTTAATCTTCATAGTTGTAAGGAAAATTGTGGCTTTCCTTCCCTTCAGCCCACGTGAAAAGTATGCAGAGAACAATTCCTCTCTCCTAGGTCTCACTCATATCTCTATCAACCCAAGGATTTCTGCACTTAGAAAAGAAATAAGGGACAGTTTTCATTAGTTGATCACCCTTCTCAAAACCATCCTTCTCACTTCTTGGAGGCATTCTCTCAAATAAACAATAGGAAAAGTCATACATAATATGGTAAAAGATGATTGATAATTATTAATATGTTATTCTGTTATAACCAAGAACTGTAGTTTGATATCTTTAAGAAGCCAAATAAATTAGTCTAATTTTTATTTAAATAAGGGTGCTGTGGTCTGATCAACACTACTAAACAACACTTTCCTCAAGTGCTGTGAAGAAAGCTTAATTCAACTTTTCCTCCATATTACTTGACATTTTTATCATGGGGGAGGAGGTAGAGACTCTTCGATATTTTCCACAAACATCTTCAAGACTGCCTTAGTTTTACTGAGTATAAGTATAAATGTGACTGAAAAACCATTAAAGTTCTTTACTAGGGGTGCCTGGGTGGCTCCGTTGGTTAAGCGACTGCCTCTGGCTCAGGTCATGATCTCCAGGTCCTGGGATCCAGCCCCATATCAGGCTCCCTCCTCAGCAGGGAGTCTGCTTCTCTTTCTCTCTCCCTCTGCTCCTTCCCCCTGCTCGTTCTCTCTCTCCCTCTAATAAATAAATAAAATATTTAAAAAAAAATAAAATTCTTTACTAAAACAGATGTCATTACTTTCTGAACTTCCTATTCTGTCATTTCTCCCACTAACAGTTAAATAAAGGGATTTCTCATTGCATACATTTTTTTTTTTTAGATTTTATTTATTTATTTGAGAGAGAGTGAGTGGAAGAGGGAGAGAATCTGAAGCAGCCTCCACACTGAGCTCAGAGCCAGGTGTGGGGCTCAATCCCACGACCGTGAGATCATGACCTGAGTTGAAACCAAGAGCCAGACACTTAAAGAACTGAGCCACCCAGGCACCCCTCATTGCATACATTTCTTTTTTTTTTTTTAAAGATTTTATTTATTTATTTGACAGAGAGAGAGACAGCCAGCGAGAGAGGGAACACAAGCAGGGAGCGTGGGAGAGGAAGAAGCAGGCTCCCAGCAGATCAGCCTGATGTGGGACTCGATCCTAGGACTCTGGGATCACACCCTGAGCCTAAGGCAGATGCTTAACACTGAGCCACCCAGGCACCCCTCATTGCATACATTTCTAAGACGAAATTTTGCTGTGAACATATTTCATTGGGTTCACTTTAAATACATCATGAAGTACTTTATTTTTCATGAATGTGATATCCTATTATATTTTCTTTACATTGTTTAGATACACAATTTTGGAAAGCCAACATAACTTAAGAGGATTATTTTCCTTTCTCCTTCAGGTGATTTTTTATAATGACAAAATGTTTATCCTTCAGTAATCACTACTTATCTATGGCAAATACAAAATTTTGACAACTTGCATCTGAAAGCTTTTAACATTTAGCTACAGTCTAGCTAAAAGGAAAGTAAATATTGTAGGAATATAAGGTTTAATTTATTACCCAGGCCAGGCAATAGCACACCACTACCACTGTCAGCCAAAAAAAAAAAAAAAATAACATCTGAGCAGTTTCTAGTCTCAAGGAACTTTATCTGACCTTTGCAGCCACTCCATGAAGTGGGTGCTTTATTTCAATGATGAGGAAACTAAGGCTTTGAAGAGGCTAACTGATTTATCTAGATCAACGGCCATAGAGACAGAGCCAGGATTCAAACCCAGGTTTGAATGACTGCAAAGTCAGAAAGGCTAAGTTGAAATTTAATCTCCTACCAAGAGAATATAAAATGCCTGGAAAAATGTTAATAAAAATAATAATCTTTGTTATCTCTAGGTAGTAAGTCTCGGATTATTTTTTCACTTTCCTTTTTGTTTTTTTAATGTACTATCTGAAATTCCCACACTAAGTAAGAAAGTATTTTTTTCCTAAAGAAAATCAAACTCCAGGAAGAAAAACAAAACAAGCATACAAAAACCTATGATTCTGTAACTTGAGTTTTGAGACGCTCAAAAAAGTGCTCCCATCGTCAAGTGGGAGAAGATATTAAAGGTAGGAGGAAAAACAGGATGGAGTAGAAGAAAGTGTTTTTGGACAGACTCCTAGGGAAGCCACATGGTAAGTCCCCTAGCCTACCACCTTTCTCTTAAAGCTCTGTTCACCTAGATGTCTGCATCTTTTGACCCAGAGATCTTCTCTATGACTTTACCTTAAGGAAAAGCTATGTGCAAGAACTTATCCATGGCAGCATCACCTATTATGGAGAAAAAGCTGGAAACAATCTAAGAGTCCAAAGTTCAGGCCTATTAATAAATTATAAAGATCAGATAAAATCATGGATAACGTTTACCACGTAAGATATATAAAAATAAGGATACACTATCACGTTTATTTTTTCAGTTACATTTTTGTTATTATAATTTTCTCCATTTTTAAGTCAAAAATTACTTAAAATTTTTCCTTTAAAATGCCAGCATCATAATTATGTTATTAGAAGTAATAAGAATCAAATACATGGTGCCATAGGCCAGATCTAAAAGTCTCCCAGCTGGAAAAGGGAAGCAGGAAGCTCAAACACTCTAACCAGAGGACAATGACATGGTGATGTAATTGACCATGGGAAATAGTCCATTAGTAGGAAATCAAGGTGGGTGGTATGATGAACAGAGAAGTTGCAAGCATACTAAGGCTGCAAAAAAGTACATATTATACGCCTCCCAACTTATTAGGACATATTGTGAGTACAATGCAAAAGACTTTTACAGATGAAACCTCACATTTGCAAATGTGGCAGAGAAATATATGCAGAGGTAGTTGGACACGCACTTTAAAAAGGCGCCTCCAAAAATGGAATAAGGGGTTTACATTACCCCATAGTGAAGTACCCTCTTTTACACTTTGCCACTGCTACTCTGAACAGGGCACAATAGCTCCTGTGTAAACAATATTCACAAAATTCTGGAAAATTATTTACAGACTATAATATAAGATCCTTTCATAATCTTTTATTGCTAGAAGAAAAGAATACAGATCAAGATAAAACAGGTATGCATAAAGGACAAAGGCTGAATATTTTAGAATAATTAGGAGAGGCTTATAGCTGTTTGTGGTAGAGAAGGAAGACAAATGCAGCCTTAGAAGATACTAAAAACACAAAACAGTCTGTGAATATCACTGGTTTTTTTTTTTTTTTAACACCATTCTCACTTCTAAGTGAAATATTCTCTAAATTACCATGTACCTAATCTTTCAACTGAGCAAAGACGTGGTAACGGTGACTAAATATAACAATGAATAAATGAAAGATCTTTTTTTCTAATTCTGAAGGCCTTAAAATACAGCTTTTCTCAAAATCCTTTACTTTCTTGATAGCCTGTTAACTACTTTATTTTCACTGGAAATTGAGGAAAGCAACAGAAAATCATGAGTGTGACAAGAAAATGATGAAATGGATTTCTGAGGTGGCTTGAGGAAATGACTATCAGGTGTTCATAGTCAGTCACAATCTATATAAAAGCCTGGAGAGAACCAGAGAGGATCCAATTCCTCACAGCTCCAGGGAACATAAGGATTCAAACAAGATGGGCATTCTTGTGGCCAACTCTTCACAGTTTTCAGATATTTAGGCTCTAAACACAAGTGGATATTTCCACAGGAAATTTCCATTACGGTATTTTAAAATATCACAGGGCCCCTAAAAAGTCCCATAACACATAAAAAGAACTATCTGTACTTAGGAATGTAACATCAACCACTAACCTGAATTTACATGGGCTCTAAAAATAGCAAGTCCTAATACTGCTGACCTTGGGACTTTCTGCCTTACATTTAACCCAAAACATTTACACACTTTAAGACATTTTCTTTCTGTTTTAGCCTTAGAGAATGTAAAGAATCACTGGCTGCTCTTAAGTCTGTGTAGTGATACTTCCTATATGAGGAGAGTGATTATATTTTAATAAAATGGAACTCTTTTTCTATGCAGTTTTCTGAAGTAGTCTTTGGAGATTGGTTTACTAAATCTCACATTTCCTTGCAGTGTACTTTGACTTAAATGCAGGTTCAGCTAAGGATTCCAAACGCACCAAGCCCAGAAAACTTGACTTCTGGTCTCATGCTACCCAACACATGCTTCTGCCAGACATTATGATTAAAGCAATCAACCTTGATTATTGTAGGTAGCTAAACCCAGGTTAAAAAAAAAAAATCAACTTTAAATACATTCCACAATGCTTTACAGAAGCAAAAAAAAACAAACGGGAAAAAAAAAAAAAGAAAAAAATCACAATTATTAAGAAGCTGATTTTTATTTAAAACACCAAGCAAGGAATGGACATATGAATATTCCTAACCTGCAAAATGATTCCTCCACATTATATCAGCGAAACTCATTGGTGGGCCACTGGGAGGGTAGTGTTTACCTTTCAGAGGCTCATGATCAGTCCTTATCATATCCATTAAGGAGTTCTCCAACGAGTGCAAGTTAAAAGTGTCATACGGCCTACTCCGGTCCTAAAAAAAAAAAAACAAAAAAACAAAAAAACACAGAACATGACAATACATAAAATTACTTCATAAAATTAATACTATATCATTTGCTTCTTGCCATGGATTGATGACATGAATCAAAGTTCCAGATAGTTCTAATAACACACATTCTTTTCATTAAGAATAATGATTTGGCAAAATTAAGCTTAATACAAGTTTCTATAATTAATTGCATCCTTTTCTCCAATATTCTTTAATGTATATGTCCCACTACTTCAGACTTTCTCTCTAAAGAACTTAAAGTAATTCAAAGGAAAGAGTCAAGCCAGTTGACTCTGCCCTCAGTCCTTCTCCTCCGGCTCCATTGTCAAATAAACATTCTATTCAAATGAACAGAGAATTTTTTATCTAGAGGAAGTCCATAATTAAGAACTCTCAGTCTACAAACAGTATCACTTTCCTGAAAAATCAAAAGGTGACTATAGTTTCAATGTAATTTTATTGGGTATCTTTAATATTCATTACTGGTAAGTTCCATACATTAGATATACTCTATAAAACTTAAAATGTGTCCAAAGTACTACTAAAATTAACTTTTGAAAAGCACTCACATGAAAAAACTTTAACCCAAGATAGTGTTTACATGATGCTAGAGTCAAAAACGTTTTGAAAGTAGAGAGCTAACACAACCTAAGTGAAGAAAAATCATCGTTCCACCACATTTCACTCAAGCCCATGGGAAACCATCATGTACAAATTATTTTTACGAGTCTGAGCTAAAAGGAAGCACAACTCACAGCTTAATTTAACCTTACAGAATACATTACATTACAGATTAAGTTTGCTTTTGATTAAGAAAAGCAAACAGGGGCACGTGGCGTCGGTTGTATCTGACTCTTGATTTCAGCTCAGGTTGTGATCTAAGGGTCTTGAGATCGAGCTCTGTGTGGGGCTCTGGGCTCAAAGCAGAGTATGCTTACGATTTACTCTCCCTCTCCCCCTCCCATGCCCCCTCCCCCCACACGCCCGCGTGGGCTCTTCTCTCAAATAAACAAATACATCTTTAAAAAAGAAAAGCAAAACACACATTTCAACAACCACACCAAATCAAACTATAGCAATGAGAGATTATTTTCAGGGTCCTGAACAGTTTACCCAGCCCTACAAATGATCACTTATCGTCTCCAATGAACAACAATAATAAGTAACTGTCTGGATGAGCAAAATGGGATACAACAGGTAAAAATCCAACTTCAGTGATCATTTTCTAGCTTAAGTCTTAACTCTTGGGAAGCTATTTTTCTTCTGGTTTCTGGAAAGCACGGCTGTATATTTATTCGGGGAGGCAGAAAGGAAAGTGGCATTTCCTCAGCACTGAGCATAAAGGAGAATCAGAGGGTACTGAATGAATGAAAGCAGAATGTATACATGCAGATTCTAAGAAGAGCCCTGAACTGAGAAGCAGGAGGCAAGAATGCTAGAATAACTACTATCAATTGGGGGCTTTGGGGTACATCATGATCTGTCTCTCCAGTGTGTGCCTGAAATTCCTCCCTTTATACAAATGAGAGGACTGAGGTAGAGTATCTCTAATAACCCTTACAACTCTATACTTTTCTTTAAACTCAGAGATGAGGAGTAGGGGTGGAGGGTGCAGATGTTTTCAAACAGACAGAAATTCCATTTTTACAAATCTTTAATGCACAAGTCAAGGGTCAACTCCTATACTAGGCCCTGATGATTCAGAGATGAATGTTGCAACCTAGTCCCTATGTACAAGTAACTAGTAGAAGGAGAGAGACATAACCAATTAAAATAAGAGAATGACAGGTGTTTTGACAGGGGAATGTGTACAGTACAATGGAAACTAAGACATTTATTTCTTAAAGAACATGTATGTATTATAATTTTTTAAAAATCACATTCTGAAAAATCCCAGGTCTCCTCAATCTGGACCTGCCATCTGACCAGGTATGAGGCTTGTCTTAGTTATTCTCAGTGGTCTTCTGTACTCTCATTGGTAAAATGGGAACTTACCTGTGAAGATTAGGTTGAAATTACTTAAGTATTTATTTTACTCACATCGTGTTTGCCAAAGAGCAAGCATTCAACATTTCTTAGTTTACTGCCACTGCCCTCTCTCACTTGCTACCTCCACCCCATTTTTTTTCCTTTTTTCTTTTTTTTAAGATTTTATTTATTTATTTGAGGGAAAGCATGGGGTGGGGGGTGGTAGGGGAGGAACAGAGCAGGAGGGAGGCAGGAAAGAATCCCAAGCAGACTCCACGCTGGGCTCGGAGCCCAACATGGGGCTCAATCTCACAACCCTGAGAACATGATCTGAGCTGAAATCAAGTGTTAGACACTTAACCAACTGAGCCATCCAGGCACCCTTCCCCATTTTTTTCTTTTTAACAGTCATCAATTATCTGTCTACTGTTGGATAAGAAAGAGACATAAAATATTTTCTTTGGTTCTCCATTTTGGTCTCTATATAATTTATAAGGTCTTTTACCTTTAAGGTCTTCCTGCAGATCATTTGTTTTGCACTGGGTTCAAGTTATCAGTGGAAACTCCAATTACTTAAGGAGTAAAACTGAATTTCCAGAAATGTTGGCTTATGTGTCCCCATAAGAGGTATCATATTCTTTGTCCAGAGGAAAGGCCACAGGTGAAAAAAAAAAAGGAAGTGTACGGATGAGAAGTCAAAATGACAACCTATTTCTGGCACTGACAATCCTGGAATGGATGTCTAGGAGCCTTCATATATATATATATATATATATATATATATATATATATATATATATATATGTATATATATAATTTCCACACTGCTAACTAGAGCCCTGAAGGTGTGGGACTGTTTCAAAAAAGACTGATAAGGTGAAGGGACTAAAAGAAATGGCTGTTTGAAGGCATTCAAGAATCTTTCCAGTCAGGACAGTTTATTTTTTTCATTTAGTTCTTGATATAATTCTTCAAGGTAGATAACAATATACTCATTTCACAAATGAGAAAGGTGAGGTTCAGAGAAGATTCCAGCCTGGATCTAACCTCAAAGCCAATACCTATGGAGTACAGACACAAGCCCAAAGAAACTGATCTGGTCCAGACAGGATAGTAAATGAAAAGTTCTATAGAAGCACAGCATTGCATCTAAATACCAATGAAATGACCTTCTTGGCAAGATGGTAGTGAGTCCCCGTCAGAAGACAATATTGGATTATTAAATGACTGTCAGGAAAATTGGAGGGGGCGTTTGGGTGGGGACTCATGCATCTGAAGTGGTACTCAAACCTGTCAAATTGTCAAAATCACATGTAGAATGGTTAAAATGCAGGTTCCAGGGCTCCAGCTAAAACCAACTTAGTCATAATTTTAAAAGAAATAAGTGTCCCAGGTGACTCTTTTGACTGGCAAGATTTGAGAACCACTAGACTGGATGATTCTTCAAGTTAAGCCTTCAAACCTGTATCTGATCAGTAAAATGGAATGGTGAAGTGAGGGAGGGACTACAAGGATAGCAGCAGGAAAGAAACAAGCATGGCCACTTTGCCAAGGGTCAGCTTTGCAGTCTCTCATTGATTGCGGGTTAGGAAAGCAGTTGGTGGTCTGGCATTTATAAGTACACACTCTGAAATCAGCCATCTGATTTTCAAATTCTGGCTCTGCCAGTGGCTGGCACGTCACTCTGAACAAGTTTCTAAACCTTGGGTATCTTCATCTATAAAATGATGATAATTTTTCCTATGGTTATTTTCAGTACTAAATGACAGAATGTACAACAAGGCATCTGTACAGTGGTGGCTACTGGAATATTAGCAAGAACACAAAGAAACTTCTATGATGCCACCTTAGAGTACTGGGACATATATTTAAAAACCCAGAGGTTCACTAGTGCTGAACAGATGAAAAGATGACAGGTGGAATGCAGGACAAAATTTGCACAGCCTTCTTAATTGAACAAATTTCAATGCGGAGACTTATTTTCTCATTAAAATTTATTCATCTATGACTCACTGATTTATATTTGCAGCATACTATTCATCCTTTTTGTTCCATAAGTAGTAAACATTGCTAAAAAACAACTGATTAACCAGATTAACAACTGCAAGAAACAGAATAAAAAGGACAGAAACACTACAAAATTTGCAGTGAAATTCAAGCAGAAATCATACATAGAGAAAACCAGACCATAATTTATCATTCAACAACAAAAGTTAGAAGTGGCAACTAACCTTTTAAGCTTTCTTTAAGTAAGTTTTGGTTCTCAATATAGGGAAAATAAGGAACACATCTTTTTTCATTTGTTTTTAACAAGCAAATACATCAGGAAGTATTAGAACATCTATAAATAATGCATCCCATTATTGGCTCTTTCTTTGAAGATAACCTATGACAACAGTTGGTTGTACATAGAGGGAGTCCACTCCCATTGTACAGTTCACTAGCCCTGCTTATTTTCTTCCCTCAGCTTGACTTAATATTAGTAAATTTATAAGGTATTTAATACGTGCTTGTCACTATTCTAAGCACGCTAAATGCATTCCCTCACAACTCTATTTTATAAATTAAGCAATTAAATCTTGGAGAGATTAATAACTGGCCCAATATTACAGGACAGTAAGCAACAGAGCCAAGGCCCCAATCCACTCAAATCCGAACTGTACTCTTAAGAAGGAGTCTCACTCTACTGCCTGACTTCCTCTGACTCCCTCTACCTTAAATCCTTTTCACAAACATTCCCTCAACCCAATCCTAACACATTCAGAGAGGGGCTTCTTTGACCACCACCCTGGCACACAGGCAACCTAATTAATCCTCACTTGCCCTTAGTCATTTACTCTTATTCAAATGACAGTTAAACTCAAGAAGTAGCTTATCTACCCTCTAGCATTGCCACAGACCCACCTCCACCAGCCCTAATCCATTCACCTGCCTTTTTCTTGAAAGAGAAATCTAGGACCCTTTCCTATTCTTTCTGGCTTATCCCCAGACATATCCTCTCTTAGAGATACAAGATAGAAGGCTGTAAGGGCCCAACAACAGCTGAGAAAAAGCAGCTCCAGAACCAAATGATAAAATTAATCATGGTGTTTACTATGTGGTAGGAACTGGGCTAAATGCTTTATTACCATGATCTCAACCCTCACCACAACCCTATAGGGTCAGCATTATCTCCATCTCACAGAAGAGAAAACTGAGGCTCACAAAGGTTATGTAACTGCTCAAAGTCACAAAGCTAGGCAGAAAGCAAGATGTGAACCCAGGTCTGTGACTTTCAAGTCTATGCCAGTAATGTTCCAGAACTTCTACACTGATCAGTTGCTTTGTGTCCCATAGACAGTGGGCACTTGGCTAGCAAAAACAGAGGCACAGGCAGGATCAAAAATCAAAAGGTGGGTAGATGTTTGAAAAGGCTAGGAAAGGATAATTGGGGTTGTGAAACAATATAGAAAAACAGGAGGAATTACTGAAGGAAGGTTTTTACATTTATCATATGGTTTCAACATAAGTATGGATAAAACATTTCAAAGTTAAATGCATTCAACATATATGGGAAGATTAACTCAAAAACTAGCCATTTTTAAATTTCCACTCTACTGCTCTTACTTTCTAAATTCTTTTTATGGGGGGGGAGGGGCAGAAAGAGAAAATCTCAATCAGGCTCCACACGCAGCACAGAGCCCAACACGGGGCTCAATCCCATGACCCCAAGATCACGACCTGAGCCCAAATCAAGAGTTGGACACTTAACCGACTGAGCCATCCAGGCACCCCTACCACTCTTATATTCTAATGGGTTTACATTATTTGAAACTATCTCAGCTTCCTATTTACACTATAAACACTGTTAGTGGTAATTAATATGCTTTACTTATTTTAAATGAACATTTAATCACATAACTCACACATAAATCCATTCTTCCTGAACACAAACAAACAAAAGACTATTACAGAAAAAGCAAAAGTCTCCAATCCTGCCTTCTTATACTCTTCAGACCACTACATACATTTGGTATGTATTCTTTCAGATGTTTAAAAATACATTCATACATATATGTACCCATAGAAAAATGTTTCATGTTATTTATTCCCCTAAGCAAGAAGTATGCATATTGTTCTGCAATTTGCTTTCTTCGACCAATACTGTGCTTCTGAGATCGGTCCCTTTTAATAGGTATGTTCCTGCCTCTCCCCCACCCAACCATATACACACCCCTCCTACAAAATATATGCATAGTAACTATATTAAAAGAGTCAAGTAATTACTTCCATATACATTCTATAAAATAATTTCTGATTTTGAGATTTCTTTCCCATCCCCCAGTTTTCTCAAAATTTCTGTTCTGGCCCTTTAACTGCATCTGTTCCATGCTTGATCTACTTTAGCATAATGGTTTTCTGATCTCCAGTTTCTATGAAAGACTCTACTAATAACAAAACATAAGAATCTATACAACTTATCAGTCCTGAGTAAAAACCGAAGAGCCAATAAGTCCGAAAGTTCAACATGTAGTGATTTCAAGCACAGAATCTGCTTAAGAGTACCATAAAGAATAGACAGGACATGTAACAACAAATACTAGATGGGGGCAACAAACAATTAGAGGAGTAGTAACATAAAATTTCTATGTATCACAAAACAGAAGTCTAGGAATTTATAGTTCTAAACCAATTATTGTCATTATTTGTCAGAATCTATCAAAAACTGAGGTTCCTAGATCAAATTGAACTTTACTATAGTACTGAGCAGCTTGACATACATTTGCCCTAAGATTAAAACCTTTCCCAAATAAAGGAAAACCTGTCACTCACATGACAGAAAGGGGAAAAAATAACTTTTCAAATGAAGATTTTCATCCCATCTTCAGTATGTATCAAGTTCTTCAGTCTGTGGTCAATTTTAACCATTCCAAATGAGACTATTACATTTGTAGCCTTCTGGAAAACATGATCGTAGATTCTCCTTGTCACTCAACAGCAAGCAGATAATGCTCCTTATATTTAACCTAAAGTCCTTACAAAGTTGAAACCTTTCTCCCTTCTCTATTCTCAGAAGAGAAATAACTGATCAGGACCTGCTGCAAATTTTAATATTCTTTAAGATTATTGTTCAACCCAGTCTTCCATACAAAAAATTCTCAAGAACCCTCAATACAGCCTGGGGTACAATTAGGGTATACAAAGAAATTACGACTTCCTCATCTTTTCCTTCTTGAGGTTGACTAATTCCAGTTACTTTAACCTTTTTTTTTTTTCTAATCAGATTATTTTTTTTTCTTGCTGTTAAAAGCAAACCAAACTAACTAAGGTTCTTAAGGAGTTTAAAAAAAAAAAAAAAGCAAGATGATAGTTTCATTCAACAATCAGATGAGAACGACAAATGGCAATTTTCACCTAGCCTCTTCCAGCTCCTGGCTATCCCCAATCTTCCTACACAGCTCTTCTCACTGGTTTGCCACCCAGACCAGGTAAGAAGCCCAGTTCACCAGACACCAAGAAACATGGTTTTTGGAATCACCTTATTCACTTGAAATAACTTATATATCAAGGCCAAATCTAGCTGGATGAAGGGTAAAGAGGTGAACTGGACAAAAAGTACAAATGTCCATTGCTACCATTTCTGACTATGGTAAAGACTTCAGAGCTAAGTAATATGCACTTAAAAAAGGAGCAGGAGTAGTTTAGCAGTGTGTTAGGTAAAAGGCAGAAAGCCAGACCTAGGAAGGATATAGAAAGGGAGAAAAATAAATACAACGCTCAAAAGAGCAGGCTTCAAGAAACTACAAAAATTAGAGTTGCCCCCTTCCTTGATTACTGGGCATATGGGACTAACTGGCGTTGCCCCAAATCACTAGGTGGTTAGCAAGCAGAATATCAACCCAAGCAGCCTATTAGGCATTGGTTTATTAGGTATGATAATGCAGGGAGAGGCTTAACCTTTGCAACCAAAACCTACCTTAGAATATTAGGCAAAAATACATGTAGCCCTTCATATTGTTATCTTTCTACTGATCATAAATGTCAAAATCCTTCCATAAAACTGACCAATTCTAAGTATAGTTGTGACTCTCCTTCCCCACCCCAATATTTTTGCTCCAAATAATTAGCATTAACTCAGTATATTGTTATAACTTTTTACATGTCTACCATCATCAATAAATTGCAAATTCTATGGGAGCAGAGATGTGTCTTACTCGTATTCCCATCACCTAGCAGAGGGCCTAGCACATCATAGGCTTTCAGTAAATGCTTTTTTTACACTTTAATCATCCTTCAGATGGTTTCATATGACATGATTTTCACTTAAAACTGATGAAGAACTGCATACCTATTAGAATGACTAAAAAGCAAACAAAGAAATCCCTGACAATTCCAAATGTTGATGAGGACACAGAACAACTAGAACTCTCATAAATTACTGGTGGGAATGCAAAATGGTACAGTAACTTTGGAAAAACAACTTGGGAGCTACTTAAAAAGTTAAACATACCCTAAACCGTATAACCGAGCAACCCTAAGTATTTACCCAAGATAAATAAAAACATACGTCCATACAAAAACCGGTAAACAAATATTTATAACAACTTTATTCATAATTTCCCCAAAGTGGAAACTACCCAAATGCCCATCAACTGGTAAATGGATAAACAAATTGTGTACATTCACATAATGGAATATTATTCAGCAATTAAAAAAATGAAGTACTGATATGTGCTATAACATGGATAAGCTTTGAAAACACTATGAGAAGCCAGTCACAAACGATCACATGTTGTATAATTCCAATTACATGAAATACGCACAATAGGTAAATTAGCCAAAGAGACAGAAAGTAGACTGCTTATTGCCTCGGCTGGGGTAGTCAAGAGGGTAACTGAAATTAACTGCTGGTGGTTAAGGTGTTTCTTTTTTGAGGTGACAAAAATGTTTTAGAATTAGATGGTGATTATTGACACACAATTTTGTATATATACTAAAAACCACAGCATTTAAATAAAATTTTAAAAGGTGAATGAACTTTATGGTATGTTAATTATATCTTAAGAAAGGTATTATTTTTTTAAAGTTTTTCTAATGTTTTAACAGGAACTATGATACTACCTGCAAATTGTCTATTTTAGGTATAGGACATAAGATCTAGTAACTTTCTTCAGCTATGACTGAAGGAAGGCAAAGTCTTGACTGTAGCTGTTCCATTCAAGAGCCACAACAGGACTCAGGTAATAAAATCTAAATCAGACAGTAGTAAAGCTCAAGAGGCAAACCTACTGCCAGTCAAATAACTAATGCCATCCCTTGTCACAATGTGTCATTTACATTTCTAAGGACGTCTTTAATACTCCTGCAGAGACCTACCAGCAGTTATTAACCATATTGCCCACAAACAGCATGTTCTCTCTCCCATTGTTTCTAAGGAGTTTTTTTTTTTTTTATTCCAGAGATTCCAATCTTAGAGTGATGTGCTGTGTCCTTCAGAGACCCAGCTTATCCCATACTTGTAACCAAGGCACATTTTAAAAAGGATATGCTCCAGCTTCTATCTAGAACTATTACTAGACCACAAAGGACACCTATATCCATAAACACCAAAGTCAGCCCTGCCCCTGTTCATTTCAATTGTTGTTTGGCTTAAATGGATAAATGAGGAGTTACACAGCAGAATTCGCAGATTCACCAGAATCTGACAGGGGCCGCGACGTGAACGCTTCTGCTGTGGCCCCCTGTTACCCTCTATGATCCTTGTATTTAAAAACTGAGCAGCAAAACACAGCTACTTTTACGCAAATAGTCCTGGGGCACCTGGGTGGCTCAGTTGCTTAAGTGTCTTACTTTAATTTTGGTTCATGAGCTCAGGGTCATGAAATCAAGCCCTGTATTGGGCTCCACATTGGGCATGGAGCCTGCTTAAGATTATCTCTCCCTCTCCCTCTCCCCTTCCCTCTTCTTCCCTGAAAGAAAGAAAGAAAGAAAGAAAGAAAGGGAAAGAAAGACTGCCCTATGACAATGAAAGCAATAAAGCAAAACTGTGCCAACATGATCTAGCTACAAAGTATCCTTTCTTTTTTTCTTTTCAGCTTTTTATTTAAGTTCTAGTGAGTTGGGCAACCCTCTTGGGTCCCCTCCCTCTTCGGGAGCATTGTACTCTATCACTCAATAAACTTCACTATTGGTCAAAAAAAATTCAAGTTAGTTAACATACAGTGCAATATTGGTTTCAGGAGTAGAATTCAGTGGTTCATCACTTACATACAACACTTACTGCTCATCATAACAAGTGCCCTCCTTAATACCCATTATCCATCTAGCCCATCCCCCACCCACCTCCCTCCATCAACTCTCAGTTTGTTCTCAATTGTTAAAAAGTCTCTTATGGTTTGGGGCACCTAGGTGGCTTAGTTGGTTAAGCACCCAACTCTTGACCTCAGCTCAGGTCTTGATCTCAGGGTCATGAGTTCAAGCCCCACATTGGGCTCCACACTGGGCATAAAGCCTACTCAAAAAAAAAAGTCTCTTATGGTTTGTTTCCTTCTTTTTTTCTCCTCCCATATGTTCATCTGTTTTGTGTCTTAAATTCCACACGAGTGAAATCATATGGTATTTGTCTTTCTCTGACTGACTTATTTCACTTAGCATAATTATACTCTGGCTCCATCCATGTTGTTGCAAATGGCAAGATTTCATTCTTTTTGATGGCTGAATAATATTCCATTGTAATATTCCAACACACAAACACACACACACACACATCTTCTTTATCTATTCATCAGTCAACGGATATTTGAGCTCTTTCATAGTTTGCCTATTGTTGATAATGCTGCTATAAACATTGGAGTGCATGTACCCCTTCAAATCTGTATATTTGTATCCTTTGGGTAAATACCTAGTAGTGCAATTGCTGGATTATAGGGAAGTTCTACTTTTAACGGTATGGAGGAAGCTCCATACTGTTTTCCACAGTGGCTGCACCAGTTTGCATTCTCACCAACAGTGCGAGAGGGTTTCCCTTCCTCCACATCCTCAACAACAGCTGTTGTTTCTTGTGTTGTTGATTTTAGCTATTCTGACAGGTGTGAGGTGTTATCTCATCGTGATTTTGATTTGTATTTCCTTGATGATGAGTGATGTTGAGCATCTTTTCATGTGTCTGTTATAGCAGCTCTAGCAGCTAAGGTTCTTCCTCCTTTCAGAAACTAAGGTGATGCTATGCCCAGTGTACACACAGATTAAGAGCTATGGGCTATAGTTCTTCACTGTCACTCCCTGGCCACCAGTGAAGAGGTCACCAATGTACACAAGTGTTTATTTTTAAGCAGGGTGCCTGGTAAGTACCAAAAAATTTGACTCCAAGTTGACGGACTGGGAACAGAAGAAGAGAAGCACATCAGTTTTTCTCAGTTTTTGAACCCTTCTCTTCTAATGGAAGGAGAAAGGAAAACAAACAAAAAGCCCACATCTCAAGTTTATTATAATTCTGATTCCAGATGAGACCAGTAATAAAAATAGATTAAGTAACAAAACAAATATAATAGGATAGTTTGGTCAAAGCGCAAACCGTCTTAACCATTTTTAAAGCTTTATGACTTCTGAATTTGAGCAGGGCTTACTCCCTAGCCCCCTTTATGCCCAGCCCATCTCTGATATAAGATAATGCAGGTTTATAAAAACATCAATCTGCCTCCATCAATCTGCCTCTGGGGAGAGAGAAATGGATGTGTATAACTTGTAAAATTTATTGTCATAGTTACCATATAATGATTAATACATGCCAGAACCTGTGCTGAGAACTTTACTTAGATTACTTTATTTAATCTTTACATCTTTAATCTTTACAACTGTGCTATAAGGTATTACACTCTCTATTTTACAGATGAGGAAACTAAATATTAAATTAGTTTTTAATATAGATCAGGTGCCCTTGAAGAAGGCTATCTACACACAAATTATTTGTTATGTAAGCATTCCAGGAAGAAAAGAACACTTATAAACCCTTATCCTAATCTTCAATTTAATTATTACCACACTTAAGATGAACATATTAAAGGTGCACGTGGGTGGCTCAGTTGGTTAAGCATTCAGCACTTGGTTTCAGCTCAGGTCACAATCTCACGGGTCATGGGATCCAGCCCCTATTGGGCTCCATGCTCAGTGGGGAGTCTGCTTTAGGATTCTCTCCCTCTGCCCCTCCCCGACTTGCACACACTCATGCACGTGCGCTCTCTCTCTACAGGATAAATAAATGGATCTTGAGGGAAGAAAAAAGAAGTATATCAACCATTCCAATAAAAAAAAGATGAACATATTAAAGCATCTAAAATGCAAAGCATCTACATTTATTAAAATATTTGGTATGTGGAAGGTTAAAAAAATTTACTTTAAAATAAAGCCTGTATAATTCTAGTAATGCTATCTTAAGGTACTTCAGAGATCATAACGTAAAATGCAATAATTTAGATTAAGGGAAATTCAGTCAGAATTTCCAAAATGTCCACATCACCGAATATTTTTTAGAAGAAGCTTTCTTGGGGTGCCTGGCTGGCTCAGTTGGTAAAGTATGTGACTCTTGATCTTGGGGTTGTGAGTTCAAGCCCCACACTGGGTGGAGATTACTTAAAAAATAAAATCTTAGAAAAAAAAGAACAGCTTTAAAGATTTATTTATTTGGGGGGGGAAGAGAGAGAGAGCACGTGCACACACGGGTGGGGGGAGGAGCAGAGGGAGAGGGAGAAGCAGACCCCTCACTGAGTAGGGAGCCCAAGGCAGGGGTTGATCCCAGAACCCAGAGGTAATGACCTGAGCCGAAGGCAGATGCTTAACCAACTGAGCCATTCAGGTACCCCGAAGAACAGCTTTATTACTTTCAAATGTTAGTGCTAACAAAATTTTGCCGTGGGTGCTGAGGGCTGTTTTACTCTTTCTTCATTTATTCCACTTAGATTTATTGGGAATTTTAATATGCCGGGCATTAAAGATTAAAAAGTTAAGTGAGGCATAGTCTCCATCCACAGAAGCCAGCTGTCGAGTTTACAGATAATTACTATATAATGAGGTAAATGCAATGACAGAGCTATGTGCTTGGAATTATGGGAGCAAGAATGATGGAGAGATCAAAAAGGCTTCCAGAAAAGGAAGGCCAGAGGCACAGTGACTTGCACAGACATCTGGGCCCAACTTCCTCAAGAAATTTGGAAGGACCCAAGAAGTGATTCTCCAAAGGATATATAGGCTAGATGTAGGTGACAAGCAGATAACACTTTTTTGTGAATACATTAACATTAAGGATGTAATTTAGCAAATCCTTTCTACAGGACAGTATCAGGTTAACTTATATGTAAATAAGCACAATTTCAGAATAATATTCTACCACAAAAGAGCCCAACTTTATTTTAAAGACTTTTGTGTGTATGTGAGGCCTTAAATCTTTTTCCTGGTATTCAACTTAGGGGATCTAGAAGGGAATATTACCATTATCTATTGAGCTAGATCTGCAAACATTCACTCTCCAGCATACTAAGCTATAAATAATCTAATTTCTTCCTATTACCTTTTATTTATAGAGTACTTTACACCACATAAAGCATTTTCACACACACCCTTGCTCATATGAATCTCATTAAGGTGTTCTTTTGAGCCTTATTTAGCATGCCCTATCCCACTCTGACATATCTCAGAATCTTCCTCCTATTAAACCAACAACAGGGCTATCAAAAACTCTTGGAATTAAATAATAGCAGAACTGATCAATACTGGCTATGTGCCTGGTGCTGTTTTAAGCACTTTACATGTTTTATCTCATTTCCTCCTCACAAAAGTCTATGGAAGTAAATACTATTATCATCCCATTTTACAAATGAGAAAACTGAGGCACAAAGATATCACACAGAAAGTATGTGAGACAGGAGTCAAACCCAGGCAATTCAGAACCATAAAACCATTGTGCTCTTCTGCCTCTAGGTTGAGAATCATTTTCAGTTAATAATTCTTGTTTCTGTTATTGCCTAACCTTTATTTTTCCATTCATCCTGGTGTGGGGGGGGAGGGGAATAGAGTATGAAAGAGAAATGTACCTCCTTATATATTGCTTATTCATTAAGCTGAATTCCAGACCTATTAAAAACTGAAAAAAAACTTAATGTTTTACTTAAATTTATCTGTCAAACTCTATTTTAGGGAAATAATTCAGTGAAAAACACGAAGTAATAATTTGCTTCTGAAAAGTAATTAAAGGGGCGTCTGGGTGGCTCAGTCAGTTAAGTGTTGGACTTTTGATTTCAGCTCAGGTCATGATCTCATGATCGTGGGATGGAGCCCAGTGGCGGCCTCGTGCTCAGCTCAGATTCTGCTTAAGATTCTTTCCCCTTCTCCTTCTGCCTCTCCTCCACATACTCTCTCTCTCAAATAAATAAATCTTTAAAAAAAAAGGGGGAAAGTAATTGAAGTAGGATCTCCTTTTAAGGTATAGCTATTTGGAGGTTCTTAAACTGATTCAATTTACAAAATTAATTTTAATCCCAAAATGTTGTGGAAACATTTACTGCCTAAAAAGTGAGATACCAATGTAAAAAAAAATTTTTTTTAAGATTTTATTTATTTATTTGACAGAGAGAGAGAGAGCACAAGCAGGGAGAGAGGAAGGCAGAAAGAGATGGAGAAGCCGGCCTCACGGCAAGCAGGGAACCTGACACAGGGTTCGATCCCAGGACCTCAGGGATCATGACCTGAGCTGAAGGCAGACGCTTAACCAAATGAGCCACCCGGACACCCTCCAATGTAAAAAATTTTTATATATAAACATAAATACATGTTTATGTATAAATACACACACATTACTCTTTGCACAGACTCTATCATCGCTGGAATATATTATGCCTTCTGGAGGAAAAAACAAGCAAGCTGATTGGCAGTGTTATGATTACCCTCATTCAATGAAACTATAGGGTATATACAACATTCTAAAGATTTATTTATTTATTTATTTGAGAGAGAGAGCGAGAGAGCACGTGTATATGCACATGGGGGGAAGGGGCAGAGGGAGAGAGAGAATCTCAAGCAGATCCCTGCTGAGCCTGATGCAGGGCTCGGTCTCATGACCCTGAGATCATGACCTGAGTCGAAACCAAGAGTCCAATGCTTAACCGACTGAGCCACCCAGCCACAACCCCCCCCTTTTTAAGATTTATTTATTACTTTGGGGGGAGTATATACAATATTCCAAAAGCAAAGATTAAAAAGGAATTTCAAGGAAAGTAAATTTGAGGAAGGAAAAAGGAGAGAAAAGCTATGAAAATATAAAAAAGAAAAAGCAGACAGAACTCACTATTTGCACAACTGTACACACGAGATAATCAGTCTCTTCACTGGGATGACCAGTGATAGCCAGAATTATAATGCTTTGTTGCTCTGTAGTTAGGTAAAAGTAAAGATAGTAAATCACAGCACAGGCACTCAAATTTCAGTAGACTTGGACAAGTTACTCAATCTCCCTGTGAATCAGTTTCCTCATATGTGAATAACAATAACGATAAAAATGTGGATAACAATAATACCTACCTCATATGGATGTTATGACAACAATATTTGTAAAGCACTTAGTACACTATGTAGTATAAAGCAAACACCAAATAAATGTTAAAATAAGCAAATGAATACTATCTTCTCTATCGTGCAGGAAGGTAAGGTGGTTATATAGCATGGTATGGAAGTCCAGAATGAACCTCAATTCTGTTTTCATGAAATAATGATGAACCAACATAAAAGTCAGGCATGATTTACGGGCTTAAAACTATGGAACTGTGAAAAAAGCAAGTGGCAAATAAATTACATTCAACTACACACACTCAGTGGAACTGATTATACAGAAGGCATAAGAAAAATCTGCAGTGATTATCTTGAAATAATTGAAGATAGGGAAGTTGTGAAGACCAAAGAAAGGAACAAAAATATTATACACACATACACACTTTAAGGAGTGATATCTAAATTATTGAGCAATCTGTAGCCACTTAGAAAAACTGTAGGTATGAACAAAGCTTCAGTGGATATACAGTGCTTTTTAAGACACGTTTCACTTGAAAAATTTTATGATTTTGTCGACAACTCATCTATCCTATATAAAAACAATTTCATTTAAAATGTAAGCATAAAAGCTCAAAGATAGTAAACTAGGGATACCTTCAGTGATAAACAATGAGAACACACTTAAAATGTTTTTCTCAACTGCAAAGAAAGCACTACATAAAATTAATAGAAACAGTGGCGGTACATTATATTTATTTGCCCATTTCTGGGCAATATTTGTTGTTTCAAAAACTCAACAGCTTTAGAAAATATGATGAAACATTCTATCTACTAGAAGCAAAGGCTTAATCTAGTAGTCTATCAAGTATACAAGAAAACTCTTATATTCTCCTTATAAATTACATATTGTATCTAACATGTTTTATTAATAATGGCATGCTAATGGAAGACCACAGATCTATGCATAAAAGTGCAAAATGAAACAGAAACCACAAATTATAAAACTATACTATGATTTCCAATATAGATAAACTGCCAAATCATGACATGGAACATACACTATCTAAGATCAAACTGTTTTAATATCAGCTCATTCAGACCCATTTGTTCTAAAATATCTTCACTGTCCAATATAGTAGCTACTACCTACATGTGGCTATTGAGTAATTGAAATATTGCTAGAACAAATTGAGATGTATTATAAGTATCAAATACACCCTGGATTTCAAAGACTTAGTATGAAAAAAATAAAGTAAAATACCTAATTAATAATTTTTATATTGATCACATGTTGAAATGACGTTCTGGATATAGCAGGTTAAACACAATATATTATTAAAATTAATTTTACCTATTTCTTTTTTCTTTGTCAATGTGCTATTAGAAAATTCAAAATTATCATATGTGCCTTGCTGTCTATTTCTATTGGGCTACAGACAAGCTTAACAGAAACTGAGCTTGAATTTTTATATTCCAAAGTTAAGACCACTGACTATCCCACCAACTAGACCAGTTTACAAATTTAACCAATAATCCCTGCCCAAATATCATTTATTAATTTCTGCCCTAAAAGCACCCAATTACTAACCTTGGCCCCCAAAACTTCATTTAAGTACCTTAATTCTCCCCTCCCCCTCTTCTAAGACACTCTTGAGCCAATGTCAAGGTAGTGCTTGTTCAGCATGTTTAGGAAAACCAGCTTCGTATGATCAACAGGTTTCCCGGTAGTCTTTGCACAGGGCTTTGCCAAAGTTAACGACTATGCCTTGTAAATGCAGTAAGTTGTGTTGAGGATGCATAATGAACAAGAACAGTTAGAAAAAAGTAATTACAGTTGACCCTTAACAGCACAGGTTTGAACTGCGTGGGTCCACTTATATGTGAATTTTTTCCAATAAATACAGTACGGTACTGGAAATGTGTTTTCCTTATGGTTTTTTTAAAATTTATTTATTTATTTATTTATTTGAGAGAGAGAAAATGAGTCAGGGGAGGGGCAGAGGGAGAGAATCTTCAAGCAAACTCCCCACTGAGTGCAGAATCCAATGTGGGGCTTGATCCCACGACCATGAGATGATGACCTGAGCTGAAACCAAAATTGGACATCTAACCAACTGAGCCACCCAGGCGCCCTCCCTTATGATTTTCTTAATAACATTTTCTTTTCTCTAGTTTACTTTATTGTAAGAATATAGTATATAAAACATTTCACATGGAAAACATGTGTTAATCAATTGTTTGTATAATCAGTAAAGCTTCTAGTCAACAGGAGGCTATTAGTTAAGTTTTCAGGGAATCCAAAGTTATATGTGGGTTTTTGGATGTGCAGGGGGTCGGTGACCCTAACCCCTGTATTGTTCAAAGGTCAAATGCATGTATAAGTTGTCCTAAGTGATTTAAATTACTTAATGAAAATCCATACTTGTAGCAATACACCTTATTTTGGAAGAACGAAAGAACAAATCACGTGGGCCCTAAGGTTCCTGTTATGCCAGAGCAGAAGACCGTAACATTTAAGTTAGAAACAGGCATATCAGTTTCACTGAGGTTTCTGAGTCTTATAAATAGGCTAGAATCATGATTTAAATTTTTAGACATTATAGAACTCTTACTATTTTCATGATTTGGTACCCAACTCTTGGTACCAGAACAGAAGTGGGTAGGGTTTTAGGGGAGACACAAAGCAAATGTGGCCATCTCTACTACTTTTCTTTTAGTCTCAGGACTCAGTGGAACACCATCTTAAAGCCCAACAGCCAGGATATACCCCCTAGTCTAGAGCTGATTATAATGTGGCAAGTTAGCTGAAGTCCACCAAGTCTCCCCAGTAGAGTGAATTACACCCTGCCATTTAGATTCCAATCAATGGCCACATTTAAACTCTAGAATTATAACTACTTAAGTAGGCCATATTTATGAAAGTTAAACTTATCCCCAAATCACAAAACAGAAAACCCTATATATGACTCAGTTTTCAACTTTTCATCATTGAACACATATTAATCTCAAGTAACACATATTTTGCTTACCCCAAATAGTCATCCATCCCACCCAAACTTGTTTTAAATATTTACTTTCAACTTTTTCAGTGTTCTCTACATCAGTAAATTCAAAGATTTTTTTTTTTTTTAATAAACAAACATCAGGGGCAGCTGGTGCTCAGTTGAGTATCTGACTCTTGATTTCAGATTAGGTCATGATCGCAGGGTTGTGAGATGGAGCCCCGTGTCGGGTTCCAAGCGCAGCACTGAGTCTGCTTGGGACTCTCCACCTCTCCCTCTGCCCCTTCCCCCACTTGTACTCTCTAAATAAATAAATAAATAAATAAATAAAATCTTTAAAAATTTTAAAAATAAACAAAGATATCAGATACATTCCAAATCCTATGGCAATGTAACTATAGAATATGAGAATAAAAATCTTTCCCAACTCAGAGCCATACGCCAATGACAAAACCCATTGTGGTGCCATCTAAACAGTAACACATTTACTTGATTTATCAATATGATGATCCACAACCAATTTTGCAACTTTAGCTGCTTTACTTTGATTTTAAGCATGCTAAGTCTCTCTACCATCAACGAATGCTCAAATCAAGTTCATATTAACAGAACACGAGTAAGAACGACCAATGACAAACAGTATTCCAAAAATCAGAGAAATTCTGACTTTTAAATCATTAGTATTACTTCACGATTACATGGTCTACTCAAGATGTCCCCTACTCAGTCTCTACAAGGCTGCATGTATATGTGTGTGCATACAAAAACATAAGAGAGAGATATATGGGTATGTTTTCATGTAAAAAATATTACAAGCACAGACACTGTTCTGTTCTCCAGCCTACCTGCTGGGTTCTACTCACAGTGAGTCAACATAAATTGCTGAACAGATAAGATGACCCTTTTATGAAGTCTATGGAGGAAGAGCAGAAGTTCTTATAAGGAACACTATATACAGTTCTATATATATATAACATAAAAAGATGCTCTCATTCACTCCCAGGGCCTGACCTTGTATTGGTTCTACTTTCCCACTTTGAATTGCATGCCTGCTGTTCATTCTCATTTGAATAGCCCCTCAGTGCTGTAACACTCAACCTAATATGGCGACAGATATTCAAGAAGTGGAAATACCCTTATCCATAGTTTAAGAATGAGAATAAGCAACAGCACTTTTGACTTCTTTAACTTCAAATGATAAAATTCAGAAAGCAGCAGTTTGGTGCTCTGGAAGTACCAAAAAAAGAAAGGGGGGCAGGGAGACAAACCATCGTCTTTTCTTCTTCCTAAACCTTTTAATGGATAGGGACCTCTACGAAGAATGCTGTGAGCAACACAGTGTCACCAAGTTTTAGCTGGGGCAAAACCATGTAACGAAATAGAAAGATTAAAAAAAAAAAAAAAAGCCTAAAAGTAGATACGTTTTAAGCATAACAGCTTGTTCTCCTTCATATCCTCTACTCCATCAGCACTTGTGACATATTTTCCTTTGAAAGGTTTCTCACAGTTTTACCTTCCTAGACATGTGCTAAACCCAAGACAACTATCCATGATATGCCTTCTCACCATCTTCCCTGACCCCAAGCTGTACTGTGGCAGGCACACACATTTCTCCAATCCACCTGCCTGGTCTTTCTAAACATATGTTTTTATTGTCCCACTGCTGTGATCTTAGTCCTTCAGGGTTCCCATTGTCTGCAGTAGAATCCACATCCCTAAACCAGATACTGAAGACTGTCACTGTCATGATAAGCATCATCAGTATTAGTCTAATTCTGGACTCCATTTTGTATCCCTACTCCTAATTTACTTTTATCTCATCTCTCTCACCTACTTCTAATCTATGTTCTCTTGCAGTGTAGTATGTACAAACACATCTTAAATGCTTTTTTAAATCAAGTAGAATCTAGTAAATAAAAATGCATTGGTTTTTTTTTAATCCTAAAAAAATTCAATCCATCCTTATCTCCCAGTAAGATCTAAAAGTCCCCCACTCTAGTCAGGAAGCTCTGCTCAATAACCCCACTTATTGCTCATTTTTCTTTCCTTATTTTGGATTCCCATTCTCTGTAGCCAAATCCTATCTATCCTACAAAGCAGAGCTACAAGGACCATCTCTATCACTTTTTTTTTTTTTTTTTTTTTAGCCATCCTAGGCCAAATTCTTGCCCCTCCTTGGCTGTTCATGACAACTAACACATCGCACCATCTGCTACTTGCTTTCACATAATACTCTATTGCATGTATGTTAGTTCCTAAGGACAGGATTCAGATAATTTGTGTCATACACAATACCTACACCAGTCCAAGAACACAGTATGTAACTTGTAAACACTGAAATCAAACTCCAGTTAACAACACTGCCATATATAATGCATGTGAATTTCTCTGGATTTAAAAGAAAGAGAAAATATGCAAAAGAATATATAAGAATTTTGCATAGCATTATGGTTTATATAGCTATCTCTATGGAACATAAATCTATAGAACATTTCTTTTCTACATAGGTTGTCTTTTTACAATAACTGAGTACTGTAAGAAGTCATCAGACTAGACCATTAATAATATACACAATGCAAATTATACTGAACACATGGTCTTTGATGGTTTAGAACAAACACGAAGTGTCTTAGAGGCATCATAAATATTATGATCATGCCACAGGAGATTAAAAGATTGGGTTTTGAACTTGCTTATAATATTCCCTAGAAGAAACTTCTTAATATAAATCCCTGGTGTCAGCGTACTTGCCTATGGCTTGCTTGCATAAAACTAGAATATCAAATGAGTAATTGCTTAACTTCCTGGACAGTATAAAATGGCTGCCTTTTTGAATATTTAATTATTGTAACAAAAGCTGAAGCATCCTTTTACCTAGCTTTGTCCTCTTCATTGAAATCTTCTTCGTGTCTTTCAATGTCCTCTGACGTCTCAGCATTCAATACATTCTCTATTATTTATGTCCCTCTGAAAGAATATGTCACTCCAACTCCCTTGTCTGCTTCAACCCTCCATTTGTCCCTCAGTGTGAAGCAATATATTCACTATCAAAAGATTTTTCTTCCTTTCCTCCTCGCTCAGGCCTTACATTTTTGATATTAAGCTATAATTTTCCTTAAGTCTCTGTGTTTCACATTTAACAGAATCTAGGCCTAAATTAGAATATCAAATATCCCCATTGTATTTTAAAATGAAAATCATGTGTTATACTTGCATGATTCACCAACTTTAATTCTGCTCAATAACTTTAAAATAGCTACAAAGGAATAACATTTCTTGTGCTAGATCACACCAGTTGATAGGTCAATTAGGATCATCTATACTGGCAAATAAGTAGAAAGTATGCAGTAAGCTCTAAAATGTTAACTAAAAAATTCTGCTACCTTCAGATGAGCTCATATCTTTGGAATGTTAAGGAATTCAAGGTCAAAATATGATAAAATCAATCTCCCTACCCAGTCTTAAATCTTCTAAAATGCTAAATTCATAAGGCCTTTGAAAGGGGGAGTTTAAAATTTTCCATTCATCAAAGTTTTACTGTTCAATAGCCTGAAGCATTAACGCAATTCATCTGTTTTTATTCTACTTAAAATCAATACAAAGTTTAATCTGACAAACATTGCAAAATAATGTTTCATCAGCATTATAAAATGGTTCAAAGTATTTAGATTGTGTTTTTGCAGCTTAAAGACCAACTATTTTTAACCAGATTTGACTATTTTGATGCTGTCATTACAAAGATTTAAATAATAAAGTCTTTTTCTTTCTCCAGATAATTTTTGCCCTTTGAAAGAGCACGATGGCAATGAAAAGCCTGGTAAAGCTTTAACTTAAACTACCAATTAAAAAACAGCAACTACCTTCCCCAAAACAAACAAAACAGGGTCTCTTTTAAACTAGGTATATGCAAAACATGATGCTGGAAAATACTGAGAACTGACAAACGTTTGGTCAATTGTTCTTACTAGGACTTGATATCACACATCTTAACCTGTATTCCAAAATGCTCTGCTGTTAAAATGCTCTTTACCAACAGAAATCAGGAAATAGATGATGGATAGGTTTCCACACTAGCTTTTAAGTAGCTAACTGGTTACAAAGCTAAACAAACAAACAGACAAAAACCTGGATCAGCAGCCAACGTTGTCTCCATGTGAAACCCCAAGGTCTAATGCACTTCTCTTCAGTGAGTTGTAGATCTATCACAGAGATCTAGGCCAACGGCCCCTACAGCACAAACCCCCAACTTCTACCCCCCTCCCCAAGTTCTACTCTCTCTTCGTTAAGTTACAGTAATAGGAGTAGGCCTTCTAAGGTCATAGCAACAATAAAGAAGTGAATGGGAGAGTGCAAATGTTCCCCTGAGGAGAGATCATTTGTGTATTAGCAATTTCTGAAAGTCAGTATTTCTAAGCTGTACTTCCTAAACCAAAATGAAACAACATCCCTTTCTTGAGTTAAAACTTGCTGGCCCATTTATTTATTAAAATACATAAGCATCTACTATAGTTGAAACTTTGCTTAATTGACTTTCCAGGTTAACCCATGACTTACATCTTCCATATATAAAATACCGATAGTATACTCAACACCTGTTATGGGGATTAACCCATAAACTTCTGTCCTATCAGATAAGCTGAAAGCTTACCTAGAGGTAGTGGGTTTGCCCCCAAGCCTTTTTAATGCCTGTGTCACTGTAATTATGTGATTTAATTTAATATATGTAAACCAATGAAACAAATGCCAAAAATTACTTGTATGATGAAAAGTATTTTTGAATGCTCTACAGAAAGCTTGATAAAAAAGGAGTTGGGACCTTTTTATTTAGAAAGCTTTCAAATTAGAGTTAGGCAGAATTTCTCTGAAAATATGAAGAGGGAGAAAAATTTTATGAGACATCTAAGTTTTTCAAATATTTTAAAGGTTTATTGGGTGTGATGCAGCAGTGCTTTTAATCCAGGATTCTTAACCATTTTTGAGTTATGGGCCCCTTTGGAAATTTAATGAATGGTACATTCCACCCTTTTCCCTAGAATTACAAATGAATAAACAACATACAATTCTGGTGGTTCCTACACCCTGGCCCCATATCCTTTCCCCTCCACCCTCCAAGCTTCCCCAAAGCACATCCCCTTGTGGCTCAATGGATCCTAAGCTTCTAAAGATTTTACCATGTTTATGCCCACTAAAAAACTAAGCACATCTTAGTGTAGCCAACTAAATTCCATAAGGTCTAATCTCGACTTTGTTAAGACCTCAATGGTATTTCAAATTGGCTAATAATATCCACTACCTCTCAAGTGAGTTTATTCAACTTAAAAATAACAGATTCCAGGTTTCATTTCTCTTCTTGCCTGTGATCCTCCCATATGATTGATTGGTTAGCAATTCCTTGTAGTTCTTTGCAATGCCAGGCTGTAACTCATAAACAAGATGACTAATCAGCTAGCATACACTCTAATTCTCAGGGTACAAAAAAATAAAATAAAATCAGGCTAGAATCAGAAAAAGCTCTTGACTTAGAATGGTAGTTATTTCTTCTCTCAGATTTAGTGTTCTAATAAGTAGTCCACAAAGTAATCTATCTTAATAAGGTTTTCCTTCCCACACATTGAGAGTCACACAAAAGCATGGGAGGATAAGAGATGTCAAATCACTTGTTCAAATATTCCCAACACATAGCCTTCCCTTCTGAAGTTCCTCCACTATAAACCCACCTGGCTTATGAGTCATGAAAATTCTAATCTGCCACTATTGAGCATTTTCACCTCTAGATCATTTTCCCCAGCTGCCTAAACCAAAGCCTAGGAGTCATTCTAAACTCCTCCTTCTCCCCTTTTCCCCACATCCAAGCAATTATCAGTCCTTCTAGTCAGCCTCCTAATTTATTTCTCAAGTCTGTCTTTTCCTCTCAATAGCTTTAGGTCCTTACATATTAACTGGCCTCCCTGCCTATGTTTGTCCCTGACAATCTATATCCCAGAATAATCTTTCTGAAACAAAGATGTGATCACTTCACTCACCAATTTAAAAGCCTTAAAATGGCTATCTTTCTCAGTTTAAAAATCCTTCAATGTCCCCATTGGACAAAGCTGAAGGCAAAGAATGCTGGAATGTCCTTGTGCTCTGGCCCCTTTCTGCTTCTTCAGCCTCATTTCTCAGTTGCCTCACCCTGAATCATCTGCTCTCTCAACACACCTTGTTGTTCTTACCTGTATACCTGCTGTTCTCTCTGCTTAAAGCTAATCTTCTTTTTGCTGCAATTCCTACCCCTGCAACTCCCCCCCTGGTCTGCCTATGGAATCCTGTCCATTCAGCTCTAAATAAAGCTTTAAAATGCCCAAAGATCTTTGTGACAGTATTTAATAGTTGAAAACTGGAGGTACCTGGGTGGCACAGTTCGGTTAAGCATCTGGCTCTTGATTTCAGCTTAGGTGGTGATCTCAGGGTTGTGGGATCGAGCCCCAAGTCCAGCTCAATGCTCAGCCTGCTTGATATTCTCTCTCACTCTACCTCTGCCCCTCCTGCTTGTGTGCGCACGCCCTTGTGTGCTCTCTCAAATAAATTAAATCTTAAAAAAAAAATGGTTAAAAACTGAAAACAGGGGTGCCTGGGTGGCTCAGTTAGTTGGGCGTCTGCCTTCAGTTCAGGTCATGATCCCAGGGGCTGGGATCCAGCCCCACATTGGGCTCCCTGCTTGACAGAGAGTCTGCTTCTCCCTTTCTCTCTCTCTGCCTCTGCTCCTGCTCGTGCTCGATCTTTCTCTCTTTCAGAGAAATAAAATCTTAAAAAAACAAACAAACCTGAAAACAACCTAAATCCTCCAAATATAAAAACAATTTGTTAAATTACAATGGCTTTCCACAATGGAATATTATGCAGTAATAAAAAGTGTTTATAAATTTAATGATATGAAAAGCTAAAAAATATGGCTATAAAATTGTTTACACAGAATCATCTCAACCATATAAAGTACATTATACATTCACATAAAAAAGAGATAACTGACAGAAGTGCACCAAAACAACAGTACTTATCTCTGGTTAATAGGATTATAAGCAAATTTTTCCCTCCAGTTTTAAATGGTAAACATGTATTACTTCCAAAATCAGAAAAACTGAAAATATTTTAAACTGTAAAGGCTTACCTGGACATGTCTCAACCAACAAACACACACACATACACAAAAATGTAATCATTCCCTCCTTTGATTCAAGTACACACTCTCTTTGTTGTGTATATTTCACACTGTTATAAACCTTATTACCCTATGTTTTAATTCATGTTTGTCAGGGAGATGTCTGACAGGATTTGGTTCAGCTTTAATCCTCACTGCCTGATCTCAACTAGAGGCCAGTTAAATGTCTATAAAATGAAATTACTTTTACATTGCTAGCTACATGCAAATGACCAATAAAGGCCTAATCAATCATTTTTAAATGTAAATCATTAACACATTCAACAAATATTTACCATATGCCTAAAATAACCCAGGCTATCACAACGCCTGCAGGCACTGCAGTGAAAAGGTCCTTGCCCTTGTGGAGGCTATACTCTAGTGTGGAGAAACAAAACCAAACAAAGCAGCTCATTTCAGAGAGTGTTACAAAGACAGTGTGGGATGAGGGGAATCAGGGAAGATCTGGCTAAAGACGTGACATCAAAGGCATATTGAAAGATGGTGCATGACAAGAGGCAAGCAGGGATAGCAGAACAGAACTGGACGTGGTGTCAAAAGACCTAAGTTTCCATTCCTGCTCTGTCATCCACTAGTCAGGTAATCTTCTCTGAGTCTCAATATTTCTAAATTAGAAATGACAATCCCTAATTTACAAGAACATGTAAGGATTAAATAAGATAATTTACATGAAAAGGGTGAGGCCAGCACTTGGCATTCAGGGTTCCCTGTGGGGTTTTTTGTTTTTTGGGGTTTTTTTAGCTCTATTTGGACAAGAACATCAAAAATAATACAACACCCAAAAACTGGAGTACATGGATTATGACTGTGAGTGAATATGTCAAAAGAAACTCAACAATGTCAATCTTACCCCTTTGATCAAAGAATTCTGTAATAGATTTGTAGTAATAAAAATACTGCATATGCTATCCTTCTTAACTATTTATCTGAACTCAGGATTCTATTGATTACAATTGCTTTAAACAACAATGTGGCAAAGAGTTGAATAGTCTCCCCACAAAATCAAATGCAAACACATAAAAACAGATTCAAACAGATTCATATCCAAAAATCGTCTCTCAGCCTTTCCCCACAATCTCATAAACATTACTGATCTTCACTATTTTTAATCCCCTGCAAATCTCAGTTATATTTTTCTGATCCAAAAGAGGAAAGGAAATTTTCCACAGCAGATTGCAAAAGAGAGGGGCTGGGCACATTTACTTCTTGTCCTTTTTAATTGCTGTGTATCTGAAACCTAAGAACTAGGTCTCCTGGACTTGGAGTAGGGGGTTAAATTGTCAGATCATGAAAATGTTTCCTCTGAAGTATTTCAGTCCCTTATTAGTTCCCCAAACCCACCATATATTTAAGATAGAAAGTGTTTTGCCCTTTACCTCTCTGCTTTCCAATCGTACCTTCCTCAAATGAATGACTGATTGAATGGGCCTACTACAACCTAAACACTTAGACCAAAGAATTCTCTTCTTAATATTTCTAAGTGCTATTGTCAGAATTATTCAGACCCTCATTCTGATCAGTTCTAGTATTAATAACTTGATTTGAGACATCAGGAACAAAACAGATTACCATGACAGGATAAATTAACTCCACAAGAATGAGTTGATTAACATTGAGTAGGTAAAGGAAAATTTAACTCGTAAGATGCAAGCCAGTGTTCCCATCTACTGGCTGCCAAAATCTGTTATGTCAAAACAAGAACTCTGCTTGCTTTTTGGCATACCAAACCTGCAAACAGAGTCACAGCCCAGAAACTATCGGATGTCCATTAAATCTGGGAACACAGATAATATTTTCTATTTTTACAAATTGAAGATGTCCTTTATGACGTTACATACATTCACGCTTCCACATTCTACAGACATCTTGTACAGAAATGGTACAATGTCAAATCTGTCTCAAAAATGTTAAAAATACTATATTGTAGAAAAAACAAAACTATAGTACCTTGTGTTTAAATGTTTATTCAGTCATTTAATGAGCAGCTACTAAGTGTCAGGCTTGTGAACGTCTAGACACTGGTTCATTTGGTAGCACTGACCATTTAATTAATTGCATTGAGTTACTAAAGAGAGGGAGTTATTTTTTTTCCTCTTGTACTTGATCTTGACTTTGAAATAAGTCTGAATGCTTAAGAAATGAAGATATTTGGCTGTACAACAGTCTTACCCACACAAAATTAGTACACAATGTTTCCTTCCCTTCATGTGTATTAATTCTATGATCATCTCAAATGATATAAAGGCTGTTTGGTGCCCACTTCTGTTTCTCTCCTCTGACGTATGCCAACAAGGGTTCATATCATATATTTATTATTTTTGAGGATTATATAATAAAGCTTCTGGGGAAAGAAAAGTAGGCTTGATTCCAAGATACTAATTTAGGGTATTATTTTCATTTAGTAGTACCTTTCTATTTCAAGTTAAGTCAAAATGCAAATATTAGAATGGTTTCACATTAAGAAATTTACATGCCCAGCAACTGTAAAGAACACTAAAAGATAGGAAAACTAAATGTAACAGAACCAAAACATAACAGATCCCCCATACAAGCCATTTACAAGGAATAAGGACCAGCTGTGGAAAATTCCTTGTTAGGCTGCATACTACTGCAAACACCGCAATCTCTCCAAGAAAGCCCCTCTGAAGTGGTGGCCATATTTCCCGATTTTCAAGATCCAAACTTGTGACTCTATACTGAATTCTACCTCTGACAACCACACTGGCCTTACAGAGAGCCAGGCATCATCTTCCAGAAAGTGGTGATAAGGAGCTTCAAATTACAGCCTTTTTAGCTCCAGAACTACCAAAATCAGCATTGGTAGCAGTCTGGAAATTAAAAGTTTAAGCATTTCTCCCATAACAAATCAAATGCTCACAGAACAAGGAAAATGCTTACACTTGCATTGGTGAGTCAACCATAAGCAGAAGCAGGTAGTTACAAAAAGCAGGTAGTTAACTGCCTTTCTAGGTCAGGTAGTCACCATAATATACAAAGAGCCTTTCATTGTTCTTCCATTCCTGCTGGACACATCTTTCCAGCCCCTCTCCATCTCCAGATGCCATCAACTAGTGTTTAACTCTGAACTACTGATTATCAACAATATTTCCTCTATTAAACTCTGACTATAATTAGAGGTAGTTAGGTAGGCACCTAAGGGCCATAAGAGTACCTAATTTTCTGAACACTTTGTACGCATTCTCTCAAAAGCAAACGAAGACATGTGCTCTCTCTCCATTTTTGCAGACTGGGAAAAAGAATCATTTGATAAATGACATGACTCAATCACCAGTGACAGAGCTGTGGCTTTGACCAGTGTCTTTCTCATTCCAAGCTTCATGGGCTGTCCACTACTCTATGCTCCTTTCCATCTCTCTCCTCTGTAAAATCCACACAACTTAATCAAACTTTTCATATTGTAGAAAACAAAACCATAATCTTCTGACACTTGTGAATCAAAACACTATAAAACTCACCTGAGCAATGACAAGTTCCAAATGGACAAGCATTATACCTTATGTAGCCCTTGAAAAACAGCAAAGTAGACCAACCAATGGAGAAAGCTATTTAAGTAGAAAACTGTGTTGTCCAGAATATCTAAAAACACTACATTTCTGAGGGTGTACTTTTGTATCAACTCACTGCAAGGTCATGAAAAGTTTGAAGCTAACTACTTTTCAAAATGCAATTTTGAGGCATACAGTTTATATTATTAGATTAACGTTTCCAGTAGCATAGAAAACCTTCTAATATTTCCTAACCAGCCCATCTCTTAAATAGAATATAGATAATGTGGCTTTGTTGGCATTCACAGTTACCATGCCATAATAGGCTCTGAAAGTTTGTGGGGTTGGGTGGACCTTAAGTGGTTTTGCATTAGAGCAGTAGTTAAGAAACCAACTACAGAAGAGTCTCCAGTTTTAAATCTAGGTCATACTATCCTTGGTCAAAAGTAAGCATAAACTAGACAATTTATACTACTTCCTAAAAAGATGGTTTACAAAAAAAAAAAAAAGGAGCATAGACTCGTTGAAAATATTACTGTTTCCTCAAAATTTATTATGAATAGGTGTATTTATTTTTTAAAATAATCTATATTCCTGGGGCGCCTGGGTAGCTTAGTGGGTTAAGCGTCTGACTCTTGATTTTGGTTCAGGTCATGAGTTCAGCATCCTGACATCCAGTCCCACGTTGGGCTCTAAGATGAACATAAACCCTGCTTAAAGATTCTCTGTCTCCCTCTCCATCTCCCCTTCCCCTCCCTCTCCCACGCTCTCTCTAAAAATATATAATAATAATAATAATCTATATTTCCATTAATTCACGTAAGGAATTTGTTCCTCTGTTATAGATAACCCACTAGCAAAATTAACACTAAATTACAATTAACCAGACTTATGCCAGAAAATATGAAATCTGTATAATCACTTTAAATTTGAGGTGAAGGAAGAGGAGAGGGATAAAGGCAGAGATGCAGAAAGAAAGCAAAACATAATTTGAATTTTTTTTCCAAAAATCGATATTCAAAAATACATAAATTAGGTAAATAAATAAATAAATAAATAAATAAAATAGGGGAATATATTGACTACTGTTGCAAATAAGTGGTAGTAAACGTATGAGCACCGTATTTTTCTTCCTCCATTTCCAACAATACAGATTTTTTAAAAAGCACTATTTTCAGGGTATATCATAAGGTCAAGTACAGATTCAGCCTTGTCTCCTGCTTCTACACTACAATGTTAACTGATGTCCTAGAGTTATTATACTCAGGGTATTACAGTGGAGACTTAGCTCCAGAGGCAGACTGCCTGGGTTCATATCCCAAACCTGCCAGTTATCGGCTGTGTGATCTTAAGCAAATAAAGTAAATGTATTAACACTCAATTTCTCTATCAGTATAATGAGTGTTATAATAGTCCTAAGCCTCAAAGGAGTTCCAATGAGGAATTATAACTGAAGTGTTTAGCACAGGGCCTGGCCCATAAGTAAATTGCAGGTCACCAAATTGTTACAGTAACCAGAGGATACCTTCAGACAGAAAAAAAAGACCAAATGACACTATAAATAAACTTACAGATATTCAGAGTGCGCTGTATGAAAAATCAGTAATCCATACTACAAAATCATGCAGAACCTCTGGTCACCATTACAATAACAATAATTGTAGCCCAACGTTTATGTGGTACTTTACCATGGACCAAGCACTGTGCTAATATGCAGTTTCTCACTTGAATTCATATGAAGCAAGGAATTATTATTATTCCCATTTTACAGATGAGGGTCAACATGTATACATAATTTGCTCAAGATTACAAAGCAAGTAACTGGCATAGTTGAGATCTGAACTTAGACAATCTGCCTCCATAGCCTGCTTCTGACAGAAACTACCCACCTAAACTTGGGCAAGGAATTTCACATATTGGGATTTCAATTTCCTCCTCTAGAAAATGAATAGAGTGGTGGAACAGATATTCTTAAAAGTCCCTTCTAAACTCCTCTGGACAAAAATGCTATTTAAACCCAAATTCACTACATATAGAAAACATCTCTGCTTTGGTCCTTTTACATACCTAGGCTTCTCGGTCTTATACAAATATAGAATGATGCATATTTATAATTCCCCCAGTGGATTGTCTCACTGTTCCTGAGCCCATTAGTGGGAGATACATCACCAAGAGGCATCAGCCAGACAGAGAACCTTACTTGATAGTTCCATAACTAAGTCCCTTTGAATGGAGCCCAAAGAGAACCTGACTTAAAATGAATTCTACCTGACACCACGAGTGCTACAAGGAAGTTATGCTCACACATCAACAAAATTAGCCAAACCCCTAGGACTGGAGCTATGTCACTCTACCTCTGAGGACCTCAGTTCCCTTGTTTACAGATATGAAGTGGTAAACCTGAAGGAAGCAGCCACCCCAACTCAGCGAAACCAATCGACTTTGTTAGAATTGAGAGAAGGGGGTAAGGAAATGTATGGTTTGGAAAAGCACATCCAAATACAGTTATTGCTTTTACAATATAAACCACAGAAATAAAGCTCCAAAAAAATCTATTGTGTTGGATGGCAAAAGAAAGTGAAACAACACTGAGGGGATATGGATTTTACAAATACATATTAAGACACAGTAGAGCAGGTCACTGTTGCAAGATCCTTTTAGCTCAGAGTCTGTAAAATAGTCTCCAGGACTACTTAAAATATTTCCTCCTTTTCATAGAAAAATGATTTAAATAAATACACGAACATGTACAATTCTAAGCACAAGACTCAAGGTGTTTTGTTTTTGTTTTTTAAACATATGTGATACACTTAACACAAAGTCTTATAATATTCTAACCCCAAACTAAAACACAACCAGGTTACTTCTAATCTGGTTCTAATATTGCTTCAAAACCCTGAAGCTCCATTTTAAGTAAGGCAAAGAAGTGAGACATAAAGTCCATGTAATTTTTCCTGAGGCCAAATATATAAAGCTCAATTTTTAATAAAATCTCTCCTCCTACAAGTCTCTTGGCCATCTTTGCCTACTCAATAGCACCACCAGGGACGAAAAGACAAGAAACCAAACTCAAACCAGTCTGTCTGGCTCTCATTAGCATCGCTGGTAAATTGCTCAGAAACAATTGGCAATCCATGCACTACTTGTCAATATCAGTTTGGGGGAAATTTTATGGATTTAATCTCTCCCCAGCCCTCACTTCCAGAGACAATTAATCAAAAGCTAGCTGTATTCAGATTCAGTGCCTAGAAAAAGGTAACTGATGTCTACACCATCAGCTCTCACCCCTAAAACTCCCGCTCAGATTTTAGGTTATCTTCTAAGCCTGGGCTTGGATAGGGAGCATCAGAATAAAAAGAGGAACTGCTGGAAAAAAGAAGCGCTCTCCATCCAAATGCAGCCTCCCTGTTCTACGTTCTCATCACAAAAATAAGCACATAGAGAAATTCCAGAAATCAGATTCCTCCTTTTCTCTACCAAACTAATCCCATCTTGCAGTGTCTCTTCATTTTATCAAGACAAACTAGAATGGAAAGAAATACACTTTAATATTAAAATCATCCATTCCTAAAGGACCCCTGTGAAAATTTGTTAAGATCCTCTCTCATGAAAAACTCTCATATACACAATTTACAAGTTTCATGGACCCCCTTGAACTGTCAAGGTTAAAAATCCTTGCTGTAGCCTAGAGAATCATGTGCTTCTCAATAACCCTCTCTCCTTCTTCATGGATGGGAGCCACCCCAAACATCACATCTGAAATGTAAAGAACAACAAAATGAAGGTTCCAATTGCACCTGATGCTTTCAAAAACCTCTGTCAAATTTCGGTTCTGCCATTTTTTAGCAATGCTCAAAAGATTTGTTTCATTTCCTTGACCACCCTGACTGGGTCTATCCAAAGCCCTCCACTCTCCTTCCTTTCTTCTCTTCTTTTTTAACTGAGCCTAGAAGCTTGTACCCAATCAATCTGTAAGTGAAGGATAAATGTTTGCCTGAGAACAAAAGTCCCCAGTGAACACTCACCCTCACCACCCCTTTCCAACTCAAGATGTTCAGGACACTGCCAACCGATGTGGCTGTGGGCTGGATCAGAAAACAAGAACAGAATAAGGACACTCCATTCAACCTTTTTGTCTGGGGCACTTCCTGGGTTTTTCACTGGTATTTAACACCAAGACACAAGGCTCATTTTTCATTAAAGTTGCAAGACTTTCACTTTGCCCAGTTTCAAATGGTGTAATTGATCTGTACTGTCTTCTTAAATAACCCATCTGAAGGACACTGCAGCTTTAAATATTTCAGTGCTAGCTAGCAAATAGACTCCATTGCAATATGGCTCTGAAGGTCGTGTCCTATTGTCTCTTTGCTCTAGAAAAAAACAATGTCTAAGTCCTTCTTCTAGGTAACATAGGAAGGGTTACCCCTAGAATTTCCACTTTTCCAACCAGTTCCCTAAGGAGTTTGGGAGTTTATTGGAATCTCACACTCATAATTTTCCCAGCAGGGGCAATATGCTGATTGCTATTAATGATGCCAGCACCTTAGTGAGACATAAACACATGTGTTCACATTAGTTTAATTGAGCATATGCAACTGTCTGAAATAGCACCACTCAAAGGCTGTTAACCTCTTTAAGAATAGGCCCAGCGTAGTTTGGGAGTGGATGGCTTTCAGGAGGCACTCTGAACCCAGGATTGCATAACCTGAAATGTGTAGCTACTTAAAATGACAGGAATCTCACCCTACTCATCCTGGGACCAAACCAGCACTTTGCCATACGCTTGCACCTTTACTTCTCAAAGAGGGTCAAAATAACAGGCACATACACGCTAAAGGAAAAACATACCGAAAGAAAAAGGCCCTTTTCTGTCTTATCAGGGTGCTTAAATACGATTCCTCAGTCACAATGTTCCCCCAATCTTGTCCCCGGTACCGGAACAGCCCCGGTGAAATGGAGGCTTTGGAAGCGGACAAGGGAGTTGGACATCGCTGCCCTTTCTAAAGAACAAAAATCCGTGGACGATTAAATGGCAGGGAAGAAGGGGCACAGGGAGTGGGGTAGAAGGAAGGTGTGTGCAGGTGCACTGGAGCATTACCTGAAATGGCAACAGATTGTTACCATTATCCGTCCGGAAAGCGTTATCCTCCATCCAGGACTTGGAGGTGAGCGGGGCCGCACGAGGGAACTTGGGCGGCGCGATCACATTGCTGGAGAAGGGCTTTTTGAGCGGCGAAATGGGGTTGAGCGGAGAGGGCACCCCGACGCCCACGCCTACGCCCACGCCGACTGCCCGGCGAGGGTCCCGGCCCGCCGGCAGGCCGCCCCACGGGTTGGACGGCGCGCTCCAGGCGGCGTTCACACTCTGGTGCGTGTTCCAGCTGGACGAGGCGGACGAAGCGGCAGCTGCGGCCGCGGCGGCTACTGCAGCCGAGGACGAGGACGGCTTGCTGGTCATGATGGGCTGGTGGCCGTACGCCGCGGCGGCACTCCTTTGCGCGTAGGGCGCCTGGCTGGGGCTGGCGGGCGAGCGGCGCTGCTGCGGGGGCTGCGCCTGCGGGGGCTGCGCGGGCTGCGCGGGCTGCGGCGCCGGCGGTGGCGGCTGCTGGTGGTGCTGGGTCTGCGCCAGGCCGATCTGCGGAGAGAAGGTGCCTCCGAAGACTGGGTTGACATGGTGCGGGAAGTTCTGGAAGAGCATGGTCCCGTTGACTGGAGTGATCCCCTGGAAGAAGCTGTCCTCCACCGCGTTCGTGGTGCCCGTGGACCAGGTGCTGCCGAAGGACGGCGACAGCGACGCGCCCGGCGCCGCGGGCTCCTGCGGCGGCGGCGGCTGCTGAGGGGGCTGGTGGAAACTCAAGCCCGGCAGGAGCGGCGATTCCATCTGCATCTTGTCGGGGCCGTTGGGGGCCGGCGGGGCCGCGGCGGGGCTGAGGGCCGGCACTGCGCTGCTGTCCTCCGGCTTGGGGGTCTCTGAGGAGAGGGGCGTGGACGGGGCTTCGGCTGCGCTGGGTTCGGGCTGGGGCTGCTGCTGCTGCTGCCGCTGCTGCTGGGGCTGGGGCTGGGTTTTGCTTTTGTCCATCAGTAAATCATCCTGCATGGTTTGCGCAGCTGAAACGGGAAAAAAGAGAGACGCGTTATTGTCAATGTGATCGTTAATGCCCCTAGCTAAAGCGGGCGGGTGTTTTACTTGCGAAAATCCAGTGCCACTGCTACTAGCCAATTGCAATGCAAATCCATAATCTCCCATTTAGAAGAACAGGTCGGGCTGGGGATGGGGGGGGGGGCGGTTCGTGCAAGATCTCTAAAAATACTGTGAGAGCGTCTTCACCCTTTCTGATGTCTTGGTTCCTTTTCTGTATTAGTGAGAGATGTGCTTATAAGACAGAAAGACAGCAATTTCGCCACGTCTCTTTTCCCTTCACCGGAACTCAGAACGTTCACCCTGCAATGAGAAACTGATTCTGGTTCCTGTTTTTTCCCAAGCACCACCCTCCCCCAGTTATTTGCATACGTCAATAAATACTGCTGCGTCCTTCAGCAAGGTTAAAAAGACACCGCACACGACCCTTTCTTCCCCCTTCCCTGCTCGGCACTTTAAAGAAACAGCAGTCTTATCCCTCTTGATTAGCAAACTGCCTTCTTGCGTTGATAATTGTTTCATTTAGCAGCAGCGAACCACGAGGGAGGAAATCCTTGGCATTTGTTAGGAGGACTCAGCTGCACAATCATTCTCTGGCCTCCCAGTAGCTGCAGCTACTCCATTTTGTTAGGAGACATTTAAAAAAAAAACACCGTTTTTAAAGAGGTAAGAATCTACTGAAACGTTTGTAAACGCTTGCTTCTTGTTACACTCTAAGGATTAGGGTTTTTCTGCTTATTCTCCAATCTTCTTGTCTCCAATTCTGCCATACAAGAAATTTCTTGGCTTCTCAGCGGTTCAGGTCTCAACAGGAGCCTGAGAATTTCTCTGCAGCGTGCAGAAATGTTCTGGTTGGATTTGAGGTCAGAGAGAACGAAAGACAGAGACAGACTGACTGTGAGATGGGGTGGGGGCGGAGCTTTAAAAAAATCCCCCTGAGATTTAAGTACAAAGTCAAGATACTTCTGGGGTTGCCAGATTTTCATTTTTGAATCCTCCTGATGCTGCCTTGGTCACAAGACTTCGGCAAATTTAGAATCCATTCTCTTATCACTGGTATTAGCAATGAGAGATTATGGTTTGAAGACCCTGAATTACCATATGCTAGCAAAAGTGTTAAAAATAGCATAGTACAAAGTCCCAAATTCTCATACATTGTAATTATAGAGCATTGCCATCACTGCTTCATTTAGCCATATAAGGAGCGTATGGTATTTTCCATCTCTCATAGAAGGGCTATATTCACCTCTGCCATACAGCCTGTTTTCTCATTCAAGGATGAAAATAGTAATCACTCAAAATCAGGAGATTTCCATACACATAGTTATCACTGAGTTAGCTTGTCCTTTAGAACATGTTAATTGTTTTAAATATATGAATATTACAGTGCTGAGACCCTAAAAACAAATATTTTGAGATATTAAAGGAGCATATAACCAAACAATTATTTTTAGATGATGATTCAGTAGAATTGCAACAAAGTTATTAATATATTTAATGCAGTTACTTAATTAACTCAGATACTTGGAGAAGCATCCTTCCCAGAACACTTGTGAAAGGACATTCAGAATCACACAGAAGCTATGCCTTTGGACATCCTCATGACAACTGTTATAAAATAAATGTATTGGAAAATGGAGATGCCACCACTCTTAACTACTATGCAAAATATGTCAGATCAAGAAATGGGATTAAAGTAGTACTATTTTATTAAAGACTATCTTTAAAATGGTTAATCTTTAATTTTAAAGTTTCATACACAAAATAGTAGGCTCAAGGAAATGCTTCATAGCCACCTCACTCTCTTCTCTTCCCTCCCCTTTTACCCCGCACTCAAAACCCAGCCCAACATACCTCACAAATTGCCAGCTACTACCAATAAAACCTACGTAAGATTGATTTGATGTTCCTCAGTTCCCTTGGTCTAAAACAATGGCTTTGATCAGTATTGTAAAATATGACACAAAGAGGCAAGCAAAGCTTAGATTCCAACAGCACAAAGTTCTATTGCTGCCAAAGGAAATGGTCATAGGAAGAGACATTTTCATACTTGGTTTAAGCAGTGCTGCAGTAAACCATTATAATAATCTGGGATCTGAGTTGCTTCCAGTGGGCTAGAATTATCTTTACAATAGCCATATCATCATGGCTGAAATATGCATTTGATTATAATTTTAATATCACTCAGCTTTCCCGATGTTTATATCGATGCTTTTTGTTAATGCCTTCAGTTTAAACCACATGCTCTTGATGGAAAAATTAATGCTATACTATAGCAAAAAAAGCTAAAAAGTAAGCTGGACTCAATCTTTTGTGAAGGCTATAATTAATATATTTATTGAATTTAAAAAATTTTTTATCATACCAGGAACACCCATTTCTCTTCTCAACACTCCTTAAAGATATAAATTTCACTTTCTGCATAAATTCACTCTGTCAAGGTCAAGACCCATCTTTAATAAATAAGATCCTTTTAAACAAAAGGAAAGCAATAGATTAAGATAACATTTACAAAGTTAATATGCAATGTCTCTCGGTAACTGCTTGTATAGTTTCTTTGTATGTGTTTCTTTTTTTCTTTTTTCTTTTTTCTTATTTACAGCAAAGTCCGAGAAATAGATACCTCCTTCCCCTCCCCCAACCACACACACAATAGATCTTCCTTTACATGCAATCACCCAATCTCAAGTAACAAATTCTTAGTAGCAGTTACCTTTGAGTGTCCAGTTTTTAAGGATCGATAAAATTAAAAAGTGTACAGTATTTATTTTCTTCTTTCAGGTTGATTATGTGACCGCTCTGGCAAAAGCACTTTGACAACTGTAAGAAGAGAGGGCATGCGCACACAGGGAACTGTGGGGGCTGAAGTCCTTCACTAGGTACTCTGCCTGACTTAAGCACGTTCAGCCAAGGAAAGGAGGAAGCCTCGAAAATACTGATTCCAAGGGGAAGCGGTTGTGCCCGGATTACATTATATTTTCCTACCAATCTGAATCACGAATTGTTGAAATGAAAAGGGAGAAAAATAAACTGGTTTGTCTACTTGATTTAGGAAGCCAGGTTAAAAGAGAAACTGGATTGAAGGACTCAAAATAAATAAACCCAGCAGAGCTACCTTAAATGGTATTAGAATGGTAATGACTGGGTAGCCAGCAATAGGAACCCTACCGGAGCAAAAAGAGATTGGGGTGGGGAGGGATTAGAAAAGGAGGAGGACTACAAGGAAAAGATAAATACTTAAAATCTGACCATCCTTCAAAGAAACATTTTTAGTATCATAGAATGAAAAATACCTTAATATTAAATGTGATATTAACCGTGGAGATCAGGTAAAAATAGGTTTCAGTCACAAATTTCTGACATCTTATCCACCAAGATTTCTTTGTATTTGAGTTTTCAATGAAGGCACAAATCACTTAAGATTCTACTTGATATGCTCTGAATCAACTAACCTCCTTATTTTACTTGTCAAAATGAAAGTTTACTTTGCATTATTCATACAATGATCAATCAAAAAAAATTCAACTCTTTTAAGCTAAAATAATATTTGGTGAAATATTTAAAAATAATTTGACATTTAGTGTTTCATTGCATAGGACAGTGACTTCTTTATTCAACACAAAAAGTAAATACAATTTCTATTTTTCAAAAAAAAATTTTTGGTGTATATTTTTCCTATCTTAACCTCATGACTCCAAGGCTAGAATCTCACAACATATTAGCATCAACCCTTATTATCCATAGCTTCTGAGAGCAATAGTTCAACTACCAGTTTGCTCACGTAGGCAGAAGATACTACTTCTTGTGGGATTTGGTTCAACGCTATTCACCCAAGGGGTTCAGAGTAAATGTCAGTTGATGACTATGCTGATTGAACTTGGAACTAAAAATGTTAAGCATCATTTAAAACTATCTTAATTCTCTATTTCCTTTCTTCGCCAATTAGAATTTAAAGAATTACCAGAGACTACCAATTTGCAGCATTAGTGGTCTTTGTTTCTAGTTATTTCTAAGGAAAAAAACCAAAACAATTTACAAATTATTGTAAATCAACCTGTGAAACACTCTTTTTAAAAGAACTAAATGGCCTTCTTATTCCTACTGTGAACTTATTTTATACTCACCATTTTTCTCTTCCTCTGCTCTCCTAAAGAAAGCTTCACTTCTGCCAATGTGCTGTACTTACTATTTGCATTCCAGAGTCCCTCAGGATCACTCAAGGTTAATCTTATTCCTGAAGACCTCCTTAACCTACCAAACTTCTACATTTTCAAGTACATCAATTAGGTACCAAACAAAAAAAGTTCCTTCATAAAAACCTTACATAGATTTGTTTTTAAAATATAATTTTTAAAATGATTTATAATTAATATGGCAAGATTTTATTGGTAGAAATTCTTGTTATTCAGGTGTGCTTGAAAGTGGTTTACTTGGACATTTATTTATCCACCTGACCCCAAGTGCAGGTCTAATAATAATTCACACAATAAAAAAAAATAAATAAACTTTGGCACCAACCCATGATAAACGGCAATCAGTAATTATTTGCACTGCCCATACTTAATGTAATCTTATTATATGAAGTAATTTCTGCTCTTCCTTTGCTAAAATGAGCATTCAAATCTAAAAAGAAAATGACTCAGGGCACCTGGGTGGCTCAGTCGGTTAAGTGCCTGCCTTCGGTTCAGGTCACTATCCCAGGGTTCTGGGATGGAGTCCAGAGCTGGGCTAGGGCCCTGCTCAATGGGTAGTCTGCTTCTGCTTCTCCCTCTGTTCCTCCCACACCTCCTACTCTCTCTCTCTCAAATAAATAAAATCTTTTTTAAAAAAGTAAAAAAACAAACAAACAAACCCACAAGAAAATGACTTAAACATAAATACCAAGATGTATAAATACCAAGCAAACTATAAATTACAGGATGACCCTCCCCCCCCCCAACAAGGATAAAGACCTCTACTGAAATCCTGTTTTTTATTTAACCAGAAAGGAAGAACTTTCTAAATTTTGTCTTCAGGTCACAGAGCTTAACCATATATCCCTTTGAATAGTCATGGAAAGCTGTAAAAATAGACTCTGCAGAGTTAACTCACTGGGATATACATGGGTCAAGTACATCCTGCTGGCTTTCTTCCCTGCCTTCCCTACTTACATCTCTAGCACAGGGTTTATGACTCCTGGGTAATTGGTGGTTGCTCCACAGATGTTTGCTGAATGAATAAATGAATGAATGGATGGATGAAATATAGTTTTTGATTATCTAAAACAGCCAAATTTTGAGTAAGTATTAAATTATTCTCCCTTTAGAAGAGCAATTGCTTTTTCATCAGCTGCGTGAATGGATATGGAAAGGAGTGGTATAAAACAGAAAACCATTTTTGGTTTTGATCCTTAGGATGGTGAGCACTATCTAGATCATTTGATTATCATTATGAAATAACAGATACTCAGCACTAATTGAACAAGGAACTTTGTTCCCATCTAAGAGTTTACAATCTAATAAAGACATCCCCACCCCCAAAACTGCTTAAGTTCACAATAGCACTCAGAGCTAAATCCAGTGGATGTTTTGTCAGTCTTGATCTTGCTTGCTCTTGCAGCAACACTGACTAACTGACCACACTTTCTGGATATATCTTCCCTTTGCTGCCTTCATGCTGTCTTGTTTTGTTTTGTTTTTTCCACATTTGGGGTTATGTGCCCTCTGGCATGCTGGTGCTCTCTCTCACTAGCTCTCAGTCTTCTTTGCTGACTTTAAATATTGAATTCCTCAGGGCTCTATCCTAGGCTGTTTTCTCACCTCACTCTGTGTGTATGGTTTTCCCAACTCTAAGGAAAGGACCAGGCCTGTCATATTGATAGCTATATTCCCAACATCTATCACTGTGCCTAGCACATAAGAAGTAGGCATTCAGTAAATATTTGTTGGATTAAAGTTACATTTATGTGCAAAGGGCCAAAAATGCCAAGGCAATCTAGATGGCAAAAAATAATAAACCTAGAGGACTCACACTACTAGATATCAAGACCTATTATAAAGCTATAGTAATTAGGGTGTGGTATTGGCACAAGGATAAGCAAATAGACACATGAAACAAAATAAAAAGTCCAGAAACAGATCAAATATGTATGGTCACCAGATTTATGAAAATAGTAACACTACAGTAGTGAAAGAATTTTTTTTCAATAAAGTATATTGAAGTCAACTAAATATCCACATGGCAAAAAAGAGACTTTCACCCTTGCCACAACATACACAAAAATCAATTCCAGATGGATTGTAGGTCTAAATGTAAAAGGTAAACAATAAAGCCTTTAAAGAACATAGGAGAATATTTTCATGACACTGGCATAGGCAACAATTTCAACAGGTCACAAAACCATTAACCATAAAGGAAAAATTTAATAAGCTAAACAAAGTAAATTAAGAACATCTGTTTACCCAAGGACAGTTTTAAGAGTGAAAACTCATAGAATGAGAGAAATATATGCAATATGTACATTTTTCAATAAAAGATTTGTAATCAGAATATAAAAAGGACCCTTACAAATTAATAGTAAACATCCCAAAGAAAAAGGCAACTGACTTCAACCAAAAATATTCAAATGCTCAAAAATACATGAAAAAAAAAGCATATGAACACCTCACTAATCATCAAAGAAATACAAAATAAAACCAAAAATGCTAAAATTGGAAAAGGCAGATAATACCATATATTAGCAAAGATGTGGGAACAACTCATTCTCAAACACCGGTGGTGGAAGAATAATATAATTATACAACCACATTACAAAACTATTTAGCAGGATCTATTAAAGCAAACATTCAGGCACACATGGGTAGTGCAGTCAGTTGAGCATCTGACTCTTGGTTTGGGCTCAGGTCTAGGCTCAGGTTGTGTTCTTGAGGTGGTGGGATTAAGCCCCATGGTATGCTCTTGCTTATACTCTCTCTCCCTCTCCCTCTCCCCCTCCCTGCTCCTGCATGTGCGGGAACATGTGCGTGTGCACACGCGCTCTCTCTCTCAAATAAATATTTTTTAAAAGGCAACATTCATACACCTTATGACCCACCAATTCTGCATCTAGATATATACCCATCAGAAATCCAAACATGTTCACCAAAAGACATATTCAAAGCAGCATTAATCAGAAATAGCCCACACCTGGAAACAATCCAAATATTCATCCACAAATGGATAAGTAAATTTGTGATAGATTCATACAAGGAATATCATAAGGCAAAGATAAAGAAGAGATTATTACTCTACAGAACTACATAGATAATCTGCATGAATACAATGCTGAGTGAAGCCTAACAAAAGCAGAGGACATACTGTATGATTTGACTTACATAAAGTTCTAATAAAACTAATTTATGGGTTGGAATTCACCATAGTGGTTAGCTCTGCAGAGAAATAATGATTGGCAGGGGATTTATAAAAGGGGACTGCAGGGATTCTGGTGATATGCTCTATTTCTTAAACTGGATGCTGTTACACAGGTGTATTTACTTTGAAATTTCAGAAAACTGGACACTTACAATTTATGCACTTTTCTGCATTTTTGTTATATTTCCATTAAATTTCTAAAACTTACATACATATATTTGCAAAGACTGACTTCTGTAAGATAAAGAGAAAAAATAGCACAATCTGGCCAAGTAAAAAGAAGAGCCCTAAGTCTAGGTCATGCAGCTAGAAAAATAAATGGAGGGGGGGTTCCCTACATGCCAAGCCTGTGCTATGGGCACTACATGCAAAGATGAAAAAAGCCAAAGTCCCTTGACTTCAAATACCTCGCAGCCTAAGGAGGTAAAAATAATTGCGTCCAACTATGGTAAATTAGATATCCCCTAGGTAACCTAGAAAGCCTTTAAGATTGTTAAAGCCTAAGGCAATTTACAAGCAGGAAATCCACATATTCTGAGTGAGGATCTATTAAGCAATTCTAGATCAGACTAAGTTTGAGAACGTAACAAGAGAAAAGGGAGCAAAAAGGGAACCAGGTGAACCAAATGTGGTTTAGTGGGCAATGTGGAGAGCACCTGGAGTTCGTGTTTCTCACCTCTCCACTAGCTTTGAGTTCATTCATTCATTCAACAATTTAATGAAAGGCCTCCTAGCCATAAAGAAGTAATTATAAAACTTCACCTACTTTTTTCTTGACCTTGTCTCTAACCTAGAAGGGAAAACTGAGGCTATTAGAGAATAATGCCCTCAATTTCTCAGCTGCCTATCAGCAAGTCTCCCCTTACAAACTTACCTGTAATCCCCACCATACTTCCTTCCCTTCTATCTCAGAGGAAGCTGAGTTCCCCTACACGTCCATAATTAATCACTCCATCTATAGTCTAGAGCTCATTCCTTCTAGTTTCCTTAAGACCTAGTTCATTAGTTAATTATTCCCAGCATTCTCCTTCCCATTCCAGACAGGTTGCTTGAAAGAAACCTCTAGGTCCTAGCTCTATGTTCATTTCCAGTTGACTTCCAAATCTAACTGCATGTGGTTTCTGCCCCTACTATCCTGCTGAAAGTACTCTTATTACCAATCTTACTAAAGTCACCAATGACCAACTGACACTTCTCAATTATTTTTTTACTTTGCCATTCATCCTTCATAAAACACTTGTAGTAAGCAGAATTCTAAGATGGCCCTCCAGTATTCCAGGCTACAAGGACAACAGGAACCTTAGTCCTGTAACTGCAATTCTGCCAACAAGAATGAGCTTGAAAACAGATTTGACAATCTGAACAGAGAACCCAGTCATACTGCATCAGACTTCTGATCCCTAAAACTGTTAAGTCATAAATGAGTGTTGTTTTAAGCCATTAAGCTTGGGGTAATTTGTTACACAGCAGTAGCAAACTAACACAACACTATTATATTTTCTTTGAAGACACTGCTTTCCTGGTTCTTCTAAAGTTTCTTCAGTCTCCTGGCTACTAAACAGACCTTTCCCCAGGGTTCTCCTAATTCTCCACTCTCCCTGAACAATATTATATTCATGAACTGGGAAACTGAGTTCACTGCCACCTAGGTTTCCAGATCAAATCTTCTTGCTAAGCTCCAAACCACTATTTAACTAACAACTTCTCTGAGGATCCTACAGCACCTCTTCTCCCACATGTGCTTCTGCCTTTATTTCTGGTCTACTTATCTTTATCCTACTTAATGGGACTACCATCCACGTAGTCACCCAAGTTAGGAATCTGGACATGTTTTGTCTTTTCCCTTCTCTCTCACTGAGGGACAAGTCAAACTGGTCACTAAAATTCATTAATTCAGCCTCCTAAATTTCTGCCTGACATCCCCTCCTCTTCATTTGCAGCCAGTTTTACACTTCACCTGGATTGTGGCAGTAATGCACTAATATATCTCATCTAGTACCCCTTCAAATGTGGCCTCTACACTAAAGCCCAAATAATCATTCAAATACAGTTTTACTATGGTATACCCCTTCCTAAAACTTTCAAATTATTTTTCCCCTGACAAGAGGATAAAATACAAACTTAACTCTTCTTCTACTCTTCTTCCCAGACCTAACTATTACAGGTCCCTGGATGGGCCATGGTCTTCTACCATAATGCCTCTGCACATATTACTTCTGCCTGAAATATCTTTCTACCTCTTGATAACCTCCTCTTACTGACCCAATAGAATCTAGTTCAAATGTCACCTCTTTGAAGCTTTCCCTGGCCATGGAAGCAGAATTGTCCATTCCCTCCTTCACAACCCCCCATAATACAAACATACCTCTATTACAATATTCTTCATACTTTAGTTTAATTATCTGCTTATACACCTATCTTTCCTAGAAAAGCTCCAGGATCAGGACTCTATTCATCTTTGTAACCCAGGCCCAGGCCTGAAACTTAAAGATAAAATAAAAGTTTGCTGGATGAAAGTTTGTTGACCAAATAGAACAAGGTTTTTACCACAAATTATAAAAGCTGAGAGCACTTCTTGAACATTAGGTGAAGAGAAATGCTCTTGCCATTAAAAGTATTTCAAAGACATTATGTTTAATGAGGCTATATTTAATGTTTAATGAAGACATTCCATACTAAAATTTCGTGGAATTAATCTACTCTTTCTCCTATCACAGGACATTTAATTTGTTTACAAATGTTCACCATTTTCCAAACTGAATGTTTCTTTAAGCCATTTCTAAAGAAAAAGTTACTTGGTTGAAAGGCATAACCTTAAGACCTTAGATACATATTAACAAATTGTTTTTAAAAGGTTGCAGCAGTTTCTAGCTCGTGCAGAAATTAACTTCTAATATGAAAACAATCCATGATTAGTGTATATAACAAAGAATAATATAGTTATTGTTCCAATAACAACCTACTGTAGAAAAACTCTATTCTTTTGATATAAAGTTAAATAAATATATAATAAATAAAATTCAGTGTCTTTCAGCACCCTAATATATTCAATACTTTTGTCATTCTTCATCATACTTTCATGTGGTAAGGAAATACTACAGATAAGTTTGTATACTTACAGCCTATGTTTATTAGCTGGAGATTCCATTTCAAATGACATGTCAACCTGTGTATGTGTGTAGTCCATTAGAAAAAAACATGAACACACTTCATCTATGTTTCCTATGTTTCTATATTTCAGTTGTAATTAATTTTATTTTAAAACCAAATATCCATGAAGGTGGACAAAAGGTACAAGTTTCCAGTTATAAAATAAGGCCTAGGGCTGTAATGTACAACATGGTGACTATAGTTAGTAATATTGTATTGCATATTTCAAAGTTGCTAAGAGAGTAGACTTTAAAAGTTTTTCACAAGAAAAAAAAATTGTAACTGTGTGGTAATAGATGTTCTCTTATTATGGTGATCATTTTGCAATATATACAAATATTGATCATGTTGTACACCTGAAACTAATTAAATGTTCTATGTCAATTATACCTCAATTTAAAAATATTCGTATATATTTTAAGAATCTGTATTCATCCAGGATCTAAATAATGCACAGGGGCCCAGATATTTTATATAAAAAGTTTTATACATCAAAGATTTGTGATCTTGGGGTGCTTGGCTGGCTCAGTAGGTAAAGCATGTGACTCTTGATCTCAGAGTTGTAAGTTCAAGCCCCATGTTGGCTGTAGAGATTACTTAAAAATAAAATCTTTAAAATAAAAATTTGTGAACTTATAGAGTAACTAAATATACACTCTTTAAAAAGTGCCCCAGGGTGCTTGGGTGGCTCAGTTGGCTAAGCATCTGCCTTTGGCTCAGGTCATGATCCCTGAGTCCTGGGATGGAGCCCTGTGTTGGGCTCCCTGCTAAATGGGAGTCTGCTTCTCCCTCTCCCTCTGCCCCTGCTCGTACTCTCTCTCATTCACTCTCTTAAATAAAATCTTTAAAAATAAATAAATAAACTCGCCAATTTGATACAGCATACCTCCCTTTACTAGATCTTATTCATTTTCCTACTCTCATCATGGTAACTCAGTCAAAAGAACCCTCAGAACAATGCAAAAATTGCAGAATATTTCAGAAATATAGTTAAGCTTAAATGGGTCATTTTTCTCTCCCCATACTAATTTCATTTTGATTTTAAATTTCCATTAAAAAATTATTCTGAGAGGCCACATGTTCTTTCAGAAGACTTCAGAGAAGCAAACCCTACCCAGTTAATGTTTTAAGTTGTCGTCAAATCTCCTGACAATTTCACCATTTCACTTTAAATGCTGTTCAAAAGCCACCCTCACTAAATTGGAATCAACAGGCACCTCTCAGGGAGCTAGCCTAAGATGTACCACCAACTTCCACAGTTTCAACTTCTATCCCCAAAGTTTTAGCTATGGCTATGAGCATTTTCCTAAGAGCTTTCCAACTACCTGCTAGACATTTCCATGCACAAGGTTCATCGTGTCACTCATCATTATCTATAGAACAAGGGTCAACCACTTACCCTAAGTATTTAGCGCTCTCCCCTTCTAATCCTAACCTATGTTCCCAGATAGTATTATCCCCACTTCTCCAGGCAAGTTGGTCTACTCAGGGTCTGAAGCTTGCCAATGTTACTGATCCCATATGGAATGCCCTCCTCCTCCTTTCTACTTATCCTAATTTCACCTTTCTTCAGAGCCTCCTTCAAACACCAGTTCCTAACAATAGCATCTATCTGTATCATGCATTTATTGCTTTCAATTTCTATTTATCTTCTCTGGTATAATTATGTTAACTCCCCAACTAGAACTCTAAGCTTCCTGGGGAAAGCTCAGCAAAGTCTGGCAGAGTATTTTGCAGTGAGCTTAGTAATAAGAGCTAACATTTATGGAACACATAATGTGTGCTAGATAAAATGCTAAGTGCTTTCCACATATTAGTTCATTTAATCCACGTAAAAAACTCATGAGATAAATAGTTACTGTCCCTAATTCCAGATGATAAAATGGAAACTTAGAATGGTGATTTACCTGTCCAAGTTACAAAACTAGTAAATGCCAGATCTAAGACCTAATTTCAGGTTTGTCTAATTCTAAAGCTGTCTTTTTGTTAGACTCATACAAGCAGATCCTCTTGTTCTACTTGATCCATACAGCCTACGACACAGTTTGGGCTTCAAAGGTATGAAAAGAGGGAAAATTGTGGCTCAGCAACTTTTCTCTCTCCCATTGATACAAAGCTTTTATACAATGACCTTTGCCTGAAAACCAGAGATAAGCTCTAACCAAGGGATTCCAAATTCCACCCATGGGCAAGACCCAATCCTACTCCAGGGTGTTCTAAAAATAATATGTCTTCAAGAGAATGAATCATCAAAAGAACTGATTTTAGTCCTCAAGGATCCCAAGAGCAACACTGGTCCAGGCCTTAAAGTGATGGAGAGAAGCTTTCTTTGCCATAATCTGCTTTAACAGCCAGTAATTTATAGGTGCTGTACAAGTTAATGATCAGAGGGATCATCAGAAAAGGAAGGGCAACGGTCAGTATGTCTACCCAGGTAGCCCGTGGGTCTTAGTATTTGAAACCAAATGGTGTTTGTGTAATGTTAGTGCCTAACATTCACAGACATTAGACTTTACCAAACTCTTTCACCTTTATCATCTCACTCGATGTTAACAGCCCTGTACAGTGGATAGACAACGTAGGGCCCTCACACTCACTTCTCCAGATTGTGCAATGCACCAGAAGGCTAGCCTCTGAGGCTAGTGGAGAATGAAATCTAGTACGTGTTCTGCTCACCCAGCTCATGAACCTTAATGTAGAGCTGCATCTACTTGGAAAAAGAGGCACCTTTTCCTAATTTCCACAAAGGGACTGTATGAACAGGTAACAGTCCCAAGGATAACCATTGGGATCCCTACTTTAAAGATGTGGATGTCAATTATACCTAAATACAGCTAGAAAAATTAAAAATAAAGATGTGGAAACCCAGGTTCAAAGATGTTTCAAGATATAGTTAATACGTAGTGGATCTAAGATTAGGATTCAGGTCTTCCAACTCACTAGGTAACACATTTTGTCAACTACACTATAAGTTTCCCATTGGTTCAGTTTAATGCAGGTGATCTCTGTCTTCTCATGTGGCAGACCTGTATCTTCAGCACTTTGCTACAAATGGCTGAACCAAAATCCACAGCTTTTTGGTGTAGCTCTGTCCTGAGGCCATAGCTGTTCTCTTATTGAGGAAACTAAGAATCAGATACATGTGTCAACTGTACCAAGAGGGATACTTTAGATGGATCTCCCACCACTTTTGGAAAAGCACATTGGACCACCTGCCCTAATGTTAATGGATCATACACCATCACAGTGGCAGGGAATCAACATTATTAATATTATGGGAGGTGGTATGTGGAAAGGACATTGGATATGAAATCCAATTATCTAAGTTTAGATACCAGCATTACCACTTGTTAGCTGCCTGGCCCTGGGAGATAACAAAAACAAATATTTATTAAGCACACACTATTTGCTTTGTCATGTACTTTGTTTACATGATGAATAACTGCACACAACCCTAATAAGTTATGTGCCTTCATTATCCCCATTTCGCAGATGAAAAATATTGAGGCTCTGAGAAGTCCAAGTAACTTACCCTACATTACACTGTTGGTAAGTGGAGAAGCCAGGATTTAAACCCTGCAATATGATTCTAAAACCCACGTTCTCAATTTCTCAGTCTCTGTTTCCTCTAGAATTAAATAGGGATTATAATAACAGCTGCCCTACCTAAATCAGAATTATATTAGTGTGTACGAGGGCATTTTTAATAAACTATAAAGCAGCAAAGGTCAATGTATGAAATCTAAAGCTAATACTGACAGGCAGATGTGTTTATCTGGAAGGTCTACACTCAAGTACATATTTCCTTGTCTCTTTTCCACTTAACACCAGGAGTCAAAAGACCTACGTTAAGCCCATGCTTCTTGTAGCAACAATGATCTTGCTATCTGGACATTTCATTTTTTTTTTTTTTAAGATTTTTATTTATTTATTTGACAGAGAGAGACAGCCAGTGAGAGAGGGAACACAAGCAGGGGGAGTGGGAGAGGAAGAAGCAGCCTCCCAGTGTAGGAGCCTGATGTGGGGCTCGATCCCAGGACCCCGGGATCACGCCCTGAGCCAAAGGCAGATGCTTAACGACTGAGCCACCCAGGAGCCCCTATCCAGACATTTCTTATCCCACCTCTTTCTATAACCTGTGTTCCCTACTATGGAAGCAGGTACAGTAGGACATACATACCCTTAAAGTGCCACAGGATATAGATTTTATTAGTTTCAAAATCAGTGGATTGAGAGAATTTCTTCATCATCTAGTGATGACGATGATGATGATGATGATATTCGTACTAACTGATCATTTAGTCTACGTAGGCATCTAGGTAAGCATTTTATATGCCTTATCAGCTAATCCTCATAATAACTCGAGAGACAGAAGTTATCATTCTTCTCATTTTTCACATAAGGAAACTAGGGCTTAGAAATCCTAAGTAGGGACACCTGGGTGGCTCAGTCCTTTAAGCAGTTAAGCATCTGTCTTTGGCTCAGGTCATGATCCCAGGGTCACAAGATTGAGTCCCACATCGGGCTCCTTGCTCAGTGGGGAGCCTGCTTCTCCCTCCGCCTGCTGCTCCCCGCTTGTGCTCTCTTTCTCTCTCCTTCTCTCTCTCTCTCACGAATAAATGAAATCTTTTTAAAAAAAATGCTAAATAATTTGCCCAAGGTGATGTAAGTTGTGAATAAATAAGCTGTCTATTTTGACTTCAAAACTCAAGCTCTAAAGCCTAGCGCTTATCCCTTATCTCCTGCCACACCCAGGCACAACCCAGAGGACTTACAACAGTGCCCACATTTTCTTCCTTACAATCAGGCTTCTGCCTCCCACTGCTTCTTACTTTAATGACCATATATTTTCCAAACAAAAGTGAAAACATGTGGTCTGACAATCTTAAATAAACTTCAGAAAAATCTAGGTCCTGTGGTTGTTTGTCTTTCTCCTCCATACCTGACCACTGAAAACAAGCCCTATTCAGAGCATTCTTGGCTTTTCTTTTGAGCCCAGGCCTGCCTCATCTTAGTGTTAAACCATCTTCTTTAGTGTTAAACTGGATCTTTACCGAAAAGTCTGAGAGTCTCTTAGAGAATGAAACCTCAATTAGCCTTATTATTCTGAAAAACTCCTCTCTCAGAAGAAAAAGATGAAAGGAAGAAAGGTTTTCCTTCCTCTTTTTTTTTTATTTTTTAAAAAAAGAAGTTCTTCAGACATCCCTTTGAAACATCCCACTCTTCTAGAAATGGTCTCTCCCGGGGAGAGCAGAGAGGAGGAAAAAGAGAAGTTTACCTGTTCTCTTAAGGGAAAGACATTATTATGCCTCTCCTTTTCATTTTTTAAAGTGTATTTATTAATTAATTTTATTTATTTAAGTAATCTCTATACCCAATGTGGGGCTCAAACTCAAGACCCCAAGACCAAGAGTCACATGTTCTTCCAACTGAGCCAGCCAGGTGCTCCTGCCTCTCCTTTATAAAGTGGCTCTTCATTGCTGTTTGCACTGTAGGTCCTCCCTACAAAAGAGAAGACAAAAAAAGAAAGCACAAACCCTAAATTTCATTTACAGAAATAATCTGCAAATTCATTCATTCAACATATTTATTGAGCACCTACTACGCAGTAGGCTCCCAAAATTCACTATTGCTCTCTTCCACCTAAATGCAAGATCAAGAACACTCAAAAGTAGTAAACAAGAAAGAAAAGTTCTTCTACATGGGGGAAGGGAGGAATGGTTGTTGAAAAAATAAAAATAAATAAGAAAATACCAGATAAAAATAAGTGCTACAGGGGCGCCTGGGTGGCACAGCGGTTAAGCGTCTGCCTTCGGCTCAGGGCATGATCCCGGCGTTCTGGGATCGAGCCCCACATCAGGCTCCTCCGCTATGAGCCTGCTTCTTCCTCTCCCACTCCCCCTGCTTGTGTTCCCTCTCTCGCTGGCTGCCTCTATCTGTCGAATAAATAAATAAAATCTTAAAAAAAAAAAAATAAGTGCTACAAAGAACAAAAGGGTGATGTGACTGAGAGAATCTGGTAGGGTATTTAGATTAGATGATCGCTTAAAATTCTCAATGACACCTGAATTAAGCTCCCTCCTGAATTAAAAGGACCCATCCATGCAAGGAGGAGGAATAAGCCTTAGAGCAGAGGTTGGCACACTTTTTCTGTAAAAGAGCCACGAAGTCAATATTACAGGCTTTGCAAGTCACATAAGTTCTCCTGAATATAACTGGTTTTGTTCTTGTTGTTGTAGTTGTTTTACAATCCTTTAGAAATGTAAAAATCATTCTTAGTCCTCTGAAGGTATAAAAATAAGCCTCTGGCAAAATTTGGCCCCTGCCTTAGTTTTCTGACCCGTTTTAGAAGAACATCTAATCTACTGTAGCTAGAGAGCAAGTAAACAATGAGGAAAGTGGTACAAGATGAGATCTGGAAGGTAGGCAGGAGCCAGATCATGTAGGGCCTTTTAGGCTAAGTTAAGATTTTGAATTTTTTTCTAAGTTCGATGGGAATCCCCTGGAGAATCTTAAGCAAAACAGTGACATGGTCTGCTTTAAGCTTTAAAAAGACCACTGTGGCTCTCTGTGGAGAATAGACTGTAGCTGGGGTCAGAGTAGAAGCAGAGTTGATTAGGGGGGCAGCTATTGTATCATCCAGGCCAGAAAAAACGAGGGTGGTGGTGGTACAGACAGAACGTGAACTGAATACCCTTAATGAAAGCTATGTATATCACTGATGAACAAAATCATGGATGGATTCTTGAAATTTTACCTTAAAATCACAACAGTAGTATAAAGAGCTTAGGTGGAGCTATAAATAGTATTAAGTTTGATTCATAGGAAAATGTTCGTTACTCAAAATTTTAGCAATATTTTGACATTTTTGATTTATAGTTATTTGACTTTCAGGAAGATCATCTTTTTCTCTCTCCTCCTAGTGAAATGATTCACAGTATCTCCACTGATTCCTCATACTCATTATTTTCCCCTTTTCACCTAAATGAATTATAGACTTAGAATGTCCTCTCATTTCAGATTGCACTGCAGTCAACCAAAAGATAACTACTCTTTTAAAATCTGAGAAACTTCCAACTTCTCTTGGCAATACACCCCTCTCTCTCAAAATTTCCACCATGAGGAAGTTGTAAATATAAGTGATTCTCACACTATCCAAAATCATTTCCTTGTTCTTTCTTTCATTAAAATACTGCAGAGGGGCACCAGGGTGGCTCAGTCAGTTAAGCGTCTGCCTTCAGCTCAGATCATGATCTCAGGGTCCTGGGATCCAGCCGAAGGTCAGGCTCCCTGCTCAGCGGGGAGTCTGCCTCTTCCTCTCCTTCTGCCCCCCTTCCCCGCTGGTGTACATACTCCCCCCACCCCTGTCTCAAATAAATAAAATCTTTTTTAAAAAATACTGCCAAGTTTTGAAAATTCGTCAAGCTGTACATTTAGTTTGGGCATTTTTTTTTTTTGTATATTTCTTATGACTTTTTTTAGAAATTGTGTGTGGGGGTGGAATACCCAGATACACAGAGAGGTTCCAATGATCACAACCTTTAAGGGGTAGGCAGATTAGACCATGTCATATGTTGAGCTTCTTGGAGGCAGATTCTGAGACCAAGTTTTGCATGCAAATGTTTTATTGCAGATAGGACACAATTGGCAAATACATCTACAATGAAATGAAGAAGGCAGGGAAAGTCAGAGAGATACATTGACCCCCAAACTGGTTACAACTGAGTACTCAGCAGATCTTGTGATGAGCTCTGGAGCTGAAATGGCCCTCAGACTTGCCTCAAACGAGGCAAGGAAGCTAAACCTTTGCATCTTAAATCAGCCAGTCACTGACTGTGGGTTCCCGGGAACATAACCTAAAGTGAGGGAGTTCCCTGCATCCTAAAGGAATGCCCAGTAAAACAAACAAACAAAAAAAACACCTTCACATTCACACCATCGGGAGCTAGTATTTCCATCAGCTATGGGATAAGCACTTCAGCTATGAAGAGAGGATCTGGGTTGAAGCATCACAGTATCCACTACAGAGGGATATTCAGGTATTCTCGTATAGTCAGTTTTACTGTTTAATGCTTATCATGGTGCATAGTATTTTACCATGGGTATATAGTATTTTAATTAAAATACTCTAGTAAAGTTTAGTATGTTAAATATACTAATTACCATGCTAATTAGTATTTTCACGAAAACACTAAGTTTTACTATGTAATATAGTATCTTACTATTGAGCACACAGCATTTTTATTAAAAATAAACAGCATTCATGTTAAAATATTTAGGAACACACTTTTAAAAAATACTGCTAGAGAGGCGCCTGGGTGGCGCAGTCATTAAACGTCTGCCTTCGGCTCAGGGCGTGATCCCGGTATTCTGGGATTGAGCCCCACATCAGGTTCCTCCACTAGGAGCCTGCTTCTTCCTCTCCCACTCCCCCTGCTTGTGTTCCCTCTCTCGCTGGCTGTCTCTGTCAAATAAATAAATAAAATCTTTAAAAAAAAAATACTGCTAGAAAAGTGACTCAAGTACCATTTCAACTGTGCACCATTATGCAGCTGATGATTAAACCTAAGCCATTTTTCACTCTTGGTTCTTTTCTATCAAGTCATATGGCTCCTTCTGTGATAAGACTCCTCTATCCTCTTCTGTCACTGCCACCAATTCTGGTTCCCACCTACATCTCCTCAAACCTAAAATGCCTCCTGTGTCCAATTTCACCCAAGTTGCTCCACTGCATGACTTGCATTAATTCCTCAAACAGTCATTGAAAGCCTGTATAAGGCTTTGGGGAAATAACTTTGGGCAAGAAGACACAATCCCTCCATCTCTTACAAACATTAATTTTCAGTGAGTGAGGTCTTAGTCAATATCATGATAAATAATTTCATAGAAGTTGGGATAAAAATGCTATGAAAAAGTACCAGATGTATGAAACCATATGATGTCAGGATCTGGATTAGGAGGTCAGGGTGTTTTCTAAAGTAAGCAAAATGAGTCTTAAAGAACAAAAGAATAAAGTTCAAAGGAAGTATGTTCCATGCAAAGAGAATAGCTTCTGGCTACCTTCAGGCTCTGGAGAGAAGGTGCACAGTGTACTCAAGGAACTAAGGGAGAAAGCCAGTAGCCACATTCTGGAGCTTAGGGTTCAGCTGGGAAACTGGTAAGTAAGCAAGGGCAATATAAAGCCATTAGAAGTAGGATTTTATTTTGCTTTTTTAAAAATCTTTTCATCTTGAGATAATTTCACAATTGCAAAATTATAAAAAATAATTTCCTTATACTTTTCAACCACATTCTCCAAATGTTAACAACTTAAGTGACCACAGAATCACCAAAATCAATTGATTCTACACTTATTATCTAACTTACAGACCTTATTTTACCAATTGCTCCACTAATGTCCCTTCTAAGAATCCAATCCAGGATCACACATTGCTTTCATTGTCATGTCTCCTTAGTTTCCTTTATTTTTTTTTTCCCTTAGTTTCCTTTAAATAGGATAGTTCCTCAGTGTTTATCTTTCATTGCCTTGACACTTTTGAGAAGTACAGGCCAGTTATTAGGTAGAATGTACTTCAATTATGGTTTATCTAATGTCTCCTCATGATCAAATTCAGGTTATACATTTTTACCACAAAAGGGATGTTGTCCTTCTCAGTGCATCATTTCAGAGGGAACATCATATGATGTGGATTTGTCCCACTGTGCTATTAATGTTGATCACTTGGTTAGGATAGTGTCTGCCAGATTTCTCCACTGTAAAACTATTCACTTTTGACTTAAATATCTTTGAGAAGATCCTTTTTTTTTTTTTTAAGATTTACTTATTTTAGAGCGAGCGAGAGAGAGAGAGAGAGTGCGCGCATGAGTCAGGGGAGGGACAAAGGAAGAGAATCTTCAAGCAGACTCCCCACTGAGCTCAGAGCCCTACAAGGGGCTCAGTCTCAGGACCCATAAGATCACGACATGAGCTGAAATCAAGAGTCGGACGTTTAACCAACTGAGCCATCCAAGCATCCCATCTTTGGGAAGATATTTTCTATGTGAATATTCTGTTTCTCAACATACTTTCACCCAATAATTTTAGCATCCATTAACGATTCTTACCTGCATCAATTATTTCTGTGGTATTTGCAAACAGTGATCTGCTCTTTTCATCAACTCTTCTACATTAACTGCAATGCTACTCTAAGGAAGAGTTTTTCTTTCTCCCCTATTTATTCATTTATTTTTATCAGTAATGACTCATGGATTCATATTTTATTCCATGAGTTGTAATTTATTACTATTACTATTCTGTCACTAAAATGTCCCCTGTTCCATTGGAATCCCTTCAGGTTGATTGCGAGGTCTTTTTTTTTTTTAGCACATCCCTACTTTATGGCACTGCAGATGTTCCAGCTCATGTACTTTTCCTGCCCCAGTTTGGAATTAGCAAAGAGATAATTTCTCTAAAGAGCCTAGGTTGAGACACCTCTTGGTATATTCACTAGTTTGGGGGTGTCATTGCCTTAGGCTCTCTCAGAAGATAGAACTAAAAAGTATATTTATGCATACATCTATTAAATCATGAGTTTGTATTGATACATCCAATTCCAATCAAACATTACAGGGTTCATTATAACCTTAGAAGTGTCATTTTTTTTTTCTTTTTTTTGAGAGAGAGAGAGTGCATGCCCGCCACTGTGAGTGGGGGAAGGGGAAGATGGGGAGGGAGATGGAGACAGAATCTTAAGCAGACTCCACACTGAGTGCAGAGCCCAACATGGGGCTCCATTTCACAACCCTGGGATCCTGACCTGAGCTGAAACCAAGAGTTGGACGTTTAACCCACTGAGCCACCCAGGTGCCCCAGAAGGGTCCTTTTTTTTTTTTTTTTTACTTCAATAAATATTTACTGAACACCTGCCATTGGCCTGGTTCTGTGCTAGATATTGAGGATATAATATTGAACAAAATCGGTATGGTCCCTTGGTCCCTGTCCCTGCCCTCTTGAAGCTTAGATTCTAGAAGGTCCAATTTATTAATTATTCCCCTTTTCTCCAAAATTGCTAAATTTAAATTTATGCTTTTCACTGGTGCTTAACCAGTGGAGGAGTGGTTTGAATTGGGTCTTGAAGGAGTATGTAGATATATGAAGAGAAAGAGTGTCAACTTTTACGGAATGCTTGCTTAAGGCTAGAAACTTCTCACCTAAACCCCATAGCCCCATTTGAGAGGTGAGAAAATGGAGACCTCTCCTTACCTCCACGGTAAGGATTTAAACAGGCCACAGAAGGATTTTAAGCAGGTAACATGACCAGTTCTACATTTCTTTTCTTTCCTTTTCTTTTCTTTTTAGTTTACACTTCTTAAGGGGTCATTCTACTGGAGAATCAAAGGAAGAAAGATTGTCAAATTGTCAAAGGCCAACTGTCACATCAGTTGAAGGGGGGGGTGAAAGAAAATGTGGAGAGACCAATTTAAGGCTGTTAAGTAGTCCAAGGTAAGAGATGACAGTCAACTGGACTGAGGTGAAGGCAGGAAGAATGGAAACAACTATATTTGAGAAATATTTAGGAGATAAATGGACCATTTGGGTGACTGACCGAAGGGTAGGAGGATAAGGGAGAAAAATGACTCAAGGAGGACTCCTAGGTTTCTCAGAGTATGTACAAAATACTGGTTCACATCTCCATATATTATAAACATGACTACGTCTCTTCCATTAAACTGTAAACAACCTGATGACAAGAACAGTGTAACAGTGTATGATTCATATCTTTGTATCCCCAATATCTCCTACAGTGTCTGGTACATAGTTGGAGCTCAAGAAATGTTGAATAAATGATTGAATGGATGATCTTCCTCAGAATTACCAAGTTGAGATTTCAGCTGTAGAGATTTAAATTAGATAAAACACCCTCATAAAGGCCTAAAACTCCCTACACAGAGGAAAAGTACGTATGCTGAATATCTATCCTCCCAAAAGGGTATAATAGACCATATTCCTGGTCTATTAGTTTATTATATATACTTTCTCTTCTATCATAAATTCATCTTACCCAAGACTTAAAACACAGAAGCTATAAAATAGAGCTAAGTGTTTGGCTTTAACAATGAATTTCACTTTGCACCTATCAGATTGCCAAAAATTAATGCCTGTTAATTGCCTATCCCTGGCAGGGCATGGAGGTAAGGAGAGGTCTCCATTTTCTCACCTCTCAAATGGGGCTATGGGGTTTAGGTGAGAAGTTTCTAGCCTTAAGCAAGCATTCCGTAAAAGTTGACACTCTTTCTCTTCATATATCTACATACTCCTTCAAGACCCAATTCAAACCACTCCTCCAACTAGGAAACCTGCCCAGACCACCAATATGCAGCAATCTCTTTTTCCTTCTCTGAGCTCGTGGAATACTTATCTAATAAAATTCTTCAAAAATTAATCAAGGGTAGTACTGTGATTGCTCTTGTAAAAAATCGCTTTCTTTTTTACTTGTTATTTAGCTACTCACATACTCATACACTGTTCTCCAGTGAAGTCAGATATGTCTTCATACATCAATGTGAAGTCAGCTATGCCACTTATTTGCTATGACTTCATCTTCCCAATTTTCAATGTTCTCATCTGTAAAACGGGAGACATAGATACCTATCTGGTAAGGTTGTTGTTAGGATTTGAAATAATGTGTGTAAAGGGTCCAGCATATGCCACATATTTGGTATTCAACAAATAGATGCCAACAAGCACCAGTGAGGGCAGTTGTCAGACCTTTTCCAAATTTCAATCCTATCCCAGATATAGCACTTCACAGAGTGCCTCACACATGACTGCTGCTGGATATTTAGTTTATTTTTACTCCACCTTTTCCAAAAAAGATTTAAGGCAGCTAGGTGTTCAACAAATATTTGTTAAATGATTACGAGCCACACTTTCCAGTCAGATGTTTTTTCTTCCTTTCAGCTTTTTCCATAATAAGCAAAACACCACAATATTGTGACTTTTTAAAAGTTTTTAATCATCCTTCACTTGCACCAAGGATTTCTTCTGTTACTTTTTAATCTAACTAAACAAACAAAAAAAATTTAACTATAAAATATATGCTCATGGTGAAAATGAAAACGTTATGAGGTAATAAAATGAAAAGCAGGCTCCTCTCCCCATATTCAGTCTTACCATCCAGAGGTAATATTTTTTAAAAAGCAATTTCCTATATATTCTTCTAGAAATCTCCTTACATATACATCCTAAAGTTAAAATAAAATAAAACAAGTGAATGGGATAGTACTATAGAGACTATCAACTACCTGCTTTTTTCACTTAATATATAGGTAGTATTTATTGGTTTTGGGGTCTGGCAACTATCTTACCTTCTTTAAAGGTTTAAAGATTTTCTTAAAGATTTTCCCTGATTAATATCTTATTAATATAAGCTCCACAAGGGTCTTTTCATCTCTGTTGCTCTACTCTATCCCCAGCACCTAAATAAAACCTGAAACATAAGCATATGGTCAATAAGTATTTGCTAATGAATGTACTTCCTTTTGAGGAATTGCCTTCATTCATTTAAGGTATACTGCCCACTCTTAGCCAAGTGGCAAAAAAGATTGATTAGATGCTCCATCCTTAGATTTTGAACTGTGAGCAGAATAAAAACAGTTATAGTTTCTTCATTCCAGGGCTGAACCCATTTAAGGATGAGGAATGTTCCTGCTATCAATATTCTCTGGGGTGGCTGCTACTTCACTGTCCTAGCCTGGATCTCCTGCCTTACCTCCAATCTTGTGAACTAACGCATATCTTCCCAATGATTTTCCCTTCTGTCGTTAGTTCAGCATTTCTCAACCTCAGCACTAGTGGCATTTTTTTTAATTTTCTTTTTTTTAAGTAAGCTCTACACCCCACGTGGGGCTCAAACTCACAACCCCGAGATCAAGAGTACCATGCTCCACTGACTGAGCCAGCCAGGTGCCCTAGCACTACTGACATTTTGAGCTACATAATTCTTTGTTCTGAGGGGCTCTTCTGTGCATTGCATATGTTTAGCAGCATTACTGGTCTCTACCCACCAGATGCCAGTAGCATCCCCTGGTGTAACAATCAAAAATGTCTCCAGACATTAACAAATGTCCCCTAAAGGGTCTGAATTAGCTAGCTGATTTCTTTGGAACAAAAAAATAAAATAAAATAAAATCCTAACTGATGGCTACTATATCTTTGGCAATTTTTCCTATGGCCTGTATAGAAATATCTCATTTGTTTAAATATCTCAGCTATATCATATTATATGATATAATTTTTAACTATACGTTATTAAAACAGTCTACTAATAATGGATTTCAAGGTTTTTCTCTGGCGTTATTTTATAATTTTTTAGAAGATTTTATTTTTAAGTAATCTTTACAACTCAACATGGGGCTTGAACTCACAACCCCAAGATCAAGAGTCACTTTTTCTACCAACTGAGGCAGCCAGGTGCCTTATCTGAAGTTACTTTAAACAGCAGCTTTATGGAGATATAACGCTATATAATTCATCCACTGAAAGTTTACAATTCAATGGCTTTTAGTGTACTCAGAGTTGCAATCCTCACTGCAATCAACTTTAGAACAATTTCATCACCTCAAAAAGAAATTCCTGCACAACTTAGTAGTTACTACCCCCAAAGCCCTGTCTGCCACAGCTCTAGGCAACTACTAATCTATTTTCTATCTCTGCAGACTTACCTCTTCTTAACATTTCATGAAATGGAATCCTAGAACATGTGCTCTTTGGAATTATTTCACTTAGTGTAATGTTTTCAAGGTTCATCCATGTTGTAGCATGTATCAGTACTTCATTCCTTTTTATTATTGAACAATATTCCATTGCATGGACACACCACATTTTATCTATCCATTTATCAATTGATGGGCATTGGGTTGCTCTACTTTTTGTCTATTATGAACAATGCTGCTATGAATATTCATGTACAAGCTTTTATGTAGACATGTTTTCACTTTTCTTGGCTATAGACCTGGAGGTAGAATTGCTGGGTCATTTGGAAACTTTATGTTTTACCTTCTGAGGAGCTACCAGAATGTTTTCCAACGTGGCCACACCATTTTCTCTCCCCAACAGCAGTATACTAGAGCTCCAATTTCTTCACATTCTTACCAACATTTGTCCTTTCTTTTATTTGTATCTCCTTGATAGTTAATGTTGGTGATCATCTCTTCATATACTTAGTGGCCGTTTGTATATCTTTGGAGAAATGTCTATTCAGACCCTTTGTCCATTTTTAAATTGGGTTGTCTTTCTTACTATAGAGTTGTAATAAATCTTCATATATTCTAGATACAAGTCCCCTCTCAGATACACGATTCCAAAAATTTTTTCCCACCCCATGGGATGTCCTTTCACTTTCTTAACAGTATCCCTCACAGCACAAAAATTTAAATTTTTTGTCAATCTTTCAGGTAAAAATAGTGTGCCGTGAGCAGCCAGTTCAGTTTGCACCTCAATCATGTCTGTGTGTTTCTCTGAGACAACCATCATATTTGGATGCAGATGTGTACACATTTCCCATTTCACCACACAGAATATTAAAAATGTGTGTATGTAAGGGTCAAGATTTAATGAAATACTGAAAAATAGTGAATATTTTTTACTGCTTACTCAAGAACAATCTTTTTTTGAGTGTGAGAGAGAGAAAGAGCACAAGAATGCTCAAGGGGTGGAGAGGGGCAGAGAGAGAGATCTTAAGCAGGGGAGCCCAACGTGGGGCTCAATCTCACAATCCTGAGATCATGACCTAAGCCCAAATCAAGAGTTGGACACTTAACCAACTGAGCCACCCAGGCACCCCAATTAAGAACATTCTTAAGTGAACTTTTGTTTTGCTTTTACTGCATGTGCATGATGGTAAAAAGTATATAACATTAGTACAGTTTAGCGCCAATGTCTTTAATGGTGCTAAGGTACAAGCAGTTTCATCCATCGTTGCTTGTGCCATCAATGTAAATGCCAATTTACATGAAAAGGGCAATACAGTGAAAAGGGCAAATAATGTTTTAGTATTATTATGAAAATAATCTTGACCTGACATACTCCTGGACAGGTTCTCAAGGAGCCCTAGGGGTCTGCTAGGCCACATTTTGAGAACTGCTACTCTATGACATTCATGTTTATTTGAAAAGGAAAAAAAATTCCTTATATGTATGTTTTCTAATAAACTGATACTCCGGGAACAAGATACAAGAGGGAATATGTGACATGTTATCTTCTGATTTTTGCCTACCTTTGACATACCATTGCACATCCCAGGGACACATAACCCAGAGAGAGGAATTTAAGCAAGGATAATGAAAAGTAATGGGTCTTCCACCGTATGTATGAGGAGAAGGCAAGTTAGTGGATGATGATATTATGTAAAATTATTTACCCTTTGTAAATATCTACTGCATTAGAGTGGATATAAGTTGTTAGGATTCTATTCTCTAAGTAGCAAATAAAGATAGACAGGTCTTAGACTGTCCTCTGTAAGGCCAGTGAAGCTTCTGTCCAGAATTAAGCAAAGTCAATTCAGAGTAATCCTATAGATTCTAAGCCAGTAAAATGTACTCTGGAGACCAAACTCTCCCGTTGAAAGTCCTTTAGAGACAGGGGCCTTATCTACTTAGGAACTACTTACTTTATCTAAGGATCTTCAAGCACTAATAGCTGTGTTTAAGCAAACTTGAAAATAGTTACAGACCATGGCCAAGTTACCGGGATCTAACTTGTCTTTCTTTCTAATCCATCCTGCATACCACTTCAAAGTTAATCCCCCTAAATCACTCTCACCTTTATTCAAGAACTTTCAGTAGTAATTAAAAGCTAACACTAATGGAGCTCTTAACCATGTGCCCAGCACTATACTGGACAATTTAAATGAATTTTCTCATTTAATCCTCCCAGTAATCCAATGAGATATATTCTATAGTTCTTTTCCTGGAGATGAAGAAACCTGGCTTAAATAGATTCGATAACCTGCCCAAAGTTGCTGAGCTTCTGAGTGGCAATACCAAGACTCAAACCCAAGCTCTTGACTACTGCCGTATTTTCGCAGAGATACTACTGGTCTAATAATCACTTAGGGAACTTGTTTTTTCGTTTTGTTTTTTTTTTTTTTAAACAGCTAATTGGGCATAATGACAAGGCACACACATCAGAATTTCCAGGGCGAGTCTCTGACTCACACCAGGTTTAGGAACCACAAGTTAACTTCCCATTTCCTAGAGAATGGAGTGGATTTCCTATGTCTAAATTACTCCTCTTAGGAGGATTCTAGAATAAGGGCAAAATTCCTTAAATTGGCCTACAAAGTTCTTCATTGCCTGTCATTTGATTGACCTTTTTTGGTCTCATCTTGCCCCAACTTCCCTTTTGTTTCGGTCTCCTCTATTCATTACAGGGCTTTCCTTTACAGGGTATTCGCACATGCTGTTCTTTGGTCTGGGATGCTCACCCCCCTCCCGTTGTCTAGTTAGCTCTTGCTCTTCTTTAGGCTTCAGCATAATGGACACTTCCTGAGAAAAACTTTCCTGAACTGCCTAGGTCAAATCCCTAGTTATAATCTCTCATAACACTATGTACCACATTTACAAATTAAAAAATATTTATGTGATAATCTCTCTCTCACTATAAACTATACAAAGATAGGTATAATCTCTCATAACACTATGTACCACATTTACAAATTAAAAAATATTTATGTGATAATCTCTCTCTCACTATAAACTATACAAAGATAGGTAATATGCTTGTTTTTGCCCATTATGGTATTCCCAGTGCCTAGCTTAGTGCCTGTCACATAAATACTGAATGTTCAATAAATATTTGTTGAAAGAATTAATAGATTCAAGGCCTTTTGAACTATTCCCTATTTAACTAATCAAATGTATTTTTCACTCTTACTCAACAGAGACCTACAGTTCTAGTAACAGAAGAGGTTAACTCTTCTCTCTACATCTTTTCATCCTTATCCAGACTCAAGATCCTTCTCTACCTCCTCACCTATATACACTTATAATTCACCTATTCACCTATAATTCTTCCTACTGCTACAAGGTAGAAACTAAATTTCCTTTGTTTCACAAAGTTCTCTTCAATACACCAGCCCCTAACAAATGCCTCTAAACTTCTAAATCACTTTGTATTTCCATGCCATCCATTTGGTACTTCATCATATGCTGCGTTATGTAATATTTCATATGCAAGTACCTTGTTTTATTTTTTTAACGATTTATTTATCTTTTAGAGTGCATGAGCCCATGAGCAGGGGGAGGGGCAGAGGGAGAGAGAATCTTCAAGCAGACACCCCACTGAGCGTGGAGCCTGATGTGGGGCTCGATTCCACAAACCTGAGATCATGACCTGAGCTGAAATCAAGAGCTGGACGCCTAATCGACTGAGTCACGCAGTCGATTTATTTTATTTATTTATTTATTTTATTTTTTTAATATAACCTGTTTTATTTTTTTAATATAACCATTGTTAGGGAGTTTGCATGTTCTTAAACAGTAGTTTAATTTGCTACTGGAGTACCCAGGCATGTCATAAGTCCTCTGTAAACATCTGCAGAATGAATTAATGAAGAACTTTCTGTGGCCTGAAATGTGTCAGCCTGCAGTTATCAACAAATTTACCAAAAGACAATTCTCTTTGGAGGGCACCTGTTTATTTTACACTATTTCTCCATGGAATACCTCCAGGGACCCTTTTGGCAGACAGTTCAAAACAAGTGTGATGGAAGAACATTAAAGTAAGATACTATTTTAAATTTCCTGACATATTTAGAGAAGTTCTGTACTCAGGGATTTCTAAATCCATTACAGAATTATTAATATATTTCATAACTCTCTAGGATTCCATAACTCTCTTGGCCGACTATCTTTTACCACAAACCTTTAACCCTATGTAAAATGTAGTACATTTCAACTTTTTCCCCCTTCGGTGAGACTAAGATCTAAGTAATTAAGACTTTTTTCCTTTCAAAATCGGAAAGTAAATTATAATTCCAATTATCTGAGTCTTTTTTTTTTCATTTTTATTTATTTGAGAGAGAGTACGTGCACAGGGGGAAGGGGGAGAGGGAGAGAGAGTCACAAGCCGACTCCATGCTGAGCGCAGAGCCTGATGCCGGATTTGATCTCAAGACCCTGAGATCACGACCTGAGCCAGAACCAAGAGTTGAATCCTTAACCGACTGGGCCATCCAGGCACCCTGAGTCTTATTTTTATTATTTTTTTTAAAGATTTTTATTTATTTATTTGACAGGGCAAGAAAGCACAAGCAGGGGGCACAGCAGACGGAGAAACGGGCTCCCTGAGCAGGGAGCCCAATGCGGGGGAGGGAGGGCTCAATACCAGGACCCTGGGATCATGACCTGAGCCGAAGGCAGTAGCTTAACGAACTGAGCCACCCAGGTCCCCCTGAGTCTTATTTTTAAATGCAAGAGCTGAGGACAACAAAATCAACAGAAAATATTAAAATTCAGGGGCGCCTGGGTGGCACAGCGGTTGGGCGTCTGCCTTCGGCTCAGGGCGTGATCCCAGCGTTATGGGATCGAGCCCCGCATCAGGCTCCTCTGCTATGAGCCTGCTTCTTCCTCTCCCACTCCCCCTGCTTGTGTTCCCTCTCTCGCTGGCTGTCTCTATCTCTGTCAAATAAATAAATAAAATCTTTAAAAATATATATATATTAAAATTCAGGCTATATGTGTCACCCATTTCAAATGCAAGGAATTAATTTATTTCATGAGTTTTATCAATCATGATTTTTGCCCATACTAATTAAAAATATTTAAAAATTAAAGTTTGATAATAAAGAATTATGAGTTATCTGTTTCTCTTTGGATGTCGTTATGAACATTTTATATGGAGCTAATTGCTTTTTTAACAGCTTTATTGAGATATAATTTACATACCATAAAACTCACTCATACTAACTGTACAATTCAATTTTTTCAGTATATTTAAAGAGCTGTGCCACCACTAGAATCTAATTTTATTTTATATTATTTTTTAAATTGAGATATAATGCACAACATTGTATAACTATTACCACTCTAATTCTGGAACATTTTCTTCACCCCAAAAAGAAACCTTGTACTCATTAGCAATCTCTCCCCTTTTCTCTCTTACCCCTCCAGCCCTAGGCAATCACTAATCTACTTTCTGTTTCTATGAATTTTTCTCTTAACATTTAATATAAATGGAATCATACAATAAATAAGTGGTTTTGTGACTGGCTCCTCTTACTTAGCATGTTTTCAAGACTTACCCATGTTGCTGCATTTTTCAGAACGTCATTCCCTGTTATCACCTAATAATATTCTATTGTGTAGGCTACCACATCTGATTTATCCTTTCATTAATTGATGGATATTTGGGTTGTTTCCACTTTTTTGACTGTTAGGAATAATGCTGCTATGAACATTTGTATACAAGCTTTGTCTAGACACACGTTTTTATTTTTCTTGGGTAAACAACAAGGAGTGCAATTACTAGGTCAGGTGCTAATCACTCTTACAATGAATAACATACATTTTTTTTTTCTATTCAAAGGATTTTTGACACAGTCCAGAAACAGACTTTTCATGAAAATCTAATATAAAATCCTTTTTTTTTTTTTTAAAGAAAATAAGGTTAATCTGCACACAGCTTCTCTATCAACAGAACTGTTATCATATTACTTTTCAATTTGGGGTTCAAGTGGAAATTATAAAATGCGGTGAGAACTCCTTTTAGTGTAAACATAAAACTAGACCGAGTTTGCACTAGCCTACTTAATCGATATGCTAGGATCAAATTCTATTTTTTGAGCAGGATGTATATATCCATCTCCTTGCCTTGCACAAGTGCTTAAGAGATAAATACACAGTAAGGGAAGGCTTACCCAGTAGGAGGAGCGATAAATAGGAATTTAAAATATCAAACACCCTGAGTAAACTAAATTCTTATTTCCCTCCACTAGCGGGGGCCTGTTTTACATTTCATGAGAAAAAGGTGAATCGTTAATTATAATTAGTCATGTAAATTCCCAAAGCCTTTCATAAAAGCATCTTTCAGAAATTGGAGTCCAAATAAACTTCTGTTCACATATTTTCTTTTCTTTTTTTTTCTGGCAATGTACACTCTAGTTCAAATATACTCAGGAAGCAAACTTTAAACAGAGAATTAAGAGCTGATTGTAAAATTCCACATTAAAAAAAGAGCATAAAGACACATTTTAATTTTAATTTTAAAGAAGAATCAAACATCTTGCAGCAGAAATGCGGCATAATCTAGGGAAACTACCAGACGTCCTACCAATCACAGCACTGGAGAACGCCACAGGTCGTCCAAAAGACGCATTCGTTTTAGCCAACAGCTCTTGCCTCCCGCCAAAGCTGTCCCTAGAGCGTCAAAGAATAATCCAACGAGTGACTGATGATTTTTCCCTTTTGATTCCCCTCCGCCCCCCTCCTCCACACACATCCACCTGCTTGGAGGTGTCAACGCGACTGGAAATGGTTAACAGTGACCAGCAGCAGAGAAAGAAACAAACACCCCTGACAACCCACAGCTGAGTAAGCAAGAGCTGTTTATTCACGAACATGTTCCATTTGGAGACTGTCGGCGAGCCCTTGAAAGACCAGGCACATTTTAGAAGGCTCCTAGAGAGGGAGAGAATAATCTTTTCTCCCCCGCCACTCCCCCAAAACACACACTGAGAAGCTCCGGTGGGAACCATCTGGTCAAGGCAGCCCCCCTTCCCCCGACCCCTTAGGAATAACCTCCCGCACCAGTGCATCCGACCCCTTGCGCGGGTTGTGTAACTCCCCAAAATGAGCTCAGACGCGCCAGAGGCTGGCCCCAGCCCGAGGGCTTCTGCAGGCGCTTCTGCCACCCCCCACCCCCGCCACGGCCCGCCCCGACGCCACGACCCGGGCTGGGGACCCTGACGAGAAATGGCCCTTCAGCCCCCTTCCCTCACCTGGCTCGGTCCCACCTGAGGGCAAGAGCTGAGAAAAGAAACAGGCAGGAAGGGCTGACCTTGTTGCTACTGACAGTGGAGCGGCACATCCTGCTGCTTCCTGGAAAGCGGCCCGAAGGACATTTTTCCCCCTGGAGGAAGGAAACGGGAGGGCGCCGGCCGGGCGGCGGCGGGCGCGGCGGCGGTGGTCAGGGCGGGCTGTGCAGCCTCTAGCGGGGACGGTCCGAGGACTACATCTCCCAGGCTGCTCTGGGCCGCCTTGCGTCGTGACCCCGGCGCGCACGGAGGCGGTGACTCTTACCTCACAGAGGTAGCTCCTCCGCCGGCAGCAACTCGGCTCCCGCGGTCCATGGACCGGAACCCCGGGCCGACGGGCAGGAACCCGGGCCGCTATCGCCGCCTCCCCACCCCAGACTCCTCCTCCTCGCTCTCCACCGCCTCCTCCGGACGCCCGCAGGACGCGCACCGCCGCCTCCGGGCTCGCGGAGCCAACTCAGGAGGCTGGGCGGCGGGTTCGCGGCTACCGCCGGACTGAGGCCTACTCCGCCGCCTCTCAGTGCTATTGTCCCTGGGCCCGGCCCTGACCAGGTCCACTGGGGAGGGCCGAGTGCGCCGGCTTCACGGAAGATGCCGGACCAAGCACTACAGCAGATGCTGGACAGGTACGGTCAGCTTTGGGGGGAGAAGGCGAGCCGCGGATCCTCGCTCTGACTCTGGCCCTGCCCGCGCCGGGCCTCGAGGCTCTCCGTAAGCGGAGCCCGGCGTGCCGGGAGGAGTTCCACGGCCGGGGGGCCGTGTGAGGGGCAGAAAGTTTGGAGTCCGTGCTGGGGGAGGACAGAGCGGATGGCTCGGGTGCTTAGACTTAAAGCGAAACTTAGGGAGTGGCGTCTAGCTTTGTTGCAACGCCCTTTTGAAGTGAGAGGGGCTTGGGTTAATCCACAGAATTAGTTTCTTTTTCGGTTTCTTACACTCCTCCCCTCCCCCCAAAACTATGTTGTAACGTGTTTGTCGCGATGTCACTGGCAAGAACAACCAGACTATCTTTCAGGGGAGTGATCCCCTACAGTTTTAAGACTCTTTCCAAAAACCAAGGGTAAGCATTCTTTTGGAAAGCCTGAGAGTCCGATTTCGTTCCTCCTTTCCCCCATCGCACCCCACCCCCAAACTGTAAGGTCAAGCGTATCCACAAGGGAGTTTTAACGGTCAGACCAGAGTAGAGGTTATGGAAAACAGCCACATGAGTCCAACACTGAACAGTTAGCATATTTTATGATTCGTTGAGTTCACTGAGAAAGGTTTATCTTGTACTGAAGACAAGTGGCCCATTTTTGGGGGGCTCCTGTCTGTGAAACTCTTGTTGTGAAGTCGGTTGCACCGCCCTCTGCTGTTCAGATTCTAGTTATGGGTTCTACCATGAGTTTTTGGATACTCAATCTACATTTCTCCCTAGCCAAGTCTTAAATTCCTGGCATTGCCAATGCTACAGGCTAATGCATAATGTTTGTGGTTGCTGACAGTTGTCAACAGACCACTGGTCACCCTGTTAAGCAGGTGGTACAGTTCTTCCTGTTGAGTAGAGGTCTAACTGTTAAGACGTTAAATGAAAGGCCTCCCTGAGATTATACCCAGTTAAAAACTGTTTGGATCAGCCACACCCAGAACACAGATCACCCAAGAGTACATCTCCTCCCAGAGTGACATTTTCTCTGGAGCTTAGAATTTTGAGACATCAGTGTTGATGAAAATCATGTTCCTTACTTTATTCAGTTGGAATGACCCAGTGATTAATCCAGCCTTGTTTGAGGTCAGCATTCAGGTCAGGTTGTATTGACTATCCCCTTTTTAATGTAACAACTCATTTATAATCTCCTAGAAGGCAGAAACGTCCTCATTATTTATCTTAAATCCTAGAACAGAGCCTGATACTCGGTAGATCATCAGTAAGTATTTGTTTGATGAACAAATGCATGAATTTTTTTGTCATTTTCCCCAGTTGTCTAGGGGTCTGATAAGTTACTAGGTTTTTCCTTCGTTATAATTTAGCATACTGGCAAATTGCAAAGGACTACTAATGCCCAGAGGAAACCTCCTCATTCCACTGCCAGTTCCAATCAAATGAGACCCTGTTCTGTTGCAGGATATGTTGTAATTAGATTTTTTTTTCCTTTGAGTGTCTGCTGCTTTCAGTCTTACATAGATGACTTTTAGAAGGATTTTTATGTCCAAAAGATGACCTGGCTTTCGTATGTTCTTTGGACATTTCCATAAAAGTAAAAAGCCAAGGGGTACTCATGAGACATTTACAACTTCTCAACAGAAACTTGGAAATTCTGAGTGCGTTTACTAAAGCTGATGACTATAATATTGGCTAAACCTCATCTTTTGTACCTTTTTGACATACCTCAACATAGATTCTTAAGATGACATTCAAAGACTTTTATTATCTCAGTACTTTGCAACCTGGCTTCACATTAGAATCACCTGGAGAACATTTTAAAAATATGCATGGGAGAGCACCTGCATGGCTCAGTCGGTTAAGCATCTGACTCGATTTTGGCGCAGGTCATGATCTCAGGGTTTTGAGATCGAGCCCCCCCCCCCCCCCCCCCCCGCCCCTCCAGGCTCCCTGCTCAGCTGGGAATCTGCTTGGGATTTTCTCTCTCTCCCTCTCCTGTCCCTCCCCACCCACCTCCGCAGGTGCCTCTCACTCCTCCCCCCACTCCCACCATGTACACCGGCTTTCTCAAATAAATAAATTTTTTTTAAAAGTTTTTAAAATTTATTTGAAAGAGTAAGAGAGCACACAAGCAGAGGGAGAGGGAGAAACAGACTCCCCTGCTGAACAGGGAGCCCAACCCTGGGATCATGACCTTAGCCCGAAGGCAGACACTTAACCAGCTGTGCCACCCAGGTGCCCCTAAATAAGTAAATCTTAAAATATATATATATATATATATATATATATATATGGAAGGATGCCTGGCTGTGCCCAAGACCAGTCAGATCACATTTCTAGAAGGATGGGACCTGAAATAAGGGATTATTTCATGATAAAAGTACAGATTTGTGAGAAAAGTTTGGGCTTTAGAGACCATAATTGTGAGATTTTCATTTTACCCCTAGTAAGCGGCAAAATGTGATTTTGGACTTAAATTCTGAGGCTATCCATCCTCATTTATAAAATGAGAATATATGGAGTGCCTGGGTGGCTCAATCAGTTAAGCATCTGCCTTCAGTTCTGGTCATGATCTCGGGAGTCTTGGGATGAAGCCCCATGTCAGGCTCTGGGCTCAGCGGGAAGTTTGCTTCTCCCTCCCCCACTCCCTCTGTGCTCTCTCTCCTTCTCTCCCTCTCTCTCAAATACATAAAATCTTAAAAAAAAAATGAGGATATCCTCACAGGCTTGTATCAAATGAGAACACAGGTAAGCACTTTATAAAACAGTAAAATGCTATTCGTGTGTTAGGCATACAGAAGGTACTTAAGATTCTCCTATAATCAACCAGTGTGGCACTGTCCTCCCCCCTCATCTCCTTCATATTTACTGTCATCTTAATGTGGGCTGGCCCTGCATACAAATTGAACACAAAGATACTTGATTGATTCATTTGAGGAATACTGACAAGCGTAACAGATTAAAATGTGTCAACCTACTCGGGTTCATAATTCTTGCCATGAATTTGGCTCCCCCCCAAGCTTGGTTTTTGGGTGGCAGTTTTTGAGGGACAGAATTTAGCTCAGAAACCTGCCCATATGGTTATTTCTCAAATGCAGGTTTTATTCTTGAGAAGATTAAGGAAATATGTGTAACACATGAATTGTTCTGTTGCTTCCAGGTTAAAAGTTGGGTATTTGGGGGCGCCTGGGTGGCACAGCGGTTAAGCATCTGCCTTCAGCTCAGGGTGTGATTCCGGCGTTATGGGATCGAGCCCCACATCAGGCTCTTCCGCTGGGAGCCTGCTTCTTCTCTCCCACTCCCCCTGCTTGTGTTCCCTCTCTCGCTGGCTCTCTCTATCTCTATCGAATAAATAAATAAAAATCTTAAAAAAAAAAGTTGGGTATTTGATAGTGAATTAATATGTATTTGTATTTATTGAATTTATGTAGTAAATATTGACTGCCTACATATACCTGGTACCATCCTAGGTCTTTGGTATATATAGTGAACACAGCCAAAAATGCTCATATGGGTCTTAAATTCTAGTGACGATTGTGTGTAATTGTAACACGGATTGTGCGTTCAGTTTATACTACTTAGTCTTTCAGGGTTTATAAATTAATGGCAACTTATTAATAGCTGAAGTCAAATTGCCTTGTCCTTTGTGAATAAACTGGTTTAGCGATTGTTTATCTTGATAAATTTTATCGCAGTTTTTGTAGGTGGAAAGAATATATATAGATATATATTTTGATTGCCTTTCATTTTAGTAACAGTAAGCAACTGTCCTGTGTAAATTTATTATTCAAATCTTTTAAATTGCTGTGGGTAAACAGATTTTGAGAGTAGTGGGAAGAGGGGTGGTTTTCTAGTATCGTGAATGATTTGGGATCACAAATCATTGCCCTGAAATTATAAGCATTTATAAACTCAAACGCTTTATATCATTATTCTATCACCAACTATTTTCTTGATTTCTCTTATGTTTCTCAAAATTAGGATTAAATGTATAGAGAGTACAAAGAATATTGTAACAAACTGCAGGAACGGACCTTATGTTTGAAGCCTGGGCCTGCTGAGTTTTGCTTCTGGAAACTTGACTTATGTATACCGCATCCCACAGTAAACACTCAGGAATTTGTTGAGGTGGTTTTGTATCACTTATTTGCACCTAGTGAGTAGGCCCGGCACTTAGCCAGTGTCCTGATACAGTCATATGGGAGGGAAAGAGGAGAGAATAATCTCTTCCCTGCCCCTCTCCTGCAGTGGCAAAGTGAATTAGGATCCTCATTCTGTGAGTGTTATCAAACACAGGTGTACATCCCTTTGGAGGATGTACACTGTTCTGATAGGACCATGCCATATTATCTTTGGATTTATATAATCATCTCTTAATTTCCATTAAAGCAATTTCTCATTTTCTTTGTCATTTGGTATCTTTTCCTCAATCACATCACTATCCCATTTTGACAACTACAGACCAATACGTAGAATTAAAAAGCATAGCCATTAGTTATATTTGCCTATCTGTATGTTAAAAGTGGAAACATTAGAGAAAAAGCCCCTTTGATCACTCTCATCAGTTCCATATCTTTTCTCCATCCCCGTTGCAGTATCATAAATGGATTTATAGTCTTCCCATCTCCTTTGTTTAATGCTTTTATATATACTATATATAATTCATGGTTTTGTTTTTGTTGCTAAAATTTAAATAGGCCTACAATTTGCTTTTTTTAAATACTATTTTGAGTTCTGTGATACTCAGCAATTAAAGAGAATATATATATATAATATTCATTGGATTGACATATTATTCTTTTTTACTTAATCTATTCCCCTGTTCATGATATTTGGTTCATGAAACCAAATGATATATATATATATATATAATATTCATTGGATTGACATATTATTCTTTTTTACTTAATCTATTCCCCTGTTCATGATATTTAGGTCCTTATTTTCTTTTTATTAGCTTTCCTTATAATTGGACTTTGTCCTCAGCTATACTAAAAGTATACTAAAGGTCACCAATAATTTCTTTTTTTTTTCTTTAAGATTTTATTTTAGAGCGAGAGCCGGGGGCAGGGGTGGAGGGAAGTGGGGGGCAGAGGGAGAGGGAGAGAGAAACTATCAAACATCCTCCTCACTGAGCATGGAGCCCAATGTGGGGCTTGACTCATGACCCTGAGATCATGACTTGAGTGGAAATAAGAGTTGGAAGCTGAGGGGCACCTGGGTGGCACAGCGGTTAAGCGTCTGCCTTCGGCTCAGGGCGTGATCCTGGCGTTATGGGATGGAGCCCCACATCAGGCTCCTCTGCTATGAGCCTGCTTCTTTCTCTCCCACTCCCCTTGCTTGTGTTCCCTCTCTCGCTGGCTGTCTCTATCTCTGTCGAATAAATAAATAAAATCTTTAAAAAAAAAAACAAAAAACAGTTGGAAGCTGAACTGACTGAGCCACCCAGGTGCCCTGTAAAGGTCACCAGTAATTTCTTAACTACTAAACCTAACGCCTTTTTTGCTTGGTCCTCATATCCTTGACATATATTTAGTGAAGATGAAACTGATGATCACCACCCCCTAACTTCTTGAAATTCTATTCTATTTTTTTTTAAAGATTTTATTTATTTATTTATTTATTTATTTATTTATTTATTTATTTATTTGACAGAAAGAGAGAGACAGCCAGTGAGAGAGGGAACACTAGCGGGGAGTGGGAGAGGAAGAAGCAGGCTTCCTGCGGAGGAGCCTGATGTGGGGCTCGATCCCAGGACCCCGGGATCACGCCCTGAGCCAAAGGCAGACGCTTAACGACTGAGCCACCCAGGCGCCCCTGAAATTCTATTCTATTATACCATACTATTTTTCTATCTTTTGCTTCCCCCCACTCATATATTACCTTACCTTTACTCCCTTCAGTCACGTAAGTATGGCTTAAGCCTCAGCACTTAACCATTCTTCTCTGAAGTGTACCCACTAACTATCTCACTTTCACCTCTGTTTAAATGACTCCCAGATGTGTGTCTTTATTCCTGACCACTTTTCCATATTTCAGGGTCTCTTTCCTAGCTGGCCAATAGACATTTCCATTTTGTGTATACGTGGTATTGCTAGCACCTTAACATATCTAAAACTAAACTGATATTTCCCTGGCTTTTACTTTTCTTCCCAGTTTTTGGATTTTGATTAGACCATCCTTCTAGTCCACCAACCATGAAACCTAAGTCTTTTGTTTTGTTTTGCTTTTTGCTTTTTTTGCTTCTTTCCCTCCAAATTCACTCATCAAATAATATAGATTCTTTCTCTGGTTCTACTTTTTCTCTTCCAGTTTGACTTATAGAGTAGTATCAGAATTGGCCAAGGCATAATTATAATCACCTCATTTCCATGCAAAACCTGCCAGTCTGCTCATCACCGATATGATAAAATGTAAACTTTCAAGACCCTGGTGAAGGGGTTTAGGTCTGTTAATGTAGTTCAGCCTCAACATACCTTCATCATACTCTTCTGCATTCCACTACATTGTCCTCTGGATATATCCTATGCTTTCTTTTTAAAGATTTGATTGATTGATTGATTGATTGATTGATTGAGAGTGTGTGCATGCAGGTGGAGGGACAGAGGGAGAGAGAGAGAGAATCCTCAAGTAGACTCCAGCCGAACACAGAGCACCAAATGGAGCTTGTTCCCTGAGATCATGCCTGAGATCATCCCCTGAGCTGAAACCAAAAGTCATATGCTTAACTGACTGAGCCACCCAGTCACCCTGATATCCTATGCTTTCATTTCCTTATTTTTGTTTTAGGTGACTTCCTCCCTTTTAATACCTGGCTAACTCTTACCATCTTAAGAATTAGCTCAAATATCACCTTGAAGCATTATGTAGCCCCTTTAGGCAGAGTGAGTTACTCCCTTCCTGTGTTTCCATAGAACATTTACACATTTAGCATAGTAAATCACATTGTATTGTAATTTTGTTAATGCACCTATCCTATGTCTCAGCCTTCTGCACATACTCATTACCACCACCACCATGCACATTCAACTGGAAGTTCATTGAGAACAGAAACTATTCCCTATTCCTTTTACCCACAAGAGCCTTGGAGTACATTGGAGACGCTGTTGAATCTGTGTCTTTTCTTTTCATTCTTTATGACATCCGTGCTTAGAATCATCTTGCAAAAACACCATTTAAGACACTGAGAGTATGGCTGGCACCAACTACCTTTTTAAAGCTTTGTTTCTCTTGAAGAATGAATACATACATATCTGTTGGCCAGGCCAACTGATTTATTTGCTCACTGTCCTCTGAACACAAGATGTTCTTTAGCATCTTGCCTTTCAAAGTTCTGCCCATTCTTCAAGACCCAGTTTCGATTCTGCCTCATTTATAAAGCTTTTCTGGCTATTTTAGCCAGAAATATTTTCCCCTCTTCTCCATACTTATGTAGCAATACTTTACATGCCCTGTATACATACATGACTCCTAACTCTTTACATGCCAAAGTTCATAAATTGATGAGAGATGGTAATATTTATATGGCACAGTGGAATAGACTGGAAGGAATTTAGATGTCTGGTGAAAGCTCCTTATGACTACTTAAAAGTATCTTAGCAAAAATGAAACAATTTCTTATACTGGCTCTAATGTCCTATGAAATAAGAAATGGAAATTTTTCTCAGAATTCACTATACATGTGGCAGTGTGGTATAGTGAAAAAAGCCAGTGTTTTGGAGTTGAGGCCTAGATTGCATCTGTGCCTCTCTATGAGGCTTTGGGCAGATTACTTAACCTTTTTGGGCTTTTGTTTCCTTATTTATTTAAGATGGAAATAATTATGCTTGCAGAGTTTATGAAGATCAGAGACAAAGTGTATGTATGGCATGAATATATGCTTGATTGCTTTCATTGTGGTATATTTCCCTTCAGTTTTACCCTTCGGTAATGTGTCGTGATTGTGGTTATATCTTTGTGATGAATCCAGATACTTTAACTTCCATTCCACTTGGGTGAACAGACATATAAAGGGATTTTTAGTCTTCTTGATGGTATAGTTCCTGTTCCAGAATACATGGGGTGTGACACTTTTAATCCTTAAACAAAGCAAGCAGTGTGCGGTTCTTTCCATTGTTAAATGGGGCCTTTCTTGCATTAACCAGAGTATGGATCTCTAAAGCATGTTCTGAATTAAGGAGTGCTTGTTCTCTTTACTTAAAATAGTCCTGCAAATACATTGTTAAGGCACCATATATAATAAAACCACAGCAATTTAAAGCTTGTTTCATTGTTCTCTCTCCTACCTCCTGAAATTCTTCTATTCTGCTACCCCAGTTTTCATTAAAGTGATCTCTAAGGTAGGAACCTATGATTTCCCACATCTTTCTGATAATCCAAGATAAACACCTGTAATTTGAGTCTGTAAAGATAGACTTTACTGCCAGTTGTTGCATTAGATAGCATACCTATCTTGCTCAGTAAATTTATGTGCTATCAAGAAACTATTTTATTGATAAAGTTTCCTCCCCTTTTTTTCACATACTTTTAAGAAATAATTATATAAACAGTGGATGACTCACAAATGAGCCTTACGAAGTGAGGTTATCTTTGTCATCCAACCTTTCCTAATTGGTTTATAAAATCTATGTAGTATCTATGTAATAGCTTTATCTTAAAACCATGTTGGTCTTCTCATTGTCCATGACCATATGCTCATTTCTGTCTGTAAGCTTGTTTTTGCTGTTTTGCTTACTTAGAATACCCTTTTCATTCCCAATTCAGCATGAATTCTCAGTCTTTTCATGAAACCATCTCAGCTCTTTCATCCTGTGTTTCTTACTGTCATCACATTTCTGTATTATGGTCTCTGACATCTTTCCTTGACATTTAGTGTATTCCTTGTGGCATCAAATAGTGAATGTACTTAGTAGATACTCAAGTTGATTTAAGAGGAGATCTTGAATAATCTTAGGTTTAAGGCAAATAAGCCATGTATTCCTTAAACAGTTTATATAAAGTTTACTGTTAGGAAGGATATGTCACTGGAAAAAAGTTACAATTTTAAAGTCATGTAGAATAAAATGATCTTTTATAAAGAGTGGCATGTTACATGTACAGATTTAGTGATATTACCAATACCAATAAGGCTATACATTTATGTTAGGGAATAAGTAATATTCTTTAGGTTCATCTAGTTCTTTTTCTTGTCTTCATGGTATGATAATAGTGATTTGTTTTTTAACCTCTGAGCCAGTTGTGATAATTCCCAGATTTCCCTTTACTTTAGAAAGTAATGTGCCCCATCTTGGCAGGTGGGAAGGCATGGAAGTAAGCAGTGTATATATCAGCAAGCAGGAGGCATTTAGAGAACCTAGTGGAGGGGTGCCTGGGTGGCTCAGTCAGTTAAGGGTCTGCCTTCGGCTCAGGTCATGATCTTGGGGTCTGGGGATCAAGCCCTGTGTCAGGTTCCTCCCTCGTCAGGGACTCTGCTTGTCTCTCTCCCTCTGGCCCTCCCCCCCAACACATGCTTTCTCTCTCTCTCTCTCTCTCTCTCATAAATGGATAAAATCTTTAAAAAACAAAAGAAAAGCTAGTGGAAAGAAAAGACAGTGGAAGAAAAAGAATTGAGAGGACTTGAATGAGTATCTTAAGCAGTGGTGGTGGCCTATTGAAAAATTTGGGGGGATGATTAGGAATCCAGGACTTTTTCCGCTGAATACGAGGGTGCCAAACAGGATTGCTTTATGTGCGAATTTAGGTAACAAAGTGTATCCATAAAATCTAGACATAGATGTAAAGTTGACACCATCTTTCTCATCTTTATCAGTGCCATTATTGCTGGTGTTCATTTGGTGGTTATATATACGCCAGACATTTGGGGAGGTTTAGAGGGAGAGAGAAATTTAAGCAGGCTCCATGCCCAGCACAGAGCCCCCCAACAGGGGCTTGATCTCACAACCCTGAGATCATGACCTGAGCTGAAATTAAGAGTCAGAAGCTTAACTGACTGAGCCACTCAGGCACCCCTGCCAGGCAATTCTTTTTTTTTTTTTTTTTTTTTTAAGATTTTATTTATTTGACAGAGACAGCCAGCGAGAGAGGGAACACAAGCAGGGGGAGTGGGAGAGGAAGAAGCAGGCTCCTAGCAGAAGAGCCTGATGTGGGGCTCGATCCCATAAGGCCGGGATCACGCCCTGAGCCAAAGGCAGACGCCTGACGGTTGCGCCACCCAGGCGCCCCCTGCCAGGCAATTCTTAAGCAGTTTTATGGTCACTTGTTTAATCCTTTACAATAAGGGATCTTAACATTAAACCTTTTTTATGCAGAGAACTCCTTTGGCAGACTGGTTGAGCCTATGGGCTCCTGCTCAGAATGTTTTGAAGGAATGAAACAAAATATATAGGATCAGAAATGAAACCAATTATGTTGAACTATAGCAAATCATCATATTAAAAATCTGACATAGTAATATGAGCTTTAACATCTTAAGGTATAAGATCTGTTGGTTGGTCTGAGAACTAAATTCAAATTAGCAATGAGCTAAATGTTATTTTGGGATATGCACCTCTACCTGTAAAATAATATGAAAATTTCTGGTCACTATACTAATTTCTAATTTCTGTACTGCTTAGTATTACTATGGTTTGCTTACCTTCATCACTGGAAGAAAATTAAATTTTATTTAGGGTTAGCAAAAATAAGATGTGATTTCTTTCCCCATCCAAATTTGCCAAACCCTGTAAGTTTCCATGGACCCCAGATTAAGAACCCCTTCTTTACGATACAAGAGATTCTGTCATTATATCTATAGTAAGTGGTGAGCAGGGATTTGAACTCTGGCAATCTGGCTCTAAAGCCCAGGTTCTTTACTCATTTAGAACATCCTGAAATCACATAGTCTTTTCCCCCAAATTTAGCTAGCTCTTTTCTTTAGGAAAAAAAAAATCTTAAGCATTTTTGTTTAAATGAAAAACCAAATAATTTAAAGTTTACATTGAGTGTAAGATGAAATTTTATTTCTGTATTGTGGTGAGTTGAGGAGACTTAAAAAGGAAATAAAGAAGGAAAAAGAAAAGAAGGATAGCTAGAGCAGATTCTCAAACTTCAAGTATTGTGATCACCTGTCAGCCTGTGATCAAAAAATACAATGTCAACAGTTCCTCAAGAAAATTAGAATTACCGTATGTAATCCAGTGGTGCCACTTCTGGGTGTATATACCTCAAAGAATTGAAAGCAGGGCCTCAAAGAAATATTTGTATACCCATGTTCATAGCATTATTTACAGTAGCTAAATATGGAAGCAACCCAAGTAGCTATTGAACAGTGAACGGATAAGCGGATAAGCATTATGGAATATTATTCAGCTTTAAAAAAGGAAGGATATTCTGCGGTAAGCTACAACGTGGATCAACCTTGAGGACATTGTGCTAAGTGAAATAAGCCAGTCACGAGACAAATACTGGATGTTTCCATTTATATGAGGTACTTAGTGTCTTTATGATTTTGACTATTCTATAATGGTGTTTGTCAGGGGCTGAGGGGAAGAGAGAATGGGGAGTTGCTTAATAGGTATAGAGTTTCAGATGGGTGGTTGTGATGGTTGCAAAACACTGTGAATGTATTTTTTTTTAAGGTTTTATTTATTTATTTGACAGAGAGAGGGAAAGAGCATAAGTAGGGGGAGTGGCAGAGGGAGAGGGAGAAGCAGACTCCCCACTGAGCAGGGAGCACAACAGGGGGCTTGATCCCAGGACCCTGAGATCGTGACCTGAGCTGAAGGTAGGCACTTAACTGACTGAGCCACCCAGGCACCTCAGCATTGTGAATTAATTAATTTATTTATTTATTTATTTATTTAAGATTTTATTTATTTGACAGAGAGAGAGGCAGTCAGCGAGAGAAGGAACACAAGCAGGGGGAGTGGGAGAGGAAGTAGCAGGCTCCCAGCAGAGGAGCCTGATGTGGGACTCGATCCCAGGACTCTGGGATCACGCCCTGGGCCGAAGGAAGACGCTTAACGACTGAGCCACCCAGGTGCCCCTGTGAATGTATTTAATACCACTAAACTATACACTTAAAAATGCTTAAGATGGTAAATTTTATGTTATATGTATTTTGCCACAATAAAAAAGAAAAATAATTAAATGGGGTTTTTTAAATAAAATTTTTAAATGTAGTGTCACTTCCTACTCCCAGAGTTTCTCATTCTGTATGGTCTTCGGTAGGGCCTGAGAATTTACATTTCTAGTAAGTTCTCAAATGATGTTTGTGCATCACATTGAACAGATTGGAAGATTGAAGGGGACCAGGGAGCAGGGGATGACTTAAAGAGAAACTTAGACTTTGGTCGGAAATTACAACCTCTTCTTGAGTGTGGACTTTGAAAGGTTTTTGGCTTTGTTCTTTGAAATAGGAAATAGCCAGTTATTCTCCCTTATTAGGACATTCAGAATGCATCCCATAAATTATAACATTAAAATTGTGATAACTCGAATTAAAGTAGAATTGTTATATCGACCCTAAAATGCAAATATTATGGCATTATCAGTAAAATTTTTAATTTCAAAATGTTGGGTTTTATCTTTGTTGTCTGTTTTTATCTAAGAAAAGCTTGAAGACTCAAAGTACTTGCAATGAGAATTAGGTTTATTTAAGACTTTTCTGTTCAAGTTCTGGTCAGTAGGAAACAAAGCTGTTGACAAAAAATACTGTGTGTACTTATAAAAGCTGTTTGGAGTTTATATCATATGATTGTTCTGGGCCCGTCTCCTATATCTAGTTTTTCACACTCTATCAAGATTGTTTGGGTTGCACTTGGTGGGAAATCTGCCCCAAACTGGTTAAACTAAAAAAAAAAAAACAAAACAGCTATAGGTTTATGTAAGTGAACAGTGCAGAAGTATATTTAGCTTTAAGCACAGCTTGATACATGTCTCAAAGCTATCAGTTTCTTTCAGCTTCCTCTGGGTTCTTAGGCTCCACATGGTGGTTCTCCTGGCAGTATAGCCTTACACCTTCATTTAGTTTCACACTTTCCTGCCTTCAAGCTCAGTAAAAAAAGAGAAAGCCTGTGTTACCAGCTTTGCCAGCAAAAATTCCAAGATCAGTCCTTTAAAACCAGCTTCATGGGCCCAGTCTTCAATCACTGTAATTTGGGGGTGGGATATGCTCTCAAACCAATCTCAGGATTACTTTTCCTGGAGCTGGGGATGGGGGAGGACGAACTGCCTAAACTACATACAGGACTGATGTTATAAGAGAAGGGTGGTTTTCCATTGAAAGCGTGGGGTGCTGTTCCTAAAAAAGAGGAGAAATCATGCTGTCCATTAAACCACAAATTTCTTCTCTGTCCTCAGCATTCTAAGATCTTGAGAAACTGTAAACCCATCATTTTCAGTGACCTCTTTCTCCCTAAAAGGAGGGAGGTGGGGAATCAGAGAATAAATAACTGAAATAGACTGCACCAAGAAGGGAGTGGGGTATAAGGAAGGAAAGAGGGAAAGCATAATTATAAGATCTTCTCAGCTTATGTTCCTGGTCAGTCTATCAGAAGTTTTATGAAAATGAAGAAAGGAAGGATTCATAAATATACATATTTTATTCCCTCCCCCGTTTTCCAGCCCTGAAGACTAGTAACTCTGTCCTATATAAGCTATTTGCCTAAAAACATTTATGTGACCATTTTTATATACTTTAAGTTAATTTCCCATGTGTCTGGCCCTTTTATCACAGACTAATGTTCTTTACATATTAGGTAGATTAAACTCATATATCTAGTAAGGTTGTAAATCAGTTAATAAATTCTTTAGAACTTAACATTTTCTGTACTATCACTTATATTTTTTAAAAAGCAGTTATTTATAACATAAGCAAATCCAGTATGTGTCTCCTTCATACAGTTTGCTTTCACCAATCCCTTTACTTTTTTTTTTCACCTGCCATTTTTCTTTTTTCTTTCTTTCTAAGATATTTAATTATTAGAGAGCACCTGTGAGCCAATGGGAGGAAGGGCAACGGGAAGGGAGAGGGACAAACAGACTTGGTGCTGAGCATGGAGCCCTACACAGGGTCCTGTCTCATGACCTGATCATGACCTGAGCCCAAACCAAGAGTCAGATGCTTAATCAAATGAGCCACCCAGGCGCCCCTCACCTGCCATTTTTCTATACCAGCAGTTCTCAAACTTCACCTCAGGATCACCTTCACAGAATTCAAGGCCCTCCTCCTCCAGAGTTTCTGATTCACTAGCTCTGGGGTGGAACTAGAGAATTTGCAGGTTACCAAAGGAGGCTGAAGCTGCTGGTCCAGGAAACTTTGTTTCAAGAATCTCTGTAATCACCTGTCCCTGCCTCTGCTAATTTCTGTCACTCCTCCCTGAAGCCTTCTCTGATCTATCCAAATTGATCACTCAATTTCTTCTTAAAATGGATATACCTATGGTAATTTCACTGGAACCTTTAATCTCTTCTCTCTACTGGATGTGCCCTAATTGTAGGATTTTCCAAATAGATACAATCATCCATTTATTTTGTGCAACAACATGGACCCAGTGAATGCTCAGTAAATGTTGCTGGCAACATGTGTACTATTGTTAGAAAATTGCATTACATATTTGTAGCTAACCTATAATTTTTAGATGAAGTAATTTGGTGTTATCAGAAGTTTAATATTTGATCTCAAATGACCATCATCAAATTAACTGTGTAATGACTGGAATAAAGAGAAAATGGATATGGTAAGTCAGTGGGTTTGAGAGTATTGGTATCAGTAATGTTTCTTTTAATATCTCCTCTGTAAGATAAATTCAATTAATCTGTAACAAGCATTAGCTTCAAAACCCAAATTTGTAAACTGTATACTATCACTATGAATCAAACAATAAAAGCAAGGTTATTTGTATTAGCAGTTCTTATTGGGCTTAACTTCTAGTATGTTTCCATATAAATCATATGGAAAATAAATAATTGTTCAACTATCTTACCTACCATAGTTGTGAAATTAGAAAAAATACCTAAAATGCTTTAAATGTCAGTTGAGTACCTTCTAAAAAGTAAACTATAAAAAGTGTTTAGGGGTATACTGATGCCTTAACTTTGAAATGCGTCAAAAAAAATGGATTGATGGATGAATATGTAGTATAGCGCATATAAAGCAAAATGGTAAGAATTATAAAATCTAGATATTGAGAATATGGATAGTCACTGAACAGTTTTTCACCTTTTTTTTGAAAGTTTGAAATTTTTCATAATAAAATTTGGGGAAAGATAACCTTAACACTAAATAGAATTTGTGGGGAATATAGCTATACAAGTACTTGCTTTAGATTGAAATACGAAATTGCCATTTATATAGGTCAAAAACAGACAATACAGGCAATTTCATTTGGTTCAACCTAGTATTAAAGTTGTTCTGAGTAGATGTATTTTTACATTTTGGTTTTTTTCCTGATGACTGAAATTGCCTTTATTCAATTCACCGTAATACTGATTAATCATGCTAGTCTAGAATATGCTCATTGTTGAAATGAAAAATTTAGAAGAACTTAGAAAGTTTCTAGGTATTCTGCCTGTGTGTTGTTACCAAAACTCTGTATCTCATTTCCCAGAGGTATATAAATATATTTACAAAATTACCTCAGTTGTGGGTCAGATACATACTAACACATCAGTTAACGAAGTCTGTTTGCTCTCTACTTGTCAGTTGAAGTTCTGTGGAAAACTTTGTAGATTATAGAGTTACATCCCAGTCAAACCATGGCTAATGATGATGGTTGCATAACAGTATGAATGCACTTCATGCTGATTATACTCTAAAAAATGGTTAAAGTAGTACAATTTATGTATATTTTCCTACAATAAAATTTAAAAGGTGGAGAGGAGGAGGGGGCACTGCACTTTTGGATAACCAATTCAGACCGCTTGGCTGAGGTGGGTCAGAGTGCTAAAGAAACACTACCTACCTACCATTTTTTACCAAAGTCATATGAAACCTGACTGAATTTGAAAGCAGAGTAAAATCACAATTTTGGATGTTATTGCTGTGAATTCAGTTAAGCTTTTTTCCCTATTCTAGTTGGAAAATTTTAATTGGAGAACACAATTAAAATTTATGTTGTTCTACAAGGACTGGAGACCTCACGCATCTATAGTACCTGATTATATAGTCTTTCCCATTGAGCATAGTTAAGCTAGTTGTTCTGACAGAAGCCACTCATCTAATTAAATGAAAAGTACACAGTAGGTAGCAAGCTTTAATTAGCAGTTTCCAGTTGTACAAACTTTAATAGAGGGAGGAGTGAATGGTTTCACTGAGTTGAATTGTTTCTGCCCTAATGGAAATTAGTGTCAAAACTTGTGTCAATTGGGAGAAAAAATAAAGAATTGAAACCTAATCCCACAAGAACAAATTAGACTTCATGAGGTACTCTTTTTTTTTTTTTTTCAAGATTTTTTTTTTTTTTTTTTAGGGGTGCCTGGGTGGCTCAGTTGGTTAAGCATCTGACTCTTGATTTCATCTCAGGTCATGATAGGGTTGTGGGATCAAGTCCCATATCAAGTTCTATGCTCAGTGGAGAGTCTGCTGGACATTCTCTTTCTCTAGGAGAGAAAGGGAGGGAGAGAGAGAAAGAGTGTGTGTTGGGGGGAGTAGAGGAAGAGGGAAAGAATCTTAAGCAGACTTCCCACTGAGCACTGAACCTAATAAAGAGTTGGACGCTTAACCAACTGAACCACCCAGGCGTCCCCATGAAGTAAGTACTCTTAAAAGCAAAATGGGAAATGTTTTAAAATTAACTATCTCAATAGAATTTTTAATATAAGCACCTCAGAGTTGAGACTTCTAAATTTCAAATATAATAATTATAATTTCACAAAAAAGGAAAGCCACTCATACCTATAATGGAAACATTCAGGCCCAAATTTACTATATCACTATACTAAAACAAGTGATCCTAATGCCTTCATCTCTTCCCTTTGTGCTCTTTTTTAAAACTTAATAATCTCTCTTCTCATAATCATACTTTACCAGAGAGAGAAATGGTTTTTTTTCCTTGGTTGAAAATTGAATAAGACCATAGTGAAATTATTTCTGTAATACTTAGTTTCCCAAGTTGAAGAGGTTAAGAGGTTAGTGCTGTTGAAGTGGGGAAAATACTGAATTTCACATATTCCTGTGCTTACCACTCCTCAAAGAATTACTAGGTCTTATAAAACAAAAGCAGCTTGAGGGTTGTCATTTTGTGCTGATGCATAATTTTTAGAAAGATGGAGGAAATTACATAAAAGCAAAATTCAGAATACAAGATTCTTCAGAGGAATACAAGAAAAAGCAGAAATTCGTCTACTGGAAATGTATTGATTGTTTTGTCTTCTTGGTATTTAAATGTAAAGTAGAGGTTCTATAATATAAAATAGTGGGCTCATCCCATTAAGTTAGAGCTACAGTAGAAAGGAGACTGGGGTCTTAAAGATAACATCATTATTTCTGTTTTAATTTACAGAAGTTGCTGGGTGTGTTTTGCCACTGATGAAGATGATAGAACAGCTGAATGGGTGAGACCATGCAGGTGCAGAGGATCTACAAAATGGGTTCACCAGGCTTGTCTACAGCGCTGGGTAGATGAAAAACAAAGAGGAAACAGTACAGCCAGAGTGGCATGTCCTCAGTGCAATGCTGAATACTTAATAGTTTTTCCAAAGTTGGGTAAGCAGATCCTTAAAAACAACAGAGATATATGTGATGTTATTTTATATAACTCTATGATCTCAGGTTTATTTTAAAGTGACCCATCTGTTTGCTGCTTTGTAAATTTCTCTCTTTCTGTTGTTTCCTCTCTAAATGTTATTTGTTTTGCCAGCAGTTTACATTATCCTTAATGTATCCTCAAATCCACCCATTTGTGTGTTAAATGTTTTTATTTTGGTTGAGTGGATAAAAAACTTGGACATCTAATTCGGTGGATAAAATCAAATAACAAAACTATAATAAAAAGGCTGACCAAAAGAGCCTTATTCTCTGGAGACCATTGATGTAGGAGAAAGAGAACAATGTGTTCTTTCTAATACTTATCCTTAATTCTTCCATTAAGGAATAAAAGTAGGGAAGTTAAAGACTTAATAGTGTTAATCTCATCTTTGGAATCCAATTTATGTGGTGGTCCTTCATGAAAACTGCTTTCTTCTTTCTGTAACTTGGCAGGCAAGGAATGACCAAAGATCTTCTAGAATGGGACTAGCATTGAAAAAAGTAGAGCACGCTATTTAAAGGAAGCTGTAACTAAGGCTGATACTTAGTTACCATGTTCCATTACAGCCATGTGATTATGAACTGGTGTCTGTTTGATGTTTATGCCATACCAGTTGTTAAACATTTTTAATACCACCTTTGACTGTAGTCAAGAGATATATGAAGGCACTTTGGGTTCTGGGAAGGTCAGACAAAGAATGACTTTCAAGGGGGAGGAGAATTCAAGGAGAAATTTGAAATAATTATTAGATGTGTGTTTTCTAGGGGCTATACATACTGAAATAAGACCCCCTTTAAAAAAAATAAGGCAACATAAATGCAGATAATGAAATGCTTTTCTAATGTGAGACAGTTAATCAGGGCAAACAAAATTTCCTTGATTGTCTGTATTTCTCTAGCGTAATTCATAAGGAATATGAAGGAAGAAATAATAGCTTCTTGTGAAAGGAAAGTAGTAGAGAAAGTAGTTTTCTCAAACATTTAGAATATGTGGACCACATGATGGGTCTTCATGTACACCACGGATTTTAGATAAAGACAAAAAAGTAATCCAAAAGTTGACCCTTGAACAACACAGTGGTTAGGGGCACTGACCCACCCCCTGCGCAGTTAAAAATTCACCTACAGCGGGGCTCCTGGATGGCTCAGTCTGTTAAGTGTCCGACTCTTGATTTCCACTCAAGTCATGATCTCATGGTCGTGAAATCGAGCCCTGTGTCAGCTCCATCCTGAGTGCAGAGCCTGCTTGAGATTCTCTCCTCCTCTGCACCTCCCCGCTTATGTGGGCTCGCTCGCTCTCTCTCTCTTAAAAAATAAAAATATTAAAAATTCACCTACAGTTTTTGACCCCCCTAAAACTTATCTACTAATAGCCTTACCATTAATATAAACGTTGATTCACACATATTTTATATATTTTATGTATGAGATACTGTATTCTTACAATAAAGTAAGCTGGAGAAAAGAAAATGTTAAGAAAATCCTAAGAGAAGGGCACCTGCGTGGCTCAGTCAGTTAAGCTTCTGCTTTTGGCTCAAGTCATGATCTCAGGGTCCTGGAATTGAGCCCCACATCATGCTCCCTGTTTAGCAGGGAGTCTGCTTCTCCCTCTCCCTCTCCCCCCTGCTCCTGCTCTCTCGCTCTCAAATAAAATAAATAAAATTAACAAAAAAATCATAAGAGAAAACACATTTATAGTACTGTACTGATTTTGTATAAAAAAAAAAAATCCACATATAAGTAGAGCCACACAGGTCAAACCATGTTGTTCAGGAGTCAACTATAATATTAAAGCAGTATTCTAAAATAATTTAAACATTAGGAAAAGCAATTACTGCTGCATTCTTTCACCATACTGATACCTAGCTCGCTAAAGTCAAAGGTTTCATATTTAACTGTTTCTTTTCCTACTCTTTAATTCTACTGATAATCCCACTTTTCAACTATAGGTTTTTGAGAATAGCAGCAAGTACAGGATGATTCTGTTAAATGTTTTAGATGTTGAAATGGATGGATACAAAAATTACTGTAAGAATTCTCACTGAAAATTACATACATTGTTATATGAGGCACTGAGTTGACGAATGGCACTCAGCAGTGAAGCTAAATATTTAATTTTGGAAGATGGCAGTGGGTAAATCTGTCCTTTTGGTTGTATTCAGTTCTAGGAAATAAATTTTTAGGTCTAGTGTTAGTAATACGATTTTTAGGTATACCTAATACTAAGACATTGATTTTTTTTTTCTTTCCCTTACGGCAAGGAAAGAAAATGGGTAGATGTTGAAAAGTTCAGACTCTGTGTGGTTAAGTCATCTGTATCATGATTTGGTCTTTATATTTTATCCTTTTTTTTTTAAGATTTTCTTTAGAGAGTGTGTGTGCATGCACTTGTGAGCCGGGAGGAGGGGCAGAGGGAGAAGAAGGAAGAGAGTCTTAAGTAGGCTCCACACGCAGCATGGAGCCCAGCACAGGGCTCAATCTTACAAACCTGGGATCATGACCTGAGCTGAAATCAAGAGTCAGACGTTTAGCCGACTGAGCCACTCAGGCATCCCCTTCCATGCAGTTTTTAACACTGACCCAAGAACACAAGACTTACTGTCAAATGCCAGCTGTTGTCTGTAAATGAAGCCATGTGTGAATTAGCTTTCAAGTGCCATACTCTTTCTTGCTACACGAATGGCTAGTGTTCTTGGCCCTGATCCCAGTATACCTTTTCAAGTCAAGTTCAAAAATAACTGTTGGTTAAAAGAAAATCCCTCCTCTATAGCATTTTTTCACCGATGATCAGTTAAAAGTTGCATATATTTCTTGATTTACGTGTTATGTAAATGCCAAGAGTTGATTCATACTCTGAACACTAGTGGTTTCTTTCAGCCATGAAACAAAATATTTAAGAACATACATCTGTGATACTAATTGTTGTTCCTTGCTGTGTACCAAATACATGATGTACTGTAGTGTCATGTGATGATAGAATTTTGCCAGTAGATTGTTTTCTCTTTTAGCATATTCATGATTAATTTTGCACTGACCATTTATACCTGTTTTTGTTAAAATAAGTTGAAGTTCCTTTGACTACAGTTTTTAATCTTTGTTTTCAGTGACACAATTCATAATACAGACTTTGATTGCAAGCTGGAGTGGTTGAAAATTATATGAATGCTTCAGTGACTTCTTGTCCCTGTTTTATAACTTTTCAGTCCCTGTTTAATATTGTGTTACAGTACAGTGGGAACAAGGAGGTCTCCTTGTACAAACTAATCCTAATTCACTGGTCACAGCCCATTCCTAGATCACACTATTTTCACTCTGATATTATACCATTTATCATTTGTGACATTCTGAGTTAAATGTGTTTTTATCACTTTTACTCTTCAGTGAACATTTGAGGCATTGATTCTCATTCTTAAATTTGGGATTTAACACATGACAATATTAACAAAATACATGTTTAACCAGTGTAAACAACTCACGTGATGTGAAGGCTTGTTAGCTAAAACAGTCTCCTCTTAACTATTCTTGTAGAGTATGTGTGACCCTGAAAACATAACAATTAAGAACTAACAAGAATTTTCTTGAAATTAATTATTTTACTTTTCAAATTTGGGAAATGTTTGTGATCAGAATTTTTATTACTTTTTCATCAAATTGTTTGTAGACCAGTTAATAAATTGCCAGGCACTACCTTTGGTCTCCAAACAACACGTGAGAGACACTGGCTAGACAAAGGAATACAAGATAAGAGAATTTGCAGAGAGGAAGAGGTGATGGTTAATATTCTGTGGGATGATCTCTGTGTAGCAGGTATTTTAAGTTTTATATGGATTTAAACTCAGTCTGGCTGGGGAGCTGCCAAATCTGCATCTTCTCTAGTACTTAATGGTGGTCAGAATGGAGGGGTGGTGGCAAGTGTGTGTTAATTATATAGGGAGCACAATATAGGGAATGTATTGTGCTCAGTTATGAAAAACTTAGCAGACTCCTCAGACTTTCATTCCTCTCACTTTGTCAGCCATCTTAGGGTTTGGTTTCTTCTTTCTGCTAGTGAGTTAGGCCAGTTGCATGTATGCAACTACTTAAAAAGGTCAGAGTGTCCTCTCGAACTTTAACTTCTCCTTCCCCCATCGTCTGTTTGAATTCAAATCTGTATTTTTATGAGATCACCAGATAAGTCATGTACATGTTAAATTTAAGAAGCTTTGCTTTAAAACATGAAGAGAGTACCAGCTGGAAAACGTTTGTCTTTTATTAAAAATAAAGCATTTCTATGAAATTTAAGATCAGGTAGTAATCTTGGTTAGCCAAACAGAAAAATTCAAAGGAGAGTATCTCAAGGGCAGAGTTCTTGATTCCCAAAAGTAGCAGAGACTGATTCACATTAGCTTCTTTTTCTTTAATTTCTTTCAATGATATTTTGTAGTTTTCAGTGTGCAGGTCTTTTGCTTTGTTAAATTTATTCCTAAGTATCTCACTTTTTTTCCACTTTTTAAAAATGGAATTGTTTTCTTAATTTTATTTTCAGATTGTTTATTGTGAGTGCATAGAACACAATTGATTTTTGTATTTTAATCTCGTGTCCTAAAACTATGCTGAACTCTTTTAATGGTTCTGATAGTTTTTAAGCATTTTCTATTTACAGGATCATTTTATCTGTCAATATAGTTTTACTTCCTCTTTCCCAGTCTTGATGCTTTTATTTCATTCTCTTACCTAATTGCTCTGGCTGCAGCCACCAGTACTTCAGTGGAAGTGGTTAGGACAGACATCCTTGTCTTGTTTTTAGTCTTAGGAGAAAGTCTTTCCCTATTAAGTATGTTATCTCTGAGTTTTTCATGTGGCTTTTATCAGGTTGAGAATGTTTCTTATGTTCCTCTTTTGTTGAGTGTTTTTACATGCAAGGGTAAATACTTTTTCTGAATCTATTGAGCTCATGTAGTTTTTGTTCTTTATTGTTGTGTATTACACTGATTGATTTTCATGTTAAACCAACTTTACATTCATGGGATAAATTCCACTTACTCATGGTATTTAATGGATTTTAGATGTTGCTGGATTTGGTTTGCTAGTATTTTTTTGAGAATTTTTCTGTCTGTAGTCATAATGGATATTGGTCAGTGGTTTTCTTGTGATTTCTTTCACTGGTTTTGGTATTGGGGTAATACTGCCCTCATAGAATGAGTTGGCAAGTGATCTCTCCTCTTACATTATTTTGGGAAGAGTTTGTGAATGGTTGTTAATTCTTTAAATGTTTGGTGGCAGTGAAGCCATGTGGTCCTGGGCTTTTCTTTATAGGAAGTTTTTGGATTACTAGTTAAATCTTTTCACTTGTTATAAAGGTCTGTTCAGATTTTCTGTTTCTTCTTGAGTCAGTTTCAGTAATTTGTGTCTTTCTACAGATTTGTTCATTTCATCTAGATTATCTAATTTGTTGGCCTGTGATTATAGTATTCCTTTATAATACTTTTTATTTCTATATGGTTAGTATTAATGTCCCCTCTTTCATTCATAATTTTAGTAATTTGAATCTTTTTTTTTCTTGGTCAGTATAGCTAAAGGTTTGTCAGTTTTGTTGATCTTTTTTAAAGACCCAGATTTTGGCTTCATTGATTTTTCTCCATTTTTCCATTTTCTATTTCATTTATTTCCACGCTAGTCTTTATTATTTCCTTCTTTATGCTTGGTTTGCTTTAGTTTGCTTTCCTTTTCTAGTTTCTTAAGGTAGAAGTTTAGGTTATTGGTTTGAGTTTTTGCTTTTTTGTAGACTGTTTTTTAGAGCAGTTTTAGGTTCACAGCAAAATTGAGAGGAAAGTACAGAAAAAGCCTGTATATTCCCTGCCTCGTCATATGCATAGCCTTCTCCATGATCAACATCCTTCACTAAAGGTACACATTTGTCATAATTAACAAAACTATATTGATACTTCATTATCACCCAAAGTCCATAGTTTGAATCCATTAGGATTCACTTGATGGTTGTATATTCTATGGATATAGACAAATGTGTAATGACATATATCCACCGTTATCGTATAACACATAGTATTTTTATTCCACTGAAAATCCTCTGCGCTCCACATATTCATCCCTCCCTCCTCCCTAACCCCTGTCAGCCACTGGTCTTTGTACTACCTCCATATTTTTGCCTTTTAGAGAATGCCATATAGTTGTAATCATACAGAATGCAGGGTTTTCAGATTGGGGCTTCTTTCACTTAGTAATATATATGTATGTATATAAAATATATATAGAATTTCTCCGTATCTTTCATGGCTTGATAGTTCATTTCTTTTTAGCACTGAATAATATTCCATTGTCTGGATATACACAGTTCATTTTCCATTCACCTACTAAAGGACATCTTGTTCCCAAGTTTTGACAATTAAAAATAAAGCTGCAATAAACATCTGCGTGCCAGTTTTTGTGTGGACATGGGTTTTCAGTTTATTTAGGTAAATACCAAGGAGCGTGGTTGCTGGATCATGTGGTAAGAGTATATTTAGTTTTGTAAGAAACTGCCAAACTGTCTTTCAAAGTGGCTGAAATTTTGCATTCCCACAGCAGTGAATTCCTATTCTGTATCCTTGTCAGCATTTGGTGTTGTCAATGTTTTGGATTTTAGCTATTCTAATAGATGTTTAGTGATATCTCATTGTTTCAGTTTGCAATCCCTAATGACATGTGGAGCATCTTTTCATGTGTTTATTTGTAATTTTATGTCTTTGGTGAAGTGTCTGTCAGATCTTTTGATCATTTTTTAAATCAGATTGTTTTCTTACTGTTGCGTTTTAAGTGTTTTGTATATTGTGGATGACATTCCTTTATCAGATTGTCTTTTGCAGATGTTTTTTTCCTCAGTCTGTAGGTTGTCTTCTCATTCTCTTGCTCTTTCTTCTTTTTTAATGAAGTCACTTACAGCTGTAAACATCTAAGCACTGCTTAGACTTCTTCTTTGACCATTGGTTACTTAGAAGTGTGTTGTTTAATTTTCACATACTTATAAACTTGCCAGATGTCTGTTATTGATTTTTAATTTTATTCCATTGTGATCGAAGACCATACTTTGATTTCTGTCCTTTTAAATGTATTAAGGCTTGTTTTGTGCCTAACATGGTTTATTCTGACAAATGTTCCATGTACCTTGAGAAGAATGAGTATTCTGTAAATATCTAGTTGGTTCATAGTACTTTCAAATCTTCTCTATTTCCTTGTCGATCTTTTACCTATCCTTCATTGAAAGTAGTATATTGAAGTCTCCAACTATTGTTGAATTGTCTTTCTCCAGTTCTGTCCATTTTTGCTTTCGTTTATTTTGGACTTTATTATGAGGTGCATATATGTTCTTAATTGTTATATCTTACTGATGGATTTGTCCTTTTTGTCATTATAAAATGTCCTTTTTTTAAAAAAAATATTTATTTGAGAGAGAGCAAGCATGATTGGGGGGCAGAGGGAGAGAGAGAAGCAGACTCCCCACTGAGCAGGGATCCCAACGTGGGGCTCGATCCCAGGACCCCAAGATCATGACCTGAGCCAAAGGCAGATGCTTAGCTGACTGAGCCACCCAGGTACCCCAAAATGTCCTTTATTTCTAATAATTTTTGTCTTAAAGTTGGTTTTAACTGATATTAATGTAGCCACTTCTGCTTTTTTGTGTTCGTAGATTATTAGTATAGTCTTACTTTTTTTTTTTTTAAGTAGCCTCCATGCCTGACATGAGGTTTAAACTCAGGACCTTGAGATTAATAGTCACATGTTCTACCAACTGAGTGAGTCAGGTGCCCCCTTAGATTACTTTCAAGCTAAATTTTTATTATAATTTTGTTTTTATTTCTTTGTTATTCTCACCTAAACATTAATTCAAACATCTATGTAGAGTTGAAGATAACAGTCATCCTCAAAAAAATGGTTATCAGGGGTGCCTAGCTGGCTCAGTCAATAGAACATGTGACTCTTGATCTTGGGTAGTAAGTTAGAGCCCCACACTGGGTATAAAAATTACTTAAAAATGAAAAATCTTTAAAAAAAAAGTGGTTATCAAATGTTGAGTGTAAAACTTAAGAGAAACCTTTCCTAGAGAATCTAGCAAATAAAATTTATTTTGTAGTTTTTTTTTAAATAATATTAACAGTGATATCAATAGCTATCATTTGTTAACAGGCTCCTACTATTTGCCAGACACTATTTGGGTTGCTTTGCCTGTGCTATTTTATTTAAACCTCTCTAAAGCTCTACACAGTCAGATACTGTCCTTATTTTACAGATAAGAAAACAGATTCAGCAGATTTATTTAATGGAATCCCATGGGCTTCTAGCAAGTAAGTGAGGGAGCCAGGATTTTAAACTGCTGAATTTCTTGTTACTGTCACTCAGTGGATCAGCTACCAGCCCACATATAGATAAGAAATAGTTTCACGTACTGTAAGAATTAACAGGGATGGTGTGAATTTGAATTTATTTGAGATACTGTTAATAAATTATGTGTATGATGTGTAAGTAAAGATTTTCAGTGGTTTGATGCTATTAGAATTGAAGGAGAAACATGGCCAAGAAGCAAAGTGATGGCTAGGGGCTTGCACCAACAAATAGTCTATTCTCTTTTTCCTTTGTGTCCATATCTGCGCTGCTGGACATGGCAAAGAATAGCAAAAGTTTGAAAGAAAAGATGCCACAACTGTAGTATCTCTTAGTATTTTCTTTTGTCTCTTTTAAGTGTTTGAGTTTACTTTATGTATTTTCCCTCTAGATAATATATTCACATGGACCAATTTCAAAAGATACTGAATATACTAGGGTGTTCAATGAAAGTCTTCTTACCATGTCCACCAGCCATAATGCCAAGTTTCTTACTTGGAGGCAACCAATGTTAGCAGACTCAGTGTTTTTTTCCAGGATGTTTCTCTTCTCTCTCCCCCGCTCCATGAAAAGCTATAAATATTAGAGTAGACTTAAAGGAATAAACAAGGGACAGGAAAATACCCAGGAATCAGCAACTATATGAAATCATTCCCACTCTTAGGCCTGAAAGTGCAAGGGAAGAACTTGACAAGAGCTTTAACAGAAGGAGAGAAACTGTTTAACAGGATCTGTGGTTTTAGAGAAAGAAATGCCAACTGCCTGTAGTGAGGGAACAGGGTGGGGGGGACACTTTTACCACCCTCTGATTTTCTAGCCATCCCACTTATTGTTTTAACACACCAGAAGCTAGAGGGCAAGGTTGCCTGGAAGATGCAATTTGTTTGGCAAATTGTGCACAGAACAGAGTGGAGAAAGATGAGCAGTAAACCTGGAGAGGCAGAGTATTGAGCACAATTAGATTATATGTCAAAACACTATGTACAAGTATATTATAGATCATGTTCTATACTTGCTTTTTTTTCTCAGCAATATATGGTAGATACCGTTTTTTATTAGTGTATAAAGAGCTTTTTTTCTTTACAGTTACATAATATTCCATTACACAGATGTATGTATGGTTATTTCTATAAACAGTCTTGTTAATGGACATAAAGGCTGTTTCTAATCTTTCTCTACTACAAACAGTGCTGTCAAAAACAACTGTGTAAAATAATTTTATGCACATGCGCAAATATATCTAAGATGACTAGATGTAGTCTATCTAAATGACTAGAGTAGAATTGCTGGGTCAAAGAGTATGTGCATTTATAACATTAATAGAGATCATCAAATTGGTTTTTGTAGAGATTATACCTATTTAATCTTCCCAACAGCGTATTGGCGTGCCTGCTTTTCCATTGCCTTTGCCAGCATGCTGCTATCAATATACAGAACTAATTATATCTACTGCCTTAACATTGATCAAAGCTCAGCAGAATGTTCACTCAGGTATTTTTTTCTCTGTTATTATAAAATATTTTATTTGTTGAAAAAGAATATATCATAACTACATATGAGGAATAAAGACTAACAAACCATCACTTGCCAACCTACCCCTTAGGTTTAGAAATAAAATATCCTGGTGAGTTCAACATTTTATCATTAAGTAATGACTATTTTATCCACAATAGTACTTTTTTTGTCTTAAACTTGTATATAATATAGACATGATAATACAGAATGGACATCATAATATACCTACACCATCTTTTTGTATTATTTTTTTTAAGATCTTATTTATTAGAGCACAAGCAGGGGGAGCAGGAGAGGGAGAAGCAGGCTCCTTGCTGAGCTGAAGGCAGATGCTTAACTGACTGAGCACCTACACAATCTTTTTTTAAATCAACTTTTTGCTTTAGGACAATTTCTGATTTATAGAAAAATTACAGAAATACTACAGAGAGTTCCCATATATCCCACATCCAGTTTCCTCTACTGTTAACATTTTATCTTAGTGTGGTACATTTGTTATACTTAATGAACCAATGTTGTTACATTGTTATTAACTTAAAGTCCATATTTTATTCAGATTTCTTTAATTATTACCTAATGTCTTCATTCTTTTCCAGGATACCATATTACATTTAGTCATGTCTCCTTAGGCTCCTCTTGGCTGTAATAGTTGTTTAGACTTTTCCTTGTTTTTGAGGACCTTGACAATTTTGATGAGTAATGGTCAGATGTTTTGTAGACTGTCCCCCAGTTGGGTTTTGTCTGATGTTTTTCCCATTATCTGTTGGGGTTATGAGTTTTAGGGAGCAAAACTACAGAGTTGAAGTCCCATTTTCATCACATCACATCAAAGACAAATCTTGTCAACATTACTTATCGCTGGTAATACTGACCTTGATCATCTGGCTAAGGTAGTGTTTGTCAGATTTCCCCACTACAATGCTACTGTTTTCCTCCTTTATATCAGCTTTTTTTTGACGATGTTGTATTTGCCTTTTTATCTTTTCTCATCCTTTTATTTTCAGTTCTTCAGTTATTTTACTTGACATTTATTGTGATACCGGTAGTTGGGTTTTTACTGTCAAATTTTGTGTGTTCTATTTGTAGCACTTTTTCCTTCCCTGCCCCTTTTTCTTGGCTATCTCCTGGGTTGAAGTGTTTTTTCCTCTGATACTGTATTTTCCCCTGTATTAATTTTTAACTTTTATACTTTTTCCCTATTTAAATGGCTACCCTTGAAAAGTCTTAGCTTTTATCTCTTCAAATACTGCCTCTCCCCCGTTCTAGACCTCTGATTAGAGTTACGTTAGACATTTTTATTTTCTTTCATGCCTTTTAACTTTTATGGATTTTCATCTTTAGTTTCTGTGCTGCAGCATTATATTTCTTTTTTTTCTTATATTTTTTTATTATGTTAGTCACCATACAATACATCCCTGATTTTTGATGTAAAGTTCGATGATTCATTAGTTGGCGTATAACACCCAGTGCCCCATGCAATACGTGCCCTCCTTACTACCCATCATCAGCCTATCCCATTCCCCCACCCCTCTCCCCTCTGAAGCCCTCAGTTTGTTTCTCAGAGTCCATAGTCTCTCATGCTTCATTCCTCCTTCTGATTACCCCCCCTTTCTTTCTTCTTAACTGTTACCTGGTTCTCAAATTCTCTTTTCAAGCAGTGTCTAATCTGCAAGGGGTTTTGCTTTCTATAAGTTCTAGTTTTTTCTTAAATGTGCCTGGTAATTGTTCATGGTCTCTTCCATTTTGTTCATTTAAAAGTTATCTTGTATTTTATTACATCATTTTTATGATTGGGTTGATAATTCCATTATCTAAAGTCTTTGGTAGCCTAAATCTGTTGTTTCTCTTCTGGTTCTTATTCACGATGCTTTATTTCTCTTGAGTGTGGGGATTACATTCACATTTGTGTTCTTATTTGTAAACTGTGGATACGAAAGGATTTGCATTAGGGATTTCTCCTTTAGCACAGAGGAATTTCTAACCTGTAATCAGGTAGACTGTAGTTACAAATTTTTAGAGGAAACTATCCTTCTCATCATACTTTTCTTCTTGAAGATAAGAGTTTTCCTTGTTGGCTCACTTCGTTGTCATGTGGGTGGTTGTTTTTTTTCTGGCTTACCCTTTCACTGATGGTTCATGCAACCCTTCTGCGGGTCTCCGAGTCAGCTCTCCAACTATGTATGGACCTAAATCTTAGCATGACTTATAAACCCCAGTATTTTAGCTTTTCCCCTTGTAACTTGTTCATTAGATGAAAGGATCATTTGTCATCATAGGATTTCCCATTTTCTGGATTTTGTTTATACTCACACCCCAAGAATACTTGGGTAATATGTTGCTCTATTCCCTGCATTTCTTATCATGGTGGTTAGATCTCATCAGTGAAGTTAGATTTTTTTTTTTTTTTTTTTTTTTTTTTTTTAGATTTTATTTCAGACAGAGAGTGAGTGAGAGAGCACAAGCAGGGGTGGAGGCAGCAAGGGAGAAGCAGACTCCCTGCTGAGCAGGGAGCCTGATGCAGGGCTCAATCCCAGGACCCTGAGATCATGACCTGAGCCGAAGGCAGACACTTAACCAATTGAGCCACCCAGATGCCTCTATGATTTTTTTTCAAGAATATTTCGTAGTTCTATGTACTTACTACATCAGAAGGCATATAATGCATAGTGTCTTTAAAAGAAGAAACATTACAACTGACCTCTCAGAAATACAAAGGATCTTAAGAGACTTCTGTGAACAATTGTAGCCAACAAACTGGATAACCTAAAAGTAAAGCATAAATTCCTGGAAACATACAACCTACCAAGACCGAATCATGAAGAAATAGAAAATGTGAACAGACCAACAGCAAGAAGGTATAAACCTCTCAACAAAGAAAAACCCAGGACCAAATGGTTTCAGTGGAGAATTCTAAACATTTAAGGACAATTCAGTGCTAGTCCTTCCTCTTCCCAAAAATGGAAAAGAAAATTCTCAAACTCATTTTATGAGGCCAGCATTATCCCACTTTCAAAGCCATATAAAGACACTACAAGAAAAGAAAATCACAAGCCAGTATCTTGATGACTATAGATGCAAAGATTCCCAACGAAGTACTAGCAAACCAAATTCAACAGCACGTTAAAAGGGTCCACACCATGACCCAGTGGGATTTATCCCTGGGATGGTTCAACATCTGCAAATCAATCACTGTGATATGCCACATTAATAGAATGAAAGTTAAAAATCATATGATTATCTCAATAGATGCAGAAAAAAAGCATTTGACAGAATTCAGTATCCTTTCATGATAAAAAACTCTCAACAAATTTTGTACGGAAGGAATATGCCCCAATATAATAAAGGCTATATGTGACAAACCCACAGCTAACATCATACTTAACATTGAAAGGCTGAAAGCTATCCCACTAAGATCAAGACAGGAGGATCCATTCTTACCACTCCAATTCAGCGTAACACTGGAAGTCCTAGCCAGAGTAGTAGGCAAGAAAAAGAAATAAAAGGCATCCAAATCAGAAAGAAGTAAAGTTGTCTTTGTTTGCAGATGATGTCATAACATGGAAAATCCTAAAGACTGCCCCCCAAAAAAGTTAAATAAATTCAGTAGAGTTGCAGGATACAAAATCAACATACAAAAATCAGTGCATTTCTGTACACTAACAACAAATTATCTGAAAAGGAAAGAAAATCCCATTTATAATATCAAAAGTAATTACTTATGAATAGAACTAAAAATTATAAGACATTGATGCAAGAAATTGAAGACATAAATGAAAAGATATTTCATGTTCATGGATTGAAAGAATATTGTTTTTGTTTTGTTTTGTTTTAAAGATTTTATTTATTTATTTGACAGGGAGAGAGACAGCCAGCGAGAGAGGGAACACAAGCAGGGGAAGTGGGAGAGGAAGAAGCAGGCTCCCAGTGGAGGAGCCTGATGTGGGGCTCAATCCCAGAACTCCAGGATCACGCCCTGAGCCGAAGGCAGACGCTTAACAGCTGAGCCACCCAGGCACCCCGAAAGAATTAATATTGTTTAAAATGTCCATACTACCAAAGCCATATATGGATTCAGTGTAATCCCTGTCAAAATCCCAATGGCATTTTTTACAGAGGTAGAAAAAATAATCCTAAAATTTGTATAGAATCACAAAAGACCCCAAATAACTAAAGCAGTCCTGAGAAAGAACAAAGTAGGAAGCATCACATTTCCTGATTTCAAACTTTATTATGAAGCTGTGGTAATCAAAACAGTATGGTACTGCTGGCATAAAAAGAGACACATAGGCCAATGGAACAGAATCGAGAGCCCATGCATATACATTCAACTAATATTTGACAAAAGGACCCTAGAATACTCAATGGGGAAAGAACAGTCCCTTCAATAAATGGTGTTGGGGGGGCGCCTGGGTAGCGCAGTCGTTAAAGCGTCTGCCTTCGGCTCAGGGCGTGATCCTGGCGATCCGGGATCGAGTCCCACATCAGGCTCTTCCGCTATGAGCCTGCTTCTTCCTCTCCCACTCCCCCTGCTGTGTTCCCTCTCTCGCTGGCTGTCTCTCTGTCACATAAATAAATAAAATCTTTAAAAAAAAAAAAAAAATGGTGTTGGGAAAACTGGATATTCACATGCAAACAAATGAAATTGGATCCTTATACCACTTACAAAAATTAATTTGAAATGGATTAAAGGCTTCAATATAAAACCTGAAACTATAAAACTTCTAGAAGAAATGGAGTTTTCTAATTCAACTCTCTTATATTAAGTTTCTCTGGACTGATACTACTTTCTCTTTCTTTATCCTTGTTTTGGATACAAAATCTTGTGGATTTTATTCTAGTTTATTCTGACTTTAATAATCCATTATAAGATTAGTTTTTGTAAAATATCATTTTCATTTTAGCATGTCTCTCAGGAACTTCCTACATATTGTGTCAAAGATCTAGTCAGGGTTTCTGTCAAGTAACCCAGATCTTAATGGTGTACTAGCTTAAAAAACAACAACAACAACAACAACAAAAAAACATATAAACCTGTTGAGTCTTTTTGCCTCAGTTAGAAGGTCTCTTAGAATGCCCCCTTTTTATTTTTTATTTTTTTAAAGATTTTATTTATTTATTTGACAGAGATAAAGAGAGCCAGCGAGAGAGGGAACGCAAGCAGGGGGAGTGGGAGAGGAAGAAGCAGGCTCATAGCGGAGGAGCCTGATGTGGGGCTCTATCCCACAACGCCGGGATCACGCCCTGAGCCGAAGGCAGACACCTGCCACCCAGGCGCCCCTAGAATGCCCCCTTTTTAGATCATAGACTTCAAGTCTAGGTCAAGATTCACTTCTGTTAAGGTCAACTAGTAGTTCTCTTGATGATCTCCACTGCTTAGATATCACCTAGTCCTATTCTTTTGTTCTACAGATGAGGAAACAAGCCCATGGATGGTCAGTCTAAGGAATATTTCAGACCCACTTCCATTTCTAGGAAACTACTATGTAAGCTAAAATGTATAATAATTATGTAAATAAATGACCCTGGATTAGATTATTTCATTCTTTAAAAGAAAAATGTAGCATTCCTCCTTGCTGTGAACTCAAATATACTGGGATGTATATAAAAAAAAAAAAAAATTCACTTCTGTTAATTAGTAAATACATACATGCATTGATTCGTTAAAAAACTCTTTGTATCCTTATCTCCCTATAATCTTTACTTAAAATTTCATTAACATGTATCTGTTAAGTTTGTACCATACTACTGTACATATGCTAAATTTACGTTAAAGTTTTTCAGTTGTTGGGGTGCCTGGGTGGCGCAGTCAGTTACGTGGTTGACTCTTGGTTTCAGCTCAGATCGTGATCTCGGGGTCATGGGATCGAGTCCCACAAGGGGCTCAGTGTGGAATCTGCTTAAGATTCTCTCTCCCTCTCCCTCTGCCCCTCCTCCTGGTGCACACTCTCTCTCTCAAATAAATCTTTAAAAAAAAAAGAGAGAGAGACTTGTACTTATCTCTAAAAAAAAAAAAAAAAGTTTCTCAGTTGTTTAATGTGTATTTATTCATTGTCCTTAACTAGATTGGAGGCTCCTTGGAGGCAGAGGCTGGTGTGTTAAATTTTATTTACATTTATTTTAATGAAAAGTAAAATGCTATGTGTACAGTAGGTGCTTAATAGGTACTTAGTTGTTGACCTTATAGCCCACAGATATTCTGTAGGCTATTCTATTCTTATGAGGTAGATTTAAGCTTTCCTTTGGCACAGACTATGTAATAAAGAGTTACTATGATGATCTTTAGTTGCTGTTCATGGTAATATGCTATATATACACATGAAGGAATGGTACTCATCTACTTTGACTCTGGATCTTTTATTCCTCAGGGCTGTTTTTTTGTTTAGTTTTGAGGGCTTTGGTTCAGTTATCTAAAAAATTGCCCAACAGTATATCCTTTCTTCTCTGTTTATACTTTAATGTCTAACTTCTTGTTATTAAGCAAATAATTTATAGCCTGAGTTTGCAGGATATTTATTCTTAAATAAAATTGGTAAAACCTCAGCCTACAAGCAGAACAATCAAAGATGACATTTACATAAGCTTGCCTGAGGCTCTTGAACCTGGCCTCTGAAGTCTAGTGTTTAAAGTAGTGATGAATGCTAGGGAAAGAGTTAAAACTCTACTGTCCCATCAGGATTTCCACTTACTTTTAACTTTTGAGTTGGTTGTTGTGATATTATTTCATGTCTTCAATAAAATCCACATTTGTTGACTTGGAACCATATACTTTTTTTTTTTTTTAAGATTTTATTTTAAAGTAATCTCTACACCTAATGTGGGGCTCAAACCCACAACCCTGAGATCAGGAGTTATACACTCCACTGACTAAGCCAGCCAGGTGCCCTTGTTAAAGGTCCTTGTTTAACAATGGATTGAATCAAATACTTGCCACAGAGTGCTACAGCTAGGTCCTATGCCATTATATTCTAATGTCCTGTGGAACAGGCCAAAGTGCCCCAATGTACTGCCAAGTACCATGTGCTAAGATAGCTGTGGCCCACAGAGTCCCTGAGAGTGATGCCAATCATCATCAAAAGCATTTTTTAAGCACCTATCTGTACATGGTTCTATCCTAGGCACTGTACAAAACGAGTTAAACAGACTTGGCCCCTGCCCCCTGGGAATTTTCAATCTAAGATGATGCTGACATGGACAGACATAAGGATATTGAGACAACTGAACAAACATTGAACAAGAACATAAAGTACTAACATTATGCACAAGCAAAGGGGTAAGTGCATTTTGTGGAATAGTATTAAAGGAAGCCTCTTGGGACATGAGCAGGGGCGGGTAGAGCAATTAGTCAACCTCTATCAGGTTAGATTAGTTTTCATTGGGAATTTGGGTTTACATACAGACAGACTTAAAGTAGGGACAGGACATTCCAGAAATAGAATACAATAAAAAGAAGACTTGGAGCAAACAGAGAAGTTCAGAACTGTATTGTTGGACTCTTCATGACATCCAAAATCTGTAATTCTGCATGGTTCCGAATCTGAAAGTGGGGTTGACATTTTGGCTTAGCAGATTGTCATTAAAGTTGGGTCTAGATCAAAACTAGTTCAATGCAGAGCAAAAAGCAAACCACAAAACCTGGAAACTTGCATAGCTTTTGAAAACAGTCTGTTCTGCTTATTAAAACTCTTTTATAAACCATTGGCCACTTAACAGAAAACTTCACTGGGGCTGTTACCATCTCAGGAACTTACACAAGGTTGTCTTGTGAAGCACCTATTTTTGTTCATTAAATTGTGTTCTGTGTTAGAAACTTTAGCACTCTGACAACATATGGAAATTATTTCTCAAGAACTGGTGAGAGGTTGTTTTGTTTTGTTTTGTTTTGTTTTGTTTTGTTTTGTTTTGTTTTGTTTTGTTTTAAGGATACCTTTCTATGCCAGAGAAAGGTCGTAGAAATTCTGGTTGTTACTGTAAGCAGTGCCCATAGATGTTGAGCCCTAAATATTACCTGCCCTTCAGTCATTAATTTCTTATCTTCCAAGATGTGCCTTTAACACCATGCATACATAAATTTGAATTTAAATCACAGCTGCAGCAAATCTACTTTCGCATGTCTGCCAGATAAAACTGATTACTTCTTTTTCAGTAGATACAGACTTAGGAGTTTCCCCAATAGTTTCAGCTCACTGTTTGATGTCATTCACCTCTGAAATGTGAAAATTTGAATTTACCCAGAGTATTAGGGTGTATTTTCTTTACAAAATCTTCTTTATTATACAAAAGAATTCACAATAGATTTTCTTTTAATTGCAAGCTTCCCTAGTGCCCTTTAAATTATTGGGTTTTCAAAACTTACATTTATACAGAGCTTCTTCAGTTGCCATCCATTGTGTAAATACAGTACATTGAAAACGTAAGTGGTGAAGCCCACTGAGACATTAAAAATTCAATAATGCCTTTTTAAAATATTGAAGCCTTTTTATGCCCTTAGGTATTTGACTTGTGTGATGTGCACTTATTCATACTTCTTCCTCCTCGCTAGAATTGAGGTTTTATAGGGCTAGTCTTGTCTTTCCTTGCTTTCCATAACTCTTTGTGCTGTAGTACAACAGTAAGAAGAATCTAGTAACTTGCTATTTTTCTTTTGACCCCAAGTCATGGGATAGTAGCACATGGTAAGCTTCCTAATAGGAAGAGTATGATTTAGGGACTGCCATCCAGAGAAATTCAGTAATTGTTTTTACTCACTAAATAGCTTGCCTAGATAATCTTAAACACCTCCCCTGGGTGGCAGTTTATTCTCATGGTATGTTCACTACTAAACATTTGTCTTTTAAATATTAAACTATTCTTGAACTAGTCTATCTGAAGAGCCTGAAGAGAGGTTTAGGCAAAATAAAGACAGAAGTCTAGACAAAATTATTTCAGAAAAACTGGAAATAGGGACTATAAAATACAGCCAATGTCTTCGTTTACTCTAGCACATCTTTTGTATGTGATTCAAGGAATGAGTAGAAAATTTCCAAAAGTGTACAGATTTTTTGTTTTTGCTTGCACAGAAAGAATTCACACCCATTGACTCAGGAAGAAAAAGGAAATTGAGCTTGTTATATTAGAACCATCTGAGATCTTTAAAGGAAAAACAATTCAAACATCTCTAGACTGCCCATGTTCATGATAGGTAAAAGTGGTAGTGATGGTTTTTTTTAGGAATTGTATTGTTTCACTCCATCAGTAGATAGTTCCAAGTACCCTCTTGAAAGGAGAGAGGAAGAAGGTACATTGGAAGCATGTAAAATACCTTATTTCCTTACCAATTTTTATTCTGACTGGGTGGAAAATAGTCCTGCAGTTAACTTAGACTTGGTACAGAATAGTGAAAAAGAAAGACCTAGAGATTTTCATATCATAGTTTTAAATAAGTACCTCAATAGAGAATTCAACAAATATTTGAGAGTCATAGGAACTTCGGATTCATCAATAAGCAAAGCAAAAACATTATTTTTCCCTTTAGAGCTTATGTTCTAGTTCAAAAGTCAGCAGACTTTTTCTGTTAAAAACCAGAGAGTAAATATTTTAGGCTTTGTGTGTGGCCATGTTCCATATAAAACTTTCTTTACAAAAGCAAGCGGCCGGCTGGATTTGGTCCATGGCCCGTAGTTTCCCAACCCATATTCTTTTAGGTGGAAACAGAATGATTAAATTAGAGTATGTTAGGTGATAAGTGCTTTGGGAAAAAAAATAGTGCAGAATAATTAAATAGGGAGTATCATGAGGTAGAAGTTGGCAGCGTGAGTCTCACTGAAGTCAAGAAGAGAAGGAACCAAGAAAGACTGAGAAGTTAATGACTGGTGATGGAAAGAAAACCAAGAAATGGTGATGTCCTAGAAATATAATGAAGAACCACATACTGGGAAGAGGAAGAGAACATCTGTGTCAGATGTTGCTGCTAGGCCAAATAGGAGGAAGGCTGAGATTACAACATTGAACGTAACTAATCTTAGGTTGTTAGTGACCGTTATGAGCAGTTTTGGTGGAGAGAATTGAAGGAGAGAGTGAAAACAGGAAATCTTTTGAGGAATTTTGTTGGAAAGGAAGCAAAGGTGGAGCAGTGAGGGAAGACGGATCAAGAGAAGAATTTGAGTTTTTTAAGATAGAAGAAATAATGACATGTCTGATGGAAATAATCCAATAAAAAGTAGAGAGGAAATGTTGTGGGAGACAGTTGCTGGAGCTGTGGCTTTGAGTTGGCAAGGGAATGGGATCTGGTGTGTCAGTGGAGGGATTAACTTCAGATAGGTGTGCTGTTGGTAGGTGGGTACATGTGCCATGGAGAGTTTGGACTTGTGGCTTCAATTTTCTGATTAAAGAATTATCAGTAGAGAATATGAAAGTTGAAGTGTGGAGGTTTCATATATACCTATGGTTTTTTACTTTTAGTACCAGCATTTGAGGGATCTTTGGTCACTCACTAAAATGACTTTTATTGTACCCTCTGAGGGAGTTTTAAACTTAACCTAGCAAATTTGTATATTTTAAGGATTAAACCCTACATTATGAGATTGAATAATGAAACATGTAATGCCTATGGCACAGTGCCTAGTATCCTATAGACACTCAAGAAGTGCTAACTATTATTAGAGAACATAGTAAATACGCTAAATTGAAACCATAGGTCCTTTGATGTCCCTCCTAATGTTCTTTCTACTTCACAGTGTGGTCTTTCTTTATACAGTGACTAGTGATATTACTGGCTCCAGCGACCAGGGGCTCCATAGATGGGTGCTTGTTCTTACGTGTTTTAATTATTTTATCATATTGCTATGTTAATTTCTTTGTGCAATAAAAATAAATTTTTTATATACAGCATCCTCCTATAGATTGTAACCCCCCAGAAGGTAGGTAATAATTCTTATACATTTCCAAGAAAATGTCTCAAGTGATAGTTTGTATATAGAGGGTATTCAACAAATATGGTGATTAGTAAATCATATTTCTGTGACTAAACTTAGATACTCAGTTCTTTAGGACTTGCTCTAATTCAGGCCTGAGACCCTTCCACTATTCTGAAAAATTCCGAAGCTAAATTATATTGGACTTAAGCAACTAGAAAACCTCCAAATATAGCTATTCTAAATACCTTCCATAGAAAGGTGGTAGCCAGATTTCACAGTAAGTATACAATAATGGAAATATAATTGGCACATACAGCTGTTGAAATGCCATAAAAACTGGCATTGTGATCATTAGAAGAAGTTTGTTAGAACCACCAAATTCTACTCCTGAAATTAATAATATGTTAGCTAACTGGAATTTACATACAAACTTGAAAAAAAAGAAAAAGTTTGTTAGAGAATAATACTCAACTATTCCATATTGAAAATCAAAGTAAGATAGATTGACTTTGTATAACTACAAGAAAATAGTCTTGGTTACCTTCACATACTGCACCACGGAAGTAATGAGTGAAGTCAAAGAAGTGATATTTTTACCAAGTACTAGAGAATCTAAATGTGGGCAAGAACTGTTTGGGAAGAGCAAGCCGAAATGGCCATTTTGTTCTGCAGTAACCAGTGTGAATAAAAGAATTGAGAGAATCTATTTTCTTCATAAGAAGCAGCTGTGTTTGAGCCTTTAATCTTAGGTTTACTGATGAAGGTAAAAATTTGAAGATGCTATTTCCTAGAATTTAGGAAGTAAAACTTAGCTATTCATGCAAACAACTGAGAAATTCTAAATTTATTCAAATCTAGGTTCCCATCACATTTATAATAGTTATCTCTAAAGCACCAGAATATCCAACTTCATAAAAATATTTAGATCAATGGAAAATATTGAATAAGTCATTTTTAAAAAATCTGTCTTGTGTTGAAACGTTACTTTCTTTTTTTATTACAGGTCCAGTTGTTTACGTCTTGGATCTTGCGGATAGACTGATCTCAAAAGCTTGTCCATTTGCTGCAGCGGGAATAATGGTTGGCTCTATCTATTGGACAGCTGTGACTTATGGAGCAGTGACAGTGATGCAGGTTCACTATTTTACTCTGTTCAATGATAATATTTTTTATGTGAAAATCTATTAAATATATTTCTGTTAGGAGAGTTTTAAAAATTATTACTATTATTTCGAACAAGTAATAACCTTCTCATGGCTTAAAAATAAGAAATACGTAAGAAACTATCTAGTGAAAAGCCGTCTTCTTTGTGCATGTGCAAGAAAAAAATAAATTTGTTCTCACACACACACACACACACACACACACACACACATACTTTTTTTCCCCTTAAAGGAAGCATAACCCCGCTTTTTTTTTTCCCCCACAAACAGCGAACCTTGGAGATCTTTTCATATAAGTATGCAGAACTCTCCATAGCATTCTATGTGTGGAATTAGAACAATTTACTAACCAGTCTGTTTGATTAGACAATTAGTTGCTAACTGTTGGTGAAGATTATCAGACTTAAATTTCAAGATTTAGTCCTAGACCCTTGACTCCTCTCTTTATACTTCTTCTCTAAAGATTTCCAGCTATCATCTCTGTGCTTTTTGTGCTTAGATCTATGCCTTTACCCTAATCTAGCCTCAAATCCAGTCCTACAGTCACAGTTTGTCCCTTCTCCTTAAATGACCTCTTGTGATTTCACAGTCAATATTATTGAAATCAGACTAGTCTTTTCCTCAATTTGAAACCTAAATTTATTCCCCGTTATAATTTTTCTATACCTTTGATCACTACTATTATTTTCGCATCTACTCAGTCTGTATCATACATTCTTAGGATTACCTTTAGCTCTTCTTACTTCATACATCTATATCAGTCCACTGACCCAAGTCCAAGCAATTTTCATTTTTATATGTCTTATATCTGTAGCTTCTTTTCCACAGTCTTAACCCCCTGACCTTGTCACTCCCCATTATACCAGAGGGCTAAAGGAGGCTCTTGATTGGTTTCTCTTAATTTCATTCTCTTCTCTCAGTCCATTCTTCTAAATCAGTCTTCCTAAAATAATACCTTCAACATCTACTCCAAGCTCACCATCTCCTCTGCCTTCAGTAGTGCTTTACCAGTGCACCACTTAGATTGGGTAAGTGTTTCATAAATAACTCAGTAATAGTTAAAACACTATATAATATTCTAGAAATTGCACATAACCTATCTATGCTGGATCCATAGTGAATGGCGTTTCTGGTTGCTTCATTAATAGTCATGGTGGGACAGATATTGCAAGGCTTCTTCATGAAGTGTTGATGACACCCCCAAAATCTGGATATAGTCAGTAGAATGAATTGCATCATTTGTCATGAGTGTAATGGGTAAAGATTAAGAACCACTAACTTAAAAAAAAAAGATTCCATTTACTTAACCTGATTTGTTACACAGGGTGCATCACAGTCTCACTTCATTCTACTTCGAGGCCTATTGGAGGAGAACCTCCAACCCATCCTTATGCAGTTTAGTTTTTTTACCTCTGTCCTTTGGCTTTTGTCACCCTCCCTGCCTCATACCTGTCCTTCCATTCCTCTGTCTACTCATCCAAATCTAAACTCTCCTTCCAGGCTTAGTTCAGCTGCTTTTCCCCCCTAAACCTACATGGCAACTCCTGCCCACTGTTATTTCTTTTCCCTCTGCATTCATGACATTTTCAGTCCTCAAATGGCAGCTAATCTTGTGCTGACCAAGTGGTATTTCTTATATAGATTACCTGTTACTTAACTTTTCCTATATTCAGGCCTTGCTTTTCCTATGAGAAGGTAGTTTCCTTGAAAGTAGAGACTGTCTTACACTTATATATTCCTAATATAGAATATACACAGAGAATAACACTTAAAAGGCTTTCATAAACATTGGGGCTTTTTTTATATGACTGGTTCTATCAGGTAGTAGCAGGTTTGTTTGACTGACTATATTCTCTGCAATAATTTGTTAAAACTCCAGTAATGAGTACATCATTAGTTCAGGGAGGTTTAGAATGATTCAGTAGGACTGACAAAGACACAAAAACTTAGAGCAGATATATACATTATTTAATGCACAAACTCATTTTATAGACATGTATTTTTTGCAGATGAGGAAACTAAGGCCCTCTGAGTGATTTCCCTTAATACCTAATTGACCATAAGAAGTAGGATGGCTCTTTTTGACCTAATTGACCATAAGAAGTAGGATGGCTCTTTTTGAGGAAAGATTTTAGGCTCGCTCAGTCGTAAAAGAAATTTGATAATTAACAAGAGCCAATTAAGGAATATAGTTTGTATCCCCTAAACAGGGCTTCAAGCTGGATTTTGGCACTTTGAATCCATATTGGTATGATTCATTTGAAAAGTTAACACCGAGCTAAGGTCTATGTAAAATACAAGACAAATTGAAAGCCCTGATCCCCAGCCCCAAGAAATATAGTCTAAGACAAGATGTATATAAGTGAATAACTGGAGAACAGTTATTACATTATATAAACAAATATGAAGAGTACAGAAGACTACATAAACAATATTTTAATTCAGTAAAATGAAAGATCATTTGAAATTACAAAAAAAGTAAATCTTGAGCTGACCCTTGAAGGCAATAATTTGGATTGGGAGAGGGGAAGAAATGATACAAGCAAGGAGACAAAAATGAACATGTTGGTTAATGGTGACAGTAAAGAAGAAGACCTAAAATTATGATGATACATATATATTGTTTGTTGCAATTTAGAAATAATCTTCACATGTACTATCTCACTTGAAAAGATTTTTTTTTTTAAGCCTAGAATGAAAGAGATTACCTGTGACAGTAGGTAGATATTGTATGATTTAAGAGTATTGGGAAGATTTTTTTACCTATCTGAGCCTATGTGATAGAAAATGTGCCCCACTACACCATCAGCAGTATTTAGGGGTTTCTTTTTTAACCCTTGAGTGTTCTTTTCTTTTGTTCTCTGACTAGTCTGAGGTTTTCAATGAATCAGATTAAGAAATCAGACCACTCGTTTTTGTTCTGTTTTGTTTTGTTTTTTGGTTAAGATTTTATATATTTATTTATTTTAGAGGGAGAGAGAAAATCTCACACAGACTCTCACATTGAACACAGAACCCAGCACGGGGCTCACTCCCTCGACCGTGAGATCATGACCTGAGCTGAAATCAAGAGTCAGACACTTAACCCACTGAGCCACCCAGACGCCCCCAGACTACTGTTCTTTTCCCACTTACTTTCCCATGAACCACTTTTAGGTTCAATCCCTGTTAGTTGTGAGGAATTTGAATGAGACCTTCTGCTTACATTTTTATTGAAAAGACAACATAATGGGTAACTTTTTTTCCCAGCACTGGGCTAAACACCTTTCTAGCACTGATATATTTAATCCTTGTAACAGTCTTGTGATCTAGATACTATCAATTATTCCTAGTTTACAGATTTGGCGAGTTTACATGTCCATTACCACACAGCAAGAAAGAAGCATTAGGACCCCCTACCCCTGTCCCTAATCTGGGGCTCCTTAGGTGAAACCTGGTTCCAAAGGCAGTGGGAACATTTTACCCTGGAACAACAGGACCTTAATGTCCAGCCTAGTTCCACTTTTGCCTCTAGTGTAAAGATAACCCCCATAAGCATTGACCATTCTTAACTCTTATAACTATCCTTAATTATCTTTAATTCTGACTAAGAAAACCTATTAGTTCACCACTGTTTCATTATCTCATTTAAAAGTAGGTTCCTAAAAGGAAGTGCTTTATAAGATCAGGCCTTAGTTAAAACTCTCAGCCTTTCAGAACTCCTGGGTATGAAGATCTAGCTTTCAGCTCTTAAGCAGAAAAACAAATCCTCCTCTACACCTACAATTCCTAGGCCTTTATTTTATACACAGATAACAAATTCTTAGAGAAGACAATCTATAGTTCCTGAATCTCACCCCAAAATTGAAGTCTTAAAAATAATCTTTTTAAATCTTGGGGCATAAAACCAGAATGTACATGATCATACACAATTCACTGGATTTGTATTGACCAAAGCTAAATCAGCCCCCATTGCTTAATTCAGCTTTCATTTTCTGCCCTTGAGTCTGACTATAGTAGCAGGTGGTAAACTATAATTGTTTACTATTCTGTTTCCTTTGCAGCATTTATATTTGCATGCTTGTTTGATTTGATTGTCTCTCACCTCCAAAAGATATCTATTTAGTTTACTGTTTTATCCCCAACACCTATGCCTGTGTCTGGCACATAATCAGTATTCAGTTGAATGCATACATAGTGAGCCCAGCTTGAGTACAAAGCATCTCTCTCCACTTTAGATATAACAAGTGGGACAGTGGGTCTTTTTCTTACTGTTTGTCCTATTTATTTCCTTTTTTGTTTCCTCATTCTTAGACACCAGGTTGTAAGGTTTTTACTGCTACCCATGAGGAATAAACTTACCCTTACTATAGTCTCTACTTGAATATTCACTCTTGCTTTATATTTCTGAACCCCAAATTCTAAAAAGAATAGTGTAACCCAACAGGAATTTTTGAAATTTCTGAATTTATTTTCTACTTTGAGAATATTTAAATCACATTTAGTTGTAACTTTGTAAATGATCATTATATTGAAAATAATAAAATGATATAAAAATAGAAGGTCCTGAAAAGGCATAGGTAAAGACACAATCTCTGGGCTAATCCACTGTCGCCACTGATATGGGATTAGGGTTTATGAAATACAGTGGACCCTTGGACAGCATGGGGGTTAGGAGCACTGATAACCCCCCTCATGCAGTAGAGAATCCATGGATAACTTTTGACTCTCCAGAAACTTAACTACTAACAGCCTACTGTGTCCTGAAGCCTTACTAATAACATAAAGTCAACTAACACACATTTTTGTATATGTATTGTATGCTATATTCTTACAGTAAAGCAAGCTAGAGAAAAGCAGATGTTATTAAGGAAATCTTAAGGAAGAGAAAATAACAGTACTGTACAGTATCTATCAGTATATATATAAGTGGACCAGTACAGTTCAAACCCGTGGCGTTCAAGGGTCAACTGTGAACCGGACTATTTCACTTTAGGGCAACTCAGATCAATCATCCTTTACATACAGTGTGTCAGATTTCTCCGTGGAGACACAGAAGAATATCAGGTACCTATACCATGGTTTTTGACCACTTGGAAGAGGTTAGCCTCCTGCCCTTTAATATTACATTGTATTTAGGTAAATTAATGAAGTACAAGCCTGGACTGTGTATCCCTAGCTCAGATTTTAAAAGCATCCATTTTGGGGCGCCTGGGTGGCATAGTGGTTGGGCGTCTGCCTTCGGCTCAGGGCGTGATCCTGGCGTTATGGGATCGAGCCCCACATCAGGCTCCTCTGCTGTGGGCCTGCTTCTTCCTCTCCCACTCCCCCTGCTTGTGTTCCCTCTCTCGCTGGCTGTCTCTATCTCTGTCAAATAAATAAATAAAATCTTTAAAAAATAAATAAATAAATAAAAGCATCCATTTTGGCTCTCCCCACATACTTATAAAGTATTTTTACCTGGATTGAGTGTGTTGTCTAGAATTTCGGTTTGCTGTGACCATTCTCAGCTTTATGTTATTTCACATCTCTTTACAGTAGTCCACCTAAAAAAAAAAAAAAAAAAAAAGCTGCTATGATGTTGACATAAAGAGCAACTCATTAAAAAAAAAAAAAAAGTTTTTTACTTTTTCATGAACTTGTTTTCCTCAGTGTCCCTGGCAGCTTTTAGTTTTCCCTACCTTCTTTCTTCCTCCCTTTCCTCCTTGCCTGCCCTTCCTTCCTTTCACCTCCTCCCTATCAAAGATAGAGACAAGGTTCTTCCCAATCCTTTCTTCTGGTTTACTCGTCAAGTGTGATCAGAAAAACTATATGAAGTCTTTATGGTAGTATCCTCCTAGCAAGCTGTCCTCACTGTGTAATACCTGGGTGGGGTATAAGACTAAGATTCAGAAATAGTCTCCTTCTCCTGTCATAACTGCCAAGAATAATCACTCAGAGAAATAGGTTTAATTTGGAAGCAATTGAGACTTTGGCTAAAGGGAAGATCATTTGAGACCTTTGAAAGAGAATTTTCAGGGAAAATCTCCAATTAAAAGTAAGAAGCTCACCAATAAAATGGAGATCTTGAGAGAAGTATAAGGCCAAGATTGATCGAGTAAAAAGGATTTTCTTGGGAGGGGAAGTATGAAGATTCACAAATAAGAATTAATCATGTCCTTCTTGCCCTCTGGGATCTAATGCAATTGCGAAATAGCCCTAAGACCCAGATAAGAAGGGAAGGATTGTTTTAGCTTCATTACCCCATAGATAGGATATGCTAGGGTTCCTGGACTGGAAAAATGACTGGATCCTATAGCAAAAACTACTGCAGTAGACCTTGGAATTGCATTTTGGCCGAGTTAGGTCTGTAGAACAGGCATTTAGCCAGCCAGAAAAACCACTCTATCCCAGACGTCACTGAGTATGGAGAAAGAACCAAAGAGAAGTGAGCTTTCAGGCCATCTCCTGAAGGCTGGTGCCACTCCTTGGCTGCCTGTGCTTACCCTACTAGACGAGCAGGAAGAGAGATGCTGTGCTGAAGCACAGATAGGACTTAAAATTGTAGTCCAGTCTAATCCAATCAGAGGAATTAAAGAACCAGAAGTCCTCTCCCCTCTATTGAATTATAATCACTGTGGGTCAACCATTTTTTAAATTTTATTCCAATATAATATGAAATAGCTTAGGAGCTTTTCTTCCCCTGAATGAGAGACACTTACAAATAAATCAGGACTGATAGCTTTCCAGCTTATTTTTAAAACTTTTTTTTCTGTATTCTTTCGAAATTTAGCATTTCCTCTAAAATGAATTCAATTCAAGCATGCAACCCTTCATTAGATAAAAAAATGATTCTAGCGAATGCTGTCTGTTTCACAGGTTGTAGGCCATAAAGAAGGTCTGGATGTTATGGAGAGAGCTGATCCTTTATTCCTTTTAATTGGACTTCCTACTATTCCTGTCATGCTGATATTAGGCAAGATGATACGCTGGGAAGACTACGTGCTTAGACTATGGCGCAAATACTCGAATAAACTACAAATTTTGAACAGTATATTTCCAGGTAAGGCCCTGAATTGTGGCTAGAATGAGTGCACCAAATTAATTTTGTGGAAGAATCTTAGTATGCATAGATATCTTAGGTATTCTGATGTATTAGCACTAATACCCTGCATTTTCTTTCTCTAGGCATTGGTTGTCCTGTTCCTCGAATTCCAGCTGAGGCTAATCCTTTAGCAGATCACGTCTCTGCCACCCGAATTTTGTGTGGAGCCCTTGTCTTTCCTACTATTGCAACAATAGTTGGTAAACTGATGTTCAGTAGTGTTAACTCTAATTTACAAAGGACAATCTTGGTAAGATGGTTTTAATATTGTTTTTTTTTTAAGTGACCATGCAAAAGAGAATGAACTGTATATTAAAAAAAAAAAAAACCCAGTGGGACTATATAAATATTCATTCTGTGGCTCCTGTGCCTTAAGGTTCTATTTGATCCCCACTTGTTACCCAATAGCAAGAAAGAGGGGAGGATCCATTACATTACTTCTGGCCTTCCAGAACAATGCTGTGGGTGATTTCTCTCCTAGAATAGGCATTATTATCACACCCATCCCTCTTGCCAACATGATTATGATGAAGAGCTTCTGCTCTAGGGTCAGACTGCCTGATTCATATCCTATCACAGATACTGCTTTGCTGAAAAACCTAAATCAAACTTCTTGAATTCTCTGTGCCTATAAAATAAAGATCATATTGGTAGCTATATCAGGATTACTGGGAGGATTAAATGAGATAATTAATTTGAAGTGCTTTCACACAGTCAACCCTTGTGTTGATGTCATTATTATTCTCACTTCCCCTCTCTGATGACAGCCTGCACGTGTGCCCACGCCTTCTCCCTGTTATACCAGAATGGACGTAGAGCTAAGTGGAGAGATTACTCAATAGGAGAACAAGGAAGGTGTCTCTGTTATAGTGTCTCCTCCTATCGCACCCCATAGTAGGAAAAAAACTGTTTCTTTTGCATTCATCTGAATTAGCAGCAATGGCTGTGTCTTTTTTGATCTAAGTAAGATTATTTTTATTATTATGTTCTCTAAATCTGCATTATAAAAAGCTAATTTTCTTTTTTATTTTAGGGTGGAATTGCTTTTGTTGCCATAAAAGGAGCATTCAAGGTTTACTTCAAACAACAGCAATATTTACGTCAGGCACACCGCAAAATTCTAAATTATCCAGAGCAAGAAGAAGCATAAAACTGTGACTTCTAGTTGTTCTGCAGTCTTCTCATCCTTATGAGTCTGTTGTGTTGTTCTGATTCCATTATTAATGCACAGTAGTGGAGACTTATGATAAGCTGCTGCTCATATTTTTAAGAAATATAATAAAGCACTTAGGGCAGGGGAAATCCTCTCAGTAATCACGGAACCTAAGGTTGTGATTTGTTTTCATTGTTTTGTATGTACTTCTTTTATGGCAGTCATCTGAACCATTATCTTAGCATGGTAAACCTGGGTTTTGTTCATATTTTCTCCAGATAGAAATGTAAAGATCAAACTGTGCAAATATTTAAAAATGCACATGCTGTTTTATTCAAATGCCTCTTTTGTACATGTTCATGTTCAGTGTTTTCTTAGAATCAGCAACTCAATGAAGGTACTATGAGGATTTTTCTCACTGGCATAATTTGATTACATGCTAAACAGGAGTATATGTTAATATAAGGAAATGTAAATTAGTTATAAAAAATAACAAACCAAAAATGTATGTAAACATTCAAATGATTATCTGAACAAATGCGATTTTGTTGTGTTTTTCTTAACCCATGTGACGTCCTCCAAAATGTGTAGGGTAAAAATTCACAGGGCTTCCAAATCACTTTTTCACTATTAAATTTTATTTATATAATATTGACATCTCATAGTTCATAATGTAATTTTGACTCATGCAGTCATAATTACTGTGTGTGTGTGTGTGTGTGTGTGTGTGAGAGAGAGAGAGAGAGAGAATATCATCAGGACCTTCAATCACTGGAGTAAGGTTTTTAAATCCATATTTCTAGAAATTAGAGCTGCCAGTTTCTAGTAGTTTGAGCACAGAGAACGATTTGCAAAAAAAAAAAAAAAAATCAATAAAGTTATTTTACTCTTCTCTTTCATTGATTCAGTTATTCAGGAATTTGTTGATCACCTCCTATTTGCCCAGGCATTATACAAAGTGCTGTGGGATACAGTGGTGAACACGACAGACTTGGTTCCTGCTTTTATGCAGTTTACCGTCTAGTTTCAACAGATAGAAAACCAGCAGTGAGTAAACCAAGGTGAGGCCTTGAGCTCTTTGTTTTTATACCAGTCAGTGAAGAGATAATTATGAAAACAAGAAGTCTTGAGTAAATATTGAGGTTTTTGGCTTAAGTCAATCTATTATTAAAACCAATACTAATGTTTTTAGATTTTTAACTGCTTGTCATATTGATGAGGCTAGCACCTTAATCACTGTTTAACTAGTTTTATGTTCATTTTTAAAAAGCAATTATTTATTTTAAGCCATTTTCAGTAGTGGCCCTTTTAATGTTGTTCAGCAATCCAAATGGTCTCACAGTTATTTTCATTAATTAAAATTAAATTTTTAAAAGATAGTTCCAAAAACCCTATTTATTTTCTTGTTCACAGTATCTAATGCATGACACTAATTAACGATTCCCTTACTGATAAGTGGTCACTTCTCTTTAGGAGTGTAGCAAATATAGATTGAGCTATGTTAGATTGCAATAATGTATGTTAACTTTAGTAATTTAAGACTGGTACCTTTCTATAGTATGAATGTCTTAATTGTTATAACATTTATGTGAATGGCTGTTGAACATTCAGAGTTGTAATTATTTTGGGAGGAAGGGAATATTTGACAGCCTTATTAAGAACACTGCTACAGTTCTGAAGGGGAAATATAAAATCTATGATTATATATAAAAATAACTTAGATTATATAGCTGTAATTATAAAATATATTGGCTCTTCTTTAATTTTCAATATAAAAAGACCTAGTAGATATTTCCTGCATAATTTTGTTATATAGAACAGCTTTTAGGCAACCGTTAATAAAATGATACAAGCACACCATTCCCCAGTTACTACTTTGATGCCCAAGATGGGGGGAGTAGCTGCTTGCATCTATTGGCATCAGGGCTCATGAGGGCCAGGAAAACAACTTTAATTCTTTGGGGGCAGCAGGGAGGGGTTTCTAGGGCTGTGGGGGAGGGAATTGCAAGTACCTGGGAACCAGATTGTCCCTCTAGCCCTAGAATTGAACACTTTTAAATATAAAAAAATCTTAGAAAGTACTGTGTACCAGTCTTCAGAAGGGTGGCCTGTACCACCATGAACAACAAAAGAGAATGGGCTGACTAAAGTTGACGGACTGCTTCCAATCCTGATTCTGCTTTTAATAACTGGATATGTGACCTGGCCGAGGGGCTTTCTTTCAGCTACGGTTTTCATCATCTCTGAAATGCAAGTAATACTTGTGTCTCGGAAGACTGTTTCTAGGATTAACTGAGAAATTAAACGAACAGAGGCACTTTAGGCTCAAGACAGCCCCTATAGAGCAGTAGCTGTTTCTTAATTGTTAAATAGTCTGTTCGTGCTCCAGGAAAGGGGAACGAAGAAGTAAGAGAATGGTGTTAGGGGACAGATTAAAGGGATGTTGTAGACTTTTGGGATGGGTGGGTACATCTTGTGTTTTCCAGTTTATTTTCACATTGCTTTACTGTGTTATTTCTATGAACTTTAATGTTTTAAATCTCTTTTATAAAATTCAGTGACAACTAGTAAAATTCTCTCCTTTGCAGAAGTTAACTTATCTCCAAAGTGGCTGAAAATGTTCATCATTACATGATTATCAAATGACTGTGAAGAATATAAAATTAAACTTAGTGACTTCATTAGTCACTGCCTTGCTAACTGTGCTGTAATTTTTTTAAACGTCTTGTTTTTAATATAGCAGACTATCTCAATACTGGCTGGATTAGGTTAAATAAAGAATTTTTATGTTCTCTAGGTGTACTTTGTCTGTTGAACAACTTCCAGAACATAATTTGTTTTTTTAAATCCTAATTATTGAGCTATTAGTGAGATTTTTCTTTTAGTAAAAAATCTGAAATTTAAAAAAAAACTAAAGAGAAACTCTCTCAATAATACAAGCAGATTGGCCTAAATTCCAACTACATTCTGATTTTTAAAATGTATACCATTTTAAGATTTAAAATGTATACCAGCCACTTGGACTGACTATGACTAGATGAATAACCACACACAAGATCTGTGGGTGGTCTCATGCTACAGGGTATATTCAGGTGGGTTAGGAACACATAAAAAAAAAAAAGTTACTTCCACTGAGATACTAAGGATTTAAGTTTCTGAAGATGAGAATCTTCTAGAATGAGTACATCAAATAAAGACCCTTCCATCCATGGGGATTATATTTTTTCTAGTTTATTACCCCCATCTGAGAGACTAGCAGAGGAGAAGTGGCATAGAGTCAGACAGTCCTGGATGCATATTCTGGTAATTATTTGTAGGGCAAGTTACTTTATCTCTCAGACCCTTAGTTCATCAATGAAATGAAGATTATAAAACCTATCTCCCCAGTTATTAGAATTAAGTAAGGAAACATTCTACGATAATTTGATATACGGGAAAACTAAATCTGTGCCAATTTAAGTAAACGTTTGTTTGCCCATAGCCTTCTTTTGGTCCCCTGGGATCTCAGGGTTGCCTTTTTGCTACCTGCCACCCCATACACCCATGAGAAATGGTAGAGCGATAAAATGTCTTAACTGCCTTCCTGGACCAAAGATTCTGAGCAAAGGGAAGAAAGAAAGCATTTGCAGCTGAATGGCTGTAGAAGCTTTGGACATGCAACAGAGGATAGATATTATCATTCTGGTCAACCTGTGCAAATTTAAGCCACTTACTGATAACCACGTGCTAAGATTAGTATATGTCAGCAATATATACTATACTTTACCAGGTGTTCGCTGAGCACCTGTATGAGCCAGACACTGCCAAGTCCTGGGGTACAATGCGGAATAAGCCTGCTTTGAAATATTTATCCTTAAAAGTACACTTAAAGATTAAACTGGAATACTTTGAACCCATAGAAGATGTGCTCTGCTTGAATATGGACTCTCCAGTTTAAAATCGGCAAGAAACAATCTATAACAGGAACTAAGAGGTCGTTCATGATCTTTTGATAATACACATTTATCAGTGTATTTATCAATTCAGATAATTGTACAGCAAAAATAAGACATCAAAAGAATTTTTAAGTATAAGTCAGTGAATTTTTGCAAAATGATCACGCGTTATCAGTCAGGGTCCATTCAGGAGATACAAATCAGCTATTTGAACAAGGAACACAAATTGTTAGCTGGTAGGAAGAAATGATAAAAGACTTTGAAGAAAAGTAGCAGGGGCAGAAAAGCAGCTACTCCTTCTAGGGTAGACATTAAGGGAACTAGGACTTGGAGGTCTCTTTCCCTAAAAGGCTGAGATTCAGACACTTTTGAAAAGGGTGCAGCTCCCACAGCAGTTCTGTCAAGGGGCGGTAGAGGAATTTGCCAGAGGGCAAAATGGAGCTGGTGTGTAGAAGCAGAGCAGGTGGGGAGAGAGGCCTGAGGATGCAACTGGACGTGTCCAGGCTGCTGAGCTCCAATGCTTAAAAGGTCATAATGGAGGCTGGAATCTGGAAGGAAGGTGTCTTCCTGACCTAATTGCCTTGTGGTGTCACTCCTGTGCCTTCTGTTGAAAAAGCCTACTGTTCCAAAGGAAAAATGTTTACAGAATCCAGTTCAAAGTCACAAAGTTGGGCAAAGAAGGGTGGATTTACAACTGAGACGGTAAGTTGGCAATGTAACCAGCTCCCCTCTTTGTGACCCCTCCTAATAATCTCTAACACGCCACCCCACCCCTACCACAAGGAAACCTAACCTTAATATACTTGATTCACAGGATAAGCGGTCCTAAGTGACTTAATAGCATAACATCCAGGATGATAAATGGGCCATTTTCATATATTTTGGTTAGGGTATAAATTGGTATAGAAGGCAATCAGTAGCTGTTAAGATTTCAAATGCATGTACCCATTGACCCAGCAGTTCCAATTCCAGGAATTTATCTTAAGATATACTTGAACTTAAGTACAGCAACATATCTATAAAGTTATTTCTTGTCACAGTATATTTAGTAACAAGAGATTGGAATCAAGAGTCTGTAAGCATGGAATTGGTTAAATAAATTGTGGTACATCCATAATGGAATACTACTACAAGCTATTAAAAAAAAATGAAGCTGTTTACCTACTGATATGAAAATATTTCTAATGTATATTATTTTAAAAACCTCAAGATGTAGAACAGTGCTTATAGTATGTTACCACTAGTGGAAAATAGGGGATGGGAAAATTAAATATTTGTTTATGCCTTAAAAAAGAAATCTTTGGAAGGACATAAGAAGACTGTAGTTGTCCACAGGAAGTTTGAGAACTGGGAGAATGCAGGTTGGTATAGGAGGGATATTCTTTACTGTCACCTTTTATACTTTTTTCCCAACCATGTAAATACATTATTTTTAAAGTAAGTAAGAATTAAATTTCCCCACTGAGGGCAGTGCTGAAAATCAAAGGGGAATTTGTTTCTTTTGAAGACAGCAATATTTGAACTGTATGACAAAAATTTCTCCTTCCCAAAGACTGATGTGTTTGCCTTTTGAGAAATAATTTTGCAGTTCCCTCAAGTAGATCTTCCAGTAGGTATTCAATAAATGCTATTGAACTGATTTCGCTTCCCATAAGATTAGATTTTGACAAAACATTTGACAACTAGTTTTGTCCAGCAGTGTACAAATGAGTTTGTTTTGAGACAAAGCTATCCAACCCATAAAAATGGATATTAGAACTTATTAAAACAGGGAAATAACATATCTTAAAGGTTTATCACTTATTCACGTATTTATGCATTCATTCATTTGTTGAGTCAACATTTCTTGAGAACTTAGTATCTATCTGACAGTATGCTAGGCACAGAAAATTCAGAATTAATAATACTAATAATTTATAGTATCCAATTATTTGTTACATGTTTACTATATGCCAGGTACTGATCCAGATATGAATATTAACTCATTTAATCTTCATAACAACCTAAACATAGTTTTTATAAGTTATAGTATACTACAAATGAGGAAAATGAGGCACCCTGTTTCGGGTTTTGTTTTTTAAGTAAATTACACAGGGTTACATTTCCTCTACCCTCATAGAACTCACACTCTACTAGAGAGGACAGAAAGGAAAACATAAATCCCAATAAAGCATGAATAGTGTAAAAAAGAAAAAAAGTGTAAGGACAGAAGAGGTACAGAGATAGCAGGGAGTAGAGCTTCTTAAAGGTGGATCTTGGAAGATAAATATGAACTTGACAGGTGGGAAGAAAGGGACAGATAGTGTCTTGAGGAAAATTCTGAAAAGTAGAGAGTGGTATTGATGTACTAGCATCATATACTCAAATATATTGAAAGGGGGAACCTTTAAACCTGAGGTGCTGTCAAATGAACAAAACACTTGGAAGACTAGCAGTCCTAAAACAGACCCAAAAATAAATGGGTATTTTATATATGAAAAAGGTAGCATTTAAATCAGTGAAAACGAAGATGGATTAATCAGAATATAGTCTTGGAGCAACTGGTACCATCTGGAAATTCCCTTTACCAAAATAAACTCCAGATGGAACAAAAATTTAAGCATGAAAATCTTAACCATTTAAACACAACAAATGGGAGAAAATATTTTTTCTCCTATCCAAGACATGTATCTGATAAAGGACTTGTATCCAAAATACACAAATAACTCTTAAAACTCAATGATAAAAAAAAAACAAACCCAATCAAAACTGAGCAAAAGATCTGAACATACTGCTCACTGAAAAAGACCTACAGATGGCAAAGAAAAAAATATGAAAGGATGCTCAACAGCATATATCATTAGGGAATTGCAAATTAAAATAACAATGAGATATCACTACACAGCTTTAGAATGGCTAAAGCCCCCAAACCTGACAATTATCAAATGCCGGTAAATAATGTAGAATGAGAGGAACTTTCACTTATTCTGATAAAAATGCAACCTGATACAGTCACTTTGGAGGTTAGGTAGTTTCTTACAAAGGTCAACAGTCTTCCCATGTCCTCCAACAGTCACACTCAGAGATATTTACCCAAATAAACTGAAAACTTAGGTTCACACAAAAACCTGCATACAAGTGTTTGTAGCAGCTTATTCATATTTGTCAAAAACTAGAAGCAGCCAAGTTGTCCTTCAAGTTGAATAAACTGTGGTACATTCATACAGTGGATTATTCAGCAAGGAAAGAAAAATGAGCTATACAGCCACAAAAAAGACATGGAGAAACCCTAAAAGCATATTGCTAAGTAAAAAAGCAGTCTTGAAAAGCTGTATGAATTCAACTATATAGCATTCTGGAAAAGACGAAACTACAGAAACAAAATTTAAAAATCAGTTGTTTACCAGGGATTGGAGCAGGAAGTAGAGGATATGGATAATAAATAGGTGAAGCACAGGAATTTTAAGGCAGTGAAAATATTCTATATGATAATGGCAATTAACATATTAATTATGTTAATGGTAAACACATGACATTATACATTTGTCAAAATCCGTAGAATTGTGTAACACCAAGAATTAACCTTAATGTAAAATGCAGATTTTAGTTAACAATTATGTATCAGTATTGGTTCATTCACTGTAACAAATGTAACTAATGTAAGCTGTTAATGATAAGAGAAACGAGGTGGTGGGAGGCAAAACTGTTTTGTACTATCTGCTCAATTTTTCTGTAAATCTAAAACTTCTTTTAAAAATCTATTAATATAAAAATTTTAATACTACATGAAAATATAGGATTGTATTTATCTTTTTTAATTGTATTTTTTTAAGATTTTTCTTTTTAGGTAATCTCTAATTCCCAATGTGGGACTTCAACCCACAATCCTAAGTCACATGCTCCACTGAATGAGCCAGCAAGGCACCCCCAAAGTTATATTTTTAATAAGGTCACAGCATAAAAAATTTTAAGAAATCATAAGGCACATGAAAAGATCAACATCACTAACCATCAGGGAAATGGAAATCAAAACCACAATGAAATATCACATCTCACCCAAGAATGGCTATCATCAAAAGGATAAGAAATACCATTTATGATAACCCTCAACAAAGTACATTTAGATAGAACATACGTCAACATAATAAAGGTCATATATGAAAAACCCACAGCTAACATCATACCCAATGGGGAAAAACTGAAGAGTTTTCTCCTAAGATCAGGAAAAAGACAAGGATGTCTATTCTCACCATTTTTATTCAGTGTAGTACTGGAAGTCCTAGCCAAAGCAATCAGACAAGAAAAAGAAATAAACAGCATCCAAACTGGTAAGGAAGAAGTAAAACTTTCATGATTTGCAGATAACATGATAGAACACCCTAAAAACTCCACCAAAAAACTACTAGAAACGGTAAATGGATTCAGCGAGGTTGCAGGATACAAAATCAAATCCATTGCATTTCTATACACTAATAATGAAGTAACAGAGAAATTAAGAAAATGGTCCCATTTACAATTGCACCAAAAATAATAAAATACCTAGCATTAACTTAATCAAAGAAGTGAAAGACCTGTACTTTGAAAACGATAAAACACAGATGAAAGAAATTGAAGATGACACAAGTGGAAAGATTCTGTGCTCATGGATTGGAAGAACAAATATTGTTCAGATGTCTATACTATCCAAAGCTATCTACAGATTTAATGCAACCCCTACCAAAATACCAACAGCATTTTTCATAGAACTAGAACAAATAATCCTAAAATTTGAATGGAACCACAAAAGACCCCAAATAGCCAAAGAAATCTTGAAAAAGAACAAAACTAGAGGTATTGCAATCCCAGATTTCAAGATGTACTACAAAGCTAAATAAAACAGTATTGTACTGGCACAAAAGTAGACACATAGATCAATAGAACAGAACAGAGAGCCCAGAAATAAACCCACAATTATATGGTCAATTAATCTTCAACAAAGGAGGCAAGAATCTGCAATGAGGAAAAGACGGTCTCTTCAACAAATGGCGTTAGGAAAACTGGACAGCCACATGCAAAGGAATGAAACTGGACCACTTTCTTACACCATACCCCAAAATAAACTCAAAATGGATTAAGGACCTAAGAGACCTGAAAACATACAAAATCCTAGAAGAGAAAATAGGCAGTAATGTCTCTGACATCTGCTTTGGCAGATATGTCAAGATATGTCTCTTGAAGCAAGGGAAACAAAAGCAAAATAAACTATTGGGACTACATCAAAATAAAAAGCTTCTGCACAGCAAAGAAAACAATAAAAAAACTAAAAGGGAACCTTCTGAACGGGAGAAGATATTTGCAAATGACATATCAAAGGGTTAGTATCCAAAATATTTAAGAACTCACACAACTCAAGACACACAAAAAAACAAATAATCCAATTTAAAAATGGGCAGAAGACCTGAACAGACATTTCTCCAAAGAAGCCATCCAGATGGTCGACAGACACATGAAAAAGCGCTCGACAAAACTCATCATCAGGAAAATGCAAATCAAAACCACAATGAGATATCACCTCACACCTATCAGAATGCTAAAATCAAAACACTACACCTGAAACTAATGTTATACTGTATGTTAACTGAAGTTGGAATAAAAACTTTTAAAAAATGATAATAAAAAAACACACAAGAGACAACAAGTTTTGGTGAGGATCTGGAGAAAAAGGAACCCTTGTGCACTGTTGATGGGAATGCAAACTGGTGTGGCCACTGTGAAAAACAGTATGAAGATTCCTTAAAAAATTAAAAATAGAATTACCATATGATCCAGTAATTCCACTACTGGGTATTTACCCAAGGAATATGAAAACACTAACTCAAAAAAATACATGCATTCCTAAAGTTTATAGCAGCATTATTTCCAATAGCCAAATTATGGGAACAGCACAAGTATCTATTGATAGATGAATGAGTAAAGAGTTGGTGTATATCTACAATGGAATATTATTCAGTCATAAAAAAGAATGAAATCTTGCCATTGGCAACAATATGGATGGAGCTAAAGAGTATAATGCTAAGTGAAATAAGTCAGAGAAAGACAAATACTGTATGATTTTATTCATGTGTGGAATTTAAGACACAAAACAAGCCAACAAAGGAAAAAAAACAACTAGGAAACAGACTCTTTAAAGAGAACAAACTGATGGTTTTCTGAGGGGTGGTGGGTGGAGGGATGGGAGAAATAGATGAAAGGGATGAAGAGAATACTATAATGTACAGAATTGTTGAATCACTATATTGTCCACCTGAAACTAATATAACACTGTATATTAACAATAGTGGAATTAAAATTAATGAATAAGCTATATTTACAGACAATTCAGCAAAATGAGGTTTGGTGAGAATGACTGCATTCTTACCAGGAGATTTTTAAAACAACAAGAAATAGGGGTGCCTGGGTGACTCCATTGGTTAAGCATCTGTCTTCAGCTCAGATGGGCTCCCTGCTCAGCTGGGAGTCTGCTCTTCCCTCTCCCTCCACCCCTCCCCCCAACTCATACTCTCTCTTTCTCTCTCAAATAAATAAAATCTTTACAAATAAATAAAAAAGACAAGAAATAGGGGTGCCTGGGTGGCTCAGTCAGTTAAGCGTCCCACACCTGATTTCAGCTCAGGTCATGATCTCAGGGTTGTGAGACTGAGCCCTGAGTTGGCTCCACACTGGGCATGGAGCCTGCTTGGGATTCTCTCTCTCCCTCCCCACCCCTAAAAAAAAAAGATAAGAAATAACAAGTATTGATAAGGATGTAGAGAAAAGGGAGCACTTGTGCACTATTGGTGGGAATATGAGTTGGTGAAGCAACTATGGAAAACAGTATGAAGGTTCCTCAAAACATTAAAAATAGAACTACCATACAATCCAGCAATTCCACTTCTAAGTATTTATCCTAAGAAATGAAGGCATTAATTGGAAAAGACACATGCACTCCTATGTCCATTGCAGCATTATTTACAATAACTAAAATATGGAAGCAAACTAAATGTCCATAAATAAGTGAATGGATAAAGAAAATGTACACACATGCACACTGGAATATTACTTAGACATAAGAAAGAATGAAATCTTGCCATTTGCAACAACATGAATAGACCTAGAAGGTTTTATGCTTAGTGAAATTAGTCAAACAGAGAAAGACAAATATCATATAACCTCACCTTTATGTGGGACCTAAAACACAAAGCAAAGAATGAACAAAACAGAAAGAGACTCATAAATACATAAATCAAACTGATGGGTGCCAGAAGCATAGAGGAATGGATGAAATAGGTGGAGGGGATTAACAGGTACAGGTATCAAAGAAATAAGACATGCGGAAGTAATGTACAGTATAGGGAATATAGTCAATAATATTGTCACAAATTTGTATGGTGACAGATAGTAACTAGAATTAATGTGATGACCATTTCACAATATATAAAAATATTGAATCATTATGTTGTATGCCTGAAACTAATACAGTACTGTATGTCACTTATTCTTCAATAAAAACAAAACAATAAAACATCAAAAAACAAAAAGGGGCACCTGGGTTGCTCAGTTGTTTGAACATCTAACTCTTGGTTTTGGCTCAGGTCATGGTCTCAGGGTCATGAGACTGAGCCTCGAGTCAGGCTCGAGCTCAGCATGGAATCAGCTTGGATTCTCTCCCCCTCTTCCTTGCCCCTCCCCCCTCTCTAAACTAAACAAATAAATCTTTAAAAAAAATAAAAGATTGTATGTTAATTATGTTGGAATTAAAATTAAAAACAAAAAATAAAAAATAAAAGACTGAAAACTTTAAGCTACATTACTGCATAAAATAACACTAAGTTAAATACAAAAAGGAAAAAAATCACAATTCATTATACAAAATGAATTTCCTTTACATATAAAGTCTCTTTAAATCAATAAACAGGGCCACCTGGGTGGCCCAATTGGTTAAGCATTGGACTCATGATTTCAGCTCAGGTCATGATCTCATGGGTCATGAGATGGAGCCCTGCATTGGGCTCTGCACTCAGCAGGGAGTCTGCTTGAGATTCTCTCTCTCCCCTGCACTTCTGCCCACTCGCTCTCTCTCTCTCTCTCTCTCCCTCTCTCAAATAAATAAATCTTTAAAAAGTAATAATAAAAATAGGGGCTTCTGGGTGGCTCAGTCAGTTAAGCGTCTGCCTTTGGCTCAGGTCATGATCTTGGGGTCCTGGGATGGAACTCCACATCACGCTCTCTGCTTAGTGGAGAGTCTGCTTCTCCCTCTCACTCTCCCCCTGTGCGCTCTCTCTCTCTCAAATAAATAAATAAAATCTTTATTAAAAAAAAAAGTAGGGACACCTGAGTGGCTCAGTGGGTTAGGCAACTGCCTTCGGCTCAGGTCATGATCCCAGAGTCCTGGGATCAAGCCCCACATCAGGCTTCCCTGCTCAGTGGGAAGTATGTTTCTTCCTCTGCCTGCCACCCCTCCAGCTTGTGCTCTCCCTCTGACAAATAATTTTTTTTAAAAAGTAATAATAATAATAAAAATCAATCAATATACAAAGGACTAGTTTTTTTTTTGAGAGAGAGAGAGCAGGACTCGGAGGGGCAGAGGGAGAAGAAGAGAATCTTTTGTTTTTGAAGATTGAGTTATTGATTTATTGATTTGAGAGAGGGAGAGAGAAAGGGAGAGAAGCAGACTCCCCACTGAGCACAGAGCCTGATGCAGGGCTTAATCACAGGACCCTGGAATCATGACCTGAGCTGAAATCAAGAGTCAGACACATAACTGACTGAGCCACCCAGGTGTCCCTATCCAATTTTTTAAAATAGTCAAAGGATGTAATAAGTTTACCAAAAAAATGTGGCACTGAAAAATATAAAAATATGTTCAACCTAATTCATAAGAAATATCCAAATTAAAAATTTAATGAGATACGTTTCACCTATCATCTTAGCAAACAGTGAGAATTACTGAGCACCTGCTCTGTGCCAAGTGGTATTCAAAATCCTTTATGTGTATTAGCTCATTTAAATTCACAACCTGAGTCAATTCAAAAGTCTTGCTATCCGAGAGTATGGGTCAGGATGTGAGGAAACAGGGACTCTCTTATAACTGCCTGTCTACTCAACATCTCACATCCAGTAGACCCCTTCACACTTTCTTCTCTCTCTTCAAATCTCTAACACCTCCTTGCCCATCTTTGCTTTCAACTGATGATCTTGCTTCTTGCCTCCTGTTTCACTGAGAAATTAGAAGCAGTCAGAAGTAAACCCATAAACTCCTCCAAATCCCTCACAACTACAGACATCTATGCCTGCATTCATCAACACTCATCCATATACAGTACATATCTACACATAACTACACTATGACCACACTCATCCATATGCAGTGCAATCTACCTTTCCTCTTCTTACATTGGGCAAACGGTCAGTGTTCCTATCCAAGGCCATCTGTATAAGAAATTTTTCCCTTTTTAATGAAACACCACACACACACACACACCTTACATCTTAAAAAAAAAAAAGACAAGACCCACTCCCCTTCTAGATAACTGTCATTTCTCTATTTTCTTACAGCAAAGCTCCTTAAAAGTATTGTTTACGTCTTAACTCTCTCCTCCCATTCTCTTTTTAAATTTTTTTATTGACATACAATTTCTATAACAAAATTTGTCATTTAAATGTGTACAATTCAGGGGTTTATACTAAAGCATGTAGTATTTTCATGGAGTTCTACAACCACTACCACTATCTAATTCCAGAACATTTCTATTACCCCCTAAGAACCCCTGCACTTAATAGCAGTCAGTCCCAAATTCCCCATCCTCCAGTGCCTGGAAACCACTAACACACCTTCTGTTTGGAATTGCCTGTTCTGGACATTTCATTTAAATGGAATTATATAATATGTGGTCATTTGTGTCTGGCTCTGTCACTCAGCATGTTTTCATGGTTCATCTATGTCATAGCATGTTTCAGTACTTCATTCCTTTTTATGGCTGAATAATATATTCCACTGTATGAATATACTGCATTTTGTTTATCCATTCATCCATTGATAGACATTTGGTTCCTTTCTTTCTTGAGCCTACTCCAATCATGCTTTTAGTCCCCATATCCCATACTTCACCAAAACTACTCTAATCGAGGTCATGGGTTACCTCATCACTAAATCTAATGGTCAGTCCCTAGTCTTCGCCTTACTTAATTTACATGAAGTATTTGACAAAGTTATAGCTTCAGTCCTGAAACCGTTTCTCCACTTGGCTTTTGGAGTGCCACACTCCTGATTCTCCTCTCACCTCGCTGGCTGCTCATTTCCAGGGTTTTTTGTTTTGGGGTTTTTTTTTTTTTTTTTTTTGGACCTTCTTTATCTTTCCAACCTCTAAGTGTTGATGAGCCCCAGGGTAGAGTCCTAGGACTTCTCTGTTCAAGTGAACTCATCCAGACTCCTGACCATCTATCAGAAATTTGGTCACCTATAATTTGATGATAATTCCCAAGTCTGTACTCCAGCCCAAATTGCTCTACTAAATTCCCAACTTAAGTATTTCCTATTCAACATCTTCATATATATATGAACAGGCATCTCACATTTACCCTAAGCTGTGTGGAGAATCTGCGGAGGGTGAGATGGTCTATGGAGAGGGAGGGGATGGGGGAGAACAAGGAGCATAGAGGTGACAGATAACGGGAGTTCTGGAGCCATTCTGGAAATCGACCTTCCGGCCCTGCCTGCCCCAACCAGTCCCGGTTAATGCCATAGGGATCAGAGGCAATATACATGGCTGGGCCCTTCCTGAATTCCTGACACACAAAATTGCGAACAAAATAAAAGGGTAAGTTTTTGTTTGTTTGTTTATGCAGCAATAAATAACAGAGACACAGGGTGACACGCATTGGTCACTGATGTGGGGCATCTTAGGAGGTGGACCTCAAGTATTTCTGTTCCATTGTTAAGGGCACCCCTGTGTGAAGAAGGCGTGAGGGCCCCTCAGCTGAGGCTGATACAGTTGGAGCTATCCAGCTGTTCTTGTTCTCATGCCATGTCCATCAGACGAACTCGCCGAGGCTTGCAGAGACCAGCCTAAAGAAGATGTTGCCCACCTCTTGGGTGTCCCATCCTGGCCTTGCTGGCGCCCGTGGCTAATTAATAAAATGATCTCATTGTCTTTCCTGCAGCTTGGTCACTAGGCCAGAATGTGCTGATTATGAGGCCACAAGTATGCTTATCTGTCCATATGAGAACTTCAGTTCAAATATACCCCCTTCTTACAGAAGCTTTTCTCTTAGTTGGTCTTTAAGGACAGAGGAGAACAAGTGTGTAAGTTTTCAGAGCAGAAGAGGTACAATTTCAACTTTTTTGCTTAGATGACTCATTTATGAACCAATTCCAAATGTACCTGTCTTTTATTAGTTTCTACACTCTTTATTCTCCCCACTTAGCAAAAGGGAATGTGGAGGTTAAGTGCTTTGAATGCTCCACTCGCTTCCCTCGGCCGATTTATTCATTCCTCAAGAAATCTACCACATGTCTGTGATTTTGAATTTGAGGCCATTTTTTATTATTATAATTATGTATAATAAAATACACCAATTTATAAAGGTAACAACCCAGTGGACTTTAAAAAAAAGATTTTATTTATTTATTTGAGAGAGAGAGCAAGAGAGTACAAGCAGGGGGAGCAGTAGAGGGAGAGGGAGAAGCAGGCTCCCTGCTGAGCAGAGAGCCTGACTCGGGGCTTGATCCCAGGACCCTGGGATCGTGACCCGAGCCGAAGGCAGACATTTAACCGACTGAGCCACCCAGGCACCCCCAACTCAGTGGATGTTTATATATGTATAACTTCTGTGTGACCACAGTCCACTCCATATAGAACATTTCTATCTCCCTAGAAAAAGCCCTCTTCCCAGTTAATACATCCCCCACCTAGCGGCAACCCTACCTGGACATCAATCAACAGTCTTTTTAATTTTCATGTTGGTGCATGTATAGTAGCAGTATCTCATTACAGTGATGTAATTTTTAAATAAGGTTGTTAAGGTTACAACTAATGTGCTACCTCGGCCCTCAGACTGCTACAAAAGAGGGTTAGTAAGTAGCAAGGATTTAATTGCTTTGGCTGAACAATCAAGCAATCCCAATTTTTTTATTATTTAGACGGTGATAATTCAAATTATAATCCCAATTATTTCCTCACTTCTATATAAAAAGGAATCTATTGATATATGTACAATTAAAATTCTGTAGTTGTATTACTAAATCAGAAAAAATAACATTTATAGCAAATATTGTATGTCATTTATTCCACAATAAATCATTATGTGGCTTTCCTGTATGCTACAGCAGCAAATGAAACAAGACATGGCCTTTGTCCTCCTGGAGCTTGTGGTCTGCTTTTATAAGAAACCTCTAACTTGTAGTTAATACAGCCATTAATTTAATTTACCTATTTGACAGACTTCTAAGAGGCCTTGAAGCCTTTGCTGTACCCCCTTCTTTTACCAGCAACTGCTGGTCCTAATTTGGTTGATTGTTCACACCAGTGCAATTGTCAATTAATGGTCCTTTCTCTCCTTCTTACAGTAATTAATCAAAACAAGAACTTTCTGACCAAATCTTGTTTAATCAGTTCAACACTCCTCTTTTATCATTTCTCTTCAAAGTTTCTTGCCAAATTACCACCTAGAGGTCCACCAAATGGCTTTTTTAATTGTAGTTTTAAAAAACATTTACCATCTTAACCCCAAAATGAGTTCTTAATGTCTTAAACTGACTTATCTTTTTAAAAGTTTTCCTTCCTTCATACATTACTCAATAATGCCTCATTTATCATTTTTACCTAATACAAACAATTTTGTAATTCCTCTGAGGACTCCCTAGGGTGACTTTTAAACCAATAGTCAACCAGGTTATGAGTTAAAGTGGATTTTATGGGCTTCCCCAAGGCTGAAAAACTAATTAAATGAAAGAAGTAGGACTAGACCCTGGCCAGTGAATCTCTTTTGCAGCTTGTATACATGCGGAGCTGCTAACGGGGATGTTTGGACACCCAGTGGCCCACATGAGTCCTCTATAGTCCCAGGAAGTACTGAGCTGTCAAAAAGGGGAAGGCATAGAGCATAGGTGCCAAGGACCAACTTCTGTTAATGTGCTATTTGCCTAAAGCCCTGGTGAGAGTAACTGACTCAGTTTGGCCTGACAACTCTAGGTCCTAACTTGGATAAAAATATTCCCATGTACTGCTTACCACATGCAATTATTTCATATCTGAACCTGGAAATTAAATTTTTCTGGAAATCAATTTTTAAATTATTTATTTTTTAAAGATTTATTAATCTTTTAAAAGATTTTATTTGAGAGAGAGAGATAGAAAGAGCACAAATGGGGGGCAGGGAGAGGAAGCAGACTCCCCACTGAGCAGGAGCCTGATGACATGGGGCTCAATCCCAGGACCCCAGGATCAAAACACTTAACTGATTGAGCCACCCACGTGCCCCAGATTTAGAGAGAGAGAGAGAGAGCATATGGGTGGAGAGGCAGAGGGAGAGAGAGAATCTCAAGTAGACTCCCTGCTGAACATGGAGCCCGATGCAGAGCTTGAGCTCATGACCCTGAGATCATGACCTGAGCCGAAATCAAGAACCAGAAGCTTAACCAACTAAGCCACCCAGAAGACCCTAAAATTAGTTTTTATTTGTATCAAAGTAATACATGGTTATATTTGTAAAAAAACAAATCTCCAAGTCTCACCCCCCTAAGGTAGATACTCCACCGTTTCAGCTAATTCCCCTGGCATCAATCTGCACATTTCTAAAGGATATACACCTACTTCTTGCTTTATCATTTTTTAAAAACTGTTATCTATTGACTTCTCACTCTGGTGTATAGAAATTAGCTCTCTCAAAGACCAACACCTTATTTTACCTTCTCTTCATCCCCCCAGTATATAGTTATATCACATTATTATGACTATATAAATTTATTTACTGAAGCATACTTTGTTTCTGTTATCCCATTATTTTCTCCTAGAGTTCATACTTGCCTCTTTTTTTCCAGTGGCTTAACCCTGTATGTACTTATTAAAAATTTTACACAGTGCACAATAGCCAAACTATGGAAAGAGCCCAGATGTTATACACACACACACACACACACACACACACACACACTGGTATATTACGCAGCCATCTAAAAATGAAATCTTGCCATTTGCAATGATGTGGATGGAACTAGAGGGTATTTTTTTCCTTTTCTTTTTTTTAAATAATATTTATTTTATTATATTAGTCACCATATATTACATCCCCAGTTCTCGATGCAATGTTCCATGATTCATTAGTTGCATATAACACCCAGTGCACCATGCAATATGTGCCCTCCTTAATACCCATCACCGGCCTATCCCAATCCCCCACCCCCCTCCCCTCTGAAGCCCTCAGTTTGTTTCCCAGAGTCCACAGTCTCTCATGGTTCATTGGAACTAGAGGGTATTAGGCTAAGTGAAATAAGTCAATCAGAGAAAGACAATTATCATATGATCTCACTGATACATGGAATTTAAGAAACAAGGCAGAGGATCATAGGGGAAGAGAGGAAAAAATGAAACAAGATGAAACCAGAGGAGGAGACAAACCACAAGAGACTCCTAATAATAGGAAACAAACTGAGGGTTGCTGGAGGGGAGAGGGGTAGAGGGATGGGGTGACCGGGTGGTGGACATTGGGGAGGTTATGTGTTGTAATGAACACTGGGTATTATATTAGACTGATGAATCACAGACCTGTACCCCTGAAACAAATAATGTTATATGTTAATTGAATTTAAATAAAAAGGGGAAATTTTTTTAACCTAAATTCTATACTACCTGCCACATGCCTATCAGTAATATTTTCTGTTCTTTCAAATATATTTTTTCCTTTTTTCCCTAGGTTCTTTCTCCTGGAGACTTTTGTCTTTCTGCTCCAAACTGGAAGACTTGCTATCTTAGTTTGCCACAACTGAAATCCTGGGATTTCACTCTCCATATTGGTAGAGCTACCTCAGTTTGTGCCCAGTGGAGGGGGCAATGAAATTTAGTCCCTCCTTTGCTTACCAAGGATGTGCATCCTGGCAGTTCCAACGGGCTAGAGGGAACCCTTTCTCTAATTCATCCTTATAGGAGGGGGAATTATTTTATAGTTCACACAAAAGCACCATTTAGGCAACCCTGGTATTAGATTCCTGTTTCCTTGATCTGATGACATCATTTATTCATTATTTCTTATATATTTTTTAAGTGGAGTACATCAGGTACAAAGAAATTTTGTAGGTTTTTAAATGTCTTCACTCTGCTCTTAACACTTGACTGAATGAATTCTGGCTCAGAAATCATTTTCCTGCAGAAATTTAAAGCACTACTTCATAGTGTCTTGCTTTTAATGCTGATGCTGAAAAGGCCAAAACCATAAAATCCTGATCCTTTGACCATGGCCTGTATTTTCCCTAGATGCTTTTAGAAATTTCTCTTTCTCTCTGGTATTCTGAAATTTTGTGACCATGTGATGGACACTTGGTGGACCTTTTCAATCATGAGTTTTGTTTATAGGAAACATTCTCAGAATCATTTCTTGATAATTTTCTCCCCTTTGATTGCTTTTTCTACAATTCCCAATTAGCCAGGTATTAAATTTCCTGAATCAATCCTCTAATTTTCTTATCTTCTCCCTCTGGTGATCTAACTCTCTAACAACAGTTACTTGGCTTTAACTTCCAATACTTTTACTGCAATTTTCATTTCAACTATCCTATTTTGAGTTTCTAAGAGCTCTTTCATTATTATTCCCTGAAGTTTCCATCTTTTTTCCCCGTATAGTAATAGTATCCTGTCCTTGACCTTTGCTGGTGGATATATCTTCTTTAGGTCATCAAGAATATTAATTAGAGCTTTTTAAATATTTATTTATTTACTTATTTATTTATTTGAGAGAGAGCAGTGGGGAGGAACAGAGGGAGAGAGAATCTCAAGCAGAGTCTAGAGACTTTGCCAAGCACAGAGCCTAATGGGGGCCTCAATCCCACGGCCCTGAGAGCATGACCCAAGCCAGAACCAAGAGTCTGACATTCAAATGACTTTGCCACTCAGGTACCCCTAATTATAGCTTTTAAAACATATTTTGTTCTACTTTCTGCATTGCTTTATTTCCTTATGCCTGGTGAACCTTGGCTGTCCTTTTTTAAAAAAGAGACTTATTTATTTATTTATTTATTTATTTTATTTATTTATTTTAGAGAGAGAGAGAAAGAGAGAGAGAGCACACATGCAGGGGGGAGGATAGGGGAGAGAAAGAAAGAATCTCAAACAGACTCCCTGCTGAGCACAAAGCCTGATGCAGGGCTTGATCTCATAACCCTGACATCATGACCTGAGCCAAACCAAAAGTCGGACACTTAACCAACCTACTGAGCCATCCAGGCACCCCCTTGGCTGTCTTTTCACATTTAAAATTGCATTAATGGCACCTGGCTGCCTCAGTTGGTAGAGCATGAAACTATTGATCTTGGGTGATGAGTTCAAGCCCCACACTGGGTGTAGAGCTTACTTTTAAATAAATAATAAAGTGTAAAATTACTACATTAAAAAGCTGACTGAAAGTATGAAAATGGGAGGTGCTTGTCAATTGTTGTCCCTGACTTCTTAGTGAAAGGGTAGGAAACCAACTTTTTCTCTGGGGAGGACTTCCATAAATCAATATCTGTATTAGCTTTTTTCCCTTACAAACAACCACAATATTGCAATGGCATACAGCACAAGCATTTATTTCTTGCTTCCTCCATCTGTAGGCTGGGCTCTGCTGGGCCTGATTCCAAGCCTCATGTTGGGTTCAGGTCTGCTCCACGTGTCTCTCATCTTCCTTAGACAAGTGCCTACCCATGGTACATTTGTCTCGTGGTGAAAAGCAGGAGACCAAGAGAGCAAACTAACCATGCAAGCTTATTTCAAGTCTCTGCTCATTTCATATCCGCTAACAGGACCAAGCAATTCACATGGCCAAACTCAAAGTCAAGGGGTGAGGCAGTACACTCTACCTACCATGAGACCACAAGAAAGAGGAGGTGAACTTTCTTATACAGGAGTTGGGACCAATAACCCAATCTAATATTCTAAGTCTTTTATCTCAGGCTATTCAGTGTTTCCCCCGAACAGTCCTCTAATCTACTGTCAGGCCTGAACACACCAGACAACAGGTGTTCTCAGAAAAGGTACGGGAGGGGCTTAGGGCTCTCCTTGACCAGTGACAGCAGGCTGTCCTTTGCTTTCTCCATTTGTCACCTAGCCCTTACTACTGTTCTCGCTGCTGCTTTCCATGTGCTTGGTGTTCTGCAGTTCTGAACTTCTTAGGTTCAATTCCTCCAAAGAATGCACCTCCAATATCTTGTGTAAGTGACGGTGGGAGACTTGCCTTATTGCTTGAGGTGGTGTTGGTATAAATGGTTTTGTAAAGACCCAGATTAACCTTGTTTTCATCCCTGTCTTCCGAGGTGTTGTCTCCAGTCTCCCTCATTAGTTTTCCCTTCTAGGTGCTTGTTTTTTTACCTTTCCTCTACTCTGCTAATTAGTTACCACTCCATTATCAGCTTTCTGTTCTCATACAGAGTAGCTGCATTTACAATTTCATCAAAGATGCAATTTGTGTTTTCATTCCTCATTGGTTTTGTTTCATTCTAGAATGATTTACAAGGTTTAGGGAGGAGAGTCTTTTATTCTTCATCTTTTTTTTTTTAAGATTTTATTTATTTATTTATCAGAGAGAGGGCAGAAGCACGGGGTGCGGCAGGCAGAGGGAGAAGGAAGTTCCCTGCTGAGCAAGGAGCCCGATGTGCGACTGGATACCAGGACCCTGGGATCATGACCTGAGCTGAAGGCAGACATTTAAATGACTGAGCCACCCAGGCGCCCCTATTCTTCATCTTAAAACTGGAAATCCAAAAGAGAAATACAATTTGCAAAGCTATCATTCATTGATTGCTTGTCATGTGCAAGGCACTTCATTAAATTCACATGCATTACCTCATTAAATCTTTACCAAGTCCTGAAAACTAAATATAATTATGATTATGCCCATTTTATAGGTGAGGAAATGGGGCTGAGTGAGGTACAGTAACTCAGCCAAGGCCAATACACTAGTAAACGAGAGGCATCATGATTAGAACACAAGTCTAAGAGTCTACACTGTGAGTAAATTTTATACACAGTACTGATTCGCATCTCATTCTTTGCAAAGGACCAACCCCAGGCCAGGCTCTGTGCTGACTGGCTGTGATACATCCATCCTCCCAGAGAATTGACTATTTCTTGGGCTCCAGCTAGAATTGATCCTTTCCTTTAGGTTGTTACACATGCTACCAGAAGTGTCATTTAGAGAATGCTCTCCTTAACATGCCATGTTTCCCAGGATCTAGTATAGATTTCCTAAGTTTTCATCATAAAGGTACCAAGAAGGAAGTCTTTTCGTACCCTGCTCTCTCCTCCTAGTACTTGGCTTTCTTTGGTTATTGACAAATCTGACCCTTTCTCTAGAATATAATGATTGTCTAAAAATGCAAAGGATTATAGAAATGGCCAAATTCTACATAGTTTTTTTTTTTTAATCAATGAACACTTCATTTTGTCAACTTAGAAACAGTCTAAGAGGGGCGCCTGGGTGGCACAACGGTTAAGCGTCTGCCTTCGGCTCAGGGTGTGATCCCGGTGTTACGGGATCGAGCCCCACATCAGGCTCCTCCGCTATGAGCCTGCTTCTTCCTCTCCCACTCCCCCTGCTGTGTTCCCTCTCTCGCTGGCTGTCTCTATCTCTGTCAAATAAATAAATAAAACCTTTAAAAAAAAAAAAAAAGAAACAGTCTAAGAAAGTCCCCAAGTTACCATGGATTCAAAAACACCACATGGACAATATAAATATATCATCTCTTTTTTATAAAAATAAATTATTGTGAAGTAATATATGCTATTCCTTTTAAAAATCCAAACACAAAACAGCAAAATAAAAAGTTAAAGTCAGCCCTGGCCTATCCTATTTGCTCCCTAATTTCCTCAATATCATGTGCCTGTTGTAAAAACTTCTACTGATATAGAAGTATTTCCTCAGTTCCATTTTCCACATGTTACTAGCCTCTATTTCTTTGTTTGTTTTGCCTCTATTAGCTTTTGATATTTCCATCATCTCTTCTAAAAATAACCCACAGGGGGCACCTGGGTGGCTCAGTCAGTTAAGCCTCTGCCTTTGGCTCAGGTCATGACCCCAGGGTACTGGGATCGCGCCCCCTCCCCCCAAAATCAGGATCCCTGCTCAGTGGGGGGCCTGCTTCTCCCTCTCCCTCTGCCTGCTGCTCTGCCTGCTTCTGCGTGCTCTCTCTGTCAAATAAATAAAATCTAAAATAAAATAAAAATAACTCACAGGAGTCTAAGTAAATAAAGAAAAATGAAAATAATTCACTGGGGACTTGGGACTCTTAACTACGTATTGCAGAGCATTCTTCAGGTAGCACTAATTGTGTATGAGCCAAGAAGGGCCATGCTTGACTTCAGCCTTAGGGGATTTGGGTTCTTTTGTTGTTGCTTTATTTTTTTTTTAATTTTAATTCCAGTTAACATAGTGTTATATTACTTTCAGATGTACAATACAGTAATTCAACACTTCTGTACATTTTGTTTTGATTGCTGTACTTTGCAGTCTGGGCCCCAGTAAAGGATTCCAACTGAAGAAATGCCCAATCCCTGCAATCTGAACACAGTTCATCTCAACTATAGGGTGATATTATTCATTTTAGCAAATGAAATATCACCTTCATTAGAATAACGGTGATACATGGGAATAAGGAATTACGTTGCAGGGGAAAATGCAATTTGGACTCTCAAAACAGGATGCCATGGATTTCTTATCAAGTCTCCTTACCAAGGCAAAATACCTTTTGTAATATATATATATAGTGGTTTTCACCACAATAAAATTAATACATTAATTAATTAAAATTAAATACTAAATTAATACTAATTAAATATTAGATAAATTAATACATATTGTGGTTTTCACCTTGTAAAATTAATACATTCCCCTTGAAAAATGTTAACATTACAGAAATATGTAATAGAAAACAAAAATCATCCCCCTCTCCAGCCCCTAGAAATGACAACAGTTAATAGTTTGGAGTACATTCTCCCAGGGTTTTGTTTGTTTGTTTGTTTTTCTATAGAGCAAAAAAATATTTTTCTCCTTAATTTCCTAAATATTATGTGCTAGTTGGAAAAAAAATTCAGTGGATATAGAAGCATATCAAAATTTAAAGCAAAAATGTCCACCCTTCCGCATCCTAATTCATAGAGTTAATTTTGTATGTACCTTACTTTCCAGACCTTTTTATACTTAGATACAAAGACATCCATGTATTTTGGGTTTTTTGAAAACATCATGAGCTTATCCTGTAACATACTTTTTTCACCAATGATGTATCTTGGACTTCTTTCTATGTCTGCTCATGTAGGTCTCTCTTGGCTGCTTAATAGTTGCCCCGTGTTCTATGGTATTGGATACATCAGGCCCTATTGACTCAATCCGTTTTGGTTGTTTCTTTCTCACACATTTGTGCAAGCATATCTCGAGTCTGGCATACTGGTTACCAGGATGCACTCTGGAATCTAAACTGCCTGGGTTAGAAATACCAGTTCCAACTCCACCGTTTTGTAACCTTGGCCAAGTTGCCAAATTTTTTTGTGCCTCAATTTCCCCAGCTGTAAAATCATAGGGTGTATTGTAAGAATTAAATGACACAGACTATATAAACTGCTTAGTTCATTACTTGGCACACCTAAATACTCATTAAACATTGGCTCCTAATTTTTACCATGAATAAAATTAATAAATAGTCCCTAGTATTATGATTATCATCACTTTTCAAGAAAGCAAAAACAGGGTAAATTGAGAAAGTAATAATTAAGAAAATTCTATCATTACCACCTCAAGACAGGTCAGTTAATGGAAGTACATTTTCATATGTGAAGAATTTTACATTAAACTATTTACATGAGAAAATCCAAATGGTTTATATTTTAAATAAGAGTGAACAAGATTAACTGGTAATTAGAAAAAAAAAATCAATCCCTTAGCTGAAAGTTTTAATAGCTTCCTTTGTTCTTTTATCCTAATGTGTTACCTGGCCCTAAGCAGAGCCTGGGGGGGGGGGGCAGGGCCATGAGGGTTCCTGGCAGAGCCTCCATTTAGGACTTCCTAGAGACTAGCAGCACCTCAGGGCAGGGCCTGCATCTAGGTCATTTTAATATTATGAATATCTTCTCACTAGGAATGTATAGCTTGGGAAACTATAAGGAAGCTTATAGCTTGAGAAACTTTTATAGCTTGGAAACTGAGGCTCAGATACCATATCATATAGGATTTTTGGTTCACATCCTTCAGAAACCAAGCTGACTGAAGGGAAGGGGATTTCTAAGCAGGGATATTGGGAGCTCACAGGGTGGGAGGGGTGGCTGGAGAGCCCAGACCAGAACCAGACAGGATCCTGCCAGTGACAAAGGACAGAGGCAGGAACCAAGTCTAAGAGCAGAAAGGTCTGGCCTGGGCTCCGCCAAGCTTTTCAACACACAGCTCAGATTCAAATTCCAGAATCCAGAACTGCCTGACTGCCAAGTGCTTGAGAATGGGTACTTAGGCCAGCAGCTTCAGCATCACTTGGGAGCTTGTTAGAAATGCAAAATCTCAGTCCCCACCCTGGATTTCTGGTATCAAGATCTGTATTTCAACAGACTGCCCAGATCTGTGCATGCTGCAATTGGGGAAGCACTGGGCAGAGCCCCTAAAGAACATCTAATCTCTGGTCAACTTCCCCATGAGGAAGAGGTGATTTCTCAACAGGAAACTTGAGGTGCTGCTCACAGAAGGATGAGGAATGGACTCTAGGAGATCCATAAAGGCACCCCTGGAATTCCACCACGAACTGGTCTCCACACATCGACACCTCCTATCCATCCTCAGGACATGTGGACAGGTAGTTCCTGGTGACAGTAGGGTAGGGTTTTTTACTCTAGCTTGGCTTTCTTAGGGGCTGCTGACGTCCAAGAGATCTGAGAGAGGCCTCTGCTCTAACAACCTTGATCTTTTTAAACTGATAGATATTAAAACGTTTGCCCCACTCTTACACAACTTTTTGGATAAAGATGGACAGTTAAACCAGCAGCTGCATTCTCCCTTTCTCAGTGGTACCTCTTTCACAGGGAGCAGCTATACATGTATTGCTGTATCAAGGTAATGATGAAGATTAAATTTTGCAAGGCCTTGAATCCAGGTGCCAAGGGACAAAGCAAGCACCAGGCTTTACCAGCACAAAGGCTCTGAACAGTAAAAGCAAGATCTGAATGGCAAAGAAGACCAGTTTCATATCCCTTCATCTGGTGTTGCCTTAACAAGGGGCTTTTACAGGAGAGGCCCCCTTTGGAGATTCTCTCCCCCTCCTGGAGCCCTGCCCCATTTCCCCCAGGCCTCTCCTGAAAGAGCAAACTCACCATGGTCTGTCAGGAGTAGGGCATCTGGACCGCTATCCTTGGTCCTGAACCAACATTATGAATTGCAGCAGTAATTCACAACCTGGCTGCAAATTTGAGTCAATGGTAAAAGCTTGATAAATGTACTGATTGCAAAGCCCCATCCCCAGATATTCTGACTCAGTAGGTCTGTGCGTCAAACAAAGCAAAACAAAAAACAAGAGCACAGGTGAATCTGATAGTCATCCCATGGATTACAGCTTGGAAATCACTGTCCTAGGGTGGGCTTATTGCTTCTAAGCCTATACAGTGGGCATCTGTTGTTGTTTTCCTGTTAGCTTCATTCCCCAATGCAAAAATGCACCCTGATTCTTATGAGGAGAGCCATTCCTCTCCATTCTCAGATTTGGGCAAGGCTGGCCCTGCTCTGGGGCATCTAACTTATCTCAACTTCCTGACCACTGACTGTAAGATGATCCAGTGTGAACCAAGGATGGGGCTGGGAGGTGTGAGGTGAGGTCCTTCATTTTAATAGAGCCAACTCAGAGGCAGGCAGAGCTGAGAGATAAAGGGAGGCCAGGCTCAAATAACCTTGTTTGAGGCTCTGAATCAAGTGGCTTTGAAGTCAGAATTTCCCCTGGACTTTTTAGACAGGTGAACCAATACATTCCCTTTGTTGCTTAAACCAGTTTGGGTTGAGTTTTTGTTACTTGCAACCAAATCTGACTACCTTTCTTGGGACTCTGGTGACTCTTATGCATCCCCCCCCCTAAGAATTCTCTTCTACAAATTCTGAATCAAGCAAGAGAAGAGGCAGCACGGAGGAGAAGAGCTGAGGCCAGAGTGAGAACAAGGAAAAGAAGCTGAATGGTTGCCAGGGAGGAATGGCTCTAATTTGGACACGTTTTCAAAAAAATCAGCTAACAAGAATGAAACCTCAACCAACCATGGCCTAAACATCACTTGACTAAAGAAGAGTCAAAAGTATGGATGGGTCCAGGAGGACAGGCAGGACCAATATTGATACACCACCAGCAGAAATGTCCTAGGTTCCTAGGTTGAGGGTCACCAAAGCATTAACAGATTTCCTTGGTTTTTATTTTCTCTCTGAGAGACAGTTACTTTTACTCTGTCCCTGATATTTTTAATTTATGCTACATGGTTTCCATGGCTGATTTCACTGCAGCTCTTTGTATGACATTTACAATGTTTGTCCTCTCTGAGGAGCTGGCGCAATGTGAACCCCTCCATCAGAACACTGAGCTCAGTTTGTTCCGTCCTATGGCACTGCAGGGTAGTGAACGTGTATGATATTTACACTCCCAGGAGTATTAGATCCATAACAAAAAATACTGAAAGATCAAAAGGACTTCAGGACTGGAGGTAATAATCCCCAGTAGTATAATTCCAGAGCATCGTTTCTCCAAGTAGGAGGTACATATGGGAGTAGGGAAGCATGACAAAAATGCCTGTACCCTTTCCATGTGGTTTTGAGAGTATCCCTATCTGGCTAGGGTAGGAAAAAAATTCCAATTAGTGGATGCTGAAGTGGGTTAAAGTTTGCATTATGTGGGGGAGGGAGAATTGCCTGGTAGAGGTTCCGGGACAGAGGTAATTAGACAAGAAGCAAGGGCCCAGATGAGAGACCTCTAGGGAGATCTGAAAAGCCAGGGTAAAACATAAAAGAAAGCTATTTTTAGGCATGCAAGATTGGATTGCAGGACAAACGGATCTAGGCACCAGGGGATGTTCATTAGAAATGGCTTGAAAGCCAGTGAGTCTAAGCAGGAAAGTGGTAAGACAAAGTTATGGTGTTTGAGTGACTGTCAAACTCCACTTAGGGAGACAATCTTTGGCAATACTAGAAATCAAAACATTTATCTTGGGGCGCCTGGGTGGCTCAGTTGTTAACTGTCTGCCTTCGGCTCAGGGCGTGATCCCAGAGTCCTGGGATCGAGCCCCACATCAGGCTCCTCTGCTGGGAGCCTGCTTCTTCCTCTCCCATTCCCCCTGTGTTCCCTCTCTCACTGGCTGTCTCTCTCTCTGTCAAATAAATAAATAAAATCTTTTAAAAATTTTATCTTGCCAGATCACTAATATAGTAATATTTTGGACCTATCAAATTTTTAGAAGATTTTATTTATTTATTTGAGAGAGAGAGCGAGCATGAGCACAGGGGAAAGGCAGATGAAGATGGAGAGTCAGACTCCCCACTGAACAGGGAGCCAGATGCGGGGCTCAATCCCAGGACCCTGGGATCATGACCTGAGCCGAAGGCAGACGCTTAACTGACTGAGCCACACAGGAGCCCCGGACATATCAAATTTTTAAAACCAATTTTTTCTCTCTGAACCTTGATAATGAATATGATCCATGGTTGTCTTTTGGAAGAACATTTATGATGAGATTTAGCAGAGGAAAATTCCCAGAGCATGGGCCAAAATGCTTTTCATATTTCCTTGTTCCATCCTAAGTTAGAGGAACAGAATCAGAACTTTAAAAGTATTCTAAAATACCACCCTTGAAAGCTGTTTTGGAGATTTGCTGAGAACAGAGCAGCAGTCTGGGACTCGGGGCCTAGTTCTATAGCCAACCATCTGTGGAATTCAGGACATACTCAAGGCCTGGCTTTCCACTTTAGAATGGGTTTGTTCTAGTCTACAATCTTCTAGATATAAGAAATCAAGGTTTAGAGGTGCCTTGGTGGCTCAGTCAGTTAAGCATCTGCCTTCGGCTCAGATCATGATCCCAGGTCCTGGGATCGAGCCCCGCATCAGGCTCCCTGCTCAACGAGGAGCCTGCTTCTCCCTCTCCTCCCTGCTTGTGCTCTCTGCTGCTATCTCTGTCTCTGTCTCTCTCTTCCTCTCTCTCTCAAATAAATTTAAATTAAATTAAATTAAAATAAATTAAATTAAAGAAATCAAGGTTTACTCAAGTCACACCAGGTCAAATGTGCGTGTGCAGATACTCAGTGGGAAGGTGGAGGGATCACACAGAAGCCAAGCACAGGAAGGAAGGTGAAGCAGGGCTTCATGGCAATATTTCTTGTCTCTTTTGGGGGGCAGTGTGAGCATGTCTCTTGGATGGTTTCTGCTTCTCCCTGTGTTCCTCCCTTCTTTTTTCTTGGAGCCCCTCATTTTCCAGTCTGAGTGCCCCACAACTAACTATAATGCTTTCAGTCTCTTAAGTAGACTCTAGAATAGAACATCTGATTGCTTGTTTCATGTCCATCAGGGTATAAAATATTAGCTGGTCTTTGAAATGGCTGTTTGAGTAAAGTATCCATCCCTAGTTCAGTGGACTGTGGTTGGGGGTAGATGGGTGCAGATCCTTGATGAGGTTTGGTTGGCACAGGCAATTAATTCTACCTTGTGCTGAAATAATATAAGCCTCATCTGACAAGGATCATGTGACGTAATTGTGAAATTGTTTTAGAAATTGTGAAGTGTAGGGGCTCCTGGGTGGCTCAGGTGGTTGAGCGCCAACTCTTGGTTTCAGCTCAGGTCATGATCTCAGGGCTGTAAGATCAAGCTGGCATGAGGCTCTGCACTCAGCAGGGAGTCTACTTGAGATTCTCTCCCTCTGCCCCTCCCTTGGCTTGTGTGCTCTCTCTCTCTCTCTCTAATAAATAAATAAATCTTTTAAAAAAAGGAATTGTCAAGTGTAAATTTAAGATATTCTAATCATTAATCAAAATTATTAGGGGACTTAAAATAGAACAAAGAATGAATCAGGAGATGATGTGAAGGAGCTCCCAATGGCCAAATCTGGTATAGTTTGAGCAATGAAATTAATAATAATGGTGGTGGATTGTTGCTCATAGTAAAATATAAGTCCTTGTTTATATAGTTGGATAAACTTTAAATTGCAGGAAAAGTGAAAGTTTTTCCTTACAGTAGAATTCCAATTAAAAAATGTACAAGGGATGACTTGAATAGAAAATCATCACTTGGCAAATACCATAGTAATAACTGTTACAAGCAAGGATTATCAATGCTAAAATTTGCGGGTAAGCGTATGATAGAAACAGGATATTTACATAGTCTCAAAGTATCTCTCTATAAGACACTTATTAATTGCAAAGGGGAAAATAGTAACTTTACAGTGGGGAAATCTGGTGCATCCCACTTAACTAACAGCTCAAAGTGAACATCACTAGTAATAGGATGTATTGGCATCGTATGCCTCCTGATATGATGCAATGAGAAGGACACAAATTAACTTCTGTGGTATTCTTTTTTTTTTTTTAAATGTATAACCTGAATGTAACCATGAGGAAACATGAAATAAACTCAAATTGAAAGATACCCTATAAATCACTGGACAGTGCTTTTTCAAAAGTGTCAAGATCATGAAAGACAAAAAAAGTCTGAGAAAAGAACTGGAGAAAATTTGGAGACACGAAAACTAAATGCAATGTATAATCCTTAATTTGGTCCTGGGCCAGAAAAATATAATTCAAGAGATCATCTGAAATACTTGAATAAGGTCAGATTATGAATAGTGTGTCAATACTAATTTCCTGGTTTTGATAACTGTTTTGTGGTTATAGATGATGTTAGCACATGGGAGAGCTGTAGAAAGAGTATGCAGGAATTCTTGTACTACTTACACAATTTTATTTTTTTAAGATTTTTTTAAAAAATCCATCTCTACACCCAATGTGGGGCTCGAACTCATAACCTCAAGATCAAGAGTTGCACATTCCACTGACTAAGCCAGCTAAGCACCCCTACAATTTTATTTTTAAGTCTGAAATTATTTCAAAAAAATTTTTTTAATGTTACTTTTTGTGTAAAAAAGGGATACACATACTCACATTCTTGAATCTACATAGAATATGTCTTAAAGAAAATGCAAACAATTGGTAAGCTTGGTTGCCACTGAGGTGGGGACCTGGACCTGACAGGGTTGGAAGGAAGACTCTTTACCATATACATTCATTTTTTTGGTATTGTATAAGATCTTAAAAATTACTATGTGTGCATTATCTTTACTACCAAACTACCAAATCAGTTTGTCTTGTGAAATCTGGATTCATTTCACCAAAGCTTAGTAGGGCCAGATATGCCCTTTTCAAGATACTTCTTACCCACTGTCCCTATCTCTCTAAGCTAGGAACATAAGCCGATGTGATGAGATTTCTTCCCAAACCCATATTCCCATGGAAACTGAGGAGATACACACCAAGGAGGGGAAAAAGTAAAGAAAGAGGCAAAGAATATTTATATGCAATTATTTGAAACTCTTTAGGTCACTCTCCAATTTCTGTTTATCCTCCATGAAAGCTTTAAAAAATGCTAAATCTATTAAAGAGCATGAGTTTTACTACTAAAACCAAGTAAAAAGTCCCCATTAGTGTTAGGCAACATCTGGATAACTAGGACCAATATAAAATGTAAAAGTCTGTCTTTTTGGGGGCACCTGGGCGGCTCAGTTAAGTGCCTGTCTCCAGCTCAGGTCATGATCACAGGGTCCTGGGATCAGCCCCACATAGGGCTCTCTGCTCAGCAGGGAGTCCACTTCTCTCTCTCCCTTTGTGATCTCTCACTCTTGCTCTCTCTCAAATAAATAAATAAATAAATATCTTTTTTTTTAATCTATCTTTTTGTGCTTTAAAATCTTGCTGGTAAAGCCTTTTTGAGAGAAGTTAGACCACGGATATTAAAAACTTTAAAATGGGCAGAAATTAGAATTCCAGCTAGGACAGAATGAAGTAGACAAATCTTCCCTCCCAAAACACAAGAATAAAACTGGACAAAATTATCAAAACCAAATCATGCCAATGCTGTGGAGACCATCCAAAGGCAAACAACCCATTGAGAGGGATTTATTCCAAGAGAACCGTCTACAACTTCGTATAAGAATACCGGGAGTCTGCTTCAGCCCACCAGCTCACAGCTGCCCTTGTTTCAACCAGGGCAGGACGGCTTGGCTGCAAGTCGGGGCAAACTGGAGTTGGTAGGGAGAGTGGAAAGTCCCTGCCTGATAACATCGTCAATGAAAGTAGCAAGCTCCCTAGAAAATGAACACAGAAAATGTGCCCCTCCGGCTGCCCGCGGCTGTGGTCCCCGTTGGGGCGAGTGCTGGATCCGCCAGAAATCTCATAGGTCTTCCTGCGGAAATCGTAGAGCAATAAAAGGCCTAAATAAGAGCTCTACATCTCTCTGGTTGGCTGGGAAACTACACACACGTTCAGGAAAACCAGAGAGGACACAGGGAAATGGAAAAGCTGAGACAGAAGAACTGCCTGAACTCTGAGCGCCCGCCCACCGACCCAACAGTGGGGGGTGAAACTGTTAGGAGCTCCAAGTGTTTAAACACAATGTCTGCCTGAGTCAAGGGCTAAGGGCTGAGGCACGTAGACACAGGGACTTCCCTTAGGAAGTCAGGCTAAAACAGAATGAAAACACTGAGCGGAGACTTCAGTTGCCATGTGCTGTAAGAAAAGCACATTCTGCAGAACAGTTCCAAGCAAGTTACTAAAACCAAACCAAAGCAAAACAAAGAAACAAACTAAAAGAAGTGCGCAGGAGGGGCACCTGGCTAGCTCCGTCAGGGGAGCAGGCGACTCTTTTTTTTTTTAAAGATTTTATTTACTTATTTGAGAGAGAGCAAGAGCGAGAGAGATCACAGAGGGAGAAGGACAGAGAGGGAGAAGCAGACTACCTGCTGAGCAGAGAGCCCTATGGGGGTTAGATTCCAGGACCCTGAGATCATGACCTGAACAGAAGGTAGATATTTAACAGACTGAGCTACCCAGGCGCCCCAGCACGTGACTCTTGAGCTCAGGTCATGTGTTCAAGCCCCACACTGGGCATGGAGCCTACTTTAAATAAATAAATTAAAATAAATAAAAACAAACAACAACAACAACAACAAAAAACCCTGCATTTAAAAGAAGTGCTCAGGGAAAAAAAATCAGAATCTCTAGGTATTCTATTACATTAAATGTTCTTTAGCTTTCGACAAAAAAAAAAAGAGAGAGAGAGAGAGAGAGATACAGAGAAACAGGAAAATGTGCTCCACACAAAGGGGGAAAAAAGCTCTCCATAGAAACTCTGAATAAGTCCAAATGTTGATACCAGCAGATGAAGATTTCAAAGCAAGGATTTTAAATATACTCAAAGTATTAAAGGAAACCATTTAAAGAATTAAAAGAAAATATAATGACAGGAATTCAGGGAATAGTGAATATCGATAAAAAATATCAACTAGATGAAAACAAATGGAGTTCTAGAGTTGAAAAATAAAATAACCCAAATGAAATTTTTGGTTCAATGGATAGGTCCAGCAACAGATGTGAGAGGGCAGGAGGCAGAATCAGTGAACTAAAAGATCAATAAAAATTATCCAGTCTGATGAACAAAGATGGGGGGAGAATGAAGAAATATGAATAGAACCTCAAAGACCTGTGGGGAAAACTTCAAACAAATCAACTTATGTGTAATGAGAGTCCCAGCAGGAGAGGAGAGAATAGCACAAAAAATATTTGAAGAAATAATGGCCGAAATCATTCCAAATTTTATGGAAAAGCTCAACAAACCCCAAAATAGGCACACAAAAAATCCATATCTAGACACATCATAGTCAAATTGCTCAAAGCCAAAACAAAGGGAAAATGTTGAAAGTAACAAGAGAAAAAAAATTCACTGTGTACAGAGGAACCATAATACATCATCAGAAACAAGGCCAAAAGGCAGTGAAGTGCCGTAAAGTACTAAACAGAAGTCAACAAATAATTAGAGATTCAGCAAAATTACTCTTTAAAAATGAAAACGGGCGCCTGGGTGGCACAGCGGTTAGCCGTCTGCCTTCGGCTCAGGGCGTGATCCCGGCGTGACGGGATCGAGTCCCACATCAGGCTCCTCCGCTGGGAGCCTGCTTCTTCCTCTCCCACTCCCCCTGCTTGTGTTCCCTCTCTCGCTGGCTGTCTCTGTCAAATAAATAAATAAAATCTTTTAAAAAAAAATGAAAACAAAAGGAAGACATTCCCAAAGAGAGAATGTTGGAGGAAATTCAAATCAAAACCACACTGAGATACCACCTTACGCCAGTTAGAATGGCAAAAATTGACAAGGCAAGAAACAACAATTGCTGGAGAGGATGTGGAGAAAGGGGATCCCTCCTACATTGTTGGTGGGAATGCAAGTTGGTACAGCCACTCTGGAAAACAGTGTGGAGGTCCCTTAAAAAGTTAAAAATAGAGCTACCCTATGACCCAGCCATAGCACTACTGGGTATTTACCCCAAAGATACAGATGTAGTGAAGAGAAGGGCCATATGCACCCCAATGTTCATAGCAGCATTGTCCACAATAGCTAAATCGTGGAAGGAGCCGAGATGCCCTTCAACAGATGACTGGATTAAGAAGATGTGGTCCATATATACAATGGAATATTACTCAGCCATCAGAAAGAACGATTACCCAACATTTGCAGCAACATGGATGGGACTGGAGGGGATTGTGCTAAGTGAAATAAGTCAAGCAGAGAAAGACAATTATCATATGGTTTCACTCATTTATGGAACATAAGAAATAGCAGGAAGATCAGTAGGAGAAGGAAGGGAAGAATGAAGGGGGGGTAATCAGAAGGGGGAATGAACCATGAGAGACTGTGGACTCTGGGAAACAAACTGAGGGCTTCAGAGGGGAGGGGGGTGGGGGACTGGGATAGGCCGGTGATGGGTATTAAGGAGGGCACGTATTGCATGGTGCACTGGGTGTTATACGCAAACAATGAATCATGGAACTTTACATCAAAAACTAAGGATGTACTGTATGCTGACTAACATAACATAATAAAAAATTATTTAAAAAAAAGAGAGAGAGAGAGAACGTTAGAGAGAATTTGTTGCTAGTAGACCTGCATTTTAAGAAATACTAAAGGAAGTCCTTCAGGCTGACGGGAAATCACACAGGTAGTAACTTGAATCCACAAGAGTAAATGAAGAGCTCCCAAAATATTAAATATACGGGAAAATTAGAAAGTGTATAAATGTGGGGCGCCTGGGTGGCTCAGCCGTTAAGCGTCTGCCTACGGCTCAGGGCGTGATCCTGGCGGTCTGGGATCGAGCCCCACATCAGGCTCCTCTGCTATGAGCCTGCTTCTTCCTCTCCCACTCCCCCTGCTCATGTTCCCTCTCTCGCTGGCTGTCTCTGTCAATTAAATAAATGAAACCTTTTTTTAAAAAGTGTATAGGGGCGCCTGGGTGGCACAGCGGTTAAGTGTCTGCCTTCGGCTCAGGGCATGATCCCGGCGTTGTGGGATCGAGCCCCACATCAGGCTCCTCCGCTGTGAGCCTGCTTCTTCCTCTCCCACTCCCCCTGCTTGTGCTCCCTCTCTCGCTGGCTGTCTCTATCTCTGTCAAATAAATAAATAAAATCTTAAAAAAAAAAAGTGTATAAATATAAATGCTTTTCTGTTCTCCTCTTAATTTATTATAAAATATGATTACATAATAAAAAAACCATTGAATTCTACACTTTGAACAGGTAAACTTTATGGGACATAACTTATACTTCAATAAAGTTACCCAAGAAATATAAAAATATGTAAAAAATGCATAAGTAAAATAAAAATAAAAACACTGTAATGTTGGATTCATAATATATATAGTTGTATTAAAAATGACAATAATAGCACAATGGAGGGGGAGGAAATGAGCTTTACTGGAATAAAGTTTTTTTTTTCTTTTTAAAGATTTATTTATTTATTTGACACACAGAGAGAGAGACAGTGAGAGAGGGAACACAAGCAGGGGGAGAGGGAGAAGCAGGCTCCCCCCTGAGTAGGGAGCCTGATCCGGGGCTTGATCCCAGGATCCTGAGATCCTGACCTGAGCCGAAGGCTGATGCTTAACTGACTGAGCCACCCAGAAGCCCCTGGAATAGAGTTTCTGTATTTTGCCAGAATTAAGTCAGTATTGATTGTAAGTAGACCGTGATACATTAAGATGTGTATTGTAGGTGTTGGCATTATTGACATTTTGGGCCAGGTGATTGTTCCTTTGCGGTGGGCTGCCCTTTCACTGTATGCTATTTGGCATCATTCCTGCCTCTTCCTGCTAGTAGCATTCTCCCATCCCACCCCCCCCCCCGCCGTTGTGGCAAATTAAAAGGTCTCTAGATATTTCCAAATGTCCAGGTTGAGGGAGGAAACCAGCCCTAGCTGGGAACCACCATCCTAGAGCAACCACTGAGAAAACAATCTGAAGAAATAGATTTTTTAAATGGACAGGAAAAAAAGTCAACAGAAGAATTAAAACATGATACGCCAGAAATATTTAATACAAAAGTCAGAAAATGAGCAAGACATAATACATACAAAAAACAAATAGTAAATAATGAATCATCGAACGTTGCATCAAAAACTGGGGATGTACTGTATGGTGACTAATATAACAAAATAAAAATTATTAAAAAAACAAATAGTGAAAAAAATCGGTGGCTGATTATAAATTCAACTATATTAATAATTAAGTATGAATAGACTAAATATCACAATCAAAAGACAGGAATTCTCAGGATAGATTAAAAACGAAGCAAGATCAACTACACACTCCATAGAAGAGACACATTGTAGTTTTAAAGACACAAATAATTTGAAAGTGAAAGGATGGAAAAAGATATGCCAGGCACACAGGATCCAAAAGAGAACTGGAACAGCTGTACTAATGCCAAACAAAATGAAATTTAAGAAATAATACTAGAAACAAAGGGAGATATACCATCGTAATGAAAGGGTCATGACATCGAGAAGACAGGATGATTACAATGGTTTACGCACCTCCTAATAGAGACTCAAAATATGTGGGGGGAAAAGCTGACGACTGAAATGAGAACTACAACAACTAGACAGGACATCAGGAAGGATATACAGACAGCGCTTTCCAGCTTGATCTGACAGTTATAGAATATTCCACCCAATGACACAGAACATACATTCTTTTCAAGCACAGAACACTCTTCAGAATAAAAACAACAGGAAAAGAGGCAAGCCTCAATAAATATGAAAGGATTGAAATCGCAGGAAGTAGGGTTTTTGACCACAACGGAATGAAGTTAGAAAGCTAACACAGTAGAAAAGTTATCAATTCCACAGATATTTGGAAATTAAACAATGCACTTTTAAGTAACTCACAAGGGAAACGTTTCCTAAATGGTCCCTGCATCTGTAACAGGAAACGTTTCCTAAATGGTCCCTGCATCTGTAACAGGTTCCCTGGCTAGTAAGCCATTGATCCAGGATTCACACAGAGGTCTGGCCCAGCTCAGAGACCAGAGCCTTGAGCACTTCAGGTCCCTGTGGAGGGTCAGGTCTTAATATGCGAGTGAAAATCCCATAACAAGATTCTGTTTTTCCTCTTATTCCCAGTAAGATTGGCTTATTAATGACAAAACACCCCCTGTGAGGGCGCTTGGGAGCCTCTGCTTTCCAGAAAAATTCAGGATTGTTTTTTTCTCAAGGAGAAAGCTGGAGATGGCAGAAAAGAATGTAATGTCGTATTTAATGGAATGTTCCAATTCACAAGAAATAATATTATTCCATCAGAGCCTAGCTTTCAAAACGCCTCATATCAGAGAATGAATTATTTAGCTACGTGTTCAAACCATACTTCAGAAGGACCCATTCATAATACATCACAATATTCTCAAACTGAGAATGTGGGTCATCTTGGCGTTTTCCTCGCCCTGCTTTTCAGGGCAGCTGCTTCCCAAAGCCGGTGCGCTGACTGCCAGCACCGCATGTCCTCATTCAGAGAGGGAGGCACAGGCCCCCGTTAGGCACGTTTACAGAGCCAGGACATAACGAACTTCCCCACTAGCCCCTTGATTAGACCCCAGCAGGTCAAAGTGAATATAGGATTCAGGAGGCGGTTTTCACCCGCTCAGAAGCTGGGAGCTCGGGCTTTGCAGTTAGACACAGGGGGTTAGAGTCCTGGCGTTTCTGCTGTGTGCCCCCAGGCAGCATATCCCTTAACCTCTTTGAGCCCATTTCCTGCCATCTGCAAAACAAGGAAGAAATCTACCTTCTGGGGCTGCAGTGGTGAGGAGGATGGGAAGATGTGTGTCAAGTGCTTAGAAGAGGGTCTGGCCCGCAGAAATGATCGGTAACTGCTGTGTGTCCTGTGTGGCCGAACTGGTATCAGGGCTTTGATTTCTGGATCCCCAGTCCAGTGGTTGGAGCTCCTTGTCTCCTCCTCTCATCCCAGCCTGCTCCTCCTCCCGCCACCCCCGCCGTTAATCTCTGCCTTTCCTGTTGTTCAGTCCCCAAATCTTGAAGCCTTTTTCTTTTAGTCCCCACAGCTAATCCATCAGCAACTCTCCCTGGCCCTCCTCCCAAAATATATCCAGAATCCAACCCCATCTCACCACACTGCGGGCCCCGCCCGACCCAAGCCCCATCTAAGGCGCCACCCGTCACCTCCTGACCCGTCTCGCCGCCCTGCCCTGCGTCCTTGCAGACCGGCAACCGGAGGGCGCCCGTTAAAATGTGATGTCACTTTCTGCGTCCGCTCAGAGCTCTCAGAAGAAAACAGTTGGACAGCACAGGAACCCGTGGCCAGGGTGCCTCGCCAGGCAACGGTGGTTCCTTGACCCAGGAAGAATGGGAGAGACTACAGGGCCAGGGAGGAAGCTGGATTTGCTCCGGAGGCCTGGGCCGCCAGCTACTTTCAGGGCGGCGAGAACAGCGCTTCCTTCCAGCAGGCCTCCGGGGGCCGCATGCAGAACCGTGGCACAGGCTTGAACACCAGGAGAGAGAGGGGCTTACCTTTCTTCCTGAGCTTCTGCACCTCGAACTCCAGTATCCTCTCCAGCAGCTGCCCTCGTCTCCCCAACACGCGAGATTAGAGAACGGGAAACGAGCTTCACCAGTCTCCTGTGGAGCAACAGGCCAGTTTAATCAAAGCCCACAGCTTACAGTTGTGCCCGAAGGACTGGCTTCACCTGTTTCATGGGCTGTTGCTGCTTTTTTTTAACAGCTCCATTGAGGTGTATTTGGCATATAAAGAAGTTGCACATATTTAATATACAACTTGATGAGAGTGGGCATATAGGGACACCCACAAAACCGTCACCACAATCAAAGTAATAGACATACCATCACCTCGTGTCCCTTTGTTTTGTTTTGGTGATAAGAACTCTTAACACGGATCTACCCTCTCACCAAATTTTTAAGCGCATCACGCGGTATCGGGGACCATCGGCACCATATGCTGCAGGGCACAGCTCCGGAGCAAATTCATCTTGCAGAAGTGAGATGTTATTACCAATTGAACAACTCCTCATTCCCCACCCGCCTGCCCCAGCGTCTGGTAACCTCCACCGTGCTCTCTGATTCTATCAGTTTGACTATGTTTTACGTACCTCAGTAAGTGGAGTCATTCAGGATTTGTCCTCTGACTGGCTTATTTTTGTTTAAGTAAATCGTTTTTATTTTTTTAAGTAGGCTCCATGCCCAATGTGGGCTTGAACTTATGACCCCGAGTTTAAGAGTCACGCTCCACTGACTGAGGCCGCCAGGTGCCCCATGACTGGCTTATTTCACGTAACTTCATGTCCACAGGCTCATCCGTGGAATCTCAGAGAGGCGTCTGTGCTCCCGTGTTCACTGCAGCACTGCTCACAACAGGCAACGTATGGAGTCCATTTAAACGTCCGTCAGTAGATGGATAAATAAAATAGGGTATATACATACAGTGGCCTATTATTTAGCCTTAAAAAGAAGGAAATACCACAGGCTTTTTTTTTTTCTTAAAGATTTATTTGAGAGAGAGAGCATGAGGAGGGGAAAGGAAGAGGAAGAAAGAATCCAAAGCAGGCTCTGTGTTCAGCATGGAGCCTGATGTGGGGCTTGATCTCACAACCCTGAGATCACGACCTGAGCTAAAACCAAGCGTTGGACAGTTAACCGACTGTGACACCCAGGCAGCCCTTATACCATGGGCTTCTGAGAGGAGGGCAAGCTACTGTGGAGCAGGAAGGACACGCAGGCTAACAAGTAGGGCACAGAGAGACTGGAACGTTCATCTCAAAGACGAGGCGGGGTTGGGGGGTGGGGTGAGGACGGGGTTACTTTTGAGTTAGAGACGGTATAAAGGAACACAGGGAAGGAGAGTGTTAAGGGGCCAGAGAAGAAATCAGAGGAACTAAGGATTTTAGAAGTTCTCTCTGCTCTAAAAAATGATGAAACTCGTAACTAAGTTTTCCTCGTATTTTAGTTATTGCAACATAACCAATCACTCCAAAATCAATAGCTTAAAACAGTAAGAATTTATTGCTGCCCACAAATCTACAGGTCATTTGGGTGGTTCTTTTTTTGACTGTGCTCATTTCTGCGACAGTTATCAGCTGTGAGATCTGCTGATTGTGGCTGAGTTTTTTCCCACATTTGGGCAGGTTTGCAGCCTGGTTTAGGTTGGTTTAGGGTGGGCTGCTTCGCCTGTGCTCCTTATCCTCTCTGGAAGATGGTGAGAGACACCCAAGTGAGAGAGAACACAAGTATGTAAGGACTCTGCAGCTGTAGGCTTGAAATTGACATACCAGTCACTGCCACCACATTCTATTGGCCAAAGCACCTCCTGAGGCCAAACTCAGAGTCATTAGGGAAGGATACTACCCAAGGTGTGGATACAGAGCGGTGAAAAATTGGGGCCATAATCAAGCCACCATACCATACCAGCCCCAATTTCAAGTCTGCTATCCCATTGTCAAAGAGGCCCCAGAAAACAGCAGAATGAGTGATTCAGACTTTGGGATGCACCATATTTGAATCATGTCTACTTTTTCATCTGTGTTTGGGCACGTTGCTTAACCACTCTGGCCTTAGGTTCCTCATCTGTAAAATCAGGATAATAATCTCTCTCCCTCAGAGCTCTGAATGTGAAATGATGTGAATTATGAAAAGACTCTACCTGACCCGTAACAAGTGCTCAAAGGTTGGTAGCAGGTGTTAGAATATGCAAGACTTAAAGCCTGGCTCTGGAGTAGTGGGGGATCCCAGGGAAGCCCTAACTACCCCTCTCTCCTCCAGGCTTTAAGCGAGATGTGGAGGATGAGCCGGAGTCTGGGAGGGAGAAGATATGGGGGTGGGGCTGGGAGGGTTGGTGTGGGGCAAACCTCCGTGCAGGTCCTCAGGAGGCACTTGAAGAAACTCGTGATGGCCCAGGAGACCCAGCATCTGCAGACATTTGTCAACCCAGGAAGCAAGCACAGCTGACTCTCTCCAGGAACAGGGAAGAAGCGATTTGTTAATTCATCAGGTCAGCTCAACTACTCCAGGAAAATGGTCTCTTGTTGTCTTCACCTAACAGTAAAGGTGTTGTGGCCTCTCACGTGGTTTCTGCATACCTGTGTGTGTTTGTGTGTGAGAGACAGACACACACACTCCCTGAGAAGGAAAGAACTTCATTTAACAACAGACCTTAAAGAAACCAACAGACAATTTTATTTACCCTCCTCATTTAACTGATGAGCAAACTGAGGCCATTGTGGCCAAATGGCTCGTCCTAGTTCACACAGCCTGTTAGCGGGGCCTGGACTAGAACCTGGCTGTCCTGCTTGCCTTGACACCACCTTCAGGTTCAGGCTTCCAGAACCACCCTCAAGTTCAACAATTGCTTGAAGGAATCAGAGAACTCACTGAAAGCTATTATACTCATAGTTACAATTTATTTCAGGAAAGGGATACAGATCAAAATTACCCAGAAGAGGCACATAAGGTAGAGCCCGAGAGGGTTCCAAGTGTGAAGCTTCCATTGTCCTCAAAATGCATTACCTTCCTGGCATGGATAGCAATGTGTGGCAATATGCACCGAGTCTGGCCAGCCAGGGAAGCTCACCCACCCTTCAGTGTCTAGAGTTTTTATTGGGAGCTTATTACAGAGGTATGAGTGACTAATTGCCCATGAGCTGTGAGCTCAGACTCCAGCCACACACCACTCCCTGGAGGTCAGGTTCATATCACCTGGCCTAAGCAGTCCCCGAGGAGTCACCTCAGCATAAATTATCAGGGGTGAGCTAAGGGGCCTACCATGAATAACCCTTGGGAAATACCAAGGGTTTAAAGGTTACCTCCCAGGAACCATAAACAAAAGCCAGACCTCTTTGGCAAGGCCAAATTCCTTATACACACCCTTCACCTGCTTACGCCTTATAAAGGCAGTTACAGTTAACATAATACCTTTACTGAGAGCATACTGGGTGTGAGACCCTGTACACATACTTTGTCTAATTGCCATAATAATTCTGCAAAGTTGGTATTAGGCCCATTTCACAGATAAGAAAATTGAAGCTCATGAAGTTGTCCAAAGTTTTAGAGCTGGAAAGGAACAGATCCGACCAGGGTGACACAGAATACTCTTGGGGTTATTGGGCCAATAGTGCCAACTTTGTCCATCCATTCATTCTACATTTATTCAAGCCTACTAAGTGCTGAAGAATTAGCAAAGAACAAAACAAAAATCCTACTCTCTTACAGCTGATGCTCAGTTGGGAGAGACTGACAATAAGCAAATGAATATGGAAAATGTATAGTATTTTGGATGGTAATATTGCCATGGAAACAATTTAAAGCGATGTACATACTTCGGACCTTAATTCAAACATATCAACTAGAACAAGACATTTCTGAGACAACTGAGAAATTTGAATATGGGCTAACATTGTATGATACTATTAATTTTGTTAGATTTGATAATGGTGTGGTGACTGTTCCCCAAAAAAGTACTTATCTATTAAAGATGCAGACTGAAGTAGTTATGGACAAAATAAAGATTGCAAAAATGATGCTAATTATTGATGCTGAATAATAGATACATGAGGAAAGGCCTTTATATACTATTCTAATTTTGTGTATGTTTGAAAATTCTGTTGGTAGAAAGCTTTTCTTTTTTTAAGTGATGGATAAGGGTGGCAGATACAATGTATGAAGGATATTGTGAGACCACATATGTAAATCAGGGAAGTCGTCACCAAGAAGGGGATGGTGGAACAAAGACTTGAAGGAGATGGGGAAGAGACCCATGTGGATCTCTGGGAAAGAACATTCCAGGCAGAAATGGAAGCCAGTGTAGAGCGAGAGTGTGCCTGGCAGGGCATGTTCAAGGAATAAGAAGTCAATGGCGGGAAGGGGATGATCAATGGGTAAAAGAGCAGGAGATGGCATCAGAGCCACAGGGATGAGTGGGGGGAGGGTAAGGCTACAGAGCCAACAAAGAATCCATACCCAAACTGTATCAGAATACTTAGAAACCAGTAAGAAAACTGCAGGCAACCCAATAGAAAAATGGGCAGAAGACTTGGAACAAGCCCTTCACAGGAAAGGAAATGGCCAATGAGCATTTGAAAAGGTGCTCTACTCCATCATCAGGGAAATGCAAATTCAAACCACAATGCTACACCACCACACGCCCACAGAAAGGTTAAAATTAAAAGCCAGGCAACACTAGGAATGAGTACTGATGCGTGTAAGTCGGTACATATGCGGCGTGTACTGACACTAGAGACACACATACCTCTTAAGCAATCAGTTCCATTTCTAGGTATATGTCCAACAGAAAGCCATGTAGATGTCCACCAAAGCCTGGAACAAAGTCCAGAGCAGCACCATCCTTAACAGCCGGCGGCTGAGAACGACCCAAATGCCCAGTAACTGTGAAAAGGGTAAACGAGGGCGACTCTACAGCATTTAGAATAACAAAGTAGACCACGCAGATGGATCTCACAAAAACAGTGAGCAAAGGAAGCAGACACAAAGAATACTGTGATTCCGTTTATGCAAAGTTCGAAAACAAGCAAAACTCATCTATGCCGTGGGAAGACACCGCTGTGGAGAAAGGGACTGGAAAGGAGGATGGGGCTTGGGGACGAACTGGTGATGTCCTGTTTCCTGATCTGGATGCTAGTTAAGTGCGTGTGTTCGATGTGTGGACAGCCACCAAGCCGCACACTGACGATGTGTGCACTTTTCTGTATAGTATGCTTCAATAAAATGTTTAAAAATCATGCAGGGGCATCTTGGTTCCCCCCTCCACGGTGAGCAATGGCAGGTCCTCCACGCAGACGCCCCTCTCCCCCATCCCACGCTGAATAAGAGCAACACGGAGCACGGGGATTGTTGCCTGAAAAAGAAAGAAGACGTGCCTGCTCAGCTCACAGCTGCAACCTCTAGGGTTCCAGACGCTGAAACCGGCATGGCGAGTTCTCCGGCTCCTGGGTGAGCATCTACTCCAAAGAAACAGGGCAAAACTGTAAACAAGAAATGAAAATACGAGGACAGCTCTCTTCGCCTCAGCATTACGAATGTTGATAAGGGACCTTATTGTATCTTACCCAACAGAACATTCTTACACAGGATCATGATGCCAGTTAAGTTGTGGTATCATTTTGGAATCATTTAAAGGGTTGAATATTTTAAATGTAGACATTATAAGCTCTTTAAAAGCCAAAATTAGCACAGCTTTTCAATCTAGAAATAAAAAGGCACTGAAGCATCCTGCAGGTTTTAATTTCTAATAAGTTAAATATCGATAGCCATGACCCATATAAACAAAAAGCTCTTTGGGGTCTCAATAATTTTGAGAGAGTAAAGGGTCTCACTTGGGCCTGAAAGGGATAAGACCACTGTGGGTAATCCCCAGCCAACCTTGTTGATAGGTCTGTTTCTTCCTATAACCTCATACGGAACTATTGTTTTTGAAATTCCAACAACCAAATAAATCCTTAGTTGGGCTTAGGTTATCATTCTTTGTAGCTCAGGAAGCTGCTTTTCAGCGACCTGAAGGACTCTGACCAAAGTTAGCTTGTTTCCTCCTTGGCACTTTGGTCTGTTTTGGTTGTTGGGTTACCCCCACCACCCTATTCTTTTGTTTTTCTCATTTTTCTTTTATTTTTACTTTTATCATTTTTTACAGTTTTTCACTCAATTATAGTTTGTTGATATTTGCTTTTTGTCTGGCATTGTGTTTTGATTCCAAAGATCAGTTCCTCAGGTGAACTTTGAACTGATTTTCTTTTGAGGTGACTTGGACCAAGCCTCTCCCCAGCTTTTCCCAAATGTAAGCCGACCTTGGCACACCTTGACTCCCAGCGCAGCAGGGCCAACAGCTGCGGAGCCTCTCAGCCACCTCTGCTGAGGGGACACTCACTCGTACTGCCAGCGGTCTCGTCCAGGCCACTGGCAAGCGTGACTCAGCTGCGGGGAGGTTGGCCCAGCACCTCCTGGCCGGGAAGGCGAAGGCCGCGAAGATCACGGGTGAGACGCGGCAGAACTCCTCCTGCCTCCGGAGACTTCCCCGCAAAGCAGGAATCAGGAAGGCGCCGGTCACCCCAACACAGGGAAGTACTGGACGAGGCCTCGTGAGGGAGGGCGCTGGCGGCGGAGGGGGGTCGAGCAGCCAGTGGCTCGTGGCAGCAGGGAAGGGACGAGGCTGAGGCAAGTTCCATCCCACGGTGGCCGCGGTGCACACCGACCCGGAGCCGCGCTGTCCATAGAGACTTGAAGGCGGAAAACCTGCTCTTGGAAGCTGACGGGAACATCACGATCGCAAACTCTGGCTTCAGCAGCAAATTCGCCTTTTCCAACAAGCCGGACGCCGTCTGTGGCCGGCCCTCGTGCTGCCCCAGCTCGCCCAGGGGAGACCCAGAGGGAGTCATCCTACCACACTGGTCCACACATTCCTGCCTTTTAAGGGACGGAACTTCAAGGAGCCGTGGGGGCCGGTACCGGGCAGAATAGATCACATTCCATTCTCACCCGTGGAACGTGGAAATCTGCTTGAGACATTGCTCGTTCCCACCCCAGTGAGAGCGGCAGGTGGAGGATCCTGGGGAGGCTCCACGGATTGCGGGGGTCATGAATCCGACGGCCCAAAGGCCTGCGAGGAGCCAGTCTGTGGCTACAAGGACCCTCGGCGGACTGCACGCGGTTTGGGAAGGAGAGATCGGGGACTCAGAGGCCAGAAAGGCCGTGAGGCAATGGCGCATCTCCGCCCCTGGGTTCTAAGAGACCCGAGGGTGACCGCGCTCCCTGAAGCCCGCGCCTTCAGCTGACCTACCCAACAGCAGCTCCCCTCCGACCGCCCAGGGCCAGCACCTTCTCTGCCAAGCGCAAGCCCTTCCCACCCTCACTGCTGCTCCAGGACCGCTGCGAGGAGCCACGCAGCTCCCGAGGACGACCAGGCGACAGCGCAGCCCGCGTGCCTGCCAGCCCTCTACCCGTCTGAGGGGAAGACCGCCCCGTCCCCGCTGCCATCACCAGCCTCTCCAGCAGCACAAATCAGAGCAGGAATTCCTCACTTTGGGAGAGAACCAGCCTCGGCCAGGCCTCCATGCACAACAGCAAAGACAGCCTAAGCCAGCCGGGGCCCCGGCCCCCGGCCCCTGCTTCTGCCACCGGCCCCCAGGCCCCTGAACCGGGAACCCAAGGCCGGGTCAGGCCTCTGGGCTGCACCCTTGCAGAGTGCTTGTGAGGAGCCACCGCCCGGCACAGCGCCCCCAGCAGGCGCCTGCGGCCTCCCCTCTACCCACCCGGTCCCCGGGAGGTGGAGCCCCGCGTGGCCACAGGGAGCGCCCCCTGCTGGCCGCCCGGCAGGTGCCAGACCCGGAGGTTCCGCCCTCGGCCAGACCCCGGCCTCTGCCTGCGGCCGCACGGCCCCTGGAAGCGTCTTCGGGCGGTTCCATTTCGAATCTACAGGCAGAATATTTGTCCGACGGTCGCCGACAGGAACCCGAATGAGCCCGAGCGCAAAGGCCGAGAGACGACACCCGCGCTCCGTGGCGGCCGCGGAGCCGGTGATGCCGAGAGAAGGAGCTGCGGGCGGCCGCGCTGCAGGTGGAGGACGGAGGTGACGGCGGTGACCGAGAGGACGGAGGTGACAGCTCCGTGGGGCCCCGAGCTGCTGCGGGAGGCGGCCGCCGCTCCACCCGACAGCGCCCCCGCGCCTCCACGACCTCGGAGGACGGGAGGGGACGGCCACACCACCACCGGCGACACGGCTCCTGCCGGCCCTGTAGGGGGACAGACACAGCGGCAGGGAGAGCACGCGAGGCTGTGGGAGCCCGGCTGCGCAGCCCCGACGCCACCCTCACCGCGTTAGGCGGACCCTCCAGCAGCCAGGGCGGGGGGAAGCTTCCCGGGGCAGAAGGAAGGCTCCCCGGTGCGGACTGCTGGCTGTCGCGCCAGCGGCCACCTGTCCTCCCTGCTCCAGTGCGAGCTGCGTGCCTTCCTGCCAGTGGTGGTCGGGGCTGGAGCCCTCTCAGGGCCTCCCCAGGCCCATTCCACTCCTACCCTGTTCTCCCCGTCTTCCCTCCAGGCAGACCACCAGCCCCTCCTCCCCTATGGTGGGCTGGCACTGTTCTGGGGCTGCAGAGGTGTGGCTGGGGGGCTCTGGCCACCTTCCGCCCCAAGCCCTCCGCCCTCCCTCCTTCCCCAGAGCCAGGCACTTCTCCACAAGGTGCTATGAAAGGGGTACTTGTCCCCTTCCTCCAGCCTGTGCCATCACCTTCCCCACCGCCCTCCAGGTCTTGGAGTGTGGAGGGGACTGACTGCAGGGCTCCTCTGGGGTCCACTGGGTTATCTGTCTCTGCAGTGACAGGGACACTGAGCATTCTCCACTCTAGGAGAGACTTTGTCTGAAAGCACCCACTGCCCGTCATCCTCTTCCCCTTGGTTTGCACTGATCTGGACACTCTCTAGTTCCACCACAGTGACCTTGTCTCACCCCACCTGCTACCTCATCAATCTGTCTCCCTAGCTGTCGCTTCCCGACAATGGGGTCCATCCTTGGGCTGGGGACAAGCAGGGCAAAGTGGCTCCCTGTCTGCCAGCCTCACTGCTGGATGGTTACGGGTGCTGGCCGGTGGTGGCCACTGGAGCCCTCAATTTATTTCTCTGCTGTTTCTGTTCGTGAGAAATAAGGCTCAGATCTAGGGTTCCTCTTCCCTGTACTGCCTATTCCTGCCCTGTGAACTGTCCAGATGCTCCAATGGGTCCAGGAGGGCATGGCTTGGCTCCCGACAGGTGTGGGGCCAGGGGCACCCCAGCCAGGGCCCCCTCCCCACTGCCCAGCAACCCTCCTGCACTTAATTTTTCCCCAGGATCAAACACATAGTAAAAAGAATGTTTGGGTGGGGGAGGGAAACTTCAGGCTTCTGTAAGTCTTTTAATCTGAGAGGAATGGGGAGACATTGGTATTTTCACAGAGAACTGACATAAGCTGACTGATTTGTTGTTGGGTTTTTTAGGGGGCGGGGGAGAGGGAGAATCTTAAAAAGGCTCTAGGCCCAGCGCAGAGCCCTATGTGGCGCTCGATCTCACAACCCTGAGATCATAACCTGGGCTGAAATCAGGAGTCGTTCTCTTAACCAATTGAGCCACCCAGGTGCTCCAAACTGACTGACTGTTTTAATAGGATCCCTGTGTTTGGTAAAGTGTTTGGGGACCGGGGCAGAAGTAGGGAACACCAGGAAATATTGCCATCATCCAGGGGACTGGTGATGGTGGACAGGACCAGGATTATGGAAGCAAAGTGAAGAGGAGCGCGTCCCTGTGTCCGGCAGCTCGTACCTGTGAAATTAGCCAGCAGGGCATGACTTCCGAGGGGCCTCCGGCCCGGCCCTCTCTGCCTCCCAGGCCCAGGAGGGCCTTCCGTCCTCTTCTGTCTCTTCTCCCGGACCCCCTCTTCCAGCTAATATCAGAAGAGCCAAGCAGCAGAGTCCAAAAGAAGTCATCTAAGATGCAAATTAATAAGTATAGAGTGAAAGGAGAGGTAGCACCGAGGAAAAGAAGGCCCTCAGTTCACGGTCTCCATTGTAAGCGACAGAAACCAACTCAGCTTGATCTCGACAGGAAAGGAATTTATGATAATGATATTGAGTAGATCGCCACATTGCCAATGCGCATGGAGAGCCAGGCTCTCTGGAACACAGGGTCAGTGTCCACTACCACCCGGCACAGCTCGTCGCGGGCGGGCGTCCCCACCAGCAGCAGAAGCAGCAAGCTAAAGGCCCTGCAGTTCGCACCATCCACGTCTCTAGCACTGCGCCCTGCCTCCATCCCACCCCAATCCCACTGCCTCGACTGCTGTAGGAACTCGATCCAAGTAGAGGCTCCCAGTCCCTACCTCTTTGAGTCACAGGCTCCCGCTCCTGAGTCCATGCAAGGCACTTGACCATGCGATCGCTGCAAGGGAATCTGGGGAAGCAAGCATTTGTCATTGTCCTCTGCCGCTGGGGGAGGCAGCCTCTGCATCCCACTATGACTAATAAGGCTGGGGACACAGCAAACACACAAGGGCTTGCAGATGCTGAGCAGACTTAAAAGAATACACACACAATTATCCAGAAGAAAAGTCTATCAGATGGGGACCAGCAAATGTCCTAGAGTTATAAAATTACCAGACTGATTTCCTTCTGTGGCTCGGATCCACACTACCAGAAGGAAAATCCAAGAGAAAAATCAATGTCCTGAGGGAACCACCTTAAATGAAAACACTTGTTCAGATATTTGTTTAAATATTGTCAACAGCATATAAAACTTTTATAAAACAATATTTGTGATATGACAAACACTCAAATCCTGACAATATCATTTGACACCCCCCTGGATTCAGCTCTTACTAGAGCTGAGTAAACCCTTGGAATTTCCAGGTATTCAAGCAAATTACCTTTTCAATTCCAGTTAGTTTGAGATAAGTTTCTATTACTTATACCCAAGAGAATCTGGATTGAACAAACAACTGTATTTGAATAAAACTGGCACTTAACATGGGTTGATTCTGTTTGTTTGGATGACAAACATAAATGGACTTAAGTAACTACTCTAAAGTCCTATCAGAAGGAAATGGAGAATAAAAATGGAAATGATTATAGATTTATTTTTACAACCCTCCATCTGTGAGAGCTTTGGTAAATTTTGTTTTCTTTACAATGTCTTCTTAGTTTTTAAGGTTTAGTTTTTCTTAAAGTGGGACAAAAACATGTTTAACAAAAAAAGAAGAGGTCCTACTGTCTTCTGGAAACATTTTAAGTTCCAGGCAAGGAAGGTTCTATTTGTTCCTGGAAAGAAATAAACTTTGACATAGATTTTATGTCAATATGTGAAAGAACAGATTTTAAAACTATATGAGGGGAAGGGAGTAAGGGAGATTCAATCTGTGATTAATAGCATAAAATTAAGACTCAACTAAGGATCCGAGTCTAGCGCTGATGCCCTCTGATCCTCGACACACACACACACACACACACAGCAAAATAGTGACTTTGCTCTAAGGGGTCTAGGACACTAAATGAAGCTTAAATAATGCATTAAAATGTAAAAATTTTGAGACACTTTCCACTAATCATCAAAAAATGAACATGGACATCTACCCCCACTCCCTCCTATAACTCCACTGAAATAATAGTAAAGGGGTTGGATTGAAAGGTGAAGCCGCGAGGGTAAATAGAAGTGGCAGAGAGACAGAGCAAGAACCTTGGGAAGCAAGTCTGCAGATGTGGGCGGAGTGACCCTTGAGCAAACATGAGCGAAGCCCCAGCCCCCAGAGGCAGAGCTGCTGTGAGCAACCGCCCTCTTGCCACGGGTCCCTCTCAAGCTCTGAACTGGAGGCATCGTGAGTCGGAGGGCACGTGGGTGAAATGTCCGGGGAGTCCCTGGAAGTGTGAATACAGGGTGGTCAGAAGCCCATATCCGCTCCTGTCTGGCAGAAGACCCCAGGTTTACTCTGGAAATGTTCGTCCAATGACACTTTGGACTTCAGGGCCCCAGGCTCCCCATGCAGGCAGTAAGCTGTGCTGAAAAACAGGGGACCGAGTGAGCTGCTGACAGATGGTGGGACCCCCTGGCCCCCTTGTCCACTAGGCTCCCTGAATCCCACTGGTTAATTTAGGGTGCAGCATTCAGACTGCCTTGACCTTCTTCTGATTTATGTTTTGAATTCTTTACAAGGACAAGTGTTACTTATGTGCATAAGCAAACGTTCAGGGGTGAATTATAGCCAACTTAGGTATTCCAGGCACCAAGGAATGTGTCCATCTGTTTCAACAATGAAAAGACATCTGAAACAGCAGCCAACGTGGGGTGACCATCTGATTAACTTAATAATCCACTATTATTCACCAAGATCCATCAGCCCTTTGCATAGACATAGTTGAGCAATCCTTTAAAGAGGAAGAAATTGGCATTAAGATAGCACAAGTAATAAATGACCAGAATTCAAACCCATCTGTCCGCTCCAAAGTCTAAGCCCCGCTCCAGTGCTTGAAGAGCTCAGCGCCTCTGTAAATCACATCAAGCCGCCACCCACAGATCTAGACTGGCAGACTCATTACTGGGAACTAGTTAGTCTCACTTTTTTGGCAAAAAGAATACATTTAAAAAATTCAATCTCTTCCCCCCAATATCAAATAGATTGCAAGATAGGTACCCAAAATAAGATCCAGTCCCGCAGTAATGGAATGATTTCTGATGGAAATCCACAGGGTGACTGGCTTTCCAACCGCGGTTTCCTAACGTACCGCAATATCCTTAACCGCCGCAATGGGCGCGAGGCCGGTTCCGAACCTGCCCGCCCCACGCCCGGCTGTGGACGTCCTCGCGGCCGCAGTTCTGAGCCCCAGCGCCGGGACTGGGAACGCAGGGCAGCCAAGTGTGGCGGAGCTGTAAGAGGCGATGAAGCGCCAGGAGACTTTACACAACGAAAAATTCATTTGCAAGTTGCCTACTCAGGGTGAAAAGACCTTAGACTCTGGGCAGAACTGCAGGTGGTCTTGCAGAACGTTCAGAGTATTAAGCCAAGGCGAAAGACCACCGCGGGAGTGGGTGTTGATGCGGAAAAGGCCCGGAGTTCTGACACTGATGCTTGACATTTCATGACCGGTTCCTGGCTGTTCCTCTGTCGATGACAGCAGGTCATCTACAACAACCTCAGAAAAAGAGGGATGGTCCATTCCTTCACAAAGCGATGGAGAGTCTTCCCACGCCAGAGTCTACAGTGGCCCAGGGCAGGGCAAGGAAAATGATCAGGGATAAAGAGGGGCATTACATAAGGAAAAGGGAGTCCATTCACTAAAAAGACATAACATCTTTAATGTGAGTGAACCTCACAGCAGAGCACCCAAATACATGAGCCAAGATTGGGTAGAACTGCAAGGAGAAAGAAACCAATTCACTGTTAAAGTTGGAGACTCCAGCACCCCTCTATCAGAAATGGACAGAACCAGCAGGCCTGTTATTAAAAGTACAAGATTAAGCAACATACTTCTAAATAACACATGGGTGAAAGAAGAGGTCTCAAAAGAAATTTAAAAATGTTTTCAACTAAATGAAAATGAAAATACAACTTACAAAATCTGGGATGCAACAAAAGCAGTGCTTGGAGGGACATTTATAGCATTGAAGGCATCTATTAGGAAAAAAAATCGAAAATTATCATCTAAGTCCCATCTTAATAAACTAGAAAAGAAGAGCAAATTAAATCCAAAGGAAATGGAAGAAAGGAAATTTTTAAAAATTGGAGCAGAGATTTCTGTTTTTTCAGTGAAATTGAAGACACGAGATTAATAGAGAAAATCAAAGAAACCAAAAGTTGATTCTTTGAAATGATCAGTAAAATCAATAAACCTCTAGCCTAGCTACCGGTTCTTTTCCAAGAAAAAGAGAGAGGACACAAATGACTAATAGAAATGAAAAAGAGGCCATTACTACTGACCCCACAGACATTAAAAGGATAACAAAGGAATGTTATGAACAGCTCTGTGCCCACAAATCCTGTTGATCTTTTTAAAGGACCAAATTTTGGATTTGTTAATTTTTTTCTATTTTTCTATTCTCATTTCACTTATCTCCTCTGTAATCGTTATTATTTCCTTCCTTCTGTTACCTTTGGGTTTAGTTTGCTCTTCTTTTTCTAATTGTTTAAGGTCTATAGTTAGGTGATTGATCTAAGATCTTTCTTCTTTGTTAATGTATGCATTTATAACTATTAATCCCCCCCAGCATTGCTGTGCTGTATCCCATAATTTTTGGTATATTAGATTTTCATTTCCATTTGCCTCATAGTATTTTCTAATTTCCCATTGTGATCTCTTTTTCAACCCATTGGTTGCTTAAGCGTATGTTGTTCAATTTCCACATATATGTGAGTTTTCCACTTTTTCTTCTGTTAGTGATTTTCAATTTCATTCCATTGTGATCAGAAAAGATATTCTGTATGATGTCAACCTTTTAAAATTTATTAAGATTTGACCTGTGAACTAACATATGGTCTATTCTGGAGAATGTTCTGTTTGTACTTGAGACAAATGTATATTCTGCCATTGTCGGATGAGATGTTTTGTATACGTCCCTTAAGTCTAATTGGTTTATAGTCGTCTCTTTCCTTATTGATCTTCTGTCTGGTTGTTCTATCCATTATTGAAAATGGGATATTAAAATAACCGTCATTGTAGTTGCATATTCCCCTTCAGTTCTGTATGTTTTTACTTCATATATTTTGGGGCTATGCTATTAGATGTGCATATATTTAAAATTGTTACATATTCTTGGTGAATCAAAACTTTATAAGTAAATAATATTCTTTTTTGTCTCATAACTTTTTTTGACTTATAATCAATTTTGTCTTACAATAAAATAGCAAACCTAGCTCTCTTTTGGTTACTATTTGCATGGAATATCTTTTCCTTCCATTAACTGTCATCCTCTTTGTGTCTTTGAATCCAAAATAAGTCTCTTGTAGACAACATAGGGTTGGATTATACATATTATAAAAATATGTACAAAATCTACATGAGGAAAACTATAAAACTTTGATGAAAGAAATCAAGGAAGTTCTAAATAAATGGAAAGATAGTCCATATTCATGGACAAGAAGACTCATATTGTCAAGATATCAGTTCTTCCCAACTTGATCTATGGATTCATCACAATCCCAATCAAAATCCTAGCAAGTTACTTTGTGAATATCAACAGACTGATGCTAAAGGGTCCTGGGATCAAGCCCTGTGTCACACTTGATCCCTCTGCCCTTCCCCCCTGCCCTACCCCCCTGCTCAGAGAGAGTTCTGGCTCTCTCTCTGTCTCTCTCTCAAATAAATAAAATCTTTTTAAAAAATTAAAAACCTCTGTTCTGTGAAAGACACCATTAGGAGAATGAAATGACAATCTATAGGCTGGGAGAAAATATTTGCAAAAACACTTATCTGGTAAAGGACTTGTAGCCAAATTATGCAAAGAACTCTTAAAACTCAGTAATGAGGAAACAAACAACCTTATTAAAAAGTGGACAAAACATTTGAACAGACACCAAAGATGGCAAATAGTGGGTTAAAATATGCTCAACATCAAATGTCATTAGGGAATTGCAAATTAAAACAATGAGATACCACTATACATCCATTAGGATGTCTGAAATCCAAATACTGACAATCCCAAATGCTGGCCTGAAAATAGAGCCAAAGGAGCTCTCATTCATTGCTGGAGGGAATGTGAAATAGTACAGTCACTTTGGAAGACAGATTGGTAGTTGCTTACAGAGCTAAACATAGTTTTGCCATATGATCCTGCCATCATGCTCCTTGGTAGTTCCCCGGATGAAAACTCATTCCACACAGAAACCTGCACGTGCACATTTACTGCAGTCTTACTCATAATTCCCCAAATTTAAAAGCAACAAAGATGTCCTTTAGTAGGTGAGTGCATATACTGTGGTACGTCCAACAATGGATTATTCAGCAATAGAAAGAAATGAACTATCAAGCCAAAAAAAGACTTGAAAGAAATGTAAATGTATATTGTTAGGTGAAAGAAGCCATTCTGAAGACCATGTATTGTGTTATCCTTACTATGACACTCTGGAAAAGGCAAAACTATGGAGACAGAAAATGATCAGTGGTTGACAGAGGTTCTGGGCGAGGGATAGATGAATAGGCAGAATATGGGATTTTTAGGGTAATGAAACTATTCTGTTTGGTTTTGTAATAATGGACACGTGTTTGTACAAAAACCTTTTGTACAAAGGATTTACAACACAAAAGAGTGAGCCCTAATGTTAACTATAGACTTCAGTTAATAATAATGAATCAATACCGATTCATCAATTATAACAAATGTACACTAATGTGAGAAGTTAATAATAAAGTAACTTGTGTTGGGGGGTAAAATGGGGTATTTTGGAATCTGTACTTTCTGCCCAGTTTTTCTATGAACCTAAAACTATTCCTCCCAAAATAAAATCTGTTAATTAAAAAAAAGTAGGTTGATTTTTGACATAAGTAGGGAAACCTCTAGAAAAGCTTTAGGCAGAAAAGCAGCACGGTCAGATAGAGGTTTTGGAGAAAGCTGACTGGAGGCAGGCTGGGAAGGGATGGGGTGGAGTGCAGGGCAAGGGAGACAGTGTACAAAGTCTGGCATCAAAGAGTCATGCATGGTCCACATAGAAGATGGAGACAGTCTCACGAGGCTAATGAGGAAGGGAAAGAGGATCTGGGCTTGAGAAATATTGACAAGGCCACAGAGGCAAGACGTGGCTGGTTGAGAATGAATGTAAGAGGGAAAGGAAAGGACAGAGCCCAGTTTTCTAGCCTGGGTGACCGGGTGGGTAAAAATTTTGCTAAAGGAGACATGAAGTTCCCCTAATCTCAGATGACACCCTGTGTCCGTCCCTTTGTCCTCACAGATGGAACAATGTCCTTACTGGGTGCGTGTCGGCTCCGTGGCAGCCGCGCCTCTGGGTACGCAGGCCCTCGAGGCTCCGGCGCTGGCACGGCCGCGGGCGCAGACCCAGCGGCGCAGTAAGTAGTTGTCAAAATGCAGAGAGAGAACGAGAAAGGGAACACGAAGGACAAAGACACCAATGTAACGAGTTCCTTTCTGGCCATGGTGAGTCTAAAATGACAGCGCAAAAACCCAGGTGTGGATAATCAGGAGGCAGCAGGAATCGTGGGGGGCAGAAAAGGTTTGAAAATAAAGATGTGAGAGTTTCCAGCAAGTGATAAAAGCATGGAAGTGAGAAGGCACCTGGGTGGCTCAGTCAGTGAAGCGTCTGACTTCGGTTCGGGTCATGGTCTCAGGGTCCTGGGATTGAGTTCGGTGTGGACTTTGACCAGCTCCCTGCTCAGGGGGGAGTCTGCCTCTCCCTCTGCCCCCCCCCCCCCCCCCCGCCGCTTGTCCTCTCTCAAAGTCTTTTTTTTTTTTTAAGGCATGGAAGTGAGAAGAGTATCCGGAGTGAACCCTAATGAAATTCAACATTTAGAGGGATTTAGGGGAGCACCTGGGTGGCTCAGTCAGTTAAGGGTCCCAATCTTGATTTGGGCTCAGGTCATGATCTCAGGGTCCTGAGATTGAGCCACGCATCAGGCTCCAGCTTAAGATTCTCTCTCCCTCTCTCTCTGTCCCTCCCCCCCCGATACCTCCTCCGCCCCCCCCCCCACTCATGTGAGCTCTCTCTCTCTAAAAAAAATAATAAAGGGATAATAAAGGGATTTACTTCCTCCTACTTCATAGTCGGTTACCTTTGCCTTTTAGAAGTGCACCGTCCCCACCCCCTCAGAGCCGACATATGACACAACTCAGGGACACCTTTCTAGGTTGTGCCCCAGGGAGGGGCCCCCTTTGCCTTTATGACCTTTCCAAGACAACATCATATGCGTATCTTACCCCCATTTTGCCATCTCAGTTCTCCTGGGTTCTTTAAACAGCCCCTGTATTCTGCGAAATTCTCTTCCACAAAATCCTCCTATGGACCACAGGACAGCAATCATCCTGAATACCCTGGCCATCAAACAGCAAAATGTCACTCTGCTTAATCAAAATGTAGAAACCTTACTCTTTTCTAGTTCTTTTCCCAATTAGATATCCCTGTTTGCCATCTACCCTTAAGACCAACTTAGGCCTGTGTCAATGTAAAACACCTGTTGTCTATTACTCATTGGTGCATTGCTTCTATTCTGTTGACTGTGTTCGGCCACAGCGCTATTCTGTGTGCTTTGATCTGGTGCGTACCCTGCAGAAACCACAGGCTGTGTCAAGCAGAGTGATGGGACACCCTGGATTTTCCAGCATCAGTCTGTTGAAATTACCCTATAACCAGGTGATATGTCAAACTATGCATTTAGAAGCTCAGATAATGTTCTTCAAGGAAGGATCTGGGCTCCTCCAGCCTGTCCTCCTTACTTACACTGGCTTTGTCCTCATACTTGCCATCTCATGGACAGTGATGGTTATTTCACCTCCAAGTTTTGTGTCTCTAAGAAAATGGGGGCAGGAGGAAGGGGGGACAAGGGAGAAAAATAATTTCTTGTACTACGTCTTTGCCATTTTATTCTGGATGGGAAGCCCTCCCAAGTGGCTTTTACCTACATCTCACTGACCATCTGCAGCTACAAGAGGACAGAGATCAAGCCTGTATCTTCTACAGCTTCTATGACAGAGCTTAGAGATGGGAGAGCTGAAAGCTGAAAACTACGAACCAAGTATTTCAGACTTCAGAATAAATGTATGTTACATTATCATATTTGTATATTTCCTAAAATCCAGTGAGCATATCTTAAGCTAATTTGCTCATACTGATGTCAATTTCTATTTGCATAGTTTTTGGAGTGATCATATTTCAAAAATGTCCACTCTATTATAGTCCCATCCTTTTTAATTTGCAGTCTTGATGTTAATTTATATGGTCTACTTTATCAAAGCGAGCTAGGAAAAGGTTAGAAAATATTTCCAGATGCTAGCTCAGGTGGTTGGGTGAATAGGATATATTTTTAGCCACACGTTATTTTTTAAATTGGTTCCTGGAATTTTCCCCAGCGGGGGCAAGAATATCTGTGGTTGGCAAGCAACAGTACCATGGATAATTTTACCTATCTTCCCACATGTTTGCCCTGCTCGGTACATGACAGAAATTGGAATTTGGTTACAGATGTAGTCAGAGAATGGGTTTTGTGTGTGGGGAGCCTTTGCCACAGAGAAGTGCTTTGTCTCCATCTGGCGGACAACCTCGTCTTTGCAACGTCAGCCGTGGTTCTCAGGCCAGTGGTGCTTGTAAACTGTCTGGATGCCCAGGCCCCTCCCAGACCGCTTCAATCAGGTCTGGGAAAGGATCCAGGCAGCAGGACTTTTTAAAGATATGTGGGTGGGGTCTCTGGCTGACTCAGTAGGTAGAACATGTGACTCTTGATCTCAGGGTCATGAGTTCAAGTTCCACGTTGGGCGGAGAGATTAGAATACTTAAAAATAAAATCTTAAAAAAAAAGGTAGGTAGGTACTTTATTTCTTTGCCCTGACTTGTCACTACATAGGTGTGTTCACTTAGTGATAATTCATTGAACTGTATACCATTTTGTGCAATAAAAAAAGTTTTAAAAAAACCCCAGGATATTCAAAAATAGTTTTGTAAAAATTAAATCTCCCTTGTATTTTTCACTCCAGTGGGAGAGTTTTAATTGATGAGAGGTCACTGGCAGTGCTCCTCAAACTTCATTGTACATATGACTCACCTGGGCTTCTTGTTAAGAGGCAGATTTGCTCCAGTATTCTGGGGTAGGGCCCAAGATTCTTGCATTTTTAGCAAATTCCCAGGTGATACCCATACTTTGAGTAGCAAGGACCTAGGGCAGTGCTTCCCAAAACATTTTCCACGGATAGTAATGTTTTGAATTGTTAACAGATGTAGTCATCAGGAGGGACAGACAGCTTTAGGAGATACTGCCAGACAGTTCTCCCGAAGTGGTTGCACCAACTTACACTTCCGCAGCCAGGCGTGAGACGCAGCTGCTTACCATCACTTGGGATTGTTAGTCTTTCAGTTTGGGCCATTCTGATGCATATGGAAGAGGCGTGCACTGCAGCTTTAATTTTTATTGCTTCTCTTGCTCTTTAGTTGCACATTGAACGTATCTATCATTTTTTCTAAGATTTTGTTTTTAAGTATTCTAATCTCTCCACCCAACGTGGAACTTGAACTCACGACCCTGAGATCAAGAGTCACATGTTCTACCTACTGAGTCAGCCAGAGACCCCACCTACATATAAAAAGTCTTTTAGAATCAAAGGACCAAACTAACCAAGCTTTTAACTATTAATTAGGTTAGGCTATGCTAGCTCAAGCCTTAGGTTCAGAAAGCCATAATGAAGGCTCACATTTATGGAAGTTTAGCCTCTGGCGATGAAACAAGTCTAAGCAAAGCCTAAATTTCCTTGGGGCGCCTGGGTGGCACAGCGGTTAAGCGTCTGCCTCCGGCTCAGGGCGTGATCCTGGCGTTATGGGATCGAGTCCCACATCAGGCTCTTCCGCTATGAGCCTGCTTCTTCCTCTCCCACTCCCCCTGCTTGTGTTCCCTCTCTTGCTGGCTGTCTCTCTCTCTGTCAAATAAATAAATAAAATCTTAAAAAAAAAAAGCCTAAATTTCCTTAATGAGGTCCATGTTTCGGGAAATTAGGGTGTGTGAAATGTTGAGACAGAGTTCAGATACTGGTTCAAAACTGGTGCTAGTCACCCATAATAAAGGCTTTGAAGAATCAGATTAACCAGTAAAATTCATCTAGTCACCATTCTGGTCACTTTTGGGGATTTGGCCAAAGGTAATAGACTGATAGCCTCTATGCCTTACAAAATACACAGAGGGGTGCCTGGGTGGCTCAACTGGTTAAGCATCTGAGTCTTGATGTTGGCTCAGGTCATGATCTCCAGGTTGTGAGATCGAGCCCCACATGGGGCTCCACGCTGGGTATGGAGCCTGCTTGGTATTCTCTCTCCTTCCCTCCCTCTCTTTAAAACACACACACACACACACACACACACACACACACACACACACACACAGAGGAAGGAAAATGACCATCTTTTTTGGTGGGCAGGGAGAGGGAGGAAGAGAATCTTAAGCAGGCTCCGTGCCCAGCACAGAGCCTCTCAGGGGCTTGATCTCACAACCCTGAGATCATGACCTGAGCAGAAATCAATAGTCCAATGCTAAACCAACTGAGCCACCCAGGCGTCCTGGGAAATGGCCATCTTGATTAAACTGCAATTATTGTGACCGCAGTAGGCACAGATCAAATAGCTAAGCTGCTTTTATCTTGCTCCAAAGTAGTGATGGAGCCAGCCAGGTGCCCCTATGTATTCTTATAAGTCCTTTGTCTGATTTAAGTGATGCAGATATTGTCTCCAAGTCTGCAGCTTTTTTTCTTTATGGGTATCTTTTACTTTATTTTTTAAAATATTTTATTTATTTAGACAGAGAGAGAGAGAACACAAGCAGGGAGAGCAGCAGAGGGAGAGGGAGAAACAGACTCCGCACTGAGCAGGGAGCTTGATATGGGGCTCGATCCCAGGACCCTGAGATCATGACCTGAGTCAAAGGCAGACACTTAACCGACTTAGCCACCTAGGTGTCCCTATGGGTATCTTTTAAACAATAGGCATTTTTAAACTTGAAAATTTGGTGGTTAGTGCCTTTTGCACTCTAAGAAACTTTTGTCTACCAAACTTCAAAAATATTTTGTTTCCCCCTAGAAATTGTATAGGTTTAGTTTTTGTTTAAATCTTTTTTGAGTTTCGTATATACTGCGGGGTTAGAGTTGAGGTTCAGTTCCCCCCCCCCCCCAAGGCTATCTAGTTGATTTTGAAGCATTCGTTGAAGACTGTTTTTCCCCTCACTGGATTACCATGGCATTTTTGTCAAGTCAATTAAAATCAACCTGGGGATCTACTTGTGGACTCTATTCTCCTCCATTGATCTCTATCTATCCTTAGGCCAATACCACACTATCTGGATTACTATAGTGGGTTTTGTAAATTTATTTATTTTGCGAGAGTGGGGAGGAAGGGCAGAAGGAAAGGGAGAGAATCTCAAGCAGACTCCCCACTGAGTGCAGAGCCTGATGTGGGGTTCAATCCCACGGCCCTGTGATCATGACCTGAGCCAAAATCAAGAGTAGGACACTTAACTGACAGAGCCACCCACGTGCCCCTTGATTACTATAGTTTTATATAAGATTTGCTATCAGACTGTGTTCTTCTTTTCCAGAATTATTTTAGCTATTCAAGATTCTTTGTATGTCCATGTAAATTTCGAAATCAATTCATAAATATCTGCCAAAAAATCCTGTATTCCAATCCTTGGATATGACACAAATATCCTTTCATTCAGGTCTTTTAAAACTTTCAGTAATGTTTTGAAATTTTCAGTGTATAGCTTTTCCCCATTTAAAAAGATTTAACCCTACTTAATTTTTGGAGTTATGGAAAATTATATTTGATTTTTGTTGACAGTATATAGAGATGCAATTGATTTAATGTTGATTTATCTCCTGAAACCTTGTTAATTATTAGTAGCAGCATTTTTTTAGTCCTTAGGATTTTTTTTTGTACGTGCTCATGTCATTTGTGAATAGACAGTTGTACTTCAGCCTTTCCAATCTACTGTACTGACTAGTACCTCAAATACAAGTTCGAATAGTGGTAAGAGCATACATACATCCTCATCTCGGTGCAGATCTTGCGGGTGGGGGGAGTGTTCAACAGTAAACCCTTAAATATGTTACCACTAGGTATTTTATAAATCCCTTTATTATGTTGAAAAAGTTCCCTTCTATTCATTTGCTGAGAGCTTTTATGAATCTTGTAAAATGCTTTTACTCAACTTTGTAAAGTGATCCCATGGTTTCTCAATTTTGTTATTATGGTAAATAATACTAATTGATTTTCAAATATTATACCAACCTTGCATTCCTGAGAAAACCCCACTTTGTCAAGTAAGGTTTGTATAATATTTAAAAATCAACTGTACAAAAATTCCTTTTTACACATTGCTGGATTCATATTGCTAATATTTTAATACGGTTCCCTCCTGTTTTCTAAAATATTACATACGATAGTATAATTTCATACTTAAATGTATGATAGAATTTACCAGTGAAGCCATCTGGGCCTAGAATTTTCTTTGTGGGAAGAAGAGTAATTCAATTTCTTAAACAGATACAGGAATATTCAAACTATTTCTTTTCATGTCTGTTTTGGTAATTTGTGTCTTTCAAGAAATTTATCTCATTTGTCAAGTTTACCTAAAGACAAAGGGGACAAAGGCGGGTCCTTCCTTTGGGTGAGGCCAAATTCCTTACTACACATTGCCTTTGTTATTAGGAGAGACTTGATGGCCAATTTAGGGGTAAGGAGTCATGATGTCTGCGACCTACTTAAAGGAGGGAGGGAGCAATACGTAGCAGACATAAAACCGGTGAAGACATGGGAATTTATTATACTATTTTCACTTTTCTAAAGATGTAAAATTTTTTGAAAAATGTTAAATGATATATTCATATTCTATAACCCAGCAATTTAAAGAAATAACCAGAAAACCACACTCATATTCAGCACAAGAAGCTTTATCACGCAACAAAGTTTGAAAACAACCTAAACATCCTACAAAGAGGATTTGATAAACAAACGACAGTACATGACACCAAACACCCAACAACAAAAACAAAATCACATTTTGTACCTCAAGAGTATTTACGTGGAAAAATTTCAATATAGACCATTGAAGGAAGAAGTTCCAACACCGAATATCTGACCCCATCCCATATGCACAGGAAGAAGACTGCAAAGAAACCATGATCTAAACGCGGTTGTCTCTTAGTGCTGGGGTCACAGGTGAGCTGGACTCTTCCTGGCACTCCTTTCCTCAATTTCTTTAAGGATCCCAGAGACTCTCACCACTCCAGGGGCACCGGAAAGGAGGGCCTGCGTTGATTCAAGCGTTTAGCAGGCCAGGAGGCAATGGTCTGGATTAACCCAAACACAGGGATCCTGCAGGCAGTTCTTACTGGCCGCAAGACAGCCCAGCGGAGTGGAAACCACCGTGGACGGGACATGCCTCCGCTGTGAGATCTGACCTCACTCCCTCCAAGCCGGGCAAAGGTTGGGAGACTAAAATGGCACGTGTGAAAAGGTGAAGTTTCATACAAATGCAAAAGCAAATGCTTTTCTACTTTGTTCCACAAGTACATTCATGAACTTGGTAGGTCTTATTATAGGAAATCCACAGGGAACAATGAGGTCTCGAGTTGAAAGATCAGAGTGGAGATTTAAATCTGTGCTTCCTAACACGGTCCTGGGCCAACTGCTTAGCCTTTCTGAGCCTATTCCCACCCTGAAACACTGGCATGACGAAGGTAATTTTAACCACTGTCCTTCTGTGTCAAAAGTAGATTGTGGAAGATGTCTCTGAGGGTGGTCTGTAATCTAGAAAAGTACTTTGTGAGGTTAATGTTCTCTTAGGGCATGAGTGGTCCCAAATGATATGGTATCTTTGAAGAGCTGGCCTTGGGTGAGAATAGCAGCAATTCAGCGTTCCAACAGGCGCTGCCACAAGGAGCCTCGGGTTGACAAGGGCAATCAACTTCATCTGACAGGCAGCACAGAATACCTGGGATCCAGGAGCCGACTGGTCGGAGGCCCTGCCAGGGAGGATTAGGAGGGCAGGAACCGCCCCTACAAAGGGGAGGTGAGTGTGTGAGAATCCTTGGTTTTCACCATAGACCTAAACATTCTGCGAAGCTCTATTAGAGAATATGGTAGGAAGCTCACATGATTCCCCTATGCACCGTGAGAGGGGAAAACTGCCCCATGCCACAAAACCTGGGGCTGCCCTGGGCCTCCGGAGAGGCCTGCTGCATCATCCCTGAGCACAGTGCTGACTGCGTGGGCCGCACCATTGTCTAGCTGCAAACTGAGGTATGAGCACATTTCCTCTTGAAATGCCCATGTGAGCCAGCTGGCAACCACGTTAGTAGAAAGATTATCTTGGCAGGGTGTCAGAAGCCAGGGAGTGGACAAGATATCTGCCTAACCCGATGCTGGAGATGTGGCGAGAAGATGCAAAACTAGCTGTAGAGGAAATGTTTTTCTACCCTTTTTGTTTTTCTCCCTGTAATGCCAAGGACAAATCTTTCTGGGCTTGGGGTCAGTGACAATACGCACAGCAAGGAGCTCAGCTTCTCACGCCAAGATTCCTTTGACAAAAGCGATCTACTCTCATGAGTGTGAAACTGACCCATTTATTTGGCTAAATCACTGTCACCCAGATACATTAAAAAAAAATTTTTTTTTTTAAAAACCAATTCACTGCTTTCTGCATTAGGAATAATGAAAGCAAGAAATATTGTCAAATTGGGATGTTGAGAGGTAGGCTGACCACTAAAACTGTAAAAATAATACAAATGCAAACGCCAGAGGTTAAATTCAGGCAATTTATTGTAAACAGGATTACCCCAGCACTCTGCCATACTGGCTGTGTCACATGCTCTCCCTTCCACATCAACTAGGCCAAAAGAAGACTTTTTAAAAAAGTCCTAAGTAACTAATAACTTAGTTTCCCACAAATCTCATTTACTAAGCACTGAGTAAACAGCAGTATCTGGGGTAGTCTGTTATTGCTCATGGACTGCAGCTTGGACCCATTTCAATGAATCCATTAGTTTGCCTGAGTGATTCAACAGCAGCTCTCGATCCCCCTTGGAAACCAGACAATGCTGGGACACCCCGAACAACAACCACAGGCTCCTGGAAGACTACATGAGATTCCTTTCCCATTTCTTCATGTGACTTTCTCATAAAAATGACACTGTTAAATTTCACCCATTTTTTTTTAAAAAGAGCTAAAAATGACTCAATAGCACATAATTTTCCACAGAAAAGGTAGGTGGGTTATTTACTCTTACAGTGGTGGATTTCAACACTCAGGGCTAATTTTAGATCCCTCTTGTATATATTTGCAGTTTGATGAAAAGCTGCATAGTCTACAAATGCATAAAACCAGAAGGAGGTGACGGCTCACACGCCTTCTGATGGACGAAGACAGGCTTCCCACAAGGAAGCTCCTGAAGGTCGGGGTAAAAAGACGGGTACAGCACCACATTTATCTGACAGTAGAAATGGAGCCCCGCTTTCTAAAGCAGCCTCCGCAGTTGTGATTATATCATTCTTGCCCCAAATATAGATTATCTGGGAAATGGCGAATGTGAAAACCTAAGGTGCGAAAAGACATGACTCTACGGAAAGAAGTCCTGGCCAAACCACTCACGTAGAGGTAAGATGTCATCTGAGAATATGCCATTCTGTACTTTGCCTGAGTTAGTGACAACTGGGCCACGTACTGTTTACTAGTGCCTGTGCATGGAAGGATATTCACGATTTCTCTTGAAGCAAGTTTTAATAACAGTAAATATTTCAAAACAGCTGTTAAATCTACAGTAACAATTTCATCTAAAATAGTATCTCATGAAAAAAATAGTTTTTAAAAGTCCACTCCAGTCTTCATCTGTGTTTGTATGTTTATATTTATATATTCAAAAAATAACTTAACACTTAAGGCAATATTAGACTGGTAGCAAAAAGGGATTTTTAGAGTCTTCTGGAGATCACACTATTTAAGAATCAAGGCTTTATTTTTTATACCTTCAAAAAGGTGGCTTTGTACTTGTTGTCTTTTAAATTCATAATGGGGCAAATATTTTGGTTCATATACTGACTGCAATTATTATGGTAGTAAAAAGTTACAAGTGTTTATAATAGCTGATGTTGGAAAAGCATGTCACACACTCAGTGGGATCTGAAGTTGACCCTATTTGTACTCATTAAATAAATACAATAAATGTTATTGATGGGAAAAGGTAAAAACTGATGGAACACTGCAAACCAACTGTGAACAAGAATGTCAATATAATTCAATCAGAAAGAAAGAAATCACAGTAATCCTGAGAAATTCAGTTTGGGACAAAATTGATGTAAGGTAAGTCTGTATTTCTAGAGTAAATAAGTAGGGTGTTTAGGGTTTTCCAGCATTTTACTAGTTTGAATAAAAAATATGTTCAAATTTTATAAAAAGATTAAAACCATGCCTTATATAATCAGCAATTTCACTAATAAAAGAAATTACTTTGCTTTGTTCATTATCTGCCAAATGTTAATGTTCTCCATTGATTTACATGAAACCACCAAGTAGAAAGTAAATCTGAGAATCAGTTTTTAAAAAGGTATTACCTTTCTAAAGGTTTTAAAGCCTTTTCTGTCAACCTAGGAGGCTTTTAGAAAAAAAAAAAAACAACCTAACATATTGTCTTCTGACAAGTGACTATTTTACAGAGTAGGGAAGGGAGGAGTCTATAGGAATATCATTCATCATTTTAAGTTCTGTTATAGGAGGGAAATTCCTCTTAGTAATGAAAAGAAAAATCTTAAAATATTTAAGAGGCATGTATTTAAAAATATTCTACATCTATAAGATTTTGTAATCTCATTACTTTGGATTTTTAATATTTCTACATAATGACATTTGACAAACTCCTTTTTTTCCCTGTCTCTCTAATAGTGAACCAGAAACTATTCAAGTGGCCGAGGTTGTTTTCCGAGCCCCTGAAGACTCGGGGATGCGTCCACCCGCACTTTCCCCCCATTGAGGATTCTTCAGAGTTTTGCAGCCATGAAGTTAATATGTGGTTTCACAAGGGGAAACAGTGGCAAACCACGCTTGAACTCAGTCATGTTCTGAATCACTTCAGGCTGCAAAGAAAAAAAGTTCTCTTAGTGTTTATAGTCTGAAAAAGCAGACTGACTAGGACATTGACTTTTTTTTTTTTTTTAACATACACACTAGTTTCTGCCCCCCACATTACGATCTGATCTTCCTGATTCAGCAAGGCGGGAGGGTCTATGCAAACCTATGGGGAGTGTCTGAGTGGGACCCAGTGCCAGAAAGAAGACCCTTGGCTTTCCTCTGGCCACGCAAGGGCTAGGACACAGAGCTAGCACGCAAGTCTCCAGCACTAGGCAGGGGCTGCCAGTAAGTGCCAGCCTTTCCAGATGATTCGAATACGCTGGCACCATGGAAGGGGCTAGGTACAGACGTGGCTGGAGATAACTCGCTGCAGAGCAACATAATTGTTCAACTAGAAGCAAAGGCAAAGAAGGTCAGAGGCCGAGTCTTTCCACAGATGACAAAGGCATGACCCCTGGGAGCTGTCAGAATGGTGACCTGGCCTTTACGGGGAATGTAAAGCAGGGGCTCAAACACCTGGTGACCTGAAACCTCGAGTCTTATGTGTCCTGATGAACAAGCGCCTTCCAAGTAGGAAGTCCTCTAACCATGCAATCTAAGATGACATCTGCATTTCTTACTTGTGGCAGGGCTGGTGCTTGTGACAAATTTATATCATTTTGACATGGGAACTCTCCAACCACAGGACCTAGAAGAAAATGAAAGTTACTTAATAATACCGGCATACAAGAGCAACTTAAAAAAAAAAATTGAAACTGGACTTGGCTCATTAAGAAACTGTACCAGGCCCATGTCCTCTCAGGCTGTCTGCTCCCCAGACATAGACTGCTGGTCCTACCTCCTATCCCGACTGTCCCCAGTGATGGTTCATGATGTTACTGTGGCTATAAAGCCTTGCCCACAGCAACTTTGGTGCCCATGCCTGGCCTCACTGGACCCTGAGGGTGTGACCACCAGAAAGGATCCAGTAAAACAACCCAGAAGGCCATGGGAGCTAATGGTTGTGGGGTAAACCTTGGCAACTCAGAGACAGAAGATGGGAAGGACTGAACAGATAAACTGCATGCAGTGGTCCCACATAGCTTCTCCAAAGATGTCCTACTAGTAACTAGCTGTGTTTTCTTGAAAAGTTGTGACCAGCTTGGCACTGTGCCACCTAATGCTGGCTCTCTCCTTCACTGCCTCATTTCCCTCTGCCCCTTATTTTTGCTTTGATAGAGCAGACCCTGCCTCCAATTAGTCCCCTTCTCTACCTCTTTACTCTCTGGTGCTCTGTTAAGGGATGTGCCGATGGCAAGGGACAACCATCATGTGCCTTAAACTATACTTTAAAAAAAGTCAGTATTCAATACTTACAAGAATCCATTTCTCTGGCAAGAACATGGACTGATACCTTATGTCTCCTTGGGGCATCTACTGCCAACATTTCCTGGGGAGAAGGAAGAGCAGGGTCACCCTTCTGGCCCACTAAGGAACTTAAAATGAAGTACTCTTTTACATATATGAAGAATCAGCTCTCACATAGTGAGAAACAGAGAGATGTTTCCCCTCACTTGAGTATTTCCTTCAAACTCTACAAAGATTAGGTAAGGTAGGCAAGAATTATTATTAACCCCATTTTATAAATGAAAATGGAGTCCACGGAGTTAAGTGATGTATTCAAACTCCTACAGTTAATAAGTACCTGGGCTGGGATTGAAAACCTAGCCTAGTACTCATCGGGGTGTGACACAGGGCTACACCCTGCTGATCTTTAGTGACTACAGAGGCAATGGCCAGAGCTTAGTCAAGGGATGGGCACAACCTGCTCCTCTAAGAACCTTCTTGGATTCTGCACCAGGGCACTACCATGGTTCCTCATCTACCAAAAGAGAAAGGCAATGAACATTTGTCGAGTCCCACCTTGCATCAGGCACTCTCCTGCATCAGCACACTTGATTCCCTGTAAGCTAAGTGTCACAACGGTCTGATTTTAGAGACACAGACTATGAGACACAGGGAGGTAGGACGACTTGCTGAAGTCACACAGCTCACAATGATGGTATGAGAGAAGCAAGCTGGTTCTCTCCACTCCACCAGGCTGCTATGAAGGACTTCCCTAGGTCATACCATGAACACCAGGACTGGTGAGTTGGTAGATCCTATGGGAAAGTGTCTCTTGAACTTTTCCTTAATGCTGGACCATTATCTGTCTTTTCCAAAGGGAAAACACAAGCTTTGATGAAGCTTCCCCTGAGTATACCCTCAGAGGGAGAGATCATCGACAAAGCCAAATCAGCTAAATAACTGTTTATGGACCAGTTATTATAAGCCTGGTCCTGTGCAGCTGCAATGGAAACCCTGATGATGTTGCACAACAAATGCCACCGTGGCTCCCTCTAGCTGGCAGGATGGCCCACGGGCCTGCGCTGGCCCTTCCAGCCTCTTTTAGGAGCTCAGCCCAGGTTTGCCTCCAGTAACACACAGTCCCTCATCTGAGATCGTCTCAGATTGTTTCTTAAGTTTGCTTCCAAAGATCTATTCACAATCCCTTTTCACCTAAACCTTCATTGCCCTCTTATCAACCTTTATCAATAGAGTGTAACTCCCTCTTCAGTTTCAGATTAGTCTCAATTTCCCAACCAACTTTGGACAATCTCTATCTTTCTTCCCTTTCCCCTTTCCTTTCCTTCCCCTCATTCCCTCCCTTCCTTCTTTCTTTCCTTTCCCCTTCCCTTTCCTTTCTTTCTTTTTTTAAGATTTTATTTATCTATTTATCTGGGGCGCCTGGGTGGCTCAGTCGTTGGGCGTCTGCCTTTGGCTCAGGGCGTGATCCCAGCATTCTGGGATCGAGCCCCACCATCAGGCTCCTCCGCTGGGAGCCTGCTTCTTTCTCTCCCACTCCCCCTGCTTGTGTTCCCTCTCTCGCTGGCTGTCTCTCTGTCAAATAAATAAAATCTTTTAAAAAAAATTTTATTTATCTATTTATCTGAGAGTGAGAGAGAGAGAGAGAGAGAGAGAGAAAAGAGCACGACCAGGGGGAGAGGCAGAGGGAGAAGGAGACTCTCTGCTGAGCAGGGAGCCCAATGTGGAGCTCCATCCCAGGACCCTGAGATCATGACCTGAGCTGAAACCCAAGAGTTGGACGCTTAATCAACTGAGCCACACAGGTGCTCCTGACTAATGAAACTTTTTTTTTTCTTAAAAAAAAAAAAAAAAGGTTTTTGTTTATTGATTTGATAGAGAGAGAGCACAAGCCAGGGAAGTACAGGCAGAGGGAGAGGGAGAAGCAGGCTTCCGCCTAAGCGGGGAGCCTCACTCGGGGCTCGATCCCAGGACCCTGGGACCACGACCTGAGCTGAAGGCAGGCGCTAAATGACTGAGCCACCCAGGTGCCCCCTAACAAAACTTCCTAAAGTGATTTATCATGAATCCTTTTTTTTCGGTTAAGCATCCGACTCGGGTTTCGGCTCAGGTCATGATCTCAGAATTGTAAGATCGAGCTGTGTTGGGCTCTGTGCTCAGTCTGCTTGGGATTCTCTCTCTCTCCCTCTGCCCCTCCCCCTGCTCACACACACTCTCTCTCCAAAAAAAAAATAAATAAATAAAATCATTAAAAAAAAAAAAAGTTCTGTTACTCAAAATTAAATGCTAGGCTAAAGAAATCTTTACTATGGGGTTTCTTAGAACTTTTAAAATGCTAACATAACACACTGCTGATTCTCCAAAAACAAGCATAAAGAGTACAGTCTTTCCCAAACTTACATGGTCATGAAACCCTTTCTTGTAGGTGCCCCTACTAATATCTTGGGGAACACTAGTTTACCATGGAACACAGCTAGGGAAACGATGTTGTAGACTTAGCTTAAGCTTGGTAATAAAACTCTCATTTTTTAAGACAAGAAAGACTCAGTCTTATAACTGCTAGTCTTACAAATTCAATAATTAGGTACTACGTGTAATTTCAAATGAATAGAATTTGTGGAGGGAAAGAAAAAAAATCCTCATTGCTTATGGCAACACTAGAGCAAGTTATATTAGGACATCACTCTTTTTAAACACCCAGAACTAATACTGCCTTGAACGAATGCCTTAGAAACGAAAAAGAGCTGAAAATGATCACCCTTTCTCATAAGCCACTGGGAACAGATACCTACCTTCACAAAGCAAACAGTCTGAAGCAATAAATAAACACAACTAAAACTTATATCAACGAGGAAAACATATTCCGATTTAAAGCATTCTGATTAAAACATTTAAAAAACTCTGAGGCTGAGAATTACTACTGAAGAGGTAACAGCCAAAGAGACCATTTATTAAATGCTAAGTGCCAATCACTTCATGTACCTCATTTCAATTAATACTCCTATTAATCTCTATTTTGTTTAGAGGTTTAGAAGCTCTAGTCCCCCAGGTCTTCATTCAGAAGCCACACAAGCTCCTGCTGCTGCTTCGCAGGTAGAACCCTTGAGAAGGCGAGCTGACCGAGGCTGCAGCTCTAAGCAGGGCAGCAGGTTCAAAGCAGTAACATACGACACGGCACAAATAATATTTGCTTACAAGTCAAAACCTAAACATGTAAGTTCAGCCTACCTTGTAGAATTTGATGATATCTTCCTTGGTAAGTGTCTTTAAATATGCAACTTCTGTATTGTCTGAAAAAGCAATCAAACAATAATTCACTAGTATTTCCATCTCAGGTAGCCCAGAATACTACATTAAATGACAATATACTTCACTCGGTGCTCTTCGGTATCCCTGTTTTTAAGTGATCACCAAGCCTGCAAGTAGTAAGGGGATAAATATCAAATGAAGAGTTCAGAAGATATCCTGGCTCTCTACTGAGGAGCTACTGGATCTGTAGGCTAGTCATGTCAATCTTTCTGAGCCTGTTTCTTCATCTCGAAACTGAGGTTCATAACTACTGAAAGGGGCTGTCGTGAGAACTGAGGAAAATGATGAATGACAGTAACATGATGTTACCCACATGGCAAATGGTCAAGACATGGTAGGTACTATTACCAATGGCTAAAATACAGGAAACAGAGGCCCCCCAAAAGGCGTCTTGACCAAGACCTTCAGCTTGCTGGTGTCAGAATGAGAACACAAGCAGCCCCCTGACTTCCAGTGCGGCTTAGCGGCCCACGCTGTTCATCTCTGCTGTAGAAGGAAGCCCGTGAGCAGGAGACTGCAGGGAGCACAGCTGCCCCAAATGTAAAGGCATTGACACATTTCCGGAGATCCCTGCCGGCAAATGTTTAAACCCCTGTGCCTCAGGGCAGCACTTATCTCAGGAGAGTTCAATCTGCACATTTTCCTTTTTCTTTTTTTAGTGTTGGGGGGGGGGGGGGACGACGACAGATATCTACATATCTGTGCTCTGCGCCTCAGGGGCACACTAACTGAACACAAAAAAGTGAAATCAGATTTATTATTACTGCATTACTATGAGATACAGGTAGAGCCACCTCTAGTTTTAGAGGAGGAAAAAAAAGATAAAGTCTCTAATAAAAACTGTTATTACATAAAAAAATGGTTCTTTAGAAGTGATGCACTCCGCACCCCCACCAATTAGCCCAGAACATCACCTACCAGACGGGTACCATTTTGTAGAATGGCCTCCGTGTCCTCAAACGTGAAACTTATAACCCATAAATGTCGGGGCCCTAATTTTGCCTTACCTCTGTCAAAATTGTATTGCTGAGAGATGATTTCCCCCCAGTATTTAGCACACTCTGCGGATAGTTTCTTTGGTTTGTCTAGTCGGCGGATGGCTAAAGCTTGAATGTGTTTTTGAAAAGCCTCTTCTGTCATGTCCTCTATGGACTTCTCCATGGTGATTAGGAAAGCTTCCACTCTGCTCTCTAGGTAGTGAGGTGGCTTTTCTGACTGGATGATGAATCGTAAGCCCTGTATGCCATTGGCTCGACGAGGCCCGCTGAAGACGATATAGCCTGAAACACAACCACCAGCCAGTCAGGACCTTGGCGTTTGAGCCTCAAGCCACTTTTAGTCCTTCAAGACTTACTTATCAGAGCAATAAAATCTTTCAGGCTTTATATTATCCACCTTTGAAGAAATATAAACAACTAGGATATCCTAAGTTCCTAAGGATAGAGCAAAAGAGCTCTCTGAAGAACAGTTACAAAGTTGGGAGGTAATTCTTTCTTCTTAAAAAAAAAAAAAAAAAGGAGTTAAGATGGCGGAGGAGTAGGGGACCCCTTTTTCAGCCGGTCCCCTGAGTCGAGCTGGATAGGTACCAGACCAGCCTGAACATCCACGGAATCAGCCTGAGACGCAGGAAGATACATCTGGATCTCTACAAATGAACATCTCCAGCGCTGAGTATTGAGGTACGAAGCGGGGAGCCGTGAAACCGCGCACAGATATCGGAAGATAAACAGAACGGGGAGGGAGCCGCCGCGTTCGGGCGCCGGGAAGCGGCAGCCACCTGCACGGGGGAGCGGGCGGACTCGTGAGGGCACCCGCGAGAGAGCAGACTGAGACCGTGAGCCGTGGAACGCGCGCCACCAGACTGAAAACCGGAGCTCTGGTGCGCTCACTGGAACCGGACTGAAACTGGGAGCTCTGGGAGCGCGTGGGGGCGGCTGGCGGCTGGCGGCATTAGAAACACAAAGGACAGAGACGCGCCGGCCCTGGAAGTGAGGGCTGGGTCGCCGGGTGTGGGGCGCACATCCCGGGACGCTGCAGGCTTAAGCAGCACCAACAGTAACAGAGTTAAAGTGGCCAGAACATCAGTGGAGAACGGTCCGCGATCCCCTCTGTTCTGTGACAGAGGCTGAAATTCGGCCACTGCTGCTATGACTCTCAGAAGAGGCACAGAAAACCGCCAGGGAAAGCTGCCAGAGAACAAAAGCCTGGAAATACTGGCTCACAGGGTGCCCATCCCCATCCCCCCTCGCAGGGGACACGGAGACTCTACCCAAACAGGGTTGCCTCAGTATCGGCGCGACAGGCCCCTTCCCCAGAAGGCAGGCTGAAAAATCAAGAAGCCCACATCCCTAAGATCCCTATAAAACAAGGGTGCATGGCCTGGGTCCCGGTCAATAATTTGGGCTCTGGACAACCCCGCAACCTCTCCTCATCAGAATGAGGAGAAGGAGAAGTGCCCCCCAGCAAAGAAAAGACAATGAGTCTGTGGCCTCTGCCACAGAACTAATGGATATGGACATAATCAAATTATCAGAAATGGAATTCAGAGTAACAATGGTCAAGATGATGTGTAGACTTGAAAAAAGTATTAACGAAAATGTTAATGAGAATACAGAATCTCTAAGGGCGGAAATGAGAGCAAATCTGGCAGAAATTAAAAATTCTATGAGCCACAAATGTAGTCAAAACTAGAGGCTCTGACGGCCAGGGTGAATGAGGCAGAAGAACATATCGGTGAATTGGAGGATGGGTTAGTAGAAGAGAAAGCTAAAATAGAATCTGGACTCAAAAAAATCCATGCTCAAGAATGTAGGTTACGGGAGATTACTGACTCAATGAAATGTTCCAATGTCAGAATCATCGGCATCCCTGAGGGGGTGGAGAAAAACGGAGGTCTAGAAGAGATATTTGAACAAATTGTAGCTGAAAACTTCCCTAATCTAGCAAGGGAAACAAACATTCGTGTCCAAGAGGCAGAGAGGACCCCTCCCAAGCTCAACCACGACAAACCTATACCACGTCACGTCATAGTGCATTTCGCAAATATTAGATCCAAGGATACAGTAGTGAAAGCGGCCAGGGCAAAGAAATTTCTCACATACCAAGGCAAAGGTATCAGAATTACATCAGACCTGTCTACACAGACCTGGAATGAGAGAAAGGGTTGGGGGGGCATTTTTAAAGCTCTTTCAGAGAAAAACATGCAGCCAAGGATCCTCTATCCAGCAAGGCTGTCATTCAGAATGGATGGAGAAATAAAGACATTCCAGAATCGCCAGTCATTGACCAATTTCGTAACCACGAAACCAGCCCTACAGGAGATATTAAGGGGGGTTCTATAAAAGTAAAAAGGCCCCAAGAGTGATTCAGAACAGAAAGTCACAATCTATAGAAACAAAGACTTTACTGGCAACATGGCATCATTAAATCATCTCTCTCAATAATCAGTCTCAATGTAAATGGCCTAAATGCTCCCATAAACGCCACAGGGTTGCAGATTGGATAAAAAGACATGACCCATCCATTTGCTGTCTACAAGAGACTCACTTTGAACCTAAAGATACATTCAGACTGAAAGTAAAGGGATGGAATACCATCTTTCACACCAATGGACCTCAAAAGAAAGCTGGGGTAGCAATTCTCATAGCAGACAGATTGGATTTTAAACTAAAGATTATAGTTAGAGACACAGAAGGGCACTATATTAAAGGATGTATCCAACAAGTGGATATGACAATTATAAATATATATGCCCCCAACAGGGGAGCAGCAAGATACACAAGCCAACTCTTAACCACAATAAAGAGACATATAGATAAAAATACACTAATAGTAGGAGACCTCAACACTCCACTATCAGCAATAGACAGATCACCTAAAAAGAAATCAGCAAAGGAACAAGAGCTTTGAATGCCATACTCGAAGAGTTGGACCTCATAGATATATACAGAACACTACACCCCAGAACCAAAGAATACTCATTCTATTCTAATGCCCATGGAACATTCTCAAGAATAGACCATGTTCTGGTCAACCGATACCAAAAGACTGAAATTATTCCCTGCATATTCTCAGACCACAACGCTTTGAAATTGGAACTCAACCACAAGGAAAAATTTGGAAGAAACTCAAACACTTGGAGACTAAGAACCATCCTGCTCAGGAATGATTCGATAAACCAGGAAATCAAAAATCAATTTAAACAATTTATGGAGACCAACGAGAATGAAAACACAACGGTCCAAAACCTATGGGATACTGCAAAGGCAGTCCTAAGGGGAAAATACATAGCCATCCAAGCCTCACTCAAAAGAATAGAAAAATCTAAAATGCAGTTCTTATATTCTCAGCTCAAGAAGCTGGAACAGCAACAGAGGGACAGGCCTAATCCACGCACAAGGAAGCAGTTGACCAAGATTAGAGCAGAAATCAATGAATTAGAAACCAGGAGTACAGTAGAGCAGATCGACAGAACTAGAAGCTGGTTCGTTGAGAGAATTAATAAAATTGACAGACCACTGGCAAGACTTTTCCAAAAAAATAGAGAAAGGACCCAAATTAATAAAATCATGAATGAAAAAGGAGAGGTCACAACCAACACCAATGAAATTGGAAGGATTATTAGAAACTTTTATCAACAGCTTTATGCCAATAAATTAAGCAGTCTGGAAGAGATGGAGGACTTCCTGGAAACCTATAAACTACCAAGGCTGAAACAGGAAGAAATTGATTTTTTAAACAGGCCAATTAATTATGAAGAGATTGAAACATGATAAACAACCTTTCAAAAAACAAAACTCCAGGCTCGGACGGTTTTCCTGGGGAATTCTACCACACATTCAAAGAAGAAATAGTACCTATTCTCCTAAAGCTATTTCAAAAAAATAGACACAGAAGGAAAGCTACCAAACTCATTCTATGAGGCCAATATTACCTTGATCCCCAAACCAGGCAAAGACCCCATCAAAAAGGAGAATTACAGACCGATTTCCCTAATGAATATGGACGCCAAAATCCTCAACAAGATCCTGGCTAATAGAATCCAACAGTACATTAAAAGGATTATCCATCATGACCAAGTGGGATTCATCCCTGGGATGCAAGGGTGGTTCAACATTTGCAAATCTATCAGGGTCATAGATTTTATCCAGAAGGAAAAATTCAAAAATATGATTCTCTCAATAGATGCAGAAAAAGCATTTGACAAAATACAGCATCCTTTCCTGTTTAAAACCCTTCAGAGTGTAGGGATAGAGGGTACATTCCTCAATCTCATAAAAACCATCTATGAAAAGCCTACAGCAAGTATCATTCTCAATGGGGAACAGCTGGAAGCCTTTCCCATAAGATCAGGAACACGACAAGGATGCCCACTCTCGCCACTATTATTCAACATAGCACTAGAAGTCCTTGCAACAGCAATCAGACAACAAAAAGGGATAAAAGGTATCCAAATCGGCAAAGAAGAAGTCAAAATGTCTCTCTTCGTAGATGACATGATACTCTATATGGAAAACCCAAAAGAATCCACGCCCAAACTATTAGAAGTTATAGAGCAATTCAGTAACGTGGCGGGATACAAAATCAATGCTCAGAAATCAGTTGCATTTCTATACACGAATAATGAGACTGAAGAAAGAGAAATTAGGGAATCGATCCCATTTACAATAGCACCAAAAACCATACGTTACCTTGGAATTAACTTAACCAGAGACGTAAAGGATCTATATTCTAGAAACTATAAATCACTCTTGAAAGACATTGAAGAAGACACAAAAAGATGGAAAAATATTCCATGCTCATGGATCGGAAGAATTAACATAGTTAAAATGTCCATGCTACCCAGAGCAATCTACACTTTCAATGCTATCCTGATCAAAATACCAAGGACATTTTTCAAAGAACTGGAACAAATAGTCCTTAAATTTGTATGGAACCAGAAAAGGCCCCGAATCGCCAAGGAACTGTTGAAAAGGAAAAACAAAGCTGGGGGTATCACAATGCTGGATTTCGAGCTGTACTACAAAGCTGTGATCACAAAGACAGCATGGTACTGGCACAAAAACAGACACATAGACCAATGGAACAGAATAGAGAACCCAGAAATGGACCCTCAGCTCTTTGGGCAACTAATCTTTGATAAAGCAGGAAAAAACATCCAGTGGAAAAAAGACAGTCTCTTCAATAAATGGTGCTGGGAAAATTGGACAGCCAAATGCAAAAGAATGAAACTTGACCAATCTCTCACACCATACACAAAGATAAACTCCAAATGGATGAAAGACCTCGATGTGAGACAGGAATCCATCAAAATCCTAGAGGAGAGCATAGGCAGCAACCTCTACGACATCGGCCAAAGCAACCTTTTTCATGACACATCTCCAAAGGCAAGAGAAACAAAAGATAAAATGAAGATGTGGGACTTCATCAAGATAAAAAGTTTCTGCACAGCCAAGGAAACAGTCAAAAAAACTAAGAGGCAGCTCACGGAATGGGAGAATATATTTGCAAATGATGCTACAGATAAAAGACTGGTATCCAAGATCTACAAAGAACTTCTCAAACGCAATACGCGAGAGACAAATAAACAAATCATAAAATGGGCAGAAGATATGAACAGACACTTTTCCAATGAGGACATACAAATGGCTAACAGACACATGAAAAAAATGTTCAAAATCATTAGCCATCAGAGAAATTCAAATCAAAACCACACTAAGATACCACCTTACGCCAGTTAGAATGGCAAAAATTGATAAGGCAAGAAACAACAATTGCTGGAGAGGATGTGGAGAAAGGGGATCCCTCCTACATTGTTGGTGGGAATGCAAGTTGGTACAGCCACCCTGGAAAACAGTGTGGAGGTCCCTTAAAAAGTTAAAAATTGAGCTACCCTATGATCCAGCCATTGCACTATTGGGTATTTACCCCAAAGATACAGACGTAGTTTAGAGAAGGGCCATATGCACCCCAAAGTTCATAGCAGCATTGTCCACAATAGCTAAATTGTGGAAGGAACCGAGATGCCCTTCAACAGATGACTGGATTAAGAAGTTGTGGTCCATATATACAATGGAATATTACTCAGCTATCAGAACGAGTTCTCAACATTTGCTGCAACATGGACGGCACTGGAGGAGATAATGCTAAGTGAAATAAGTCAAGCAGAGAAAGACAATCATCATATGATTTCTCTCATCTATGGAACATAAGAACTAGGAAGATCGGTAGGGGAAGAAAGGGATAAAGAAAGGGGGGGTAATCAGAAGGGGGAATGAAGCATGAGAGACTATGGACTCTGAGAAACAAACTGAGGGCTTCAGAGGGGAGGTGGGTGGGGGAATGGGATAGACTGGTGATGGGCAGTAAGGAGGGCACGTACTGCATGGTGCACTGGGTGTTATACGCAACTAATGAATCATCGAACTTTACATCAGAAACCAGGGATGTACCGTATGGTGACTAACATAATATAATAAAAAAACATTAAAATAAAAAAATAAAAGGAAAAAACCCTCTCCATTATTCAGCCTCACATCCCACAACTCCTGTCTGCCAGCTAATCATCCTCAGTCTATGTGAAAGTCATTCCCACCCCTAGGACAGCCTGAATTCGTTTTTATCCCCTAACCAGGATTCCAGCTCTGTTTCCTTTCACATCCAAGTTCTTTATGTGAATCCATTCCTGGACCAACTCTATTCGGACTAAAAGTCTCGAGAGACCGAGTAACAGAAGGTTACACTTCCGCTGTCATCTTGTGAGCTACGCACTGTCACCCTTCCACAGCTTTTTCAAACTGAGCTTGTGGGTTTTGTCCTTCAGCTGCTCTGCCCTGAACCACATCTCTGACAGCTGTGGTGTCTTTGGGTCCCACTTCTGAGGAAGTCACTATCTTCAGCATGACCTTTGAACTCTGAAGACTCTTAGCAACATTACCACACTGCATGGTAACTATTCCTTTATAGTTTGTTTATGGTCTGTCTCCCCCGCCATCATGGCAGCTCAGAGAGGGCAGGGACTTCTCTTCTGTTCATTGCTGATCAGATAGTGAGCTCCTTGAAGGGAAGGACCATTCATAGCTTACCCACTTTCCATGACCAGCATCCAGTGTGGTGGTTGTTTAAAAAATGAAAATACCTGGAAAGACTCATCCAAATCCTCTTTCATTGGTTCTTCCCAGTCATTACTGGGGCTTCTTTCTTTTCTCATTGATTAAACCTGCCAGGATCTCCAGGACTTTTAATAGTGCCTAAAACTCTGCCTGAAACATTTTCTCAAGACTTACCAAGTACCTTCTATATGCCTCAGGCTTGGGATACAAAGATGGATAAGAGATAATACCTGCCCTCAGGGAACCCAAAGTTTCATGAATCTAAGCTTCTCTGTATGGCTTGCCTTCCATAATAAATAACCTGCAATTAGCACCCTCTCCCCCATCCAAAATATCCTTTATTGACATGTATGTACTGTAAACGCACAGTCTTCTCCTTAAGAATTGCTTTACTGTCCAAAAGATGTTAATTGCTTATTTTTTAGAGGCGGATTCCCCATAATCAAGGTTTTCACAAGCCTTTCTCGATATAGCAACTGCAGCACCATGCAAGGGGACTGTACATGTGGAGAATGTTTTCTGAGGACAAGGGTTGCTCAAAGTCTACGGTCTCCTACTAGTCCCCGCTTCCCTCTCACCCAGCTGCTCCTTGGTACGCAGGGTATTGAAGCAAGGTTCGGAGATGATTTGACAGAAGAGCTCTAGAAACATATTCTCGGAGGTGCTCTGCATGTCTGTCTGGTAGTATATCTCGATGCCACAGTTATTGTGAACTTCATTCCTCTGCTGATACACGAACCATCCTCCTAGGAAGTTTCAAAAAGAGAACAGGTTCAAAAACTTATTTACGGTTTAATAAAGCCAATGTTTTGCCTGGCTTTTTGAAGTTGTTCTATTTGGTTGGTGTTTTTGGCAATTCCAAACTGCAACTAATTTATTAAGAATGTGAAACTCAACTGAGGGCTTCAGAGGGGAGGGGGGTGGGGGAATGGGATAGGCTGGTGATGGGTAGTAAGGAGGGCACGTATTGCATGGTGCACTGGGTGTTATACGCAACTACTGAATCATCGAACTTAACATCAAAAACCAGGTATGTACTGTATGGTGAATAACATAATATAATAAAAAATATTATTATGGAAAAAAAAAAAAAGAACGTGAAACTCAACTAACTTACCTAAGGGACTCCTTAGTTAAATACGGTGATTTGAACTTGGCAGGCCCTCAATAAACATTCATCAAATTTAAAGGGCAAAAAACTTACAAAAGACCCATTTTATGGCTAAGTATTAATGCTAAGTAAGGTCCACAGTTAATACAAAATATAAGTTAATGTATGTACTAGATTAGAACTAGCTGATACAGATAAGAACCTCAACGGAAATACCACTTATGTTTTAATAAACATACAAAAACAATTCTTTCAAAATTACTAGTTGTAAACCATAAGAGACTCTTAATCTTAGGAAACAAACTGAAGGGTGTTGGAGGGGAGGGGAGTAGGAGGCATGGGGTGGCTGGGTGATGGACACTGGGGAGGGTATATGTTGCGGTGAGTACTGTGTGTTATGTAAGACTGATGAATCACAGACCTGTACCCCCGAAACAAATAATACATCATATGTTAATAATAAAAAAATTAAGGAAAATAAATAAAATTACTAGTTGTGCCTTTATTATCTTACATTTCGACATATCTACATTCTATTTAGCATTTAATCTCAATATCAACACACTAAAGATCATTTCAGAAATTTACACAAATGTATATAATGCTTGGAGATAACTTAGTCTAATACCTCACTGTAGGGATGAGGAAACTAGGACCCTGAGAAGCAGAGGGACTTGTTTAAGGACACCACATTGCAATGGTGGAAAAGAGCAAAGACTAAAACTCAGATGTGTTGATCAAATAGCAACGCATAACAGTTACAAAGAGATGATCATGCTTTATGATTTAATAACTTTACTTCATGAGCCGTCAATGTGACTGAGCATAAACAGTGTTTAGTACTTAGTATAAGATTCCCAAAGAAGATATCTCAGAGTAGTAATGAAACGTTTGTTCACTTACAGATGGTGATTTAGACATCAACAGTGAAGGGAGGCACATAGCTGGAGTTGTATTTCACCTATTTCATTTTTCTGACCAGATCCAAGTTTGACCAACAGTCACACTTTCTGATCGTATCCTGGCGGCACAAAGTTTCCTCTTACCACAAGAGGAAGGGGAACATGGTGTGTAAGGCTACTGTGACCGCCCCCCTCCCAACTTCTAGCCTTTTCACATATACCCCCAAATGTCTCCTCCTTCACAATGCCTGACAATTTTCTTTTTAAATTACAAATATTGTCTTCTGGAGAATTAACTGAAGAACTGTGTAAGACAGTCACACCTGGTCAATTGGCTAAATTAGAATGATTTCCTAACACCCAGCATTTGGAGAATGGAATGTGAACTGAGCTATTTCTGAGCATGGAACAACTTGCAAGTGCACTTGGAAAGCAAAAGAGATAAGGCCCTAGGAGAGCAGAGAGAAAGCAAGAAGTGGGATAAAAAAAGGTGTGAAAGACTGATTTCACTTTGAAAATCTGTTTCTGGACTGGCCTCCCTTTCCCCGACGCCCAAGTGCTATGGTTTCTGACTGGCACATCCTGAATCTTCTCTGCCCTGCAGCGGTGAGAAAGGAACAAACCTGAGGTAACACCATGTTGGAGTAGCTTTAGCAGCTTCTCAAAGGACCCAGAAACAGCCCCCAACCTTAGGAAATGTATAGTCTAACAATAGAAATGGAGATGCACTTCAATCCCAACACAAGAGAAGAAGTGCTCAGTGGCTTCAACCAGGAGAGCTTCAGAAAAACCTGTGCTGGGAGGTCCAAAGAGAAGGACTACTTCCAGCTGGGAGTTTTAGGAAAAGTTTAGTGGAACAGGTGGCTTGTAAGATGGGGTGTGGAAGAATAGGGTATAGATGTCTATAAGGAAGAGAGAAGAAAAGGGAGCACTATTTCAGGCAGAAGAAATTGTGTTTGTGTGTGTGTGTGTGTGTGTGTGTGTGTGTGTGTGTGTGTAGGGGGAGCGTGGAGCACAGACCACGCATGCCTGGAAACAGCCAACAATCACATTTAGCTAAAAACAAAAGAACACAAAAAAACCAATGCTTCTCATCCTCAGTCTAATTTACTACCTATTATATAATTTTGAACAATAACTAAAAATGATGCTTAATGAGTTTTTCTATGAAAAGAAACCATTGTCAATACAAAAGTAATCCAACACTGCAAACTCCAGTGTATTAATTATTACCCATTCTTTTATGCTAATTCCTTATGAAATATGCATGTAATGGATACATGCTTTTGTTTGCACCTGTGAGTTTCCTAAAACTACTTCTGCCAAAGACTCCTATGGGCTTCCAATTCAGTATTATGATTCTAGTTTCCATTTTTCATAAATAGATTTTATTTCATGCTTCACAGTCAACATTTCCTTAGCTTTGTACCTTTTTTACTTCCTAACTTTTCTACATTCAACTACCAGTCAATTCCAATGTCATTCTCTTCAAAATAATTGCCTATCTCCAATTTCACCTCTTTGGCCTTCCTACAGAGAATTTTCTCGCAGAATTACTTCTCTTTAACCATACTTCTATAAATAGTAGAGGATCCCAGGAGATCTTTACCATAAAACTATACATTATCACCCAAGTGACTCCAACCCACCTGTAATCACCCACAACATTATGCCAAAGTAGTCCGTTCCCAAAGTTAAGACATTCCAACTTACTGTCAGGGAGCTGAACTTCTCTATACCGAACCAGCTGACTTGGAAGAAGAGGTTTTGTATGAGCATGTTCAATGAGGGTGTCTTCAACCATCTGCATAATTCCTAGCGCAGCCTGTGGAAAAAGGGCACGGCACATTATAAAACCACAAATGTTGTCTTGTCTGTGAGAATAAAAATAGTACACTGGGTGGCGGCCCATGCAATATGAAAACAACACACTTACGAAAAAAACTAGTTTATCATAAAAATGGATTTTTAAACATTAAATATATTTGATCCTATTCAAATGGATAAAAGTTGAATGTCAATTGGCAATTGGTAGAGGTGAAGAAAAACAGACCCAGACCAGCATCAACAGCGATCTCAATGCTGCGGGAAAAGGTACCACCTAAGCTGGAGAGGTACTGGTGATGGAAAGTTGGTCCCAAGTGAATGACCCTGACCACAAACACTTGGGGTTATAGCAAAGCAAAGGAAGTGAGTGAGCATATGGCTTTTTAAAAAATAAAACTGGGGTGTCTAGGTGGCTCAGTCAGTTGAGCATCTGACTCTTGGTTTCAGCTCAGATCATGATCTCAGGGTTGGGAGATCGAGACCCACACTGGGCTGCGTGCTCAGCGGGGTGTCTGCCTGAGATTCTCTCTCTCCCTTTCCCTGTGCCCCTCCCCCCACTCTCGTGCACTCTCTCTCTCTCAAATAAATAAATAAAATCTTTAATAAATAAATCTGACCTTAGTAAAAATTCCTGTCTCTGCCACTTATTAGCATCTGCCCTTCGGCATACTGTTTTGGAGGCAATACAGCAGAGTAGTAGGGAAAGTGTGGGGTCTTTTGTTTTAAAGATTCTATTTATTTATTTGTGAGAGAGAGAGAGAGAGAGAAAGAGAGCACACAACGAGGAGCAGCAGGCAGAGGGAGAAGCAGGCTCCCCACTGAGCAGGGAGCTGAGGCAGGGCTCTATCCCAGGACCCTGGGATCATGACCTGAGCCAAAGGCAGACACTTAACCAACTGAGCCACCTAGGCGTCCTGAAAGCACGGAGTCTTGAGAGAGGCTGCCAGAATTCCAGAATGGGAATTCCAGAAACCTTTCCATGTGCTAAACATTTAGCATGTACCATTTAATTTAATCTTTAAACTCTAATTTGCAGATGGAAAAAACTGAGTACTGAAAGGTTAACACATTTCGGTAGAATAAATATCTAGTATGTGGCAGAGTCAGGATTTAAATGCAGTTTGATTCCACACCATGTGCTCTTATCCACTACACAGTCCTACTGTCCTACACAGAGTAGGGGTAATTACTCCCATTTCCTCCTGTGACTGCACAAGACAGGCAAGAGCAGAGGAAGCAGCCACAAAAGTAGGTCCAAAGTTAACCACCATGATTCTACTCCCCGATATGCTGTCCTACCTTCCTCCATAGAGCAGAGAAGTCAACACTAACGTGCTTATAATCACACTGTGGTGAATAGTCTTAGGCCAGAGTAAAGAAAATCTCTACACTGGTCCATAAAAGTCTGCTCGAACCTCAACCACCCACCTGCTTTGTTATGTTTCCATGGAGAAGGGCTTCGATGTGCAGCCGTGACAGGAGCTGAGGTATGAAGGCCTTAAGGCGAGGAAGGGTGACATCTGTAAAGGTGTAAAAAATAGTGAGTTCTGTCTATGAGGTTTCAAAAGAAACCACCCTGAGCTACTTGAAGACTTACAGAAGAGTTACAAAAACAGTACAGAGTTCTGTATACCCTTTACCCAGTTTCCCTGAATATTAAGATCTTTTCACACAGTACAATGGTCAAAACTAAGAAATTAACAATATTACAATATTAATCACTAACACAGTTATGTGCTAGTGCTGTAGGTTTCCTCTAATCTATGACAGTTTCCGTCTTTCCTTGTCTTTTATGACCCTAAGATTTTTGAAGAGTACTGTTCAGTTTCTTTATAGAATGCCCTTTAAGTCTGTCCAGTGTTTTCCCATGATTAAACTGAGCTTAACTACTCAACTACTAGGAAGAATACCACAGAGGTAATGTGCCCTTATCAACACATATCAGGGGAACATGATGTTGATATGTTGTTGTCCTGATGATGTTAACACTCACCACGTGGTTACGGTGGTGTATCCTGTCTTTACTGTGAGTGCACTGTTTTCATCTTTCAGTTATAACAGAGTAACTCATGTATGTTCCTACAAGTACACAGGTAAAGCCACCTGCCCATCGATGCTGACTTTTCCCACTGTGATTAGTAAATATTTATATGGGGGGAAATACACTTTGAGACTATACAAATATCCTGTTTTCCCTTACTCATTAATTTTAGCATCCAATGGTGTACATTGCCTGTATCAATTACTATTATGGCATCATAATAGTGATTTTCTGTTCCCCTCATTCCTTTTCCATGTATTGATTTGATTCTTCAATAAGAAAGAGTTGTCCCTTCTCCATTAGGACATCATACTAGTAACTGCTGCAGTGGATGCCAAAAACAGTGACTGAATTCAAAGAGACATGGGAAGGGAATTAACCAGTGCCTACTATGGGTCTGCTGTTTTATATATGTTATCTTATAAGCCTCAAACTATGCACTACTATCCCCATTTTAAAGGTGAGAGAACCAAAGTGAAGAAAATTTAAGTTTCTTTCCAAAGGCATCAAGCTAGGAAGTTGTAGAGCTGGCATTTGACCCCTGGTCTGACTAATCTTGAAGTGCACCCTTGTTCTCCAGACCCCGTGAGCACTCTCTGCAGATCTCTACCACAACACCTACTCTTTTTGCCTATACTGCAATAATCTGTTTACATTCAGGCTTGGCCGCTAGATTGGAACTCCTTGATCCAAGAAACCCCATCTATAACTGATCATTTTTTATCTCAAGCACCTGAAGTCTAGGGCCTGCTGCACAGCAGTCGGTAAATGCTGTTGGACCAAACTGAACTCTGAGGTTCCTGCTACCCGGCACCTGGACAGCTGACTGACTTACAGTCCTGAGGCAGCCAGCCTCTCACATTGAAATGTCTCCACGTTAAGCCACGTCAACATTCCTGTGACATTTTGTCACAACAAAAGGATTATTTATTTGAGCAGAGAATGTCAACCTAAAAAGTGCTTTCTCTATAAAAAACACATTTTAGGTTTCATATGCCTATGATATACTTTAGAGCTTATTCTGCTTAAAATTTATATACCGTCTGACCCAGAATCTAACAAAGGGGGGGAAAAATCCAAAACTTTTGCTTTTTGATTATGCTGAGTACAAGTTCAAGTTTTAAAACAGTTTTTAAATCAATTATGTGTTTTTTAAAAAAAGGTAAAATTCTCACTCTAAACTAGACATGACTCAAACATTTTGCAAAGTATATTAAAATGCCAAATTAAAAATGCATTAGTTCTAGTCAATGAATTTTAAAATCTATACGCCTATCCAATGTCTGAGGCAACCAATAAAATGTTGTCAGTACTCTGCTCTTGATTTGTCACTGAAGACATCAAAAGCATTATACTTACATAATAAGTATAAGTAAGGACTTATCATAAAAGGTCATTAAAAATTCAACAGTATTCTTTTACTGCTGAGCATGTGGGGGAAAAGATTAATTAGTAAAGTAATACTGAGAAGCAAGACAGATAAAACAATAAAGGGTACTATCAGTCTACATTCTTTCCAATAAAATAATCCTAAGTAATTTCATTCCATTCACTAGGCATTCATTAGATGCAAACTGAGGACATACTTTATACTGGATACCAAATAAAAAGCATAAAAAGAAGGCATAATCACTGTCCTCAAGGAATTTAGGGCTTTCAAGCAAAACCTCTGAAAACTAGATTTAAGATTTTAGAAAAAAAGCAACAAAACGACTCTTTAGGCTTTACACATTTTCCAGTTTTTAACTGAACAGATCTAAAGATGCCTGAGCGCACTTCCTACATGGTAAGACTTTCAAGCTCAGTACCTTTATCCTCTTCTGAAAACTTCAACATCAACAAGGTAAGTGTTTTGGTCAAACCTTTAGTCACCTGCAGAAATCTATCAACAGCAATAACTAACTGCTACGGGTCCAGGCTGAAAGCAGCAAATGTGGCTACACTGCCTGAATATGAAAGCCACTTTGAAGGCCACCACAGTTTTTTATAAAAAACTCTAAGTTATTAGAAAGCATAAACACTAGATATCAGGATAAATCAAAATGATTTTAGAAAAAAATGAAGAAGGTTATAAGTAGAGAAAGTCTCACCATCCAGGGCTTCCTTTAATTCATCCTTCGTCCAGGCCACTTCCGTCATCAGCAGGCGGAGGTAGTACATGGCGTGCTGGTGAGGCTGCTCGGCTCGGAAATTGTTAAGAGAGCGCATATACTAGTGAAGGGAGACATGGGTTCGTTAATTTTATAAGTCCTCAAATTCATTTAAAAAGATCAACTATAATCAAACTTCATTCTGCATAAATCCTGTGTTACTGGGATGCAGGAATATTTGCTTCCTTCTACTTTTGGAAGTGAGGTAATTTAGAATGGGGCTTACTTGAATACTCTCTGATCCTTAAATTAAAGGGTATGTTTTTTTTTTTTTTTTTGTCTGGGCTGCTGCTTTATCCCCAGCACCTGACATGTGGTCTAAGTGTCCTCACTATGGGACTTCTTTTACCCTCATAAGTCCCCAGTTTTCAGGGCCTGCATCTCTTGGTATCCTTTGATTCTGTACCACAAGGCCATTCCAAAAGTCTCTATGAGCAAGCAGCATGTCCACTTATACACAAGATACTGGATCTTTATCTGAAAACTACATTTGAAAATGGTAATTTTTCTTCTGGTGTACAATTAAGGTCACAGTTTGGCTTTTAAAATAGCTGTCCATCCCGTATTTCCATTATCAGGCCAACTGTGAGTTGAGTTTCAGTGGAAGACACATCAAGCCTAAATAGTCTGCCCTAATGTGACAAGGTTCTCATGGCAGGAAGACCTCAGTCTGCAGAATCATGTGTCCTTCTGAAGTGGAGGGTGGATGAAACTTTCCCTCACAGCTACTAGATCCACCTCAGGCTTCTCTCTGAAAGTCAGTGCTGCAACCTTCCCAGCTCTTGAGGGTCAGGTGTCCCTGAGTCACCCAGGGTCATTTTCTGGGTAGAGCACAGGACTTAGCAAAGACAGAGTGAGAGCACTGCCATAGCGTTAGTAGTGCTTCTCCTCCTGTCCTCTTAGAAATGTTCACAATAAGACAAAATTACCACCTTATGAACAACAACAAGATCACAAAAATGAGTTCAGAAACTTACTGCCTCTTTGATAATTTCAAATCTTTTTTCATCAATCTCAAAGGTAGCCATTTTCTCAATAATCTTCTTTAGCAAAATCGGCTGCTTGTCATTGTAACCTTTCACCGAAAGCTACAAAAAAGAGTTCAGGGTATTAGAAGTCTAAAAATATCACGAAAAAACTTCCAAATAAACACCTTAAGCTTGATTTTTAAACACTAAGAAAATCCCAAAGCCAGGTATATTAAAATAAAAGTGAAGGAGAATTCAATTATTTTATCTTCTCATAAATATAATTTAGGAAGAGAACATTAACCATCTTTATTTACTAATAACCCAAAAGCCTAATTTTGCTATTCCTAAATAAAGTCGACAATAGGAAAACTCACCTGACGCCAAACTACAGCAGAACACACCACATATCAAAATTTCTCATTAAATCAAAATTAACTGCAGAATGTGTTCTAGGTTTAATCTTCAAAAATAACTTGTAAGGAATGGCAGGCTTAAAGCTTTTATAAACGTGGTAAGAAGATAAAAATCACCAGTAGTATCATCTAGCCAACTGTTACGTATATCTCAAAACTGTTTATATTTAAGTATTTTTTTTAAATCATCTTTGGTGAAATTAGGCGGCCCCAGTTTTGTGTGTGGGTGTATATACTTCTGTGGCACTTTGCCATTTTTGTCATTCAGTGTTGCCCAAAAAGGATCCATACATCTCACCACTTGCTTGTTTGATGAGTTCTCCCGATGTATCAAAAGCCAATGGCAAAACAGATGTGCTGCGAAGACACACTGTCTGTACTATCAGGACTTTTGCCTTGGGACAATTTAATAGTCTCCAAAAGCTAACCCTGGAAAAGTAGGGGATGCCTATTATTATATTTCCACACGGTGGCACCCTCAGCAATAGAGGACACATTGCAACTGGAATACCTCTAAAAGCCTCTACCTAATACAAAATGATAGACAAGAACCTCAGGAGTGAGGCCATGAAGAGCATATCATGTACCACGGGAATCAGAATGACAACTAGCAGAAAGCTCATTTTGTCATAAATTAAAAATTATTTTAATGGTAATATGCTACTAAAACGCAATAGCAAAAAATCAACAATAGATTCTGACTTTTCTATTTGGAGATTATTTTGATCTCTGAGCTTCAAATTTCCCTAGACTCCGAAAATGGTTAGGTATGTACACACTTACACATTAGATAAAAGCTACTGGAAATTTTACTTGTGTTAAAAAAAAAAAAAAAAAGCACTACAAAATAAAACTTTAAAACCCTAAAATCTTTTGTATAAGAATTTACAAAGAGGAGTACGAGTACACAGCACATGCTCTCATTTTAGTTGTTACTAAAACATACGCTATTTTTTCAAGAACAGTGCAGATGAATGTGTGCCATAGAAAGGATGTTAATTTGTAAATGAGATTAAAGTTTTGGAAACACATCAGAAATAATTTCAGGAGAAAAAACCTAGTTATTTCTTGGGATGTTTTTAATAATGCTTATTTTAAAACACACTTAAAAGTACTTAATGGTGCATGCTACAAAATAAATTAAATGAAAACATCAAATGTATTTGACCACAGGAGCTTTCTACCGCTGTCAGCAAAAATAAAGGAAACTTATTAGGACTGAAATTCAGGCACCACAACAATAACTACAGATATTTTTCACTTACAGATGTTAATACACTCAAGCATGGAAAGAACAACATGCCTTCAGAATTAATATGTTAAACATTTCAAGCAGAGGAACATGCAAATAAATGTAGCACACAAACATGTTCACAAATTGCACTAAACTCTACTGAATCATTCATTAGTGGAACTACTACTAATTTGAGTTCTTCAATCATTAAAAAGGTGCAAGGAAAAAACCATCAACCTTCTTGTTTAAAAATGCAGAAGTTAATAGTTTTCCCAAGCTCAACAGAATGCTTAAATGGTGTGGCGCCTTTTCTTTGGTTTTCATTTTACTTACAAGTATTGCATTCATTCCTGATGCAATGCCATAGCTCAAACCTGAGAGGCGTGCTGCATATGTATACTCTTTTAAATCATCCTTCAATAACCTGATAAACAGGTATGTCATGTTGCAATGGAGAGGATCAGCATAAATGTAGCGACTAACAAAAAGAAAAACAAAAGAAATGCTTTGATACCTCAAGCAGTGGCATGGTAATGAAGAAACATGACCGAAGAGTATGGATATGCAGCCTCATGATCTGAATTTCTAGGGAAACAGAATCGGCCAACCTTATGTTTTACAATGGCAGGAAGACATCATTCTGTTGTCAAAGACCAAGATTTCACATAGAGACTGGGTGAGATCTAAACCTCAATCAGGGTCCCATTTTGTTTGAGGAGAAAAAATATGACAATCTGATGAAAGATGTTAAAAAAAAAACAAAAACAGAAATCAAGGAAAATTTGCATAATGTGAATGTAATCACTGAATACTTAGAATAAGAGCTAACTGAAAAATTAAATGATGAGAAAATATGATTAGCCATAAATATTTTTTTAAAAAGAAATTAAACTCATATCCTCAATCAAAAATGCTTCCATCAAATCAATACAAAAAAAATGTTGATGAGTGGAAGGCTCTAAGACGTGGGTACTTACATACATCCCATAGATGGTATTTTGGAGGTCATAGCTCAAGCCTGCTAGCTCTGCTGCATATGCATACTCGTTGAGTGAGTCTTTGAGGAGCTCAAGGTACAAATAGGCCATGTTACAGTGCAAGGGGTCCACATAAGCAAATGGGCTGGAAGAAAATGTTGACAGTAAAATAGCTGATTTATTACTTCCCAATGTGATGTGGCCTTTTGAGATGGATCAAGAAACTGAACATCGGTTAATATCATTTCCTGAAGATATGGTTTGAATTCTTGAGTCTGTTCTTCTCGGGAGGCAAAAAAATACAAGATGTCTGAAAAAGCAGCCTGAAATATGCCATGTGTGCTGGTGGTGGTGAGGAGGGAGAAGCAACTGTTTGCCCCAGATGGTGTGTGGCCAGACGGGCAAGTCAGAAATTCAGGGCAGGTACAGAGTGGGAACAGGCTAAAAGGCATGCCTGTGTTAGGCTAAAAGAAGGAGGCATAGTGGGGCATCTGGCTGGCTCAGTTAGAAGGGCACACGACTCTTGATCTCGGGGTCGTGAGCTCCAGTCCCACACTGGGTCTTACTTAAGATGAAAAATAAATTAAAAAAAAAAAAAAGAAGAAGAAGGAGGCATGGCCAACAGAGCTCATCAGGCATTTGCAAGTCGTCCTCCCTCTAAGCAAGCCATACCGTGGGGGGACATGAGTATGAGACTGAGAAGTTTGTGTGCTGTGATTTTTCAACTTAAACAAGAAAAACGGAGACCTGTGAAATGTGAGCTCATCTCTGAGCTTCCCGCTAAACCAATGAAGTTACAGCACTGTCAGTAAAATAACTGATAATTCCCACCATATGACTGCAGACAGAGCTAGGAAAAAATATTAAAATTTAAAAAAATACTTAAGAAAAGCAACCAAAATGAGGAAACAATCAGAGTACAAGAGCTAAATAGGCCACAGATATCACCTAACTTGAATCATCTCCCAAATAAGAAACACGGCTTTTCACATGTCACCTGGGCTGGTAGTGGCGGAATTAGTGACCTGCTCACTCGATTATATGACACTGCTTACCTTTATGACAAACAAGTAAGAGTCATTCACTCAACAAATGTGTATCACACGCTTACTACTGTAATACACGGAAGCAGGTATGGCTCTGAAGAGCCTAGTGCTGGGCTCTTCTCTAGGTACTGGGAATAAAATCAGGCAAAGTCACTGACCTGACAGAGTTTAATAGTATAGTTGGAGGAGAGAATTAATTTTAATAAATCGAGTGGGGATAGTGCTATGAAAAAAATTAAGCAGGGTAAGAATAGGAATGAAGGGTGGTGGTAGTAAGATGAGACGACTGCTAATTACATAAGATAGTTAATCAATGCCTCTCTCATAAGGTGACATCTGGGCCTAGACCTGAAGGAAGCAAAGGAGCAAGCTCTGGGACATCTGAGTGGGGCAGGTTGAGGAAACAGCCAGTGCAAAGGACCTGAGGCCAGGTGCCTACTTGGCTTGTTTGGCAGCAAATTAAAGTTTCACTCTATCTGTAGCACAGTAAATACAACTAATGTACTGACAGCAAAGGTAACAATTTTATCAAAGCTGATAATGAAGCAAAAATAGAAGAGGCTTAGCCATTAAGAGAATTCAAAGAGAAAATTCTATAACTACATAAACATTCTCCATCTGGAAAATCTAAATGGATGCTCTGTCACTGAATTTTTTAAAGTACTGTATTATATATATGACAATTATAGTACTGTATATAGTACAATTAAAGTACTGTATTATATACATGACACACTTCCTTCTTTAGGCAAACAACTGCTCAGAAACTCACAGCACAATTCACAAAAGCAAAATTATCAAATAAAAGAGAATCTAGGAAGGGCTTAGCCCCATATGCACCTATGTGCCAATTTCAGGTGGAAATGAAAAGCCAGAAAAAGTGAAGTCTGGGAGCTCAGAGCCATATGGCTCAAGCTTAGAATGCAATTCCATTAAGTGTCCTAAAATGCTGCATGCACAGCAGCTGTGCTGGTGAGCTGTAAGACAGAACATGATTCAACCGCAATGCTTAAATTCTGGTTCATTTATTAATTAAAAAAATATTATTTTGTATTCAGGTGCAATATGCTTAAATACGGATCAGAGTTTTTAAAACTGTAACTAAGTATGCATAAAATAATCCTATTTCTCAAAATACTAAAAGGTGTACACATACAGAAAATGTCTTGAAGAATATACAAGAAACCTAACAGTGTGACCTCTAGGAAGAGCAGAACACGGAGAGAGGAACTTTCGGGAAGCAGACGTTTTTAATAGTAAGAATTGCACAGGGTAGTGTAGAGAATGCAAAAATATCAAATGGGCTTTCAAAAGGTAAAGAAATTCATAATCATAGAAGTCAAATGGGAAAGTAGTGACAAGCTGCTTGGAATGCTACAAATATCACTCTGAATATCAAAAAATAAAACCAGCTTTGTAATGCTCTCTACCAACAATAAGCCATAGCTGGACAGTTCATGTTTAGTGTGAAAAGTAAACAATCTCAGCAAGCTCCAGGTAAGTCCATGAATCTTGTGCTATAAAATACAATGTTTACATCCCCCTACAAGCTCAGCTGTACATGTTGGTGAAATACGAATTTTCTATTTAGAGTTTCTTTTTCCCTATTCCAAAACATTTAAAATGCATTTAGCTTTAATTTCATGTCAAGTCGATCAAATAAAAATTAGTGAATATTACTACATGATGATAGGTTTATTTCATAAACACACACCATTGAATGTTAAATAAAAAATTATGAAGCTCAGGGGCGCCTGGGTGGCACAGCGGTTAAGCGTCTGCCTTAGGCTCAGGGCGTGATCCCGGCGTTCTGGGATCGAGCCCCACATCAGGCTCCTCTGCTAGGAGCCTGCTTCTTCCTCTCCCACTCCCCCTGCTTGTGTTCCCTCTCTCGCTGGCTGTCTCTCTCTTTAAAATAAATAAATAAAATCTTTTAAAAAAAATTATGAAGTATAAACTCACAAAGCAAAATTTGAACTGGATGATATACTTCACTATACAAATAAATAAAAGGAGACAGAGATGAACTGTAGATTTATATTGAGAAATCATTCCAACAGTAGTATTCATAAATGTTACTAAACATGTTCTTCCGTTTTAATTAAATCATTTTAAGTGACCATGCCAAGAACAGAGAAAACAATATCTAAGGGCTTCAGATGTTTAAAGGCTGGAAAAGACTCAACACCATTTAGTAACTATTACTTCCTCCTCTGGGCAAGTTTCAGGAATACAAAACCGAAACTACAAGAGAAAACACCCTCAAATTATTCAGTCTTTCCTGTATGAAATTTCTGGGTGAGCCTACAGCCTCCCCAGACTCCAAAGCCCTGAAGGCTAGGAAGGTCCTCCTAATTGCTAACATAAATCATATCAGTTAAAGGGTGTGCTCATCAGTGCAAAGGAAGAACTGACAACCTTGACTCTTACAATAACCCTTACCAGCAGCAGCCCTCCCTGGTCTGGGCAACATAACTCTAGTTCCTTTCATTTCTACAAATGGGTCCTCCCGGAAGCAAAGAAAACTTTTAGGAATGGGATTGTTGATTTTTGTAAGAAACTTTTTGGCTAGATTCATTTTACATACCTGAAAAATTCAAAGTTGAGACAAGCCTTTGGCAAGAAAAACTTATCATCTTGTTTGAACCAGAGTTTGCTCATTGCTGTATCCTGTGATGGAGAAACAATTTGGTTAATAAAACATGGGCACATTTGGCAAAAAGCTCAATCAAAACACTCCTCAACAGGAGTAGGACAGAGGCAATGTTGAGAGCTTCATGGCCTTGAAGCATACTCAGAGGGTCACCAGGTGGGAAGGTGAAGAGAGAAAACTGCCAACTCTGGTAGCGGAGAGAAATCAAATCACCCTTCTGTCTCCCCTGGGTGAGGGAGATGGGGACCCAGCAGAGGAAGAGATAAACTGGAGAAGCCAATACCAACTGTCCTATCCCAGTCTTTCTGAACACTTGCAGACAGACACAGGAGTCCTTAGCAGGATGTGGCAGCCAGCCTCCAAGGTGGGCTACAGCAGTCCCTGACTGTTGGCATTCACATCCCGGGACAGTCATCTCTCCCACAGTGAACCAGGATTGGTCTATGTGAGCAACAGACTATGACAGAAGTGATGGCATGGTACCTCTGAAATTAGATTCTAAAGGACATTGTGGCTTCCATCTTGATCACCCACTTTCTCTCTTGAATCACTCACTTTGGAGAAAGCCAGCTTCCAAGTCAAACAACTCTACTGAGAGGCCCATGTGGTGAAGAACTAAGGCCTGCCAACAACAACACAACTAAATTTCAGAGGCTAAAGCCCCAGCCAACAGTTTGACTATAACCTAATAAGAGACCCTGAACCAGAATTATCCAACTAAGCCACTTTCAGATTCCTGACCCTCAGAAACTGCATGGAGATAAATGTTTTAAGTTCCTAAATTTTGGAGGAATTTGTTATGTTGTAATAGATAACACAGCCAGAGATGAACAAATAAGCCACTACTTTAACTCTCTACTTCACTCACACTGTATTAAAAACTCTTGAAACTGACAAGAGATATAAATGTTCTCCTTAGTTTACTTTGAGAAGACCTATTTAAACAACAAATAATAGGAGAGGTAAACAAGCTTTCTCTTTGAATAACCTAACCTATAACTCATTAAAATGTCATTTTTTTCTTCTCAAACTTTTAATTTAAATTCTACTTAGTTAACATACAGTGCAGTATTAGTTTCAGGAGCAGAATTCAGAGACTCATCACTTACATACAACACTCAGTGCTCATCATAACGAGTGACCTCCTTAATATCCATCACCCATCTAGCCCATCCCCCTCCTGCTTCCCTCCATCAACCCTCAGTTTGTTCTCTATCTTTAAGAGTCTCTTACGGTTTTTTTCTCTTTTTAATTTTTACTCCCTCCTCCCCCCGTATGTTCATCTGTTTTATTTCTTAAATTCCACATATGAGTGAAATCGTATGGTATTCTTCTCTAACTTATTTCACTTAGCAGAATACCTTCTATCTCCATCCACGGAGTTGCAAATGACAAGATTTCATTCTTTTTGATGGCTGAGTAATATTTCATTGTACATATATGCTACATCTTCTTTATCCATTCATCAGTCAATGGACATTTGGGCTCTCTCCACAGTTTGGCTATTGTTGATAATGCTACTATAAACATCGGCGGGCATGTATCACTTCGAACCTGTATTTTTGGTAACCTTTGGGTAAATACCTAGTAGTGCAATTGCTGGATGGTAGAGTAGGAACCCCCATACTGTTTTCCAGAGCACCAGTTTGCATTCCTACCAACAGTGCAAGAGGGTTCCCCTTTCTCCACATCCTTGCCAACACCTGTTGTTTCTTGTGTGCTTAGCCATTCCAACAGGTGTGAGGTGTTATTGTGGTTTTGATCCGTATTTCCCTAATGATGAGGGATGTTGAGCATCTTTTCATGTGTTTGTTAGCCATCTGTATGTCTTCTTTAGAAAAATGTCAATTCATGTCTTCTGCCCATTTCTTAGCTCGATTATTTGTTTTTTAGGTGTTGAGTTTGATAAGTTCTTTAAAGATTTTGGATACTAACCTTTCATCAGATATATCATTTGCAAATATCTTCTCCCATTCTGTAGGCTGCCGTTTAGTTTTGTTGACTGTTTCCTTCACTGTCGCAGAAGCTTTTTATCCTATGAAGTCCTAATAGTTCATTTTTGGTTTTGTTTCCCTTTCCTCCGGCAACGTGTCTACAAGAAGTTGCTGCGGCCAAGGTCAAAGAGGTTGCTGCCTGTGTTCTCCACTAGGATTTTGATGGCTTCCTGTCTCACATTTAGGTCTTCCATCCATTTTGAGTTTATTTTTATGTAAGGTATAAGAAAGCAGTCCAGTTTCATTCTTTTGCATGTGGCTGTCTAGTTTTCCCAATACCATTTGCTAAAGAGACTGTCTTTTTCCATTGGATAGTCTTTCCTGCTTTGTTAAAGATTATTTGACCATATAGTTGTAGGTTCATTTCTGGGTTTTCTACTCTATTCCATTAACCTATGTGTCTGTTTTTGTGCTCGTGCCATACTGTCTTGATTATAGCTTTGTAATACAGCTTGATGTCCAGAATTGTGATGCCTCCAGCTTTGCTTTTCTTTTTCAGGGTTGCTTTGGCTATTCAGGATCTTTTGTGGTTCCATACAAATTTTAGGATTGCTTGTTCTAGCTCTGTGAAAAGTGCTGGTGGTGTTTTGATATGGATTAATATTAAATGTGTAGATTGCTTTGGGTAGTACAGACATTTTAACAATGTCTATTCTTCCAATCCATGAGCACAGAATGTTTTCCCATTTCTTTGTGCCCTCTTCACTTGCTTTTATAAGTGTTCTATAATTTTCAGAGTACAGACCTTTTACCGCTTTGGTTAGGTTTATTCCTAGGTATTTTAGGGTTTTTGATGCAATTGTAAATGGGATCGATTCCTTGATTTCTTTTCCTGCTGCCTCATTACTGGTGTATAGAAATGCAATAGATTTCTGTACACTGATCTTATATCCTGTGACTTTGCTGAATTCATGTATTAGTTCAAGCGATTTTTTGGTGGAGTCTCTTGGGTTTTCTACATAGAGTATCATGTTGTCTGCAAATAGTGAAAGTTTGACTTCTTCCTTGCCAATTTGGATGCCTTTTATTTATTTTTGTTGTCTTGATTGCTGAGGCTAAGACTTCCAGTACTACGTTAAATAGTCTCGTTTCTGACCTTAGAGGAAAAGCTCTCAGTTCTTCCCCCATGGAGGATAGCTGTGGGTATCCCCAATGATGTCAGCTGTGGGTCTTTCGTATATGGTTTTTATGATGTTGAGGTATGTTCCATCTATACCTACTTTGTTGAGGGTTTTTATCAAGAATGGATACTGTATTTTGTCAAATGTTTTCTCTGCATCTATTGAGAGGATCATATGGTTCTTATCCTTTCTTTTATAGATGTGTGTATCACATTGATTGTGAATACTGAACCATCCCTGCAGCCAAGGAATAAATCCCACTTGATCACAGTGAATGATTCTTTTAATGTACTGTTGGATTAAATTTGCTAGTATCTTGAGAATTTTTGCATCCATGTTCATCAGAGATAATGGCAGGGATCAAGGTAATGCGAGCTTTGTAGGAGTGTGGAAGTTCTCCTTCCATTTCTTTTTGGAACAGTTTGAGAATAGGTATTAACTCTTCTTTAAATGTCTGGTAGAATTCCCTTAGAAAAAGCCATCTGGCCCTGAACTTTCGTTTATTGGGAGATTTTTGATTACTAATTTAATTTCTTTGCTGATTATAGGTCTGTTCAGATTGTCTATTTTCTTCCCGTTTCAGTTTTGGTAGTTTGTATGTTTCTAGGAATTTATCCATTTCCTCCACATTGTCCGGTTTGTTGGCATATAATTTTTCATAATATTCTCTTATGATTATTTGTATTTTTGTGGTGTTCGTTGTGATCTCTCCTCCTTCATTCATGGTTTTATTTATTTGGGTCCTTTCTCTTTTCTTTTTGATAAGTCTGGCTAAGGGTTTATCAATTTTATTAATTCTTTCAAAGAACCAGCTCTTAGTTTTGTTGACCCATTCTGGTTTGTTTGTTTGTATATCATTTATTTCTCCTCTAATCTTTCTTATTTCCCTTCTGTTGGCTTCAGGCTTTATTTGCTGCTCCTCTTCTAGCTCCTTTAGGTATAAGGTTAGCTTGTATATTTGAGACTTTTCTTGCTTCTTGAGGAAGGCCTGTATTGCAATATACTTCCCTCTTAGGACTGCATTTGCTGCATCCCCAAAATTGTGGACTATTGTGTTTTTTTATTTGTCCAGAAAAAAACCAAAAACAAAACAGCAAACAAAAAACTAGATCCTAGGTATGTTTTGGTCTGCTTGTCAAAAGGGATCCTATTTCCCCTAGAGCTGAAGCTCTGCAGCACTTTATGATCAGTAGACTTGGTACATTCAAGGGGTTTGTGCTGGTCTTCTGGGGGAAGGGCCTGCTACACTCCTCAGGCCTATTTGCCCTTGTACAGATGCACCTGCCTTGGGTGGGGGGGGGGAGTTGGTGTAAGTGGGTCCAATCTCCACTTGCTCGCTGAGATCAGTCAGTGTTGATGGGGTGGGGGTGGTGGGAAGATTGGGGGATATGGCTTCACTATGCTCTCTTATCCCTGAAGCAGAAAGCTCATGCCCACCACTCATTCAGGAAGCCCTCACAGAACAGCAAACAATCTTGTGCCCCAGCTTCCGTCAAGTCCCTGCCTTCAGCCTGTCTGTGTCCAAGCTGTTTCATCTCAGCACACAGCTGGGTTTCTAAACTCCAAATTTTAGGGACTCCTGCAGCACCACCCCGCACTGATCCTCTGGGGGAGGATGTCTCCCCACTTTTGCTGCTTGCGGCCAATCCCAAGAAAGTGGTCGCAGGACCGTGAAGCAGTTCAGAGTTTATGGCAAAGCAGAACCAAAAGTAGGCACTAAGACTCGCTGCCCTCAGCTGGTATCCCTGCTCCTATGCCTGGGAAGAGTGCAGCACACTGATGCCACCCTTTCTTCTGTCCATGGAGAGGCCTTGCTGCCACTCCTAAATGCACTCCAAACAGGGGAACTATTTCCCCCTGCGACCCAGGGGATCCTCAGACTACACTGTCTACTCCCAGGTGTCTGCCCTCCTTCCCCACAGGAGCACCACTAAGCCAGGCATGACCCTGGCGGTGCGAGACTTCTAAGTAGGGCTCCCTCCCTTCCACAGCCCCCACAGTTCTTATCTCCCCCAAATCAACTCTCCACGGCTCCTACCTTCCACAATTCTACCTGTACACTTGCAGTTTTGTTTTCTCAGTCCTCAGACTGATTTCTTATGGTGTTCAGAATGATCTGATATTTATCCAGCTGTGTTCGAAGGATGAGGCAAGCTTAGGTCTTCGCCTTACTGCTTCGCCATCTTAACTCCTCCCTTAAAACGTCATTTTTAAAGAAAAATGGTTGTCTAGTTAATAATCTAGTTGCTTGAGATAAATTTCAAGTTTCTAAACACTAACTCTCATCTCACTGCGTTAATCTGAATGTTAGGTCCTTTGAAGAAAAGAAAAAGAAAGATGTATGTCTACTGTGGTGAGTTTAGAAAGTGAATTTAGGAAAGAAGATGTGCAGTAATAATTTGATCCATTTTTCTACACAATTTACTCAAGGTGTGAAACAATGACACAAAAAGAACATTCTGGGGGGAAAAAAAAAGCCCCATTTCTCAATCACCGTTCTCACTGGCTTATTAACTTCCTAAATTCCTTGTTCTCATCAATTTCCTAAAGCCATTCTAACAAATTGAGAATTATTTTTAAGGGCAGGAAATCCAACAGCTTCCCTTGGATATGCTCTCTTGCAGGGTTTAGAAATTCTCTTTATCTCTAACTTTCATGATGCGGCGCAAATCAACTTCCTTACTCAGTCTTCAGTGAATACAGAAACTAGGCTGAGAACTTTCAGATTTGTGGTTGAAGTCCAGACTTAACTTTCTTTTCTGCAAAGAAAACAATACCCTAGATTCTGAATTGTTTAGTAGTTTGTTTGCTTTAACTTTTCTAGCCTTTTAATATTCCTTGCAGTAATTCTTTCTACAACTTTCTGATAGCTCTTAGGATATGAGCCCCCAAAACCAACATAGTACCAAATGCAAGAAATTATGTCTCCAGTTCCTTCTGTGTGTAATAGTTGTATCCACTATATTTAAAAATCACCGATTCTAACATGTTACCTTAATAAGAGAAGGGTATGGTGTCGCTTCTTTTTCTAATGATAAAATCTCAAAATTTGTAGGAATAAATTCATTCTTCGTTGGAAGTTTAAATTTCCCATTCAGGTCAGCATTTTGCCATTTCTGGATGAAAAACAAAAAACACACACAAAAGCAATAAAGTTGGATTCAAAAGTTTAAAATAGTCCTTTTGCATAATATCTAGGCAAATATTAAGGGGATAAATGTTATACAGCTTTTCTTTTCCACTCCCAAGATCCACTGATGGCTTTTCGTGAAACTTGAGCTGGTCTCTCTGTTACTAATCAAGATTTTGTACTTATTCATCTTTCCTCTTTACATATTTCCAAAATGATCAGCTGAGGCTAAGGGCCAATCTGTGACTACAGAAACCTGAGAGACCACTTGGTCCATATGAAGATCACGTTGGCTTTAGCTCCTTAATAAAGGAAGAATAATCTGCACAGGGATATATTCCTGTAACTGGTAGATAACAGGTCATTTACAGAAGAATTAAACTTTCAGAAGCACTAAGTTACCTCCATGTATGGCCTGAAAGCTAGACTAAAGAGGCTTCCTTCACTTCAGTACTGCTCCTTAAGGCCTGGTCCACAACTGTCCCAGATGACCATGTGAATCTCCAAGTAAACCAGTAATTCAAGCACAAGGTCAAGAAAAAGAGGAGCCCAAGCCTGGATTGTGCAACAAGGTTGATACAACCTGCAGGTTGGATGTGCTCGATGAGCTACTTCCAAAAGCTAAGTGGGACAGATCACAGGTCAGTGATTGTTGGATTATTACTTATAAGACTTCATTACTAAAAAAAAAAAAAAAAAAGCAGCCAAGTGCCAATAAGCCCGGGTTCAGTAATGTGGTCTCCAGATGATCTAGCACAGCCTTGCTGCTTCTACAGTTCTATTTTGGTCCCAGAGTTTATGTTTTTTGGCACTGGGATGGTGGGGATCTTGGCCGTATTATGAATAGCAGCTTAGGTCTCCCGATGGCCGAATAGTAGGGGCTGGGAAACACTTAGAAAATAATTTCACTGCTAAACTCCCAGATAAATTTGGGTTGTTTTGTTTTTAATTAAGTAAGCTCTACACCCAATATGGGGCTTGAACTCACAATCCTGAGATCAAGAGTCTTATGCTCTACTGACTCAGCCAGCCAGGCGCCCCGCCAGATAAATTTGTTTAAAAAACATTCCTATTTAGGGGGCGCCTGCGCGGCTCAGTTAGTTAGCGTCTAACTCTTGGTTTAGGCTCAGGTCATGATCTCAGGATCGTGAGAGAGAGCCCCACATCAGGTTCTTTCCCTCTCCTTCCCCCCGTCCCTCCCTCCACTTGCATACTCTCTCTCTCTAAAATAAATAAATAAATAAATAGATAGATAGATAGATAGATTAGATAGATAGATATAGATAGAAAGATAAATAAATAAATAGATAAATAAAATCTGTAAAAAAAATTCCCATTCGGGGCAGGTTTGCTGTCATCAGAGTTTGGTGAATAGGGTTTCTCTTTTGTTTTAGGATTAATTCATGGGAGATCAGCATTGCTCACAGTTTAGCTAGATGGATATTTTCATATATGAAAGGGCTCCAATGTTCTCTTATGTTGTGAATAGGTCAGAGAGTACCAGCAATGATTTTCTGAAACTACTTCTTCTTTTCTCTGTATTACACAGGTACACTTAAGAAATGTTCATTACTCAACTTTAACTAGAATTGAGTCAGAGCAAGGCTTTCTGGTGTCTTCCCATGGATAAAGGACACAATCTCAAAGATATGGTGACAATGAAAACCAAAAAAAAAAAAAAAAAAAAAAAAAAAAAAAACCAGACAGTAGGTAAGACTCAAAAAACAAAATCTGGACTACTAACGTATGGGATAACAAACTATCTAAACACACCTGTTTTGAAACAAATTCTAATTCCCTTACATAGACAAAAAGAGCAATGAGACAATATGAGGGATATAATACAGCATCTCCTGAAGTGAAGACAGCATGAATCCCAGAGACTGTTCCCACCTGTACACACAGCACGACCGTGAGGCCTTTGGAGCCGTTCTATCTGTCTTTCATGCTCTCTATTTCCATCTCTTCTTGCCTGTTCTGGTGCCTTTGCTTCTCTGTGTACTTTGGATTTCAATGATCTTTGACTGCATGAAGCGGGGAGTCTGCTGTCAGCCCTGCTGACCTAACAGACACATGGAAGGTGGCCACAGTGCCATTTCTTCACGCAAAAACCTCAGCTCCAGCTCGCCAGCTCCTTGTTCCCTTTGCTCAGGACAGTACAGACAGCTGCGAGCCATCAGTATCTATGCTCGGGGCTGTGAGTTGGTTGATCCGGAGAGCTCATGCTCTCATGTGTCCCTCACACATGAAGTTTATTCACAGATGAGCAAACCCTACCTTAATGACTTCATCTGGTACAGCTTCTTGCTTGTACTGGGTTCCGTACCACTCTTCTGTGCGGTCAGTTTTTCCTTCAAAGGACTTGGAAACTATTGCAACCCTAAAGGTAAATAGAAAAAACAAACACTATAAACTCCTCTTGTATACATGCATTTATACAACCTGAGTCATGAAAATGTAAATAATATCCAAGAACAGGGTGGGTATCTAAGACCCAGTAAATCCAATAAGGCTTAGTCAAAACAGGCAATCATGTATAGAGGTTTCTGACCGTGGTCTCTGTTACTCTTGGGTTAGAGCCCTTCATTTTTAACGTGAAAAACTGCATGCAGGACTCTTGTGGGTAATGCTACTGACTAAAATTTTAAAAGAAGAGTAGCTAGGGAAAAAATGGAACAAAGTGAGTTGAAAAACAGTCTTTAAAAAAGCAAAACAAAGTACTCCTTCCCAGGAACAGCTGAGGCCCAGGGTTAACAAAAATGGCTATAAAACCCCACCCTTGTTGGCTCATCCAGATATCCAAAAAACCAAAACACACTTTTATTATTATTTGTTAAGTCTGTGCTCTATGGTTTTTTCCTGCCAGAGACTACCATCAAATACATCTAGTACATGTACATTGGCCTTCGTAAAGGAAGCAAGACCAGAAACACCTCTCCTATGTTCTGGTTTGTTAAAAGCTTTCATTGATGAGCAGACAGAATAGCCCAGAAGAGAAGTCAGAAGGAAAAAAAAAAAAAGTTCAGGGAGAGAGGGTAGAGATAAAATGATGTCAAAAGATATGTGAACAGAAGATTTACAAGAACAGTAGCAAAAGCAGTTCTGTACCACAAAACTCCTGTCCCCGTGCAGGGTCACCAGGGACATTTCTGCCTCTGCCACCTTGTAATTATCAAAGTGGGAATCACTGCCATCCTCTCAGCAGACTCGATGCCAGCCTGGGACCAATCCTATTTGAATCCTATGTGGATAAAGAAGCTCTAGGCCAAGAGCTTTGATGGCTTGCCATGAAGTCAGTCCTGTTACTGATCCCACTTCTCCTTAATGTCTCAATTCAAATAACAAGGTCTACGTTTGTTCCTACTTGTTCTTACCCATCCTCTCAGAGGTTTGGTTCTAGCCTCTGAATGTCTGCCTCGCAGATGAAAACTCCCCTCTACTGAATACCCACCCATTTTCCAATGTGCTCCTGCTCCTCGTCGGACCTTCGCAACTTCAACGGCTGACCGTCTGAACCACTGTTTGTTTCTTATTTATTCTAGAGAAAATACTCTACCCTGGTTAGCTGGACTTGGTCTTACTGCCCGCTTTAGGGTAGAGATAAGCAATCTGACTAACCCACCCGTTAGTATGGCTGACTAATCTCCCAGCTGATGGTATTCCTGATCTGGCCTAGCTGCCTCTGACCACTACCAGTTCTAGAAAACATGCTAAATAAGAATATATTCCATAGAAACATAGCGAGGAATCACAGCACTTAATGGATGGAAGAGTTCTGTTATCATGTCCAGAAGAAGTGATCCATGTTGGCATCTTGAGAATTCCTTTTGAGGGGTACAGGTAGAGTGTGTATAGAACTCACATGGCCACATGAAGGACATGTAATGTTTGTTATGGACATTCATTCAATACATGACAGAGCCTGCTAAGACTCAGCCCCAGAAAGTGCTTCTACTCCTGCTGACTTCCTAAAAAATGAATGGACTGATTCTCAAGGAGAATTTTGAAAACTGTGTTAGGAAGTAAAATAACCTACAGACAGGTGGTATTACCATCTTCTCTTCCATGAGGTGCCTGATTTTGGACAAGTCTGTTACGTAGATGGCTTTGGTCTCCCTAAATGACAGCCCACATATCAGAATAATGTACAAGCGACTGATGACAACTTGTGAACACTGAAGCATTCGTTTGGCAGTGGACATGGCCCCTGAAACAAGAGTACTTTAAACTCTGTCCTGAGAGAGAAAGTTTTTGAAAAAAGCTCAGGGAAAGCTGCCAGATGCTTTGGAGGATGAATTCTGACAGAGAAAGCAACAGACACTGGAGGCTGCTCAGTAATGCTCAGGTTAGAAAGGGGGAGAGGAGGGGAGATTGGTCAGGTACAATCCTAAGGGATTTAGATAGCTGTATACCACAGCAAATGACGGGTAACATATGAAATGTTACCCTAAGCAAGTAAATATGAAATAGATGAACACAGTTCCCTCAAACAAGGCAAACATCAAATACTGGCCTAACAAAGAGAGATACCTTTGCAGAACAAGAGCTAGTGTATCACTGAGGAATTTAACATACAGCGAAAGACTATTTAAAAATTAATTATAAAAGGTAAGCAATGGGAGTAACAGAAGAGACAGTATATACACATCAAACCTACATAGAAATCTACAAACCAGAATGTGAAAGCACAAGAGACTTAAGTTAGGAGAAAAAGAGAGAAGAGAAGGCACAATAATCTAAGTATGCCACGGAGAGCTGCAATATATATAACTGCAGACAGCTGAGAAAAACTAGCACAGATACGGTCACATCCTTAGACTATCTGCTGGAAATCTAATTATGCTTAAAAATAATCTTGATGAGTTTTTTAAGTGTGTTTGTGTATGTGTTTGTGTGTGTATGTGCGTGTGACAATGCTATTCTTTAATTCTATCCACAAACTGATTGCTGATCTGGTACTAACATGGTCCTTGGAAAAAGGAGAGAAAAACAACTTTTCTTTTTATACTGAAACTTACAACAGTGAAACAGTGGGCTAGAATGATTGCCCACCACTGACTTCAGTCAGCCATTTAGAAATGTTCAGAGGAAATGAACAGTTGTTGAAGCTGGACAGGACTCATTCAGAAACAATAAGTATCCTGACTATAGACATTAAAAGGGAACATGGCTCCTCAGATATGAATTCTCATGAGACTTCTGCAAATAATCCCTGAGAGACCAAAGGTGGAAAGACATCCAAGAATGAGAAGAGGCTTCAAGGGTAATTGTGATGAATTCAAACAAAATTAGTAGAGAGGGTATAGATCTGGCCATCAGAAACTTGGATTCTGGTCAATACTCTGACTCATGTTCTTTGATATCTTGCCAAAATCACAGTTAAGATCTAAATTAGGCAAGTCTCTGGGCTTCAGTTTCATTACTTTTTAAATAAGGATTCTAAGTAGATGAACTCTAGCCTTCCACTAGAAGAATCTACAATACCATGATATCAAATCATATTTTCAAAAGACATGCCTCAAAGAAGAAAGAAAGTACCAAAAAAAAATCTACTGATGAGACCCAAAGCCAAACTTAAAGAATTGTGACAGGAAGGCCACAGTGCTGAAGAAATTGAGGTTCATGAAAAATGCTAAAAAAAAAAACAAAAACCCACTTTTTAAAAGGGCTTTTAAAGAAAGAAGAAATCAAGAAAGGTTAGGCTAAAGGCTTAGAGAAGTCAACCAACTTTTGTTCAGCCCTTGGTAACTATCTGAAAAAAACACGGTTCTTACCTTAAAGGACCTCATAATCCAACAGGACACAAGACCTAAAGCAAAATGTGATACACTGGTCTCAGGTTGGCAGATGACAGGACTACTGACCTCTTATTTATTTGTTTTTAGAAAAAACATGGGAGGGGGTGGGGTGCCTGGGTGGCTCAGTCCATTAAGCAGTTGCCTTCGGCTCAGGTCGAGATCCCAGGGTCCTGGGGTCGAGCCCTATGTTGGGCTCTCTGCTCAGTGAGGAGCCTGCTTCTCCCTCTCTCTCTGCCCCTTCCCCCGCTTGTGCGCATTCTCTCCCTCAAATAAATAAATAAAATCTTTTTAAAAAAGAGAAAAAGAAAAAACATGGGTCTTTAAACTGCAAAGGTGGACCAAACAACAGAAGAAAAAGGGGGTTGAAACCCAGGCCAGGATTAATGAGTGAGCCAGCCAAGTAACTCAAATGAATTCACATCTCCAACGCAGATCACTCATATTCTCTGATGCTTAGGTAACTAACAAATCCCGTAGGATCACTGCCCACCACCTTTTAGAAATATTGGAGGAAGGAGAAGAGGCAGAAGATGGAGATGGAGATGAACAAATGCTCTAATTTTCAGGAAGGGAAAGGAATGGAGCCTAAAAAAGCGTAAGCCATAGGCACTGACTTCTCACAAAATTCTAGTCAACTGTCAGACTACCAACATTTAGACAAGAAGACAATATCCTAGGACCTGCATGGATTCAGCAAGAACTTCTCCTAAAAAAAGATTTACTTATGACTTAAGCAGGGCATGTGGCCAAGACTCTATAGCTGTATTTGTAGATATAATTTGTCAAACTGGAAATCCTGTCACATAGTACAACATAGATGAACCTTAAAGACATTACGCTAAGTGAAATAAAGATACATTGTATGATTCCACTGGTTATTAGGTATGTAAGTAGTCAAATGCATGAAAACAAAGTAGAATGGTGATTACCAGGAGATGCTGGGACGGAAAAAAGAGGACTTGCTGTTTAATGGGCACAGTTTCAGTTTTACAAGGTGAAAAAGTTCTGGAGATCTGCTTCACAACAGTATGAATATATTTAATATGAATATAATACTGAATTACACACTTAGAAATGGTTAAAACTGTAAATTTTATATTATGTGTTTTTTTTTACCACAAAAAAGACATCCTCTGAACATATCCTCTGAACATATATGTGTGGGCCTATTTCTGGACTCTGTCCTATTCTAATGATTTCTTTTTGATCCTCAGGCCAATGCACAATGCTGTAATTAACGTAGCTTTATAGTTAGCCTTCAAATCCAGTAGCTTGAGTCCTCCAACTTTTGTTTTTATGTTCAAGAGTATTATGGCTGGGCGCCTGGGTGGCTCAGTCGGTTAAGCATCTGACTCTTGGTTTCAGCTCAGGTCATTATCTCAGGATCCTGGGATCGAGCCTCCCATTGGGCTCCAGGCTCAGCATGGAGTCTGCTCAAGATTCTCTCTCCCGATGCGCTTCCCCCCACCCCCACCCCACCCCACACTTGCTCTCTAAAATAAATAAATCTTAAAAAAAAAAAAAAAGGTGTGTTATGGATATTCCAGGTCCTTTGTATGCCCATGGGTATTGTGGAATCAGTTTACCAATTACTAAAAGGAAAAAAGGCTACTAGGATTTTGATTGTGATTACACAGAGCCCAGGAATCAGACTAGAGAGAATTTAAATAGCAAGCCTCCTAACAAAGTCTTTAATTTCTTTCAGCACTGTTTTGTAGTTTTGTATGTTGAAGTCTTGCTTATCTTTGATTAAATTCATTCCTATTTATTTTACATTTTTGTTGCTACTGTAAATATTTTTCTTTCAATTCTGAAATAATTACAAATTCATGGGAAGTTACAAAAATAATGCAGGGAGGTCCCATGTACTCTTCACCCAGTTCCCTCAACAGTTACATCTTACATTAACTATAGTAAAATACCTAAACTAGGAAAATGGTATTGATAGAATGTGTACGTAGAGTTAGTTCTATGTCATTTTATTGTATTTATCACACTGTATCACTACCAATAATAATTCTTTTAATTTTCCCATCATTTGTTGCTAGTACATGTCTGGAAAAGTACAAACAATGGTAACTAGGAAAAAGACCTTTGATGGAATAGTTCTGTCAGAAGGGTTTTTCTTCTTCAAAAACTTCTACCAGATTGTTGATTTTATTCATAAAATGACTGTTCCAAAACACATATTTACTCAATCTCCAAGTTCCCAGGAGAATTTTGGAAATACGTGCTTGACAGAGGAGAAAAACAAAAAATTCAAAATATGTGTCCCTTAAGTATATTCCTGGTATTATTTCACTTTGGAAAACATGGGTGAAATTCAATTTTAAGGCAGAAATATCATGGGATAGTTCATAAGCTCTTTAGGGCTGAACCTCCTCTAATAAGAGTATCTGTTCCTGTAAGAACTCCTCCAACTTTTGATCTCCTGGTTAATCACTGGTCAGTGAGAAGGATTATGAGACTGTAATCCTTACTTCCACTTAAGAAAAAAGAGGGTGTTCTCACTTCTTTATGAAGTCAGATATGTAAGCTGATACCCTGGGTATTTGAGTTAGGATGAAGCCAGGTTAATGATCTGTTGTTACATTTTATTCATGATAATGAAATCATGATTAGGTTTTTTTAAAGATTTATTTATTTATTTTAGAGAGAGAGTGTGTGTGTGTGAGTGGGAGAAAGGGAGGGGGGAGGGAGAATCCTCAAGCAAACTCCCTTCTTGAGCATGAAGCCTGATGCAGGGCTCGATCCCAGGACCCTGAGATCATGACCTGAGCCAAAATCAGGAGTCAGATGCCCAACCAACTGGGCCACTCAGGAGCCCCTTGTTTTGTTTTTTTAAAAAAGTCTTCATGTTTTAGAGATCCTGCCTCAGAATCATCTAGAGTGGAGAGAGGATGAGTGAGGAGGGGTGGTTAAGGATAACAAAGGCTGGTCAGGTACTGATTTGCTGATGTTTGTTATTGCTTCATTATACTCTTCTTTCTACTTTAATCATGCTCGATAACAAGTTTAAAAGCATTTTACTTCACAATTCCAAATTTTCAACTTTGAATCATTACTGAAAATTTAGTATGTAGCAGTAAAATCTGTGAAGTGACTCACCGGACATTTTCTGGTCTGAGTTTATCGAGAACCATCTCTATTAAGTCAGGTCTAAATTCTTCCAGTAAGTATTCAGCTGTGAGCACTTCTTCCAGGGGATAATACTTATTAAAAGGAAAATAAATAGATAAATAAAATGTGCAAGGCTACTATAGAGTCTAACTTACTAAGCAAACTAATCTCTAACACACTGAACCCATTATTTTACACACCCCCACACATCCTCCTTCAATTAAATTTTACTCCACTGGAAAAATTTCTTTCTTCTTTCTTACCACACTTGAAGCAGTTTCCTGTTGCAGGCTGATTTTGCGGTTAATCCCCAAATACATTTACATTATTGAGAGCAAAATCGTATTTTTTTCAGGGAAAAGTGTAATATTTCTGGCTAAAAACTGAATACTTGTTAATGAAGAAAATTTGATAGTGAAATGCTGACACCTATAGGATTCTTAATATAAAGTACATACATTTTTATAAACAGAATTTCCTCTCAAATTTCTATGATTGAAATCAGAAAAGCATTTAGAAAGTTCTTGTGGGGGGGGGGAATGGCTTATATTTTCGGCTGCTGAAGAAAAATAATGTCGAAGATATTTTTTATTAGTAAAAGCAACTTCCATTATATTGAGACAGACTGATTCATTCATTCAACAAATATTTAATGCACATTTACTCTGTGCCAGGCAAAACAGATACGATGTCCCTGCTCCCTACGGAGCTTATATCCTTTTTTTTTCCCATACAATAATACATTTAATAATAACGATAATTCATTTGGGGATTAAGACTCAAGGCTGAACTAAAATACAAAACAATAACGAACATGTATGTTAGGAGAGGGAGTGACCAGAGTTTTAAAGTTTTTTGATGTTTTTTTTAAAGTCCAGTATGGTTAACATAGAATGCTATATTAGTTTCAGATGTATAAATACAGTGATTCAACAATTCTATATTATTACTCAGTATTCATCAAGGTAAATGCACTCTTAATTCCCTTCACTTATTTTACCCAAGGAGCTTATATTCTAATTGGGAGGGAGGCAGACAATAAACAAACAGCCTCATTATAGTGATAGGTGCTATGAATTAAAAAGGGGCAGGGCATGACTGGGAGGTCAGGGAAGGTCTCTATGAGAAAGAGACACCTAAGTGAAAACCCAAACGACAAGAACCCAGCCATGCAAAGACAAGAGAGAAGAGAATTTCAGGTAGAGAAAACAGCAAATGTAAAAGGTCCCAAGAGGGAGGAATAAACTTAACACTTGAAGATTCGGCAGCCAGGCAGCCAGTACAACTGGAGGGGAATGAGAATGGGGGAGATGGGTTGGGGAGTTATATAGAAAACGGTTAGAGAGACAGGCTGGGGCCAGATCACCTTGTGAGCCAACATGACATTTTGGATTTTATTTCAACTCCGATAGGAAACTACTGAAGGACCTGACACAGAGAAGAGAAACAATTTGATTTTGGTTTTCAAAAGATTACCGAGGCTGGAAAAATAAACTATAGTGTGGAACAAGAGGGAAAACAGAGACCCCAGGTAAGAGATTATAATGGTAGTCTAGGCAAGAAATGATGGTAGCTCAGACTAGTGTGGTAGCAACAGAAGTGGAGAAAAGTAGATGGTCTATATAGCTTTCACATAATAAGCATCTGACACATTGTAGATTGAAAAATATTTAAATCCACGAAGCAAAATGCCTCTGTAATGAAAAACATTATAGATAATAATTTTTAGGATGATGAAAATTAAGATTTTAAGCATGGTTTGACATCAGAGTTTGCCTGGTTGCTACAAAGTCTAAAGTTTTATACTTCAACTTTAATTTTTATCATTCATGTAGTACTAAGGTAATATATGCAGGATCATGAAAATACTCTACACACCAATGTATACGTAAAATAACAAACTTACATGCAATATTCCTGCAATCTTAGAGGTATAGCCCCGTGGCCTCTCTTTATCTTTAAACCTAAACGCAACAGCATTCAAGTCCTAAAATGGAAAATTAATCCAATTATACATAAGTCAACTACTATTTAGAAATACTTTTTAAAAAAATGTTCTTTCTTTAGTGTTTAGTTTGCACCACAGACTTTCTACTCCATATTTAACTTTATCAGAAAAAATCAGCTATGCTTGATTTAGAAATGCACAGAACATGAATGAAAATAACCAAAACAGAATATGATTCTTTTTTTTTTTTTAAAGATTTTATTTATTTATTCAACAGAGATAGAGACAGCCAGCGAGAGAGGGAACACAAGCAAGGGGAGTGGGAGAGGAAGAAGCAGGCTCATAGCAGAGGAGCCTGATGTGGGGCTCGATCCCATAACGCCGGGATCACGCCCTGAGCCAGAGGCAGACGCTTAACCGCTGTGCCACCCAGGCGCCCCCAGAATATGATTCTTTAGCCCTAATTATTCAAACTATTAGTCAAAGAATTAGGAAAACTGTGGAAGAACCTTCCAAGATCAACAGCTGTACAGATGATCATTTTGTTGACCCATTCAGAGAACTGCACCCAGATTAGAAGTTTCTGTTGTACGTTCCACAAGCACAGAGTATCCCTTTAAACTTTTACCTAAGTAAAAAGGATTTCTCTCATCCTAAAATACATTTCAGAATCTCAATAGACCTTACATATAAAGTACATATCTTTAATAAAACATTTAAAAGAATGCTTTAAAATTCTGGAAGGGGCGTCTGGGTACTGCAGTTGGTTGAATGTCCAACAATTGGTTTCGGCTCAGGTCATGTCTCAAGAGTTGTGGGATCAAGCCCTGTGTCTGCTTAAAACACTCCCCCTTCCTCTGTCCCTCTCCCCTGTGCACTCTCTCTCTCAAATCAATAAATCTTAAAAAATAAAAAAATTTCAGAAAGAGAACTTTTGTTTTATTAAAAAATAGTAAGAGACAGCCAGGCTTTTCCATACATACAATAATAAAATCACTTTTAAGAACAAAATCATATATACAACAATTCACAATTTCTTTGAAAGTTCACTATAGATTTTTGTCAGCAGATCTGAAAATGATGAGGCTCATGAAGCTTCAGGCGAACAGTAAGGTACACCCTGATAGCTACAAGCTCAAGAAACTAATGGCTTTCTTCTGAGCGATAGAAAAGCAATTTCTTTTTCCCTCCAAAAAAAGGTTACTTGATGCCTTAGCCCTAATTGTGCCCCAGGCAGGTAATCAGAGGAGTACAACTAAGCCTTAACTAAAGCTACTATGCATCGCAAGATTTTAGAGTTTAAATAACAACAGAAAAACCCCGGAACTTTAAAAGTTTCACTGGGCCCTAAATTTTTTTTTTTTAAGATTTATTTATTTATTTGACAGAGAGACAGTGAGAGAGGGAACACAAGCAGGGGGAGGGGGAGAGGGAGAAGCAGGCTGCTGGCTGAACAGGGAACTCGATGCGGGGCTCGATCCCAGGACCCTGGGAACATGACCTGAGCAGAAGACAGACACTTAATGACTGAGCCACCCAGGCGCCCTTCACTGGACCTTAAATTTAAATTAATTCACATATGTATGTTTTCTGAAAAATTTCCTTAAGAAAAATGTTGGTGAAACAAACTTACCTTGCACTCTTGGAAAACCCATTCTTGAGGTCCTTCTGCACGTAGCTTCTGAATGTATTGAAACATGTGCAAAATTATATCTTCAACGTGTACTGGAAAAAAGGGGGACACTTAAAAACCATTCAGTCCTTGAATCCTTCAAAGCAGTGGGCTCACTCCTAGGGTAAAGTCAGGTAAGTAGAAATGGAGTCCTCACCCCCTGAGATAGGTTTTAGAGTCCCACACATGGCCCTCCAGGCTCTGGGACATGTGACAGAAGGGATTTGAGGGAAGTTAATGAGTCAATGAAAAGCCAAGTACGCATTTCACAAGTGCAACATAATGACAAGTCGTTAAGGAGGAAAAATCACCATGAAATGAAGGCCAAGTTGCACATGAAAAATACAATGGATGAATTGTGTGAATTAGAGGTTTTATGGCTTTACAACATAAAACAGATCCACAGCATTAAGAAATTTTTAAAAATGTATCATAAGAAGTTAATTTTCATTAAAAGCCTAAAGGTCAATACTTACATAATCCTTCCTCAGTCAGGTCCACATTAATGATAAAAAACATAAAACCTCGGGCTCCCTCCTTCTGTCCACCAACTAGAGTATTTACCCAACCTGTAATATTCAAAGGAAATCAAAACAAGATTATATGTGTGGCTTCCTTTAGGACAAAGAATGTTCTTTTTAATTTATGCTATACGTTCCCAAGATAATAGAATGGACCACTTGCAGAAAAGAGCAGCAAAAATCGGTTCAGAAAAACTGTTTCAGACACTGTGGAAGACTGAAGGGATTTTTTGGGTTGGGAGGTTTCCTCAGGACTCTTCAAGTCAGTTCCCAGGCAAGAGTAAACTACCTTGCTTAAGTGTTACATAAAAGCAGAGCCTGAGTTGAGAGGAGCCTTGGAAATCATCTACTGACTAGACCCTAGCATACCCTCTGGTCTGATAGATAAGAGCAGGCGAATAAATTATGTGTACCATTATTGTACAGAGATGGTAAAGAATAACCAACATGAGCTTTTACTTTTGAACCTCTCTATTATTTAAAACATGTAGCACAGTATCTTTTGAAAAATCTAAACTTCGTTGCACAATACTGAAGGGTAAAACAAATTATGGGAAAAGAAACAAACCAAAGCAAAAAAAACAAAAGCACACTAACAACCACCACCTCACTCTCCCAAAAACCCAAAACTGTCTCATCCAAAAATGTTCCTTCACACAAAAATATCTAGGAGAAAACGGGAGCCAGAGTAAAAGGATGTGGGGTACTACCCTCAGAATTTGGTGCCCAAAAGACTTACCCTTTGATTTAAGTTCTGATAAGAGACTTCCAGGACCTTCATGACCAATGAGATGACCAAGATAATGGCCAGGATTTGATTTGTAGTATTTCTGAAGGTCAGGTATGGGAAATGTCACATATAGATTCCTAATATCCTTAATGGGTACTATCTTGTAAAGTTGCTGGGAAAAAAAAAAATCAAGAAAGATTAGCTATAGCAACTCCTACTGAATAAAGGATTTATAAACTATGAAGAATACAAATTTTCATGGAAAAATCCCAAATTCAAAAGAGAATCTATTGCCAGAGAAAATTGTACTGACCACAAAGAATAACTGGCCCGGGCTCTTTCTAAGTGGACTCTCATAACAGTTGATGTACAGCCCATGTCCGGTGCCAGATATGCTTGCCTTCTGGCACTGGAGAACAGCCTCTCCAGTTTATCAAGGCTATAACTACCAAAACTACTTTAAGTATGGAAAGATCAGATATATATTGATATCTTTTTGGTGATACATATCCCTAATAAATGTGAAACTGATTCAATTATCCAAACAAATATTAAAAACTGTATAAACAGGAGTGCCTGGGTGGCTCAGTCGGTTGGGTATCCACTTTGACTCAAGTCATAGTCTCCAGGTCCTGGGATTGAGCCCCACATCAGGCTTCCTGCCCCGTGGGGAGTCTGCTTCTCTTTCTCTCCCTCTGCCTCTCCCCACCACTCGTTCTGTCTCTCAAATAAATAAATAAATAAATAAAATCTTTTTTAAAAAAGGGGATGAATAGGGGCACCTGGGTGGCACAGCGGTTAAGTGTCTGCCTTCGGCTCAGGGCGTGATCCTGGCGTTATGGGATCGAGCCCCACATCAGGCTCCTCTGCTATGAGCCTGCTTCTTCCTCTCCTACTCCCCCTGCTTGTGTTCCCTCTCTCGCTGGCTGTCTCTATCTCTGTCGAATAAATAAATAAAATCTTTAAAAAAAGGGGGGGGGATGAATAAAACTTTCAAAATTTTTCATCTACTCTTTGGTAAACTAGGCATACATTATGTTCTTGAATTAAAAAAAATATATCAGAAATACATGCACTTACTTTAAGATGTTCTTCTTGGAAAGGGTGTTCAGGAAATTCTGGCAGTGGGACATTTTTGTTCTCAACTTCAGAAAATAACTTTACCACCAGATTAGTCAAGTCGTCTAAAGATTCTGTGAGAAAACAGACAATGAAAACAGAACTTAAACTAATCATAACATGACAGGTAATATTTAAAACCTTAAGATCATATATACATATATAAAATCAGTACATTGTATACCTTAAGCTTACACAATGTTACATGTCAATTATATCTCAATAAAGCTAAACAAAACCTTAGGATCTCCTGAAAAACCTTCAGACTATTAAAAAGAAAACTTACGATTTTTTTTTAAAGCTGCATCTGAAGAAGTTGAAGCACTCTGTTCAATCCCGTCAGTGCCTGTGTAACTTCTAAAGCTAAGCAATACTGATAATGATTATACCTCACATGTGTCTAGCTCTGTAACTGTTTCACAAATGTTGTCTTGCAATAAATTTAAAACATGTATTAAAAACAGTAATAGAATAATTGGCTGCATTTGGAAAACTATTTAATCTACGATTGCCCAGAGGCTAAACCATCAGCTGATAGATTATAACATATACTTTATAAATAGACACAATCTAAGCCCATTGTTGAAAGTCAAATGTTAGAGTCTGTGAGTGATTCTGTGGGGAAAGAGTACAAAATGGTAAAAAGAATCCTGGGTGGGGAGACTAGAGGACTTGGATCCTAACCCTGGCTTCACCAACAGCATCAACTGACTACCTGCTTAACCGCTTCAGGTTCTATAAAATGAGAACACTGGGTGAGATGATCCCAAGTCCCTTCCAAGGTCTAACATTATATGATTCTGTATCATGATGTGCCAAACTCATTCAAAGACTTGTAATTGTTGGTAGAATGATATAGCCACTTAAGTTATTCTATGTTATCACCTACCTTTTTCTTTTATAAAGTTATACTTGAAAAGCTTATAAAGATGTATAATATGTTCACTGCAGCACTGTTTACAACAAAAACTGGAAATGACCTAAACATCTATGAGCATGTGAAGATTGTGAAATGTCTATACATTAGAATTTGATGCAGTCACTAATTAGGGAGAGATCTCTATGTGCTGAAACAAAAATATCTCAAAGCTCTCTTTAGTGAAAACTGCAGGCAATCTCAATTTTTTAACGGGCATACTTCTATGTGAGTGTATTAACAAAATCCCACTTTTGGAAGTATAACAAAAATGACTTAAGGTGAGATTTTTGAGGAGAGGGCATTGTCATCACAGGATTGGAGGAAAAAGAAAAACTTGGCAGCCAGGTGCCCAAAAGGTTATTTTTTCATAGACAAGATAACCATTCACCTTGATTCTGTCTCCTCAAGAATAAGTTATTTATAAATGGTATAAACATTCATCACCTGTTACTGTCAGGAAGCATTTAGATCAAATAAGAAATTTCCCCTTGATATTCTATGACCCATTTTGAACTTTTCCATGAACTCTTTAAAGAGCACTTAATCACTCTTCGAGATTTGCCTTTATATAGTATGAAATTCTCTTTTAGGCCTACGAATATGGGCGTTTGCACTTTACTTATTAAATGTACATATTTTTATTTCAATTTCTTTTTTACATGTACTCAGGACCTCTAAATGTCCAGAGCCAAATACAGGGCAGACCAGTGGCTTCTTGTTATATGACAAGTAAACTCAGGAATGGAGTGGGTGTATCTGGAGCAAGGGATGGCAGATTTATGCACAGACGGAACATGTGATCTAAAACAAGGTGGGCAGTAAACCAAGGTGGATCAACCTGAGGTGCTGGCAACAGCGAGGCCCTTTATTGAGCAAGGCTCTACCAGGTGTGCCTTTTGATTATTTCTACCCTAAAAGTGTAAGTGTACAATGTAGCTTTTTAAAGGTACAGTAGCTCTATGATACTGCAGTCAGTCTTCTCCACTAAGCAGTGTGCTACTGGAGATCAGGGAACTGAGTCCCTTTCGTCATTACATCACGAGGACTTGGCAATCCCAGTGTCTGTACTGTACTTGATAGTTACCTATTTGCCAAGTTTCCAGGTAATTAGTGCTGCCACAACTAGAGGGATGGTCCCGTGGGAGAACAGAGAAAAACCTTTTTGTCCCTTTGTGACAGAGATCCTTCCACATGGTTACTCTTTCTCTCCCCTCATCCTAGAAGAAGGAGCGGATTTTCTATTAATCCTCTGAGAGATCCTGTTTCCTCCTCATACCTCTTGTGCTGCAAGGACACCTCTCCCAGGCCCCTCATCAAGTCCACTGAAGTTAGCACAGGTCAGTCACACTAGGAGAGTGATGTGTATGCAATCGGAACTGAAACATCTGTATCTTTCAGACACGCTCTGTCACGTCCAGTAAACAGGGAACAAGGAAGGCAAGCCTCCTGCCTGATTCATCTGTTGTCATTATTACTTGCCCCATAAGTGCTTACTGAAATGAAGCGTTTTTCATCTCAATGTAACATAGACAAAAATATTCCCAGGACGAGGCTCTAAATACCAAGTGATATTTAACACTCTAGAACTAGCTACTGTTAGCAAGCACACAGAATTATAGATACACTTTTTATTTTATTGGGTTCACTCCTTGGACCCATTTTATATCCTGGTTCCTATTACCAACTTAAAAGTTGTTTATTTTCTACTTACAAATGTAACATTTGCCAAAAGTAGAAAGCTAACAACAAATGTAAAAAGAAGGAAAAAGTCGCTCATAATCTCATGATTATGGGATGCTAAAAGTAGCTACCGTTTATGGAGCATTTGCCATGTGCCAGGCACCATGCTAAACACTTTTGCATTATCTTGATTAAACCTCATAACCGGTAATGAGGTAGCACATCTGCATTTTAAAAATGTAACAACTAGAGTTCAGAGATCTGAAGTAACTCAGTTAGCTCAAGGCCACACAGCTAAGTAGGTGGTGCATCTGGACTTCAAACTCAAGCTCTAAGAGTCTAGAGCATGAGTTCTCAACTACTATACCACATTAAATTGCTAGTATATGTTTTCCAATTTTGTCTTATGTCTATACCATATATGTCTATTATAATTTTTTATAAATCCCCAAATGGATCATATAGCACATAGTTTTTACAGAGTGCTTTCGTTTTCCATTGGACATATCAAGAATATTTTCCCATGTTATTAAAACGCTGTCATAAAATTATTCATTCATTCAATATATATTTACCATATGCCTATGATGTGTCAAGCACTAACTCAGGCACTGGGGACAAAGCAGTGAACAAAACAGCTTCTAGTCTCAAGTAAGTTACTTTCTAGTATGGTAGACAATGATAAACAAATACTTACTATGTCAGGTGGTAATAAATGTTGTAAAGAAAAATAAAGGAGATAGGAGAATAGAAAGTGGGAGAAGAGATGCAATTTTCTATAAGATGCCCTATTACATAGCTATAACATCATTATTTAACCCATCTTCTATTAATGAACAATCAGATCATTTCTAACTTTTCACTAATACTATACTGATAGAAACATCCTAGTGTATCACCTCTTCGAACAACTGTGGTTATTTCCTTAGATTGCATTTCTAGAAATAAAAACATTCTTTTTGAGGGTGATGCACCTTGTTAACCTGTTCTCCAGAAAGTCTAGAGCAATTGCATAAATTGTATACACCATCACCAATATAAAAAGGCACTGCTCCTCCATAATGAGTATTGCTTAAAAACAAGAACAAAATTATGGTAATTTAACAGGAGGAAACACTAAATTGTCTTTAGTTAATTTGCATTTAAAAAGTCAAACCTTTATATGGAAGCAGATCAAGTGTCCATCGATAGATGAATGAATAAAGATGTGGTATATATATACAACAGATTATTACTCAGCCATAAAAAAGAATGAAATCTTGCCATTTGCAACAATACCAATGGAGCTAGAGAATATAATGCTAAGTGAAATAAGTCAGTCAAAGACCATACTGTATGATTTCACTCATATGTGGAATTTAAGAAACAAAAAAAGTGGGGGGGGGGGGGAGGACAAATCAAGAAACAGACTCATAATGACAGAGAACAAACTGATAGTTACCAGAGGGGAAGGGAGTGAGGGGATGGGTGAAATAGGTGATGGGGATTAAGGAGTGTACTTTTGTCGTGATGAGCACTGAGTGATGTACGGAATTGCTGAATCACTATATTGTACACCTGAAACTAATTTAACACTGTATATTAACCAACTGGAATTAAAATAAAAACTTTAAAAATTAAAATTGAAAAATAATAGGAAAATAAATAAAAAGTCAAACCTTTGATTATATTCCAAATCATTTTTCCAGTGTATCAGTATCTGCCCTCCCCCCCCGCTTCATCTGCCTTTTAATCTTGTTCCTAGTTTTTTGAATCTGTTAATCTTTCCCCTTATACTTCCGTTCTTTGCTTTTATATGTTTATAATACCTACTAGTAATTTATATTTTTCTCAGGTCTCCATTTTAAATCATCTATACTCCTTTTTTGAGCACAGTTAAAAACAAAATTCCTCTCCACATATTTTCCAACAAGGAGATCATTTTCGAAAGCCTCTGAGCAGATAAAAGGCCATATATCCTTCTTCCAATACTTTGAAAGAGACAAATAGAAAACTTAGATTATCCAATTCTATGAAAAATTTTAAGGATTCTTACCTCGACCTAGCACACAAATAGCCATTAAGTTGGATGAATAATAAGTAGAATGGAATTTCAGTAGCTCTTGTCTTACATCAATGCCTTCTTGGTTTGGTCTAGTCTCTAAAGTATATTTGTTACCTGAAAAAGAAGAAAAACATTTCTTAGAAAAAAAAAAATGTGGACTTTAAAGTTACGGAATTATTACTGACTTTGCTATAAAGTAAACTTAAAAAACAGAGTTCTAGCTAACACACATCATGACTAATTAGTATGCCTGAATGTAAGCTGGATAAACAGGAGAGAAGAATACAAATTAATAACATTTTAAACTACAGAGAGTTTTCCCTCAGGAACTTAAAGGGCCTTATGAAAATTATACACCTTAAAATCCCTATGAGATAGTAGGTATTACGAGCACTTATAGGACAAATGAGATCTACATGGCCTCCATTCACACTTACTTTAATTTTCAATTCCCTATGTGCTCCATAATTAATTGAAGAAACTCACTGAGGGATCTTTTTGGAACTTGCCAAGTTACTTGTGGAAAGAAATGTACTATTCTTGGCTGAAACATTAAATTTGTGATGTGAATTCTCATGGATTTGATCTAGACTGATAAAAATAGGATGCAATGCTATTTTTATAAGTCTAAAGCGATGTGTATACATATATATACACACACATACACCACAGAGCTCTCTTAAGAAATTTAATAACTAACACAATTAGGATAAACTATGCAAGTCAAAAGCAAATGTTCACAATCTCTAAGTACTACCTTTCTAATAAAAATCCTGCCATTTAGGGACTCAGAGATGGAATTCTAATGACTGGTGTCTCCCCAAAAATGGCATCTTGACTAGAAATATCCTAAAATCCTCGTATAACAACTTTTATTGTTGTTCCTGCTTACAATACTAAATGGGTTGCTGTCTTTCATGGCAAAACACATTTTTCATATATTTTCTTTCCTTGGGTCATTATAATGGCTGTGCTGAACTGGCATCAGAAGACTCCCTTTCATTAAACTGGGTATCTAGAGAGAACCACCAGATGGCGCTCTTAGATCCAGGCTTTAGCCCTGTACAGCTACATAGTCCAAAGCCAAGATGTCCTGCTTGGGGCCTGAATCAACATATCTAGTGCAGAGTATGTGCAAGCAACAGCCTAGCAAGTGCTCATTAAACTTTTTCTAATCACAAAGTGATCAAATGTACTCAATATTCACTAGCAGTAGCCTGCTAGTCAAGTTTTCAGGTTCTTAACTAGTCCCCTCAGTTTCTCACTTAAGATGCATTTCAATGCCAGATTTGCTCTACTTGGGGTCCTGAGACATCCCCTCACTCTACCGGAGGGATTCAGGTGCTCTTAAAAGTATCCAGAAGAGGGACGCCTGGGTGACCCAGTCACCTAAGTGTCTGCCTTCGGCTCAGGCCATGATCTCGGGGTCCTGGGATGGAGTCCCTCTTCGGGCTCCATGCTCAGCAGGAGTCTGCTTCTCCCTCTCTCTGCCTCTGCCCCCGACTGTGCTTGCTCTGTCTCAAATAAATAAATATAATCTTTAAAAAAAAAAAAAAGTATCCAGAAGAAAAAGCACTTTTTGCTGGGTAATGATTTGATATTAGGGTAAAACGTGAGTATTGATAGTGCCTTCCTTTTCTACTAACTGAAGATTCTGAAAGCTACAATTCCAGAGGTACTAGTCCTGACAGTTTCCTTAGCCATTTAGACTGCAAAACTCAGATCTGCACACACCAATATGTGAACTAAATGACACACCAGGACACTCAAGTTTGGAGAAATTAAGTTTTACTTCAATAGACTATAAATGCGATAGTGTCAGATCAAAACCAGATTTTTAGTCTAAATGTGATCTGATTTGCCTACTCACAATCAGGTCAATATTCTGGGTTTAAAAAAAAACAGCCCCCAGATCAAAGCTTATGAAGACCAAGATCATGGCCTCCATCTAGAACTTAAAAGTTGCTACAGGTTGGCCACCTCTAGAACATTCTGCTTTAATTCTAATGCACCTGAATATCCTACCATTCTAGTCCCTATCCTTTATTTTTAGGCTCATTTTAGAAATAAGAGATGGGGCGCCTGGGTGGCTCAGTCGATCGACTGTCCGACTCCTGGTTTCAGCTCAGGTCATGATCTCGGGGTTGTGGCTCTGTCCTCAGTGGGGAGTTTGCTTCTCTCCTTCTGCCTCTGCCCTTCCCCGTGCCCACATGCACCTGCTCGCACACACGTACTCTCTTTCTTAAATAAATAAATAAAAATAAAAAGAGAGATAAAGTAGGAATATACCCCAAACACACTAAAATACATATCATGGCAAAACACTGACAATGCGATATTAAAATGAGCCAAAGAACTGCAACAGAATACCAGACTAGCAAAGAGAATGAATAATCCACTAAATAAATCCATGTTTATATGCAACTGTATGAATAAAGTTCACAACCTCAAGGTAGAGTGAGAGAAGTCAGACACAAAAGAGTATATACTTTTTCATTTCCTTTTATAAAGCATAAAAACAGGCAAAACTAACCTAGGTTACTAGAAGTCAGACAGAGGTTACCCTTAGGGGATGGATAGTGACTACAAAGGGGCACAAAGAGGGCTAGTGAGGTGCAGGTAATGCTCTGTTTCTTCACAGGCTGCTGGTTCCATAGTGTGCTCAGTTTTTGAAAATTCTGTGATTCATACATAAATAGTAGCAGAACATTCATTTACTTGATTCTTCAAATAGCAGCAAAAGTAAAAACAAGAATAATTTATCAGAACCACACACACTTTTCTGAATATTTACTATACTTTACAACACAAAGTTAAAATGAAAAAAGAGCCAAAGGAACCACTGTCAACAACAATCTAGCTCACCTGAGGTCCTAAATCTAATGATACAAGATCTCTGGCCAAACTGCTAACAGATATCAGTAACATTGCTCTGAAAAGTGGCTTTTAGCTATAAATAGATAGTGTTCTATGAATCTACATATTCATGTCTTTGCTGCCTAGATGTTTTCATTCTTTCTAATACATGATGACAGAAGGAAATTACAGTCCATTTGGGAACACAGCCCAGCATGGCAGTTCCATAACCTCAGAGGTACCCAAATCAGAAAGAGGAAGAGGTTCTCTACCATGACTCTCTTGGGATCAGGATAGTCAGCTCTCAATCCACTGACAGAGAAACATGGATACTAGCCAACCAAAAAAATTTTTAAATAAACAAACAAACAAACAACCATTTTCCTTGGCAAGTGACAGAGGAAGAAGTAAAAGATTCAAAGAGTAAGAAAGAAATGACCGGCACCATCACTGCCAGAGAGGACCATGTAGCAAGGAATGCAGGTGACATTTAGGAGCTCGGAGCAGCCCCTGGTTGACAGCCAGCATGGAAATGGTGTTCTCAGTCTTAGGGCTAAAAGGAACTGAACGTTGCCAATAGTTAAGAATGACCTTCGAAGATGTTCTTCCCAGGTGGGAACTTTCTGTAGTCACTATCTTGGTTTCAGCTTTGTGAAACCCCAAGCAGAGAATTCCATGCCTTGCCAGACTTCGGACCTATAAAATTAGGAGCTAATAAGTGGATGCTGTTTTGTAAATATAATTATAATTTTATATTTTTAAAGATTTTTTACTTATTTAATTGAGAGAGTGTGAGCGAGAGAGAGCACACAGAGGGAGAGGGAGAAGCAGGCTCCCCACTGAGGAGGGAGCACAACGGGGGGCTCGATCCCAGGACCCTGAGATCATGACCTGAGCCGAAGGCAGACGCTTATCCGACTGAGCTACCCAGACACCTTTATAATAATAATTTTAAAAATCCAAAAGACAAATGGGCCGAAGAGTCAGGTTTGCCATTAAGTTTATTAATCCTTTTATAACAAATCCTTTAAAAGAGTTTACTAAAAACAGGAAGGCTAGCTGATGGAATTTCTCAAGAAACAGATGAGGAAATGAAAGGAAAAGCAGGACATAAAGCACAGGACTCTGTAATTAGTCCTTAAGTCAACTGAACTCTGTTAGTGTTGGTGGCATGACTCTTAGGCAGAGAGGTGCAGAGGAACAGGCACTGGCTTTGGGGTTCGCAGAGCTCTCATCTAATCCTGCCTCAACCAACTGCTGGTTGCACGACCTTAAACAAGTTACTTTACTTCTCTTAGGCTCAATCTCGATTCTAACACTGGTAGGTTTACACCAAATTAGAAAAAGAATTCATGTAAAAAAGCTTAAGAGTAGTATTTAACATTCAATAAATAGCAAAAATATGAAAGTCTGATGATAGCAACTGCTGTTTAGGGGTGCAGAGAAATGAGAACTCAACCATTGCAAGAGAAAGTAGAAATTGAATTAACTGCAATAAGCAACAATTTGGCAATATCTACTGAATGTGAAGATGTACATATCCTACTACACAGTAATTCCACTGCTGGATACATGTGACCCTAAAGAACTCTGTGCACAAGGACACAAGTACAAGAATGCTCATAGCAGCACTAGTACATTAACAGGAAAACAGATAAACAGTGATGTAGTCAATGAATTTTTCAAATAGCAGCAATGAAAAAATACAAGTGGCAGAGACTACTCATAATAAAATACCATTTTTGTAAAACTAAAAACTTACAACATATTGCTCAGAGATAGATACACGACTAGTGATATTTCTTTTAAAAAAACATGACACTAGGGACGCCTGGGTGGCTCAGCTGGTTAAGCATCTGCCTTCGGCTCAGGTCATGATCCCAGGGTCCAGAGTCCCGCCATTGGGCTCCTTCCTCATCGGGGAGCCTGCTTCTCCCTCTGCCTCTGCCTGCCGCTCCCCTGCTTGTGCTCTCACGTGCTCTCTTGCTCTCTCTCTGACAAATAAAACCTTTTTAAAAAAAAAGCTATTTAAAAAACAAACAAACAAACAAAACCCCATGAGACTTGTCAGTCACCAAACTTAAGATAGTGGTTACGTCCCAGAAGCAGGGAGGAAAATGCAACTGGAGAAGAGTACATCAGATGCTCAACCTGTATTTGTAATGCTCTGTATCTTTTTTTTTTTTTTTTAAGATTTTATTTATTTGACAGAAAGAGAGGCAGCAAGAGAGGGAACACAAGCAGGGGGAGAGGGAGAGGGAGAAGCAGGCTTCCTGCTGAGCAGGGAGCCCAATGCAGGGCTCAATCCCAAAACGCTGGGATCATGAGCCAAGCCAAAGCCAGACGCTTAACGACTGAGACACCGGGCACCCATGTAATGCTCTGTGTCTTTAAGTACTATGTAGAGAATGATATGGCAAATGCTTTTGAACCTATCTCTTTCATGACATAATAAATCTGTAAAAATGTTAACATATTCAACAGAGTACTTGATGTATAACAAAATAAACACACAGTAAACAGCAGCTACTGCGGTTATCATGTGAATTGTACGAAGGACTCCTGGCTTCTGAGAATATCACAGAAACCATGGTACTGAAGTAGAGAAGAAAGCTCAGTAAATGGTCTAGATGACTTTCCTCTACCTAAGAATCCATGTGTGGAGAACAATGTGAATACGGCTGGGAGAACAAATACCAACCAGTTCAGTCTCCAGACACATACTGTCCTAATTTAGTGCTAATTCAGTGAGGACATTCCTATCAAACTGAAATGCTGCTACCAAAATCCTGACTCTTACTTTTCTGGCTCTGTTACCACTCCAGGGAGCTCCAGCAGCAGACAGGACATCAGGGCTACTGACTAGGATACTTCCACTCTTGGCCTGCTGGAGAGAGCACTGGGAGCTTCAGGTTCTCTTGTCCTGACTCCATCATGTATCAATTAAGCAACCTTGGAAAAATCTCTCAATATCTCCAAGGGGTCATCTATTTGATCTGCAAAATAGGGGCAATATGGATACATGCCCAGTTGTTAAGAGCTGGGGCTCAATCCCTGACTCCTATGTTTCCCAGCTGGGAGACACAGGCAAGTTTCCTAACCTCACTAGACCCCAGTTTCCTTATTTGTAACTAAGAATAATAAGAGAACCAACCTCACGAGATTGCTAGGATTAAATGAACAGTCCGTGTAAAGGCTTAGCATAGCCCCAGTCAGACAATAATTATTTAATATTAACCTGGGTTGTCATGAAGCTGATGAAAAGTGATAATAGAGATGCGAAAGGTTTTGTAAACTATAAAGCTCAGTAAATACGATCTTTCACTTTCACTGTAAAAACTACTTTAAATTCTATTAAAAAGAGAAAAGCTTACAAACTCAGTACTAATAAATACAAATACTGAATTTATTTCCCTGGAAAATTCTGAAGCCAGGAATATATTCCTTACATTGTAGGAAAGACTGAGTTTGAAGTTTTAGATTAAAGCGGTCTCCAACCGTACGTCTGATAAGGTTCTCAAGGAAAGGTCAACTTGATAGTTATAACCATGAAAATCTTAAAGGTTCTCTGAAAACCCAAGATTCTAGAAGTTATATTATATATTATCTATAGCTAGTTACCTGAAATTACAGTTGACCCTTGAACAACACGGGTTTGAACTCTGCAGATCCATTCCTATGCAGACTTTTTTTCAATAAATACAGTACATGTGTAAATAAATACAATTAAATAAATACTATAAATGTACTTTTTCTTATGATTTTAACATTTTCTTTTCTCTAGCTTACTTTATTGTAAGAATACAGTATACAATACATGTAACATACAAAATCTGTGTTAACTGACTGTTAATGTTATTGGTAAGGCTTCAGGTCCACATAGATTATTAGTAGTTAAGATTTTGGGGAGTCAAAAGTTACACAAGAGAGGCACCTGGCTGTCTCAGACAGGGGACTGTGCAACTCCCACAGTGTTCAAGGGTTGACTGTATTATAAACCTTTTTTTCTAAGTAAGTTCTTTCTTCCTGCTATAACAATCTTTTAAAAATCCTGGAAGAGACTAAAGCCTTTTGAGACACATATGAATTTTCTTATAAAATTAAAAAGGGCAATTCTCCTGCACTTGGATTAGTACCTACAAGATGCAAGTTATGAAACAGAACTAGAAGTGAAAACCTCGTAAATGTCCTAAAAAAGCACCTGTACACTTGATTAATCCACTTCTGGATTTCCATAAATTTCTAGTTTTCCATAGATACAAATCCTAGTAGGGAAAAAAACAAGACAGTAACAACATCCATGGAAAAATTTAGGGAATATTAAATGATGAAGTGGGCTGAAACATATCAAATATTTGTAATGTCCAAACAAATGAGTCATCATTCAAGGATGCTAGGGAACCAACTCATTATTTTGAAAACTGTAAATGAAGGGAATGAATCAAGCATTTGTCCTGCCTTTCCTATAACAACTACTATTCAAATAGGAGAAAAACTGAATTAAAATTAGGGAGGTGATGCATTGAGAATCAATGGTTGCAGCACTACAAATAGAGAGACAACTAGACTTTATATGCCCTGATGGAAGAACACATCACTACCTATGAAGTCTTGTCCAAAAAAACCCCATGAATCTGATCAATCCTCTATATCCAACTGCCAATCTGTGGAAATTGTGACAATGGTCAGAGGAATATGTTAAACTACATTGCTGAGATGCATGCAGGAAAATCTGGGCTATGAAAAATTCTATAGAGCAACCAACCTAATTCTTCAATAAAAAAATTCTAGGGTGGTAAGGGGAGGGAGATGAAGGATGAACCTATACCTATAAACCAAAAGATATTTAAAGACCTATCAATTACTAACATTTCAACATTATGTGGACCCTAATCCAAATATACATTTAAAAATTAGATTTTTATGAGACAACTAGAAGTCTGAAAACTAGATATTAGAGATTAGTGATAATGTTATTTTTGTTGTTTTTAAAAGAGTCATTATCTTTCAGAGACATATATTGAAATATTTGTGAGTATAGGATATGATGTCTAGGATCTCTTCAAAATAAACAAGAGGGTGAATGGGAATTAGCCAGACTGGCCAGGGGCAGAGTGATGCATACATGGGGTTCACTATAGTATTCGTCTACTTTTGTTGGTTTTAAAGTCTCCATTTAAAAAGGAAGAGGAGAAAGGAATGGAGGGACTGGAGAAAAGGTAAATGATTAACTGTTGTCAGGGTCTGATTTTGTGTCATTATCATCATCCCAAGATCAGGAGTCATTCAATTCCTTCTGGTTTATATTTCATGTTTTTCAGTTCTAATCCATTTTCCCACCTGTTCTTTCCTCTTCCTATGGAAAAGTGTCCTTTCTTATAACTAAATGATTCTAAGTCACGTGCTCTAAAAGTCACTGCGTTCATTCCTTAGTCTTTTCTTCTTGTCACGGTTTTGAGGCCAAGCTAACATTATGGCAAAGAACACAGGCTTTAAGACTGACTTGATATAGAATCTTCTAACCTATACAGAAACTTCTATTATCACCCTACCTCCCTCTCCCTGCATGCCCCACAGGCTATTTTCTGTTTGTTTTGGCATCTGTCAAAGGGCATGATGAAATTTCAGTATTGGTGGTGAAGGTTAAATGAAATCATATTAGGTAGAACACCTACCCAGTCTGTGGCATTTAGTACTCATACAATAAATACTAGTGCTTTTTCCTCTTGAATGGCTCTTCCTTCTGCTAAGGAAAATCCTACCTACCCTTCAGGAGAATTCAGTTTACATCTCCAAGGTCCTGGAAAATTCAATTTCAGGGAACCCTATGCAGGTAGAATAGAACAGTGATTAAAAGCACCAGATCTGGTTTCAGATCACGGCTCCAGGACCTAAAAGCTGAGTGACCCCAAGCAATTTAATGACCTTCTCTCTAGTGTTTGTTTACTCATCTATAAAACGAACATAATAAGAGCATTACCTACTGAGGATATTGTAAGAATTAAGTTAAATAATCCAGGAAAAGTACTTAGCACAGCACTCAATAAAATTTAGTGCAGAGGAAGAGAAAGAAGAGATAATGATCCTGGAAAATCAAACCCGAGCTTATACTCCAGGGAAATCCTGGGTTTGTCATTAAGTCTCCAACTCAACTATAAACACCTTGAATGTAAAGATACTGGTTACATTTCTTTGCATATTCTAATGTACTTTACATGTAGGGGGGTTAAAAAAGAATTATCTGTCAACTAAGGGAGAAAGACATCATCTGGGCTAACTTATAACACCCTACTCAAATTATTAGAATTCTGTGGCACATACTACAAAACATACTCGAGTAAATAACAAGTAAGAAAAATGGCACCCGTCCCTAAAATACAGAGCCACCCACCCTCTTTTTCCACATGCCCACTTTGTCTTCCACTCCACCTATACAACAAGGAGAGCCTGTTTTGTTTCCTTCATCCACTCCTTGACCTCCTTCTTTTATTTCCTTCCCAGCTGACTAAATCCAGTTGTTCCCACAGTGTCTGTGGTGTTATGTTTAGCAGATCACTAAAAAATAACAACTAAGGTTTTCCCTTTCCTTTTCTAAACTACTTTTAAAAATCCAACTGCTCCTGCTTGTATCCCATGGAGAGGCGAAATGAATGAATAAATGCATAAATGGCATCCAATTTATCAGGAACTACGGAACTAAAACTAAAGGCACCGGTAATGACACATGAAGGAAAAAGCCAATGTGGACACCAAGAGAACAACATTCCTCTAAGAACATACTGCCCTATAGTCAGCTCACCAAACCTACTTCGCGTCGCTCTTGGTGACCAACTCACCTTTCGTGGCAGGGTCCTTTTCAAAGTTTGGATGTCTCTCACAGCTGTGATATGGTTATTGTGAAGGCTACTATTACTTCTTTAAATTAATTATTTTTGCTAACCACTTCACATGTACAGCCTCATTTAATTCTCGTGTCAACCCAATATGGGAGGAAACTGAGGCTTACAAACGTTAAGAAACTTGCCTAGAGTCTCTGAGCTGGCCGGTGGCAGAGCAAATATTCACCTCGAGTACTGCCCAACTTTGGAAGCCGAACTTTAAATCACCTAGGAATATGCTAGTTGGAGGTGGGATTCCTGGCTGAAGTCCGAGGCTAGGAGAGTCATACAGTGATTCAATGAAAACATGTGTGTGGAGACAGATTTAACACACGGTAGCTATGAAAACAACTTTGACACAGTTACCGACTTCAAACAGAAAAATACTTGCCAGATGTCAGTTGAGAATGTGAAACTCTGAGTATGGGAACCCAAGACACAGGAAAAAGGACAACAAGTTAAAGGCTTGTCCCACTTGGTCAGACAAAGGTTTACAAAACCAAATGCTTACTAGAACAAGACAGGTAACGTGTAGGTTTCTTTTGACACAGACAAGCTTAAGTAGTAAACACATGAACAGCCCTGCCGCACCGAAGGAGGCTTTCTCCTGCTCATCTTGAAAAGTGCTACCCTGTCAGCCTTTCATTCTCCCTTTCAGCAGATAAGTGGGTAAAGGAAATATTCCACAGTTCTTCTAATTTTAAAATTGTAAAATATTTATAAATATTTAAACATCCAGAATTACACCATTCACACCTATGTACTTACTACCCAGTTTTATCACTCTTCACATTGTCATATTTTGTTACAAAATTATTTCCTCCCAGAGGCAGTCTCTCCTCCCCTCTCCTCCTGTCTCTCTCTCCTCACTCCCAGAGATACTAAAAAGAATTTGGTGTTTAATCATTCCCATGCATATTTTATACTATATTACATACACATATAGACATTAACAAGATGCAGTACTGTTTTGCCTGTTTTCAAATTTTATAGAAAGCTATCCCACAAAACACAGTCTGCAACTTACATTTTGGTCAAAATATTTTGCTCTTTACCTGGTTTGGACACTTGAGCTTTAGTTCACTCATTTTAACTTTTATAGAATATTCCACTGTCTTAACAGACCAAAATGTATTAATTTATTCAACTGTGAGCAGTCATTTAGTCATTTCCTACTTTTCACTAGTTCAAAAAGTGCTTCCTGAACATTCTTATATATGTTCCCTGCGCACAATGACTAAAGTTGTTTCTCTCTAGAGTATACGTCAAGAAACGGGTTCCTTGAGTCAAAGGGCATGAGCGTCACTCCAACAGATATTGCCAAACTGCTTTACAACGTGGATGAACCAATTTATTTTCCCAAAAACAGCATATGAGTCTCTGTTTTTTTTACATCCTAACCAACACAATACTCGGTTTTGCCTGACTTTCGATTGTTGCCAACCCGATAGGTGTGAAATGTTATCTGTTTTATTTCTTTCTAATTTAATTTTTTAAGTAGGCTCCACGCCCAGCATGGAGCCCAACTCAGGGCTTGAGCTCCCAACCCTGAGATCAAGACCTGAACTGAGACCAAGCGTTGGACATTCAACGAACTGAGCCACCCAAGCACCCCTCATTATTTTATTTTTTAATTTTATTTTCCCCTGATTTTAATGATTTGAACATCTTTTTAATGTTTACTCAAATGCCCTCTGCTGTAAACTCCATATCCTTTGCCTATTTCTCTAACGAGCTGTTTTATCTTTTACTTATTTACTTACGGAAGTTTTTATGTTATATGCTTTGCAAATATCTTCACTGGGTGTGTGGATTATCTTTTGCTTTTAGGTCTATTGAACAGAAATTTAAAATTTTAATGAAGTCAAATTTATCTTTAAACCTATGATTTACATTTATCTCTAAAAGATATGGTTTGTGCTTTATGTGCTTAATAACACTTCAAAAAATTTTTAATTCCAGTACAGTTAACATAAAGGGTTATATTAGTTTCAGGTGTACAGTACAGTGGTTCAACAATTCCATATTAGTCAGTGTTCTTCATTATGAGTGTACACTTAATCTCCTTCACTTATTTCACCTATCCCCACCCACCTCCCCTCTGGGAACCATCAGTTCCAGTTTGTTCTCTACAGTTAAGAGTCTATTTTTTGGTTTGTCTCTTTTTTTTCCCCTTTAAGAATGCTTTTCTTAAGATGAAAAAAAAAATCTATATTTTCTTCTACAAGTTGTAAAAGTTTCTTTCCATAATTAGGTCTAATTGACCTGGAATTTACGTTTGTGTATGGTATGAGACGAGCATCTAATCCACTTATTTCTACACAGGCATTTTCCTCTTTCTTCATCTATTTGTAACGTACCTCTGTCTTAGGTCAAATTTCCATATATGTGCAGGTATATTTCTAAGGTCTATAATCTGTTATCTTCCTATATTCTTGCACCAATTCCACTGCTGTAACAACTAGAACTTTTACTAAGTGTTGGTATCTGGTAGAATTAGTCCTTTGTTGCTCTTCAAAAGCATCTTAGCTATTCTTGGCCTTTACTCTTTCTTTTCTTTTTTTTTTTTTTTAAGATTTATTTGAGAGAGAGAGAGTATGTAAGCAGCGGGGGAGTGGAGGGAGAGGGAGAGAAAGAATCTCAAGCAGACTCCCCACTGAGGGGGGAGCCTGACACTGGGCTCAATCTCATGACCATGAGAGCATGACCTGTGCTGAAACCAAGAGATGCTCAACCAACTGAGCCATTCAGGCACCCCCCTTTCTTACTAACTTTATAATCAGATTATCAGGTTCCTCAAACAAACAAACAAAACAAAACTAGGGCTTTCAACTGGCACTGCATTGGATTAAGATAAATTTGTGGTTAACTTACATCTGTGTGATACTGAGTTTACCCATTCATGAACATGGTCTATCTTCCCATTTACTCAGGTATTCTTTCATATGCACTATATATTTCTTGCATTTCTTGTTAGACTTATTTCTAAATACCTTACAGATATTTTTATATGTAAGTGAAATCACTTTTCCTGTAACATTTTTCTAATTGATTACTATTGATACAAGAATGCAATTTTAGTGTTTCTTGTCTTTTGGCATCCTTGGCGAATTACCTTATTTTTAATGGTTGATCTAAAGATTTTCTTGAATATTTTTATGCAATCACGGAATAAATTTTCTTTTGCTTCCTTTCTACCTCTTACATATCACATTGCCTTCCCTTATTGCAATGATTAGTAACAATAGTATGGTAGCTGAACGAAAAAGTGATTACACAGTATTCCTGTTTTGTTTTTGCCTTTCAATGGAAATACTTTTGAAACCCTATCATTAATTATGTTTGATGAAGGTTTTTATTAGCGCAAGAATTTTTTGTTTTTTGTTTTTCTGGAGAGAGAACACGTGCCTGCACACAGTGCGTGCACAGGAGCAGGGGTGGGGAAGGAGGGCAGAGGGAGAGGAAGAGAGAGATAATCTCAAGCAGCCTCCACGCCCAGTGCGGAGCCCAAGGTGGGGCTTGATCTCACCACCCTGAGATCATGACCTGAGTCGAAATCAAGAATCAGGACACTTGATCAACTGAGTCACCCAGGCACCCCTCTTGCTGTTTTTGTTCATGAACAAGTGCTGAGCTTTAACAAATGCTTTTTCTGAGCCTACCGAAATGACTGCCTAACACTTGAGTTGGGGCCCATTGATTATAATGAAATAAATTTAAAATATTGGCAGACCAGAATTTTTTTTAAAGAAACAATATAACAGAGGGACCAAGATATTAGATAGATATTGTTTGGTAAAACTTTCATTTTTAGCTGCTTACACAAGCACACATATATGTGCTCTGAGCTGTTAAGTAAAACATGTTTCTTACAGTGGACTGTATACAAAAAAGTTTGAAAGCAACTGATCTATATACTATTTTGAAGCACGAAAAACCACTATAAAGGAGAAACATCTTACTGTAGAGTTTTTTTAAAAATAAATAACACAATGCTTGGCTTTTGTTCATTTAAAAATACTCAGCTAGGGGCGCCTGGGTGGCTCAGTCATTAAGTGTCTCCCTTCAGCTCAGGTGTTGATCCCAGGGTCCTGGGATCAAGCCCCACCCCACATTGGGCTCCCTGCTCAGCAGGAAGCTTACTTCTCCCTCTCCCACTCCCCCTGCTGATCTTCCCTCTCTCGCTGTGTCTCTCTCTGTCAAATAAATATATAAAATCTTTAAAAAATTTTAAAAAAATAAACAATAAAAATACTTAGCTTTTCCTGATATCTTTATCTAAATAATAATGTTTTAAATATATTTTAGTATTTTAAGTATTATTATTAACATAATCCCTTGATGGAGAAAATGACCCACATACACAGAAACATCTAAAGTCACTAAAAGTAACAGAAGTAAACTAAGTATAAATTTCTGACAAGGATTCTTTTTCAAGGATCACTTCTGTAAAATGTTATATGTGTCATTTCTAGGGTGAGGGTATACAGCTTCCATCATATCTTCCAACATATCATATGTTTTCAAACATATCTGTGACCTTAAAAATGGACAGAACCTCTACTCCAAAAAGTTCATTTATACTCCTTTTAAAAATAATTTTTTAAAAAGACTATTTTAGACAGAGAAAGTGCGTGTCCGAGCACGCATGCCTGCACGAGTAGGGGGAGGGGCAGAAGGAGAGACTCTCAAATAAACTCCCTGCTGAACATGAAGCCCAATGTGGGGCTCAATCTCAAGACCTTGAGATCATGACCTGAGCCCAAACCAAGAGTCGGACACTTGACTGACTGAACCATCCAGGTGCCCCTAGTTTAAGCTTCTAAAATCAGAAGGTAACCTGGCATCTGCATTACTTCTATCGCATTTTCTGTACTTTTGTACTGAGTCTGGCTCAGTCATCTCTTAACTGTTTATATTACCTTATACTTCACTAACTGCCTAGCCTTATCAGTGGTTTATTAAAAACAAGCATGCCCTCAGAATCCATCCATACATACATGACCGTTCAATGTTTCTCTTCGCCCATCACTCCTGAAACCTTCCCCTAGAACATTTTAAATTGTTCCTTGCTTGTGACCAGAAGTAATATCACCCGCCTTATTCACCGGATTTATTTCTGGAAGATTTGTGGCAGCTTCCTGATTATGCTGATTATGATTTGTCACCAGGGAGGCTATTTAAAAGAAAGCAACTCTGAAAGAGGAGTTCCAACATGTTCTGCACAATAGCAGCATTGTTGGTGCAAGTAATCTAACTTACCAGAGAGACTACTTAAAGGACAACAACCATTTGGATGTAATGACTTTGAAATTTGTTTTCTTTACAACTCACATCCCCTTCGTAATATACCATGCATGCTGATGTTCTCTACAAAAGCCACCTGCTTTCTTTCTCCTTCCTTCCTTCCTTCCTTTCTTCCTTCCTTCCTTCCTCCCTCCCTCCCTCCCTTCCTTCCTTCTTTCTTTTTTAGGGGGAGAGAAGCAGAGGGAGAGGGCGAGAGAGAATCTTAAGCAGGCTCCACACCTAGCATGGAGCCCAACATGAGGCCCAATCTCTCACAACCTTGAGATCATGATCTGAGCCAAAATCAAGAGTCGGATGTTTAACTGACTAAGCCACCTAGGTGAACCCAAAAACCACCTTTCAAACAACTCAGCATTACACAGGCGTTTTAGGGACCATAGTATTCATCTTAGCAGTGATGTTGATACTGAGTGCCAAGTACTATAAGTCTAAAGAATATAATAATATCACTGCTTCTAATCGCAATGTTTAAAAACTCCTCTAATTCTCTCTTCCTCTCCCTCTGCCTCTCCCTCTGCTTGCTCCCTCTTTCTCTCTCTCTAAAATAAATAAATATATTTTTTATTTTGTTTTATTTTTTATTATTTATTTATTTGACAGAGAGACAGCCAGTGAGAGAGGGAACACAAGCAGGGGAAGTGGGAGAGGAAGAAGCAGGCTCCCAGCGGAGGAGCCTGATGCGGGGCTCAATCCCAGAAAGCCAGGATCACGCCCTGAGCCGAAGGCAGACGCTTAATGACTGCGCTACCCAGGCGCCCCTATTTTTTAAATAAATTAAATAAATAACTCCTTAATTCAGGGCACCTGGCTGGCTCAGTCAAAAGAGCATGTGACTCTTAATCTTGGGGTCATGAGTTTAAGCCCGCTGGGTGTAGCAATTACTAAAAAAAATAAATAAATAAAAACTCCTTCTCATTCTGCAAAGCTATGATAATTCCCTGGCTGCTGTTGGGATATACTGGAATGGTATCCAAACTGAAAGAAAGCTGTCTTTATAGTCTTAAAAAATGTTCCCAAATTAAGTTATATAAGATGCATAAATTTGTAAGTGCACTCAACAATCTATTATTTTTATGCCATTTTATAATCCCCAAAGCAGTATTTTAATCATAGCAACCTGTTAACAACGATTACATCTGGTGAGTGGGACTGGCAGGAGTAGATGAGGAAAAGAGAGTTTTTGTTTTTGCTCTTTTTTAAAAATACTTTTGCACTGTTTAAATATTTAAATTAAACATGTACTTTTTAATGAAAAATTGAATAAAGAAAAAGAGTACAATTATGAAATCAAGAATCTCCACATTTATTTTATTCTACTCCCTGTCATCCCCACCTCTAATCTCCTTCCAGGGCATTGCAGCAGTCTGAGAGCAGGGACCTGGTGTGTTTCCTACAGCATTCAAGCTCCCACAGAGTCATCCCCATCAGGATGCCAGGCATGTGCAGGGAGTAGAGGTGGAAGTGATGGGAGCAAAATAACTCAACAAGCCTTGAAGTGAGCAGTAAAAAAAGCACTTCTAACATAATATAATAAAAAATTATTATTAAAAAAAAAAGCACTTCTATTTGGAAGGAATACTTCAGAATACAAGGATCTGTTCTCTCTTTGAAATGCTACTTAACATCTATTCACACCTCTAACGGCTGTGCTCCTTCAACATTCAGACCCCTGTTTGAATGATGGCCAGAGTACATCCTCTAGATGGCTAAATAATTGCTTAGGTCATTATTACCACAATTTTAAGAATATCATCCCAAAGTTTTATGTATGAAGTCCACTGACAAGAGCCCATTTGACATCTTTTTGAACTACCAGCCAAAATGCTAGCCACGTGTTAGAGTAACTTCATTCTTACTGTTTCTAAACTCTGAATTCCATTCTGTATCTTCTTATCCAACAAACTTACTTCATATTTGATCACTCTTCTTAATAACCCATCACTTTCTCCATGAAGCTCAAACACCTAAGCTTCAGTCTCATTTCAGGTCACAAGTCACAAATATGAGTGCCTATACAGGGACCAGACAGATAACGTAAGTGTAGAGGTATGGTAAGCAATAACAGGGAGTAGCAACAATATAAAAACCTTTTCTCAGGACTGCGAGTTTAAAAAGAACAGGGTACTAGGAATGGGGAGTTCTAAAATCCTCTAACCTGAACTGTAAAACACAATACTGTGAAAAGAGGCCATGGGTTTAAATGAGGTCAGAGAGAACTAATGCATGAAAGCTGCTGTTGACAAACCTGTCCCAAATTTGCTGAAGGGGTGTTTGGGATTCCCCGTAGCTTTTTCCAACTGGAAGAGTCTCCAGGCATCGTTCATTACATTCTTCTCATGCTCTGAATCAACCGCATTCACCTCTCTGTCTTTGCAACTCTCATCAAATAAGGGGCACAGGAAAAATTGTGCAAACCTAAGGGTATGAAACACAATTAACAATTTGAAAGCTGTTATTTTAAAAGAGTAGGCTTTAAAAAAATATGTTTGAAACTTAACAGATAAGAAATATGAATTCTACAGAATCAAAAAACTACCATTGCTACCAAAAGAAATGCAAAGTAAGTTCCAAGTAACAGAAGAAAAATATTGGACATACGTGAATTCAGAGACATCAATCTACCCCAGAGACATCAGTGAAAATATACTCAGTCGACACACTTCAGATGCCAATCCCAAGACCAAGTTGTACCTGGGCTTCTAACTAACTGGCTACAGATCAGAGGTTCCCACCACCTCCTCTGGTTCAATTAATTTGCTACAGCAGCTCATAGGACTCAGAGAAACGTTTTTCTTACTAGATTACCAATTTATTATAAAGGATTTAGTTAAGAAATAGCCAGATGGAAGGGATGCACAGGGCAAGGTACACAGGAAGAGGCACGTAGGCCACTCCCCCCAACCTCCATGTTTTCACCAACCCGGAAGTTCTGCAAACCCTGTCCTCTTGGGTTTTTATGGAGGCTTCATTACATAAGCATGACTGATTAAATCACAGGCCATTGGTGACTGAACTCCAGCCCCTCCTCCCGCTCCTGGAAGGTCTTCGGATAGGAGTGAAAGTTCCAACCTTACAATCACAGGGCTAGTTGCTCTGGAAACCAGCCTCCCATCAAGTTACCTAAGGGCTTCCCCAAAGTCACCTTATTAACATACCAAAAGACACCTTTAAAACTCTCATCACTTAGGAAATTCCAAGGGTTTTAGGAGATAGGGGCCAGGAACAGGGAGAAAGACCAAATATATAGTTCTTACTATAAATCAAAATATCACAACAGCAAAAAGGCAAGGAAGACTTACAAAGACAGTAGCAATCTATTTAATATACGCAATTTGGCAAGTCATGAAAATCCTTGTTATATACAGCTAATTCTCCCAAAAAGGAAAAGGCAGGTGACAGTTCTTGGGCAAATCTTAAATTTACAGTTTAAGGTGCAATTGCACTTAGACAGTTTAGGTCAAACTAAGTGACCTAGTTTTTTAAAATTTCTTTTTAAGTAGGCTCCACGCTGGGCGTGGAGTCCAATATGGGGCTCAAACTCCTGACCATGAGATCAAGACCCGAACCGAGATCAAGAGCTGGACACTTAACCAACTGAGCCACTCAGGCACCCCAAGTGACCTACTTTTTAAAGGCTCTATTTGAATATCTTTTCTTCTTATGGAGAAAAACAAACTTTAACTAGTGGGGAAAAAATAATGGAATGAAAATCCTAGGACACAGTAGTTTGACTAAGATACCATTATGGGCTTTTAAAAAATATTAAGAGAATTTAAAAATTTTATAACCAGTGATTCAACAAATAACATGGCATGTAACTCTCATATAAGTAACCAAATGCTTCTCTTGAGGCTATCCTTTAGTAGTAGTACTAAAGTTTAAACTAAAATAACTTTAGTGGGGGACCTGGGTGGCTCAGTTGGTTAAGCACCTGCCTTCGACTCAGGTCATGATCCCGGGTCCTGGGATCAAGCCCTGCATCAGGCTCCCCGCTCAGCAGGGAGTCTGCTTCTCCCTCTGCCTCGCCCCACCCACTCATGCTCTCTCTCAAATAAATAAAGTCTTTTTAAAAAAATAAAATAACTTTAGTTATAAGTTAACTCTCCTGTATCAGGCTGCAATTTAAAGCAAGATTTCATACAGTAAATCTTAAGAAACTTTAGACCGCATCTTATAAAAACAAGATCCGGAATTCAGATGAAGCCACAAGCAGAGGCTGTCTGAATAGGGCCTAACAGACTCCTGGATCTAAAGACGTCTCGGCAACGGCACTTCACAGTCCAGCTGTCAGAGACTGTTATCACTACTTGATACTTATTTTATGCACACAGAAAATACCATACTGTGCTAAGTACTTTACACATACCAACCCAAAGGAAAAGTCCATCTATCTGGAGTCTATAATCAAAGATACGTGGAAACAGATATTTAAAGACATGTAACCTCTTTTACCTATCTCAATATGTTTAAGCTGGTAAAAGTGCCTAAAAGCTACATACCATAGCTGGATAGGTCCATATAAAGGGTCATGATAATGACACAGTATAATTAATATTTTAAAAAGACGCTCTTATGAGGTGCCTGGTGGCACAGTCTATTGAGTGTCGAACTCTTGGTTTTGGCTCAGATCATGATCTCAGGGTCGTGAAATGGAGCCCCGTGACTGTCTCCACACTGAGTGCGGAGTCTGCCTAAGATTCTCTCTCCCAGGGCGCCTGGGTGGCTCAGTTGTTTAAGCGACTGCCTTCCGCTCAGGACCGAGTCCCGCATTGGGCTCCCCCTGCTCTGCGGGGAGCCTGCTTCTCCCTCTCCCTCTGCCTGCCACTCCCCCTGCTGTGCTCTCTCTCTCTCTGTCAAATATAAATAAAATAAAATAAAAAGATAATAAAAAAAATAAAAGTACCTTTAAAAAAAAAGATTCTCTCTCCCTTTCCCTCTGCCCCTCCCCCCATGCACATATTCTCTAAAATAAATCTTAAAAAAAAAAAGATGCTCTTATACAAGTGTTTTTGTTTTTTTTTAAATCCTCTGAGTCAAGTAACAGACATCCTCCATCATACAGAGATTATATGAACATCTGCTGTAGCATTTGTAAAGCAGGAAATTAAATTCAGTGTATGATCCCAGGGAACTCATTAATGGAAGTCTTCTGGGAATACATACAAAAGATGATTACACCTCAAAGCTGCTGCCTAAAGACTGAAACATAATCTAGAATAAGTAAGAAACAGGCTACTATGACCCAGCCATGTATCCCAAACCCATGTCTATTCCCTGTTAATGTTCTTTCCGCTAAGGAATAAATTCAAACTACTAGGTTTTTTAAAAATATGATGACTATTATTAATACAAGTAAGCAAATAAAGCTATTACTAAAACTGCTAAGTCAAAATTCATTACAGACCGGTCAAAAGGCTGCAGAATTACACCTTCTTGGAAATATAGAAAACAATAAAAAGTTACCAAGGAAAAATTACACTTTGGATAATGAATCACATCACTAATAGGACAAAAAATTAGAAATTATTAGCTGTGTTGAAAATTTACCAAGAAACTAAATTGGCCTAATGGAGCCTGCTCCAGAAAATACTTTCACAAAATGTCCCCATGGTTGAAACTGCTGGTCAAAACATTCTGTGTCACACAATGAGATATCACCTTATACCAGTCAGAATGGCCATTAACAAAAAGACAAGACATAACAAGTGTTGGCAAGAATGTGGAGAAAAAGGAACCCCTATGTTGGTGAGAATGTAGACTGGTGCTGCCACTGTGAACAACCACCCTCAAAAAATTAAAAATAGAAAAACTGTATGATCCAGCAATTCTACTTCTTGGTATATATCCAAAGGAAAAAAAACAAAACAAAACACTAATTTGGAAAAACCTCTATGTTCACTGCAGCATTATTTACAATAGCCAAGATACAGAAACAACCTAAGTGTCCATGGATAGACAAATGGATAAAGAAAATACAGCATATATACACAATGGAATACTACTCAGCTGTAAAAAAGAAAAGAGAAAAAAAGAAATCTTGCCATTTGCAACAACATGGATGGACCTAGGGGTATTATGCTAAGTGAATAGGTCAGACAAAGACAAATATGATCTCACGTATATGTGGAATGTAAAACACAAAACAAAATAAAAGTCATAAATACAGAGAACAGACTGGCAGTTGTCAGAAGACGGGATTTAGAAGATGAGTGAAAGGAGTCAAGAGATACAAACTTCCAGTTATAAAAGTCATGGAGATATAACGTACAGCATGGTAACTATAGTCAATAATACTGCATTGCAAACTTGAAAGTTGCAAAAGAACAAATCTTAAAAGTTCTCATCATGGGGCGCCTGGGTGGCTCAGTCGTTAAGCGTCTGCCTTCGGCTCAGGGCGTGATCCCAGAGTCCTGGGACTGACCCCCGCGTCGGGCTCCCTGCTCTGTTGGGAGCCTGCTTCTTCCTCTCCCACTCCCCCTGCTTGTGTTCCCTCTCTGTCAAATAAATAAATAAAATCTTAAAGAAAAAGAAAGTTCTCATAAGAAAAAAATTTTTTTGCAACTTTGTATGATGACGGATGGTAACTAGACTTACAATGGTGATCATTTTGTAATGTATACAAATATTGAATCATTATGTTGTATACCTGAAACTAAAACAATGTCAATTATACTCCCATAAAAAAAAGTTCTATATCTAAGTATCCCTGAGACTAGAGTAATTAAAGGAGAACAGAATATTTAAGTTCTAGCATTCTGGAATAGGGGCATGTTTGAAAGAAATCCATGACACTATTACAGTTTATTCTTCATGACATGCTTCATATGGAATACCAGTTAGAATGGGAAGAGCTGGTAAGAATTTCATAAGCCAATAAAATATTATGTAGGGCTGAAGACTGGCTTAAAGTCACGCCATTATTTTTCCTCTACCACAAAATAAATATTTACTATCACCCATTATTTTTTTCTTTTTTATAAAACACAGGGGAAAATACTGGTTAAAATACTTTTTGTTAAGCTATAAAGCTGTGAAGACATCTTTGTAAAAATAGTAACTATTACTACTATTAAAGTAATAAAGTGCATAACATTGGATAATTCATAGGGTATTTGGCATTACCTGTCTAGGGCACCTTCTAGGTGTTCGTGGGAAACATCAAAATAGTAATTGGTATGTTCTCCACTAGTAAAGGCATTTGAACTTCCTGCATGCTCACTGAGAAACTGGCTGTATTCATTTTCTTTAGGGTATTTCTTTGTTCCCAAAAATAGCATATGTTCACAAAAATGACTTAAGCCAGCAATATTTGGAGGATCTGACAATGAACCTGAAAGAGAAGAAAAAAATACATACCACAAATCTTTTTTTTTTTATGTTGAAATTTATAAAATACAGATGGACTGCAGATGATCTGGAACTTCCGTAACCATACAATCAGAGAAAGTTAGGCACAGGCTAAAATGGTATTGGTTAGATGCTAGCCTCAGCTTCTGATATTAATTAGTTGGTAACTGTGGGCAGATTACTTAACTTCCCTGGACATTAGTTTCCTCACACATGACACTGGAGGGAAAGAAAGTTGAATTCACTGTTTTATAAGAGCTAGAACTTTCTAGCTCTGACATTTTATTGCAGGAGATAATACAGTGTAGTGGTAAGAGCATAGGTTTAGGGTTACTAGCTCTGCTGACTGTGAAACTGTGAGCACAATACTTTATCTTGCCTCAGTCACTTTTTCTATATATACCTAAACTAGAGAGGTGTGCGAATACAAATCAGATGATATTTGCAAAGTGCACTATGTCATACTTGGCAATAATTATTTGTTCAACACATGATGGTTATTACTTTATTTCCTCAATTTTAAAATGCCATTGAGTTAAATAAAAGCTTTTCAGAGAGGAAAAAAAGAAACACACCTACGTACATATAGGTAAGAATCAACTTGATTAAAACTGCATTAAATGTGGAGGAAATGTGCACAGAAGAATCTAGAAAATATGATATTTCCTAGTGTACCAAAAGTGTACAAAAGTGAAAGCATTACCACTGCTACTGTAAAGGATGGGAATTAATTTCCTTGCTGCAAGGTCACCTTAGCTGAGAACCTAACAAAATGTCTTGGAAAATAAATGTAAAATTATTTTATTTTGACAAATGTGATTGCCAATAGCTGTACAGGGCTATTGTACAAAGTAAGGTACATCAAACTGATAACTAGGAGGTCTTTATTTGCACACATATGGAGAGTTCTAATGAATGTCAACATTAGATCAAGAAAACATAACCAAGCTTAATAAACAATTTTAAATTGTACCTATGTGCACATCAAGTGCTGCTGATGACTTATCTGTGGTCGGATCACTGATGAGAAGTACTTTGATACCATTGGCCAGCTCTAGCCCACGGTATTCTCGCTTGTCTTCGGGAGACTTGATAATGTGATTTCCTAGTCTCTTGATAGCTGGATTATTCATCTTGCTGTAAGTCTTCTCTTGGAAACTGAAAAGAAAAAAAAGTAGTAATTGTTGCACTGTGGCTTAATTTTTTTTTAAGAATAAACAATAATATCAAGCAAACCCATATAATACATCAACAGATAAAAAAATATCTGGAGGAAACTTTTTTTATAGCTCATCTACAAGGTATAATCATTGCTCTCTTCCCTCTTACCCCTCCTTCTTTTGTTAAGAGAAATGCAAACAATATTTTTTTGTGGAGTCCTATTTGATCTAGGAGAGCACCTGGGATGGGGATTTGAGACAGGATAGGTTGGGTTATGAGCTGGTCAGTGTGCTGATCTAGAATGGGTTTTTAATTACCAATAACCCTTTCCCACATAGTTCAGAAATATTTACTAAAGTAAGATGAGAGGTTGTGTAAAGATTATTATTGGACCAACCAAAACATTGCTCAACTTGATGATATTCAAAGATAGAACAGAGCTAGAACTCATGGGTCTGACATGCACATGCTCAGAACATAGGGGACGACAACCCCCAATGAGGAAAAAAAAAAAAAACTGTGAAGTCCTGATACAAAATAAAAGACCTGGGCTACACTATGAAGGCAGGAAAAAAAAGAAAAGAGAAAAGAAAAGAAAAAGTACATACAAACAAATAAAAAATGGGAAGGATCCCCAGTAATTTTTATTATCTGGTGAAGAACTGAATGCCAGAGCAGGAATAGTCCAGTTGTCTTAACAAAGATGTTAAGTAAGTTCTCCTACAAAGGACTTCCCATCCTCTTATAGTCCTCTCCTTTCCTCTCTAGGAAAGCTGAGTTACCAAGATGGGAAGAGGCTGTAAGCACACAGAATTCTGTAGGAGTATTGTCTGGTATTAGCGCAGGGAAGGGATGTTCCAGAGTCTGGGATCATATATGTTTTTGAGACTAAGAGTAGATGCTATTTTTGTCTATGTTGGGGATGATCTAAGAGACAAAAATGAGCCTGTTATTTTCAATAGTCCAATAGACTAATCAGGTAAATCCCAAGAGGAAAAATGACCCTATGCTAGCATATTTTCTTCTTACCTGGAAGACAAAAGTAGTATATCTGTCTGCTCCTTAAAGACCGATAGACGTCCAGATTTAAAGGTAAATCAGAAGGGCCAAAATAGGCATATTATTATTATTATCAATAAAACCTTTATTTTTTGTGTTACAATATCTGGAAATTAAGGGAGGGAAAAATCTGGTTTGCTTTTATCAGAATACCTTTCTTTCTGAAATTTAACTATTCTTCTGAGTAACAACTGATAAACCAAAGAGGTTTGCTCCAATTAAGAATGTCGTCTAGGGGCGCCCGGGTGGCTCAGTCGTTAAGTGTCTGCCCTTGGCTCAGGGCGTGATCCCGGCATTCTGGGTTCGAGCCCCACATCAGGCTCCTCCGCCGGAAGCCTGCTTCTTCCTCTCCCACTCCCCCTGCTTGTGTTCCCTCTCTTGCTGGCTATCTCTATCTCTGTCAAATGAATAAATAAAATCTTAAAAAAAAAAAAAAAAGAATGTCTTCTAGATCTTCTTTTGAGAAGACTCTGGAATTTTAAAATACTATACGTCACACTAAATATATAAAATTGTTTTTTTTAAATCACATAGTACTTTATATAGACAGTGCTAATAGTCACACCCTATTATTAGTAAAAATTACTTCTTGAAAAACAAAGCATAAAATATAATGCTAACATTTTTGGGCTATAAGATCACCATTGGAAAATTCAAAAGCAATTTGGAAGTTATAAGCATATTATTAACAACTCCTTTCTATTTCATTAGTCACAAGCCTCTGAAGTTCGATGTTCAAGACAGATGAAAATATCTGAGTGCAAAGTCTTAAAAAAGGTGTTTTGTGGTTAAAAAAAAAAATCTGAGGGTAACAGAAAATGATCTACCTGAGCCTCCAAAGAGGGGCACAAGGATAATAATACTGGCTAAGGTATTTCCCAAAGGGCGATCTGTTTGGACTACAACTAATGCCTTCAGTACGTAGCTGATTTCAAGGACTTTAATCTGGGTTAAGATTAAATAAACCATGAGACAGCTTCCATTAAGACCCCCCAAGAAGAAGGGGAGCATTAAACGAAAATAGGAAAGCTCAGTGTGTACCACAGACCACAGCCTACGCTCTTTCCCCTAAGGCTCTACTAGAGGCAGGGAGGGGTTGGGATTCTTATAATGAATTTAACCAAGTGGGAGCAAAAACCAAAGGCTATTTATTTTTATTCCATTGCCATTGTTTTCACCTAACTCCCTCTACTGTGCTTGCCCCAATTAGTCTGACCTAGAAGCAGCACAGGCTAGAAATGACTAAAATGTAATGCTGATGATGATGGAGCTCTAAAAACTCTGTCCAACCCACAACTGTGGTGGGGAGATAAAATACAGCTCACTTTCATAGGACGAATGATCTTATTCTGTGGGAGGTGAAAAATTCATCAGAAAAATTCATCACCCTCCACCATAGACTCCATTCCCCTTGTCCAGATTTTCATTTTTTTAGAGGAAAAAAATACGTACCATCAGAGTTCATCACAGGCATGTAGAGAACTCATTTAGATATTGAAGGCCTGCCTGATTGATATCCCTGTTGTGGCTGAGCACAAAGAGAAGAACTTATCTCTAAGTCAAATACAAAAATTGGTCCAACTACTTTTAGACATTTGTACAAGAGATCAAGGACAACTATAAATTTCTATGCTGGCAATGCTACCAAATCAAATATCATGACTTCTTGAGGAAGTAAAAGCCAAAAGAAAAAGTACCAACATCTTCAAACAAGATCCATCCCCAGCAATCTATATTCAGTAGGCATAGTCTGGATCCCTACAGCCTATCTATCAGCACATCCTACAACAATGTGATTCTCACCTTCTGGAGAACTGAAGGAAATGATCGGGAACTCCTCTGACGATGAATTCATCAACAGCTTGCCTGTCTCTGTATTTATACTCATGAGATCACATCCCAGCTCCCTCATTAGCATCAAGCCTTCAGGAGTAATTCTGACTTTCAGATGACAGGTTGGTGCTAACTCAAATGCTTTCCCAACACGTATTCGATATTTTTAACCTAAGTCAAAATCTTTGGAGCAATAAAACTACTTTCCACTTTAGCAACATTATCATACATTGGAAACTTTATAAGGCACAACATTATCAGTGTTCAGCATTCTGATAAACTGGAGAGAGATTTAGTAATTACAGCATATTTTGTAGTTCTGTTCAGAATTTAAAACAATGACTAAAATCATAATGGGTAAAAGCTGGAAGAGTCATTACACTTTATCTAGTCCTGAGCGGTACATGGACTGGCAGCACTGGCCCTTTCTGAGAGCTGGTTAACAATTCAAAACATCAGAAACCCCCAGAAACCCACTGAGCCAGAATCTGCATTTGAACAAGATCCCTAAGTGGGCTCTCCCCTCATCCTACTTATTCGGAAACTGAAGGTCAGGGAATTTAACCGCTTGTCCAAGATCATACAGCAAAAAGTTACAATTAGAACTCAACTCTTGTTGTTCCCAGGGCTCTATGGGAATAACGAAATGGGGGCACCTAACTCTAAGAGGGGAGAGGGGGGAAAGAGAGGAAGTAAGTGGAAGCATGCCAAATAAAAGGAAGGACATACCTGAGCAAAGGGCTGTTGGTGAGAAAAAAACAGGAGGCATAAAGCAGAAAAACAAGACCTTGGTGTTAATAGAACTACAACCAGAACTCTCCCTGAAAGAGCATGGATTTTCATCTAAACAAGTAAAGACCTAAACTGCAGGTGTGCAAAATCAAATTCCCAAACAGGTCATTTCCAAATTCCCATACCAAGAGGAAATTTTTTTATGCAAATAATCTTTTACTCAGATGATCTTTTACAGTCTTTTTTTCTCATATCTCTTTTAAGTGTTTCACAGCCTATTTAACAGATTGAGAAATCTTACTTTGCATTTTGCTCCCTACTCACCCCCATAGCCCCAGACATCATCTATTTCTAATTTCTAAATGCATGACCTATAAACCCAAACAGGTGAATGACCATGCTAATAGCAAAATTATAAATCAAAACCTCCCTTCTGTGGAATCCATCCACCCACTCCTAAAACCATACAGAAGCTGAGCTTGCCTACGGTGCTCCTGAATGGGAAGAAGGCACCCAGAGAGAAAAACGCCTGATACGAGAACCACACCATAAACATCCTTTCTTCCCTGAGCAAGACAGAGGTAAGAGAGAATATCAAGGCAGTGGTGGTATGAGCCCTAGGATGCTTCAGTATAAGATCACATATTCTCAAATACTATTCATGTTACTTGACCTAAAAAATCACATCTCTCAGGGAAGCATATACCCATGGCTCTTCAGTTATATGGACCAGCATACCTCACTTATACACCAGCTAGATCATAAAGGTGTATATAAACTAAAATCTTGTCAATTAAATCTTATTTTCCTGTGATGAGATGCTTTGCTTTTCTTTGTTCCAGGCAGAATGTCCTCTGTTCTAACTCTGCATCCTCTGGAAAGAAGTTTACCAAGAAATAATGAACCTTATGGGGCGCCTGGGTGGCTCAGTCGTTAAGCGTCTGCCTTAGGCTCAGGGCGTGATCCCAGCGTTCTGGGATGGAGCCCCACGTCAGGCTCCTCCAGTGGGAGCCTGCTTCTTCCTCTCCCACTCCCCCTGCTTGTGTTCCCTCTCTCGCTGGCTGTCTCTCTCTGTCAAATAACTAAATAAAATCTTAAAAAAAAAAAAAAAGAAAAGAAAAGAAATAATGAACCTTAAATGAATAAGGGTGGTTACAATTTAAAGGACTCCTACAGGGGCACCTGGGTGGCTCAGCTGGTTAAGCATCTGACTCTTGATTTCAGGGCAGGTCATGATCTCAGTTGTGAGATAGAGCCCTGTGGCAGCTTCCTGCTCAGTGTGGAGTTGGCTTGAGATTCCCCCTCTCCCTCTGCCCCTCTCCCTGCGCTTGTGCGTGTGCATTCTCTCTCTCTGAAACAAAGAAAGTTTTAAAAATAAATAAAGAAATCCTACAGCAGCATCATTTCAGAGATAAGTGCTTTTGCAAATTTTTAGTTTTGGTGCATACATATCAATGGCTGTTCATTTCAAAAGTGACAAGATTAACATGGAACACTTTAGGGGGCTTTATGGAGGTTGAAACACATGAACAAAACCTCCATTTTATACCTCTTGCCACACAGTTACTGAACTACAGGTTTCTTACAGTTGTAGTTGGGGGACTGAGGGTTTCACACCTTCTTCCTTCTCCCACAGGTAGCCTTCGGGCTGTTAGAAAATTTAAGATGCCACAGTGTAAAACCAATACTAACAATTACTCTCATTTTTAAAGTATCCTATGCTTTATAAACTGCTCATTTAATTTTCCCATTCTCCCTAAGGGACAGGTCATAGCAGCTGTTGATGGTCATTCTCCTCAACCCCAGAAGAGGAAACAAAAGCTCAGTGATTAAGTGACTTGCCTAAGGGCATTTACACAATTGATTTGTGGCAGAGCTGGAACTATAGAGAAAGAGGAAGCGTGGGAAGGGGAGGAGCACAAGGTGTTACTTAAGGAAATCATATATGGCTTTTCTTCCTCAGCTCCCAGTTACCACCCCCAGAGCCCTTCCCTGACCCCATTCCCCTTACAATCCCAAATAACAAAAACAAGGAAACAAAAATTAAAATAGGTCAAAATAAATGCTCCAGTTCTTTTACTCCTTTCTCCCATAGGTAGTAGAAGGAGCCAGGAAGAATGCTTCTAATCTGCCAGAGTCCCTGGGCTGAGAACCATATTATCTCACGATACTTTGATAATTAAAAAAATAAAAAAGAAAACATATGGCAGGATTAAATGTATAGCAAGTTTAAAGAGGAAGAAGAGTGTGTACAATTATCTCATGCATGAAAGGGAATATGATGATAATCACTACATGGTAGGGCTATGGCTAATTTATTTTTCCCAAGCATACGGTAAGCCACATTAACAGATAAAAAGGAGAAAGATCACAATCATCTGGGTAGATGCAGAAAAAGTAACTAAATTCAACAATTTATTTTTTTTTAAGTCTGCAAACTAGAAATAGAAGGAAGAAAATTCCTTCATCTGAAAAATATCCACAAAAACTACAGCAATTATCATATTCAATGGTAAAATAATGCAGACACCCACAACCCCCTTCCCCACAAACAGGATGTCACTATCCTCTCTTCTATTCAACAATGGACTAATGATTCTGACCAGTCCAATTAATGCAAGAAAAAGAAAACACATAAACACGAGAAAGAAAGGGGAAAAGCAACTAACATTATTCTTGGGTGACATGACTACGTATGAAGGGATTTAGAGCAAGTCTCCCTAAAATGTGTCACTTTGGCATGTGGACTATTCTGAGCTGAAGGCAATCAAGACCCTGCAGGCTCAAGAGAAATTTTGGCCCATCCCATAACTACCTAGAAGACTCTAAATTGGGGGGTCTTCCCCAGAAGTAGAGTTATTACCAGAGATAAATTTTATCTGAGTGACTCATGCGTATGGGGGGCAAACACCTAGTTTTCAAACATCTGTTCCTCTTACTGCCCTGCGAACTGCCCTCCTCCTCTTTGAGGCCCCAGGCCTCAACCCACTCCTTAGCCTGGAATGGCATATATACTTCAATTTACCATTCTGTCTTTGAACCTCTCATCTGTGTATGGCTCCTACACATACAAAATTAAATTTGAATTTCTCCTATTAATCTGTCTCATGTCAATTTAATTCTTAGACCAGCCAGAAGAACCTTTGAAGGATAGAAGAAAATTTTTCCTCCCTAACATGTACACAGAAAACCCCAAGAATCTCTGACAACTTCCATTTCTGGATAGGATAATTATAGGTCATGGCAACCAAATTCAGCTTCAATAAACAGAAAAAGCCAGGATAAATTAGAAAATCACATTTTCAAAGATACTGGAGAGTTGTGGAAGAAATGAGGATTGGAGGAACTGCAAATCCCAGAGCTGGGAGAGCCCTCTGGGATGAGCTGATGATCATCACTTGTCTTCTTCTCTGGGGGTATTTGCTAATTTTGAACGCAGACTAAAGATCATACTCAGCCTAAGAAGAAGGACTCTACTCAGAGACGATAATCAAGGCTTTGGTGGGTGCATGAGCTTGGCGTGACAGTTAATCTCAAGATGCCCCAAATCCACAGCTGAGTTTTGTCACAGATTTTCCGAGCTATCAGTACATACCTACCAGAATGGCTAAAATGATAATGATGGAAAATACCAAGTGATACAGAACTTATAGAGGAACCGAAACTCTCATACATTGCTGGTGGGAATGCAAATTGGTGCAACCATTTTTTAAAAACTGGTAGTCCAGGGGCACCTGGGTGGCGCAGTCAGTTAAGTGTCCGACTCTTGGTTTTGGCTCAGGTCTGATCTCAGGGTCTTGAGATCAAGCCTGGCGTTGGGCTCCACACTCGTTGGGCTCCACATTCAGCACGGAGCCAACTTGGGTTTCTCCCTCCCTCTCCCTCTGCCCACACGGGCACGCTCCCTCTAAAATAAATAAATAAAATCTTTAAAAAAATGGCAGTCTATACTAAAGCTGACAATATGACATAACAATTCATACATTAGATATATACCTAAAATAAATGCATTTATATGTTCATAGCAATATGATTCACAATAGCCAAAACTAGAAATGATCAAATGTCCGTTAACAGTGAAAAGATAAGCTGTTATATAGTCACACAATGAAACAGTATACAACAGTGAACATGAAAAGCCTAGAACAAGGCACAATAAGGATGAATCTCATTAACATAAGGTTGGGTGAAAGAAGCTTTATGCAAAAATTAAATACTGTATCCTCCCATTTATAAAAAGTGCAAGAACAAGTAAAATCAAGCTAAGCCTTTTGTCAAGATAGTGGTTTCCCCTGGGGGCAGGGAGCAGTGATTAGAAGGAAGCATGAGGGAGGCTTCTGGGCACTGGTCACATGTTGTTTACGCAGGTATGTTCGGTTTGTGAAAATTCAATTAAAAGTTTTTTTAAAGTTTTTTAAAATATCAAACATAATAAAATAAAGGAGGAAGGAGATACATGAATTACTCGAGGCTAATTTATCATGCACAAAAAGTCATCTTGGAAATGGTGCCACATGGAAACTGAGAAGTAGCTAAACTAGGAAGGTTCACTAAGAAACAATGATAATTATCTAACCCTTCTCAAGTGTGTCTTGAGACAACTATTTCTGTTGATGTCATCTTGGCCAGAGGAAATAGGAGGCCCATATAAGTACAACATGAGTCAATTTAACTAAGTCAGTAATAAAGTATGATGTTAAATATTTTAACTCAAGTCTTTAGTCACTAAGTATGATATGAAAATTAGCTTTGGAGCAATTACTTACTTTAGACCCCAGTTAAGATTTAAAAATAAAACTTGATACTCCCAGCAACCAACCAAGAATGACAAGCAATAAATATAATCCAAACAAAAGCAAAATGATCAAACTTCAAATAAATTCTCCCCTCAACAATTTTCAACATTTACATCAAACAACTTCTAACACAGGATATGAATTAAACAGGTTCTTTATTTTAAAACAAAACAAAAAGAATACTATATAAAGTTAAAATTTCTTGGGGCACCTGGTGGCTCAGTGGGTTATATGTTAGACTCCTGGTTTCAGCTGGGTCATGATTTCATGGGTAGTGGGATTGAGCCCCACCTCGGATTCCAAGCTCAGCAGGGAGTCTGCTTGAAGATTCTCTCCCTCAGACCCTCCCCTCATCCATATGCACATGTGCACATGCTCTCTCTCTCTCAAACAAACAAATCTTTAAAAAAAAAGTTAAAATGTCTTCAAACTCAGAATTAACTGAACATGTGGGTCATCCTCCTCATAGATGCTCCATGATCCCAGAACAAACAGCAAGGACAGCTCAAAGATCACTGTCATGGTCTCTAAAGATTAATTCAGGGGCGCCTGGGTGGCACAGTCGTTAAGCGTCTGCCTTCGGCTCAGGGCGCCATTCCGGCATTCTGGGATCGAGCCCCACATCAGGCTTCTCCGCTAGGAGCCTGCTTCCTCCTCTCCCACTCCCCCTGCTTGTGTTCCCTCTCTCGCTGGCTGTCTCTCTCTGTCAAATAAATTAATTAAAAAAAAAAAAAACTTTAAAGATTAATTCAAATCACAAGGTAAGAAGTTATCAACCTGTACCTAATTCTCTCAAGACAGTCTTCCAAGAAAAGCAAACCATAAATACTCATTCTACACAGAGGGGTATACCTCCACTTGAGGGCTCAGTTCTAACCATGTGTACCCTGTGGTTCTGACAGAGAATTCTGCCCTCTTCAGATAATGCTAGATCACGAAGCTAGACCTCGACTCTGTCCTGAAATGATTTTCCATGATAGCACTGACCCACTCACCACTTCCAGCAAGTGCTCAGTAATTATATACCTTCACCTTTATGAAATGACCCCTTCACTGCCCAGATCTTAGATACTATTAGACTCTTCTGGTCAAACTGGGCTTTTGGGCCTCATCTAGTTTTTGCCAATCAAGAGTCATGTGAAGGGGCGCCTGGGTGGCTCAATCAGTTAAGCACCCAACTCGTGGTTTTGGCTCAGGTCATGATCTCATGAGTCATGACATCAAACCCCACGTCAGGCTCCATGTTCAGAGGGGAGTCTGCTTGGATTCTCTCCCCCTGCCCCTCTCCCCACTCACTCACACTCTCTCTAAAATGAATAAATAAATCTTCAAAAAAAAAAAAAAGTTATGTGAGGTGGGGGTGCCCAGGCGGCTCAGTCAATTGGGGTCTATGACTCTTGGTATAGGCTTGGGTCATGAAATCGAGCCCCACACTGGGCTCCATGCTCAGCAGGGAGTCTGCTTGAGATTCTCCCCCTCCCTCTCTCCCTCCTCTGAGGCCCTCCCTCAGACTCTCTCTCTAATAATAATAAAATTTTTTTTAAAAAAAAAGTCATGTGAAGTGTTCATATGAGTCTATTAAACTTGACAGAGGTCACTAAAATTCCATCACACTTGAGCAGCCTTCATAGCATTTCTACTGTAAAACAGGTATAAAACAAAAAAAACTTCATCAAGGCACAGTGTCTGGTACACAGTAGGCACTGACAAATGGTAACCTTATATTATAATCATCATTATTATGGTCCCATGGGGGTGATATGCAAACAGACCCACCTCAGTAACCACCATGTTATTACCAGCGTTCTTATTATATACGCATGCAAATTCCAGTTGTATGTTGTCATCTCTAGAGGCAAAAAACATTCACTAGACAGGCTGGTAATAGCATGGTATTTTATGAGACTATCAGAAAAACAGGTAAATAATTATCCCTTTATAATTGCTATAGGCAAGCGACTATTTATGTCAGTGGTTCTCAACAGGTGACAACTTTGCAGGATATTTAGCAATGTGTCACAACTGAACTGTCACAACCTAAGGGTGAAACTGGTAACTAGTGAATAGAGGTCAGGGATGCTATGCTGCTAACCATGCTGCAATGCATAGGACGGGCTCCACAACAAAGAATTATCCAGCCCGAAATGTCAACAGGGTCAAGGGTGGAAGACACACTAGTTTATAGTTCTGACTTTATCATCCAAAAATAATGGATGAGAACCACCGCAACCAATTCAATCCACTTAAAATAAAACCAGGAGATAGCCTCATCAAAACAAAGAAAGCTGGGTCACCTGGGTGGCTCAGTTGGTTAAGCATCCAACTCTTGATTCTGGCTCAGGTCATGATCCCAGAGTCCTGGGATCAAGTCCCCCATCAGGCTCCGTGCTCAGCGGGGAGCCTGCTTCTCCTTCTGCCTGCCACTCCCCCTGCTTGTGCTCTCTCTCTGACAAATAAATAAAATCTTAAAAAATACATATATACAAAATATATAAAGAAATTATATAACACCAAAAAAAACAAATAATCAATTTAAAAATGGGCAGAGAGGCTAAACAGACATTTTTCCAAAGGAGACATACAGATGAAAAGATTCTCAACATTACTAACCATCAAGGAAATGAAAATCAAAACCACAATGAGGGGGGTGCCTGGGTGGCTCAGTCGGTTAAGCATCTGACTTTGGCTCAGGTCATTATTCCAGAGTCCCAGGATAGAGCCCAATATTGGGCTCCCTGCTCAGTGGAGAGCCTGCTTCTCCCACACTCGAGCTCTCTCTCTCTCAAATAAATAAAATCTTAAAAAAAAAAAAAAAAAACAACCACAATGGGGGCACCTGGGTGGCACAGTCAGTTAAACACTGGCTCTTGATTTCAGCTCAAGTCATGATCTCAGGGTTGTGAGATCAAGCCCTGCTTGGACTCTGTGCTCAGCAGGGAGTCTGCTGGAGATTCTCTTTCTTCCTCTGCCCCTCCCCTACCGTCGCTCCCTCTCTAAATTAAAAATTAAAAAACCCACAAAGAGACAGCACCTCACATCTGTCAGAATGGCTAGAATCAAAAAGAATTAAGTGTTGGTGAGGATGTAGAGAAAAAGGAACCCTCATGCACTGTTTTTAGGAATGTAAATTGGTGCAGCCACTGTGGAAAACAGAATGGAAGTTTCCTCAAAAAATTAAACATAGAAATACCATATGATCCAGTAATTCCACTACTGGTTAGTTACCCAAAGAGAATAAAAAGATATACACGCCCACCCCACACCAAAAAAGATATAATCACTCCCATGTTCACTGCAGCATTATTTACAATAATCAAGTTACGGAAACAATCAAAATGTCCACTGATAAATGAATGGATAAAGAAGAGGTGGTGTGTGTGTGTGTGTGTGTGTGTGTGTGTGTGTGTGTGTGTGTAATAATGGACTATTACTCAACCATAAAAAAGAATGAGATTTTGCCATTTGCAACAACATGGATGGACCCAGAAGGTATTATGCTAAGTAAAAATAAGTCAGAGAAAGACAAATTCCATATGATTTCATTTATATGTGGGATCTAAAAACAAACAGCAGAAACAGACCCATAAATACAGAGAACTGATGACTGCCAGAGGGGAGGCATGTCGGGGGATGGGTAAAATGGGTGAAGGAGACCGGGAGATATAGACTTCCACCTATGAAATGAACAAGTCATGGAGATGAAAGGTACAGCACAGGGAATATAGTCAATGGTATAGCGCTGTGTTGTATGGTGACAGATGGTAGCTACGCTTGTGGTTAACTTAGCACTAGGTATAGACTTGTCCAATCACTATGTCGTATAACGGAAACTAATGTTAACATTGTGTGTAAACTATACTTAAAAAAATAGATGTGAGGGGCGCCTGGGTGGCTCAGTCGTTAAGCGTCTGCCTTCAGCTCAGGTCACAATCCCAGGGTCCTGGGATCGAGCCCCGCATCGGGCTCCCTGCTTGGCGGGAAGCCTGCTTCTCCCTCTCACACTCCCCTTGCTGTGTTCCCTCTCTCGCGGTCTCTGTCAAACAAAATCTTTTAAAAAAAAAAAACTAAAAAAAATAGATGTGAATAATCAAATGTTAAATTATGCTTATTATACTCTGTTTCAAAGTCTATAAAAATATCGATAATAAATTAAAAAACTTTACCTCAAACATTTAAAAAATGTAGAATATACAGCAAATAACTTTCACAGGACAAGGTTTCACTGACGTGAAATGCTTCATTTCTTTATAAGGCCAGGAGTAAGCTACTGCTTTACTCTAGAGCTGACTAAATCTAAAGATTTTTAATTCTACAAAAGTAACTATCAGGATATTTAAATGCACTCAATTCCATACTGCTTTAAGACAAATAAACATTTACTTTACTTATCTGATCATCTGTCTTCCCCACTAGAAGAATGGGGATTTTTGTCTCTGTTGTTTACTGTTATATCCACAGCACTTAAGTTAATGCTGACACATACTAGTTGTACAATAATTTTTACTTCTGATTTATAATTCATTAAAAATAGAAAAGCATTAAGTAGATCTTGGGGCGCCTGAGTGGCTCAGTCAGTTTGGCCTCTGCCTTCAGCTCAGATCATGATCCCAGGGATCTGGGATCAGGCCCTGCACGGAGCTCCCTGATAAATGGGGAGCCTGCTTCTCCCTCCCCCTCTGCTGCTCCCCCTCCTTGTGTGCGCTCTCTCTCAAATAAATAAATAAAATCTTTAAAAATAAATAAATAAATAAATAAATAGCAAATAAATAAATAAATAAAAGTAGATCTTGTGACACCAACCTGCAAACCTGGTATTAACCTCACAACTTTACTATTTAAGCTATCTTTCGTATCTATCTTTAACTCACAAGGACCAAACTTCCTCAATTAAAAATCCATTCCTGGGGCGCCTGGGTGGCTCAGTCGTTAAGCGTCTGCCTTTGGCTCAGGGCGTGATCCCGGAGTTCTGGGATCGAGCCCCATATCGGACTCCTCCACTGGGAGCCTGCTTCTTCCTCTCCCACTCCCCCTGCTTGTGTTCCCTCTCTCGCTGGCTGTCTCTCTGTCAAATAAATAAATAAAATCTTTAAAAAAAAAAAATCCATTCCTAATAAAACATGAATAAAATGAAAACTAATGCTAATAGTAACAGAACTAATCACAGTGGGATTTCCAAAGTGTTAAATAAAAACTATTTTCTGTGAAAACAAAAACAACACTAGAATCCAGTGGAAATGAGCCTTTGTAATGTAGAGCTCTTTTCCACCACACTGTCCTGTCCTTATGTCCGATCCCTTTTCAAACCACCTTAGTTCCTATGAATTACTCAGAAACACAAGAAATCTTTCAAACACACTCCTACCTCTAATTTCTTTATAAGAAAACACACACAAATACTATTTACTAGCTACACTGACAAACTGTGAGCAAAAACTAAATCGAGTTTATGACTAGGGCTCCCCCTACTTTCAGGAGCCCATGTCTCTGGACAAATTCATCCAACAAACGCTAAACTCCTACTATGTGCCAGACACTGTGCTAGGTGCCAGCGATACCATTATGGGGGATCCTTGCTCCTTCGGAGGTCCTGGCTCCAAATATAACTCTAGAGATCCTAAAATAGCCTGTAGAGTTGGGCAAAGAATCACCATGTTAACTGAGCTGAAACCCATTCTCCCTACTAGACCCTGGGAGCATTCCTAAAAAAATCCAGACCTTTTTTTCTTAGCTGCTGGTGTTAACAGCACAGAGAAAAATGGCAGAACTTAAACTAGAAGGATCCCTTCTTCAAATGAGGAAACTGAGGCCCAGAGTTTTAAGGATCACTTACCTTTTTTAATTCTTTTTAAGCAACTACCCTTTTAAATCAAGACCTATCTTGAACAAATCTTTATTTTTCCAATGCTACCCTCTTCACCTGTATCTTCACATCCACTTTCTCCAGGCCTTCCCTTAGGCATTATTCTCCTCTACTAGCTTCTTCCTCTTGGCCACCAGTACCAGTTTCCCTATTTCTCCTACCACACTTCTGCTCAACCCTGCTCTTTCCAGCTACTACCTAATTTCTCCAATTCAATACCAACATTTTTTTTAAAGTCACTCTGTAGGGCCCCATAAAACTTGGCTTCTATTCTTTCCCCTTTATTTGTAGGTTACCAGTGAAATGGTCTTTGGTCTTTTCCCAAGGCCCCCAGTCTGCTTAAAACCTCTCTGGATGGGGGCACCTAGGTGGCTCAGTCAGTTGGGCATCTGCCTTCAGCTCGGGTCATGATCTTCAGGTTCTGGGATTGAGCCCCAAGTCAGGCCCCCTGCCCAGTGGGGAGTCTGCTTCTCCCTCTCCCTTTCCTCCCCACCCCACCCCCATCCCACTCCTGCTCTCTCTGGCTATTTCTCTCTCAAATAAAATCTTTTTTTTTTAAGATTTTATTTATTTATGAAAGAGAGAGAGTACAAGCCAGGGGAGCAGAAGGCAGAGGGAGAAAGCAGACTCCCTGCTGAGCAAGAATGATGAAGGAGTTGATCCCAGGAGCCTGGGATCATGACCTGAGCCGAAGGCACATGCTTAACTGACTGAACCACCGAGGCGTCCCATAAATAAATAAAATCTTGAACAAAAACAAAAACAAAACAAACCTCTCTGGCTGGACACTTCTAACCATTCTACTTCTGATATCATCTTATGCCTCTCTAACCCTCAACGTCTCCAACTCTGTTTCCTCATCCCTAAATGTCAGCATTCCTCAGGGTGTAACTTGGGCCCTCTGTATCTCTATACAGATATTTCCCATATACCCACCCATCTCAGTGTCTTCAACCGTCATCTCTACACACAGCTATCTGATGTAGGAAATCAGCTCAGACCTTCTTATCAAGGTCCAGCCATATTTCAAATGCTTCAAACCCATTCACTATTCAGAAATAACTCCAGACTCAGTATCACCAGCTCACCATATACCATGCTTATCCCTTCCAAAACCTCCTTGTTCTGACTTCCCCATCTCTACTACAGATGCCAAGCTACCTCTAAGGAGGTGAATAATATAATGACCAACCCCTGAGGTTCTTAACTGAGTCCATCTGGATTCCTTCTGGCTAAGCCACTCACTAGTGTATCCTTGAGCAAGTTAACCTCTTTGAACCTCAATCTCCTTATCTGAAAAAAAGAAAAGAACCACAATACCTCTCTCACAGAATTACTGTGGCCATCAAACAACATATGGGAAGCTCCAAATATAAGGCAAAACACACAACAGGCATTCAATAAATATGAGCTACCGTATTTATTTAAATTTATTTAAAAAATAAATTGCTTATGGTTCACATTAACAGCAACATCAAGAGCCTCATAGCTGAGTCTACTTAGCCTTCACTGCAGCTTAGTCTTGTTCTAGGCTCTGGACCCATTTCCTACCCTTAAACAGTGGAAATTTTAGACACTCCTGTTCAGGACTCATCAACCAGGTTCTGATCTTTCAGATGAATTCTTTCCTTAACTACAATCTGCAGGCTGGATCACCATTTTGGTTCTGGGTATTTAAGGACTGCTCAGTCTTGTTCACTGCCCTGAGGGACCCTGAGTCACCTATCTTCCTGATGGTTAACATCTAGCTACAAGATGGTTAACAGTGCCTACAAGACTGCCCCACCACTGCACCTGACCAACCTGTTCTCTTGGCACGCCTTTAGAACACCAGCCCCCCACCAGCCAGGACCAACATCTCACCTAACTGAACTTTCTCCCACTGCCTGGAGGTGATCTCCCCACAACAGCCTTCCCTACCTTGGTGGCGGCCTTCCTAGCCAAGGCTCATCTCGGCACTAATCAAGAAGTCACTCAGGACCAAGACCTTAGGCCTCTGGGATTCCTCCATCTCCCCCCATATTGAATCAAAGCTGCTGAAATCTTTCACACACACCCTCTGCAGATACTCTCCTTTCCTTGTTATATGCACTTCTTCTTTATCCTTTGTCTCCGCCTGCATTTCAACTGTGCTTCCAAAAAACAGCCAGATTTATCAAAAACACAGTTTTCATATGTGACTGTACTGCTCAAAAGGTATCAGAGACTCTCCACTTCCTTTAGGATAAAATACTGTCCCTTGACTATATTGCGAATTGTCCTACTTCTGAGCTTTTGCTAACACTATTCCTTCTAAAATATCCTCTCTTCCCCTTCTCTGTTCACCCAAAGTTTTTATTTCCTTCAAAGACATTTGCTCAAACCCTATGCTCTCTGTGAAGCCCTCCCTGATATCTATGGTAGAAGAGCACTCCGAGCAGAGGGAAAGAAGTGAGAATAATCTAAGACTGAGTCCAGTAAATACACCAGTGTGACTAGAATGGGGTGAGAGTGATTACTTTGGAAACAAGATCAGAAAGGTGATGAGAGGCCACGTCCCACAGGGCGTTCCTGGCTATTATAAAGATTTTGTCTTTAAGTATGAGCAAAATGGGGATCAACCACAGGTTTTAAGCATTCACTGGTGAAGATACAGGACTTGGATTTCAAAAAGACGATGCTACCTGTGGTGACAAGAACAAGCTATACAGAGCGAGGCAGGTGCAGAAGCAAGGAAACTGATTAAGAGGCTACTACAGCATCTGGGTAAAAGAGTGTGATCAGAACCAGGGTGGTGGCAGGCAGAGTGGTCTGAAACTGGATGTATATGCTGATCGATGAGGGATATGAAAACAAGGAAGGAGTTAAGGACGACTCCAAGTTTTTAGCCTAAACAAGTGGAAGAATAGAGATGTTATTCACTGAGATGGGGGAGAAGATGGTGGGAGGAGCAGGTTTTGAACGGGGTAAGTTTAAGATATATATTGGTCATCCAAGGAAAATGATGAGTAGGAAGTTTATTACCTAAATCTGAAATTCAGGGGAGAGAGATACATTTGGGAACTACTGGAATACAGATCAGGTGGGTTTCACAAAACATTAGTGATGATAATTGCTCTGTAATTGCTCTGCCTCATATGGTAGCCATGAGCCACATGTGACGTGAAATGCAGCTAGGGTGACTGAAAAACTGAATTGTTAATTTTCATTAATTTACATTTAAATAAGCACATGTGCCTCATGGCTACATAGTGGACAAAGCATATATAAATAATATTTAAAGCAATGTGATTGAGGGGCATCTGGGTGGCACAGTCGTTAAGCGTCTGCCTTCAGCTCAGGGTATGATCCCAGCGTTCTGGGATCGGGCCCCGCATCAGGCTCCTCTGCTGGGAGCCTGCTTCTTCCTCTCCCACTCCCCATGCTTGTGTTCCCTCTCTCACTTGCTGTCTCTCTCTCTGTCAAATAAATAAATAAAATCTTTAAAAAAAAAAAAAGCAATGTGATTGAACGAGAACCCTAATCGAGTGTATGCAGAGAAGATTCCAAAGATTGGGTATTGGGACATGCCAACAACATGGGTTACTCGTGACAGGAGGAAAAAAAAAAATGAAACAACCCAAATCTCCATCAACAACAGAACAGAAAAATAATTCGTGGCATTTCACATAAACCTGCCATTCAGCAGTGAACGCATATATCTATGTGAATCTCAAAACAAGCTTAAATGAAAAAAAAGTAACTCAGAGAAGAAAATTTTCTACGAAGATCAAAAGCAGAAAAAACTAAAAAGTATACTGTTTAAGAATATATTCACTTTGGCTTTTTCTCCTCTTCACCACCATCCTGCTGTGTGTGGCTGACTGTTTCTCACCATGTCTTTTCACAAGACTTTCAGAATCGTGATTCCTGGCCAAGAAACAAAAGCAGAATCGTCCCACTTCCCAGTGAATTCTGATGAAAATTGGTAATAAACTCAGGTACAACTTCGAGAGGAGGCACGGAAGAAGAACCAAGCTGGGTCTGTAAGGCATCACACACCATGAGAAGACACACCTAACTGGCACACATATTTAAGCTGCATGAAGATCATGTGTTCCTATCCTATCACTCTTGTAAACATCCCTCCTACCAGGCCAACAGATATGTTTTATCAGGGAAATGATATTTCTGTTATTATGCCTCTACACTGGTAAGTTGGTTCAGTAATAAATGTGAGAACTTTCAGCTTAAAAAATATATATATAATCACTTCATCAAGAAACAAGAAAAGTCTCAAACACACAACCTTACACCTAAAGGAGCTGGAAAACAGCAAATAAAGCCTAAATCCAGCAGGACAAGAGAAATAATAAAGATTAGAGCAGAAATCAATGACATAGAAATCATAAAAACAAGGGCACCTGGGTGGCACAGCAGTTAAGCGTCTGCCTTCGGCTCAGGGCGTGATACCAGCGGTATGGGATCGAGCCCCACATCAGGCTCTTCCGCTATGAGCCTGCTTCTTCCTCTCCCACTCCCCCTGCTTGTGTTCCCTCCCTCTCTCGCTGGCTGTCTCTATCTCTGTAGAATAAATAAATAAAATCTTTAAAAAAAAAAGAAATCATAAAAACAGTAAAACAGATCAATGAAACTAGGAACTGGTTCTTTGAAAGAATTACTAAGATTGATAAACCCCTAGCCGGACTTATCAAAAAGAAAAGAGAAAGGACCCAAATAAATAAAACCATGAATGAAAGAGAAGACATCACAACTAACACTGAAGAAATACAATTATATGAGAATATTATGAGCAATTATATGTCAACAAACTAGGCAATCTGGAAGAAATGGATAAATTCCTAGAAACATATCAATGACCAAAACTGAACCAGGAAGAAATAGAAAACCTGAACAGACCCATAACCAGCAAAGAAATTGAATCAGTAACAGAAATCTCCCAACAAACAAGAGTCCAGGGCCCGAAGGCTTCCTAGGGGATTCTACTAAACATTTAAAGAAGAATTAATACCTATTCTTCTGAAATTGTTCCAAAAAATAGAAATAGAAGGAAAACTTGCAAGCTCATTCTATGAAGCCAGCATTACCTTGATTCCAAAACCAGACAAAGACGTCACTAAAAAGGAGAATTAGAGAGAAATATCCCTGATGAACATGGATGCAAAAATTCTCACCAAGATCCCAGCTAATAGGATCCAACAATACATTAAAGGATTATTCACCACAACCAAGTGGGACTTATTCCTGGGCTGCAAGGTTGGTTTGACAACTGCAAATCAATCAATGTGATATAGCACATTAATAAAAGAAAGGATACGAACCATATGATCCTCTCAATAGATGCAGAAAAAGCATTTGACAAAATACAGCATTGTTTCTTGATAAAAACTCTCTGCCATGCAGGGATAGAGGGAACAGACCTCAATATCATAAAAGCCACATATGAAAGACCTGCAGCAAATATCATCCTCAAAAAGGAAAAACAGAGCTTCTCCCTGAAGGTCAGGAACATGACAAGGATGTCCACTCTCACTACTGTTGTTCAACATAGTACTATAAGTCCTAGCCTCGGCAACCAGACAACAAAAAGAAATAAAAGGCATCCAAATCGGCAAAGAAGAAGTCAAACTTCCACTATTTGCAGACAACATGATACTCTATGTAGAAAACCTGAAAGACTCCACCAAAAAATTGCTAGACCTGATACAGGAATTCAGCCAAGTCTAAGGATATAAAATCAATGCACAGAAGTCAGTTGCATTTCTATACACTAACACTGAAGCAGAAGAAAGAGAAATCATGGAATCGATCCCATTTACAATTGTACCAAAAATCATAGGACACCTAGGTATAAACCTAACCAAAGAGATAAAGGATCTGGACCCTTAAACCTATAGAAAACTTATGAAAGAAATGGCGGAAGACACAAAGAAATGGGAAAACATCCTATGCTCATGGATTGGAAGAACAAATATCGTTAAAATGTCGATGCTACCCAAAGCAATCAACACATTCAATGCAATCCCTATCAAAATAATATCAGCATTTTTCACAGAACTGGAAAAATAATCCTAAAACCAGAAATGGACCCTCAACTCTACAGTCAACTCATTTTCGACAAAGCAGGAAAGAATATCCAATGGAAAACAGGCAGTTTCTTCAATAAATGGTGTTGGGAAAACTGGACAGCCACATGCAGAAGAATCAAACTGGACCCCTTTCTTACACCATACAGAAAAATAAATTCAAAATGGATGAAAGACCTAAATGTGAGACAGGAAACCATCAAAATCCTAGAGAATAACACAGGCAGCAACCTCTATGACCTCGGTGCAGCAACTTCTTGCTAGACATGGCAAAGGGAAACAAAAACAAAAATGAAGTACTGGGACGTCATCAGGATAAAAAGCTTCTGCACGGCAAAGGAAACAGTCAACAATACTAAAAGGCAACCTATGGAATGGGAGAAGATATTTGCAAATGACTTATTACGTAAAGGGCTAGCATCCAGAATCTATAAAGAACTTATCAAACTCAACACCCCAAAAATGAAAAATCCAGTCAAGAAATGGGCAGAAGACATGAGCAGACATTTCTCCAAAGACGACATACAAATTGTGAACAGAGACATGAAAAAATGCTCAACATCACTTGGCATCAGGGAAATACAAACCAAAACCACAATGAGATACCCCCTCACACAAGTCAGAATGGCTAAAATGAACAATTCAGGAAACAACAGATGTTGGTGAGGATGCGGAGAAACCCTTTTGCACTGTTGGTGGGAAGGCAAGCTGGTGCAGCCACTGTGGAAAACAGTATGGAGGTTCCTCAAAAAGTTAAAAGTAGAACTACCCTACAATCCAACAATTGCACTACTAGGTATTCATCCACAGGATACAAACATACTGATTCCAAGGGGCACATGCATCCCAATGTTTATAGCAGCAATGTCCACGATAGCCAAAATATGGAAAGAGCCCAGAAGTCCAACAACAGAAGAATGGATAAAGAAGATGTGGCATATATATACACAATGGAATATTACTCAGCCATCAAAAAGAATGAAATCTTGTCACTTGCAACAACATGGATAGAACTAGAAGGTATTATGCTAAGAAAAATAAGTCAGAGAAAGACAAATACCATTTGATTTCACTCATATGTACCATTTAAGAAACAAAACAGATGAACATAAGGGAAGGGAAAGAAAATTAAAATTAGATGAGAATAGAGAGGGAGGCAAATCATAAGCGACTTTTAACTCTAGGAAACAAACTGAGGTTACTGGAGGGGAGGTGGGTGGGGGGATGGGGTAACTGGGTGATAGACATTAAGGAGGGCTCTTGATGTAATGAGCACTGGGTATTATATGCAACTGATGAATCACTAAATTCTACCCCTGATACTAATAATACAGTATATGTTAACTAAATTGAATTTAAATTAAAAATTTAAAAATAAATAAAATAAAAACACTTTTATTTTCAGGAAAGAAAAAAAAGAATATATTCAGATTGATAAAGTATAAAGAAAATCAAGGCATTACTATCCAAATACAGGATAACACCACTTCTCTGTGGTGAACACAGAGAGCTTCAGAGTTACCCGAAATGTTCTATTTCCGGGGCACCTGGGTGGCTCAGTTGTTTAAGTGTTTTGTTTTGTTTTTTTTTAAAGATTTTATTTATTTATTTGACAGAGAGAGACAGCCAGCAAGAGAGGGAACACAAGCAGGGGGAGTAGGAGAGGAAGAAGCAGGCTCCCAGCAGAGGAGCCTGATGCAGGGCTCGATCCCATAATGCCAGGATCACGCCCTGAGCCGAAGGCAGACGCTTAACGACTAAGCCACCCAGGTGCCCCTAAGTGTCTGAATCTTGACCTCAGCTTAGGTCTTTACCTCAGGGTTGTGAGTTCAAGCCCCCCTACTTAAAAATAAAAAATAAAAAAAGCGAAATGTTCTATTTCCTAAACTGGGTGTTTGTTTTTCTTCTTTATCCCATATACTCTGCCATGTATGATATTTAGAGTAAAAAAAATATGAAGTAGTATATGGTTAAATGTCAAATGGATGTTTCAAAATCCCGAATAAATCTTTGTTTAGAAAAAGGAAACACAACTGTGTGACCCAAATAAGGTCTAAAAAAGAATGACAGATTTAGTCATAAAAGCAAAGACAGAGGGCATTTGAGAACTGGGAATGAACAGCTCAGATACAAGAGACAGGAAATGGGTGGGTATGACTAGAGAAGAGGAAAGTTAGTTAGAAAAGTTAGGCCAGGGCCAGCTTATGAGATGCTTAAATGCTGGGTCAAGAAGTTTGGACTTGATCTTTAAATAGTGCAGAACCATTGGTGGTTTCTAAGCAAGACAATGGCACGGGGAAAGTGGTATATTAGAATTAACCAGATGATAAGGATCAAGTAGTAGGGAGACAAGAGTCTGGAAAAATCAGTTACAGAGATGTATGTACCACTAATGTTTACTGCAGCATTGTTTCCAATAGCCAAGATATGGAAGCAACCCAAATGTCCATCCACAGACGAATGGATAAAGAAGATACATGAATATACAGACAATGGAATATTACTCAGCCATAAAAAATGAAATCTTGCCATAAGCAATAAAAGATGGATCTAGAGAGTATAATGCTAAGTGAAATAAGTCAATAAGAATAAGAAAGACAAATACCATATGATTTTACTCATGTGTGGAATTTAAGAAAAAAACAAAGGAAAAAAAAAGAGACAAATAAAAAACAGACTCTTAAATATACAGAACTGGTGGTTGCCAGAGGGGAGGACGGAGGAGAATGGGTGAAATAGGTGAAGGGGATTAAGAGTACATTTATCACCATGAGCACTGAGTAATGTACAGAATTGTTAAATCGGGGGCGCCTGGGTGGCACAGCGGTTAAGCGTCTGCCTTCAGCTCAGGGCGTGATCCCGGCGGTATGGGATCGAGCCCCACATCAGGCTCTTCCACTATGAGCCTGCTTCTTCCTCTCCTACTCCCCCTGCTTGTGTTCCCTCTCTCGCTGGCTGTCTCTATATCTGTCGAATAAATAAATAAAATCATTAAAAAAGAAAAAAAGAATTGTTAAATCGCTATATTGTACACTTCAAACTAATATAACACTATATGTTAATTACACTGGAGTTAAAATATACATACACACACACAAACAGAACATGTAGATGTGAGATGTCAGGGAAGATAATTATAGCCTAAACTAGGAGGATAATGGAAGATTAAGTTCACTTCAAGAAACTTTAGGATGAAAGACTCAAGAGTCTGGTCTTCAGAATAGGGCAAGAAAAAGAGATGCAAAGATTACTCCAATTTTGAAGTTAAACTGAGAAAATGATTAACACCAATATTTGCAAAACTAGGGAAATCAACAGAGAAAACTGGTTCTGAAAACAGACCATTCACTAATTCATGCAATAAACATGTCAGGCAGAGTGTGATACCTTCCCCTCAGGGAGCAGCTTGTGGGTCCCACCTTCTTTTTTTTAAAACAGTTACACATTTTTAATTGGCAGAGAGAAACTATATAGTTCTTTGCGTGGAATAAAAGCTTTTATAGCTTTTAATGCTACAACAATTTCTAAGTCCCACTTTTAAAAGAAAGAGTACTATAATAAAAATATTGAGCTGCTTTTCAAAATAAATTAAAAGAGGCAACAACACAAAAGTGGAGCTGTTTGGTAAAAGATCATAAGTACGAAGTGGATCTACTATTTGACTGAAAGCTCCTTGAGGACAGAATTTATCACTGACTCTTTGCATCCCCCCCAGTGCTGAGCGCACAACAGTGAGTGATCACTACAAAACAGATATTCAAATGATGGCTAAAGGAACACACAGAGAAGAGTGAGGGCTGACTCAAGAAAAACCATGTAGAAATGGCCTACCCAAGCCTCCATCCAGCATATCTAGAGGATCTACCCCTGTGAAAGTGTGTCAGCCCTGTCACCCTGATTGAAAGGTAGGCTGATTACCAGGGTACCTCTTTAGGAGATCTAAAATACTAATAGAAAAACAGAAAGGAGGGGTGCCTGGGTGGCTCAGTCATTAAGCATCTGCCTTCGGCTCAGGTCACAATTCCAGGGTCCTGGGATCGAGCCCCGCATCCGGCTCCCTGCTCAGCAGGAAGCCTGCTTCTCCCACTCCCACTCCGCCTGCTTGTGTTCCCTCTCTCGCTGTCTCTCTCTGTCAAATAAATAAATAAAATGTAAAAATCTTTAAAAAAAAAAAAAGAAAGAAAGAAAGAAAAGAAAAAGAAAAACAGAAAGGAAATCAATTCTTACGAAAACATATTGAAATTCTGCTCCCCACACTACTCCCTGGTATTATCCCCAACCCTAACCTTAAAGGCAGAAAAGCAGAATGTAATTTTTTACTGTGTATGGTTTGGGCTAATGCTAATTAAAGATACTCAAGGGCATCCTTTCCTTTTGGACCATTAAAAGATATTCTTCTGGTTAAACGTAATTTAAAAGCCTGGGGGCATCTGGCTGGCTTAGTCAGCAGAGCATGTGACTCTTAATTCTAGGGTCAGTAGTTCAAGCCCTATGGGGGGCACAGAGCTTGCTTACATGCATACATATATACATACATACATATATAAATAGTGATTGTACCATTAAAAAAAAAAGTAATTTAAAAGCCTGGATCTTAATAGTCCATTTGACATATCACTATTACCTACACCCACAGAACAGAAAAATGCAAAGTAGAGCTGCCTGCAAAGTGAGAGGACCAATGCACAGGTGTTTCAAGTAGTTGCCAGGGACTGGGCTATTACTTCTAGGTTCCCCCAACAGTACAGATAATTACACACAGTCCCAACTTACTCAATATGGCTAAATAGAGGACAATGAAGCTGTGAATAAATCTTATAGGAATGCTTTAAGACCATCTCTTTCTCAAAAGTTAGAACAGGAATGAATGCCTCAACACTGGCAAAGGCAGTATTACAGTTAAAAGCTCAGGCTCTGGCTCCAGATAGACATGGGTTAAATCCCAACTCTCCCAATAAATAGCCCTGTAACCACCTCTGTTACTACATCTCCTACTTTGGGACGCCTGGGTAGCTCAGCCGGTTCAGCACCTGCCTTCGGCTCAGGGTCATGATCCCAGGGTCCTGGGATCAAGTCCCGCGTCAGTCTCCCTGCTCAGTGGGGAGCCTGCTTCTCCCTCTCCCTGCAGCTCCCCCCACTCATTCTCACTCTCTCTGATAAATAAATAAAATCTTTAAAAAAAAAAATTACATCTCCCTACTTTGTACAGGATTACCTTCCTTAAGATTTAAATATGGGTACTTTCGGATGGTAGCTTTCCTTCCTATAACTATACCCTGATCCCTTTGATTGGACCTGTATTTTCCTTAATAGCCTCAATCACTAATTTTTTTTTTTTTAAGATTTTATTTTATTATGTGACAGAGACAGCCAGCGAGAGAGGGAACACAGCAGGGGGAATGGGAGAGGAAGAAGCAGGCTCCCAGCGGAGGAGCCCGATGTGGGGCTCGATCCCACAACGCCGGAATCACGTCCTGAGCCAAAGGCAGACGCTTAACGACTGTGCCACCCAGGTGCCCCATCAATCACTAATTTTTAATGTAGAGTTTTCTAGATAGTCAATCTCATTATCTTTGAATCTTCTTAATTTCCTTTGAGAACAACCTTAACTTGAAGCTCTGGCAGTTCAACAACCCATGCACTGAACTTCATCAGTGAAAGTGAAGACCAATGGGAAAAAAGCACAGAGAAAACTGGATTGTAGATAGAACATACAAACCTCTTTGTTGTATAAAATTGGTGCTTTCTTGAAAATCCCAAATTCTGGGACACCTGGCTGGCTCAGTCAGTAGAGCATTTGACTCTTGACATCAAGGCTGTGAGTCTGAGCTCCACAATGGGTGTAGAGATTACTTTAAAATAAAATATTTAATAAAAATAACATAAAATAAAATTCCAAATTCTGTACACTGGAGACAATATGGAGCTAAGCACAGCCTATTAGCAACAAACGAAGTACAAAAAAAATTCTGATCTGAAGGAGGCCCACAGAGGTACCCTGCCTATGCTCACCACACCCACTTCTTTATCTAAACTCAGGGATCTTTATCCACGTTGTTGTGGATTTTGCATAGAGTGGGAAAGAGGGAAAACAAGTTCTACAGATTTTCTCATTTGCATTTGGCCTTTTTAGCACCATTACTACTACCATCCTAGTTCAGTCAGGAAAGACTAAGTCCCAACCAATTTCTCTGCTTCAGATCTCTCCACTCCCTTACAACCTGTTAGCCACCAAACTAATTTCCTAAATTACCAGTTTCATTAGATCACTCCCCACCTCAAAAACTCTCAACAGCTCCCAATACTATTGCACTGGAAAAGCCCAACTAACATTCAAAGCCCAGGCTAGCATTATCCTACTTTTATAATACAAGATTTGTTTCCTCCTAATTCCCCCACAGAAATTCTCTAAGGCTCCAACTAGACTAATCTGCTCACTGTCCAGCCCCGACCACTGGATTACAACCACCACTGTCACCCTCCCACCCACTTTCTGCTTTTCCTTCAAAGGCCAGCCCAGACCTCCTCCTCTGTCTCTGCGCTAAATTGTGCACCCAAAGCACGCACTGCCCATACTGCCTATCTTCTGACCCTAGTCAAACACATCCTTTTTTGCTGGCTATACTCTCTTGGCATCTTAATCAGCTCAAACGAAGTCAAAGTTCCTTGGAAGACAGACCACATACTTACACAGAGGGTCTATCACAGTGCAATGCACTTTTCAGGTTCTAGATATTATTAAAACCAGAGGAGGGGTTCAAATGATACGTCTAAGACCATACTGCCCCTCTTTGCCAATTCCTCTCTATTCACAGTAAAGGGCATCAAGCGTTCACTACAAGGCTATGTATTTCCAGTATACACTGAGCAGCGAAGTGGAGAGAGCACGCCACCGGATGGCAAAAAAAAAAAAAATCCCGCGTCCCCATCCTGGTTTTTGCCACAAGCCCTGCAACTGGGAAATCACACAATCTCTCTGGGCCTCGGTTGTCTCAGGTGTAAAACAAGGGAGCTGCTTTGATGGTTCCCAAGCTATCTTTTGGCTCCCGAATTTCCCCGGACAGGAAACCCAACACTCGTCTACTCACTAAGGCGCAGGCAGGCAAACTTTTACGGTTCCCAAAGCAGGCATTTCCATATAGTAGTGGAAACTCCGTCCCCATGGAAAAAACGCAGGGCTGAGAGGAGGGTGAGAAGCGGTCTCCCTAGACTCGGATTCCTTTACCCCATGGCCAGGGGCAGTCGGACTCGGGTTTGCGGCCCCTCACGGGCAGACTCCCAGGAGACTGGCACCGCACGGCTCCCGGGAGCCGGCGGGGTCACTCCGTCAGCGCCCGCGCCCCCCGCACTGTGACACACGCCCCGTGACCCCGGGTCACAGTCCCCGTCCGCCCTCACCGGCCCGAGGGGCGCCCTCCTCTCCCGGCAAGGCCCCGCGCTCCCTCCCGGCCGGCCGCCCTTCCGGGCCCCGGGGCGGCCTCTGGGCGGGCGTCCGGGCCCCAGGCCGGCGGGACTGGAGGCGTGAGGGGCGGCGGCGGCGGCTTTAAGTGCTGAATCACCACTTTGCAACCCGAGCTCCAAACCACCGTGACCCGCGGGCCCCGAGGGCCCGGGCGCTCCGCTCCGCTTACCCACAGAAGCGCTCCGGGGACAGCAGGCGGGAGCCGAGAACCGAGCGGAAGGTGCTGGGCCGCGCGAAGTGCAGCAGCCACGCTAGCCGGTACCGCATACCCCAGCGCAGCCGCCGGGAGCACCGCGGACGCTTCCTTCTTGCGCCGGGAGCCGGCCCTGCCCACTGCGCATGCTCACTCCACCGCGCCGCGCCGCCTCCCGGGAGCCGCTGAGCGGCCAGCGCTCCGGGTTTTGCCTGGAACCCGATAGGGCGGGGGAGGCGGGCGTCCCGGGCCCGAGCCTGCGAGCCGGACGGAGTCGGCCCGGGGAGCGGCGGGAGCCCGGCAACCGGGCTTTCCCAGGCTGGGGGTTACCGGCTGGGTCACACGGGGCGCACATGGGAGGGCGGCGAGGTGTACCTGGCTAAGTGTGTGTAGGGGGCAGAGTGTCACGAATACTGTGAGAGCACAAGGGGCCATGTTTGCGGAGGCGCCCCCATTGGCAGTCGCTCTGGGCGGTGCAGGTGTTGGAACGAAGTCCGAGGACTAGGCGGCCTCACAGAGTACGATTCTGTGGTGGGCGCGCGGCCCGCGGGCTCCCTCTAGAGCGCCCCGGAGGGAGTTAGATCAGGGGGACCACGAGAGGTAGGCGAGGACCCTGGGGAAAGTTAGCAGCCCCTCACAAAGCAAGGGGGAGATGGGACTCGCCACGGCGAAAAAAGGCTTCCGTGGACTTTCAAATCTAGAGTAGAAATTCCTACTATGTACTATGGCCGTACTAAAACAGCACCACACACATATATAGTACTTCTACTATTTGTTTTCTTATTATAACACAAGACTTTTTTTCCCTGATGGCTTTATGGTGTTGTGCATCCAAGAACAACCTAATAGTTGTTATGCATCTGACTTTCGATTACATTTCCAGTTTATGGGGGTCTTTAGGGCAAAGTACAATTAGGGATAGTGACTCCCTAAGTTGAGTACCTTTAGGTTTCCGTTGTGGCGGACCTAAGGCTGCAGTCGTGAACAATGCTTTGAATTCCATTATTGCTTCAAATAGGAATTCAGGAGGAGGTTCCCTTAATCAAATGGATGCTTCATTTAAGAGCTACAGGGATTTTTTTTTTTTTAATGCAGTTTCAGCTAAAGGCAAACATTGGATTGATGGAAACTGAGGTACCAGAGATGTGGAAGCACTCCTAGTGCAACGTAAGGTAAAATTCCACAGTATTACATATAGCCTCAACCCACTTGTATACTGTCCTGTAGCTGCCGCAACAAATTATCACAAATTAGTGGCTAAGAACAACAGAAATTTATTCTCTCACAGTCTGGAAGCCAGAAGTCCAAAATCAAGGTGTTATCAGGGCTGCACTCCCTAAAGAGGGTCTTAGGGGAGAATCCATTCTTTGCTACTTGCAGCTTCTTGTGGATGCCAGTTTCCTTGGCTTATGGCCACATCACTCCAGTCTCTGCCTCCATCTTCACATTGCTTTCTCCTCTGTGTGTCTTTTCTTCTGTCTTTTTCAAGAACATTTGTCATTGGATTTAGGGAACAATCACATAATCCAGGATTATCACATCTCATCCTTAAATGGATTGCATCTGTAAAGATACTTTTTCCAAATAATGTAACACAGGTTCCTGGAATTAGGACATGGATACATATTTTGGGGGCCACCACTCAACTCAGTACCCCCACCTTTCCAGCTTTTACCCCCACCCCCTACTAACTGCAATTAACAGAGCTGCCACAGCTAGTTAATGCTTATAACAATACTAACTTGTCAGATCTCTAGCAACTTTCAAGCCCAGTAGAAATAGCATTGTCTTTGCAAAACTTTCTCTCACTTCCATTCCTCACATACCTTATTGGAAGTAACCACTCTCTGATCTGAGCTGCTAGAGTAGTTCGCCTCTCTCCAAAGGCACTTATTTGAATTTTAATCTTCCATGCTTGTAAGAAGCAGATTAGGAATGATGTCTTAGACATTTTTGTATCTCATCTGGCAGCAAGCGCACAGTGCTTAGTTAACACTTGTCAACTACATGTTTGCTGAATCTGATTAAGCCTTTAGATGTAACTACCATTCATAGGAAATACAGGGCATTGGTGTGTTAAACCACACCATAAGGATACAACCAGCAAAATTTAGAATGTTTGGAACACTACAGGAAAAGTGACTTGAATTACAAAATAAAGAGAGGAAGGAGAAACCTATACATTAAAGGGGACTTAGAATTGACAAGTTATGACAAGCTGTTCATAAAATTTTATATGAAAATGCAAAGTGTTGGGAAGACCCAAGCCAGTCTGGAAGAAGAATCTGGAACACTTATAGTACCAAGTATTAAGAGTTACTATTAAGCTATAGTAATTGAGATAATATGATAATGGCATGAGGACAGACAGATAGGCCATGGAAAACTATTTGGTAATATCTATTAAATCTGCATATATGCATATGCTATGACCTAGCAATTCAACTTCTAGCTATATAGCCAACAGAAATGTAAACATGCATCCACAAAAATATGTGTACTAGAATGTTCACAGCAGCACAATCAATAATAGTCCCAGACTGGAAACGATCCAAAGCCCATCAACAGTAAAATGCACAGGAAAAATGAATTGGGGAATATTCACACAATGGAATATGTTCAGCAATTAAAATGAACAAACAAAAACTACACTTAAAAATATGGACAAATCTCACAAACCTGGTGAAAGAAGCCAGACCCAAAAGAGTATTTACTATGTAAGTCCATTTATGTAAAGTTGAAAATCAGGCAAAACTAATCTACAGTACAGTATTAAAAGTCAGATTAGTAGTTAGAAAGAATAAAGGGAGTTTCTGGGGTATGTTTTAAGTGGGTGTATTCAGTTTTTGAAAATAAATTGAGCTGTACACTTATGATTTATTTACTTTTCTGTTTGGAGCACTTCAGTAACACCTTCAAAAGATAATATTTAAAAATGCAAAACAGGGGACATCTGGCTAGCTCAGTTGCTAGAGCACATGCCTCTGGATCTCAGGGGTCACGAGTTCAAGCCCCACATTGGGCGTGGAGCCTACTTAAAATAAAATTTAAAAAATTTAAAAAATGGAAAACAAAAAAATACATTAACCAAATTATATGTTTAGTTTTTATTTGAATCCTAATTTGAGCAAACCTATTATGAAAAAGAAGCATTGAGGAGACAATCAGAAAAGTGAGACTAGTGAGTAGAAATCTGATGATATTAAATAATCATGTTACTTCTGATGGTGTGTTAATGGCTGTGGATTTTTCTTTTTAGAGTTCTTTGAGATATATACTGAAATAATGCAATGCCTGGGATTCAATTTAGATAATTCAGTGGAGGATGAGGGAAGAGGGGAAAATATAGATAAAACAATATTATTGGCCATGAACTGACGATTATTGAAGCTGGATAATGAATGCTGGGGTGGGGGGGTATTATACTATTCTCTTTATTTTTTTGTATGTTTGAAGTTTTCCATGATGAAAAGTTTTATGGGGTGGCTGGTTGGCTCAGTCCATAGAGCATGTGGCTCTTAATCTCAAGCCCCACATCGGGTATGGAGTCTACTTAAAAAAATAAGTTTTATAATGTATGGTAGTTTTAAATACAGTACTATGGTAATAAAATACCTAAAAGCAACATGAATTTTTAAAGATGTTTCTATATAAGTGATTTATTAATTATAAATTTGTTCTTTAAGACTTTTTCTAAATGACTTACTTGCTAGTCCTTGAAGGTAAGTTTGAGTCGCTTTATGGACAGTAATATTGAAATATTAATGTAAAAAATCTATGATTTTTTATTTATCCACTCAACAAATATGGGCCCACCCCTTGCTTTATATGTTGAGGATACACCAGAGAAAAGAGCAACCACATTTCTATTCTTGTGGGGTTTACATTATAGCGAGAGAAAGAAACAAGTAAACTAATAATTATATAAAACAATTATATAATATAATTAAAATCATATTAGGGTGGGGCGCCTAGGTGGTGCAGTAGGTTAAGTCTCTGACTCTTGGTTTTGGCTCAGGTCATGATATCGGGGTCCTGGGATCAAGCCTGTGATGGGCTCCCCACTCATCATGGAGTCCACTTGAGATTCTCTCTCCCTCTCTCTCTATCCCTCCTGCTCATGCACTCCCTCTCTCTCTCAAATAATTAAATAAATAAACCTTTAAAATAACAACAACAACAACAACAATAATAATAATAATAATAATAATGTAACCAAGGTGGGTTTTTTTCCTGCTGTCTAGCTTCACCCAAGTAACAGTTCTGGGACTTTGCCTCCATCATCACTAGTGCCCATCGGTGGGGGAGGTGGCAAGTTCTCACCAGCTATATTAAGAGGGCTTATTCATGGGGCGCCTGGGTGGCTCAGTCATTAAGCGTCTGCCTTCGGCTCAGGTTATAATCCCAGGGTCCTGGAATTGAGCCCGCGTCGGGCTCCCTGCTCAGCGGGAAGCCTGCTTCTTCCTCTCCCACTCTCCCTGCTGGTATTCCCTCTCTCGCTGTATCTCTCTCTGTCAAATGAATAAAATCTTAAAAAAAAAAAAAAAGAGGGCTCATTCATGTCCTGGGCTGTTGACAACAGGAGTGTAGACCTGGGACCATTTAGGTGGGAGATGAGCAAAAACTTAGGGCATAGTGTTCAGTGTTTGGGCTGCATAGGCAGCTGTCAATGGAGAGCCAGCTTCTGTGGCCCTTCTCATGGGTTAAACTCCCCGCACCAGAACCTCTCCTAGAATTTCCCCTCTCTCTCTCTCTCTCTCTCTCTCTCTCTCTCTCTCCAGTTTCTATTCTCCATCAGCTTCTTCCTAAATCCCTTTTGTCCCATCTAACGTTCCAGCCAGGAGTTTCTCAACTCGAGTTTGCAGGTTGTGGAGGGGCAGTCATCTGCTTCTCCTTATGTCATTGTCTTACTTAGGGCTCTTCTCAGGGCTTTCCCTTAAAAGCCTATTTTGAAAGTTGCAAACACTGAATATCCCCTTCTCTCTTTGCTTTCCTGCTGTAAGAATCCTAGTTCTCCTGGACATCTTTGCTCTCTAGGAAAGGGTTCTGAGGAATGGCAAAGAACGAAAAACCTGAAGGGTAAAATTTCAACATCTTTTGCTATGTGGAGAAAGAAAGAAATTGAATTTCATGAAAGAGTTCTGGGGGCTACTTCAGATAGAGTGGTTGGGGAAGGGAGCCTTTCCTCTGAGGAAGTGACCTTTACGTTGTAACTTGAAAGGTAAGAGGGAGCCAGTTATAGGATCAGGTAAGGGAAAGACTCCAGACAGTGGAAGAATATCAGTTGCAATGGTTTGGGAGAGGAGAGAGTCTGGCATAATCTGGGATCTACCAGAAGGCCAGAGAACTGGAAACCTCTTCTTTCCTGTTCTCTCACAGCTAACCTTTCCTACTGAGATTCTACTATTAGGACACTGCAGCAACCCCAATTTGGATTTGGGGAACTCTATAAATAAGCATTTTGGGATTTTTTTTTTAATAGGCTTATGAACAGTTCATGAACTGTGTTTTTTCCCTCAGTTTATAAGGACATGCCGGCATACTGTTTGTTCTCTTTGGCATGCATACCGACAGAACCTAACACAATTCTGGCAACTATGGAAAAAGATAGCTAAAGTCAAGTACTCCTCAACGGTTTACCAAAGATTTGCATTGATGTTGCTCAAGAGCCTTAAAAGATCATACAAATAAAAATATTTATGAACAATTTTCAAGGGCTTGGAAGAATGCTTATGTTAAATAAAAATTCAGGGTGCAAAACTACATATTTAATGATGATCTCAATTATTAAAAATATAAAGAGAGATAATTGGGAAGAAGTACATCAAAATATTAATAGTGGTAATCACTAGGTGGTGGAAAGCTATTATATACATAGGAATTCCAGAAAGGGAGAACAGAGAAAACAAGTCGAAATGTTCGACTAATAATTTATTTATTTATTTTAAGATTTTATTTATTTGAGAGAGAGCATGAGATAAGAGAGGGGTGGAGGGACAAGCAGACTTCCTGCCGAGCAAGGAGCCCGACTTGGGGCCTGATTCCCAGACCTAGAGGTCATGACCTGAACCAAAGTCAGACACTTAACTGGTGAGCCACCCGGGTGCCCTCAATGAAAAACTTAAAAACATTTCCCACAACTGAAGGAAATGAGTCGCCAGACTGAAAGTATTCACCAAATGCTCATCCCAATAGGTGAAAATAGGCAAGGCATGTCATTACAGAATTTCAGAACACTCGAGGGAAAGAGCAGATTGCTTAAGTTCCAGAGAGGAAAAAAAAAAAAAAAAAAGAGGCCACATACAAATGATTTGGAATGGCTTTGGACTTCTCAGCAGTAGCAGAAACTAGAAAACACTGTCTTAAAATTTCGGGGCAAAAATGCCCTTGCCCTAATGGTGGCACCAAGGCAGCAGGGCTCCCAGATCTTCAGGAACTAGTTGCAGTTGTACAAATAGGCATCTCAGAAGTAACTTGTATAAATCAAAGCCTGGAAGGCTCTCCACACATGTTTTTCTCTGTGTGGAACTCCTGGACCTCTTCATATCCCAGAGTGCGAATGTGGGAGGGAAACTGACGTTTCCAGGTGGAAGAAGAACTCAGGGTCATTTTTTTTTTCAGGGTCATATTTAATATGGGAAGTTTCTTATACAAATCACCCATGTTTGTGATTGTAAAATCATATCTGCTGTAATAATTATAAGGGTAAATTTTAAAGACATATAGTTGCAGTGATAATCATGGGCATAAACTAATATCTTTGAAGATAAAAATGCTAATGAGTTGGTGGGTTATATAAAACACTCATTTCTCCAGATTACTAGTAATTTCCAAAAGGTTTCAAATAGAAAGTCCAAGACAGTAGCAAACATTTGTCATCCTTCAATTATTCAGAAAGGCCCACTTACTTGATTGGAAGGAAATGCAGGGAGAACAAAACACAAATTTATATTTCAGTGAAGTGCAGCTCTGTGCTAAGATAGTAGGATGCCTATTAAAAATGCTTTTCTTTGTTGTCAAGGTAAGAATAAAGCCCTGTGAAATGATTAGAATCTTTTTTCCAAGGGATTAAAGGCTTTATTTTTATTTTAAAAATATACAATTTTATTTTTAAGTTATCTCTACACCCAACATGGGGCTCAGACTCATAACCCCAAGACCAAGAGTCATACTCCACAGGCTGAGCCAGCCAGGCACCATAGCTTTATGTATGTATTTGTTTGTTTGTTTGTTTGTTTGTTTTTGAGCAGCTTTAGATTAACCGAAAAGAAGAGTGGAGGGTATATAGATATGCCATAGATTCCTGATCCCACACATGCATAGCCTCCCCCATTATCAATATTCACCCACCATCAATTTATTACAGTGGATGAACCTACATTGACACATCATTATCATCCAAAGTCCTTAGTTTACATTAGGGGTCACTCTTGGTATCGTATGTTCCTTTTCTTTTTTTCAAGATTTATTTATTTACTTATTTGGGGGGAGGGGCAGAGGAAGAGGGAGAGAGAGAATCTCAAGCAAACTCCCTGCTGAGGGAAGAGCCTGATGGGGGGCTCCAGTATTGTACATTCTATGGGTTTGGACAAACGTATAATCACATACATCCACCGTTATAGTATATTGCATAGCATTTTCACTGCCCTGAACATCCTCCACGCTAGGGGTGCACGAGTGGCTCAGTCAGTTAAGCGGCTGACTCTTGACTTGGGCTCAGAGTTGTGAGATTGAGCCCCACATTGGGCTCTGCACTGGGTGTGATGCCTGCTTAAGATTCTCTTTCCCTCTCTCTGTGCCCCTCTCCCCACACTTGCTCTTGCTCTTTCTCTCAAAAAAAAAAAAAAAATCCTTTGTGCTCTGCCTGTTCATTCCTCCTTCCCCCAACCCCTGGCAACCACTGGTCTTTTCACTGTATCCATAATTTTGCCTTTTCCAGCGTGTCAAATAGTTGGAATCGTGTAGTACATAGCCTTTTCAAATTGGCTGCTTTCATTTAATAATACGCATTTCAGTTTCTTCCATGCCTTTTCACGGCTTAATTGTTCATCGATTTTGGGTGCAGATAAATATTCTAGTGTCTGGAGGTACCACAGACTGTTTATCCCTTCACCTACTGAAGGACATATTGGTAGCTTCCGTTATTTTGGCAATTATGAATAAAGCTGCTAAACGTCTGTGTGCAGGTTTTTATGTAAACATGAAACTACTTTGGGTAAATACCAGGGAGCATGACTGCTGGACTGTATGATAAGAATATCTTTCGTTTTGTAGGAAACGACCAAAGCGGTCACACAATTTTGTATTCCCACCCGCAGTGAATGAAAGCTCCTATTGCCCCACATTCCTACCAGGACTTGGTGCCGTCAGTGTTTCGGATTTTGGCCATTCTAATAGGTATGTGGGTATCTTATCTTGTTTCAATTTGCATTTTCTTGAGGACGGGACGTGGAGCATCTTTTCACACGCTTATTTGCCACCTGTGTATCTTCTTTGGTCAGGTCTCTGTTAAGATCTTTTGCCTGTTTGCCAGCCCCCCTCCAGCTTTATTGAGGTATAACTGACAGATAAAATTATGTATAAAGTGTACAATGTGGCGGCATGTGGCATGCTCAATAGGTGGAGCATGTGACACTGGATCTCAGGATTCTGAGTTCAAGCCCCACGTTGGATGTAGAGATTACTTAAAAATAAAATCTTAAAATTGGGGTGCCTGGGTGGCTCCAGTTGGTTAGGCGTCTGACTTCGGCTCAGGTCATGATCTTGGGGTCCTGGGATGGGGCCCCATGTCAGGCTTTGAGCTCAGTGGGGAGGGTCTGCCTCGCCCTCTGCCCCTCCCCCACTCATGCTACTATTCTCTCCCTCAAATAAACAAAATCTTTTTTAAAAATCTAAAAAAAAAAAGTGTGCAATGTGATGATTTGATGTATGTATACATTGTGAAAGGAGTCCTCCCATTGATGTGGGCCCATTTTATAATTGTGTTGTTTTCTAATTTTTGAGTTTGAAGTGTTCTTCCCATCCTTTGTATAATAGTTCAAATACATATTTTGCTAATAATTTCTCCCAGTCTGTGGCTTATCTTTTCATTCTCTTGATAGTCTCTTTCACAGAGCTGAAAATTTTAATTTTAATGAAATCCAGCTTACTGATTATTTCTTTCATGGATTGTACCTTTGGTGTTGTATCTAAAAAGTCATCACCAAATCCAAGGTCATCTAGATTTTTTTCCTATATTGCCTTCTAGGAGTTTTATAGTTGTGTGCTTTATAGTTTTGTGCCTTTACATCTGCTATCCATTTTGAGTTAATTTTTGTGAAGGGTGTAAGGTTTGTGTCTAGATTATTTTTTTTTTTTTGCCAAAAGCACTTTATTTATTTATTTATTTATTTTTAAATAAGATTTATTTATTTTAGAGAGAGAGAGAGAGAGCACGAGTGGGAGGACAGAAGGAAAAGGCAAGATAACCTCAAGCAGACTCCATACCAAGCATGGAGCTGGAGGTGGGGCTCAATCCCACGACCCTGAGATCATGACCAGAGCTGAAACCAAGGGTTGAACGCCTAACTGACTGCACCACCCAGGAGCCCCAGCACTTTTTAAAAACTTATTATTATATGGTATCACATATGCTTTTGATACTTTTCCTTTTTTAAAATTCATTTATTCCAGAAAGAGAGGGAATGCATGAGTGGAGGTGTAGGGGGAGAGGGAGAGAGAATCTCAAGCGGACTCCACGCTGAGCTCGGAGCCCGACATGGGGTTTGATCTCACCATCCCAGGATCACCACCTGAGCTGAAACCAAGAGTCAGACACTTAATCTTCTTTGCCACCCAGGAGCCCCAGGACTACTTATATTTAAAAATGAATCACTATGCAGAGAAGATAGCAAGAGTATTTCCATTTTAAATAAAAAAAAATCACATTGAATTTTTATTATTGAGCTGTAATTCATATAGCATAAGATTTGCCATTTTAAGATTTTTTGAGAGAGAGGGAGAGAGATGGGGGGAGGGGCAGAAGGAGAGGGAGAGAGAATCGTGAGCAGGCTCCACACCCAGCCCAGAGCCCAGCACGGAGCCACACCGGGCTCAATCTCACAACCCTGAGATCATGACATGAGCGGAAATCAAGAGTCAGACCCTTAACTGACTGAGCCACCCAGGTGCCCCTGGATGCAAATTTTTATGTGGATATTTGTTTTAATTTCTACTGAGTGAATACCCAGGAGTGGAATTGCTAGGTCATGTGGTAAGTCTAGGAACTGCCAAACTGTTTTGCAAAGTGGCTGCACCATTTTGCATTCCTATCAGCAACATGTGAGGATTCCAATTTCTCTACATCCTTACAACACTTGTTATTATCTGTTTTTTGTTTTTGCTTTTAATATACTAGTGAATGTGAGGTAGTATCTCCACATTGAGATTTTAAAAGTACTTTTGGAACAATTACTGATTATAGATTAAATTATAGATTGTAGAATAAATATTAATTAGGGAACAATTATTTTAATGATTATTTTAATCAGTAAAAGAGCTTTTTTGAAAAGATTTTATTTATTTGTTTGACAGAGAGAGAGACAGTGAAAGAGGGAACACAAGCAGGCGGAGTGGGATAGGGAGAAGCAGGCTCCCTATGGAGCAGGGAGCCCAATGCAGGGCTCAATACCAGGACCCTGGGATCATGACCTGAGCTGAAGTCAGACTCTTAATGACTGAGCTACCAAGACGTCCCAGTAAAAGAGCTTTTCAAAGTTCAAAATTCAGTTATTTTGAAGTGATTAATGAGTGCAGTTAATGAATAATCACGATCTTCTACTCTAGCCTTGTTTTATGACTTCCCACAAGTCTCTAAATCAATTATATAACCCTGACAATTACACAAATATTGGAGGACTATATTTCTGATGGATAAAAACAGGATCTACAATAAAACCATTGACAGCTGGACATCCAGAATGACAGCACACAGAAAGAAAAATTTTCACTTTTGATACGAGAACAGAATATAACTAGTTACTCTTACTTGGGGTCTTTGCTTTAGCTTTTTTAACCGTTAATGAAAGCTTTTTTTTTTAATCCATTAGAATATAAATCCAGGATCTTTATCAGCACAGACTACGACATTTAACGGGACAGTAGCTGAATAAATATTTTTATGACCTCTTTCTTATGGTAGGTTGAATGGCTCCCCAAAAGACGTCAACTTCCTAATCCTTGTGAATGTTACCTTATACAGCAAAAAAGGACGTTGAAGATGTGATTAAGAATTTTGATATGGGGAGATCATCCCTGATTACCCAGGTAAACCCTAAATGTAATCACATGTATCCTTATAAGAGAGAATCAGAAGGAGATTTGACACAGAAGGGAAAAAGGCATTGAGGCAGAGATTGGTGTGATGTGCCATAAGCCAACGAATGCTAGCAGTCACCAGAAGCTGGAAGGCATAAGGAACATTCTCCCCTAGAACTTCCAGAGGGGCCCAGCCCTGCTGATATCTTGATTTTGACCCCGTGAATTTGACTTCAGACTTCTGACCTCCAGAACCGTGAAAGAATGGACAATTTTTTAATCTATTTTTTGGCTATTAGGAATAATACTGTGGGGGCGCCTGGGTGGCGCAGTGGTTAAGGAATAATACTGTGATTGAACATTTGCATACCGATTTTTATCTGACATTTATTTTCATTTTTACTGTATGTATACCTAGGAGTGGAATTGCTGGGTCATGTGTTAAGTGTAGGAATTGCCAGACTGTTTCGCAGTCCATTTTAGACTTCTGGCCTCTAGAACTGCGAAAGAAAAAATAAGTTTGCTGTTTTAAACCACCAAGTTTGTGGTGATTTATTACGGCAGCCACAAGAAACCAATACACACACTCCCTGAAAAAAATCTGAAGTAAAATACTTAGATTCTGGAATTCTCCATATAATCTGCCTAACAATCAGATGTCAGGGTAGAATAAAAACAAGCAAGTTCTCAAGGAATTTATCTCCTCTGCACTCTTTTTCAGGATGTGATCCACCTAAAAAATGGAGTAAACCAAGAAAAAATACGCAAATGAAATCCAGAAAACATATCCAACCCAGGAAAAAGACAAAAGGAATTCCTGGGATAAAAAAGAAGGAAACCTGGGGATGGCAGCTGGGCTGCAAGTCTAGAGTAAGCAATCCAATCAGAAACAACCTGAAACTGATAGATTTCTGATGTGTGAATTGGCAGAAAATTTTAGTGAGAGACTATTGGGAGCTGTAGGAAGAATTTGGAAATGTACAAGGAAAAGTAAGCAAACAAAACTAGGCAGTTATTAACTTTAGGATAGACAAAAAGAAAGAAAACATAATCTCACTAGTCTGAAATGCTCAGCTATGAATAGGCATAATAACCTAAATATAGATTTTCAATGTAACAGATATTGTAATATTGGATGTATGGGGGAGGGAAAGCAGAGGAGATCATAACATTTGATAACCAACCTTATCTTCCATAACAGGAAGTCAATAAATAAAGTCCAAAGCTGAGTAGTCAAAAGATAACAGTAGATACAAATTCCTTACAAAAATGGAAATGTGTAAATACTAGAAAAAAATAGCTAAAACAAATTGAAAATTGTTGCTTCTGGAGTAGAGATTTGGAGGGACTGGAGTGGGATAAGGCAGGGAAATACCTTTTTGTTATAAGCCAATTATTACTATTTTTTAAAAAAGATTTTATTTATTTATTTGACAAGGAGAAAGAGAGAGAACAAGCACACACAAACAGGGGGAGCTGCAGGCAGAGGGAGAGCAAGAGGGAGAAGCAGACTCCCAGCTGAGCAGAGAGCCTGATGTGGGGCTTGATCCCAGCACCCTGGGATCATGACCTGAGCCGAAGGCAGACACTCAACCGACTGAGCCACCTAGGCGCCCTGAATTATTACTATTTAAATCTCAAAACAATGTCCACATTTTATTTTAAGAAAAATAAAAATCGATTAACTTATATATAAGAAGTGCATACACTATTGAAAGGAAAATGCCAGAACAAAATACATGGGCAGTGATGTTGCTTTGGTGAAATCCAGGTTAACTATTCTTAGTTAATTTCTTTTTTTTATTTTTATTTTTTTTATTTTTTAAAGATTTTATTTATTTATTTGACAGAGATAGAGACAGCCAGTGAGAGAGGGAACACAAGCAGGGGGAATGGGAGAGGAAGAAGCAGGCTCCCAGCAGAGGAGCCCGATGTGGGACTCGATCCTGGAACGCCAGGATCATGCTCTGAGCCGAAGGCAGACGCTTAACAACTGAGCCACCCAGGTGCCCCTAAAAATAATTTCTAATCATAGACTTTCAAGACAGAAGTGTTGATTAGCTTGAGTAGTTTGGGCTCTACTGAGGCAGTATAAAATAACATATCAGAGACAGCCACCCGTGTGGTGTAACAAAACTCTTACAAATGTCCATAAGACCCTGGCTGTCTCCATTAGACTTAGTCTTGAAGGCAGGAACTATAATACAGACTATCTTTTCACTGCCTGGATGATAGTCAAGCACCCAACAAGGGTGTGATGAAAGTGAATGCATGTGCACTGAGAGGAAGAATAGATAGGTGGGGGAGATAGAAGTTAACGAATGACCTGTGATTTGGAATCAGAAAGAATTCTGAGTTCCTTCTCTGTCACTTATTACCTGTATGAGCACAGACAATAAACTTACTTGACCTATGTATTGATAAAATAGTGAGAAATAATAGTTCCTACTTCAGAGAATTGTTCTGAAGATTAAATGAGATCACGCATACAAAACCTTTCATAGAGTCTGACACATTGTAACTCTAGATAAATGGAAGCTATAACTATTACCCAATGGAGACCCTGGAATTTCTTGCATTGACCCAAATGACTGTTAATATAAACATTGTTTAGGTATTTCCTGAGAAAAAAAGAAATTAGCTTTTTTTTTTTTTTTGGTTTACTATGTACTAGCCACTTCATACATATTATTATTTTAATCTTCACAATAATAGTAAGCATTATTATCTCCATTTTACAGATAAGGAAACCAATGTAGAGAAAGGTTAAGTAATTTCCTTCCACTCCTCATATATTTATTGAATGACTACTTTATGTAAGGCTGTGTTCAAGAACACTAAGAAAACAGGGGCGCCTGGGTGGCGCAGTCGTTAAGCGTCTGCCTTCGGCTCAGGGCGTGATCCTGGCGTTCTGGGATCAAGCCCCACATCAGGCTCCTCCGCTAGGAGCCTGTTTCTTCCTCTCCCACTGCCCCTGCTTGTGTTCCCTCTCTCGCTGGCTGTCTCTGTCAAATAAATAAATAAAATCTTTAAAAAAAAAAAAGAACACTAAGAAAACAACATTGAATTAGACAATCCACAGTCCCTAATGAAATTTACATTCTAGCAGACTAGAGAGACAATACATTGACAATGTAATCACAGACTATAATATGTGTTATGAAGAAAATAAACAGGGTCTTGAAATAGGAGTAATATACTTTAGATAGAGTGGCCAGGAAAAGCCTTTTAAAAGAGAAAGTGGAGCTGAGATCTGAAGGATAAGAATGAGTAAGTCATGCAAAGAACCAAACTAAAAGGGATACAGGCAGAGGGTACAGCAAATGCAAAGGCCTCGCTGCAAGAGAGCACTTAGAAGCTCTGGAGCATGGTAGTGAGCTATGTGGTTAGTAGCTGGAGTTGATGTTGGAATACACAAAGGCAGTATAATGAAGGCCTCACAGGACATGGTCAGGAGTTTGGATTTTATTTTAAGTTCAATGAGAAACCATTGTGAGGTTAAAAAGTAAGTGAAGGGCATGGTCTGATTCTTTTAAAGGCTACTTCCCTTTGCAGAGTGAATGCAGTGGGGAAAGGAGAAAAGAGCAGAAGTAGGGAGACTTGTTAAGGACAGTGTTTCCGAGAAGAGATAAGAGACTTGGCCTACAACTGACAGAATGGGAGAAGATATTTGCAAATGTTTTATCAGATGAAGGGCTAGTATCCAAACTCTATGAAGAACTTACCAAACTCAACACCCAAAGAACAAATAATCAAATCAAGAAATGGGCAGAAGACATGAACAGACATTTCTCCAAAGTAGACATACAAATGGCCAACAGACAAATGAAAAAATGTTCAACATCACTCAGCATAAGGAAAATATGAATCAAAACCACAATGAGATACACCCTCCCATGGGTCAGAATGGCTAAAATCAACAACACAGGAAATGACATATGTTGTGGGGCTGCAGAGAAAGGGGAACCCTCTTACACTGTTGGTAGGAATGCAAGCTGGGGCAGCCACTCTGGAAAACAGTATGGAGGCTCCTCAAAAAGTTGAAAATAGACCTACTCTACAACCCAGCAATTGCACTACTGGGTATTTACCCCAAAGATACAAATGTAGTGATCTGAAGGGGCACCTGTACCCCAATGTTTATAGAAGCCATGTCCACAATAGCCAAACTATGGAAAGAGCCCAGATGTCCATCAACAGATGAATGTATAAAGATGAATACTACTCAGCCATCAAAAAATATGAAAACTTGCCATCTGCAATGACATAGGTGAACTAGAGGGTATTATGCTAAACGAAAAAAGTCAGAGAAAGACAAATACCATACGCTCTCCCTCATGTGGAATTTAAGAAACAAAACAGAGGATCATTGGGGAAGGGAGAGAAAAATAAAACAAGAGGAAATCACAGAGGGAGACAAACCATAAGGGATTCTTAATCATAGGAAACAAACTGAAGGTTTGCTGAAGGGGGGGAGGCGGGTAGGATGGGGTAACTGGGTAACGGACATTAAGGAGGGCATGTGATATAATGAGCACTGGGTATTATATAAGACTGATGAATCACTGAACTCTGCCTCTGAAACTAATAACACTATATATTAATTAATTGAATTTAAATTTAAAAAAGAGAGAGAGACTTGGCCTAGAGCGATGGCAGAGGCGGTAAAACCAATAGGAATGCACTGGCCGTGGTGGAGGACGAAGGAATCAAAGGTCTGGTTAGGGGGCGCCTGGGTGGCACAGCGGTTAAGCATCTGCCTTCGGCTCAGGGCATGATCCCAGCGTTCTGGGATCAAGCCCCACATCAGGCTCCTCTGCTATGAGCCTGCTTCTTCCTCTCCCGCTCCCCCTGCTTGTGTTCCCTCTCTCGCTGTCTGTCTCTATCTCTGTCAAATAAATAAATAAAATCTTAAAAAAAAAAAAACAAAAAACAAAAAAAACAAAGGTCTGGTTAGTGCCATGGGTCCAGATGAAGATTAGGGTGGCAATAAGGGGGATAAAGAGTTCCGTTTTGTACAGGTCCATTTTGAGATGCTGGTGAGCCACCACAGACAACAGCAGACACCTGGCTTTGCATAATGAAGGTGACCAGCGATCCGAGCCGGATACTGAGAGGTCTCCTTAGGGGAATGCAGAAGGTTAATAAGTGGAGAAACACAAAGGGCGCCTGAGAGTTTTCCATTCCATCCGGCCCTTACTTAAAAATATAAAATGATACCTAGGTTCCTATGGGCTAAGTGTGACCCAGAAGCTCAGCTCCTTGAGCCAACTGGGGCATAGGCCCATGGTTCAGTATTTCCTGGGCCTGGGTCCCATACCCGAAGATGTCCAGTCACCCCAAACAGCGCCAGGACGCTCGCAGTACGTCTACGGAAAGCCGGAGGTAATCCGGCGGGGGCGGGGCCCAGAGAGCGCTGCCTGCTGGGATTTGTAGGCTGACCTCGGCGGGAGTTGGCGCTACCTCCTTGAGATGCCCGCGGGGTTCATCGCCACGTAGAGGGAGCTAAGCGCACTCTGAGCCTGCGTCAGTCGTTCCGGAACAGTTGTCCGAAAAGGCAAGTGCGGTACTGCCTTTTGCTCGGAATCATTCAACGGTGACATCTTCTCATCAATGAAAGGATAAATTCAGAGTTCTAAAAATGACATTTAACATCCCTTTCATCGCGGTTTGGTACTCGTAGTAACCTTATTTCTTAACACTTCCTAGTTACTAAAGGCTATTCTGGACGCAGCCTCCGAGAAAGGGGCTCGCTTTGGACCTCTCTCCTCTGTGCTTCCATAACACTGTCGTACAATTCGCTAATAGTAATTATAATCGTGGGCAGCTTTCCTGACACTACATGTACTAGCCTAAGCTATTTGCCCGCGCTGGATCAGTTCTCACAGAACCCTCTGAGATGGTTGCTATTATTTACATTTTGAAGATAAGGAAATCTTGGTTTTACAGACGTTATGTAACTTGGGCAAGGTCACGTTGAAGAGTCACACTGTTAACTCGTGCATCTCTCCCGTCGGACTACGAGTTCCAGGCGGGTACGGACAGACCAGCTTTTTACTTTCCCGCGGGCCACGCCCCGGGGGCGGGGGCTCTGGTGACGACACCGCGTCCCATGGTGCCTCGCGCGCCCGCGCTGCTATTGGCTTGGCGTCTGGGCTCCTTTTTCAAATTGAGGCGCCGAGTCGTTGCTCGGTTTCCGAGGCTTCGGGCGGAGACGATATTGGTGATTCCGAGGCTCCCGCTACTGCGGGACAGACGCCTCGATCAGTCAGATCCGCTGGTGGGGAGCGGAGACATCGAGCTGCTTGCGTGGCTTCCCCCGGCCGCGCCAGTACCCGGCGGGGGAGGTGGGCACCCGGGCCGCGCCGTCCGCAGGCCCCTCCGCGCCCCACAGCTCCGGAGTCCGCAGCCAGGCCTTGACCTTCGCGCGGGGATCGTCATGGCGTCCCAGCCGAATTCCTCCGCGAAGAAGAAAGAGGAGAAGGGAAAGAACATCCAGGTGGTGGTGAGATGCAGGTAGGGCGAATCCGGCAGGATTGGGAATGCCGGGCTTTGCTGGCTTTGCTGCTGGGCTCCCTCTTGTGCTGTCCGGAGAGAGGAACTTTGTTTTCAATTTCTGCGGGGAGCAAACCTTCCTGTTTCGTAGTTCTCTGCATTCGGTCGATGAAAATGACACCAGATTGCTGTGAGGAGTAAATTAGTGTCTGTTTCAGAAGAAAGGGTATTTGTATCGGAGGTTATAGTTTAAACTGCTGTTCAGAAGGAGAATTTGGTCGCCGGTCTTTAGGGAAAAGTGTGTTCTTTTAAAAAAACTATTGTTGGAAAAGACTTAGGTGGCGCTTTTATATGCCACTCCTTGCAGTTTCTCAGTTTGGAAGTAAGACTGCATACCTACTTTGCAGGTGTTTTAGTACTGATGTTGGCATTACCGTCCTCTCCATCATCTCTAAAAGCATAATCGATCACTTGTTCTCTTTCTTCTAGATGCAATATTTTTAAAATCCCTACCAAACAAGGAAACATCATTGTATTTAAATTTTAAGTGTTAGCTTATAGAGTGAGTTTATGTTTTTAAAAGGAGACAACTTTAGCCAGTATAGCTTTCTGATTATATTGCAAGTTGGTCTTCCTTCGACCAAGGGAGATAGTTTCTTCTGGGTGAGTGGGTGAAAGTGTTCAACTCTGCCCAGATTGATTTCCAAATAACTCCCCAATTTTAAAATTAACCAGTAGAGGAAGAACATACTTGTTATACAAACTGTTCTTAATTATAGATTGATTTATTCAGCTTTTTAGAAACCCTCCACAGTTTACTGGTCTATGTGTGGTTTTGTTTGTCTGTTTTTGTTGCTGTTGTTTTAAAAATTCTACCAACTATCAGCAACTTTTCTGTAAATCCAAAAGTTCTAAAATTTAAAAAAGGGGGGAGGGTTATTTTTAAAATGTGTGAACAAACTTTCTTAAATTATTGCCTCCTCAGCTTTGGTGACTTGAATTGTAGATGTCAAAGATAATAATAGCTAGCTTTCTGAACTAGGTGTCAGAGAGGAAATTTGATGGTAATGTTAAGTTCGACCACTTACTTGTTACACTCCAGGGCTTCTGTTAATAGTTACTGCTTTTGAAGAGTAAAAAAAAAATTAACAGACTGTAATACAAATGCAAATTTTTATTTATTTATTTTTTAACGATTTTATTTTTAAGCAATCTCTACATCCAGTGTGAGGCTCGAATTCACAACCTGGAGATAAGAGTTGCATGCTCTGCCTACTGAGCCAGCCAGACCCCCACAAACGCAAATTTTTAGATTATTTTGATCGTTTAATAAGGCCAGACAATATTACTTTTTCTGGATGGTTTTATTTTCTTTAATTTTCTTTTTTATTGTTAGTTACAAAATATGTCAGACCTATAATAAGTTGTAGAGAACAAAGTAACAAACTTCTGTGTATCCATCACCTGAATTAGGAACAAAACAATCATTACAGTTGGAGCCCCATTGTATCCCTCTCCAGCCCCCTTCCTCTACCCAGGAATAAAACATTATTCATGTTTATTATCCCCATAGATTTTATTTATTTATTTGACAGAGAGAGACAGCCAGTGAGAGAGGGAACACAAGCAGGGGGGTGGGAGAGGAAGAAGCAGGCTCCTAGCAGAGAAGCCTGATGTGGGGCTCGATCCCAGAACCCTGGGATCACTCCCTGATCCCAGAACCCTGGGATCACTCCCTGAGCCGTAGGCAGACGCTTAACGACTACGCCACCCAGGCGCCCCTATCCCCATACATTTCAAGTCTTACCTTAAAAGAGATTTCTTTTACTTCGTCACTAATGAAAAGTGCTTAGGTTGTGTCTAGTTATTTACAATAATTTTTGTATAAAGAGATGTCTTTCTTTTCATGCTTTCTTTTCTTTTTCAAATATCTTTCCTAGGGCAAATATGTCCTTAAGCTTTAGAAAATAAACAATTTATGAGGCCCTTGGGGTTGTCAAACCCATTCTGTAAAGGTCTCACGTAGTCAGTATTTTAAAGTTTTTTAGGCTTTGCAAACCACATGTAATCTCTGTTACATATTCTCTGATTTTTTTTTTTAGTTTTACATTTTTAATTGGCACAGTTTATTGTAACCTAAAAGGTCAGCAAGATTTCAAGAGAGAGATAACTTTATTACTTTGTTACAATGAATACAATCTTTATGATGTTCTTTACTTGTATTATAACTATATGAAGAGAATTTTTTATTCTACCTATACACAGTTCAAGAGAAGGATATATATAACTGGAATTGAGGAACTGATAGTTTTTATAGAGAGAAGTTTTTATAAGGAAATAGGCTTTGATACATGTATATACAAAGACACGCGTATGCAAAACATTCCTCCCACTTGTATAAGTGTAAGCATAAGTCCTATTAAGAACATAATATAAAGGTTTTAGGATGTAAGTTAATCTTAGCATTTTAATCTAGACGAGTGCTTTAGCAATTTAGACCTGAACTTTTATAAATCATTCATATATTTAAAAGCATATAATTGTGTTTTAAAAAAGGCCTAGACAAGCTTTCCTTAAACAGTGACCCAATGTGATGCTATAGTTACCAAACGGAAAACAAGACTGTTGATTCTGCATTAAATCAGCAAAGGATGTTTTCGAGAAAGGACAACTTGGAAAAGGAAGACTTCAGAGTTCATTATTCCAAGTTCAGAGCATTTTAAGTTATTCGCAGTGGTTCCCAAATAAGCTGAAGGTAGATCTCTTTAAGGAGCTGCTTGTAATTTGCTTTGTTGGGAAGAGACACAGAACTGTTTCACTATTCCACTATAAGATGATGCAAGTTTTTTTATCCTTGAGAAGATTTTCTGAAGTTGGTATCCCTGTCAGCAAAGAGTCACTCCTGGCATGCTCCTCACAGTAGAACATGAGGTCTGATGATGCCATTGAAACCTTTGTTCTTTTATGGAGGCCTCTGGTCTCAACTGCTGCACAGTTCTTGCCTGGGCTATGTTTGTTGGTGCTTGCTGTTTTGCTGGACATCTTTTACCTGAAATCAGTAAGACTGTGTGTTCCATTGTTTTCATGTTTAAGTGGTAGAATGAATGTGCCAAAAAACTGCTACCATTGCAGAATCTGATTTTTTTTAAACAATCCTTTAAAATTGTAAAAATCATTCTAGGTCTCTGGTAAGACAAGGGCCAGATTTGGCCCACAGATTGAAGGTTATAGACCCCTCACATGGTCTAGCTACTGGCTATCTTTATTACACCCTACTTAACTCCCCTGCCCTCCCCAAACCCCCACCACCCCCTCATCTACCAGGCTCTACCTTGGGGCCTTTGCAATTTTACTCTGCCTAGAAAGCTTTCCCACCAAAATAGCTACATGACTGGCTCACTCACTTTTTAGATTCTGCTTAAATATCATTAAATATCAGAGAAGAGAAGCCTGCCCTGACCACCCTAAAATAGTAATAGCAACTGACCATTATCCCCCATCATCAATTCCAATCCCACTTAGTCTGTTTTATTTGCTTTGATTTCTAATTTATCAACACCCGATATACCTATTTATAACACTAGAATAAAAGCTCCCTGAGAATAGGAACTTGGGTGTTTTGGGTTTTTTGAAACTTGGTCTTGTTCACTGGTATACCCTCAGTTCCTAGACAAATGTCTATCACATAATAAGTACTTGGTGAATACTTATGGAACGAATGAATGAATGTAATGTAACTGTAGTGAGGCCAACAAACTGATGGGTTTATTAACGTAATTAGCAGGAACCATACAATTTCTAATTAGAGAAGTTTGGTTAGGAATATAGTGGCTTGGCAGTACTTTTCATTATAGTACAAATAGTTATTAAAGCTCTTCAGTGTGAGTTTTGATAACTTTTAGAAATGTGTGGTCTGTGTGAATATCTACTACTTGGTTGTGACATCTTGGGTGGTATTCGTTTGGTTAACGTCATCACACATCCAGGCAAAGAGATTAGTTGAGAGATGCTAAGAATGATAGACTAACTGAAAAAGCTTTAACCACATGAGAACAATTCATTCTACTTGATATTCTTGGCCTATCTCAGTATAAGTTGGTTTTGACTTAGGTTTGTTGAACTTTTAATAATATTGCATGTCCTGGTTTATGTTCATTGTGTAGGTTTCACTACATTTGACAATCGATAGCATTATTATATATTACCTGGAAGTTGGTGAGTTAAATTTCCCAGGATCACAAATTTTGTTTTCTGACTGTCAAAAATATACTAGGGATGGGGCATGCCAGAGGATGTTCTATCGTTTTTAAAATAAATAGCCACTTGGTTTGTCTAATGATGAGGAGAAAGATAAATTCCTATTTGCCATTTCCTTTCATAATATGTGATACTGAATGGGAAAAATGAACTCAGGTCAAGAGTACATCTCTCTCTTTGGCCCAGATATGTGTTAAGTATATACATATCTGAATGATGCCACTGTGTGGACTATGGTTCTTTTCAGCTCTTCCATCATTCCTCTTAGGATGACATTTATTAAGCTATGTAGTTTAACAGATACCAGGATGCCTGCTATGTGCCAAGCACAGTAGGAGCCATTGGGAAACTGTAAACTAAATAGAATTTCTTTTCTTTTCCTCTCTTTTCTTTGAGAGAGAGGGGGCACGTGTGTGAGTGAGTAGGGGGTTGGGGAGACAGAGGGAGAGGGAGAGAGAATCCCAAGCAGGCTCCACACCCAGCGCAGAGCCGGCACAGGGCTCAATCCCATAACCCTGAGATCATGACCTGAGCAGAAATCAAGAGTTGGACGCTCAACCCACTGAGCCACCCAGGCGCCCCTAAGCAGGATTTCTTTTCCTACGTTGTGAGGTTGGTGCTATTACTTAGCCTCGTTTTTCAAATGGGGAAGTATGCACAGAGGGCTACATTGTCCAAGCAGACTTGATCAAGAGTCCTCACTCTACTGAAAGCCCAAGAAGGAATTTAGCTTAGAAGATTAATTCCTTTGGGAGTCTCTCCCATCACCCATGCTTCCTCCACCCCTCCCTGTCCCAATCAATTACATTTTTGCTATATATTCCTATAGCACCCTTTACATACCCTTTCTAAACATTACTTCTCTTATCATCATTTGTTTTATGTTGCTATTCCCCACTAAGACAAACCGAGTTAACACATATGAAGCATTTTGAGTAGTGAGTACCTGGCACATGGTAAATACTCAGTGTATTTGTCATTATTTTTATCTATTTTTTATCTTGTGCCAGGTTAGTACTAACTGACAGGTTAGTATTTTGAACACAAATTTGGCATGTTCTTTCTATTACATCATAACCTAACTTTCTCAGACTCTAGGAATAGTGGAAATAGAATTCTGAAAAATAAGTTTCGTATTTTTTTACAAGTTAATTGTGTTAGCATCTACTCCAAGAAGCTGTCAGAATTGTCATGTTTTACATGTCTTTGAAAGTAAAAAAAAAACCCTATTTTTTATTTCTGGGAGTTGAAACTAAAAATTCTGCTGTTTGCTTTAGCAGTATCATTTAGTCCCCCATTTATCCTTGTCACCAATAGTGTTGTCAAAAAACTTCACTTTGTTATTGTCTAAGGTATTAATGACAATGTCATCTGTAATATAACTAAGAGTTTTTAAATAACTTTGTACATTTCTTTTTATAGACCATTTAATTTGGCAGAACGAAAAGCTAATGCCCATTCTGTAGTAGAATGCGATCATGTACGAAAAGAAGTTAGTGTACGAACTGGAGGATTGGCCGACAAGAGCTCAAGGAAAACATATACTTTTGATATGGTACCTATTTCTTTCTTTTCTTTTTCTTCTTCTTCTTCTTCTTCTTTTTTTTTTTTTTGTTTTATTTATCTGTTAGAGAGCATGTGCAGGAGTGGGGTGGGAGCAGAGAGAGAGTAACAAGCAGACTTGTGCTGAGTGCAGAGCCCAACATGGGGCTTGATCTCACCAACCCAAGATCACCACCTAAGCCAAAATCAATGCCCAACCTGCTGAGCCACCCAGGTGCCCCTGGTCCCTATTTCTTAAAATGCTGCTACTCCTTTATTAGTTACTATGTAAAGTTATTCTCATATACATATTTCCTCTAGGTTCTAGTGTACAATTCCAAGTTTCAATTGACTCTTTGAGTTGTCAAATGGTTTCTATTGGGTTGAATGAGTTAATATATTAAAAACAAAATTCTTAAAGTAATTTTGAAGTATTTTTTAACTGAAGAATTGCTTTGATTTTTTTTTCTTTTTTTTTTTTTTTTGGATAGGTTTTTGGAGCTTCTACTAAACAAATTGATGTTTACCGAAGTGTTGTTTGTCCAATTCTGGATGAAGTTATTATGGGTTATAATTGCACTATTTTTGCGTGAGTAAAACACTGTTTTTCAAATTGTGAAAAAGTTTAAATGCATGTATTTGTTTTCTATTTACCACTTTTGTTAATTTTGACAGATATGGCCAAACTGGCACTGGAAAAACCTTTACAATGGAAGGTGAGAGGTCACCTAATGAAGAGTACACTTGGGAGGAGGTATTTATTGTTTATAATAGATTTCTGTTTCTAAAGTGGCTGAAATATAACTGAATAAAAAACTTGGTTGAAAACTGCTTTCTTGAAATAGAGAAGATCAGTATACCCATGTCAAACATGATGGTAGGATAAACTACTATTTTAGTAAAATTAAAGTGTATGGTATGGTTCCTGTTTAAGAAACGTAGTGTCTTTAGGAGAGAAAGGACCAATACATATGGCACGGTTAAGTGATAAGAGAGGGGTCTGTTTGGGACAGAATAGTTGGAGCAGGATATTGTGGAAAATTGGCATGTGAGTACGGCTTGAAAGGGAAGGCTTTGCAGTGTGGGAGTGAGTGTCATAAAGTTAACATAGCCAGGGGCAGCATGGTATTTCATCAACAATGACCTTGAGTATTTAAGAAATTAAGAGTATGTTGTTGGATAGTATAGAAAGCACATAGTACGTTTTACAAAGATTTTCATCTAGTGTGTTTAAGTGAGTTTAATGACTAAGTTAATTTTCCAAATTGTTAACATTTAAGTTGATCCTTTTTTCTAGCAGTTACATAGTTGAGGCATTAATAACTTTAAGCATGGATAATAAACTTATGGCATTGTAACCATAGGAAATAAGGAATAGGCTTAAAGGACAGTTTCAAAATTTAGAAATTCATAATAATTTTATTACAGATGCTTAGATATTTGAGAAACAACTGTGTTTAAGTTAGAATTAGGAAATATACTGTTAGATGGGCCACTTTTCTGTTAACATGGTAGTATTATTAATGTTCTCATGAGACAAGTTAGAAAGAATTATTAAACTTGGCTTTCTAAGTAGGTTAGTTCAGTTGGTTTCTATGTAATACTCAGGCATGAAGTGGCTGATGGATAGGACAGACTTGTGGAAGATACAAAGAAAAATAATTACTGATGAATAAACTCTTATAAATGATTTGGCTTCTCTAATATTTGGTTAGTTTTTTCTTGTTTTGAAATATTTGTGTTTAAAGATTTTATTTATTTTAGAGAGGGAGAAGAGAGCATGTGAGTGGAGGGAGGAGCAGAGGGGGAGGGAGAGGAAGGAGGAAAGAACCTCAAGCAGACCCCGTGATAAGTGCGGAGCCCAACTCAGGGCTTGATCCCATGACCCAGAGGGCGTGACCAGAGCTGAAACCAAGAGTTCGATGCCTAACCAACTGAGCCACCCAGGCGCCCTTGACATAGCTGTGTTTAAATATATCATAAAGGAGTTCCTTGTTATATGTGTTTTAACTGCCATAGTAACTGGCATTCTTCCTTTATTTTAGTCCTTTTAATATTATAATTTCAGGATCCCTTGGCTGGTATAATTCCACGTACTCTTCATCAAATTTTTGAGAAACTTACTGATAATGGTACTGAATTTTCAGTCAAAGTGTCTCTGTTGGAAATCTATAATGAAGAACTTTTTGATCTCCTTAATCCATCTTCTGATGTTTCTGAGAGACTACAGATGTTTGATGATCCCCGTAATAAGGTAACTCAGTCTTTGAGAATGAAATGTCTCTGGATTTTAATGTGTGATGCTTTGAGAAATCGGTATATATATGCTTTTTACCAGTCTAATGGATGATCTTTTGTATTTGGTCAGAGGGGGGTGATAATTAAAGGTTTAGAAGAAATTACAGTACACAACAAGGATGAAGTCTATCAGATTTTGGAAAAGGGGGCAGCAAAACGGACAACTGCAGCAACTCTGATGAATGCATACTCCAGGTAAGAAAGCTAGTGTCCTTACCCTACCACTCCATTTTCTTTTTAAAGTGGGAAGTCAAATTGGGGCAGGTCAAAGAATGTGAGTCGCATACCTAGATTGTAAGTATGCTTCATTTCATGGTTTAGTAACTGGCTTGAGATTTAGAAGCAAGCACTAGTATTGGAAGAATGCTGAAAGGAGAACAAAGACAAGTCGAATTCGAGCAGAAGTATTAAACTTTATAAACTAGATTATTTTTTCTCAAATGAAATCGTACACAGAAGCCTAGATTAGGGGCGCCTGGGTGGCGCAGTCCTTAAGTGTCTGTCTTCAGCTCAGGGTGTGATCCCGGCATTCCGGGATCGAGCCCCACATTAGGCTCCTCCGCTGGGAGCCTGCTTCTTCCTCTCCCACTCCCCCTGCTTGTGTTCTCTCTCTCACTGGCTGTCTGTCTCTGTCAAATAAATAAATAAAATCTTTAAAAAAAAAAAAAAAGCCTAGATTAATACATGCCTGTTGTAGTCGATTTGAGGGTGGGATGCTTGGAGGCTTACCTCCTCAGCCCCATGAAGGTTTTCCCTGAGCACTTTTTTGGGGCCCCCATGGATACCTAGAACAAAGTTTGAAAGCCCATGGTTTAAGAATTAGAAGAAAGTCAAATGGCTTCATTTAAATTTTTTCCCCAGCGTTATTGCAGTATGATTGACAAAAATTACATATATTTAGGTTGTACATTATTTAAACTTTTTTCAGATGACTTTGTTTAATATGGGAAGACATGGTCACTAACACTGGCTTTCCAGGATAGAAAGGGGCATGTTTGATAGCACCCTGTATAGAATGAATCCCAAATTGTAGAAAAGCAGTTTACTAAGTCAGGTGATTTTTTTCTCTGCTCGTCTTTAAAGGGCATCAGAGTGTAATGAAGGAAGTATTCAGAGTGTAATGAAAAGAGCTATGGATTGGGAGCTAGATATTTGTGTTTAGTTCTAGTTCTGCAGTTAACCAAATATGTGACTTCGGGTAAATAAGTGAACTTATCTGAATATCACTTTCCCTGACCTATAAAATAATTATTAGAAATAGATCTCAGGGGGTGCCTGGGTGGCTCAGTCGTTAAGCGTCTTCCTTTGGCTCAGGTCATGATCCCAGGGTCCTGGGATGGTGCTCTGCATCAGGCTCCCTGATCAGCAGGAAGCCTGCTTCTCCCTCTCCCACTCCCCCTGCTTGTGTTCCCTCTCTCGCTGTGTCTCTCTCTGTAAGGTAAATGAATAAAATCTTTAAAAAAGAAAAGAAAAGTAATAGATCTCAGGGTGCCTGGCTGGCTCAGTCAGAAGAGCATGTGACTCTTGATCTCGGCATCATGAATTTGAGTCCCACAATGGGTGTAAGAGATTACTTAAATAAATAAAACCTAAAAAAAAAAAAAAAAAAAGAATTAGCTCTCTTATTTCTTTGCTCTCTTATAACTGGAAATTTCTGCAACTCTATAAAAAATTGTGTATGCATTTAAAGAAAGAAGAAAAATAACGTAATGTGAAAATAATGAAAGTCATGAAATTATGGGTGATTTTATTATTTTAATTAAATTTTCCTATAATAGCTTTCCATTTAAAAAATTATATAGAATTTGGAGGAATGAGTTTAAGACTGGGTAATATTTCTTTTCTCTAAATACCTTCCTTTTAAAGAAATTCCTGCTTTTTCATAAATTTGTATAATTTAAGACCCTTAAGATTTTATTTATTTGAGAGAGAGAGAGAGAGTTTACATGCGGGCATGACGGGGGAGGGGGCCGGTATATGGAGGGGCAGAGGGAGAAGCAGACTCCCTGCTGAGTAAGGAGCCCAACTCTGGACTTAATTGATCTCAGGACTCTGGGATCATGACCTGAACTGAAGGCAGACGCTTAACTGACTGGGCCACCCAGGGCCCTCTTGGACTCATGTTTTTATATGTAGACTTGAGTAAAGGTCTATGAATGTATGTGGAAAAGTGAAGGAAAACATTCAATTTTCCAAAATCAGAGTTGAGTTCTATGCTTAATTGCATTAATTCCATAATCTTGGATTAGGAATGGGTAAATACTAGTAGAAAAATATAAAATGTATATTGAATTCAGGTTTATAGTTTCTTTATATTTTTCCTGTGCCCTTCTCCTTTTCTGTAATTTTAAGTAATAAATAAAATGTGATTCTTATTGTAAAACTTTCCAAGTAACACGAGAAGTACAAATAAAATTAAAAATTACCATATTCCTCACTACCCATCACTGACATTAACAAACAGTGTTGTTCACCTAATGTCATTGATACAGGAATAAAAGAGGTCTTTGGTTGTCTATATAATTTTTGTATCCCTCAGATAAAAGCTGAATGTCAGTACATAGAATAAGGTAGACATTGGAACACTTTACGGTCTAGTGGTAATTATCTGGTAGTATTTCTGTAATCATTGCTATTTACTATTTGCCTTTCAAGAGAGGGTATTAACTATTTCTGATGAATTCTCAAAGCAAAACAATATATTTTACAACAGTTGACACTGAAGGCAAGTAATCTGATGGTTTCTGTGGTACTGTTTAAATTTATAGTAATGACCTATTTCAAGAGATTCTTATAAATAGGAAGATTGATTGCAAGCCTTCTCTTCTGACATACCAGGCAGCCGTCCCAACCCAACCCCACAGCCAGCTTTTAGAGGTCTGAGAATTCTAGTTCCTAAGTCTTTTAGGTAGTTTCTTATTGGGGTCCCCTCTGTAGGCAGCAGGTACAAGGAAGCAAAAACCTAAGCATTGTTCTGTCTACCCTTTGTCTTCCAAAATCTTATTAATGTCTCCTCTCTGATACTATCTTTCTCTACCTTGTGGATTTTTATCTTTCTTTGCTCTTTTTAATATTTTATAGAAAGCAAATAATGTTTTACATTGTAATGACTAGGCAACCTGATCTTGTTTTCTAGTCGTTCCCACTCAGTTTTCTCTGTTACAATACATATGAAAGAAACTACAATTGATGGAGAGGAGCTTGTTAAAATTGGAAAGTTGAACTTGGTAAGTATCTACCTTAATAATACTGTTTCACTCTCTTTTTTTCCTCCAGCTTTATTGAGGTATAATGGACAAATAAAATTACATATTTAAAGGACAAATAAAATTACATATTTAAAGTGTACAATGTGATGATCTGATATATGTATGCTTTGTGAAATGATTACCACAATCAGGTTAATTAACATATCCTTCACCTCACATAGTTACTTTTTTGGGGAGGGTAAGAACGCTTAGGTCTACTCTTAGAAATTTCAGTATAGTATTATTAACTGTTGTCACCATAGTGTACATTAGATCCCCAGAGTTTTCTCATCTTATAACTGAAGGCTTGTACCCTTTGACCAGCATCTGCTTCTTCCCCACTCCCCTGCTCTTGGTAACCGTCATTCTGCTCTCCATTTCAGTGAACCCCCCACCCTGACAAATTCTACACATAAGGGAGATCATACAGTATTTGTCCTTTGTCTGGCTTACTTCACTTTGGATTATGTCCTCTAGGTTTATCCGTGTTGTAACAAATGGCAGGATTTCCTTCTTTTAGTGGCTAAATAAATATATTCCATTGTATATGTATACCATATCTTTATTCATTCATCAGCTGACACTGTTTCCATATTTTGGCTATTGCGAGTAATTCATTGAACATGAGGGTGCAGGTATCTCTTCGAGGTACTGATTTCATTTCCTTTGGATAATATACCTAGAAGTGGGATTGCTGGATCATATGGGAGTTCTTTTCAACTGTTTCTTTCTTTTTTTTTTTTTTTTTTAGAGGAAGAGAGGTTGGGGGAGCAGAGGGAGAGAGAGAGGCTGGGGCGGGCAGAGGGAGAGGGAGAGAGAGAATCTTTTTTTTTTTTTTTTAAGATTTATTTATTTTAGAGGAGAGAGGGGGCAGAGAGAGAGGGAGAGAGTATCTCAAGCAGAATCCCCACTGAACGAGGAGCCCAATGTGGCCTTGATCTCACCACCCTGAGATCATGACCTGAGCCGAAATCAAGAGTTGGATGTTTATGGACTGAGCCACTCAGGTGCCCCTCAATTGTTTCATTCTCGACCACCTCAGAGCAGCTTGAAATTCTGTACTTCTAGACAATATTTTGAAGTCACTAGGTAATTAGCTTTGTAGTGGATTGTTAATTATTAAAAAATTATCTTGCTGGCTATTTGATATATTGCATTTGAGAATGAAAGTCGTTGTGTCCAAATCCAATGGAACTAACAACTTACTCTTATTTGTGAAATTCAAGGTTGATCTTGCAGGAAGTGAGAACATTGGCCGTTCTGGAGCAGTTGACAAGAGAGCTCGGGAAGCTGGAAATATCAATCAATCCCTTTTGACTTTGGGAAGGGTTATTACTGCTCTTGTAGAAAGAACACCTCATGTTCCTTATCGAGAGTCTAAACTAACTAGAATCCTCCAGGATTCTCTTGGGGGACGTACAAGAACATCTATAATTGCAACAATTTCTCCTGCATCTCTCAATCTTGAGGTAAGCTCTTTAATAGGTATCTGCAAGTGTAGGAGCTATAATTCTTATTTAGCTATCATATATTTTATTTTATTTTCCTGATTTTTATTTTTTTATCACATATTTAAAAAATTCATTAATTGGCTTTATTCATTCTAAGCAAGAGTAAAAGAACCTGGATATTGCACATGGACATAGAGGAAGACACCACTGGAAAAAATTGTCTTTCTTCTTCCTGGCAGAGTTTTTAATCTTAAAAAGCCAATTACTTAATGGCTTTTCCCACACAGTCTTCAAAAGAAATTGCTGTGGTCATTAGCAGTGGATGGTTACATGGGGTGTGAAGATTTTTTAAGATTTTATTTATTTGAGAGAGAGAGTGAGTGGAGTGGAGGAGTAGAGGGAGAAGCAGACTCCCTACTGAGCAGGGACCCTGAAGGGGGGGCGGGGTATGGAGATTTAATTAAGGACTTAAAAGTGGGTTAAGTGAATGCTAGTGTTGTAGAAGTTATTAGAGGGCACTGAAGATGGGGTTGGATGTGCGAGAACATGTGGTAAAACCAAGAGAAGCAAAAAAGATGGTGAAATTTCTTATTGTGATTGTTTCCTTTAAATGGAGTTAGAAAAGGTTTTATAAGGTCTCTAATTCCCCTTTCATTTTAAAAAACATCTTTACTGAGATATAATTCATATACCATTAAATTCACCCATTAAAAGTATGTAATTCGATGGTTTTAATATATTTGCTGAGCTGTACAACCATCACTAAAGTCTGTTTAGAGCATTTTCATTACCCCAGAAAGAAACCTTGTAACCCATTAGGAATCACTCTCCATTTCCTCCCACTCCCAGCTCTAGGTCACTACTTTAAATTTTTTTTTCATTTTTCTTTCTCTTTCTTTTTTTTAAGATTTTTTTTTCCTAGTTTCTTTTTTTTTTTTAATATTTATTTTGTTATATTAGTCACCATACAGTACATCCCCAGTTTTTGATGCAATGTTCCATGATTCATTACTTGCATATAACACCCAGTGCACCATGCAATATGTACCCTCTTTAATACCCATCACCGGCCTATCCCAGTCCCCCACCCCCCCTTCCCTCTGAAGCCCTCAGTTTGTTTCCCAGAGTCCATAGTCTTCCATGGTTCGTTCCTCCTTCTGTTTACCTGCCCTTCATTCTTCCCTTCCTTCTCCTACCAATCTTCCTATTTCTTATGTTCCATAAATGAGTGAAACCATATGATAATTGTCTTTCTCTGCTTGACTTTTTTCACTTAGCATAATCTCCTCCAGTCCTGTCCATGTTGCTGCAAATATTGTGTAATCGTTTTTTCTGATGGCTGAGTAATATTCCATTGTATATATGGACCACATCTTCTTAATCCAGTCATCTGTTGAAGGGCACCTCGGCTCCTTCCACGATTTAGCTATTGTGGACAATGCTGCTATGAACGTTGGGGTGCATATGGCCCTTCTCTTCACTATGTCTGTATCTTTGGGGTAAATACCCAGTAGTGCAATGGCTGGATCATAGGGTAGCTCAATTTTTAACTTTTTAAGGGACCTCCACACTGTTTTCCAAAGTGGCTGTACCAACTTGCATTCCCACCAACAGTATAAGAGGGATCCCCTTTCTCCACATCCTCTCCAACATTTGTTGTTTCCTGCCTTGTCAATTTTTGCCATTCTAACTGGTGTAAGATGGTATCTCAAGGTGGTTTTGATTTGAATTTCCCTGATGGCTAATGATTTTGAACATTTTTTCATGTGTCTGTTAGCCATTTGTATGTCATCATTGGAAAAGTGTCTGTTCATATCTTCTGCCCATTTTTTGATTTGATTATTTGTTTCACATGTATTAAGTTTGAGAAGTTCTTTGTAGATCTTGGATACTAGTCTTTTAATTTATTTTTTATTTTTTTAAGATTTTATTTATTTGACAGAGAGAGAGACAGCCAGCGAGAGAGGCTACACAGGAAGGGGGAGTGGGAGAGGAAGAAGCAGGCTCCCATCGAAGGAGCCTAATGTGGGACTCGATCCCAGGACTCTGGGATCACGCCCTGAGCTAAAGGCAGATGCTTAACAACTGAGCCACCCAGTCACCCCTGGATACTAGTCTTTTATCTGTAGTGTCATTTGCAAATATCTTCTCCCATCCCGTGGGCTGCCTCTTAGTTTTTTTTTACTGTTTCCTTGCCTGTGCAGAAGCTTTTTATCTTGATGAAGTCCCACAAGTTCATTTTATCTTTTGTTTCTCTTGCCTTTGGAGATGTGTCATGAAAAAAGTTGCTGTGGCCGATGTCAAAGAGGTTGCAGCCTATGTTCTCCTCTAGGATTTTGATGGATTCCTGTCTCACATCGAGGTCTTTCAACCATTTGGAGTTTATCTTTGTGTATGGTGTGAGAGAGTGGTCAAGTTTCATTCTTTTGCATGTAGCTGTCCAATTTTCCCAGCACCATTTATGAAGAGACTGTCTTTTTTTCCAGTGGTTGTTTTTTCCTGCTTTGTCAAAGATTAGTTGCCCAAAGAGCCTAGGGTCCATTTCTGGGTTCTCTATTCTGTTCCATTGGTCTATGTGTCTGTTTTTGTGCCAGTACCATGCTGTCTTTGTGATCACAGCTTTGTAGTATAGCTTGAAGTCCGGCAACACGATGCCTCCAGCTTTGTTTTTCCTTTTCAACAATTCCTTGGAATTTGGGGTCTTTTCTGGTTCCACACAAATTTAAGGGCTGTTTGTTCCAGTTCTTTGAAAAATGTCATTGGTATTTTGATCGGGATGGCACTGAAAGTGTAGATTGCTCTGGGTCGCATAGATATTTTAACTATGTTTCTTCTTCCGATCCATGAGCATGGAATATTTTTCCACCTTTTTGTGTCTTCTTCAATGTCTTTCAAGAGTGATTTATAGTTTCTAGAATATAGATCCTTTACGTCTCTGGTTAAGTTAATTCCAAGATAATGTATGAGTTTTGGTGCTGTTGTAAATGGAATGGATTCCCTAATTTCTCTTTCTTCAGTCTCATTGTTAGTGTATAGAAATGCAACTGATTTCTGAGCATTGATTTTGTATCCCGCCACATTACTGAATTGTTCTATAAGTTCTAGTAGTTTGGGGGTGGAGTCTTTTGGGTTTTCTATATAGAGTATTATGTCATCTGCAAAGAGAGATAGTTTGACTTCTTTGCCGATTTGGATACCCTTTATCCCTTTTTGTTGTCTGATTGCTGTTGCAAGGACTTCTAGTACTATGTTGAATAATGCGAGATTGGGCATCCTTGTCGTGTTCCTGGTCTTAAGGGAAAGGCTTTCAGCTTTTCCCCGTTGAGAATGATATTCGCTGTAGGCTTTTCATAGATGGTTTTTATGAAATTGAGGAATGTACCCTCTATCCCTACACTCTGAAGGGTTTTAATCAGGAAAGGATGCTGTATTTTGTCAAAGGCTTTTTCTGCATCAATTGAGAGGATCATATGGTTCTTGACTCTTTTCTTGTTGATATGATCTATCGCACTGATCGATTTGCGAATGTTGAACCACCCTTGCATCCCAGGGATGAATCCCACGTGGTCACGATGGATAATCCTTTTAATGTACTGTTGGATCCTATTAGCTAGGATCTTGTTGAGAATTTTGACGTCCATATTCATCAGGGAAATCGGTCTGTAATTCTCCTTTTTGATGGGGTCTTTGCCTGGTTTGGGGATCAAGGTAATACTGGCCTCATAGAATGAGTTTAGTAGTTTTCCTTCTGTTTCTATTTTTTGAAACAGCTTCAGGAGAATAGGTATTATTTCTTCTTTGAATGTTTGGTAGAATTCCCCAGGGACTCCGTCAGGCCTTGGACTTTTTTTTGGGTAGGTTTTTGATCACTGCTTCAATCTCTTCATAATTAATCGGTCTGTTTAAATAATCAATTTCTTCCTGTTTCAGTCTTGGTAGTTTATAGATTTCCAGGAAGGCATCCATTTCTTCCAGGTTGTTTAATTTATTGGCATAAAGCTGTTGATAAAAGTTTCTAATGATTCTTCCTATTTCATTGGTGTTGGTTGTGATCTCTCCCCTTTCATTCATAATTTTATTAATTTGGGTCCTTTCTCTATTCTTTTGAATAAGTCTGGCCAGTGGCTTATCGATCTTATTTATTTTTTCAAAGAACCAGCTTCTAGTTCTGTTGATCTGCTCTACTGTGCTCCTGGTTTCTAATTCATTGATCTCTGCTCTAATCTTGATCAACTGCTTTCTCATGCGTGGGTTAGGCCTGTTCTTCTGGTCCAGCTCCAGCTTCTTGAGGTGAGAATATAAAAACTGCATTTTAGATTTTTCTATTCTTTTGAGTGAGGCTTGGATGGCTATGTATTTTCCCCTTAGGACCGCCTTTGCAGTGTCCCATAGGTTTTGGACTGATGTGTTTTCATTCTCATTGGTGTCCATAAATTGTTTAAATTGATTTTTGATTTCCTGGTTTACCCAATCATTCTTGAGCAGGACAGTTCTTTGTTTCCAAGTGTTTGAGTTTCTTCCAAATTTTTCCTTGTGATTGAGTTCCAGTTTCAAAACATTGTGATCTGAGAATATGCAGGGAATAATCTCAGTCTTTTGGTATCGGTTGAGACCTGTTTTGTGACCCAGTATATGGTCTATTCTGGAGAAAGTTCCATATGCATTCGAAAAGAATGAGTATTCTATTGTTCTGGGGTGTAGTGTTCTATATATATCTATGAGGTCCATCTGGTCCAATATGTCATTCAAAGCTCTTGTTTCTTTGTTGATTTTCTGCTTAGGTGATCTGTCTATTGCTGAGAGCGGAGTGTTGAGGTCCCCTACTATAATGTATTATTATCTATATGTCTCTTTATTCTGTTTAAGAGTTGGCTTGTGTATCTAGCTCGTCCCATGTTGGGGGCATAGATATTTATAATTGTCATATCCACTTGTTGGATACATCCTTTAAGAATAATATAGTGTTCTTCTGTATCTCTCACTATAGTCTTTAGTTTAAAATCTAATCTGTCGATATGAGAATTGCTACCCCAGCTTTCTTTTGAGGTCCACTGGCATGAAAAATGGTTTTCCATCCCTTCACTTTCAGTCTGGATGTATCTTTAGGTTCAAAATGAGTCTCTTGTAGACAGCAAATGGATGGGTCATGTCTTTTTATCCCATCTGCAACCCTGTGGCGTTTTATGGGAGCATTTAGGCCATTTACATTGAGAGTGATTATTGAGAGATAGGATTTTGATGATGTCGTGTTGCCTGTGAAGTCTTTGTTTCTATAGATTGTAAATTTCTGTTCTGTATCACTCTTGGGGCCTTTTTACTTTTATAGAACCCCCCCCCCCAATATCTCCTGTAGGGCTGGTTTGGTGGTTGTGAATTCCTTCAGTTTCTGCCGATCCTGGAAGGTCCTTATCTTTCCATCAATTCTGAATGACAGCCTTGCTGGATAAAGGATCCTTGGCTGCATGTTCTTCTCAACTAGAGCTTTGAAAATACCCTGCCAACCCTTCCTAGCCTGCCAGGTCTCTGTAGACAGGTCTGACGTTATTCTGATATTTTTCCCTCTGTACGTAAGGATTTTCTTCCCCCGGCAGCTTTCAATACTGTATCCTTGGATCTAATATTTGTGAAATGCACTATGACGTGACGTGGTATAGGCCTGTTCTCATTGATCTTGGGAGGGGTCCTCTCTGCCTCTTGAACACGAATGCTTGTTTCCTTTGCCAGATTAGGGAAGTTCTCAGCTACAATTTGTTCAAATATCTCTTTTAGACCTCTCTCTTTCTCCACCCCCTCAGGGATGCCGATGATTCTGACATTGGAACATTTCATTGAGTCAGTAATCTCCCATAATCTACATTCTTGAGATTGGATTTTTTTGAGGCAAGTTTCTGTTTTAACTTTCTCTTCTACCATCCCATCCTCCAATTCACTAATTCGTTCTTCTGCCTCATTTACCCTGGCTGTCAGAGCGTCTAGTTTAAACTGCATTTGATTCATAGCATTTTTAATTTCTGCCAGACTCGCTCTCATTTCTGCCCTTAGAGATTCTATATTCTCATTAATATTTTCATTAATTGTTTTTTCAAGCCTACACATCATCTTGACCATTGTTACTCTGAACTCCATTTCTGACAATTTGGTTATATCTATATCCATCAGTTCTGTGGCAGAGGCCACAGACTCATTATCTTTTCTTTGCTGGGGGGGATTTCTCCTCCTCATTATTCTCAGGAGGAGAGGTTGCGGGGATGCCCAGAGACCAAGTTATTGACCAGGACACAGGCAGTGTGCACTTGTTTTATAGGGACCTTAGGGATGTCGGCTTCCTGATTTTTCAGCCTGCCTTCTGGGCGAGGGGCCTGCCGCGCTGATATTCAGGCAACTCTGTTTGGGTAGAGTTGCCCCGTCCCCTGCGAGGGGGGATGGGGATGGGCACAATGTGAGCCGGTATTTCCGGGCTTTTGTTCTCTGGCGGCTTTCCCAGGCGGTTTTCTGTGCCTCTTCTGAGAGTCAGAGCAGCAGTGGGCGTATCCTAGCCTTTGTCTCAGAACAGAGAGATCGCAGTCCGCTCTCCACTGAGCTCTCTTGGCCACTTTAACTCTGTTTCTGTCAGTGCTGCTAAAAACCCTGCATCATCCCAGGATGTGCACCCCACAGCCCGAGTCCCAGCCCTCACTTCCAGGGCCGGCTCGTTTCTGTCCTTTGTGTTTCTAATACCGCTAGCTGCCCCCAGTTCCCGCGCGCGCTCCCAATCTCCCTGTTTCAGTGTGGTTTGCATGCGCTCTGGAGCGCCGGTTTTCAGTCTGGTTGCGCGCACTCCCGAGCTCTCAGTTTCAGTCTAGTTCGAGTGTGCGCTCCAGAGCTCCGGTTTTCAATCTGGTCGCGCGTGTTCCCAGGCTCACGGTCTCAGTCTGCTCTCTCACGGGTGCCGGTCCACGAGTCTGGCCCGCTCCCCAGTGCAGGTGGCTACTGCTTCCCAGCCCCCGAGTGCAGAGGCTCCCTCCCCCTTCTGTTTATTTTCCTATATCTGTGCGCGGATTCACAGCTCCCCATTTCGTACCTCAGTACTCAGCGCTGGAGATGTTCGTTTGTAAGGATCCAGGTGTATCTTCCTGTGTCTCGGGCTGATTCTGTGGGTTTTCAGGATGGTCTGGTAGATATACAGCTCGACTTGGGACCAGCTGAGAAAGGGTCTCCTACTCCTCCGCCATCTTTTCTCCTCCTTGCAGAAAGTCGTCGCTTTTCTGTTCATAGAGTTTCTGCTACTCTTTTCTTCATTCTCCAGTTGCGTACATAGGTATTCAGAATGGTTTGGTAGCTCTCTAGCTGTATTCCTGGGACCAGACGAACTTTAGGTCTCCTGCTCCTCCGCCATCTTGGAACGCTGAGCTGGAGCTCAACTCCTGTTTTATTTATTTATTTATTTATTTTATTTTATTTTTTTTTTTTTTTTTAAGATTTTTTTTTTATTTATTTATGTGACAGAGAGACAGCCAGCGAGAGAGGGAACACAGCAGGTGAGTGAGAGAGGAAGAAGCAGGCTCCCAGCGGAGGAGCCCGATGTGGGACTCGATCCCGGAATGCCGGGATCACGCCCTGAGCCGAAGGCAGACGCTTTAACGACTGCGCTACCCAGGCGCCCCTCAACTCCTGTTTTAAACTGGGTTCCTTGCAGAAAGTGGTCGCTTTCCTGTTCATAGAGTTGCTGCTATTCTTTTCTTCATTCTCCAGTTGAGTTTGTAGGTGTTCAGAATGGTCCGATAGCTATCTAGCTGAGTTCCTGGGACCAGATGAAATTTAAGCCTCCTGCTCCTCTGCCTCTTGGACTCCTCCCTCTCTTTTTTTAAGATTTTATTTCTTTATTTGAGAGAGAGAGTGTGTGCATAAGCAGGGGGGAGGGGTCTTCAACTTTATGATAATTTGCCCTAAGAAGACCCTGAAAGTTGGAAAGAAGGGGAGAAAGGATGTTTTGAACAAACTTCCTTGTAAAGATTGGGTATAGTGGTCCTAGTGGGTGATAGATTTTTAGGTTAGATATAACCATAAATTATTTTCTGTAAGTTATTTTTTTTTCTTGTAAGTTATTTTATAGTACATTTTAGAAAACAGAACTACATTGTTCTTATATCTTTAGTAATTAGCATTTTCTTTTCTTCATAGGAAACACTGAGTACATTGGAATATGCTCATAGAGCAAAGAATATACTAAATAAGCCTGAAGTTAACCAGAAACTCACCAAAAGAGCTCTTATTAAGGTAACTGAATTTTGTGGAGCAATGTACTGTTTGACAAATGTGAAAATAAGGACTGAAATAGATAATTGTTAAAAGATTTGTTCACTTCCTTGTGGTGAGTCTTTTCATCTAATGATTTTAATTAACTACCTAATATATTAAAATGTTTTTTCTAATGCTAATATGGTGACTTTACCAGCTCTATTAAGTCCGCAAAATTTGCAATTATTTACATTTTGAATATTTATTTATTTCTAGCTTTAAGATATAATTACCATACATTAATGTGGTATAATTACTACACATTAGGGTATAATTTCCATAACACTCCATTGTAAGCCTACAATGCAATGATTTTTAGTATACTTATAGAGTTGTGCAACATCACTACAATCTACTTTGGAAATTTCTATCACTATAACGTTCCCCTTTGCCCCTTTGCAAACAGTAAACCACTGATGTACTTTTTGTCTGTAGATATGCCCTTTCCAGACATTGCTTAAATGTAATCATGCAATATTTAATCTTTTGCATCTGGCTTCTTTCACTTAGCATAACATAAGGGCTTCATCTATGTTGTAGCATGTATTAATAGACTGTTTCTTTTTATTGCTGAATGGTATTCCATTAAATGGATAATAACACATCGTGTTTATCCATTCACCAGTCGATGGACATTTGGATTATTAACAATACTGCTGCTATGAACATTAGCATATAAATCTTTGTGTTGATGTATTTGCATTCCTCTTAGGTAGATACCTAGCAGTTTAATTTCTGTGTTGCACAGTTTATGTTTAACTCTTTAAGAAACTGTTTTCCAAAGTGGCTGTACCACTTTAGATTTTCATTAGCAGTGAATGTGTGAGGGTTGCAGTTTCTCCACATCCTCTCCAACACTTGTTATAGTCTGTCTTTTTTTAATGTTAGCCATTCTAATAAGTGTATAATTGTACCCTCAGCGTGGTTTTAATTAGCATTCCCCTAATGAATAATGATATGAACTACTTTTCACATGCTTATTATCTGTTTGTATATCTTTTTTGTGAAAGTTCTATCTAAATTCTTTGCCCAATTTTTAGTTGGTGTTCTTATTATTAAGTTGGTTTTTTTTTTTTTTTTTAAGATTTTATTTATTTGAGATAGAATGGAGGCCAGGGGCAAAGAGAAAGAGAGAAGCAGGCTTCCTGCTCAGCAGGGAAGCCCCATGTGGGGCTCAATCTCAGGACCCTGGGATCATGACCTGAGCCAAAGGCAGACGTTTAACTGACTGAGCCACCCAGGCGTCCCTTATTATTAAGTTGTAAAGAGTTGTTCATATCTTTCAGGTACAAGCCTTTATGAGATGATTTGTAAGTATTTCCTCCCAGTCTGGCTTGTCTTCCTTTTCTTTCTTTTTTTTTTTTTAAAGATTTTATTTATTTATGTGAGAGAGAGACAGCCAGCGAGAGAGGGAACACAGCAGGGAAGAGGAAGAAGCAGGCTCCCAGCCGAGGAGCCCAATGTGGGACTCGATCCCGCAACGCCAGGATCATGCCCTGAGCCGAAGACAGACGCTTAATGACTGCGCTACCCAGGCGCCCCTTGTCTTCCTTTTCTTGATAGGGTTTTTTTTTTTTTAAAGATTTTATTTATTTATTCGACAGAGATAGAGACAGCCAGCGAGAGAGGGAACACAAGCAGGGGGAGTGGGAGAGGAAGAAGCAGGCTCATAGCGGAAGAGCCTGATGTGGGGCTCGATCCCACAACGCCGGGATCACGCCCTGAGCCGAAGGCTGACGCTTAACCGCTGTGCCACCCAGGCGCCCTGGGTTTTTTTTTTTTAATTGAAGTTTTCATCGAGATAATTGAGAGACATAATACAGAAAGATCCTTAGCACATTTCGTCAAACTACAGTAGAGTATCACCACAGGGATATTGACATTAATAACAGTCCATTCATCTTATTCCTCAGTTTCCCTTGTACTCATTTATGCGTGTGTGTATTTAGTTCTGTACGATTCTGTCACATGTGTAGGTTTGTGGATCAACCACCGTAGTTAAGATACTGAGCAGTTCCATCACCATAGGGGTCCCTCATATTGCCTTTTTATAATCACTTCCTTCCTACTCCCACCTCCTCTCCCTAATCTCTGGTATCCATTAATCTGTGCTCTATATCTAAACTTCCCATTTCAAAGTGTTATTGAATGGAATCACACAGTATGTAAACTTTCAAGATTGCATTTTTCACTACTAAGCAGAATTTTCTAGAGATTCACCTGAGTTACGCACATTGGTAGGTATTTCCTTTTGAGTGCTGAGTAGTATTCCATGGTATGTATATATCGTACATATAGTTTGTGTAACCATTTACCTGTTGAATGACATATTGGCTGATTTCAGGTTTTCACAATTATAAGTAGAACTGCGAACATTTTGGTTATAGGTATCTGTGTAAACATAAATTTTCATTTTTCCTGGAATAATTGCCCAGGAGTGTAAGTTGTTGGGTATGGTAACTGAATATTTAGTTTTTTTTAAAGAACCGCCAAGCTGTTTTCCAGAGTGGCTGTACCATTTTATATTCCCACTAGCAATGTAGGAGTGATCTAGTTACTCCATATGTTCACCAGCATTTGGTGTTGTAACTATTTTTTATTTTAGGTATTCTGATGAATATAATAGGTGCTAAATATCTCACTATAGTTTTAACTTGCATTTCTCTAATGGCTAATGGTGTTGAGCATATTTTCATGTACTTATTTGCTATTTGCATATCCTCTTTGATGAAATGTCTATTCATGTCTTTAGGCCCATTTTCTAATTGGGTTTTTAATACTTTTATTAAAAAGAGTTTGGGGGGTGCCTGGGTGGCTCAGTTGGTTAAGCATCTGACTCTTGATTTTGGCTTAGGTCATGATCTCAAGGTCCTGGGATTGAGCCTTATATAGGTCTGCTTCTCTCTCTCTCCCTCTGTGCTCTCTCTCTGTCTCTCTCTCAAATAAATAAATCTTTAAAAAGAAAATTGGGGGGAGCCGCCTGGATGGCTTAGTCAGTTGGGTGTCTGACTTGATTTTGGCTCAAGTCGTGGTCTCAGTCTGAGGGTCATGAGATCAAGCCCTGCTTTGGGCTCTGAGCTTGGTGTGAAGCCTGTTTAGGATCTCTCTCCTTCTCCCTCTGCCCCCCGCCTTTAAAAAAAAGGAATTAAAAAGAATTTTGTTTTTAAGTAATCTTTACACCCAGCGTGGGGCTTGAACCCACAACCTGGAGATCAAAAATCACACGCTCCACTGGTGAGCCCGCCAGGCTCCCTGCTATTTGGATTTTTAAAAATTTTGTGGTTTGAAAGTTCTTAATATGTTTTAGATACTAGTCCTTTGTCACAAATGTGGTTTGCAGTCATTTTCTCCCAGTCTGTAGTTTATGTTCTTTATATGGCTTTTTTTTTTTTTTTGAAGAATTTATTTATTTATTTAAGCTGTTGAAAGACTCTATTCTAAACAGATAAATATTGAATGAAAAGTATTATGACTTTTTATTCTTTTTCATGTTTTAAAAAACATGAAAGGGCTAAGTGCATGTTTTATATGTTACATATCCTCCCAAAAATGAATGAAAAAAAAGTTAAATGCTAAATTGACACCTACAATGTTCTACAATGCTCTTCTTGTGTAGGAATATACAGAAGAGATAGAGCGACTGAAACGGGATCTTGCCGCAGCCCGTGAGAAAAATGGGGTATACATTTCTGAAGAAAATTTTAGGTAAGACCTTGGCTATAGAAATCAATTTCCAAGCATAATCATTTTCTGATAACAAGGTATTTGAAATAAAATTTACGTATGTGACAGTAACTAAAATCTTTATATCTATTGCTTTCTTGTAAATGCTTCTTTTTCTTTTGACATTAACAGGTAGTTATCAAATAGTTAAAAAATTTTTTAAAAAACTTTAATTTTTAAATAATTATAGATTCACATGAAGTTGCAAGAAAAATAGAGAGGTCCCATGTTTTCCCCATTCATTACCTCTTGCATAACTTTAGTAAAACATCAGTGGTGGTGTGTGTTGGGGTGCATATTGGGGTATGTGTGCAAGGGGTAGGAGGTATAATTGCTTTGTATATATACTTTAACTCACTTCTCCATTTTAGCCCCTTATCTCACCCCTTCCTCCTGTGACACCTGACGCCTTCATGTCCCAAGCCTTTCTTGGATTTTGTGGGTCCATTTATACTCCATATTCCTGATTGCAGACACTTAGGTTGTATCCCTCCCTATCTCTACGTTAGTGAGTTACAGTCCTTTGTCAGCTTTGTAGCTTCTCAAATTTTATACATACACATGCTTTTTTCCCTCATAGGTAGGGATTCTCAGTTTCAAAATGGAGGTCACAAGAAGAATAGTCCATTTATAAAACAAGGACAAGGAATACATTCGGTTTTGGTAATTTGTATTCGTTGCTTATTGACACTTGGGCATCATCATCATAGTGATAAATGGTAGAGATGATGTGTAACTGCCACAGGTTTATTAGAATAAGTCTTAAAGGAATTAGAAAAAAATATTAACTGTTAACTTCATATTAACCTTTATTTTAGAGCCATGAGTGGAAAACTAACTGTTCAAGAGGAACAGATTGTAGAATTGATTGACAAAATTGGTGCCGTTGAGGAGGAGCTAAGTAGGGTAAGCATTTAAAACAGTATTGAATGAAAAACCCAAAACAAAACAGTACTACATGTTACATGAAAAGCAAATATTAAAAGAAAATTTCAGAACTTGAAGGACCTGATTTTTTTTAAGATTTTTAATTTATTTTTATTTTTTAAAGATTTTATTATTTTTAAGTAATCTCTACATCCAACATGGGGATTGAATTTACAACCCTGAGATGAAGAGTTGCATGCTTCACTGGTTGAGCCAACCAGATGCCTCTAAAGATTTTTTATTTTTAAGTAATGTCTACACCCATTGTGGGGCTTGAACTTAACATCCCCAAAATCCTGAGATCAAGAGTCTCATGCTCTACTTAGACTGAGCCAGCCAGGCACCCCTCCCCCCTTTTTTTTAACATTCTTTTAATTTGTACTAAGTCTTGAAATCCCATGTGTGCTTCATCTGTATATCTCAGTTCAGACAAGCCACTTCTTTTTTTTTAAATAGGCTTCATGCCCAGTGTGGGGCTTGAACTCACAAACCTGAGATCAAGAGTCATGTGCCCTACTGACTGAGCCAGCCCCCCCCCCCAGTATTTTTTCTTTAAGATTTTTTTTTCTTGCTGACTCTTATACTAAAATTAAGTTGTATCCTAATTTTACTATAATCAATGATGAAGAAACTGTCTATTTTGACACATTAAGACAGCACTATAAGAAATTAACTGAACTGTGTGGTTTTATTGTTAAAGCTAAATAATGAATGCTGAGACATTCATTATTAATGACTGATTTCATTAACATGTGTATTAGATGAGGGAATGCAGATGTTAGGAGAAACCAGATGTTGAATAACTAAGGTGGCGAGACGTGACCTTTCTGTGCCATCCTCACATTGTCAGTGTTGAAAGGAACCTAAAGAGCTAACACCACTACACTAGACCTGTTATTTAATCTCAAAGTTTTTAATGAATTTATAGAAAGAGACCAGATACTATATAAAATGCACTAACCTACCTGGTAACTTGTTACTACTTGTCACAACTTTTGCATGGAAATAATTTGTTTGATTCTTGTCTTATTATATTATGAACTAGCCAGGTGTTTCAGCAACCAGTTCAGCATTTTGTAATTCTTAAAAAAATGTTTATATGTTATATATAGGTTACAGAGTTGTTTATGGACAACAAAAATGAACTTGACCAGTGTAAATCTGACCTGCAAAATAAGACACAGGAACTTGAAACCACTCAGAAACATTTACAAGAAACTAAATTAAAGCTTGTTGAAGAAGAGTATATTACATCAGCTTTGGAAAGTACTGAGGAGAAACTTCATGATGCTGCCAGCAGGGTTTGTCTTTTGTTTTGATTTGTACTTGCATTGAAGAAATTAGAAGTTAGAGATTAGAAGTTAGAAATTAGAGAATGTGTAGAAGTAGAAATTAGAGAATGGGTAGAAGTAACTTTTCTTTGCTTAAGCATTAACTGTGAAATTCTATTGATCCACCCCAAATGATATTTCTGCCAATTTAAAGAACATTATTTTACTATTTCATCTGAATTTTCCTCACTAGAGTTTCTGACTTAAGAAAAAAACATTCCTGAAGTTTTGTATATAGAAAAGGATTTGAATGTACTTTAGGGACATTGAGAACAATGATGCAATATTTTCCCCTTTGGTCATGATTGCAACTAATCAGTCATAAAGAATTTAGCACCTTCTAATGATGGGAGATGTTGAAAGAATTGTTTATTAGGTTCATGTTAGAGGAAATAGTAACGCATAATAGAAGAATTTGTGAGGAAGCATAATTATTAGGTTGGCAAAATCACTTTCCTTGCCTAGATTGTTAGATGAGGGGAAATTTCTGGGCAACTGGATAAATGAGCATGTCTAAAACTTACTAGTTCTCATCAGGAGAAATACTATGTAACACAGATATTTTCATTAGACTTTTTGTCACATCCCATCTTATCAACATTTATTTTTAAAAATCATATTTAGTTGCTTACCACTGTTGAAGAAACTACAAAAGATGTATCTGGTCTCCATTCCAAACTGGATCGTAAGAAGGCGATTGATCAGCACAACGCAGAAGCTCAGGATATTTTTGGCAAAAACCTGAATAGTCTGTTTAGTAGAATGGAAGAATTAATTAAGGATAGCAGCTCAAAACAAAAGGCCATGCTAGAGGCTCACAAGACTTTGTTTGGTAAGCTCAAGCATTTCTAATTATTCTAGTCTTTGTGTGGTAAGTGTGAAACTAATTTCAAAACTGATCATTTAATATCTTAAAAAACTCAGGTGACCATGTCACTAGTCCCCTCCAATGCACACACTGTCTGTTCAGACTAGGGATTAATGCTTTTACTGCCTTTGAATTAAAACAAATCTTAATTTGTTTTAAAAAAAGTTTTTTCTTTTTTTTCTCCTGTTTTTGATAAAGTAAGCTTTAACCATACCCATTGTTGTTACCTTCATTTAGAGGAAAAAAACTCATTTTTTTTTTTTGAAGATTTTATTTATTTATTTGAGAGAGCGAATGAGCAAGCACAAGCTGGTGGCAGGACAGAGGGAAAGGGAGAAACAGACTCACTGCTGAGCAGGGAGCTTGGTGCAGGGCTCGATCCTAGGAAGGCAGAGGCTTAACCAACTGAGCCACCTAGGCACCCAGGGAAAAACTTTTAAGTATTAGTTTTTTAGTATGAAAGTATTATCTTCACTATAGAAAACTTGTAAGATATAGAAATGTAAAAATTTGTAAAAATCCCCTAGAGTCTAGTCGCTCTAAGCCAACCACTCTTAAGTTTGGTTTATTGATTTTATAACCTCTTTTACCTACTATAATACTGTGATTGCCTGTAGCTGGAGATCACAGTGATTCTTGGTTTACTGTGAACTATAGAGATGGGTCTGATAAACTGACAAATATGTCATGTGCTTGCAGAATACTCTAGAAAGTAATTTATATTTGAAATATTCCCTAGCTGATGTAATGAGCCAATTATTTTAAGTTCGTTATAAATTTCCACGAGGATATAATTTTCTCAACCTATTTAAAGTACTTCTAACTGTATTAATATATTTATGTCAAAGTTTGTATCTTTTTTTTTTTTTTTTTTTTTTTTTTTGGTGTAGGTAACCTGCTGTCTTCCAGTGTCTCTGCATTAGACACAATTACTACAACAGCACTTGGATCTCTCACATCTGTTCCAGAAAATGTGTCTATACGTGTTTCTCAGATATCTAATATGATATTTAAAGAACAATCATTAGCAGCAGAAAGTAAAACCGTACTTCAGACATTGATTGTTAGTAAATATTTTAAAGTATTTTTCAAGTGTTACTCTGCTAAGTCTTCAAAAACAATGTTTTCTGCTCTTTCATTTTAAGCTTTACAGACATGGTTATAAACATCACTTTAAGAGTACATTTATGTATACATTTTAAGATTTTATTTATTTGAGAGTGAGCGAGAGAGAGCATGAGCTGGGTGAAGGGCAGAGAGAGAAGTAGGGAGCAGGGAGCCCAATGCGGGGTTTGATCCCGGGACTCTGGGATCATGACCTGAGCCGAAGGCAGATGCTTAACTGACTGAGCCACCCAGTGCCCCAGATTTATATCTATATATTTATATATAAATATATAAAATTTGTTTTTAAAGATTTTTATGTATTTATTTGAGAGAAAGAGAGTACGCATATGGGGCGCCTGGGTAGCGCAGTCGTTAAGCGTCTGCCTTCGGCTCAGGGCGTGATCCCAGCGTTCTGGGATCGAGTCCCACATCAGGCTCCTCCGCTGGAAGCCTGCTTCTTCCTCTCCCAGTCCCCCTGCTTGTGTTCCCTCTCTCGCTGGCTGTCTCTCTGTCACATAAATAAATAAAATCTTTAAAAAAAAAAAACTTTATATAAAAAAAAAAGAGTACGCATATGAGAGAGCACAGTGGGGAGGAGGGGCAGAGGGAGAGGGAGAAGCAGACTCCCTGCTGAGCAGGGAGCTCAATGCAGGGCACCATCCCAGGACCCTGGGATCATGACCTGAGCCAAAGGCAGACGCTTAACCAACTAACTGAGCCACCCAGGCACCCCCCAGATTTATATTTTTAAAAGCAAATCTCTCCACTGTTTTTTCTCTCCCAGAAAGATTAACTTCCAAATGCATTTAACCAACATTTGAAACTCTTTTCACTTATATCTTGTAACATTAAGAGCAGGAATTAATAAGCCTAATAACTAGAAAGGGCAAGTTTAGCACCAGATCAGTTCAGGTAACCCATGAGTTGTTAGTTCGCTCAGAAATTGGTAAATCATCTTTTCCGCAAGTGTTCTGGAATGGTTATACTGGTGTTACAGTTGACCCAACCAGAGGGGATTATGAGATGTTTAATTTTAAAATTATGGTAATACGGAAAAGTGCAAGAAAAAGAACTGCTAGAATTCTGGGAACACATATGACAATTTTTGGAGTCATATCTGTGTGATCAAGCCCTTCTTAGCTGTAAGGCTCTTTTTCATAGTTCTATAGAAGCCACTCATCCAGTTATACTAGTATTATATCCTTCATAACTGATTTGGGTAATACTCTTTATTTTGTAATTGTATGATTTGCCTAGGAAGTCCTTGGCCATATTTCTTGTTTTCTTCATTTAGTTTCTCTGCCTTCCCTTTTAAGTCTAATGATGTTTGTTGAACATTTTCCAAGTGAATAACTGCAAATATTAGTTGACACTGCCTAGATTCAGTGCTTATATGACACTATTTGATAGATTTCATCAGTCACCCAAATTTGACAAAGTTAACAGATGCTCAGTTGGTACATATAATAGAATATGTCACCAGGTCTTCAAAGTTAAATACCTCCAGCTCAAAGCCTATCTTTGAAGGCTATTTGGTCTTAGCCTTTTTGACTAGTAACCTTAACTTGTTTGAAATTTGTTAAAATGTACTTGTGCAGTTTTTTAAGAAACTCCCTTTATTTGCATGCTGAAATCTTATCAAATGATTGTCATTTTCCCCTCTTCTGAATTCTTTGGACTTCTGTTGCATTAGACTTTTAAGAATCTATCGTATGCTACATGACCATTTTCTTAATTACTATAAGTAGGATTAAGTAACTTGATGAATAGAAACTCTAGAAACAAATAGGCTCTATAGGCTATAAAGATTAGAGAATGGAAACTTAGAATTTCACTATGCATGTGTTAACAAAGTATTTAAGATACTGTCATTTAACCAGCCAGGTTTATGGAAGTGAAAATATTCTTTTTAACCAGGATGTACTTAAGACTGACCTTCTAACTTCACTGGAAACAGTTTTATCCCCCACAATGGTGTCTATACTGAAAATCAACAGTCAACTAAAGCATATTTTCAAGACTTCATTGACAGTGGCTAGTAAGGTAACAAATATTATGCTCTTAATTTCTTAAAATCTAATTGTTGTTTAAGAAAAAAATTCAATCTGTGGCCAAATCTGTATACATGGAAAAGCCATGGGTTGTGATTTGGGAGGAGATAGGATGCTCGCTGCCATTGATGTGATCAACAGAATCATGGCTAGGAAAATTGAGAGAATGATCTTCATGATAAGTGTGCGTTTACATAGTATCATATATAGCATGCTACCATGGGTGGGTGAAGAAGACACGCACATTCATGTCTACACGCATTGCATGCACATATGCCTAAATATGAATAAAATATCTCTGGAATGTTTAAAAATGATTATAATTGTCTCTTGGAGTTGAGAGTGGAACTGGGGTTCCAGGGGCTGGAGAGGGAAGACTTCTCTGCATACCGTTTTCTAGCTTGTATGTATTCTGTTTCATAAGTGTTCAAAAAAAAAAAAAACCCAACATTAAACTAAAAAAACTAAAAAAATGTTTTTTTAATTAAAAGAAACTAACTTTTTCCTTCAAAGATAGAAGATCAGAAAAAGGAAATGGATGGCTTTCTCAGTACACTGTGTAACAATCTACACGAGCTACAAGAAAATACACTTTCTTCCTTGGCTGAATCACAGAAGCTGTGTGAAAACTTAACTGAAGACCTGAAGACAATAAAAAAAATCCATTCACAGGTATCTCATTTAGGTGATTTGGGGAACGTAAAAAGGAAATTTTATAATCTTTAACTTGATAATCCCTGTTATGTAATCTGAATGTTGCAGAACTAATTTAGAAACCTGAAAAAACCATAACCACTCTTGCTTATAACAATAATTAATACAAAATAATTAAGAATATTTTTCTTGACCAATTAATATTTTAGGATTTGCTAGATTTAGAACCCTATGCTAAAGCTCTATAAGACAAACAAGAGGGGTGCCTGGGTGGCTCAGCCAGTTAAGCATCCAACTCCTGATTTCGGCGCAAGTCATGATCTCAGGATTGTGAGATTGAGCCCCAAGTCAGGCTCTGGACTCATAGGGGAGTCTGCTTGAGATTCTCTGCCTCTCCCTCCCTCTTTGCCCCTCCCCTGCTCACACTCTCTCTTTCTCTCTCAAATAAATAATAAATCAAATCTTTAAAAAAAAAAAGATAAGATCATCCTTTCATCACACCAAGATGAAGCTAGAGAAAGATACCTTTGGGAGTGCAATTAGAAGAAAATGGTTATAGCATTTACAATGAATATATATCTACAGTAGAACTTGGTAAATTATTATTTTTCTAGGGTAACAAGGATACTTACTATCTTTCATAAACTGTATCCTGTCACTAATTTGTCTTATTTATGTCAGACATTTGAATTATAGCAAATTAATACAATTCTTTTTTTTTTTTTTTTTTCTGAGAGAGAGAGAGAGCCAGAGACAGAGTGCATGGATGCGCATGGTGGGAGGAAGAGCAGAGGGAGAGGGGAAGAGAGAATCTTAAGCAGGCCACACTGGGCTCCATGTGAGAGCGTGACCCGCGCTGAAACCAAGAGTCGGACGCAGAACCAACTGAGCCACCAAGGCACCCCAATTAATACAATTCTTAGTTTTTACTGATTGATTGTAAATGTAATTCACAACTTACCTTCCTCCATGGAAGCTGTTCCTTACTGCATTAGGCTTTAAACCTGAAACCAAACCTCCAAACCAGGGAAGTCATAATCTGTAAAGATCAGATATATGGAAAACAACTCCTGGTGTTCCCAAGGCCTGAGTAATAAATGTTTAAAGTTTTATTAAACGAGGCTAATTATTACGTGACAGAACCCTTTGGTCAATAAAACTATTGACATGATTTAGTGAGTAATAAAGATTTCTTTTTCTTTGGAAGTAAGGGAGATGGAATTCATATCCATGTCATCCAGAATGAGAAAGGAAATAAATCCAAGATTTTTAGGCAAGAGTTAAAATAACTTTGAAGTCAGAGTATTCATTTCCCAAGTTGATAAGTATGAAACTTTTTGGAGAAAGGATTAACAACAAATTAGTAAAAATAATCGTTAACGTTTCTGGAGCCACTCAATATGTGCTTATCCTGTCTATTACTAGCCTAGTTTTCTAATGAGGAAACCGAGGCCTTGAAACACGTAAGAGTATTTAGATCCTCTGAGAGTGGTAGTGGTGATTATAGTGTCTGAAAGGCATCCGCTTTTGAGTAGCTCTGTTTCTAGAACATAATCTTGCAATTTGAAATTATAGCAGTTTCTCATACCTCTGCATCAACCTGTCTATAACTTTTCAGGCATATGTTCTAGGTAGATCAACTTTTTATGTATTAGCTGTTTTGAAATGTTTAAAATTGATAAGCAGCTGTTTAAAAACAAGCAAAACACCTATTATCCAAAAAGTATTTTAACATGAATGATTTGACTTCCCTGGCTTTACAGAATTTAAATTTATTAAGTGAGCTGTTTCTCAGATATTCTAGAACTTGAAGTTAGCACTAACAAAACAATTATGTGAAACTCTGAACATCTGTCTACATGTAGAGAAATCTAATAATATCTGCGTTTTCCTCTACTTTGAGACTAGTAAAAATACTGACAGACTTTATTCATAATCAGTCTTGGGTGTGTATTGTCAGCTGATGTGTATTTTAGAGATGTTGGTCAACTAATAGACTGAACAGTAAGAATGCTGGGTGCATGTTCAGCTCTTTCTTGGCCTTTAGTGTAGCTTCTTCATTTTGTAAGTTTAAATCCCTGTCGTGTTCTGTGCCTTATAAGAACTTGTTTTTGAAGATGCCAAGTATGAGCAAAGGTAAAATTATATTTTATTAATATGATCCAGCTAGATACTGTAAAATGTTTCAGCTTAAATAATTAATACTATTTTTGGACTGCTTGACCCATCAGATTATCACCGTTACTTTTCTCTTCTAGTAGTGTTACCAGTTAAGCAACTGGTGCTGTATACCTGTCAAAGTGGTTCTCAGAGCATAATGGGACATCTTGGTGTATTTGCTTAGTTTTGAGGTACACCGAAAGTAATTTGTTTCTAATAGTTAAGATAGCAAAGTTTGCTAATTGTTTACTTTTTGAAAAATTCCCTTAATATTATCCTTTTAATATCATTTACACTGCTTTCCTCTATGGGTGAGAAGTGGAATTTAAGTTCTCTTGTTAAGAATTTGTATAATACTCAGCTGTAGGAAAATACTTCATGTCAATATAGAAGAAAAGTTCAGGTGTCATAATTTCAACCTCTTCCTCTTCCGCACCTTTCTTATAGGAACTTTGCCAGTTAATCAATCTTTGGGCAGAGAGATTCTGTGCCTTGGAAGAAAAGTGTGAAAACATCCAGAAACCACTTAGTAGCGTCCAAGAAAACACAGAACAGTAAGCACTTTTTAATTCTCTTCAATTTTTCTCTGCCTGAAACTATTTCAGAATAGAAGGCTTCAAACAGTACAAATACTATCAACCCGATTACTTGTTTAACATTTTATTATGTTTGCTTTCTCATTCTCATTCTCCCAGCCCCCTCTAATATTTTATATATAGATATCTTTACTGAACTAGCTGTTATAGGTTGTAGTCATAATGCTCACTTTCCCCTAAATACTTCAGTCTGGGGGCGCCTGGCTGGCTCAGTCTTTAAGCATCTGCCTTCAGCTCAGGTTATGATCCCAGGATCCTGGGATCGAGCCCCG